>NC_064926.1:300833038-302083038 GCF_023897955.1 Schistocerca gregaria | reverse complement strand
TCGTTGAAGGTATGTTCTCGAAGCTTCAATAAAAGCCCGTACCGAGCTACTGAGCGTCTCCCTTGCAGAGTCCTCCACTGGAATTTATCTCTCATCTCCGTAACGCTATCGCGATTACTAAATGATCCTGTAACGAAGCGCGCTGCTCTTCGTTGGATCTTCTCTATCTCTTTTATCAACCCTATCTGGTACGGATCCCACACCGGTGAGCAGTATTCAAGCAGTGGGTGAACAAGTGTACTGTAACTTACTTCCTTTGTTTTCGGACTGCATTTTCTTAGGATCCTTCCAATGAATCTCAGTCTGGCATCTGCTTTACCGACGATTAATTTTGTATGGTCATTCCATTTTAGATCACTCCTAATGCCTACTCCCAGATAATTTATGGAATTAACTTCTTCCAGTTACTGACCTGCTATATTGTAGTTAAATGATAAAGGTTCTTTCTTTCTATATATTCGCAGCACATTACACTTGTCTACATTGAGGTTCAATTGCCATTCCATGCACCATGCGTCAATTCGTTGCAGATCCGCCTGCTGCAATTCAGTATAATTTTCCATTGTTACAACCTCTCGATATACTACTACAGAATCATCCGCAAAAAGCGTCAGTGAACTTCCGATGTTATCCACAAGGCCATTTATATATATTGTGAATAGCAAAGGTTCTACGACACTCCCCTGCGGCACACCTGAAATCACTCTTACTTCGGAAAACTTTCCTCCGTTGAAAATGATATGCTGCGTTATGTTATCTAGGAACTCTTCAATCCAATCACACAATTTGTCTGTTCGTCCATATGCTCTTACTTTGTCCATTAAACGACTGTGGGGAACTGTATCAAACGCCTTGTGGAAGTTTAGAAACACGGCATCTACCTGGAAGCCCGTGTCTGTGGCCCTCGTGTACGAATAGCGCGAGCTGGGTTTCACACGATCGTCTTTTTCGAAACCCATTCTGATTCCTACAGAGTAGATTTCTAGTCTCCAGAAAGGTCATTATACTCGAACATAATACGTGTTCCAAAATTCTACAACTGATCGATGTCTGTTATTGGCGGGATCATCATTTATGGAAACTATAATCCGCAACTAAATATGGGCATGGTAAATATTACTGCTTTATTACTTTAATCAACAGTGAAAATTCAGTAACAAAATACTATAGATCTAAAACAGACAGATATTACAAATGCAAGGAGAACCATGGAGGTAAAACAAGATGGGAGCTGGCACTATGGACTTACCACGCTGAACGTTGTTTTGAAGCCAGAGTGGAGTGGGCCTGCCGCCATTTTAAGTAGCCCAAAACAATAGCAGACTACTGTTTACGATTGCTTCTTGCTCATTACTTCTGTCGTGTGCATGCAACAACTGTTTTAAATACTAGGAATTATCGTATGCCCATTTTCAACTACATTCTTATATTATAACTGTTTCTTCCTCCCCTGAGTATAGTACTATAAAGACAATTTAGAACGTTTTTCTGTTCTTAAATGCGTATTTGCTCTACTAATAAGGCACATTCGACCTAGTTAATGTAACTTGTTTTTTGTTAATATTCAGACAATTCAATTCAATTTATTGTCATCCATTTTATCATATACATGATATAGGGATTGTCATATGGAAAGAGAGAGAGAGAGAGACCACAATTTATATTTCTAACAATTAAGGGAAATAATATTGATATTTGTAATAAAGAAAAGGGAAGGAAGTGAAGTGAAGAAGATGCTTTTGTGATGTATTTAATCTAGTTTTACTCTATTTGCTTCAATAGCAAATGAAGCTGTAACTGCACAGAGCTACATTTCCATGCGCATATCCTTATTTTATTAGATTGTCATTGCATTAGTCTCACTGTAGTTTGCATACCTTCTCACTTTGAAATCTTATCTATAATGAATCAATCAGTGTGTGGCCGAAAACATCAATTTACAGGGTAAAAAAGATATAATTTTTAAAAGTCTTCCAGCATTGTGGAATGCTGTAAATGTGGTTAAGGGAATGGCCTCAAACACTTAAGACCCTGTAAAATCTTAATCTTTCTGTAACATCTACGAAAGTATATATTTCTTTTTTTAGTTATGATAGCCTAAACTATGTAAGATGTAGGCCTGAATTTCCAACAGTAGCATATTTTCTTCTTTTTCTGGAATATTTATCTGTAGTAACTCCGTTAGGTTTTGAAGAATAACCAGATGTAGCACAATTGAAATTTACGTCTACTTTGATCATCCGATTGATTTTATTTTTGAATTTCATTTTGAGGTTTTCAAAGTATATAAGCCTATACCACATATTTTGATGTACTCACAATAAGTTAATGAGTTCGTTAGTTTCATGTTCCATGTATGATTAAAACGATAAATGGTAATGGTGTGATACGACTCATTATATAATGAGATCAATTTTTTAAAAATAAATATCCTTCCATGCTGATCATTCATTATTTTTTCGTTTTTTTAATTAAAGACAGACACATGTTAGTAATTCCTGCCCATCACCATTTACACATTAGAGTAATAGATAACCTTCTGCAGAATAAAAGGAGTTGTCAAAGAGGAATTTTCTTAGTTTAGTTTCAAATTTTACTTTGCTGTCTGTCAGACAGTTTATGCCAAAGAGCAAGTGATCGAAGCCGGCTGCTGTGGCCGAGCGGCTACTATGCAGCATTTACAGTACAAGTGATTTGCTGTAACAAATGATTTATTTCAATGAATGTATAAGAATGCTTAGAATAAATCTACAAAGTGAGATTTCTTATTACCATACAAGAACTTTATTGGGAACGATGAAGGAAATGGAAACATATTGTTAAGTAATGCTAGGTCTATTAGGCAGTGTAGGGCATATATGTAGTTATGTAGTTAGTTTCGTGTTCCATGGATCATTTGCATTAAAAACTGTAGCCTAATGATATGCAATGAGTTGTTTTATGTTCACATTGCAAATTGATTTGTAAATATGGCTACTTGCTGATGATTAGTTTTTCTTGTTTTATTATTATTATTATTATTATTATTACAGTATCAAATATACAGAGGTGAATTGGTAATTCCTTCTCATCACCTTTTCCACACTACAGTCATAACAATTCTTCCACAGAACAGAAGAAGATGCCAAAGAGAAACTTTTTGAGCTTCTTTTCAAATTTTACTTTGCTGTATCACAAACATTTTGCGTCATTAGGTAAGTTGTAAAAATTTTAGTTACAGTATTGTGGACCATTTTTGTTCTAAAAATAATCTTAATGGGGAGTAAGAGACATCATTTTTTCTTCTGGTATTGTAAATATGTGCATTGTTGCTCCTTTTGAACTCCACAGTTTATTTACAACATACTTCATGAGGGAATAACTATACTGCAAAGCAGTGGTCATAATGACGAATTCATTAAACAGATTTCTATGAGAAGACCATGGGTGAGTACCTCATATTATCCTTAACCCACCCACTTAGCCGAGTGATCTAACACACAGCTTTCCAGAGCGGGAAGGAGCGTCTGGTCCCCGGCACGAATCCGCCCAGCGAACTTGTGTCGAGATCCACTGAGCCGTCCAGTGTGTGGATGGCTTTTAAGCAGTTTCCTGTCTGCCTTGACAAATGTGGGCTGGTTCCCCTTATTCTGCCTCAGCTACACCATGTCGGCGATTGCTGCACAAACAAGTTCTCCAGGTACGTGTACACCACCATTACTCTAACATGCAAATGTAGGGGTTACACTCATCCATGGGGGGGGGGGGGGGGGGGGGGGGGGATCCACTGGGGGCCAAACCACACAATAACCCCGGGTTTGGTGTAGGGTGGCAGATGGGTGAAGTGGACTGCAGTAGTTGTCGTAGGGTTGTGGACTACTGCAGCTGTGGCGGCGATGGAGCCTCTCCGTCGTTTCTAGGACCCCAGTTAGCATACAACATACATACAACATATTATCCTTACAGCACAGTTTTTGGTAACAAAGACTTCCTTTCTTAAAGATAAGTTACCCCAGAGCATTATTCTGTATGTCATTATTGAATCAAAGTTACTAATTTGTCTTTCCCCAAGGTTTGTAATGACTGTGAGTGCAAATGTGCCTGAACCAAATTGTTTTAGGAGTTCCAAAGTGTGCTTTTTCCAGGTTAAATTCCCTTCAGTGTGGACATCTAAAGCTCTTTAAGGTTACAGCTTATTTATTATTTCCTCAGAATGTGTTATCTTTATCATTGGTGTAGTACCACTAGAATTGCTGAACTGTATGTGTTGTGATCTTTTGAAATTGTGGTTGAGACAGTTCAGAGAAAACAAGTGAATGATACTTTTAAGAACCTTGTTTACCATTTCTTCTTCTGCTATATATGTGCTTGGGCTGATTACAGTACTATTGTCATCTGCAAAAGGAACTGATTATGCTTATTGTATAACAGATGAAACAGTGTTTACATTCATGAGGAACCTAAGACTGGGCCTTGGGGAACTCCATATGTGATTGTTTTCCCCCAGTCAGAATAATGTCTCCAGACTATACTGTTTAATTGCTAAGAACAATATTTTGCATTCTTTGGTTAGCATCTAGAAGAACATTGTGTTTCACACAATTAAATGCTTTAGATAGATAACAGAAAATACCAGTTGATGCTGTTTTGTTATTTCATGCTTGTTAAACTTTGTGAGTGAAAACATAAATGGCATTCTCAGTCTCCAGACTGTGATTTGCTGAGGATATTATTGTTGTCTGGGTCAGACACTAGTCTAGAATACATCATGCTCTCAAAAATTTTGAAAAATGATGTCAGCATTGGATAGTTATTGATATCTCTCCAATCACCTTTCTGGTGGCATTAAAGAACATTGGGAAGAATATTGCAATGACTGAATCACGAAAGGTTGCCAGAGCAAGAAAATATCATTGAAGTATGAATAATAGCAGTAAGCTTTGTAACTTAGGTAGAGATGTACTGTGCAAATTGCTTTCATCACTCCGTTAAGAGTTCAAAAACATTGACAAACCGCTGACTTCCTGACCACTGATTGTGAACTGGAGGTAAGAAGTGATGCAGTCAAGTCAAAATTGTAACAGTCCAAACAATGTATAAAGAGGCCGTCAAATGCTGGAAGCCTACAGCAGATACTATGTAAGTGAGCATCAAGCTAAAATAACTTTGTGCACTGAGAAGAAATTGCAAAAGCTTGTCTATACTTTCCTCTGGGATACGGTTATTGGTTTCCACTGTACCTTAGTGTATAGGTATCTATGTCTGTATGCCACTTTCGTTATGATACAGCTTACACTCCTGAAGATACCATAATTCATTATGATCAATACAGATGATGACTTTGTGACCTAGAAAATAATGTTTGAACTTGTTGAATGCTCATTGGACAGCCAAAAGTCCTTTATCAGTTACAGTGTATGTCTTTTCATGATTCTGCAATATTCTCTAGCAAATACAAGTAATCTATGTTCAATAACACCTACAACTTCCACCTGCTGAAATAAATAAGCACTCAAACTAATATCACTACTATCTGAGATAATGCAAGAAAGAAGAGACAAATCTGGTCTGAACAATATCTGACTTTGACACGACTGTCCTTTGATCTCATCAAAAGCATCCTGACATTCCTGATTCCAATCCCAAACAGTATTCTTCTTCAAAATTTCACACAGGCATGGAGTATTCAAAGCTTGGCTGCTATAAAATTTTCTACAGAATCCAGTTAACCCAAATAATGATTTGAGCTGCTTTTTGTTGCAAGGAGCAGAAAACTTAGCAATAGCATGAAGTTTCTTTTTATCATGCACAATTCTTTTCTCAGATGCAACACGTCTGAAAAAAATTTTCTTCTTCCACACCAAATTTATGCATATCTATTTTCAAAGTCATACCTCCCATTTCCAATTTTGAAAAAACGTATTGTAACTGATCCAAATATTGTTCCTAGGTCTTTTCAGTGACCAAAATGTCATCAACATCACAATTAATTTTGAACTCACTTCAGTTCCCAAGACAGAATCCAGAGCTCTTATGAATTCAGTTACAGATTCATTTAGCCCAAATGGCACCACACAGTATTGAAAACACTTACATCCATAAAAAAATACAGCATACTTTCTAGAATTAATTTCAAGTGGAATCTGGTGTAATCCAGAGGTCATGTGCAAACTACTCATGATCTTTACATAATCAAATTTGTGTAAGAGCTTGTCCGTGTTCTCAGGTTGGTCATTCTCTCTGATAAGAAACTTATATAGATGTCTAGAGTCTAAAATAATTCTCACTCCACCATTTCTCTTACTTACCACAACTAAAGGATTATTGTAAGCACTCCTACACTCCATGTTTCCATTTTCTGTATGTATTTCTCTATGTCTCTCCTTTTTGAAAATGGTGTACTATATGGATTGAGAAAGAAAGACTAATGATTTCTCATGTAATGCATGCACTGATAGCCTTTCAATTTCCTTGGTCTTTCACTGAACACATTTGTTAACTACAATAACAAATTCCTGTTATTTTTGTCTAATTGCAAGTGTAGCTTCTGGGCCCTGTGCTTGTTATCTTTCATCACCCCAAAACTGTGGACCCTCATTGTGGCGAACTGCCATTTCCCAAGTAGACACTTCTATGATTGTTTCTTCTATTAAAATGCCCATGGTTATTCTCATTAGTCCGATCCTGCTGGTGTTTGGAATTTCTCTCTCTAATGACACTTTGATCCTGATGGAATTACCATTGTCTCTGTTTCTGTGGTTACTCCCATTGTGATTTCTATCATTTTTATTATTATGGTGCACAATTATTTCTACTACCATATCCAGCCTATCAACATATAAAAATTGTTCAAGACAATCGTCAGGTCCATGTACTAAATCCCACTGAAATCTTTCTGGTAATCACCTTTTAAGTGCATCAGTCAGTGTCATTTTGTCAAATGGTTTGTCAAGATGAGCTAATTTTTTTAAGTTGGTTCTTACAAAACTCTTTCAAAGTTGGTAGTGCATCATCACTGTTGGTATAAAAGTCCTCTGTTGAGCAGCCTTTAGTTTTGCTCCACGTGATGGAAAATTTATTTGTATGTAAATTTCAAAAATCAACAAAATGAAGCAATTTCTGCAACAGACGAAACTTCATTATTAGTCAATTAATCACAGATGATCTCCACACTTGTAATCCCCCTCTCCTTTCTAATTCCATCTATTGTTCACAATAAGCAAAGCCTTTATGATTTGAGAGCAGCAAAGATTACAATAAACTTTCTAGTTTATTTAGCTTGTCATATAGAGTTGGAACCAGTTCTTCTTGTCTAGGGTCTGATTCTTGAAGCTGAATATGTCACACTTTAGGTCCTCACAGTTGGATTGATCTAAATCAATCTGAAGATTTTTGTTGCAGGATTTTTGTTTATAAGTAAATCTATTATCTCATATTTTAGTGTATCATGTAGTCTTTTGATTTTTCATATTAACAAAGCCAAATTTACATTGTTTGCACATAATAGAAAAATACATCTGATCACATCAGAGGTAAGCTTATGACCCTCACTCTGTGAAAATAACCATATTCCAAAGAATTTAAAATTTTTCTTAAGAAATGAATTTCTGTTAGTTTATGTTACTTTTTTACTTTCAGTTAATATTTCATAAATGAATCCAGTAATAAATATAGTAACCAGTACAATATATTATAATTAATAATAGAAATTTTAAGTGTGCCAGTAACAATAATTTGTAATTTCAAATATTTCTGAAAAAAAAATAATTTTAACTGCAAATTCACAACTAGTACTTATAAATTATAACCCAAGACTTCAACATTTTATAAAGTAATTCATTTTTTTTTAAATTTTAGCTTGAAATATGACCTACTGCATGTAAAATTCTATTAAAGTTTTCAGAAAAGCAATTGAGATAATACTGGTCTGTTCAAAATTCGAAAAATAATACTGGTATCGACAACAACTGTTGTGGAAAAGTAATGCTAGAGAAGTATGTCCCATTACCACAGTGCTGAATAAAATCCGCCGGATGTAGATTGTCACTGGGGAAACACTTTACTGGTAAACTGGACCACACAATGCCACTGTTCTTACACAAGCTTTCTACCACTCTCCTGTCTAAGTCTACTACAGAAACTTTTTTAGTCTTTATCATCAGCTTAGTTATTTTCCCAGATGTTTCTGTGGCTATGTTGCTGATGTAAGCAGACACATCATTATGGCTACTCTGTAGATCATCAATCAGTTTCTTGTGATTAGAAATGTCATTAATTAGTTTATTTGCAAAAATTAATGCTTTCCTCTCATACACTCTGACTCTTTTACCAAATGCATCTGCCACCTGTGTTACCTGAGTTTTGAATTCTATCAATTGTTTATTAACAAATTTAATGTGTTCCCCAAAACGTTCTAATACCTCTGTTTCATCACTTGATATTTGGATTTGGACACTTGAAATTTCAGATACTAAATGTGTTTAGGTGCTCAAGATATCTGTTTTTAGTTCTCCTAGTTAGCAAACATAGAAGTCATCAGTTCTGTAAACCTGGCTCTACTCCTGTAGAGTCACTTGCATGTGGTATTCAATCCATGGATGTCTACCCAATTCCCCTATCATCAGTACTCCCCTTCTTGGTACCCATTCTTATCCTTATTAATGTTTTGCACCAAAATTGAACTATATTGTCTATGGAATTTAGCTGCTGTGATGGCTTTATTTCTGTGACAGTGGTTTTTTTCTTTAATTTCATTCAATATGGCTTCTATGTAGCAACTTGCTTTCTTTCTGTTGCAAATCTGTGTTTTCACTCCCTTATTTGTGATAACATGTTAGAATTGTCCATAGACAATAGTTTGTTGCTTCTCTGTAAATAGAACATCATGGGCATCCAGCATAATGACATGACTTTAAACTGGACACAAGATGTTTTCCATTTGTTTATTTCGAAAAGCCATGTTGTCTCCACATCACTGCTTCATGTCAGTCACAATTTATAAAAACATAGTTTGTTGTGCAACATTGCCAAGCATCAAAGCATAACAAGCTACTAGCTTCCACCACTGATGTGTCTCTCTGACTAACTGACAAAGCCCTTTCCCTTTCTTTGTACACAAAAACAGACACGTTTTGATATGTGGGTAATGCCACTTGATTAGTTGTATTTTGTTTTTATCATAAAGCAGGGAACTGAAAACATAAGAAGAATTTGTGTTATTATGTCTTCAATTAAGCTAGTCAAATTTGATGATTAACGATCTTTGAATCGGTGCATAGTAGATATGATTTAGAAATATAAATGCAGCTGTGCAAAAATGCCTTTACTTTGCATGCACTAATAAACATTTAAATAAAGTTATAACCCATTCTACTTTTCCTCTGAACATAAATATGAAAAGTATAGAGAAATTATTTTACAGAGATATGGCATTTTTTATTGTATGATAAAATTGGTTTAATTACTGTGCAGTTTATATTTCCTTGCACTCACAAAGTTGTTAGTCTTTGTTTGTATGCATGATTTGGTCTAAATTTGGGAATTTGTGAAGAAAAATGGTGTGGTATTGATCTCTTCATTAATGGTAAAAGAAGGTTTTCTAAGGGCTTGTTTCACTATAATTAGTGCAAAACAATGTTTTGTATCATTGACTCAATTTAGAAACAGGCACAGCTGCTTGACGCTTAAGATCATGATACAACTATGGAAATTTATGTCTGTTGTTCAGTGTTTCTTATGTAAAGTTTGTGCACAGTTAATTTTTGAGATTTACAACTCATAATCATTACTAAGAAAATAAACTTAATTAAGTAAAAAGTGGCTTATGGCAGAGTCCTAGAATTTATTACCTATGAAAATTTGTTTATTTCACAAAATACATCTTTGCAAAATGCTGTATTACATTTATCATTGTTAAGTAATACTCATCATTTTTAAACTACAATTACATTATCTCATAGCTTACCTGATTTTTCAAAACTATCATGGTGACTTCTTGAGAGGTATGCTGTGAAACTATCCAAAGAGACTTGCACAGTCATATGGGTAATCTGGAATATATATTGTTGTAACTAGATATGAGTGCAACACAACCAGTAGACTGAATACAACTTTATTCCAAGGAAGGATTAACAACATAGTATTTAAGTATCTCTCCACAGGAACAAATTATGTATGCAAGGAGCCATAGCAATACACATAGAGAACTGAGACCAAGCATAGATTAGCTAGCCCTAAATACACTGGGGCCCAAGGTGTGCTCTGCCACAATGTCTCTCTCTCTCTCTCTCTCTCTCTCTCTCTCTCTCTCTCTCTCTCTCTCTTTCTCTCACCTACACACACATCTTAGGCACCCTCGGTGGACGATATAGCACTGCTACACGTGTAGCTTCTTGAAAGTGCACACATGCATCACTACATTCCTCCCCTCTTAAGGGTATCATGGATTCTTGAGACATCCATGCTATCCTCCTTGTCACCTGGGCTCTAGTTAAGGTGGCATGCTGCAGCGGGACCATGTGGTTTGAAGTGCTTTGAGTGCAGACACATTCTGTGTCCACCTTCCCTTGTCAAAACATGCAGCAACACTGGTGACTCCAGGCAGTTTCCATTTTGACCTCAGGCATTGGCTCTGGTTACGGTTCTTGTGGTGCTGATGATACTGGTATCAGCAGTTGCTCAAGAACTGGTGATGAAATATCTGATGATGGTGTCAGAAGAAATAGAACTGCTGGTTTGGCCACTGAAGATGGATTCCCGTGTCCATGTGGGAGTGGAGAACTAGTAGCAACAGGTGATGTGATGCCTGATTTGGATGGGTTCAGAGGCAATGGTGTGATATCAGTGAGTGCCTGGCCATCCACACAAAGGTGGAGCTGATCATGGTGCCTGAAACAGAGGCTGTTCTCCATGTAGATATTACAGAGACACCACCCCTGCCATCTGGTGATGACAGCTGGAGTCCACTTAGGGCCAAGTCTGAAACTGCAAGGCCAGATAGCCACACCCTGCTAGAAAACATGAGGCAGCTGCAAGAGTTGAAGTCCTGGTGGACGATGCAGGAGGTGTAGCAGTGTCTTCAGCTGGCACCTGTGGCGTAGCCCTACTGGGCTCTTCTCGCTGAATGGCGTAAAACGTCACACGCAGGGAAACCAATCTAAGGCAACATCAGACAGAGTTGGCAACATACTTTTGCATCTGAGTTTTGAAGTCCATACTAGGTATTTCACCTCACCGTTAGGTTGTGGATGGAACAGTGGGATGAGGATGTGAGGGATACCACAGAAATCACAAAATCCCACAAACTCTTGCAGTGAAAATTATGGACACTGATGTTGTGGGCAAAACTTTGAGTGAAAACATTTTGGACAAGGCTGCAATGGTGGCAGTTGTGGATGTGGAAACACAATGAGCCACATATGGAAAACAAGAATATGCTTCAACAACCAACCACCAATAAGCACTGAGAAAAGGACCAGTGAAATCTACTTGTATACAGTCCCACGCATGTGAAGGCATTGGCCAAGGAGACAAAGACACCCAGGGAGCTGCTTGGTGCATTGCATACTATGAACAGGAAGCAACCATGTGGGTTATGTCACCATCCAAGCTGGGCCAAAACACATGTCGATGGGGCAATGCTTTTGTGTGTGACACACCCCAATGATGTGCAAGTAGTAAACAGAGAACCTCCTAACAAAGCACTGAGGGGACCACTACCAGAGGTACTGCATGATCTATGTCTAAAAGCAGAATACCATCCACAACAGAAAATGAGTGTCAAAAGCTTTAGTAATAATGGAGTGGGTCGAGAAGGTGGTGGATCTGCCCAACCATGTTGTATGAATATTATGACCTGCAAAACAGTATCTGAATCTACAGCCTTCATCGTCTGTGTGCTTGTTACAGGAAACACCTTTGACCATCTGTTGTGTGGCAACATTGATATGGAAACAAAGCAATTTCCTGGTGATCTAGATCTGGACCGGTCGGCAGGGGGACAAAACATCGGCATTTGCGTGTTGAGTCACAGGGTGAAAGTGAATCTCATAGTCCTAAGAAAAAAAGTAAGTGAGCCTAACACTGATAGCAACATGCTGCTTTATCTGGTAATGATGCAATAGGACTTAATAAAGGAACCAATGGTTTTTGATCAGTGATCCGGTGGAATTTGGTACCACAGAGAAAAAAGTGGAATATCTTCACAGCATATACAATGACCAAAGCTTACTTTTCTTACTGAGGGTATGTAGTCTGAGTAGGATTCAGCATTTTTAAGGCATAAGCAATAGGCTGCTCAGAACCATCAGGATATTTATGAGTCAGTACTGCCCCCAACCCGTACTGTGAAGCATCAGTCACAGTGGCCAAGTAGACCCCTGGTTGGTATGTCACTAAGCAGGATACAGACTGCAACAAGGTATTAATGATAGAAAACTTTGTTTCAAAAGCTGATGACCAGCAAAACTGACTCCCTTTGAGCAGCAACACATGTAATGACTGCACAATAGTCTCTCCCCTATGCAAAAATTTATGGCAGTAGACAACTTTGCCTAGAAAAACCTGAAGTTCTTTGACTGACAAGAGTGTATCAGAAACATGTTGTTGCAGGGGTTTGAGACGCTTGTGAGAAACGTCAAACCCAAAATAAGTGACAGAAGGTTGAAAAAATTGACATTATGCTTTAACCAGGCCACTGGGAGGTCAGGAAAAAAGTGCGAAGATTTTGTAAATGCTCATCAGTGGAGGTACTGAACACCACAGTGTCATCCAAATAGTTTTCACAACCCAGTACACACACTGTATGTTGCTCCAAAAAACATTGGAAAGTAGCAGGAGTGCTCATGACTCGAAAAGGCAACCACAAGTATTGGTACAGTCCAAAAGGGGTATTGACAACTAACATAAATTGTGCTACACAAAAGAACTGGAGAATCTAAAAAATAAGCTACTGCTGTTGAAGCGCCTTGCCAAAGCAAACAATTCCAATGAAATTAAGGATCTTGAAAAGAAACCACTAAGAAACTGGATAAGAAAGGGTTACGATTGGCAAAACAAAGATACAACACAAATCTCATAAAAAATAGTAAAAACCAATGCCTGGTAAGTAATTAATACTGTTAAAGGTGAAGTCAGAAACTTTGACAAGACAGTCCCAATACTGCCAGATACATTCAACAAACATTTTATAATCTGTGCAGATGATATCAAAAAGTTGATTAGTGAACCCAATGTAACATGTGTAGATTATCTTGAGTGTGCAAACCTAAATCAGAATAGGGCCAGATCATCATTGAAACACATTGAAGAGGTACACCAACATGAAGTTCTTAAAATAGTCAAAGAAATGCAAAATTCATACAGTACAAGTATTTTTAATATGTCAAACAATCTATTGAAAGAAATCATACATTACATTGCAGCACAATTAACATATTCTATAAACCTGTGTGTGTGTGTGTGTGTGTGTGTGTGTGTGTGTGTGTGTGTGTGTGTGTGTGTGTGATGTGGTGTTTACAGTGCCTTCGGCTTCACCAAATCTACGTGTATTTGTGTGTGGTTTCTGTTGTTATTCTCTGGGATTATATTTTTATTTGACAAAAACAAAATCATGCACTTTGAAGGGCATGGTCGGTAACAATAAGGCCTTGTGTCCCCCGACCATCCTCGATTTATGGGGTGTGGGTTTAGGGTTGCTGGGTTCTGTGCAGTGGGTGCAGCGGGTGCTGTGTCCCACTGCTTCCTTTCATATAGTTGCGCTAGTCGGCTGCTCGGCGAGATGTTGTCGTCGTTCTATGGCAGCCGCTGCGCTTGTTGTTGTAGGATGATGGTCGTCCCCACCTTGGTGGGATACGGTGTTTCCCGGCACTTGCCCACTGAGGATGGGCATTGTGCATGCGTAGGTCCACAGCTGGTCTGCGTCTACACTTAAACTTGGACTCTAGTCTGGTTGACTCTAGTTTAATCTATGATGCTAAGGGTGGTCGCACAGCCGACAGAGAGGGGGATTGGACTTAGTCTCTATGTCTTAGATTAGTTTGGGTTCCTATGCTACTAATTACTTGGGACCAAAAAGGACAAAACAAAGGCAAAAAGAAATTAAACATTTATCAATTCACTATTGGATCACAACAAGGGAACACGAATTGGCTAGACAAAATAACGACAAAACAAAGGCAAAAACAAATTAAACATTTATCTATTCACTATTGGTTCCCAACAAGGGGGCACGTATTGGCAATGACAAAATAACAAAGGTATATTATATCAAATGGAAACACGAATGGACTAAACTAGGACAAAAACATATTAAACATTTAAACTATTCACCATTGATTACTACTCTACAGGGTCTTGGATGATTCGGCATTTACTCTCTGCCTGTGCCACATTCAGGGTATCACAGTACCTGAGTCCCTGAGTTGTCTACAATTTTCTCTTGGTGTTTCTAATTTGTCATATAGTGTGTTTCCTAATTTTTTCACAGTGTCTTGTATCATTTCGATTTCCACTGTTTCGTGGCGCTCGGATATGGGTGTCCATGGTGGGGCATCCAGAGTCCACCTTAGTACTTTGTTTTGCACTCTTTGCAGTTTTTTGTGGTTGGTCCGGCATGTGATTCCCCACGCAGAACACCCGTATGTTATTGACGGGAGGACTGTTGTCTTGTAAAATATTCTCTTGGTTTCCATCCACATCTCCCTGCTGAGGAAGAAGGGCAGGAGGGCTTTTGCCAGATTTATACCTCTCTTGCTCTTTTCCTCGATGTGGAGGTGGCAAAACATTTTTTTGTCTAGTGTTACACCCAGGTATTGAACGTCCACGGTAATTCCTGCTCATTTAGAGACAGCTGGCTTCTGAGTACCGGCTTGCTTTCTTGTGAGGTAGACACCTGTAGTTTTGTCTGCATTTTATGTCGTTTTGTTTCCCCTATTCCAGTCTTCTACCATGTCTAGCTGCCTTTGGAGGCGTACTATGTTTAAGTGGTGCTGCTTACTACTCATGTAGAAGGCTGTGTCATCCGCGAATTGGGCTATCCTGTCATGGGGTGACAGGGGGATGTCGTTTGGTGAGTTCAGGAAGTCATCTGTCAAACACACTCGAGGTTCAACACGAAGTGCCACAGGGATCTAAATTGGGACCACTTCACTACTTCAATTCCTTGTACACATAGATGACTTATCAGGATTGGAATGAATCCTTACCCTCTCCCTTAAAACCCACATCCTTTCGTCTTTCCCTCTCCTTCCCCCTTTCCTGAAGAAGCAACCGTCAGTTGCGAAAGCTAGAAATTCTGTGTGTGTGTTTTATTTATTGTGCCTATCTACCGGCACTTTCCCACTTGGTAAGTCTTGGAATCTTTGTTTTTAATATATTTTTCCCATTTGGAAGTTTCTTTCTATTTAATATATATACACTCCTGGAAATTGAAATAAGAACACCGTGAATTCATTGTCCCAGGAAGGGGAAACTTTATTGACACATTCCTGGGATCAGATACATCACATGATCACACTGACAGAACCACAGGCACATAGACACAGGCAACAGAGCATGCACAATGTCGGCACTAGTACAGTGTATATCCACCTTTCGCAGCAATGCAGGCTGCCATTCTCCCATGGAGACGATCGTAGAGATGCTGGATGTAGTCCTGTGGAACGGCTTGCCATGCCATTTCCACGTGGCGCCTCAGTTGGACCAGCGTTCGTGCTGGACGTGCAGACCGCGTGAGACGACGCTTCATCCAGTCCCAAACATGCTCAATGGGGGACAGATCCGGAGATCTTGCTGGCCAGGGTAGTTGACTTACACCTTCTAGAGCACGTTGGGTGGCACGGGATACATGCGGACGTGCATTGTCCCGTTGGAACAGCAAGTTCCCTTGCCGGTCTAGGAATGGTAGAACGATGGGTTCGATGACGGTTTGGATGTACCGTGCACTATTCAGTGTCCCCTTGACGATCACCAGAGGTGTACGGCCAGTGTAGGAGATCGCTTCCCACACCATGATGCCGGGTGTTGGCCCTGTGTGCCTCGGTCGTATGCAGTCCTGATTGTGGCACTCACCTGCACAGCGCCAAACACGCATACGACCATCATTGGCACCAAGGCAAAAGCGACTCTCATTGCTGTAGACGACACGTCTCCATTCGTCCCTCCATTCATGCCTGTCGCGACACCACTGGAGGCGGGCTGCACGATGTTGGGGCGTGAGCGGAAGACGGCCTAACGGTGTGCGGGACCGTAGCCCAGCTTCATGGAGACAGTTGCGAATGGTCCTTGCCGATACCCCAGGAGCAACAGTGTCCCTAATTTGCTGGGAAGTGGCGGTGCGGTCCCCTACGGCAGTGCGTAGGATACTACAGTCTTGGCGTGCATCCGTGCGTCGCTGTGGTCCGGTCCCAGGCACGTGCACCTTCCGCTGACCACTGGCGACAACATCGATGTACTGTGGAGACCTCACGCCCCACGTGTTGAGCAATTCGGCGGTACGTCCACACGGCCTCCCGCATGCCCACTATACGCCCTCGCTCAAAGTCCGTCAACTGCACATACGGTTCACGTCCACGCTGTCGCAGCATGCTACCAGTGTTAAAGACTGCGATGGAGCTCCGTATGCCACGGCAAACTGGCTGACACTGACGGCGGCGGTGCACAAATGCTGCGCAGCTAGCGCCATTCGACGGCCAACACCACGGTTCCTGATGTGTCCTCCGCTGTGCCGTGCGTGTGATCATTGCTTGTACAGCCCTCTCTCAGTGTCCGGAGCAAGTATGGTGGGTCTGACACTCCGGTGTCAATGTGTTCTTTTTTCCATTTCCAGGAGTGTATGTTTTCAAACTTAGAGATGATTTGCTTACTGGCAGCTTTCTTGAGAGGAAACAGCTTTATGAACTTTGAAAATACATCAACCAACACAAAAACATAGCAAAATTCGTTCTTAGACTTAGGTAAAGGTCTATAAACAGACACGAGATCAAGGTTACTATTAGGCAATATGTTTTGTATTTGACCTCTACTTGTTTGACTACTTACCTTCACTTTTTGACATCTGTCTCAACTGTCAATTGTCTTCTTGACTCTTATTCCTCTACTATAAAAATAGATGTTTTCCTGGATCTTTTGTGTGCATTTGGTTGATTCACAATGACCAAAACTCTCATGTGTATAAGTAATTAAAGTATCAGTACATTGTTCCGGACAACATAGTTTCCATTCCTCTGAGTCAGTCTTATGTCTCCCAAATGAAATACCTTTGAGTAACTTATAATACTGTTCTGTCTTTTCTCCTCCATTCTTGCCCAACATTCTCTTAACCAATTTCCAATTTTGATCATGATTTTGATATCTGTGGACGTCTTCACATATTTACAAAATCTCTTTTTCCTCTTTTACACCTCTCAAGTACATAATTTTAAACTCTTTTTCTCCTTCTCCAATGTTGTTAGATGATTCATTTCCTAAAGGTAGTCTAGACAAAGCATCAGCAACAACATTTTCTGTGTCATTAATGTATCTGATTTCATAATTGAACTGCTGTAAAAACAATGCCCAATGAGTAATTCTGATGTGGCACAGCTTACACTCTTGAAGATAACATAATGCTTTGTGATCAGTATATTTGATGACTTTGTGGCCTAGTAAATAATTTTTAAATTTTTTGAATGCCCAATGTACAGACAAAAGTCCTTTCTCAGTTACAGTGTATATCTTTTCATGTTTCTGCAATATTCTATTAGCAAATGCAAGAGATCTGTGTTCAATAACAGCTTCAGCCTCCTGACACAAATGAGCATCCAAACCAACTTCACTACTGTCTGTCACAGTACAAAAAGGAAGAGACAAATCTGGTCTGAACAATATCTGACTTTGACACAACTGTTGTTTGATTTCATTGAAAGCATCCTGACACTCCTGATTCCAATCCCAAACGGTATACTTCTTCAAAAGTTCATACAGGAATGGATAATTCAAAGCTTGGCTGTTTCAAAATTTTCTATAAAATCCAGTTAACCCAAAAAATGATTTATGGGGAGTTGGAATGCCTTATCACAACAGTGTTAAATTTAGTGTCTTGGTTTCCCTGTATTTCAGGAACCACTGTAGCCATTGACATGAAACTTTTACAGTACATTAAACTGTATGTCCTGAGGCAATTGAACTACAATAATTGCATTTCAGCCACTGCTTTCAGAAATACAATTTTTTAACTACACAGTTAAAATTTTTTGTACTTTTTTGTACATTATTCTAAATAATTTTAAATATACATAATATTATGTTCATATTTTAATTCAGTAGACTCAAGATATGTATGTTATTACTCCCTAAAAATTTGAATACTCTACTTGAAGTGGTTTCTAAGATTTAAGGGAAAATGCAATAGAAAATGTAAACTTTCAGGAACAGCTTCTAAAGTTTCAAAAGACTATAACTCACTTAATATATGCTTAATTTTTATTTTTAGTCACTCAGGAGCACCTTGCACCATACTATATATCATCCTCTTGATCTATTTCCAAGTTTTTTTTTCTTTTTTCTGAACTCTGTGCTGTATAGTCTGCTTTATCAATGCAAACCTTGTCCATCCATTTAAGTTCTCTGATGTAGCTCACCCCAGGATTAATTCCCATATGCTGTAACACTTTCAACCTACCAATGTTGCCATCATTAAATGCAATAACAGCATCACTGACCCTCCCACTTTAGTATCTTCATTCCAACAAAAACATTTTTTGGTAAGTGAGTCCATACAAGATTAATGAACGACTCATTGGGATTTTGAGTCTGACCATGCAGACGCTTCTTCAGTAATTCAGAATTTGCCAGGTCTCTGCAAACAGGTTTTATGATATCCATGGCTGTATGAACTGTTTGAGTACTGGGCATTGCGAAAATTGCACCATGTACGAGGTCCAGGACGGAAGAGGTGGAGCCCATACTACCTGCTTCATTTCAACAAATCCTCAGTACTATTTCTAATGGCCATCCCATAATACTGCTAAATTCATCAATCATTTTGTCTGTCAGCCTGCCTTTTATGGTTTTACCTTCAGAAAGTTTCTTGTCTCTCAAACTATGTTTCAACTTCTTCAACCTGGTGCCCATCCTCTTCTGGACATGACCTTTTAACACAGCAATCCACAGCCTTCTATATAAAAAAAATTAGCAATTTTATTAGATCTTGAAGTAATGTGTAAAAAGTTTAACATTTTCAATCTGTGTAGATTATATTTAAAAAAAAATACTTCCCATGTGAGTTTATAAGTGATATGTACATCATTTTATTTGGAAAATTGCAAATTTTGTAGTGAGATAAAAAGCCAAAAATGTAGAAAAAAGTTCTGCTCTAACTTCCCTTAAGCTATTTTTGTTGCAAGGAGGAGGAAACTTATCAATAGCATCAAGTTTCTCGTTATCGGGTGCTATTCCTTTTTCAGACATAATATGTCCTAAAAATTTAACTTCTTCCACACCAAATTTACACTTACCTATTTTCAAAGTCATGCCTCCTTATTCTAATTTTGAAAACACATCTCTTAAGAGATCCAAATGTTGTTCCCAAGTCTTTTCTGTGACCAGAAATACACAATTAATTTTGAACTCACTTCACTTTGTAAGACAGAATCTAGTGCTCTAATGAATTCAGCTACAGATACATTTAGCCCAAATGGCATCACGCAGTATTGAAAACACTTACCTCCATATGAACAAAAATGCCATATACTTCCTAGAACTAATTTCAAGTGAGATCTAGTGAAATGCAGAGGTAAAGTTCAAACTACTCATGTATTTTACATAATCAGATTTGTGTAACAGCTTGTCCATGCTGTCAGGATGACCATTCTCTCTGATAAGGAATTTATTAAGATGTCTAGAGTCCGAAACAATTCTCACTCCACCATTTCTCTTACTTACCACAACTAAAGGATTATTGTAAGCTCTCCTACTTCTCTCTATTACACTTGATGTATCCATTTTCTTTTTTTTCCCACATCTTTCCTTTTTGAAAATGGTGTGTTGTATGGCCTTAGGAATAAAGGTTGATGACCTATAAGGTAAAGTATGCAAAGATAGTCTTTCACCTTCCCTGGTTTGTCACTAAACATGTTTCTAAACTCCAATAGCAAAATCCTAAGTTGTTCCTTTTGTAGTTCATAAGAGTCGTAGCTTCTCTTACTTCAGAATCTACCACACTTTCAAAATCCTGATACTCAGTCTCATCAAATTCTATATCATCAAACACCTGGTACTCACATTGGTTCACAATGTTTTGCAAATAGTTACAACTTTTCCCGTAGTTGAAGATACAGAAATTAGTTTTCACATAAGTTTTACTTTTAGATTCCAGAATAAACAATTCTTTAGCATTCTATCCAAAATGAGCCTCAAATTTCTCTATCCAATCTATACTGAGAATTATATTTTCTTCCAGACTAGGGATCACTAAGCATCCATGTTCAAAGATTTTGCATTCTATACTGAACGTTAAAAGTACCTGAGATTTTACCAATTTGCTTTGCCTACCTGTAACTCCTCTTATCTGTACAGCTACACTGGGCATTTCCACAAATTTCTTACCATATTTAATCTTGTCCCTAAATTGTTATGATGTACCAAAAGTCAGACTACCTGTATCAATCAAACAGCTCCCTTGCCACTGATGAATTTTAATCTGAATGTAAGGACATCCAAAATCTGAATCATCATCTATGTTATTAGATACTTCATGTAAGAGATCGCTTTCAATTTCATGTTTTTACAGGGTTTTATCAACTTTACTGGTATAATTGCATTACTTTGGTTACACATGTTGTCAGGTATAGATTGAATACACTTAATGGGTTCCATAGCACAACTAACACAACTAATTATAGAAAGAACACAAAATATATTACTGTCAAAATTACATTTCCTACTTAGGTTTTCTTTCACCTCATTCCACCAATTTGGATACAAATTTTGACTTAGCACAGCTAACTTCCTCCAGAATGCACATTTATCTACGTTAACGTCAATTTGATCCCAAACAAATTTCAAAACATTTTCACCTTTATTCTCTATGCTTGTAGATAATTCACCTTTACTGTTTGGAAGATTACTCTGGTATGTATGGATGGATATTACCATGGTATGTATGGATGGATATGTGTGTGTGTGTGTGTGTGTGTGTGTGTGTGTGTGTGTGTGTGTGTGTGTGTGTGTGTGTGTGTGTGTGTGTGCGCGCAAGTATATACTCGCCCTTTTTTCCCCCTAAGGTAAGTCTTTCCGCTCCCGGGATTGGAATGACTCCTTACCCTCTCCCTTAAAACCCACATCCTTTCATCTTTCCTTTTCCTTCCCTCTTTCCTGACGAAGCAGCCGCCAGTTGCGAAAGCTCGAAATTCTGTGTGTGTATTTGTGTGTTTTATTTATTGTGCCTATGTACCGGCGCTTTCCCGCTTGGTAAGTCTTGGAATCTTTGTTTTTAATATATTTTTCCCATGTGGAAGTTTCTTTCTATTTTATTTACAACATACTATTTATGCGGATATGAAGATTATGAAACAAGAAACTTATCTTACCTATGTAACTGAAAGTGGATCCTTGTTACACTATCATGTTGTTAAACAGCTGTGATTGATTTGTATGATGACTCTTTCATTTAATAAATCAACATTATTACTATTCCGCATAAGATTATAAAACAGCTGGTTATAAATCATGTGGCTTCAGTACCACCATAATTTGTGTGAAAGAATGGAAACAGTAATGACTGGCACATATGATGGTAACCCTTTATTCTGTAGTTATATAGTTTATTTTATTTTGTTTCAATGGCAAATATAATTTATTATCATGTTGTCCAGATTTGTAATACATTAAGATATTCTTGTTCTCACTTAATAGTTTTATCGGAACTGGGGTTTTACACTACTGTGGCTATGTGGGATGGTTTCATGGTCATTCAGGCACTTTATTCACTACAGTAGTCATTTTACATTGAACTCACATGTCATTTGATTTTTGTTTTGGAGGGGGGGATAGATTTGATAGTGTCTAGCAAGAAAATTAGGATTGTGTCAGTATATTCGCATTGTGAAGGGACAGATCAAGATAAGATGGATAGTTTTTAAGAGGCACTCAGTGATGTAGTTGTTAGAGTAAAGGACAAGGACAGTGTTCTGCTCATGGGTGATTTTAATGCTAGGATAGGAAATCGAACAAAAGGGTATGAAAAGGTTATGGCCAAATTTGGAGAGGATATGGAGGCCAACAGGAACGGGAAATAACTCTTGGATTTCTGTGCCAGTATGGGCTTAGTAATCACAAACTCCTTTTTTAAACATAAGAACATTCACCGGTATACTTGGGAAGGCAGGGGAACCAGATCTGTCATTGACTATATAATAACAGTTCAGGAATTCAGGAAGGCTGTGAGGGACACATGTGTATTCAGGGGATTCTTTGATGACATTGATCATTATCTAATCTGCAGTGAAATTGGGATTGTGATGCCGAAAGTGCAGGAGGTCAGGTCCATATGTAGGAGGATAAGAGTGGAGAAACTTCAGGATAAGGAAATCAGGCACAAATACATAACAGTGATCTCAGAAAGGTATCAGTTAGTTGAATGTAGTCAATTACAGTCATTTGAAAAGGAATGGACAAGGTACAGGGACACAGTCCTAGAAGTGGCTAAAGAATGTCTTGGAACAGTAGTGTGCAAAAGTAGGATGAAGCAAACAGCTTGGTGGAATGACACAGTCAAGGCAGCATGTAAAAGGAAAAAGAAGGTGTATCAAAAATGGCTACATACTAGAACTCAGGCAGACAGAGAGAGTTATGTTGAAGAAAGAAACAAAGCCAAACAGATAATTGCAGCATCCAAGAAGAAATCTGATTTGATTTGATTTGATTTCTTTATTAATCCATGTAACAATTTACATTGTGTGGATTTCGTCAGCAAAATCATATACAATACAATATACCTACAAATTATGCACATAAAATTAATATTTACACAAGTTTTTAAAGTATGTTACATTAGTTTTATATCCTTATGCAATTTTCTTATAGTACTGTAAAATTTTGGATTTCATATTTTAATTATTTCCTCATGTATTACAATGCAGGCTACTTTAATTTCACTACATGTTTTAATTCAGATAGTCCGTTACTGCATAATAACTTTTACTTAATAAAATTTTTTTTAGTTTTGTTTTGAACTGTCCAATTGTGTCAATATCTTTTATATTTTGGGGTAATTTATTATACAATTTAACAGCATTGTACAACAAGCTCTGCTGCGTTTTAACTTTATTTTTTCTCTCTAGATGCAGATTGTATTGGTTTCTGGTTCCATAGCTGTGTACTAAAGAATTTTTAACATAGCAGTCAATATTTTTCTTTACATACATAATACTTTGAAAAATGTATTCACAGGGGACAGTTAGGATTTCCAGCTTTTGGAAATGTTCAAGGCAGTGAGCCCTACTGCCATTCTTGGTTATTATACGAATTACTCTTTTTGGTAATTTGAAAACTATTTGAATATTTTTACTGTTGACTCCCCAAAATATTATTCCATAGGTAATAACAGAGTGGATATAAGAAAAATATACAGATCTGACACATGTAGTATCACACACTGCAGTCAGAATTCTAAGAGCATAGCATGCTGTAGCGATTCTGTTACTGAGTATTTTAATATGTTCCTCCCACTTTAACTGATTATCAACATGCATACCAAGAAATTTTGTGTAGTCTACACATTCTATAGTTTCATCGTTTAACTTAAAGTTGTTATAGTGTGGTTTTTGCAGACATAGAAGTTTACAGCATTTGTTTTTTTTTTTTTTAATTTAGTGTTAGTTTATTATTGGATGCCCACTCACGTACACTGTTTAGTGTTTGTTCGGCTTTTTCTTTCAGTGCATCTGGTAATTTGTCATTGATTAGTACATTTGAGTCATCTGCAAACAATATTGTTTGTCCATGCTTGATGCTCTGTGGGAAGTCATTTATGTAAATGAGGAATAGTATTGGGCCAAGGACACTACCCTGTGGGATACCTATATTTACATAATTTGGGTCTGAAGTATACTTTACAATATAGTTTGAGCGACTTGAAATATGTGAGATTTCAGTTATCTGTCTTCTATTTTTTAGATATGACTGGAACCACTTTTTCACAAGTCTCCTTATTCCCAGTTCATCTGACTTATTTAACAATATGTTGTGGTCTACTGTATCAAACGCTTTAGTTAGATCAAGAAATATACCTGTTGTGTAGTTCACTTTATCTAACGCTTCTAGAATGTGTTTTGTGAGGTGTGCTGTTGCTGATTCTGTGCTTTTCCCTGATCGAAATCCAAACTGGTCAACAGACAGTAAGTTGTATTTATTTAAATAATTCATTAGCCTATCTTTCATAATAGTTTCTAATATTTTTGCAAAGCATGAGAGTAGAGAAATTGGCCTATAATTTTCAATTTTTCCTGCATCACCTTTTTTGAAGAGAGGTAGTAATTTAGCATATTTTAAATAGTCTGGAAAGTAGCCCTGCTTGAAAGATTGATTTATAATATCAACTAAAGGTGGAAGTAGGCTCTTGATACAGTCCTTAATTATAAATTGGGGACTTCATCCAGACCAGCTGAGTTTTTGTTTTTCAGTTTGCTGACTGCTTTGTAGACTTCTTCCTGTGTTGTAGGGAATAACACCATCGAGTGTGATACACCATTATTTGGCTTTTTGACCTGAGGGGCTGTTAAAAAATTTTCCTGTAATTTTTTTCCTATGCTACTAAAATAATCATTTATATAGTTTGCCAAATATATTGGGTCTTTTATTACAGTCCCTTCCTCTTTGATTTTCAGGTTTGACAGATTCACTTTCCTGGTACCAGTTTTCTGCTTTACAATTTTCCATACTGCCTTATTTTTGTTTTCAGCAGATAGCACCAGTTTGGAGTTATGAGCTCTCTTTGCTGCAAGCAATATTTTCCTATATGTTTTCCTGTATCTTTTATAAAAGAGTGAGAAAGCAGGATTAGTTTGGCTGTGTTTAACGGAGCTCAGGTACTTCAGTGTTTCAGACGATTTTTTGATGCCTTTTGTGACCCACTTGTTTTTTCCTGCTGTTGATAATGGACATAACACTTTGGGAAATGTTTCTTCAAAATTTAATTTAAACAATGTCATGAAATTTTTGAATTTTGCATTTGCATCTACCTCTGAGTATACTGAGTCCCATGTTAGTCCTGCTATCTGTTTGGCAAACTCATATCTATTTTGTTTAGAAAAAATTCGTCTGTAAATATGCCTTTTCTTTGTTTCTTCTGGAGCCACTTTTATAGTAATGATTTGACCTGAGTGATCAGATAATCCTAGCTCTGCTACCACCACCTCACAGTTTTCTTTGCCTAAATCTGTTAATACCTGATCAACAGCTGTCTTTGAGTATTTTGTTATTCTTGTTGCACTGTTAACCATTGGAACTAGATTGAAACTTTGAGCAAGACTTAGTAATGAGTCCCATGTAGCATCAGGATTCAGTTTATCTACATTTAGGTCTCCACATATGAGAATGTGGTTCTTTGGAGTGGATATCTTGTCAAGAACATGATTAAGTTTAGAGAGAAAGATGTTGAAGTCTCCACTAGGAGATCTGTATATACATAGGATAATCAAATTCCTACACCTGTATTTGTCTCTGATTTCAACTGCAGCCAGTTCAAAACGTTGCTCTTCACTGATTACACATAAGTCGCTTCTGGTCTTATACTGATAATTTGGTTTTACATAAATACAACACCCTCCACACTTCATAGAAGTCCTACGGTATGCACACGCTAAATTATAAGACTGCAAAACTAATTGATTAATTTCAGCCTCATTGCACCAATGCTCAGTGAGACAAACAAATGAGCACTCTGTAGACTCCAGCTCCACTTCTACCTGTTGGGTCTTGTTTGCTAGGGAACATATATTTTGGTGAACAACTGTTAAGTAATTTTTGCTAACACTATTTGCATTCCCACTTTTTTTCGTTTTAATGTCGTTCTGTGTTGGTTCAACTGCTTCTTTATTACGATTACACTTGTGTTTTTTGTTTGCATATGGTATTCTTGGATAGTCACCCCCTGCAGACTGTATTAGTTTCCCTTATTTTTTATAATTTTACATAAGTCCAGGAGCATTTTGCTGAAAGTAATTGCACCTAGTCTGTTTAGGTGCAAGCCATCCCTACCAAGACATTTGTCGCCGAGAAATTTATTTGGGTCAACAAATACAACGCCAAGTTCGTCGCACTGTCCACTGATGCCAGTGTTTATTTTGTTTATATACGCGTTACTCACCGATCTTCTTTGTAGAATTCCGTTGATAACAATTCTGGAGTTTGTATACAAATCTTTGGCAGACCGAATTACATTACGAATATCATTTATGATTTCTTCTTGTCTGCTGCTTCTAATAGAGTTGGTCCCTACGTGAATTATCACGCCTTTAAAGTTTGTGTTGGAATCGTTGTTGTTTTGGTCGGATTTTTCAGTGTTCCTAATGTTATTGAAATGTTTCACAATCTGATGTGGTCGGATTCCAGGGCGAACATCGACTTTACAGTTCGGAACCACCACATTTTTTAATATCGAGTCGCCAATCACAAAGAAATCACTTTTGACGATCTGTTTTGCTGGATTGCTTTCACATTTATCTTTTTTCTTATACGTCACAGTTTTCCAGTTATATTTACTTTTAGATTTACCGCACGATTCGTTTTCCGCCACTGTTTTCACTGGGATTTGCACATACGAACTTACACAGGTTTGTTTACTTCCCAGTAACGGAGTTTGCACGCGTGAGTTTACGGAATTTCCACATGTTTCGCTTTCTGCCACTGATTTTGCCGGAATGTGCACATGGTTTTGTTTTTTTGCTCGGCAGCGAAATTTGCGCACATGAGTCCTCCCATTTGTTTGTTTGGTTCTGTAATGGGTTTCCACATACACAGCTTGCCGATTCGCTTTTTAGCTTTGCGTTTTCTTCTTTCAGAGACTGAATCTCTTTTTTGAGAGTTCCGATATCACTTTGAAGCACTTTAATTATTTCTTCTTTTGACTTTATGGTACTTACAAGTTCTGATGTTTCCCACTGTAAACAGTCGGTGCATGTCCACGGAACTTCGTCACTAATGAATTTCTGGTTCACTTTTGCGCACTTCTCATGAAGCCGAAAATTACACTTTACGCATAAGATTCCTTTTATCACACGCTTTCTGCATTGCTTACATGTAGAACCGCTCATTTTTTCCTTTTTAGAGACAGACGTGTCGTTACACTTTTCATTCGGCGCCATCTTGATTCGGCATTGGTTGGGAAGACTTTGGAAACAGGTTGGAGACCATGGGTCAAGCTGCTGGAAAACCATTCTGGAGTGTAATTAGCAGTCTTAGAAAGGGAGGTAAGAAGGAAATGACAAGTATTTTGGACAGGTCAGGAAAACTGCTGGTGAATCCTGTGGATGCCTTGGGCAGATGGAGGGAATATTTTGAAGAGTTGCTCAATGTAGGTGAAAATACAATCAGTAATGTTTCAGATTTTGAGGTAGAATGGGATAGGAATGATGATGGAAATTGGATCACATTTGAGGAAGTGGAGAAAATGGTCAATAGATTGCAGTGCAATAAAGCAGCTGGGGTGGATGAAATTAAGTCAGAACTCGTCAAATACAGTGGAATGTCAGGTCTTAAATGGCTACACAGGATAATTGAAATGGCCTGGGAGTCAGGACAGGTTCCATCAGACTGGACAAAAGCAGTAATCACACCAATCTTTAAACATGGAAACAGAAAAGATTGTAACAACTACAGAGGTATCTCTTTAATCAGCGTTGTGGGTAAAATCTTCCCAGGTATTGTTGAAAGGAAAGTGCGAGTGTTAGTTGAGGACCAATTGGATGAAAATCAGTGTGGGTTTAGGCCTCTTAGAGGTTGTCAGGTTCAGATCTTTAGCTTACGGCAAATAATGGATAAGTGTTATGAGTGGAACAGGGAATTATATCTTTGCTTTATAGATCTAGAAAAGGCAAATGACCGGGTTCCTAGGAGGAAGTTATTGTCTGTTCTATGAGTTTATGGAATAGGAGGCAAACTTTTGCAAGCAGTTAAAGGTCTTTGCATGGATAGTCAGGCAGCAGTTACAGTTGATGATAAATTGTGGCTCCTGCAATGCGTATCTAGCCAAGAAGAAAAATTTGGAGAAGGAACTGACTTTAATATCATCTGTTGAAAATAAAGTAGGATTTCATTCCAAATTTCGATCCAGTGAAATAGCCCATGAATTGCATCTCAGAAAACAAAAAGAGTTCTATGAGAGGGAAAAAAGGCAAAGATGGAAAGTCAAAAGAATCCACCAAAAGTTGCAATTATGATGGACTACAACAAAAACTTTACTTGGCCAAATATAAAGACAAATGAAGTTTATTATAAACGACAGCTTTTTCTATTTATATTCAATGTTTATGTTTTGGCAACGGGGTACAGCTATTTTTACATGTATCCAGAGAGTACAGGCCACAAAGGAGCAGATGAAGTTTCATCATTCCTTCATCATTTTGTGCACAATTTCCTAAATCCAGAATTCAGACATCTGGAGATCTTCTATGACCCCTGTGGAGTGCAAAACAAGAATGTCACTGTGTTCAGATTCCTTCACCATCTGGTCCATACAGAAAAATGATTGTACTATGTACATATGAAATTCCCCATAAGAGGTCATTTGCACCTCGAATGAGATAAAAATATTGGTATGATAGACCAAAGTCAGGAAATATCAAATTCCAAACAACTGGTGTCAGGTGTTTCAGAATTCATGCACACATCCTTCGCCTTTTGTCATCATTGATGTTGAGGAGCAACCAGAGATAATCAAATGCTGGACAGAGCATCTCAATAATGCAATATACAAGAAGAGACTCCCTTTCCAGTCAAGGCCAATAAGAGAATTGGAAGTCACAAAACACCATGTAGTACTGGTTCGGTATAGTAGAAGCTACAATGGAGCATATTAGCAAGCTTCATAACTTATTCTTGGAAAGAAAGGGCAAGATTCCAGCCTGAAAGAAGGTGAGTTCAGTCTACCCTCTGCTAAATATGAAGGTATAGTAATTCTTTTCCAGCAATATGATTTCTAATTTTTTTATTTATTCAAATAAGTATTTTTTAGTATTGGCCATATAGCTATTTAAATTAAGGGATTCTGATATTTTGCAGGTGATAAAATATCCGCTGAGAAATACAAAGATTTACAAGACTTGAAAAGATTTTGTTATAGTGAAGTGCAAGTATATTTTGGTTGTCTTTTGCATTAACCAACCATCAAAAAAGGCACAGGACTTTTTATAGAAGAGTATTAAATGATTATATGACATAATTTGTTGTAACATGAATTTGAAATCTTATAGTTACCTGCAATATGTTATGGACTTGTCATAATTTTCCTCTGTACGACCTGCCTTTGTAATAAAAATGCATCACATTATTGTAAGTCCTATTTAGATATGTATAATTTCAGCACTACTCTTTCTCTGAAAGCTATATTAAGGTCTAAAACAAAAATGAAGAATATAACTTCAAAAACTAAAATTTTATGAGTCTTGAAACTTTAAATTTCATCTCGGGAATGGAATGGTAGAGACATAGTATGATTGTGGTTCGATGAACCCTCTGCCAAGCACTTAAATGTGAATTGCAGACTAATCATGTAGATGTAGATGTAGATGTAGATTTAGGTGAATACAGCTTCTGCCAACATGATCAAGCTTTCCCCACCATTGTCTGCTTGTTATTCAGTGAGAAATCAATACAACTGACAACAGTGTTTTGCATCAGAAGACAATTTGTGAGATCAGTTGAGTACAAAAGTGCATCGATGCCCAGGGTGATCTTTATAAACAGTTTATGTAAAAATAATGTTAATAAATACAACACTTACATTATGTATCATTCATAAAATTTCTATCCAACTTAGTGAACTGATTCTGCAGAGGTTACATTATGGGTTTGGGTTTATGTTGCTCACCCTGTATTGTGAAAATGCAGTGTACTGTCTTCAGTGAGTTATATGAAATGTTTCAGTTGGTAAAATTCATTTATTAGAATAATTAAAAGTTTTGTCTTTGAGATGTTGAAATGTAATATGATACCTGTATACCTGTTGATCTGGTGATGATGATGATGATGATGATGATTAGTGGTGCTTGGTTTAAACTGTCAAACTTAATAACTATAATAATTATTAATTTCTTTCAAATTTAATTATATTTTGTAGATAATATGCATATATTTCTTGAATATTGTAATTTGTTTTCTCACTTTTTCAGTTTTTAACACACACACTTAAATGTTACAAATAGCTGAAGTAATAAATATTTGATGAACGAAGCACTTCCAGCTGTATATGAACCTTTATTTATAGGAAAATGACGAGTTTTATGATATCAAATCACACCCTTAGCTGTATGTACATCATTAAAACATTAAAACTACAAGATGGGAGGGAGAGGGTCTCAGTCTTCTCTGAATAAAATTCTATTACCTGTAACAACCAGGACGTCATGAATGGAATTCACCAGTTGAAAATGCTGGTATATTAAAACCACCTAAGTGCCATAGCAGGAAGAGGAGACAGCATCCCTCCAACTGCCTTGCCATGCAGGGTTGTGGATTTAAAGCTTTTAAATGACTTTAACAAGTAAGTAAAAGAATCCTGTGATGTTTTACAACTGATACAAATTGGTATCCAGTTTGCCCATATTACATGGGACTTTCAAATGAGGCATAGTCAAAACTAACTGGGACATTGTGTCATTTTTGAGAGCACTTTATTATTTATTTCATGGTTTTGCTTCATAGAGGCCACAATACATTTAGATAACCAGATCTTCACCCTTTTCTACATCAATATGTGGGACAATATGGGTTGAAGATGCCAGTGAAGGTGAAACAGTTGTGGAAATTCTTATTTTACTAAGATAAATAAATCAAAAATCATTTCTGAATCATCAAATTTCAGAATTGTTTCTGAGGCTGTCAACTACAAATTGCTAGCTCCAATACTGACATTCTTCAGTTCAACACTACATTTTTGGGAACCATTTTACTTGATTTTCAGAGCAATAGCCTGATGCCTCCATATCTATATAATAAACTACATAGCTAACCTTCTGAAATTTTTGATGCAGCAAGTTGTGAAACTAGACATCTTAAAAACCAAAAACTCATCTTTAATGAAAATTGACTTGAAGAATCTAAAAAATCTGATTAAGGCAAGACAGATGTGTACTAAAAAAGGGAATAAAATGTGAATGTATCTGAAGTAGTATTGTTGCTAATGGAAAGCATGCAAACATGCCTCACTGGCATACAAGACAAGTTGCAGTTAAGCTCACCCCTCAAATATGCATACAATTTCCTGCTTTAATCCAAAAGTCAGATTAAACCACAAAGTAACTCAAAGAACGTTGACAGTGTACCTCAGAATTTTGGTATCAAACAGAAGAATGTTGGTTTTGAAGGCAAACTGTGCCAAGTTTGAGTTGCAGAGATTTTCAGAGGAATAAAAAATTGAAGACAAGATGAGATCTTACAAGAGAAGTGAAAATTGTTTCATTAAATTCTAGACTGAGGTAATGAAATTATTTTGAAAGCAATGCTCAAATTTTGTAGATTTTGTGCTGATTATTTTAATAATGTCACATTGAACCATGTATGTTGAGCAAGGCTTCTCTATAGACTCCAAAATTATGGTTGGAAAACAAACATAAGAAACTGTTATTGCTCAAAGATTCATACGCACTACACTCAGGGACACTAAAGGGACTGGAAGTTTTGATGTCGACGAAAGTCTTGCACAATGCCACTCTAAACACAAAGATGATACGAAAAATAAGGAGAATGATGGCGAAAAAGAAAAGGAGGAATTATTATTGAACAAATGGAAGCAAGATGAAATCAAAGAATTACATACAAAAAAAGCAAATATTTTGAGTGAATCTTCAAAGATTTAGGCAGAGATAGATCATTTAAAGAAATGATTTACATTCATTTTTATTATGACAAATTTTTAGTGTGTTCTTTTAATCAGTAAGTGATAATGATTATATATGTTGGTTGACACTGAATTTATAATTTTTTTATTTCACATTTTCTGTTGCCTGTAAATTGGAACAGATATATATATATATATTTAATGTTAAGAGATTTGACCTTAGTTATGTACTGTAATCTTGTTCGTTAATTCTATTTCTTATACTTTGGTTGGTTGTGAATACATGTAGTTTACTGTTTAAAAATCGTGAGATGTGGCTAAGGCCAATAAACCTTTATAAATTACCAATTTGGAAGAGTATTACATAAAATTGGATAACTTGGTTTGTATAGATCTAGCAGTTCCTTATTATCATGTCACGCTGTTGTCAGTTAAAGCCCTGTTCATTTACTTATAAGATGATCTGTACTGATATTAATAATTCAGTTATAAATAGACATATATACTGCATTTCTTTTAAATTTTATTAGAATATTAAAATTTTACATAAGTTATATAGACAACTGCTAAAACCATCTAGTGATTATTGCCTCATGCAGCTTATTTAACTTAGCTGCCATCAGCCCCTCTTTACTGCAGTACTGCCACACATCTTTGCACAATGTTTGTTTCAAATGTGTTTCTTGATTATTTTAATGGTCATCAATTGCAGTACTATTTTCATACATCATGTTGTATTAGGTTGGTGCAAATGTTAATAGCGTCTTTATATAATTTTAATAAACACAACAGATACACGTAGCAGAGACTTCAGTCATCAATAATATGTTCTTTTTCGCCAATAACAACAATCTGCTGATGCTGAGGTGACTTTTCAACTCTGCAACAGTAGAAATCATATGGTTTTGAGATGCAGAACTTACTGGGCCATGTTTGGAGTGATTTTCGTCTGGAAAGGAATGTCCTTCAAGATTTTTCTATAGAGAGTGACAAAAGTGAAATGTGAGGGCACAAGGTCTGGTGAATAAGGTGGGTGTGGAGTGACATCGTCATCCAACTTGTAAAGAGACACCCTCCACTAACATTATTTATTTATTGATTTATTTAGTCCAAATCCTACATGTATGTAATATAGATAAGGATATTGGACGTGGTTAGGTATTTACAGTTTGTATTACATTCCTTATTCCTAAGGACTAGATATTGAAGTGATTTAGCAAAGAATCACACATACAACAAACATTAGAGGCAACATGCAAAGTAGAATATTCATAATTCATCTTTATTTTTGTTGTTTGGCTTATAGGTACTCTGTCAGACTGTAAAAGCAATGATCAGATAAATATGCCTTTAGCTCAGCCTTAAAACTACTGAGTTTACTTATTTAATATGGTTAAGCAGATTATTTTAAAACTTTATCCCAGTACATAGTGTGCCTTTTTGGCTACCTTTATTCAGCAGAAGTAATTTATACCAAAGATAATTTATACCTTTTAAAGAGGTTAGTATTATCTCACCTGTTTAACTAAAATAATTTCCCATTTGTATATGATGTGTTATATTTCAGGCTAAATGTATTTAAAAAATTACTTTGTTGCAATCAATATGTACTAACTCTGCTTGTACAGTTAAAATTACTCATCTTTTAGAAACATTTGAAATTACAAAATATTCAGCACACCTAAAATTCCTGTTATTAATTGCACAATCTGATGCTAATTATTAAATCTATTTCTGGATTCATTTATAAAATAATAATCAAAATTGATATAAATTCATTTGTCAACAAAATTTGTACACTCTTTGGAATATTGTTAGTACCACAGAATGAGGTAGTAGAGGGCATGCCTCTGATGTGATTGACGTTTTTTAATGTTTAGCAATAACAACATAATTTTTGATAAAGACAGTGTGAGATAGCAAAAGGTGAAAAAGTAAAAATCAAGATAAAAACAGGCAATTCTTCAGTAGTTATTATGCTAATTTGAACCAAGAAAATCAATAATATCAAAAATTTCAGCCTCAAGAATCTACCCATAGACATGAAGAACTGGAGCCAACTACAAGAAAAGAAGATAAGTAGGAAAGTTTATTGTAAATCTAACTCCGCTTGAAGCTTATTAACAGACTTTATTTTGAAGAGTGGCAATCAACAGGTGATGTGAGAGAGGATAAGATTACAATTGGTGGTGTCATCGGGAATCAATTGACTGATAATGAAGTTTTGTTAGTTGTCAATTGCAGTTTATATATGAACAGATTTCTGATCACTCAAAGAAAGAACACTGAGAGCTGTGCAACAAATTCATATTATAATGCTACAGCCTCCTCAAGATCATTATGCAGTGTCTGATACCACATTTTTTATATGCATCCGTGTATTTATCGTTCAATTCAGTTCTTCCTAGAGCCTTCTATGTGTATTTTTATAGGTATTGTTAACTACAATTTGCCCAAGAAACCTATTCTTCTTTGTAAACACGTATAGAATATTCTGAGAAGACATACATTCTTGTGATTGTTAATAGTTTGTTGTCATTAACAAAAATATATACATATTCCAAATTAAATATCAAATCATGAAATTGAAATAATAAATGTTTAGTAACAAATATTAAAAGGCTGTGGAAATGTTGGCATAAATAACTACCACCTCTAGTTAGCATAACTGCAATTGGAAAATTATTGATACAAAAAACCTGAATCTGATTCAAAAGAAAATAACAATTATTATCCAGTGATGTAATTTGGTTCATTATTATTTTTATGTAATACAATGTAATTAATGGTGCTTGTAAATTATGCACATAATTTACCTCTTGTTAATTACACCACCATAATTCACAAAATTCCTGTATCTAAGGAAACATGTGTGCATTTAATTTATGTAATCTGGCAAAGCATGATGTGTATACTTTGAACAAATGTTAGCAATAAAATGTAATCTGGCAAAGCATGATTTGTATACTTTGAACAAATTTTAGCAATAAAATGTAACCTGCAAAGCATGATGTGTATACTTTGAACAAATGTTAGCAATAAAATCCATACAGTCACTAATTACGAAATTAAGGTAAAATCAAAATAATTGTTGAAATCAGATTGTGAATTAATTTTCACACATAAAACCAAAGATGATGATAAATATAATAAGTTATTTTACATTATATGTTATAACCTGTACACATGTAACAACAGTTAGTCTAGATGAAATTGCTTACATTTTGTAATAAATTAACAATGGTAACAATTGTTAAATTTGTATATAACACAAAGCAGCAAGAAAGTCAGTCAGTCAGTCAGTGTAGTGATTACCTCAGGAGTCTGTGCAGTTCACTTATCAAGTAAGTCAATAAACTTTCAAATTTTCTTACCAATCATCAATAAACCAGGCAAATACAAATTTAAGTTAGGTGTTAATGATCTGAATAGATCGTTACATGTGGTGGAGTTGATCTGGAATTGATGTTTGATGTTAGAATTGTGTTTATTGAGTGAATGTTTCAGGCTATGTAAAAAACGTGAATGCAAGACAACTTTTGCCCAGAGAATTATTTGTGGTAATGGTTTATGGGAAGATCAAAAGGAAAAAAATCATTACCTGCTGTGAGAGGGCCACAAATCATCTGCTTTGGATATCATTACCTGATGATAATGGACCAAATTCTCAGACTGTGCTGCTGAAATTCAGGTGAGTAACTGTTCTTTTAATTTTCTAATTTTAAATAGTGTTGCGTGATGAGTACACGAAAATGAATGAAGAGAAGCAAGTAGACTGTGAATCTGCAGAAAACAATTCAGACCTAGGATCGAGCATCAGTGAACTATCATTCATCAGTAATCCAAGTGTAGATCAAAGGGTTCCAGTCAAAATGTCACCACAGGTACTCCAATTACACAGGGAAGAGTAGGTGAAGGTAATTTATTAATGTTATTAATTTTTTTTACTATCAAAAACAGTCTTGATCACAATTTATTTATTACAGTGACTGGTTTTGACCACTAGTGTAGTCATCTTCAGACCAATGAGTAAGAACCTCCTTCTTCTGTAGAATCACTAGTAGTGATTCTCCAGCAGAAGGAGGTACTTACTCATTGGTCTGAAGATGACCATAATAGTGGTAGAAACTGGTCACCGTAATAAATAAATTGTGATCAAGACTGTTTTTGATAGTAAATATCTGTAACACATTGATCACTGTTATTTTTTAAAAAAAAGTTATTAATGCAGCATATGAAAGACTTGAAGGAACAGATGGGACAGATTGGGCAAGATATTGGTCAGCAAAGGCAACAGGTACGGTAAGTCAGCAAAATCAACAGTTAAGACAGCAATTCAGTGAACAAATGATGGAATTAAAGAATACTCTTATTGACAATACTAATCAGATAAGGAAAATCCAGGATGGTTTGGCAGCACTAAGAATTACTGTTGAGACAGGGCAGGGTGAACTCAGTACTTGTGTGGGAGTGGTAGAAGAACAGGTAGATGTATTAGAAACTAATTTCACACAAGAGTTGTCCAAAAATGAGGAGAGATTCGAAAAACCAGATAAACATGTAGAAGCAGAAAATTTTAAACTAAAAGTAGAGGTTGCTCAGACTAAGAGAATTATAGAAGAAAAAGTAGAAGCTTACAAAAGGAACTCTGGTTAGTTAAAACTTACAGACATTACCAATTAAATAAATAATGAAGAACTGAAGTGTGATGAAGAAGTAGATTTGTGTAAAAATAATGTTATAGATTTAAATAAGAAAGTTGTAGAATTACAAGAGGATGTAGCTCAAAGAAATTTTGTTACCAATATTAATTGTGTATGGGGTGGCATACCTTTAAAATTCTTTCCAGGTGGTGGGAAATTGCATCCTGTTGATTTTTTGCTGCATTGTCAGGATAATTTTAGTAATGACATGACAGACAATGTAAAAATTAAATTTGTTTAGCGATTTTTTGATGGAGGAGCAATTCCATGGGCCAATCAGAATGTTGATTCTACCACGTCATATGATGAACTTAAAGTTTTTAAATAAGTTTTGGTCAGAATCCGAGCAAGCTAGGATTAAAAGTGAGTTCTTGAATGGTTGAATGTATAGAGGAAGTGATGGTAGCTTGAAGTGTTTTTGTGAAAACCAACTGAGGAAATTAGTACACTTAGACAAACTTTTTGATGAATTAATACAAATAAATGCCTTAAAAAGGAGATTAGCAAAAAGAGTACAGTGGGAGTTGGTTTATGGACCAGACAGCTCTGTGGATCAGTTCCTGAGATATGTAAATAAGTAGGATAGAGCCTTTGAGAGAAATGAGAGGTTAAATAATGGCAGATTTGGCCATCAACCATGTGGGTGGTGGAATCAGAGCACGAATCAAGGCAGGAGTGATAATGAAAATCAGAATAACAATAGTGGTTACAATAGAAGTGATAATAAATGGATCAACCATAGTAATGGGAATGGAAAGACAGGACATGAGAACAGGGAGAGACCTTGGGAGAATAGTAACAGAAATTAGATAATCACCAATCAAGACGAGGCAATTTAAACTGATGGAGTCTGTCAGTTTGAAGCAAGAAATAAGTACCAAAATCAGGCTAAACACCACTGGCCTAGAGACATTGAAAATATTTATTTATTTATTTCATGTTCCATACATCCAGTTAGTGAGTCAATTACAAGGATATGGAACGTGTCAAATTGTACATGTTTCAATTTAAACTTACAATAAATACAAGGGCAATTCAATGCCAAATTGCAATTAGTTTAAGTAAGACATACTATATGTACAGTAATAGATACAATGTCAGCTAGAAAACATAACAACCATTTAACAGAAAAAGGTAAAAAATAAGAGCACAAAGTTAAATCAGATATTAAGCCTACAAGAGTAAATACAGGTACAGCCAACCTGTTGTTACAAAAGTGTGCTAATGCTCAAATGCACAATAAAATCAATTGAACTACTTCTAGACACAATACGCTTAGTGATGGTATATATTTTCTTTCAAATATTCATCCACAGTATAAAAATATTTATCTGTCAGGTAATCTTTGAGAACTTGTTTAAATTTTGACAGTCCTGTATGAACACATTTGATATGTAGTGGGAGAGCATTGAACAGCTTAATGCTGGAGTAGTATACTACTTTTTGTACCAGAGTGAGACGTTTCATTTCTAAATGTAGATTGTTTTTGATTCTGGTGTTATAACCATGGAATTTACTGTTGTCTTGGTAGATAGAATAATTTCTGCTCACAAAGGTCAGCAAGGAAGAAATATACTGCGAGGCAGTTGTTAGGATACCTATCTTCCGAAACAAGTGCCTGCAAGAGTGTCTTTGATGGACCCCACACATTATTCTGATTGCTTTTTTTTTTTTGGACAGTGAAAACTTTTTTGCAAGTGGTTGGTGCCCCCAGAATATGACAGCATATGGCATCAATGAGTGGAAGTAGCCAAAGTAGGCAACCTTAATGGTGTCAACTTCAGCCACTGAAGAAATTACCCATAATGCAAATGTTTCCAAGCTAAGTTTTTTACATAGATGAAGAATGTGAACTGATCAATTACATTTGCTGTCTATATAAGCACCCAGGTATTTTGTATCTTCAACTTTCTGTATTGCTTAGAAATGCCCCAGTGAGAGCCGGCCCACCTCGCAGGCCTGGTTTCTCAGGAGGCTGGTTCACCTGAGGTCGTCCCTTCCCCATCGTCCCCACCACTGGGTCTTGTCCCTCCTGAGGTGGACCGAGATCCAGAGTGTGACAGCTTGTCACCCTTTCTGTCCCGGGCTCCAGTGGTGGGACGACACGGGCCTCTTCATATGGGTCACTTCCAACCATATTCGAAGGATCTGGCTCGAGGGTTGGCAGGTCATCCCCAACTCCAGACTTCCAATGGAAGTGGAGGTCATCGCTACTGCACGATGCTCCACCTTCTGACGCAGTGGGTCAAAGTGGCTTCACCCCCTGAAGGAGGAGGAGTGCAGTAGCCACCAGAAAGATAGTGGGAGGTGCACATCGGCACGGCGCATCATAGACAGTAGTTGCGGCAAGAAAAGTCCCGTCCAGCAGAGGGCACTTGAGAGTTCGGCCATGCCCTCTGCTGGCGGAACAACAACAACTCAGGCAGCACGGGCCATGTCCAGTCAATTCACATCGGGCATGCCTAGCAGACAGTTCCCAGTCTACACTAGGTGAAGTGCGACGGAAACGTGAATCGTGTTACTACACCAGTCACGTGATTTACAATCTAAGCTGCAACCACTGTGCTGCATTCTATGTAGGCATGACATTCAACAAGCTGTCTGTCTGCATGAATGGCCACCAACAAACTGTGGCCAAAAAAACAAGTGGACCACCCTGTTGCTGAACACGCTGCTAAACATGATACCCCTCATCTCAATGACTGCTTCACAGCCTGTCCCATATGGATCCTTCCCAGGAACACCAGCGTTTCTGAATTGCATAGGTGGGAACTTTCCCTGCAATACATCCTACGTTCCCGTAACCCTCCTGGCCTCAACCTTCGTTAGTCACTGTCCTCACCCATACAGCCCCCTGTTCCCATTCCAGCACTATGCAGCCGTCATTTCACAGCCACACCCTGTCTTTTAATTTATTTCTATTTCTCTCCTTTCCGCTACTTACCACCTCCTCCCCACCAACTCTCCTGCCCTCTGTCTTAACTGCAGCATTTACTGTCAGTCACCCCCACCATACTATCCCTCCCCCAGCCCGTCCCAGCCTCCTCCGTACCCCTACCCAGTTGCCACTCCCATCATGCACTGGTGCTGCTGCTCACAGTGTGGTTTCAGTTGTCTGAGACTGCAGACTCTCTTGCCCTCCATCTTAACTGCAGCATTTTACTGTCTGCCACCCCCATCATACTATCCCTCCCCCGCCCTGCCCCAGCCTCCTCCTTACCTCTACCTAGTCACTACTCCCATCTTGCACTGGTGCTGCTGCTTCCTGTGTGGTTTCAGTTGTCTGAGACTGCAGACGTGTGTGCAAGTTGCGTTAGCGTGAGTGTGTGTGTGCATGTGTGTATGTGTGTCTATTGCTGACAAAGGCCTTAATGGCCGAAAGCTATAATTGTGCGAATCTTTTTGTTGTTCCTATCACAACTCAGCATCTCTGCTATATGGTGAGTAACAACTTTCCTTCTCTAATATAGTTATCTATGACTACTGTACACTGTACTGTACACACTCATATGGCTCTAGAAAATTGTCTTTCATTCCCAGAACTATACATTGTCCCACTAATTATCTCCTGAACATCATCACAGGTTCACAAAGCTAACAACAAGCACAGTAAAAGTAAACATTATTTACTAATATGGATTGTCAACAGGGTGTGATGGCCAGAAACTGGTTTCTTAACAATACTTCGAATACTTATTATACACATAGTACACACTTTAACCTATTATCATCCTCATCTCTACAAAGTTGTTGTAACTTTCTCACTATGTTTTACACAACTCATTTCTCATGCACTAGTTTTAAAATGTCCTTTTCACTTATTTTTCTGCTTTAGTAGTAACTATTGTCTGAAATGTTTAAAGGATCATTATTTACACATCTTAAGAGTTACAAAATAATTATAAATTATTGGTCAATCATTACTTGAAGAAAGTCAGTTTTAATACACAGTTTACATTTTCAAATTATTCCTCAAATAATGTCACTCAGTATTCATATTACATAAAGAAAACTTATGCTACAGAGAATGTATAGTATTTACAGTAAGAGACAACTCCATTAAAGGTTTATAGATGAGTAAAAGAAGAAAATAGAATGCTACACAGCTTGGAGACCTAGTGCTCGCCACACACTTGACACAAAGATGTGGTTTTCTACTGAGGGCTTTTACATCATCTTATTTTTTCTTTGCGTTTGACACTTGCTGATAGGGTTTCGGTTCAGACCCCCTGTTCCCATTCCAGCACTATGCAGCCATCATTTCACAGCCACACCCAGATTTTGGATACACTAACTTGTATACATTTGGGTGTGGCATGGACTGAATTTTGAATGGACCAATATAGTTACCTAAGAATTTCTTTATTTATTGTTTATAGACTTGGCTTTTTCATATGTCTTCACCAGGACCATATCATCAATTGCAAAATTTGTAGGTTACAAATTCTTATCATGTCTGTTATTCCTCAATTTCCCTTGTTGTTCCATTGCTTTGACTACTTCTTCTCTTCCCTGTGGAATCATAGCTTACATGCTGGGAATCCAATTAATTCATTGATCAGATTCCATGGTTTCTTGTGATACATTATTTCATATGGGAAAAATCCAGCAGACATTTGCTGTAAGCTGTGCAGTATATCTTCAAAGCTGTCTACGTACTCTATCCAACTTACATGATTTCTGTTGCAATAAGTTCTAAATAATCTCCATATTTCTCTCATGTAACATGCAGCTGGATTGCTTGATGTGTGGTAAGCAGATATTAGAATATGGTTTACATTCTCATCCTCAACAAATGCTTTCCAGAGTTTAGAAGTAAATTGTGCTCCACTGTCAGGAAGTATGCTCTTTGGTTTTCCTACCTTTGTGAAATAGTCTCTTCTAATTTTCAAAATGATGTTCTTACTTGTTGCTTTCTTTTCCGTATAGTTTAATGAATTTTGAAAAAAGATCCACCATGACAAATATGTAACAAAATCCTCCATTGGCCTTAGGCAATGATCCATAAAAATCAAGTGCTACAAGTTGTAGTTGCTCTTTTAGCAAAATGTTTTGTATATATCGTTTGCAGGTTTGATTACTAACTTTTACCCTCTGGCACATGTCACATGTAGATAATTGCTTCCTACTCTCCTGGCACTGTTGTAAAAGTATAACTTTTTTTGGATCTTTTGGATACAATTCTGTGTCCCACAATGTCCGACACTCTCACTTACATACTTTATCAGAACTTCAATATACTGCTCTGGCCAACACAATCTCCAAGCATCACTGTCTGCATTGTATCTTCTGAAAAGTATACCCTTGTGCATTTTATAATACTGCTCTACTTTCTCATATCCTCCCAGTTCTGATATCTATGGATGTCATTACAAATTTTCCTGATTTCATTTTCATCTTTCACCCCTTTTAAGTACATAATCCAAAATTCCCTTTCACACTAATCACTGTTATTTTACCTTCTCCTCCCATTGGCAATCTAGACAGAGCATCATAAATTAGATTTTCTTCACCTTTTATATACTTTACTCTATAGTTGAACTACTGGAGGAATAGTGCGCACCTGGTTACCCTGCTGTGATGTAAAGTACACATCTACATCTACATGACTACTCTGCAATTCACATTTAAGTGCTTGGCAGAGGGTTCATCGAACCACAATCATACTATCTCTCTACTATTCCACTCCCGAACAGCGAGCGGGAAAAACGAACACCTAAACCTTTCTGTTCGAGCTCTGATTTCTCTTATTTCATTTTGATGATCATTCCTACCTATGTAGGTTGGGCTCAACAAAATATTTTTGCATTCGGAAGAGAAAGTTGGTGACTGAAATTTCGTAAAAAGGTCTCGCCGCGACGAAAAACGTCTATGCTGTAATGAGTTCCATCCCAACTCGTGTATCATATCTGCCACACTCTCTCCCCTATAACACGATAATACAAAACGAGCAGCCCTTTTTTCACCCTTTCGATGTCCTCCGTCAATCCCACCTGGTAAGGATCCCACACTGTGCAGCAATATTCTAACAGAGGACGAACGAGTGTAGTGTAAGCTGTCTCTTTAGTGGACTTGTTGCATCTTCTAAGTGTCCTGCCAATGAAACGCAACCTTTGGCTTGCCTTCCCGACAATATTATCTATGTGGTCCTTCCAACTGAAGTTGTTCGTAATTTTAACACCCAGGTACTTAGTTGAATTGACAGCCTTGAGAATTGTACTATTTATTGAGTAATCGAATTCCAACGGATTTCTTTTGGAACTCATGTGGATCATCTCACACTTTTCGTTATTTAGCGTCAACTGCCACCTGACACACCATACAGCAATCTTTTCTAAATCGCTTTGCAGCTGATACTGGTCTTCGGATGACCTTACTATATGGTAAATTACAGCATCATCTGCGAACAGTCTAAGAGAACTGCTCAGATTGTCACCCAGGTCATTTATATAGATCAGGAACAGTAGAGGTCCCAGGACGCTTCCCTGGGGAATACCTGATATCACTTCAGTTTTACTCGATGATTTACCGTCTATTACTACGAACTGCGACCTTCCTGACAGGAAATCACGAATCCAGTTCCACAACTGAGACGATACCCCATACCTCCACAGCTTGATTAGAAGTCGCTTGTGAGGAACGGTGTCAAAAGCTTTCCGGAAATCTAGAAATACGGAATCAACTTGAGATCCCCTGTCGACAGCGGCCATTACTTCGTGCGAATAAAGAGCTAGCTGCGTTGCACAAGAGCGATGTTTTCTGAAGCCATGCTGATTTCGTGTCAATAGATCGTTCCCTTCAAGGTGATTCATAATGTTTGAATACAGTATATGCTCCAAAACCCTACTGCAAACCGACGTCAATGATATAGGTCTGTAATTAAATGGATTACTCCTACTACCCTTCTTGAACACTGGTGCAACCTGCACAATTTTCCAATCTGTAGGTACAGATCTATATACTCTTGTATATTCTCTTGTATATAGATGAAATCCTTATTGTCTGTGTATACTGCTACTTGATGTCCTAATAAGTAATTCTTGAATTTGGTGAAAGCCCAATAGACAGCATACAATTCCTTTTCGGTGACAGTATATGATTTCCCATGGTTTTGTAAAGTTCTAGTGGCAAAAGCTATTGATCTATGCTCTATCACACCATCTGCAATCTTTTCTTGGAACAAATGAGCTCCCAGTCTATAGTCACTGCTGTCAGTCAAGATGCAAAATGGCTCTGTAAGATCAGATCTGTATAACATTTTACTATTGCACATCTGTTTTTTGATGTTGTTGAATGCCTCCTGACAATCCTTGTCCCATTCCCAAGTGGTATTCTTCTTCAACAAGTTGTTTGAACATGGTGCATTTCAAGTTTGCGTGCTGACAAACTTATGGTAGTAGCCACAAATTCCATAGAACGATTTGTTTCTTAGTCTTGGGCACAGGACATTTTGCAGTGGCTGCAGGTTCTTCTTCTTCAGGCAAGATTCCTTCTTTTGAGATGGTATGGCCTGAAAATTTGAGTTGTTTAACCCAAATTTGCACTTTTCTAGTTTTAATGACATACCTCCCTGTCTCAATCTATAACATACTTCACCCAACAAACATATATGTTCTTCCCAGCTCTATCCTGTTACAAGTGTGTCATCAACATAAAGGACTAGTTTGCTTAACAATTATTTTCCTAGAACAAAATCTAATGCTCGGATAAGTTCTGCAACCCATACATTAAGACCAAATGGTACAACACAATAACAATAGCATCTTCCTCTATACAAAAATGTGGTATATTTCCTAGACTGAATCTCCAGCGATGCTTCATGGAAATCTGCTGTTAGGTCTAAACTAGACATTTACTTCATATGTTCAAATTTGTGTAATAAACTTGTCTATGTTCTCAGAGTGATCAGTTTCTCTCTCAAGGTATTTGTTTAAATGTCTCGAATTGAGCACAAGTCTTACTCCACTGTCGCGTCTGGAAGTTACCATCAATGGGTTATTGTATTCATGACTGCACCTTTCAATTACTTCCCACTCTTCCATCTTTTGTAGTTCTTTCTCCACAGCTTTTCTTTTTGAGATCAGTACTCCATGTTGTTGTTGTTGTGGTCTTCAGTCCTGAGATTGGTTTGATGCAGTTCTCCATGCTACTCTATCCTGTGCAAGCTTCTTCATCTCCCAGTACCTACTGCAACCTACATCCTTCTGAATCTGCTTATTGTAGTCATCTCTTGGTCTCCCTCTACGATTTTTACCCTCCACACTGCCCTCCAATACGAAATTGGTGATCCCTTGATGCTTCAAAACATGTCCTACCAACCGATCCCTTCTTCTGGTTAAGTTGTGCCACAAACTTCTCTTCTCCCCAATCTGATTCAATACTTTCTCATTAGTTATGTGATCTACCCATCTAATCTTCAGCATTCTTCTGTATCACCACATTTCGAAAGCTTCTATTCTCTTCTTGTCCAAACTATTTATCGTCCATGATTCACTTCCATACATGGCTACACTCCATACAAATATTTTTAGAAATGACTTCCTGACACTTAAATCTATACTCGATGTTAACAAAGTTCTCTTCTTCAGAAATGCTTTCCTCTACACCATACGGTTTGATAAAAAATGGTTATGAGGTGTTGGATTAAGTCTACATTCATAGTTTTTCACTTTCCCAGGTTTCTCACTAAACACATCTTTGTACTCCCTCAACAAACTACCTAATTGATCTGTCTGTTCTTTACCTAGACTTACAGCTTCCTTTAGTTTGGTAGCCACTAATTCAGCTTACTTACCCTCACTTCGTCTTTCTTCATTGTCTTCCTCGTTAAAGTCAATCTTTTCATTTACACAAATCACTCTTCTCATTTGAAAATTGTTCTCTAGGCAATTTTGGATGTTTAGTTTTAACTTTTTGTTATTCCAGTCAAAATCTGCATTTATTCCTTGTATCCAATTCATTCCAAACAAAATATTTTCATTGAGGTCAGGGACTACAAAACATCCTTGGTCATACAGTACATCTCTAATGGTGAAAGGTATTAAGGCTTGCCTGTTTACAACTTTGCTATGCCTACCAGTTACTCCTTTAATTTTATTTCCAATAACAGGATATTCTTCGAAATCAGAACTATGTCTTATGTAGTCTCTAAATTTTTCAGAAATGGCACAAACAGAACTACCCATGTCTATGATGCAAACTCCCTAATAATTTGCAACTTTTATATGTATATAAGGCCATCCCAAAACTTTTTCATTCCTGCTTTACTCATCTTCATGCAACAAATCATCCTCAATCTCTCCAAAGTTCAAGTCGTTTATACCATTTTTGCCTGCACAATTTCTCTTACTTGTCTATATTTTACTTAAAGCTACATCAGATGATTGCTTCATGTCATGTTCCTCTTTTACACACTGTCTACTTTTCCCAGAATTGATCTCACTGTAAGCCTGCTGGTTGGTTCTACCTTCTCAGTTGGAATGCAATTCTTCACAAATAATCTTGATGACCCTTTTCACACTGTCACTGTAACCCTTGTACGTATCCCATAAAGTTTCTAACATCACATCTAAATTATGATGGCTGACACATGTTCCTTACCTGATGATACTTTTCCAGTTTCCACTGGTACAATCTGGTTCTCATATTCTTCACAAATACTACTGGCATTATCTTCTTCACTATTAATTAAATCTTCTTTAACCTCCATATCAATCATTGCATCTAATTCTTCCTCCCATTTATCATTACTACTGACACTTTTACTATCAACATTACTAAACATGCTATCATCTTCAATACTAGACACTTCTACAACCCCTTAACAATGATCATCAGAATTATTGACAAATAAACCAGTAAAAGTATCATCACTTAAGTGCTTAACAGGGATAGATTCTTCCTCCATTAATTTACCTTACCCAAACTCATCAAGATTATTATCAGAACCATTGTAAACTGCTTCACCACACTGATTATACAGGCTTGAAAGAGTTTCCTCCGCTAATGGAACCTCTTCAACATTCTTACAGATGCTAATACTTCTATTTACAATACTTTCATTCATACTTTTCCAGAAGTTACTGTCAAACTGTAATTTGCTAATCTGATATGCGCTTCTTACATTGGTTCTGTCATTTCTACTCCAATATCTTCAATTACTCTGTATTATTAAGCTTAGGCTCAATTACATCAGTGTGTGCAACAGTTCTGAGCATTCTTGGAAATCTTTTAGGATAGTAAATGAAGAGGGCCTTAAAAAATTCAATGACTGCCTGAAAGAGATAGATTGGAGCCCAGTTTATAGGGAAAAAGATGTGAACAAAAAGTACAATTCATTTTTAAATGAATTTATGTCTGTATTTGAGTCCATCTTTCTGAAAAAATTAGTTAGAAATAGTCATATAGGCATTGCCAAGAAGTCTTGGATCACTACAGGGATAACAACATCTTGTAGAACAAAGAGGATGTTATACAGTTCTCTCAGGACAAGTCACAAAGAGCTGTGAGAATCTTCTGTGACTCACCCAAAGCATTCGACTGTGTGAATCACTCCTTACTATTACATAAAATGAAAAAATATGGAATTATGGGTAGGGCCTTACAGTGATGTAAGTCATATCTAACAGAGAGGAAGCAAAGGGTTGTCATAATATCAAGCAAAGGGAAATACTCCTCGAAGTGGAGAACCATCTCACAGGGAGTGCCAGAAGGCTCAATTCTGGACCCAATTCTCCTTTTTTTTATGTAAATGACTTACCCATAAACATAAATTATCGTTCAGTTTTATTTGTTGATCACACATCAGTACTGGTAAAATATAAAAACACAGAAGAAATTCCTAAAAATGTCATAGAAACTCTAGAAAACTTATACATTTGGTCCCATCTTAATGGCCTAAAGCTAAATATTTCAGAAATGCAGCTGATGAAAATTAAGACAAAACAGTCTCAAATAAATGGTATTCACATTGTGCACAGAAGCCAGGAGCTAAATGAAGCAGAGCATGTTAAATTCTTAGGAATGCAATTGGACAAAAACCTATCATGGTCTTCACACATGTTGTTGTTGTTGTCTTCAGTTCTGAGACTGGTTTGATGCAACTCTCCATGCTACTCTATTCTGTGCAAGCTTCTTCATCTCCCAGTACTTACCGCAACCTACATCCTTCTGAATCTGCTTAGTGTATTCATCTCTTGGTCTCCCTCTAAGATTTTTACCCTCCACAGTGCCCTCCAATGCTAAATTTGTGATTACTTGATGCCTCAGAACATGTCCTACCAACCGATCCCTTCTTCTTGTCAAGTTGTACCACAAACTCCTCTTCTCCCCAATTCTATTCAATACCTCCTTATTAGTTATGTGAACTACCCTTCTAATCTTCAGCATTCTTCTGTAGCACCACGTTTCAAAAGCTTCTATTCTCTTCTTGTCCAAACTGTTTATTGTCCATGTTTCACTTCCATACATGGCTACACTCCATGGGTAAAATATTCCAGAAGTAAAATAGTCCCCCATTTGGATCTCCCGGCAGGGACTACTCAAGAGGACGTCGTTATCAGGAGAAAGAAAACTGGCATTCTACAGATTGGAGCGTGGAATGTCAGATCCCTTAATCAGGCAGGTAGGTTAGAAAATTAAAAAAGGGAAATGGATAGGTTAAAGTTAGATATCATGGGAATTAGTGAAGTTTGGTGGCAGGAAGAACAAGACTTTTGGGTTATAAATACAAAATCAAATAGGGGTAATGCAGGAGTAGGTTTAATATGAATAAAAAAATAGGTGTGTGGGTAAGCTACAACAAACAGCATAGTGAACACATTATTGTGGCCAAGATAGACACGAAGCCCATGCCTACTACAGTAGTACAAGTTTATATGCCAACTAGCGCTGCATATGATGAAGAAATTGATGAAATGTATGATGAGATAAAAGAAATTATTCAAGTAGTGAAGGGAGACGAAAATTTAATAGTAATGGGTGACTGGAATTCGAGTGTAGGAAAAGGGAGAGAAGGAAACATAGTAGGTGAGTATGGATTGGGGCTAAGAAATGAAAGAGGAAGCCGCCTAGTAGAATTTTGCACAGAGCACAACTTAATCATAGCTAACACTTGGTTTAAGAATCATGAAAGAAGGTTGTATACGTGGAAGAACCCTGGAGATACTAAAAGGTATCAGATAGATTATATAATGGTAAGACAGAGATTTAGGAACCAGGTTTTAAGTTGTAAGACATTTCCAGGGGCAGATGTGGACTCTGACCACAATCTATTGGTTATGACCTGTAGATTAAAACTGAAGAAACTGCAAAAAGGTGGGAATTTAAGGAGATTGGATCTGGATAAACTGAAAGAACCAGAGGTTGTACAGAGTTCCAGCGAGAGCATAAGGGAACAATTGACAGGAATGAGGGAAATAAATACAGTAGAAGAAGAATGGGTAGCTCTGAGGGATGAAGTAGTGAAGGCGGCTGAGGATCAAGTAGTTAAAAAGACAAGGACTAGTAGAAATCCTTGGGTAATAGAAGAAATATTGAATTTAATTTATGAAAGGAGAAAATATAAAAATGCAGTAAATGAACCAGGCAAAAAGGAATACAAACGTCTCAAAAATGAGACTGACAGGAAGTGCAAAATGGCTAAGCAGGGATAGCTAAAGGACGAATGTAAAGATGTAGAGTCTTATCTAATGAAGGGTAAGATAGATACTGCCTACAGGAAAATTAAAGAGAACTTTGGAGAAAAGAGAACCACTTGTATGAACATCAAGAGCTCAGCTGGAAACCCAGTTCTAAGAAAAGAAGGGAAAGCAGAAAGGTGGAAGGTGTACATAGAGGGTCTATACAAGGGTGATGTACTTGAGGACAATATTATGGAAATTGAAGAGGATGTAGATGAAGATGAAATGGGAAGAGTTTGACAGAGCACTGAAAGACCTGAGTCGAAACAAAGCCCCGGGAGTAGACAACATTCCATTGGAGCTACTGACGGCCTTGGGAGAGCCAGTCCTGACAAAACTCAACCATCTGGTGAGCAAGATGTATGAGACAGGCGAAATTCCCTCAGACTTCAAGAAGAACATAATAATTCCAATCCCAAAGAAAGCAGGTGTTGACAGATGTGAAAATTACCGAACTATCAGTTTAATAAGTCACTGCTGCAAAATACTACAGCGAATTCTTTACAGACGAATGGAAAAACTGGTAGAAGCTGACCTCGGGGAAGATCAGTTTGGATTCCGCAGAAATGTTGGAACCCGTGAGGCAATACTGACCCTACGACTTATCTTAGAAGAAAGATTAAGAAAAGGCAAACCTATGTTTGTAGCATTTGTAGACTTAGAGAAAGCTTTTGACAATGTTGACTGGAATACTCTCTTTCAATTTCTAAAGATGGCAGGGGTAAAATACAGGGATCAAAAGGCTTTTTACAATTTGTACAGAAACCAGATGCCAGTTATAAGAGTCAAGGGGCATGAAAGGGAAGCAGCGATTAGGAAGGGAGTGAGACAGGTTTGTAGCTTGTCCCAGATGTTATTCAATCTGTATATTGAGCAAGCAGTAAAGGAAACAAAAGAAAAAATTGGAGTAGGTATTAAAATCCATGGAGAAGACATAAAAACTTTGAGGTTCGCCGATGACATTGTAATTCTGTCAGAGACAGCAAAGGACTCGGAAGAGCAGTTGACCAGAATGAACAGTGTCTTGAAAGGAGGATATAAGATGAACATCAACAAAAGCAAAATGAGGATAATGGAATGTAGTAGAATTAAGTTGGGTGATGCTGAGGGAATTATATTAGGAAAAGAGACACTTAAAGTAGTAAAGGAGTTTTGCTATTTGGGGAGCAAAATAACTGATGATGGTTGCTAGCTAGTAGAGAGGATATAAAATGTAGACTTGAAATGTCAAGGAAAGCGTTTATGACGAAAGAGAAATTTGTTAACATTGAGTATAGATTTAAGTGTCAGGAAGTTGTTTCTGAAAGTATTTGTAAGGTCCTCACACATAGATTATATAAAAAATAAACTAAACAGCCTGGCTTTTGCTATGGCAATCTTAGCAAATGTCACAAGCATAGACACAAAAAAATTAGTATACCATAGTTACTTTGAGTCGGTACTGTGATATGGTATTGTCTTCTGGGGGAATGCTAGCAACATGACAAAAACATTAACAAGTCACAGAAACATATGCAGTGCAAAGCCAAGATAATCTTGTTGGTCATTATTAACAGATATTAAGATACTAAGTGTTCCCTCATTGTATCTGTATGAAATAATTCTATTCACAAGTGTGTTAACCCTAAACTCTTTTTGGCAACAAAGAAAGCTTCATGCTGTCTACACACAGGCTTAATCTTTTTGCGCAGACTACACATTATATGGGAATGAAAGTATAAAATAAACTGAAAGACCCAAATTTAGGAGAGGTCCAAACTGAGGCAGTAACAAGAGAATTGTACAGCATTCTGGTGCAGAAATGTTATTACTCTGTTGATGAATTTTTTTAATGATCTGAGCAGGATAAAAACAATAATAATAAATAATAATCAGATTTGATTGTGATTATATAAAAATATTGTATTCAACATATTATTTATCATATAAGCTGACAAGGCTCCTTTACATTAAATTAATGATTTAACTTCTATGTTATGAGACAATAAAATTCTCATTCTGACTATGATTATGACTTGTATAGAAGCCATTTTTCTTATGTTTTCTGTAATATGTTGTGTATCAAATACTTCTATACATCTGTATTCTATCTTTTGGCATCATTTTGTACACCGTTTGGCAAACCTTATAGTCTGTTACTACATACTGTAAACAAATTGTTTCCAAATTTTGTGAGGGGGATATTGCAAAGGGACACTCTCCTGTACCATTATCTTTATTCAATAAAGGTAATCAATACCAAACATACTTTGTGTATTTCAAACAGGATAATATTATCTCAGCTGTTTAACCAAAAGAAATTCTATGATTTTGTATATGATATAATATATTTCAGGCTAAAATGTATAAAAAGAAAGTACTTTGTTACGATCAATATTTACTAACTCTGTATGAACAGTTAAAATTACTCTTCTTTTTTTTTTAGAAATTATGAAATATTTGGCACACTTAAAATTCCCATTATTAATTACACAATCTAACACTAATTATTAAATCTATTTCTATATTCATTTATTTAATTATAAAAGTAATTACTAGAAATTCCTTTGTCAACAAAATTTGTAAACTCTTTGGAATATTGTTAGTACTGCAGAATGAGGTACTAGTGAGCATGCCTCTCATGTGATCAGACGTGTTTTTATGTTTGGTAATAACAATGTAATTTTTGATAATGAAGTGGAAATTGTAAAAACAGTGCGAGAGAGAAAAATGTGAAAAAACAAAAATCAATATAAAAACAGGCAATTCTTCATTAGTTATTACTCTAATTGGAGCCAAGAGAATCAATAATATCAAAGATTTCAGCATCAGGAGTCAGCCCCTAGACATGAAGAATTGGAGCCAATTACATGAAAAGAAGAAAGTTAAAAAGCTTATTGTAAATTTTACTTCTCTCAAAGCTTATTAAAAGAGTTTATTTTGAAGAGTGACAGCCAACAAATGTTGTGAGGGAGGGGTAAGATTACAAACTCCTGTACATATTTTGTAAGTCTAGCAGAATGCATGTGGGTGTTAGTGTGGAGTAATATCACTTAACACACTCTTCCTTTTTTTGTGTGTGTCTGCAATATGTCTTAGTTGTTGACAACAAAATGTCAGCAGTGATGGTTACATCTTGGGGAAACAATTCATAGTACACTACACCATCATTGTTCTGCCAGATGCATAATATTATCTTTTTTTGGACATGTGCAGGTCTTTGCACAGGGAGTTGGTGCTTTGTTTGGGCTCAACCATTTCTTTCTTTTCCTTATGTGAGCATAACGATACCATTTCTCGACACCAATAATGGTACAGGATAGGAAAGTTTAGTGTTCTTCATGAACCAATTGATGATAAGCAACCAGAGATGAGCACATGACCACAGACAGATTTTTGTGATTTTTGTTAGTGAATGAAATACCTATATACCCCATTTTTGAACCTTCCCCATAATATGTGACTGTCACTTGGTGATGGAAGTTCTTGAGGACACTGATCTGGATCATTGTGCATTAAAGCATTTAAATGATCTTCAACAAACCCCAAATGTCTTCCTGAACATGAAGAGTCACTAATCTCAAAATGATCCTCCGTAAAATGAGAAAACTGTTTTCTTGCCATGTCTGTCCATTGGTATTATTCCCATACACAATGCAAATGTTTCTGACTGCCTCCATTGTTGTGATCCCTCTATTCAACTCAAACAGAACAGTATGTCAGAAATGTTCAGACTTCTCCACTTGTCACTCCATTTTCAAGTGTCCAAATTTCCACTCACTATCTCCATGTGACAAAATGATAATATGTAATTTCAAATAGTAACAGTGAACTACAAACAAAAAGTGATAATTAATAAATAAATACTTACCAACTGGAATACCAAAATGCAAAACAAAATAATAATTGACCTGTGATCCAATACAAATACTTATTAAATTGTAAGTTTTAAGAGCATAATGCCTTATGTAATATGACACCTTTTACATATCTACTCATTCTGGTGGATAGTTCTGACTTAGTTAGAAATGTACTCTCATTTTCACACCCTCTTTGTTATCTTAATGTACATTTTCCAGTTTTGTGACCTTCGTTGTGCTTGACTGGCTATGAATGATATTTTACCCATACATTCTGTATGAATGTTGTCTTTTTTTTAAAAAATATATATTTTAATAATGTTTTCAATCATTATGGGAGTTACATTAAACAAGAATTGTTTGTAGTATTTATTCTGTAATTACTTTTTCTTATATCCTTCTGAACTTTGCCATAATTTATGTGTAGTTTTTTAATTTGAATCTGTAAGTTTTATTCCTGTAAGCTGGTGTATGTAGCTATATTCTTATGTGCAATTTTGTATCTTAAATATGAAGATGACTCATCTATAACTGAAACTAGTAATCAAAACAAAAAAAACATTTAAATAAATAAATAATTTTGTGGTCTTGACTTTGAGGATTTTCAGTCCTGAGTATAAAAATTCAATACCTCCTGTAGCTTACAAGGATGTCTACTATGCCTTGTCTTTTTATCTGTTTGATTCTCAGCTGCCTTCACTACTTTTTTGTCTCAAAGCTACCCAGTCATCTTCTACTATATACTTTTCCATTGTTCTAGTCAATCATTGCCTCTAAATCCTTCCTTTGAAACTCTCAATAACCTCTAACAATGGAATCTCCAGGTGGGAATATCAGCAATGTAAGAAAAGGCATATTGCTATTTGCCATAAAGAATCCTCTTTAGGTTGCAGACAGGCACAATTAAAAGACACTTACATAAAGCTTTCAGCCACAGCCTTCGTCAGTAAAAAGAGACACACCCTCCATTCATACACACAAGTAAGCACACCTCATGCATACAAGACTGCCAACTCCAGAATCTTGGGCCTGAAATGCTGGAGTTGTTATAACTGTTGTGTGTTGCTATATTCTTATGTGCAGCTGCAGTCTCAGACCTAGGATGTTGGAGTTGGCAGTTTATGTGTGCATGAGGTATGCTTGCCTGTGTGTATGAATGGTGTGTGTCTCTCTTTTAGTGATGAAGGCTGTGCCTAAAAGTTTTATGTAAGTGTCTTTTAATTGTGCATCTCTGCAATTTAATATGTCTTCTTTACAGTAAGTAGCAATCTGTCTTCACCTACATTGTTGATATTCTCAACAACCTCTGGTTCTTTCAACATGACCAGGTCCCATCTCCTTAATTTCCTGCCTTGTTGGAATTTATTAAGTTCTGATCTACAGTTAATAACCAATAAATTATGGTCAGAGTGCCCCTAGATGTCTTACAATTTAAAATCTGGTTCCAAAATCTCTATCTTACCATTACATAATGAATCTGAAAACTTCCAATGTCTCCAGGTCTCTTCCACTAACACAGCCTTCTTTCATGATTCTTAAACCAAGTTTTTGCAATGATGCAATTATGCCCTGTGCAAAATTCTATTAGGTGGCTTCCTCTTTCATTCCTTTCCCCCAATACATATTCACCTACTACTTTTGCTTCTCTTCCTTTTCCTACTCTAAAGTTTCAATCCCCCATCACAATTAAATTTTCATCTCCCTTAACTATCTAAATAATTTCTACCAGAAGAAGTAGCCATTTACTCCAGAAGCTTGTATACATAATACCATTTATGAACTATGGGATCAAAAGTATGTGGACACCTGGCTGAAAATGACTTACAAGTTCATGGCATCCTCCATCGGTAATGCTGGAATTCAGTATGGTGCTGATCCACCCTTAGCCTTGATGACAGCTTCCACTCTTGCAGGCATATGTTCAATCAGGTGCTGGAAGGTTCCTTGGGGAATGGCAGCCCATTCTTCATGGAGTGCTGCAGAGAGGAGAGGTATTGATGTTGGACGGTGAGGCCTGTGTTCCAAAACATCCAGAAGACATTCTATAGGATTCAGGTTAGGATTCTCCGCAGGCCAGTCCATTGCAGGGATGTTATTGTCATGTAACCACTCCAACAAAGGCTGTGCATTATGAACAGCTGCTCGATCGTGTTAAAAGCTGCAATTGCCATCCCCAAATTGCTCTTCAACTGTGGGAAGCAAGAAGGTGCTTAAAACATCAATGTAGCCCTGTGCTGTGATAGTACTATGCAAAACAGCAGGGGGTGCAAGCCCTGTCCATGAGATACACAAACACACCATAATGCCAATGCCTCTGAATTTTACTGTTGGCACTACACACACTGACATATGACATTTACCAGGCATTCGCCATACCCACACCCTGCCATCAGATTGCCACATTGTGTACCATGATTCATCATTCCACACAACATTTTTCCACTGTTCCATCATTCAGTGTTTATGTTCCGTACACCAAGCGAGGTGTCATTTGGCATTTACTGGCATGATGTGTGGCTTCTGACTGCCGCTTGACCATGAAATCCAAGTTTTCTCATCTCCCACCTGACTGTCGTAGTACTTGTAGTGGATCATGAAGCAGTTTGGAATTCCTGTATGGTGGTCTGGATAGATGTTTGCTATTATACATTATGACCCTCTTCAACTGTCTGCAGTCTCTGTCAGTCAACAGTTGAGGACGGCCTCTTTGCTTTTGTACTGTACATGTCCCTTCACATTTCCACTTCAGTATCACATTGGAAACAGTGGACCTAGGGATGTTTAGGAGTGTGGAAATCTCACATACAGACATATGACCCAAGTGACACCCAATCACCTGACCATGTTTGAAGTCCATGAGTTCCACGGAGCGCCCAATTCTGCTCTCTCACAATAGCTAATGACTACTGAGGTCGCTGATATGGAGTACCTGGCAGTAGGTGGCAGCACAATGCACCTAATATGAAAAACATATGTTTTTGGGGGTGTCCAGATACTTTTGATCCCATAGTGTATGTGTGTTCTCCTGCCGCCACTTGGTGAGTTGATTTTTTATCTCTTCAATTACATTATGTTTCCAAAAATTGATTGTTTTCATTGATATAAATAACTTATTTTGTCACATCATGCATTTCTTCAATCTTTTCAGAGCTATTTGGCATACAAACTTGTACAACTGTGGTGGGTATGGGCCTCATGTCTATCTTGGCTATAATCTATCCTGATAGGAACTGCAAAATGGCTAAGCAGGAATGGCTAGAGGGCAAATGTAAGAACTGAGGAATATATGCCGCTAGTGGAAAGACATATACCACCTACAGGCCTAGGAGAAAGCAGAAGCAGCTATATGAATGTCAAGAGCTCAGTTGGAAAACCAGTCCTAAGCAAAAAAGGGAAAGCTGGAAGATGGAAGGAATGTATAGAAGGTTTATACAAGGGAGATAAACTTGCAAGCAGTTTTATACAAAATGGAAGAGGACATAGACGAAGTTGAGATGGAAGATATGATACTGTGAGAGGAATCTGACAGGGCACTGAAAGACGTAAGGTGAAATGAGGCCCTGGTAGTAGAAGAGATTCCATCAGAACTACTGATAGTCTTTGAGAGAGCCAACCATGAGAAAACTCTTCCACCTGGTATACAAGATAAATGAGACAGGTGAAAGTCTCTCAGACTTCAAGAACAATTAGTATTTCCAATGAATAATAAAGCTGGAGCTGACAAATATGAATATTAACAAACTAGCAGTTTAATAAGTCATAGATGCAAATTACTAACACAAATTCTTTGCAGAAGAATGGAAAAATTGATAGAAGCCAACCTTGGGCAAGATCAGTTTGGATTCTAGAGAAATGTAGGCACATGTGCAGTCATACTGACCCTAGAATTACCTTAGGACACAGGTCAAGGAAAGGAAAACCTACGTTCATAGCATTTGTAAACTTATATAAAGTTTTTGACAATGTTTACTGGAATACTCTCTTTGAAATTCTGAAGCTAGCAGGGGTAAAATACATGGAGCAAAAGGCTATTTACAGCTTTTACAGAAAGCAGACAGCAGTAAAAAGTTTCAAGGAGCATTAAACAGAAACAGTGGTTAAGAAGGGGGTGAGACAGGATTGCAGCCTATCACTGATGTTATTCAATCTGTACGTTGAGCACGCAGTAAAGGAAATCAAAGAAACATTTGGAGGTGGAATTAAAGTTCAGAGTGCAGAAATAAAAACTTTGAAGTTTGTTGATGACTTTTTAATTCTATCACAGACAGTAAGGACTTGGAAGAGCAGTTGAATGGAATGGACAGTGTCTTGAAAGGCTGATATAAGATGAACATGAACAAAAGCAAAACTAAGATGACAGAAGGTAGTTGAATTAAGTCAAGTGTTTCTGAGGGAATTGCATTAGGAAATAAGTTGCTTAGAGTAGTAGATGAGTTTTGTTATTTGGACAGTAAAAGAACTAATGATGTCCAAAGCAGAGAGGATATAAAATCTAAACTGGCAATAGCAAGAAAAAATTTATGAATAAGAGATGTTACTGAACATCAGATACAGATTTTCTGAAAATATTTGTGTGGAATGTAGCCATGTATCATGTTGAAACATTGACAATAAACAGTTCAGACAAGAAGAGAGTAGAAGCTTTTGAAATGTGGTACTACAGAGAAATGCTGAAGATCATATGGGTACATCACATAACTTATGAGGAGGTACTGAATAGAACTGGAGAGAAAAGAAATTTGTGGCACAACCTGGCTAGAAGAAGGGATCAATTGATAAGATGCATTCTGAGACATCAAGAGCTTGCCAATTTAATAGTGGGCCGAAATGTGGAGGGTTACAATCATACAGGGAGCGCAAGCGCTAAATATAGTTAGCAGATACAGAAGGATGTAAGTTGCAATAGTTATTCGGAGGGTGAAGAAGCTTGCGTAGGACACATTAACATGCAGAGCTGCATCATATTGGTCTTCTGACTGAAGACCACAATGGCAACAATATAAAAATTATGACAGATCACTTGTCTCCAGTATTCATAATGTCAACAAATATGGCAAGATATAGTATTTCATATAAGTATTTTCTTTAATATCTGTGATTTATACTACTAAACAAATATATTGTAAATAATTATGGACACATATTCTAATTGTTATCACTACATCCTTTTGAAACAAGGGTGTTTTAGCATCACTCTGCTCACTTCCAATTTCTTTGTTTACACAGGACTATTCTCTCGAGTCATAACGACATGGCACTGAAAAAACAATAACATTTGTTTGTCTCAGCTCATACAATTTTCTTTTTAACAAGATTAAGAGATTAGTCCTTGATCAAATTTTTTGACATGTAGTCTGTATCAGTCGATTGTAGTACTTAAGCTACCACTCCATCCACTTACATGTGTGATTGGGTTTATATGTGGCTGTGAGTGTGAGTGTGTGCTCTTCCACTAGAGAAAGTGCAAAAGCTCAAAAGCTAATATAAATAGTTTTCTGTTGCATGTTTCTGTGTAGCACAGTTCAGTCAGCAATAGGTGAGTGGTTGCCTTTTCTTTATTTTATATGTTGTACCATCCAGAAATTTCCAATGTTGTTATACATTCCAAAACTTATCAGTTTTTTGAATGTATCCGAAAGTTTTTAAAAAATGTGCCATCAACATCATTTCTTATCTTAGAACACCAATATCATCAATCACAGGCAGAAATATTGGAGAACATTAGTTGAAATGAAAGCAGATCTACAGCAGAAAAATTATCTACCTAACCTGTGGGAAGCAGTTTACAATAAATTAGTGGAGTCAGCTGGAATCTCACTGAAAATATCAGAAGCAGTATTTTAACTGTTTTTTTAGTTTCAGGTTTGATTCCATTACATTAACCTAGAACCATTTTTTTGAAAGGACAGTGTGAGCCTTTATGGACATTGAAAAGTACTAGTGGCCTAGGAAACGAATGCATGAAGGTCAAGAAGTGAAACAGAATGTTTAATTGGAAATATCAGAATGGGACTGTATTACTATGAAGGACAAGAGATAAGTACTTTGTTTTTATATACATATTTTTCTGCATCACAGTGACTACAGTGCTACAATAGGTCATGCAGTTTTATTTTTTTGTGTTGAACACAATGCAAGATCAGATCATAATGATGAAGCAAGGATGAGTTTTGAATGTGAGATAGGACACAATTGAGGGTTGATCAGAGTTTTAGTGGCATCATTAAATCGAAATGTTATGACCAGTAATCTGTTTGGTGGAGGAAATTATGATCTGAATGGACATCTTTCTACAATGTTCACTGAAATGAAAAATGAACTAAGTAATGATTTGGCAGTAAAATAGCTGAAATAAATAAGAGAACTTAACTCCAAAATGGAGTAATGTAATGAAGTAAGCAGTGACTCGAGTCAATTTATCAAATACTGAGATTGTAGAGGTTGAATAAAATGAATGAAATTGCAAAAACTGCAAAAAAATTTAAATCAAGTTTTAAGATTTTAAATAAGCAAAATCTAGATGAAAAACTTGCAAATTTGGAATCCAAAATAGATAATCGGATTTCTGTAATTAATACCAAGGTTGCAGAAGTTGAAAAAATTGTTGGTATCAATGTAGATGCATGCAATAGTAATGTGTGTAACGTTAGCAGAAAATTTTTTGAATTCCAGGAGAATTTTGCCAGTAACTGTAGTGGAATGTAGATAAATGTACCCATTAAAAGCTTTTCTAGTGCTAATAAACTCTGTCCCATTGATTTTGTATGTTGTTACTACAATTTTGTTTCTGGTACGACTGACATGTTTGGAATAAAATTCGTAAAGAAGTTTTAGTTGGGGAGGCACTGTCATGTACACATCAACACAATGCTTCAGATATGATGCACAGTGAAACTGAAAAAAAATTGTTAATAAATTTTGATTAAAGTCAGGACAAGCTCAAGTTAAAAGTGAATTTCTATAGGGCCAGATTATAGACAGGAAGTGAAAGCATGAAAGATGTTTGTGAAAAAATAGACGGTCAATTCATTTGAACAGACCTTTAAAAGAATTAACAGAAATAGATGCATTAAAAGGAGATTTCAAGAGAAAGTATAATGAGATTTTGTATGTGAGACTATGATTCTATTGAATAGCTACTAAAGTTTGTGGAAAAACTTGACAGGGCCATTTAGAAAAATGAGAGACATAATTTCAGTGAGGGTGGATTTGCTGGTTTTCTGCAAGTGGGTTGGAATAAAAATTATAAAGGGGGCAATTATGGGAGAATGTGGATAGGTAATTTTAGGGGCAGTTTTCAAGGAGGCGGTGACAGGAGAGATTTTTAGGAAAATCACAGGAACAGGAATGGGTACAGGGAATTTACGAATAGAAATAAGCCAAAGCAAGGGAAATACAGGCCATATGAAAGCATGTCTTCAAGATGGCAGCACATGTGGACATACTGGTAAATCGGTCAGTAAATATCAGTAAGTTACCATCATTAAATTGTCTGCTGTGTGAAAAAAAGTGATAAAAGGTGTCAGAACAAGTGTAGCAACACGTAAATGGTATCATTCATGATGTTTCATGGAAGCAAATCTTAGTAAAAAGTTGTGTGATTGCAGGATTGAGTGCAATGGTCCTGAAGCTGCCTTATATATGTGTAATGCAAGACTCAAAATAAGTACACAAAACGACTTAACTAAAGCCAGACGATATGCTGAAATGCTGAAAAGTTTGATTCAGCATGTGGACACACCAACAGAGACACAAAACTGTGAACAGCAGTGTGTGTTTATTAGGCCTAAGAAATGTGGTGCTACAGAAGAATGCTGAAGATTAGATGGGTAGATCACATAACTAATGAGGAGGTATTGAATAGAACTGGGGAGAAGAGGAGTTTGTAGCACAACTTCACAAGATGAAGGGACCGGTTGATAGGACATGTTCTGAGGCATCAAGGGATCACAAATTTATCATTGGAGGGCAGCATGCAGGGTAAAAATCATAGAGGCAGACCAAGAGATGAATACACTAAGCAGATTCAGAAGAATGTAGGTTGCAGTAAGTACTGGGAGATGAAGAAGCTTGCACAGGATAGAGTAGCATGGAGAGCAGGATCAAACCAGTCTCAGGACTGAAGACCACAACAACAACAAGAAATGCTCCCACCCTGTGTTAAATATGAATGTGTATCATGTTCCACTAATGAACAGATATGAGGCATTAAACTCAGACAGTCAAAAGCCATGGAAAAAATCTCAGTGCTGCAGGAAACTTCTCATACACGTCTATCGACCAAAAAAAAAGTGCCTGTGGCAGCTCATTACCATTATTTCCTGTTAAACAAAAACATGGTGTTACCACAATACGTGACAACAAGGAATGGAAGACAGAAAAACAAACAGTGAAGGAAAAAGAAGAAATTTATGTTTTATCAATGAGTCATGGTAAGGGACTAGCTACAATCGTGTACAATATCCAGTCAGACTATAAAGTCACTGCAAGTAAAAAACCTGGAGTTTCTTTGTGAGAAGTGCTGAAAAACTGTGAAACTGCAGTGAAAGATGGTGTGAACTGTGTCATAATTGGAGGAGATAACGATGTGTATAAAAATGAGAGTAGCATTATTGTAAAAGCACTGAAAGAATCACTAGGAAAAATGTCACAAGTGGAAGTATTTGTTGTAAGCATTACTCACTGACATGACTTAATTGAAAACTCATGTATAAATAGTGAAATAATTGCAACAAACCAAAACCTCTGAAAGGTCTGCAGCAGTTTTGTCCACACAACTTTCACTGAGACAACCAGCACTGTCAGAAAGCATTTTACAAGACATGGACTGCATAGAAATCAGCTAGACAAGAAAGTCCTGGCAAAAGAAATTCTCCAAGCAATAAAAGCAGTAGGGATAGATATGCACAAAAAACTTGCACTACATATAATAGGTTCATTGCCAATGACAAAACAAATGGAGCATGCACCAACAGCATATGAAGAAGAAACGTCTCTTGCTTCATCTCTAGAAGACATTAGGCCTACATTAGCATCAGAATGTGAACCATCATTGTTACTATTGGCATAATCAGAAGCAGTAGTAGAAAATATATCAGCTATAGAAGACCTCCACAAACCACAGCAAAAGTTACACCAGCAAAAATAACTACATCCCTGCCAAAAGGAGGGAAGATAACTACAGCAGAAGAAGCAGTAACAGGTGTTGTGGGTAAGTGGAAAACAGTGCCTCTTCTCTGTCTACACAATTTTTAGTGGAACACAGTAAGATGAAGCAGCCCATAAAATAGGTAGTGTAAAAGATCTTATAGCTCCTAACGAAACTGTTCATTCTAAAGGCAATAATAGTTCTAATCTTAAAATTTGCTACCTGAGTATTCAAGGAGTCAAAGACAAAGAATTTATTGTAAATAATTTTAGACTAGAGAACAAATTTGATATTTTTTGTCTGATTGAACTCTGGACAACAGAGAGTGAACTTACAGCTATCAAATTTGATAACTATAAAATAGCAAATGGTTACTGTAGAAATGTGCATAAAAGGGTTGGTGTGGCATTGTATACTGGCCAGTCACTCAGCCACTCCATCAATAGGTTAGATCTAGACTATATGTGTGATGAACAGAATTGTGAAGCCACTGGTATGGTTAGTAAACAGTTTAAACTTAGTGATAATAGCCTTATACAGATCACCTGCAGATAACATTAGTGTATTTTTAGAGAAACTAGACATGCTGTTAGCTGTATTTAGAAAGACAAAATGGTTACATTATGACATTGTAATAGGTGGAGATTTGAATGCAGATTTTGATGTACCAACACAGTGTCACTGAACTAAAAAATCTTCTAACACAGTAAAATCTGCACTTTATCAAAACAGATCCGCAAGACATGAAGCATGTCTTGACAGTATCGTTGTCAGTTTCAATACTGCAGAAGAGTCACATGATGTGACAGTATCCCCATTCTCAGATCATGATTCTGTAGCATTAAATTACACAAATAGGTTCTGTGCTGATAAGAGTAACAATGATATGACTGTCTAAAAACTGCTAATCACTAGATCGGTCACAAATGATAAAACTGACAGGTTTTGTAAGTCCCTTACCAACTGAGACTGGTTTAGCCAGTGATTGTGGATTGTTGGCAACACTGTGTTGAAGCAGACCCTTCGAGTATTTGCTGCAATTCATAATTATAAAAAGCATTGTTATTAAGCTGTTTTTAAATTTTTACAGTTGTTATAAATATAATCTAACCATTTTTAAATTAATGGAAGTGTTAGTGAAGTATAAAATAAGATTAAATGGAGTAAGAAACGTATTTTTCTTCTCACATTTGTAGCACAACCCCCTAGGCCTAATTTCACGTGCGCAAATTGTAAGTAAGCAGTGAATTAAACTTATAGGTAAACGTTTCCATTTGGTATAAATATAATCTAAGTTTTGTTACATTAGTGGAAGTGTAAGTGAAGTGTTAAAGAAGATTAAACAGGGTAAGAAGTTTATTTTCCTTCTCACACCTATAGCACAGTTTTTAGGCTACATTTCACGCTTGTGTATCGTAAGTAAATAGTGACTTAAACTTATATGTAATCACCAGTTTTTTTTATTCAGTACTCTTTCAATTTATTTATATCTGCTTGAATAGTTTCTAGGGTCCTTTGTTTATGTTTTAGTCAGTACTTAAATCAGTTTATACGATTTCTGTTTTTACTATGAGTAAGAAGTGTGTGACATGCCATAGGATCATTAGTTCTGGGGTGTGGTGTGATGGGTGCTGTAGTTTCTTTCATTGGGATGAATATAGTGGTGTGGGAAATGACGAAATAAATGAGGCTCACCAGTGGTATTGTAGGATCTGCAGTAGAGATAGGAAAATACCGGAACAGGAAGGGAAAATTGCAGCTCTTCAAGCTGACTTAGACAAGGGAAGGGAGGATCTGGACAGGTTAAGAGGGAGATGGGTGAACATAGGTGGGGAGTGGCAACAGGTAATAGGCAGAACAGGGAAAGGAGAGCATCAGACAGCTTTGTCATACATCTTGAAAATAGATTTGACCTGTTTCCTCAGTCAGAATCGGATGAGTCTCATGTAGCTGAAGCTGTAGAAAGGGCAAAACAAGCTTTCAAGGGCTTGAAAAAGGTAGGGAAATTTGTAAAGAGAAAGAAAGTTCTGTTGTTAGGCAGCTCCCATTGTAGAGGTGCTGGCCAATTACTGCAGGAAAATCTAGGTCCAGAGTACCAGGTAACAAACGTTTTCAAGCCTAGTGCAGATCTGGGTCAGGTAACAGAAGATGTAGGTTCTCTATGCAAGGATTTCACAAAGAAGGTGCCATGGTTATAGTGGGTGGTCCGGGAAATAGCATTGACAGAGACACTGAATATTCCATAGAGAGTGACCTGGTGAAGATAGCGTCAGCAAGGAAGCATACAAGTGTGGGATTTGTGTCTGTGTTGAGACACCTTGATCAGCCTCATTTGAACTCTTTCTTCAGGAGGATGAACTGGGAGTTGGAGTGGCTGCTTAGGATGGATATAGGGTCCCATATTGGTTTGATTCCAGTGGATGCTATCAATAGGTGGGACTACACTAGGCATGGCCTTCACCTCAATAGGAAAGGGAAGGGAAAACTGTCTGGGTTGATTGCAGGAAACTTAAGGGGGACACTGTCACAAGTGGTAAAATACCAGTGGTCACATCTGTCAGAGGGATGCCTTTTTAACGGTAGGGAAGGGGGAAAGTAACAAGTTTTAAGAGACATTGGCAGACACACTGAGTTTGAGAAAACAGATGAACAGGAGTCAGATTTTAGCATACAGCCTCCACTTAAACAATGTTTAACAGAAAGTAATCAGAAACTGCCAGTTCATCTTTGCCAAAGCAGTTATAATACCATTAGTATGCAGTATCAGTTATCTTTATTACACCAGAACATACCAGGACTCAGAAATAAAGTTGATGAACTACTCATTTGTATTGATGAAATGAATTCATCTAACCAAATTGACATAATCTGCCTCTCTAAACATCAAGTGACCACTGGTATAGATATGTTAGACATTTCAGGATTCAAGCTAGCTTCCTACTGCTGCAGAGTAGATATGGATGGAGGAGGAGTTGCCACATTTATTAAAAACTGCCATAAATTCAAGAACATTGAAATTAATAAATTCTGATTAGAGCAGCATCTAGAAGCAGGTGCAACAGAAGTAGAGTCCCATAACCAATCCTATACAATAGTAACTATTTACCAAGCACCTGCAGGAAATTATAATCTATTCATAAATCATCTAGAAGCTCTTTTGTGTTATTTAACAGGAAGAAACAAAGAAATTTTGATTGCTGGTGACTTTAATACAGATTTTCTAATGCAATCTTCCAGTAAACATTTACTGTGGTTAGTAATGTCATCTTTCAATCTAACTCACACAGTAAACTGTCCAACTAGGACCACTAAATTCTCAAGGATAGCCACTGACAACATTTTTATAGACAAATCAAAGGAACAAAATCATATCATAAAGCCTGTAATAAATGGACTATCAGATCATGACATGCAGCTCCTTGTTTTAGATGTAAATTCTAAGCAGATTATCAAGACTGCTACATCTGAGTACAGGAGAGTAGACAATCAACCAAAAATTGAGTGTTTTAGAAAACTGCTCAAAGATATGAATTGGAAAGATGTTTATAGTGTTCATGACATGAATGAAAAATATAACAAATTCATGAACAATGTCAGTACCATGTTTGAAACCTGTTTTCCTCTAAAAGTTACTCAAATTAAACAGAAGTCTATAATAAAACCCTGGATTACACAAGGAATAAAGATTTCCTGTAAGACAAAAAGGAAAATGTACCTGTAAAGCAAGCATAGCTCCAATGCTGATGATTTGGCTAAATACAAGGAATACTGTAAAATATTAGAAAAAGTAATTCAGACATCTAAACAAATGCACTACGAGAAGAAGATGGCAATGTCAGGAAACAAAATAAAACCAATATGAAATATAGTGAAAGAGGAGACTGGTAGAACCAGAAAGGAACAGGAGCAAATAGTATTATGGGTAGATGACACGTTAGTAACCAATGGGCATAGTGTGGCAAATCTATTTAACGAGTACTTTATATCCATTACTGATAGAATGAGATTGTCAGGATCAGTAAATAATGCCCTTGAATATCTGAAACTAACCTTTACAAATAGCTTCAGGTACATGAAAATGTCACTGACTTCACCAAAAGAAATAACTTCCATAATAAAATCTTTAAAAACAAAGCATTCTAGTGGTTACAAAGAAATATCAACAAAGTTAATTAAGCCATCTCCTTATGAGTTCAGTACAATTCTAAGTTACTTGTGTAACCAGTCAGTTATAACTGGGACATTTGCTGATTGGATAAAATATGCAGATGTTAAGCCTCTATTCAAGAAAGGGGATAAAGAGATACCATCAAACTACAGACTGATTTCACTTTTGCCAACATTCTCAAAAATTTTAGAGAAAATAATGTACAGGCAGCTTCTCAACCATCTGACACCAAAAAACACATTATCAAGAACAAAGTTTGGATTTCTGAAGGGTTTTGATATTGAGAAGGCTATTTAATGTACTTAATTCATTAAATAACAAATTACAGGCAGCAGGTATTTTCTGTGATTTGTCAAAGGCATTTGATTGTGTGAACCACAATATTCTTTTAAATAAATTAGAATTCTATGGTGTCACGGGCAGTGCTGCAAAATGGTTCAAGTCATACCTTGCTAACAGGAAACAAACATTGTCAGTGCAAGGGACTAGTGAATTAAGTCATCAGTCACCATCAGAATGAGAAGAAATTACATGTGGTGTCCCACAACAATCCATCTTAGGACCATTGCTCTTTCTTGCATACATTAATTCTTGTGTACATTAATCTCTCATCAGTTACACAGCCAAAAGCAGAGTTCATTTTGTTTGCAGATGACAAGTATTGCAATAAATAGTAAGTCGAGTGTAGTTGTAGAAAGATCTGCTAATGATATTTTCATGGATATTAATAAATGGTTTAAAGCCAACTCACTGGCATTAAACTTCTAAAAGACTCACTATATGCAATTCAGAACCTGTAAAAGGTTTCCACCCTGCATATGCATAAAGTATGAAGAAGAGCAGATAGAAGAGGTTGACAGTCTTAAATTCCTTGGATTACAACTTGGTAATAAATTCAGTTGGGAGGAGCAACCCACAGAACTGTAGAATCACCTTAACAAATCTGTATTTGCAGTTTGAGTGTTAGCTGACATAGGTGACATAAAAATGAAAAAACTTGCATACTTTCTCTACTTTCATTCCATAATGTCATATGGTATAATATTTTGGGATAACTCTTCAAGTCAAACAAAAGTTTTCAGAGTCCAAAAGCATGTAATACGTACTATTTGTGGAGTAAATTCACGGACATCTTGCAGAAACCTCATTAAAGAACTGGGTATACTAACTACTGCCTCTCAGTATATTTACTCCTTCATGAAATTTGTCCTAAATAATGTATCTCTTTTTCCAACAAACAGTTCAGTTCATGCCTACAATACCAGGAACAAAATTATCTACACAAGGACTTAAAAGCACTTACTTTAGTTCAGAAATGGGTCCACTAATCAAGAATACTCATCTTCAATAATTTGCCAGCAAACATAAAAAATTTAGTTACAAATAAAGATCAGTTTAAAAGGAGCCTAGAAGACTTACTAGTGGCCAACTCCTTCTACTCCATTGATGAATTTTTTAATAGAAACAAATGATGTATTGTATATATTCATACTATTAGTATTGCTATTTCAGCTTAGAGAAAAAGAAAAAGGGAAAAAAGAAAATGAAATATTGACATGTTCCACATCCATGAGGATCTCCTCAGCGCGGATCTATGGAATGAAAACTAATCTAATCCAATGATCTGGGGACACAAATTATGGTCTATGTAAAGATCTGGCAGCGAAACTAATATTTGAAAGGTTTTTCAAAGCATTTTTGACACAATTCAGTGCCTGCATTCTGATAAAGAAATGCAAAATAATCGACAAAGGCTCCAAAGGTAATGGCATAAACAAACAAAACCCATGCTACACTGCACAACTAACAAATCTGAAAAACCACTTTATGTTGTTGCACAGTATACATAAAAATCTGAAGACCGACCATGCCAGATCAGCCTATGTTGAATATGGGAATAAGTACAGAGAATCCATCGTGGAAGCCAAAAGAGCACACAACTTCTACAGTATTGAGAATTCCACAAATAAATGCAAATCTGCATGGAAACTAATAAATAGTGTTACTAAAGATGAAAGAAACAAAAAAATTGGTATATGCCCTCAGAAATTAAATGATTTCTTTATTAAATCAGTGCAAGAAGTAGGAAATGGTATCACCAAACCTGTCATTAGCTCTGAGATTCTTTCAAAAAATGTCTGTAAACTGCTAGTAACTACAAGCATCTTTACCTTCTCTGAGGTCGCACCTAGTCTCATCTTAAAAATAGTTAAACATCTGAAATCATCTGAGAGTGTAGCCATATATGATATTTCTTGTAACATTCTAAAAAAAAAGTAGTAGATTGTAGTGTGTATTCTTTAACATACAGCATAAATAAGTGTATATAAGAGGGATATTTTGGTGATGAGCTAAAAGTGTGTACGGTAGTCCCAATACATAAAGAACTTACAGACCAATTGCCATAGTACCAGCTCTGAGTAAAGTGTTTGAATATGTAATACACCAACAGTTACCTGTGTACTTTGAAAATGCAGGAATAATTAGCGAATCACTGTATGGTTTTAGGTTAAAATTTGTCAACTGTTGATGCTATAGACTCGAAGTCAAACACACACATCAAGTGTTTGAAGATAAATGATTTGCTCAAGTCACCTTTTGCAATCTAAGTAAGGCCTTTGACTGTGTAGAGCATAAAATACTCCTAGAAAAAATGGAGTATTACGGCATTCAAGGTAACAGCCTTAAACTATTAAAATCATACCTACAGGATCGCAAGCAAGATGTCTGTGTAGGTAAAGAAAAGTCCAGTATTGAATTAGTTAAAATAGGTGTACCACAGTGATGTATACTGCGGGCCTTTTATGTTCCTAATAATGATTAATAATCTGCCATCATTCATTGAGTCCATGACAGTACTATATGCAAATGATACAACTTTACTTCATTGTATGCAAATGATACAACTTTACTTCATTGTAGTAATGATTTCAGTAGCCTCAAACTTGTCTTGCAGAGACAATAGCTTAAGTATTCTATTGGTTTAAAGCAAATGGCTACCTACTGAATGACAACAAAACACATCAGATGGTTTTTAGTCTAAAATGCAAGGCTCTGTCAGATGATCCTAGTTGTCTTAAGATTTTAAAAACAAAGATTCCAAGACTTACCAAGCAGGAAAGCGCTGGTAGATAGGCACAATAAATAAAACACACAAACACACACACAGAATTTCTAGCTTTTGCAACCGACAGTTGCTTCTTCAGGAAAGAGGGAAGGAGAGGGAAAGACGAAAGGATGTGGGTTTTAAGGGAGAGGGTAAGTAGTCATTCCAATCCCGGGAGCAGAAAGACTTACCTTAGGGGGGAAAAAAGGACAGTTGTACACTCGCACACACACACACATATCCATCCGCACATACACAGACACAAGCAGACATTTTTTCTAAGATAAGTCTTTCCGCTCCTGGGATTGGAATGACTACTTACCCTCTCCCTTAAACCCCACATCCTTTCGTCTTTCCCTCTCCTTCCCTCTTTCCTGAAGAAGCAACCGTCGGTTGTGAAAGCTAGAAATTCTGTGTGTGTGTTTTATTTATTGTGCCTATCTACCGGCGTTTTCCCGCTTGGTAAGTCTTGGAATCTTTGTTTTTAATATATTTTTCCCATGTGGAAGTTTCTTTCTAATCTTAACACAACTATTTCGCAGCTTCAGTTCCTTTCACCCATTAAACAACCATCTGAGCTATTTCCAACAACTTTGATTTTATTTCCATTCCCGTTTTTCCCAAATAACCGATCATTTTTTGGCAGCTCCCCACAGGTTTGAACGTTATTATTTCTTCGTCAAACAATTGTTAGCCTCATTCTCATAATCTGCCAGTACATAACCAGTCCTTTGAATACATTTACACGCAGTTTTTTTCAAAATTTTCCTGAATTTCTCCACCCTTTAACGTGTTTTGGAGACAACACAACTACCTAACATTCACACATAAGTTCCGCACTGGATCAACATAGCTCATCTCAAACCAACACTTTTTCGAATTTTTCACACCTTTATCTCTCCCTATATAAAAAAAAAAAAACAAAGATTCCAAGACTTACCAAGCGGGAAAGTGCTGGCAGACAGGCACATGAACAAAACACACAAACACACACACAGAATTACGAGCTTTCGCAACTGGCAGTTGCTTCGTCAGGAAAGAGGGAAGGAGAGGGAAAAATGAAAGGATGTGGGTTTTAAGGGAGAGGGTAAGGAGTCATTCCAATCCCGGGAGCGGAAAGACTTCCCTTAGGGGAAAAAAAGGACAGATGTACACTCGCACACACACACACACACATACCCATCCGCACATACACAGACACAAGCAGACATATTTAAAGGCAAAGAGTAAGGGCAGAGATGTCAGTCGAGGCGGAAGCACAGAGGCAAAGAAGTTGTTGAAAGACAGGTGAGGTATGAGCGGCGGCAACTTGAAATTAGCGGAGGTTGAGGCCTGGCGGATATCGAGAAGAGAGGATATACTGAAGGGCGAGTTTCCATCTCCGGAGTTCGGATAGGTTGGTGTTGGTGGGAAGTATCCAGATAACTCGGAAGGTGTAACACTGTGCCAAGATGTGCTGGCCGTGCATCAAGGCATGTTTAGCCACAGGGTGATCCTCATTACCAACAAACACTGTCTGCCTGTGTCCATTCATGCGAATGGACAGTTTGTTGCTGGTCATTCCCACATAGAAAGCGTCACAGTGCAGGCAGGTCAGTTGGTAAATCACGTGGGTGCTTTCACACGTGGCTCTCCCTTTGATCGTGTACACCTTCTGGGTTACAGGACTGGAGTAGGTGGTGGTGGGAGGGTGCATAGGACAGGTTTTACACCAGGGGCGGTTGCAAGGGTAGGAGCCAGAGGGTAGGGAAGGTGGTTTGGGGATTTCACAGGGATGAACCAAGAGGTTACGAAGGTTAGGTGGACGGCGGAAAGACACTCTTGGTGGAGTGGGGAGGATTTCATGAAGGATTGATCTCATTTCGGGGCAGGATTTTAGGAAGTCGTATCCCTGCTGGAGAGCCAAATTCAAGGTCTGATCCAGACCTGAAAAAACTATCCAATCTCCTGGTTTCCCACCTCCGGAAAGGCAACTCACTCACCCCCCACAACCTTTCCAACAAACCTCAACCTCCTCTCATTGCACACACACCCAGTCTCTCCCATCTACTCAATCTCCCACTTCCAGCTCCACTCCCCCCAACACCTCAAAATTCTAGTCAACACAATCTGGAACCACAACACCCCAATTCAGTAGTTAACCTTTCCTCCAAACCCCTCTCCCAATCCGAAACCTCTGTCCTATCCAAAGGCCTCACCTTCAGCCCCACTCCCAGGTTCAACCAAACTGCCCTTGTCAAAGATTTACTGTCCTACACTCGTAGTCTCTGCTGGAAATATCACTTTGCCATGAAGAAAAACAATCCTGATCCCACTCCTAATTATCCAACTCCCCAAGACACTATCCAAATTGAACCCTGCCTGCAACAGTTCCGTCCTCCATCACAGCGGGACCCACCTCCTCTTCCTCAAAATCACCCTCTCCAAACCTTCCAGGAATTTCTCACTTCCAGCCTTGCCTCTCAATCATTCTTGAAAAACCTTAATCCTACTCCCAACATCACCACAGCCAAAGCCCAGGCTATCCGTGATCTGAAAGCTGACCGATCCATCATCATTCTTCCGGCTGACAAGGGTTCCACGACCGTGGTACTTGATCGTCGGGAGTAAGTGGCTGAGGGACTGCGTCAGCTTTCAGACAACTCTACATACAAAGTTTGCCAAGGTAATCCCATTCCTGATGTCCAGGCGGAGCTTCAAGGAATCCTCAGAACCTTAGGCCCCCTACAAAACCTTTCACCTGACTCCATCAAACTCCTCACCCCACCGACACCTCGCACTCCTACCTTCTACCTACTTCCTAAAATTCACAAACCCAAACATCCTGGCCGCCCCATTGTAGCTGGTTACCAAGCCCCCACAGAACGTATCTCTGCCTACGTAGATCAACACCTTCAACCCATTACATGCAGTCTCCCATCCTTCATCAAAGACACCAACCACTTTCTCAAACGCCTGGAATCCGTACCCAGTCTGTTACCCCCGGAAACCATCCTTGTAACCATTGATGCCACTTCCCTATACACGAATATCCCGCACGTCCAGGGCCTCGCTGCAATGGAGCACTTCCTTTCACGCCGATCACCTGCCACCCTACCTAAAACCTCTTTCCTCGTCACCTTAGCCAGCTTCATCCTGACCCACAACTTCTTCACTTTTGAAGGCCAGACATACCAACAATTAAAGGGAACAGCCATGGGTACCACGATGGCACCCTCGTATACCAACCTATTTATGGGTTGCTTAGAGGAAGCCTTCTTGGTTACCCAAGCCTGCCAACCCAAAGTTTGGTAAAGATTTATTGATGACATCATCATGAACTGGACTCACAGTGACAAACAACTCCAGAATTTCCTCTCCAACCTCAACTCCTTTGGTTCCATCAGATTCACCTGGTCCTACTCCAAATCCCATGCCACTTTCCTAGACGTTGACCTCCATCTGTCCAATGGCCAGCTGCACACATCCGTCCACATCAAACCCACCAACAAGCAACAGTACCTCCATTATGACAGCTGCCACCCATTCCATATCAAACAGTCCCTTCCCTACAGCCTAGGCCTTCCTGGCAAACGAATCTGCTCCAGTCCTGAATCCCTCGACCATTACACCAACAACCTGAAAACAGCTTTCGCATCCCGCAACTACCCTCCCAACCTGGTACAGAAGCAAATAACCAGAGCCACTTCCTCATCCCCTCAAACCCAGAACCTCTCACAGAAGAACCCCAAAAGTGCCCCACTTGTGACAGAATACTTCCCGTGACTGGATCAGACCTTGAATGTGGCTCTCCAGCAGGGATACGACTTCCTAAAATCCTGCCCCGAAATGAGATCAATCCTTCATGAAATCCTCCCCACTCCACCAAGAGTGTCTTTCCGCCATCCACCTAACCTTCGTAACCTCTTGGTTCATCCCTATGAAATCCCCAAACCACCTTCCCTACCCTCTGGCTCCTACCCTTGCAACCGCCCCCGGTGTAAAACCTGTCCTATGCACCCTCCCACCACCACCTACTCCAGTCCTATAACCCAGAAGGTGTACACGATCAAAGGGAGAGCCACGTGTGAAAGCACCCACGTGATTTATCAACTGACCTGCCTGCACTGTGACGCTTTCTATGTGGGAATGACCAGCAACAAACTGTCCATTCGCATGAATGGACACAGGCAGACAGTGTTTGTTGGTAATGAGGATCACCCTGTGGCTAAACATGCCTTGATGCACGGCCAGCACATCTTGGCACATCCGAACTCCGGAGATGGGAACTCGCCCTTCAGTATATCCTCTCTTCTCGATATCCGCCAGGCCTCAACCTCCGCTAATTTCAAGTTGCCGCCGCTCATACTTCACCTGTCTTTCAACAACTTCTTTGCCTCTGTGCTTCCGCCTCGACTGACATCTCTGCCCTTACTCTTTGCCTTTAAATATATCTGCTTGTGTCTGTGTATGTGCGGATGGATATGTGTGTGTGTGTGTGTGTGTGTGTGCGAGTGTACATCTGTCCTTTTTTTCCCCTAAGGGAAGTCTTTCCGCTCCCGGGATTGGAATGACTCCTTACCCTCTCCCTTAAAACCCACATCCTTTCGTCTTTCCCTCTCCTTCCTGAAGAAGCAACCATCGGTTGCGAAAGCTAGTAATTCTGTGTGTGTGTTTGTGTGTTTTGTTCATGTGCCTGTCTGCCGGCGATTTCCCGCTTGGTAAGTCTTGGAATCTTTGTTTATATATATATATATATATATATATATATATATATATATATATATATATATATATATATATATATATATATATATATATATATTCCACCTCCTAATACCATGTCAACCTCACAACATCCCTACAACAACCCCATTAAATTTTTATTTACATTCCCTCCGCAAACATGCCTACACCCTAGCCAGATTGCTCTCCCATATTTTATTTACTAAGGTTTGTCTGACATTAGGCATTACCCCCAAAGGCCTCACACTTAAAGTTCCCATCTCTGGCTGCAATCCTTCTTTCCATCAGTAATTATACCAGTTCCAAACTGCACAATCCATAGCCCTCACCCGCCTAATCCTTCACCTATACATCGACTCGACCAATGAACACACCCGTAAACTCCTATCCCAAATCAAAGTCCTCAATCTTTCCTCTCCCACATTCACACAGGCTGTTCATAGCATCCTCCTACAGGCTAACCGCAAATTAGAACAGCATGCCACCCTGTACCTCAAAAAACTACCCAATCTCCTGGTTTCCCACCTCCGGAAAGGCAACTCACTCAACCTCCACAATCTTTCCAACAAACCTCAACCTCCTCTCATTGCACACAGACCCAGTCTCTCCCATCTACTCAATCTACCACTTCCAGCTCCACTCCCCCCCCCCCCCCTTCCCCTCCCCCAACACCTCAAAATTCTAGTCAACACAATCTGGAACCACAACACCCCAATTCAGTAGTTAACCTTTCCTCCAAACCTCTCTCCCAATCCGAAACCTCTGTCCTATCCAAAGGCCTCACCTTCAGCCCCACTGCCAGATTCAACCAAACTGCCCTTGTCAATGATTTACTGTCCTACACTCGTAGTCTCTGCTGGAAATATCACTTTGCCATGAAGAAAAACAATCCTGATCCCACTCCTAATTATCCAACTCCCCAAGACACTATCCAAATTGAACCCTGCCTGGAACAGTTCCGTCCTCCATCACAGCGGGACCCACCTCCTCTTCCTCAATATCACCCTCTCCAAACCTTCCAGGAATTTCTCACTTCCAGCCTTGCCTCTCAATCTTTCTTGAAAAACCTTAAACCTACTCCCAACATCACCACAGCCAAAGCCCAGGCTATCCGTGATCTGAAAGCTGAGTGATCCATCATCATTCTTCTGGCTGACAAGGGTTCCACGACCGTGGTACTTGATCGTTGGGAGTATGTGGCTGAGGGACTGTGTCAGCTTTCAGACAACTCCACATACAAAGTTTGCCAAGGTAATCCCATTCCTGATGTCCATGCGGAGCTTCAAGGAATCCTCAGAACCTTAGGCCCCCTATAAAACCTTTCACCTGACTCCATCAAACTCCTGACCCCACCAACACCTCGCACTCCTACCTTCTACCTACTTCCTAAAATTCACAAACCCAAACATCCTGGCCGCCCCATTGTAGCTAGTTACCAAGCCCCCACAGAACGTATCTCTGCCTACGTAGATCAACACCTTCAACCCATTACATGCATTCTCCCATCCTTCATCAAAGACACCAACCACTTTCTCGAATGTCTGGAATCCTTACCCAGTTTGTTACCCCCGGAAACCATCCTTGTAACCATTGATGCCACTTCCCTATACACAAATTTCCCGCACGTCCAGGGCCATGTTGCGATGGAGCACTTCCTTTCACGCCAATCACATGCCACCCTACCTAAAACCTCTTTCCTCATCACCTTAGCCAGCTTCATCCTGACCCACAACTTCTTCACTTTTGAAGGCCAGACATACCAACAATTAAAGGGAACAGCCATGGGTACCACGATGGCCCCTCGTATACCAACCTATTTATGGGTTGCTTAGAGGAAGCCTTCTTGGTTACCCAAGCCTGCCAACCCAAAGTTTGGTAAAGATTTATTGATGGCATCATCATGAACTGGACTCACAGTGACAAACAACTCCAGAATTTCCTCTCCAACCTCAATTCCTTTGATTCCATCTGAATCACCTGGTCCTACTCCAAAACCCATGCCACTTTCCTTGACGTTGACCTCCATCTGCCCATTGGCCATCTTCACACATCCGTCCACATCAAACCCACCAACAAGCAACAGTACCTCCATTATGACAGCTGCAACCCAATCCATATCAAACGGTCCCTTCCCTACAGCCTAGGCCTTCCTGGCAAACGAATCTGCTCCAGTCCTGAATCCCTAAACCATTACACCAACAACCTGAAAACAGCTTTCGCATCCCCCAACTACCCTCCCGACCTGGTACAGAAGCAAATAACCAGAGCCACTTCCTCATCCCCTCAAACCCAGAACCTCTCACAGAAGAACCCCAAAAGTGCCCCACTTGTGACAGGATACTTCCCGGGACTGGATCAGACTCTGAATTTGGCTCTCCAGCAGGGATACAACTTCCTAAAATCCTGTCCTGAAATGAGATCCATCCTTCATGAAATCCACCGCACTGCACCAAGAGTGTCTTTCCGGAATCCACCTAATCTTCATAACCTCACGGTTCATCCCTATGAAATCCCCAAACCACCTTCCCTACCCTCTGGCTCCTACCCTTGTAACTGCCCCTGGTGTGAAACCTGTCCTATGCACCCTCCCACCACCACCTACTCCAGTCCTGTAACCCAGAACGTGTACACGATCAAAGGCAGAGCCACATGTGAAAGCACCCACGTGATTTACCAACTGACCTGCCTACACTGTGACGCTTTCTATGTGGGAATGACCAGCAACAAACTGTCCATTCGCATGAATGGACACAGGCAGACAGTGTTTGTTGGTAATGAGGATCACCCTGTGGCTAAACATGTCTTGGTGCATGGCCAGCACATCTTGGCACAGTGTTACACCATTCGGGTTATCTGGAACTTCCCACCAACACCAACCTATCCAAACTCCAGAGATTGGAACTTGCCCTTCAATATATCCTCTCTTCTCGTTATTCACCAAGCCTCAGTCTCCACTAATTTCAAGTTGCCGCCACTCATACCTCACCTGTCATTCAACATCATCTTTGCCTCTGCACTTCCGCCTCGACCGACATCTCTGCCCAAACTCTTTGCCTTTAAATATGTCTGCTTGTGTCTGTATATGTATGGATGGATATGTGTGTGTGTGTGTTTGTGTGTGTGTGTGCTTGTGTGTGTGTGTGCGAGTATATACCTATCCTTTTTTCCCCCAAGGTAAGTCTTTCTGCTCCTGGGATTGGAATGACTCCTTACCCTCTCTCTTAAAACCCACATCCTGTCATCTTTCCTTCTCCTTCCCTCTTTCCTGACGAAGCAACCGCCGGTTGCGAAAGCTCGTAATTTTGTGTGTGTGTTTGTGTGTTATGTTGTTGTGCCTGTCTACCGGCGCTTTCCCACTTGTTAATTCTTGTAATCTTTGTTTTTGATATGAAGGCAGTAGTAAGGAGTATGAAAGACATTTTGAGTTACGTATCTGAACAGAATCATAGAAGAAAAAGAAATAAGGAATATTTATAATGAAATAAGGAGGAATCAAACCTATGGTCAAAGCAGGCCGCTTGAAAACAGTTATTTAGGAAAGACAGGGAAAGAAAAAGTAAAGAAGGCAACATTACTTAGAAGAAACAGTTCAGACAATGATAAATTGAGGTCAGACTGGCCAGAGCAAGTCACTGTTGTTCTCATATTTTTACAACCTTACCAGAAGAGTGAGAAAGAATTTTGCTGTTTGTGATAGGATCAGCATATAAAAGTCACTAACCAAATGCGTAGAGGTTATATTCAAAACATAATTTGGAAGAAATAGATGGATCTTGTGGCACTTTACCTCTATGGACTCTTACTCAAGTCAAACTGGGGTTTCAGTTATATTTTGGTTATGGTGGATCCCTTTATGAAATTGTATTCTATTAGAGTGATGGAGATTCTGACATTCCTAAAAATGGTAGGAAGGGGTCATTTTGACCCCATAATAAAATATTTTCTTATTTTGCTGAAACAAGTACTTCATTTTTGTGTGTGTTGATCTCTACCTTTTTGCAAGTTATAACACTAATTATTTTACATAATAATTAATACACTACTTATGCATTTCCACAGAAAATATTTTACCTATATAGCATAGCTCATGTTAACAATTTTCCCAAACTATAAGCTATCATATATTAGCTATATGTGGAACCTTACAGACACATTTAGTATATATGGTCCACACTACAGGCACATCTGTTCTACACATGACCTCTGTTGTACTTTTTACTCAAGTCCTGGAATCTGCCTGCACTTCACACAGGTGATTTTTGATTAACATGCACATTCTCAACACTTGGCTCTGTGACACTTTACACAGCTGTCACTCATTTGTTGCCTTTGCACAGGCCAGTTTGGTACTTCCACTACTTTCAAGATTTTGTTTCTATATACTCTTCTTTTTCTGTTCTTTCTGCCCTTTCATTCACTTGTGTTCTCTCAGCAGCTGAAGTATGAACTCCTTAAATATTATTTCATTTATGCGTGATATACACAGTCATATAATATGTAATGTTTATTAAATGAGGGGAAAATTTTCTTTTAAACCTAGCTGTGACATCACAGATGGTTGTTTTTTCTCTTATTCCATTTGCAAGTGGAACAGAAAAGGAAATTACTAACAGAGGTATAGAATACCCTCTGCCTTGGACCATATGGTGACTTGCAGAGCATGTATGAAGATGTGATCAGCCAGATATGCTGGACCTGCTAGTCAAAAGTTCCAGCATATGGGCAATATGAATGGTTCAGACATTTTGGCTGCACATAGTGAAATACATGCCTTGAAAATGTGTAACGGAATGTAAAGCAGCAGGTTCTACAATGGGTGGAGAACATATTGGGAGATAAGACTGCCAAGTGCTTGCTGCACTATGGCCATATGTCTTCTCGCTGTACTTCCAGCATCACATGTCAAGATTGTGGACGTCCATCCCATCCTAATACTCAATGTGCCCCACCACCAAGCTGTGCCAACTGCAGAGAGCATCACTCCCCTTGCTCACCAGACTGCGGTATTTCACAGCGAGAAACGAAAATCATGGAATACAAGACCCTGAACCAACTGACCTACACTGAGGCTAAGAGGAAATTTGAGCACCTACATCCTGTGGCTATGGCCTCTTATGCTGCCACTGTGAGAACAGTTGTAGCCCCATCAGTTCCACGAGTTCCAGTCGGCTCTCAGAGCCGGAAGACTACACCTGCCCCCTTAATGGTGGAGGCCCTTCCCTCCCTGTTGTCCCACACCACTTACCTCGGGAGCACTGTCCACCCAACCATCAGGAACACCAGTCCCCGCTTCTCAGCTGGAGAAGTGTAAGTCTTCTTTGGCTTCTCTCACTAGGAAGGGGTCTGTTGGGTCATTTCCTTCCCAGGTTTTTGCTACTGGGAAAGATGACACCCAGCAGTGGATGAAGTGCCCAAAAGCAGCTGGTTGTAGGGCTTCACGATCATCCTCAGTCCCGGAGACTGAATCAGTGATTCTCTCCCAACCAGATAAACCCAAGGATCAGTGAGAGAAGTCCAGAAAGAAGACCTCCAAGACAAAGGAATATTTTTTATCCTTGTAATATTCATAATAGGTGGAATTAAATAGGTCTAGAACCTCAGCCATCACGTCATGCATATCTGGTAAAAATTTGGTCTCCTTCAATGTATAACATTGAATTAAATTGTACCTCAATTTGAGGATGTTTTGTGGAAAAAGAAATTTGCATCAATTTCTTTTTTAAATAACCCTAAGAAGTTAAAATAACATTCAGAATACTTCTAATTTGTTTAGAAAGTGTGCTGCATTACCAGACATCAAGAAAAAATCTGTAAAACATATACTGTACATTATAAACACAGTGCCTGAAAGAAATAGGCGTTGATCTTTACATAATATTGCATCAGAAAAGTACCCTGCATCCTTAACTTTAATATTTGAAATGGATATGAGACACACTGTGGCTTCGCAACTAGTGCACGATCGCCCATTTGTCTATTAAAAGCTTTACTTCAGAATGTATGTGGGCTGCAATGTAAGCTGGTAGAGGATTATACAGTCAGTAACGGATGAGTTGTGTCCTGCAGACTGACGTCACAACCATCTGTTGCAGCTGTGCGTGTGAAAGCAATGGAGTAGCACTGGCAGGCCACTTACATTATACGAAACTAAAAATATTAATAACTAATGAAGGAATAACCTGAGGAATGTCATATTTGATGTACATCCTTCTGTTGTAAAAACAAACAATATGTCAAAGTCTGAGATAAAAAAAAAAAAAAAAAAAAAAAAAAAAAAAAAAAAAAAAAAAAAAAAACGTAATTTTCCGACAGTCAAGAATTTAAATAAATACAATGATGTAATAATTCACTTAATTCACTTTCAGTGACTATGTACGATGGCCTGATAACACTTTCAGCGTTCATATATAAATTTGGAAAGTTTTTAGTTTCAGAAAACCTCTGTGACTTTTCTATAATAATAATGTCAAGAATTCTAAGTAAATATGTGTATTGTGTGTTAGGGTGCGTGTGAATGAGAATGCGTGCGTGAGAGTATGTGGGACGTTCGGCATTATTAAAAATCATTCATGTAATTCTCTACAGGAACTGGCAAGTGTTCCAAATCTGTAACATGGGAATGAATCCACTAGTGGTTCCCCTACTAGTGAATGTCGGATGTCCAATTCACGACTACATAATAAATTTCCGAGTGTAGAGTAAAGCTTATAGCTCATCTTGTTTTGTTTATTTAATTAGAGAGTTTTGTGTTACTTAATTTGATGACATCAATGAGCCTAGAGAAGTGGTTGGTGCTTGCTAGATTTTGGTGTGAGCCGTGCCCTAGAAGTGAGTTATCATTGGCCATAAGTGCTGACAGCCAATGAGAAGCGAGACGGTTGGCTGCCTAGCGAGGAGATATAGTTTTGAGTGTGGGAGAGTGAGAGAGGAGTCGCGAGCTAGCTTTGATTGGAGGCAGTTATGCTGAATGTGGCTTTTCGCATTATGTGTAAGATGAAGTCTTGGGATGACTTCCGCATTATGGTCCAGTGTTAATGGTATCTGGTTGTGACCAGAAACTGTTTATAAAAACTTTAGAGTGTTGTGATAATTCGTTCCGATGAAAATCGCGAGTGAACTTTGAATTATATAGTGTGGCGGTACTGTTTATATTCTTACTGAGTATTTTATGGCGAGCATAAACTTTAACTAAAGACAACCACTGAATATCACGTGTGGAAGTAATTGGCCGATCATTGAGTGTGTTACAAGTAATTGGTTTTGGAATTTGGGAAGGTAAAAGTTCTCACTGTTTTAGGTATGGTGATAACTGTGAGCAGAAACTTTAGTAATTTTCGTAAATGTGAGCTCATGATCTTGCCTAACGGCAATAAAGATCTATTGAAGGTTTAAAGTTGAACTTCATGTTTAAAGTACGAGTGACATCCCCTTTCTGAATCATTTCTTTATAGTATATGGACAATTTTCAGCAAATTTTACTTATAGCAGCCTCCGATGTGTAGCTATGAGGTTACAGTTTCCTCAACACTGCTTTTCTGTGATCTCGTAAGTAGGTGCAGTCAGGTGTTTACATGCGAAGATTTACCATTGTAAAGAGGTAGGTGAACAAAAATTATAAAAGAAATTGCATTTCAGCAGCAGCAATGTATAATCCATTGCAATTGGTGCATCGCACGCTCGCACACACATAAAAATCCGTCACAACACATTTGTACTAGGTACAGGGACAGGTTTATTTGCTAATGAAGCATGTTCTGTATATAAAGCTCCCATACTTGAATCTGATTGTCTGAAAACAACAAAATAAACAGAAAAAACATTAACAAGAGAATCAAAGAGCTTTACAACATAGAGAAACCGAGAACAGCTTCAGAACCCAGTGACAGGACTCATTGATGCAAGCTTGAGCCATAAATTAAACATGAAGCCATCCTGTACTCTCGACAGCCACAGGCAAGACCTCTTCCACGCCTGGGATGAGGCCCCTAGTAGACATGCAAAGTGACCATTGGTTTTATTTCCGGCCTTGGACCCTATTTGGTCTCCATAATGCACCTAATATTATAGCTCCCAATAACTAAGAAACCCATCCCCAGTGCCTACCCAGACTCTTCTGGAGCAGTAGCGACTTATCCAGTCATAGGTGAAATGTAAGAGATGAGATGGCTATTTCTCATCTTCCTCTTCACCTCAAGTGATGCGAACGTTATAAAACCTGTCACTCATCCTGAGGGCAGTATGGTCTCCCCACAAAAGTGTGCACCCAAGGTAGCAGCTAGAAACATGGCTAACCTTGGCCAATGGTGTCTTTAGCTGTGTGTGATCTTGATAGCTCCTCCTGCCACACAAAGCAAACATACTCCATAGCCATTCCAATACTAAAATTTGAAAGAAAACAGAAACAAGCCCTGTTGCCTTTCAGACATGGATATGCAGTACCAAACTTCTTAAGTTCAATGCAAGCTACTAGAAACAATGATCATGTGACTAACACTACATCACTGCATGCCAGTAGACAAAAAAGTTCCAATGATTTGGATGCTACATTGCCTCTCCTCTGTATATCTGAAACAAAATTTAATTTTAATCAGTTATATTAAATAAAGAAACTAGCATATTCAAGGGTAACGGTAGTTCATGTTACCACAACATACTACCTGTGAAGATATTCCTCACACTTTGGTTGAGAAATTTTTGTTTTTCTGAGTTACAGTTATAACTGTCTAGACTGTTGACTATGACACCACAATGATTTACTTCACGTAGTCCTATTTCATGTTATGTCTTGCCGTCCTCCATCTTTTGAACTGATTTACCTACCCAGTTAGAAGTCACTAGGGATGGGTTTGTTAATTCTTGGGAGCTACAATATTAGGTGCATTATGGAGGTCCTTAAAGAAATAGGGCACCAGACTGGAAATAAAACCAACAGCCACTTTGCATGTCTACTAGGGGGCCTCATCCCGGGTGCGGAAGAGGACTTGCCTGTGGCTGTTGAGAGTCCAGGATGCCTTCATGTTAAGTTATGGCTCATGTTGGCACCAATGACCCAGTTATAAGTGTGAACTATGCTGTAACTTGGCATTTATCACAGAGATATTGATTGAAAGAGGTGAAAGAAGTGGTAAATGAAACAAAAATTTTGGTACTACCCAAGGATTAAACCCAGAACCTTTGAATTTGCACTCTCTCACTTACACTCCCTCCTTTTTATTGAAAGAATTACCAAGCGGGAAAGCGCCGGTAGACAGGCACAATAAAAAAAACACACAAACACACACACAAAATTACGAGCTTTCGCAACCGGCAGTTGCTTCGTAAGGAAAGAGGGAAGGAAAGATGACAGGATGTGGGTTTTAAGTGAGAGGGTAAGGAGTCATTCCAATCCCGGGAGCAGAAGGACTTACCTTAGGGGGAAAAAAGGATAGGTATATACTCGCTCACACACACACACACACACACACACATCCATACATATACAGACACAAGCAGACATATTTAAAGGCAAAGAGTTTGGGCAGAGATGTCGGTCGAGGCGGAAGTGCAGAGGCAAAGATGATGTTGAATGACAGGTGAGGTATGAGTGGCAGCAACTTGAAATTAGTGGAGATTGAAGCCTGGTGAATAATGAGAAGAGAGGATATATTGAAGGGCAAGTTCCAATCTCCGGAGTTCGGATAGGTTGGTGTTGGTGGGGAGTATCCAGATAACCCGAATGGTGTAACACTGTGCCAAGATGTGCTGGCCATGCACCAAGGCATATTTAGCCTCAAGGTGATCCTCATTACCAACAAACACTGTCTGCCTGTGTCCATTCATGCGAATGGACAGTTTGTTGCTGGTCATTCCCACATAGAAAGCGTCACAGTGTAGGCAGGTCAGTTGGTAAATCATGTGTGTGCTTTCACATGTGGCCCTGCCTTTGATCGTGTACACGTTCCGGGTTACAGGACTGGAGTAGGTGGTGGTGGGAGGGTGCATAGGACAGGTTTCACACCAGGGGCAGTTACAAGGGTAGGAGCCAGAGGGTAGGGAAGGTGGTTTGGGGATTTCATAGGGATGAACCATGAGGTTATGAAGGTTAGGTGGATTGCGGAAAGACACTCTTGGTGGAGTGCAGAGGATTTCATGAAGGATGGATCTCATTTCGGGACAGGATTTTAGGAAGTTGTATCCCTGCTGGAGAGCCACATTCAGAGTCTGATCCAGTCCGGGGAAGTATCCTGTCACAAGTGGGGCACTTTTGGGGTTCTTCTGTGAGAGGTTCTGGGTTTGAGGGGATGAGGAAGTGGCTCTGGTTATTTGCTTCTGTACCAGGTCGGGAGGGTAGTTGGGGGATGTGAAAGCTGTTTTCAGGTTGTTGGTGTAATGGTTTAGGGATTCAGGACTGGAGCAGATTCGTTTGCCAGGAAGGCCTAGGCTGTAGGGAAGGGACTGTTTGATATGGAATGGGTGGCAGCTGTCATAATGGAGGTACTGTTGCTTGTTGGTGGGTTTGATGTGGACGGATGTGTGAAGATGGCCAATGGGCAGATGGAGGTCAACGTCAAGGAAAGTGGCATGGGTTTTGGAGTAGGACCAGGTGATTCAGATGGAATCAAAGGAATTGAGGTTGGAGAGGAAATTCTGGAGTTGTTTGTCACTGTGAGTCCAGTTCATGATGATGTCATCAATAAATCTTTACCAAACTTTGGGTTGACAGGCTTGGGTAACCAAGAAGGCTTCCTCTAAGCAACCCATAAATAGGTTGGTATACGAGGGGGCCATCGTGGTACCCATGGCTGTTCCCTTTAATTGTTGGTATGTCTGGCCTTCAAAAGTGAAGAAGTTGTGGGTCAGGATGAAGCTGGCTAAGGTGATGAGGAAAGAGGTTTTAGGTAGGATGGCATGTGATTGGCGTGAAAGGAAGTGCTCCATTGCAGCATGGCCCTGAATGTGTGGGAAATTTGTGTATAGGGAAGTGGCATCAATGGTTACAAGGATGGTTTCCGGGGGTAACAGACTGGGTAAGGATTCCAGGCATTCGAGAAAGTGGTTGGTGTCTTTGATGAAGGATGGGAGAATGCATGTAATGGGTTGAAGGTGTTGATCTACGTAGGCAGAGATACGTTCTGTGGGGGCTTGGTAACTAGCTACAATGGGGCGGCCCGGATGTTTGGGTTTGTGAATTTTAGGAAGTAGGTAGAAGGTAGGAGTGCGAGGTGTTGGTGGGGTCAGGAGTTTGATGGAGTCAGGTGAAAGGTTTTATAGGGGGCCTAAGGTTCTGAGGATTCCTTGAAGCTCTGCCTGGACATCAGGAATGGGATTACCTTGGCAAATTTTGTATGTGGAGTTGTCTGAGAGCTGACACAGTCCCTCAGCCACTTACTCCCAATGATCAAGTACCATGGTCTGGAACCCTTGTTAGCCGGAAGAATGATGATGGATCAGTCAGCTTTCAGATCACGGATAGCCTGGGCTTTGGCTGTGGTGATGTTGGAAGTAGGATTGAGGTTTTTCAAGAAAGATTGAGAGGCAAGGCTGGAAGTGAGAAATTCCTGGAAGGTTTGGAGAGGGTGATATTGAGGAAGAGGAGGTGGGTCCCGCTGTGATGGAGGACGGATCTGTTCCAGGCAGGGTTCAATTTGGATAGTGTCTTGGGGAGTTGGATCATTAGGAGTGGGATCAGGATTATTTTTCTTCATGGCAAAGTGATATTTCCAGCAGAGACTACGAGTGTAGGACAGTAAATCTTTGACAAGGGCAGTTTGGTTGAATCTGGCAGTGGGGCTGAAGGTGAGGCCTTTGGATAGGACAGAAGTTTCGGATCGGGAGAGATGTTTGAAGGAAAGGTTAACTACTGAATTGGGGTGTTGTGGTTCCAGATTGTGTTGACTAGAATTTTGAGGTGTTGGGGGGGGGGGGGGGGGGGAGTGGAGCTGGAAGTGGGAGATTGAGTAGTTGGGAGAGACTGGGTTTGTGTGCAATGAGAGGAGGTTGAGGTTTGTTGGAAAGATTGTGGAGGGTGGGTGAGTTGCCTTTCCGGAGGTGGGAAACCAGGAGATTGGATAGTTTTTTGAGGTGGAGGGTGGCACCTTGTTCTAATTTGCAGTTGGCCTGTAGGAGGATGCTATGAACAGTCGGTGTGGATGTGGGAGAGGAAAGATTGAGGAGTTTGATTTGGGATAGGAGTTGACGGGTGTGTTGATTGGCCGAGTTGATGTATAGGTGAAGGATTAGGTGGTTGAGGGCTATGGATTGTGCAGTTTGAAACTGGTATAAGGACTGATGGAAAGAAGGATTGCAGCCAGAGATGGGAACTTGGAGTCTATTGTACACTATATCTTCAATTCCTTCTCACACCTGGTACATCCCAATAGTCTGGAGGGTGCATTAACAATGACCCCAATTAATTCACAAACAGCGAAGCATACAGTGCCTAGTACCATAAAACAGTGAAATTGCTCATTAAATAGCACCAAAAATCTAACAACTATGCATTAAAAAACTATAAATACGCTGTACCTCTAACCTACACCATGGTGTTATGACAAATAGTGAGGTAGTAAGTGATGTTGGGATATATCAGTTCAGTTGGTTCTATGGACTGGAGCATCCATCGTAGCAGTGCAAACATGGTATGTGTGAGGAACGTATCTGTGCAGAGAGGGCCCTCAGCAAGATGTATGGTGTATAAACATTGTCAGTTGAGGAATATTCCAGTAGTTATAAAATACCACAGGTCCCTCACTGCAGAGGGAAGGAAAGGTGAGTGCATGTTACTCCAGACTTTCTTCCAGCCAGCCAGCCACCAGATGTCACCGTTCAATCACATTAGCAGGCAGTGTCCATTGACAGTATCGGTAGAAATCCTTGGTCCAGGTGCCCACATGGTCGGCAGGACATCCAACATAACCCATGCCAGATAGGTGCAAATGTGACACAATGGTGGTGCATTATATCCAACAGGAATTGCTGGGTAGAGGGATTGAACTGCCACCTCCTCAATCAGTGAACCAGTGAGGGTGTCCTTGTCTGAAGCATGCAGGTGATGCATCATCTGCAGAAAGAGAGTGAACCCTCTAATTTGCATGTATACCTTTACAATGCCACCCATATGTGAGGGCAACATCAGTATCATGTGACATGTCTTGAACACCCTTCCACTGCTGACAAGATGACTAGAGGCCACCTGGAACTTGGCAGCCAACATAAAGGATATTGGGAGAAGTATGTGTAATGATTAACTTTTGGGCTGAGGTAGACTTTGGCAAAATGTACCCATATGACCAAGTCAAGTGTTCAAAAAAAAGTATGGAGATGAACTTGTGTGTTGATCATATCACATAGCCTGCAATATGTAGCTGCTGCTGTGAGCCCCACACTCCCATGGAAGGCCACTCCCAAACATTTCATCGCCAGGGCCGTGTTAATGGGCAATGATGTACTGATATTCAGTCCTCTACCCACATCCATGTAATGTGATTTCTGCAGGTAGATACAGCTCCTGGCCACCTCACCATAGCACTGAAGCCATGTGATCACCATACATATATCTTCTACCAAACTCGCCAAGAAAAGTAAATTGTTCATGTAGGCACATCATTTAAAATGCACACCACAGAAGCAAATACCCTCCGAATGCTGCTGTAGTCCATGAAGTGAAGGCTTGAGGGTGACAGTAAAAATAAAGGCTGACATAGGGCAGGCTTGTTGCACTGAATGCTCAATAGTGACTGGTGGTGATCTGTACGCGTTGACTAAGACAGTGGAAGTGGCCTGATGGATGAGACAGAGAACCACAGTTGCTGATATGGAAAACAGACCCATTTTTCTTAGACAGAATGCAAGAAATCATGCTCAGTTTGGTCAAATGCATGGTCTATATCAACTGCCAAAAGTGACATGAAGACGACATGAGCAACATCACACCTGTGTAAGAGTTTAACACAGTGTGTATATTGCTGTCATGTACCAGACACGTTTGGTCATTGTAAATGGCGTCCTTTACTGTAGTGTGGGAGGAAAGCACAAAGATGCACGCGATCAGCTTGTAATCCGAATTCACTAATGTCAATGGCCAGCAGTCTTCTCCTCTGCACCCCCCCCTCCCCCCCTGCCCAACATTTGGTTTTGGCACAAGGATTACCATGCCCTCCTAAAATTTGGGAGGGAGGAGAGATGCGGAAGTCTAGATCTAGGAGTTCACAACACATCTGCCATCAAACTTCCCCCATCATTTCAGAAAAGGTGCATAAAATTCAAGCAGAAGACCATCAGGTCCAGGGGAACTGATTCTCATGCCCTGCAACAGGGCCATGTGCATTTCTGCCAGCATGACGGTCTCCAAGAATGTGTCATCTCCTTGCATGTACTCAAAGCTGGTAGGATGTGCAGCATGTTGTTGTCAGACCATTGACCTGCCAGATAGAGTGTGCAGTAATACCACGTGAGAACGCAGGGGATGGTAGTGGCTGTTAGTATGTTGCCCATCTGCTGCAGAAAGCGCCATCATGAGTTGCGTCTGAGACGTATCTGTTCTCTGATGATAAAGGGAAGCACATTCTTCTGCAGTGGAATCTTGCCATCTTGCTTGAACCTGCATGCCTTCCAGTCTGATAACCGTGATCTGCAGAAGCTGTGCCTGTGTCCAGTGGATGGCCATTTGGCACTCTGGGGAAGTTCGTTGCGACATTAGTGCCCTCAAAACCATGTAGTAAAACTCAGAGGTCAATCAATGCCAAAACATCCTGTCACACCCATATGCCATGAGAATGAAGCAAATAGTTGGTTTGGTGCAGTGTCCACCATTGTATCAAAGAGTCATAGGTACGATGTCAACGTTCACGTTTGTGCCAGGTATCAGTGACGGCTAGACGGCAAACCTCTTCCTGAAGAATGTTGACATTAAGAGTCTTCGAGGACAGCTCTCCTGTTGTCATAGCAGACTCATGGAGCAGATGAAAGCACGATGGTCAGTGAATGCAGTGGGCCACAGCTCGGCGTCAACAGTCGCTGCCCAAAGACCACGGGAAACTTAAATCCTGTCCAACTTGCTGGCCCATTGGCTGGTGAAGTGTGTATATTGGCACCGGTCACCATGGATTATTGACCATGTATCATGAAAAGTGAGGTCCCTGACCATCGCATGAATGGCCGTATTTGAGACATGGCGAGGGGTCATATCCTCAGGGCATAAGATGCTGTTAGAGTCGCTGCCCACCATTAAGTGTTCTGTAGCGCCTTGAAACAATGGCGCTACCTCAGTAGAGTAATAGATCACTTGCTCTTAACACTTTGCAGTACCAGATGAGGCACACAGATTCAGAAGGTGGACTGCCCCAATGGTGAGTGCAACGCCTCGCCCTAATGGCAAATACTGAATATGTGTTGCTTCTGTGCTATCCACCATCGTGTAGTAGTACGGCTGTACCACAACCAACATCGTTGGTGGTTGGTTTGGCACAAGACATGTATCCATAAACTTGCAGGTGCAGATCAGGCAGTACCTCTTGGAAAAACATGATATCAATGTCTGCCACCCGATCATGTCCTTCAACGCAGAACTATTGCCTTTGACGTTCACTGTATCTATCTGATAAACCTGGTTCATTGGATAGTACAATGATATATCCTGCACTTGTTTAAGGCAGTAAGCTCCACATCATCTATCTGACTGTCTCTGTCTCCTGCAACATATTGTTTGCTTGAGACAAGATGTCACTCAATTCTGACATTCTTTCCACCTCCATCTCAGACACCCAATCACCAACCTGGATGCATGGTACATTAGGTGACAGATGATCTTAGCCACAAAATTTTCCAGTGGGCTCATCAGTGGTTTGAGTGTCATTAGAGTGAGGTCTTCAGCTTAAGCTGCAAAGGGATTGTCTTCCTCTTCCTGTGATGTGTCGCCATTTGGGAAAGCATTTCCTGTGGAAAGCCTCCTCTTCTTTCATTGTTTGAATGGCTTTCGCATGCAGGAACACGTCTGCATTCTGTGGATCATGATCTGTATCTGAGCTTTAATCAACCTTCAAGTGCTCTCCTTCCTCTTCCAGATGCAAGTGCACACCTGGTTACCACTGCTGAGCATGTCAATGGCACCGATTCAGGCCGTGTCATCATGAGTGGGGAAACTTGGCCCACGAGGGTTGGTAACTGGAATGGAACAATATCCATGTCCGTCATGTTCCTCGCTGCCTTAATTTATGTAATAGTCAGTATCAGTGGTTGCAATGTAAGCATTGTGTCTGCACATAGTATCTGGACAAGGTGTTACTCCAGGCTTTCAGAGCAAACATGCCCTTCCTGTCTATGACCTTAACAAGTCCTTGTTGACCGTCATAAATGACTATCACTCAACAGCCACCAACGCCATGTATGATGGGATGTGTTTTCACAGTTCAATTCACACCTGATGCACTCTGTTCAGAACATGTCTTGAACATGTATCACTTTTCTTCTATCGTGACTTAGCATTTCCCCATAAGACCACAAGGTGTCTAAAACAAGCATGGCTGGAAGTTCTAATGGTAGCTTGAAGATTCATATGTTCCAAACTCTGAGGTCTGCATGGTCGATACTCCCTACAGGCACATAGCTGTCCAAGTGGAGGAAATGATATCCATTGGTAGAATGAGGAAATAAGCCATTCACACATTGCTTCACTGACAAATTTCAGGTAAACTGTGCTGGAGATGATTGAAAGATGTATGTCAAGGGGTTCCTGTGGATCAAAATGCATTACTTCATGCAGGAAATGCTCTACTTTGTATGCCTTAGATTGTGCATACTGGGAATGGAACATTAATTTTATTGTGGCCTTTGTTTATGTATGGAAGCACCATCGTCATTCAAGGTGATTTGTTTACACTACAGTACCACTACCCACACAAATAAACAATGGCCTGCTCATTCAGTGCCACAAAGAGCCCCGCACATGCCTGCTTCACAACACAGCTGAGAGCCAACTGCCTGAGAACTTGTGACAAAGCAAGTGGAGATAATTTTACTTCTCCTCTTGTTTTGCAATCTGCCTCCTTAAATTTGTTTTTTTTTTTTTTACTTTTAACTAATTACCATTAACATACATGTAATATAATCTGCTTTTTCATAAAAGAGAGGGGTTGGCCCTAAGTTTTAAAGAAAATAACATGAGATCTAATTTTGTGCTTAGTTTTATGTGTGTAATTGATTTTCTAATTTATTTTGTCTATTCCTAGTTAATATCTTTAATTACACGGTGAAATCAGTAATTTTTTCTTAACTTAATCAATCTTGTTGACTTATAAACAAATATAAATTCTATAATAATTATTAACTTTTGGAAGACAAAACACAAGCCTTCTTTAAGTATTTATTTGGCTATATTCAAAAACGTGTTAGCAAAGCCAGCCCTTAATTAATTCCAAAGCAATTAACAGTTTTGTCAAAAGTGTTGTCTGCATAACTATATTTGTTAATTACATAATTTAAACTCTTGTAGTAGAAGAAACTGTTAAAAAGTACCAGTTTTTCAATGTATTCAGTTCATCAAAAGAGTTAAGTTTTAATTGTAATTGTGTAAGTTAAACATCAAACAATTTGTAGTTTCAGTGACTATTATTGTGAGGATATATATGGGCCCGATTGTTGTAGTTTATGCAGATTAACACAGCTAAATGGCAAGTAACAACTATTTAAGGGACAAAACAAATTTTTGCTTTATTTGCGCAACACATAATAAAACATTTGGCTATGGAAATATACTACGTTGCCCATGAACAAACATGGAACATGTGTATTCCACAGAGTCTAATGCACTCTGCACATCATATCTTGTGTGCCACTATGCATAATGGAAAATGTTTGTTCACACATCCCCAACACGGATTTTTGGTACTGAGACAGTCAGTCCATGGCCGAGTTTCAGACAAAAAACCTATGTTGGTTAGATCAACAACAATGCATCAACTTAACCATGAAGTAAGTCTTACACCAATATACCATGTGTTAAAGCAATGACAGTGTGTGTTCCATAAGTACCTTATTACTGTGAACAGTGAACTGCGTGGTTAAGATTTTACTGTTTGTGGATGTTCAACAGTAAACTGTTGTAGCAGTATGTGGATGTTCGCCTGCAACCTATTAATGAGGCTTATCTAAAGTTGAACAATAGAGCACTGGCTATTTGTAACTGTGTATATGGGGGGGGGGTGTTGTGAACAATGAAAGTAAACAAGTATGAAATTCAACTGAGCCCCTGTCAGCTAGGTTATTTACAGTAGTCAGTGTTGAAATTACAAACCCCATTTTTCAGCCAGTGCAGCAACGCAGCAAGTCGACACTGAGGACAATCAATGAAACAAAATAAAGTGATCATCACATTTGTTGCCCCAATGTGAGGACTATTGTACATGGGCACAATAAATTAGGACTCACAAACTTTGACAGTGAAATGTGAACTTGGACAGTTTGCAGTATAGTTTTAAATGGAGGAGGTGCAACAGCCAATTGGCCCTGGGGTTTCATGGCCAAAGTAGGGGAGCAGCCAATCAGCAAGCGGTTCTATGGAAGCAGCCATTGCGTACAGGAGCAACCAAGCAGCGTGCAGGTGGACATAACGGACAGAGATAAACAAGATGCCTCGGCAAAAAAATTATAACTTACAGCAGATGATAAATCGGGATGACAAGTGCTGCAGCAGCAGTAACAGCAAGCAGCAGACAAGTGATTAAAAAAGAAACTAATTTCATAGCAAAAGCCATTTCATATTAAGTGATACATAATGAGTGGCCTTAATGAACGAGACAGTGTGATGGGAGACAAGGCACAACAGGGGTCTGGTTCAGTAGACGATAGTGCTTATAAACCAGACATGAATGTAACTTTGAATAATCGGGACCAAAGTCCTATTGTAGATGAAATGATAAAAGTGTAATCTATGTTGTGTGGTGATGTGAGCAAAATGGACAAAAACAGTACTGAAGTGGATGAAATCATTAAGGTTAAGGAGGAGGAATCTAGCAGTGAAAATCAGCAAGGGTAACAGTTTATGGCAGATGGAAAATTGGAAGCAATGTTAAGGCAAATTATAAGTAGTAAGTGTATGAAAGAAGGTGGAAAATAAAACTTATAGTATTAGAACTGGTTAGCTTAAAGGATGAATTGAAGGAAGAAATTAAAAAGGAGATTAAGGTAGTCAGCTCTAATCTTTCAGAATTAAATAAAAAGTTTGAGGCAGTAGTTAAAGATTGTGATAATACTAATGCAAAATTAAAATTAATGAGTAGTAAAAGTGTAGAAGAGAGAAAGAAGCTTTTTGATGACAATGGTAGGAAGGTGTAGGTTTCCGAAAACACAATGTGGTGAAGGTAGGGTTAAACTTGAGAACCAAATTAATCAGATTAGAAATGAATTAGAAAAAAAGGTAGAAACCAAGTGTGCAATAGTGGTAGAGGAAAAACTGGAAAATGTAAATGAAAATATAGATTCAAAATTGGCCAAAATAGAGAAAAAGGTGAAAGAAGTACATAATCTAAAGCGTAGAGATAGTGACAGTGGGTCTGATAATCATTTTGTTTAGAGGATGATAGTTTTTTCAGGGAAAAGATTAACGAGGATTTGTTGTGTGAATAAGATCACATGATACATAAAAAGGAAATGTGGCACCCTGTAATAACAGCAAGTGTAAAAGGTATACATGTTAAGTGTTTACTGGACAATGGTAGTGATTTGAATGACATTACACAAGATAATTTTGAATCTATTAAGAACACAGAGTGTATAGTAATGATGCATGTGTCTGGAATAAAAATTATTGGTGCTACTTGTAAGCTATCAGAGTGTGAAATGAGAGGTACTATTAACTGTGAAACTGGCGGGACAATTTTTGGAGTGCAATTTGTTGGTGATTCAAAATCTCAGAATTGATGTAACATTTGAGACTAATTTCTTGTGCACTTAGCAAGTAGGTGGCTCAACATTCTGTGTTGGATTCATTATGTGGCAATAATGCTTACCCCATGTGTCAGTCTCATTTTTCATGTTTCCTGAGACAGTAAAACTCTTCTCCTATCCTATTTGTAGTTTACAAGTGAATCAGAGGCATGCTACTTGGACTTTTATGTGATTTTTTACAGTAGGACACTTTAGTATAGGGATAGGCTACAAAAAGTCTCTCCAGTGTTGTGTGTAATATAGTATGTTGTGTTAGTTACAAGTAATTAAATCATAAGAGGATGGAAGAAAGTAAATTGGTAACAGTGAAAGGTGTCAGCATATGTGGACTATAATTAACATCTGAAGTAATCAGCTCATGTGTGAAGTTAGTATAATTTGGTGTAGCAGCAGAGAATGCAGTAAAATCATCTTGGATACTATGTCTTAATATTAATTATGGTATAATAGAAGTGTTTGTGTTCAGTGCAGTCAGAATACTGAGATAACTATCTATGTATATAAGTGTGTCATTGTACAGCCTTTTCTAACATGAAGGAATTACAACTTGAAACATAATTGCCTGGAGCAATGTGCGTGGAAAGAGTAGCCCTTTAGACTAGAATATTAAGCAATTTGATGAAATAAAGTGAATTGTAGTGAGAGTTAAGTTTGCCTTAGCATAAGGATCTGTTACTGCGGAGTGTTTTTCGGTAGAATCAATCATGCATTAAATAAGCAGAGTAGGTGTTTATTTATTAGATAATGAAGGAGTTAAGAAAGTGGTAATACTGGAACAAAGAACATTAAGTTTGCTGATTAACTGATAGCTGTGGTGCTAAACTGATGTTAATATTCTGACAGGTCAACTATTTTGTAACATTTGGTGATTTTATGATGATTTAATTATCTGGATCTTGAGTTTTTGCAAGGAGTAATGTACATATTTTAGACACTAAGGTGAAATTTGGCAAATGGGAAAGAGACCCAAGGCTTTCAAGTTTAACCAGTGTCAGACAGTTATGACTTAAAGTAATGTTTTGTGGTGTAGTGCACACTTAAATTAAAAAAACATTTTTAGGACACACATGTTGTACTACAGTCAAATTTAGTGCTAATTATTGTAATGTTATGCGAACTATGTAATGTAGTTATTTATGATGTAATGACTATCATTTGCCATTAGTGTTACACATTTATTCCCCAGACTTGCACTAGAAGTAAAAGTAAGTGTGCTAAAGTAGGGTATTTTTTCTAATTTTTTCCATGTACTGCAGCAGATGAGAGCCACATTAAAAGGAACTGATCACAGTGCATTTCCTTATAACTGTCACTTGGACTTGTTGAAGCCATGGACAACTTGGTGAGAAAATGTATAAAAGCCCATTAAAAGAGTGAAAGTGCTTGTGAAAAATACTGAACACTGCACAAGGGAAATTTTCTGTCTAAAAAGTGAACTGCAATGTGCAGTGTAATTTAACTAATTGAAACACATGAAGGTTTATTATTTTAAGCAAGACAGGACTTGTATCAAGTGATACGTACCTTAGAATGTAATCTTCACTTACCCAAAAAGGACATCTCATATGATGAAGATGCTTAATTTTTGTTAAAAGTACAACTTGTGGATATTTTTTGGCATTGTACAGTACACTGTATGTAAATATTTAGTATGGGGATTTTTGTATGGTCAGTTCAAGGAAGTATAAATTTGAAAAACCTTTTATACTGTAGTTTTGATAAGATTTGTTATGTAATATTCTTTTGTGTGTAAATTGTTAATACCAATTCCTGGCATCACTTACGGTTGTTGAATTGCCCAGTTAGCTATTTGCAATATCTATCTGGTCAATTGAATGAGAGGGGTGCTGTAATGAAGCAAACTGGGATGATTTTACTTCCCCCCTTGTTTTTCCATCTGCCTCCTGAAATTCATTTTTTCACCTTTAACTAATTATCATGAACATACATGAATATAATCTGCATTTTCATAAAAGAGAAAGGTTGGCCCTCAGTTTTAAAGAATACAACACAAGATCTAATTTTGTGCTTAGTTTTATGCATGTAATTGATATTCTAATTTATTTAGTCTATTACTAGTTAATATCTTTCATTATAGGGCAAAATCAGTAATTGTTCTGTAACTTAATTTCAACTGTTGACTTATAAACAAATATAAATTCAATAATAATTATTAACTTTTGGATGATGCAACACTAGCATTCTTTAAGTATTTATTTGGCTGTATTTGAAAACATGTTAACTAATTCCAAATTAATTACCAGTTTTGTCAAAAGCATTGCTTGTGTAACTGTATTTATTACTTTCATAATATAAACAAATAGTTTGGTGTAACTCTTGTAGTAGAAGAAACTGTTAAAAAGTACCAATTTTTTTATGTATTCAGTTAATCAAATTAGTTAAGTTTTAATTGTAATTTCTGTAAATTAAACATCAAACAATGTGTAGTTTCAGTGACTATTATTGTGAGGATATATAAGGGCCTGATTGTTGGTCCTGAGACAGTCAGTCCACGGTCGAGTTTCAGACAAGAAACCTGTGTTTAGAAGGATCATCAACAATGCATAAAATTAACCGTGAAGTAAGTGTTACACCAATATGCCATGTGTTAATATAATGACAGTGTCTGTTCCATACATACCTTATTATCCTATAAGAACAGTGAACTGTGTGGTTAGGCTTTTACTGCTCATAGATGTTCAACAGTAAACTATTGTAACAGTATGTGAATGTTCGCCTGCAACCTATTAATGAGGCTTATCAAAAGTTAAACAATAGACCACTAGCCATATATAACTGTGTTGTGAACAGTGAAAATAAACAACTGCGAAACAACTGTGCACCTGTCGGCTACATTATTTACAGTAGTCAGTGTCAAAATTACCAACTCCATGTGATTCATCAACTTCTCTCGGCATATTTCTTGCTTGAACAGTCCACGGGTGTACTGCTGGTCCATAGTGTCCAACAGGCACAATGTTTCAGTGACCTGACATGTTGCCATCATCAGGTGCACTGATGAACTGAACTCCTGAGGTCCCTGAGGTCGATGTAACTGCCTCATCTGCCATGGTCACTCGTTCGTTTAATTTGCTGAGCCTCTTTTTAATTAGATTCAGTGCTGGTTCCCATGCCTTGCTGAGGTTATAGCCGCAGTCTCTGTTGATGAGTCTGGCTCTGGTGCGAATTTCTATAGCCTCTGTAATGATGCTGTCCCAGTATTTCGATGTCTGTGCCAAGACTCTGGTATGTTGGTAGTCCATTTCGTGATTTTCAGATAAAGAGTCCTCTGTGACTGCTGACTTGTTGGATTACATAAGTCGAGTGTGCCTCTGATGTTCTCGGCAACAATCTTTGATGGTGCGCACTGACTGTCCAATGTAAGTCTTCTCACACTTACAGGGAATCTGGTATATGCCGGCCTTCCGCAAACCGAGATTGTCTTTGACACTTTCCAATAATGCTCGTGTTTTATTGTGTGGGTAAAAAACAGTTCATACTCAGTGTTTCCTCAATATTCATCCTATTTTCCCTGATAGTGCACCAGTATATGGTATATAGGTGGTGGCTATCTCTTCCTTCTGACTTCTTCCATCTCCACACACTGTACTGTAGAGGTGGGGTGGAGAGTGCATCTGACCTGCCATTCCGACTACCCATTTTCCCTAAATACAGTTTTGAGGTGTTCCAGCTCATGGGGCAGACACTCTGCGTCCGAGATGGTGCGCGCCCTGTGCACCAGTGTTTTTATTACCCCATTCCCCTGCGAAGGGTGGTGGCAGTTATTTGCATGCAAATACAGGTTGGTGTGCGCTTTCTTCCTGTATACCCCATGGCCCAGGGTGCCATCTGCTCTTCTTTGATCATGATGTCCAGGAATGGAAACTTCTTTCTGGTCTCCATAGTGAATTTGATGTTCGGATGTATGTAGTTCAGGTGTGTAAGGAAATCTAGGATCTTGTCCCTTACATATCACAAACGTGTCATTAACATAACGTAGAAAACAAGTAGGTTTCCGTTTGGATGATGCCAAAGCTTCCTCCTTGAAATACTCCATATAGAAACTCACGACCACAGGTGAAAGTGGGCTCTCCATTGTGACTCCTTCTGTGTGCTCTTAGTATTCTCCATTAAACAGAAAATACACGGAGGTCAGAATGTGCCTGAAATGGTCAGTCGTCTTCTCATCAAATTTCTGTGCAATGAGCTCAACTGACTCTCCAAGAGGCACACTGGTGAATAACAAGACAATGTCAAAACTCACCAGGATATCTGAGTCTTTCAGCTTGAAGTTCTCGAGACATTTTATGAAATTCATAGAATTCTGAACGTCATGAGGGCATTTACCCACGTAAGGGCTTAGTAGTTCTGCCAGGTATTTGGCCATCAAATATGTAGGTGCCCTAATGTTGCTGACAATTGGGCGTAACAGCACCCCTTGTTTGTGGACTTTAGGGAGTCCATGAAGTCTTGGCGGTACAGGTCCTTGAAGTGTCAATTTCTTGGCGATACCCTCTGGTAAATCCGCGTACTTGAGAAGAGCCCTAGTCTTGTTCTTCACCTTCTTTATGGGGTCAGTGTTGATCTTCCTGTAAGATCCGTCACTTATTTGCATGCAAATAGCTGCCACCAACCTTCACAGAGGAATGGGGTAGTAAAAACACTGGTTCACAGGGCACACACAATTTCAGATGCAGAGAGTCTGCTCCATGAACTGTAACACCCCGACACTGTATTTCAGAAAAACGGGTACTCGGAATGGCAGATCAGATGTGCTCTCTGCCCCACCTCTACAGTACAGTGTGTGGAGATGGATGAAGTCACGGAGGAAGAGATAGCCACCACCAATGTACCGTATACTGGTGCACTATTGGGGAAAATAGGACGAATATTGAGGAAACACCAAGTAGGAACTGTCTTTTGCCTGACCAATAAAACATGAGCATTATTGGGAACTGTCAAAGATGATCTCGGCTTGCAGAATGCCAGCATATACCAGATTCCCTGTGAGTGTGGGAAGACTTACATTGGACAGACAGTGCACACCATCGAACATCATTGCCGAGAACATCAGAGGCACACTCGACTTATGTACCCCAACAAATCAGCAGTCGCAGAGCACTGTTTGTCTGAAAATCATGAAATGGACTACCAACATACAAGGGTCTTGGCACAGACATCTAAATACTGGGACAGTGTCATTAGAGAGGCTATCAAAATTCATACCAGGGATGGACTATGCGGCTATAACCTCAGCAAGGCATGGGAACCAGCACTGAGTCTAATTAAAAAAGAGGCTCAGCAAAGAAAATGAATGAGTGACAATGGCAGACGAGGCAGTTACACCAATGCCATCACTGAGGCCAATGCCAGCCTCTCAGTGACCGCTGACGTGCAGCCGCGGGCACAGACCGTGGAGAGAATGCCTCAAAGGGAAGGGGATTTATGATGGCCACCCGCCCTCAGGAGTTCAGTGCGTCAGTGCACCTGACAATGGTGACCTGTCTGATCGCCGAAATATTGTGCCCGTTGGACACTATGGACCAGGGGTACACCCATGGACTGTTGAAGCTACAAACTCCATGTTTCAGCAGAGCAATGCAGTACATTGACACTGAGGACAAGCCACAAAAAAATAAGCAGGCGATTGTCACAGACTGAACCCAGAAATCTGGCACTTATTCCCTAAACAATACAACTATCACCAAGACTATCTAATTATATCAGACTATGCTTTAAATTGCTAAAATTAGAAGGAAGGTCAGCATTGGCCAGAATTTTGATGATTTATTAACAGCAAAATTGATTTTCGATCACATAATGATTGTCTTCAGTGCTTTAGTGAACAAATGAAAGCTCATAGACACCAGTGCCTTCGAGCTTTAATTTGTACACCAAAGCACTGAAGATGATCATTATGTGATCGAAAATTGATTTTGCTGTTAATAAATCATCAAAATTATGGCCAATGCTGACCTTCCTTCTAATTTTATTTATCGTATGGCCGTTGTGCACACAGCAATCTATGGAGTCACCAATCCTTAAATTGCTGTTTATTCTAAACAGAGTAATCAGAAACATTACTCATCTGAAAGCTTTCTCACTGACATATTTCTCACTGATCTCATTATGTTCTTTTAACTAAATAATTTGATCACATTAATAAATTGCTGGAACAAAAATCATACTAATTTTTAAATATTTCCTTTTTGGGGCAAGTGGCACAGTGTAGTAAGATACATTTTGATTTTACCAAGGATGCAAGATTCTGAGTTGCTTATGTCATGAAATTTCCTTTATCATTGACCTGCTCTTGTGGAAGGTCATTTGTGTTTCTTACAACAACACACTATTCACTGCTACATGTTTATGAATTCAGACTATTGTACTGCATTCAGATATATTCCCAATCATGGCCATAATTGGCATCTGCTGTTAATTTTTCGATGAGTAACTGATAGTGCAGTACTTTTCTTCATGTGAAATTAATGCTAGTTCATTATGCTGTAGAGAGCTATATAAAACAAATATGTGGTCACAATCAGAAACTAAATTTAACTTTGAACTGATGCACAGAACAACCATAGATTATTAAACAGTCAGTATAATCACATTCACTGGATACAAATTCAAACATTCCAATGAAGTATTCACTATAGGTATAACAATATGTGTGGATGTGATCAAAGAGAGAAATTGATACATAGACTCATATCATTGTTGCTCAGGTACCACACACTATTGCCCATTCTTCTGTTTAGAGCTATGAACTATGGTATTTGAGGTCTGTCAGGCAACTGGATCATTTCCTTCCTGGCTAATCATAACCAGACAGTGTACATCAAGCACACAAATATTGAAAAAAAAACTTTATCTGAACACTTATCTGATTATAGACAAATTAACTGTGGTGTACCCCTTCTGTTCCTTGTGTACATAAATGATCTAAACTTAGATGTTGATGCACATAAAACAATCGTATTTGTAGATGACACCACATTTCTACTAAAAGGGGACAGCAATAAACACTCACAGCAAACTGTAATCAAGGTCACAAAACAACTTAACACTGGGGACAGAATAATCAGTTTGTAATGAACAGTAAAAAAACCATTTCACTAAAATTCCACAATTCCCCTAAGAAGGGCATGTTTATCCCATTGGCCTCTATCAATGACTAGTTGGTAACAGTACTGAAGCCAAATTATTCGGAATTTGGCTGCAGAGCAATGTAAAATGGAATATGCATATTGAATATCTCAATGCTGAACTGAGCAAAACATGTTACCTTGTATCCTCACTAAAATCATGCTGTAGTAAGAAAACAGTAATGAATGCATATCATGCTTACCTTCATTCTCATCATAGATGTGGGGTCAGTTTCTGCAGAAACTCTAAAACAGCTAATAGCACTTTTGAACTACAAAAAAAGGACCATTCGAATCTTGTTTGCGTGCTAGCCTAGAGACTCTTGTGAACATCTGTTTAAGAAATCTGGTATTCCTCCATTACCATGTGTATACATTATGGAATCCTTTCTATTCTTTAAAATAAATGTAATAGGTAAGGACTGCAGACTGCAAAAACACCGTGATATACATGATCATTTTACCAGACAGAACAGAAACTTACATATAACCTAAATCAGCATGGCTCTGTGCGAAAAAAGTACTTGGGAGTTAAGCTTTATATCAAACTTCCTGAAAACATAAAAGCTATTACTGAGGTCAATACCTTTGGAAAATCTCTAAAGTCATATTTACAACATCACTGCTTTTACTCCATTGAAGAATATTTAAATGTTCAAAGGTTTTATATAATACTTATGTATAAAGTAAATTATTGCAGCCTTAAATAAGTATGAAACTAGAATTATATGAATACATCCAGCTGCAGGCATTGATATATGTCAACGGGGACAGGTGAAAATGTGTGCCCCGACCGGAACTCGAACCCAGGATCTCCTCCTTACATGGCAGACACTCTATTCATCTAAGCCACTGAGGGCACAGAGGATAGTGCGACTGCAGAGACTATCTCACGCATGCCTCCCACGAGACCCAAATTCTCACCTTGTATTTCCACACACTACATTCATAGTGTCCCACTCCAACACACTCATTACTTGTGGAAGACATTCTTACCAAGTCCCGTAAGAGTTCAGGGAATATGTGTGCATTCACAGAAGAAGAAGGTCATGGCTGGTATTGCCATAACTATATACTTATATGGATATCCATATAAGTATATTAAATAAGTATGTCTAGAAATGACTTTCAGCTGTATACTTACAGTGTCCAATGTCTTATGCAAAAGCTGCTGTGTAGACAACAGGACCAAACAATAAAATAAAATACAATACAATGCAACTACGTTTAAGAATGACATATAAACTGATAACTAATGTAACAGATGGGAAAAGATAATACCTGCTACATATGAAAGCCTAGTCAAAATCTAAAGAAATTACTTACATCTGGTTGCTCAGAACAACAGAGAAACCTATTTAAATGTTAGGCCTACTTCATTTGTTTCAAAACATGGGCAACATATCTGAAGACTTACAATTCCATAGCAGGCCACCAAGAAACTTTTAAAATGATTGTACTCATTCTCATCATTCTCTCTGACTTTTACTTCCAAAATAATTGGTAAAACAGTCAGTCCATCACTTGGTCTGGTGCTAGCTCTGACATATTCCATATTCATACTGAAGTATGTCATCATTTTACAAGACTTGGGATGAAAATAGGGATTTGTGTATTTTTTTAAATTTATGATGAAACAAAATTTAAAAGAACACAAGTCAATAAAAATAAAATTTTATTAATCATTGAACAATATGCAAAAATAATAACAATTAATACAGGTTTCAGTGTAAACGCCTTTTCTTATCCTTGTTTATTGCAGTGAATAACTATTTTGATTGGATTTCCACTGCCAGATATTGCAGTCTCAAAAGCTTGTGGAGTTTGCTCCAATGTAAAGTTGTGAGTAATGAGTGGCTTCACATTTGCTTTACCAGAAGCAACGAGTTCCAAGGCCAATGGGTAGCTGAAAATAGCAAAAAGAAAAAAACATTCAGATAATTAATCAATAGGGAATTAATTTTTGGGGTAAAATTATGAGAGGACACACAATTTCAGTTACCACCTGGAATAAATAAGGTTAATACTATTTGTAGGTAGGTTTCCACAGTCCTGGTTGTATGGTATTGAGATTTCCTAGACATGTGCCTCCCACTCCCCTCTCTTCTGACTCTCTGTGACCCCATGAACCAAATCATGGCAATTCCTACTGTGCTGCACTTTCTCCTGGAGACTTCCCAGGTTGGAATCCTCTACTTCTGTGATGCCATCCACCCATCCTTTCCTTTGCTGCCCTCTCTCTTCACCTTGTGCCTTCGATCTTCCCCATCATTAACATCTTTCCCAGCAAATCATATCTTATCATAATGTGCCCAATGAAAGCAGTTAATTTTTTTCTTTCAGTAACAGACCTCCCAAGGAGAAATCTGATTTTATTTGCTGTAATACTGACCTATTTCTTCTTTTTGTGGTCCACGGAACTCTGAGGAGTTACTTTCAACACTACAAAACAAAGGTGTCTATTGCACACTGTTGAGCCTTTCTTATGATCCTAGACTTCATTGATACATCACATCTGGAATGACAATACCCTTACAATACAGATCTGTGTTGTTAAAAGTTATGTATTTACTTCACAAAACATTGTCTAGGTTGCACATTACTTTTTGGCAAATTAATAAGTTCACTTGATTTCTTGGTTGCAGTCACCTTCAGCAGTAGAAATTTGGGAGCAGAGATAATTGAACAAATAAGCTACCGCCATTTTTTCTCCTCTTTAATGCCATGAAGTGATAAGTGTAGTTGCGGTAATTTTCATTTTCTTGATATTCACCATCGGACCAGCCATTTGCTTTCTTATTTCACCCTCAGCATGGGGATCTACAACCCTTTCATTTTCTGCCATCGCTACTGTATCATCCACGTAACTAAGGTTATTTACACACTGATGGAAAAAAATTGCAGCACCAAGGAGGAGTTGCACAACATAAACAAACGTTAATAGGTTTGTTTCTACATCAATCGCATGAGAGTGGTGCTCGTAGTGCCATTATGAAGATGCAAACCAGGTTTATTTAAATAAATGTTATAACAATCATGAACATTAGCTACCTTAGAAACTGGACTTTGTGAGTTGATGTTAGCCAGGAAAGCATTTAAAGCAACAAAGACGCCATTATCAACACATCAATGAGTTCGAACGAGGTTGTGTAAGACGGCTACAAGAAGCTGGATGTTCCTTCTGCAGAAAGATTTGGCAGGAATATAGGCACTGTACACGATTGCTGGCAGTGGTGGCCATGAGAATTTACAATTACAAGATAGTCAGGCTCCAGACAGCCATGTTACACTACTAAGAGAGGAGACAATCGTGTTTGACATATGACTCTTGCTTGTGATACAGCATCTGCAGCAGCAATTTGAATGGCAGTTGTCACTATAGTGACACAACATACTATTACAAATCACTTAATTGAATGACTGTACTGAGCTAGTCACCCTGTACAAGGATTACTTTGACAGCTTTGAGTTAGTCGCCCTGTACACGCATTCCACTTCTCTCAATCCATAGCCCTTTGCAACTTCAGTGGTGTCAAGCAAGAACTCACTGGAGGGCAGGGTGGAGATCTGTTTTGTTTCCTGATGAAAGCTGGATCTGTCTCTGTGCCAGTGGTGGCTGTGTGTTGGTTAAAAGGAGGCCAGTTGAAGGGTTGCAACCAACATTTCTGCATGCTAGACAAACTGGACCTACACTTGGAGTTGCGGTCTGGGGTGTGATTTTGTATAACAGGAGCACTCTCTTGGTTATTCCACATGCCAAGACTGCAAAATTGGACATAAGTCTGGTGATTCAATCTGTTGTGCTGCCATTCATGAACAGCATTCCAAGGGGTCTTTTCCCAACAGGGTAACACTCACCCATATACCACTGCTGTAAAACAGCAGGTTCTATAGGTTGTCGACATGTTGCCTTGGCCTGGTTGATCTCCAGATCTGTCTCCAATCGAGCACATGTGGGACATCATCGGACAATGACTCCAGAGTCATCCACAAACAGCATTAACCATCCATGTATTGACTGACCAAGTTCAACAGACATGGAGCTCCATCTCACCAACTGACATCTAGCAACTGTACAACACAATGCATGCTTGCATCTAACACTCTGGTAGTTACAGTGGTTATTAATGTATAAGAATTTCACGTTTGCAATGTCTTACCTCATGCTTACATTAATCTGTGATCTTGTAATGTTAATCACTTAAACATGCTTCCTAAAAAAATTATTCCTGCAAATTTATTACTCTACATTAATTATTTTTTGGTGTTGTGATTTTTTCCGTCGGAGTATTTATCCCAGCTATCTTAATTCCAGTTTCTTCTTCAGCTAACCTAGCATTCCTCCTCATATTGTGCTCTGAGCACAGACAGAATAAATTAGGTGACAATATGGTGCCTTCCTTCACTCTTTTCTGAATCTTAACCCATCTGAATATAGATCCTGTATGAGGTAAATCAGGTGATCTGGCACTACCATGTTTTTTAATACTTCCCATAATTTATTGTGGTTGATCCTGTCAAAGTATTTACTATGATCAATATAGCAGAGACAACATCTTTCTGGAATTCTCTTGCATTCTCCACAATTCATTGGATGTAGGCAAAAGGATCTCTGATTTCTCTTCCTGTATGACATACAGCTTGTTCTGTCTATATACTGCTGAAGTCAATTTTGTAAGATTTTAAGCATGACCTTGCTAGCACTTGAGATAAGTGTGATTGTTTAGCAATTTGAAGTCTTTGGAAGTTCCTGTTTTGGAATCACAATGAACATTGGGCTTTTGAAGTCTTTTGGCCACTGCTGGGTTCTCCATATTTTCTGACACATTGAATGCAACACTTTCACTGCACTCTTTCCAATAATGTTGAACAGCTCTGCTGGAATTCCATCAAGTCCTCTTGCCTTGTTTTTATCAATATTTTCTAGGGTCCATTTGACTTCACTCTCTAAAATATCTGGCTGTGGTTCTAAAATCAGATTAATTCCATCATCATCATTATGTAGTTCTTTCTTATATAGATCTCCATATTGTCACAACCTGCAGTGGGTCACGACATACATACTTTAGAAGCTCACTCTCATATCAGAGGTGACATGGGATTTTGAGATCAGCCTTTACATGAGCAGCTGCATACAACAGTGAAAGGTGATGGGGTCATGCTGAGATTTTTCAAGTCTCTGTGGTTTGAAATGGTACAGAAAGACTTAGATTTTAAGCTGAATTAGTTATGATGGTGATAAATAAAATGAGACTCTGTGTTGGCTTACTGGTCTGCTTTCTATTCCCTGTTCATATGATTGCAGTGAACATGCAGAACAGCACAGATACTAGTTTATAACTTCAATAAGTGTAAAAACATAGAAGAGTCTTAAAACTAATTTGTCAGAACAACTGGCCACCCTTGCCTATAGCTTTATTAAGATTCAGGTACATAGTAGTGTGTGGTGTTACAGACTACAAACTATGAAATTGCCAGATAGTATTGCATTAACTGAACCATTAGGTTCAAGTATCGATAATAATACAAGTGGCATACAGACATAGATACTTGTACACTAATGTACAATGGAAACCTATAACTCTATCCCAGAGGTAAGTATAGGCAAGCTTTTGCAATTCCTTCTCAGTGCACAAAAGTATTTGAGTTTAATGCTCACTTACATAGTATCTGCTGTGGGTTTCCATGGCTACAATCGTTCACTGGAAAACTCTTCTTGGACTCTGCCTTGTTTGGCATTGTTTACTTACAAATAGGACTTGACAGAATCACTTCTTATCTCCAGTTCACAATCAGTGGGCATGGAGTCAGCAGTTGCTCAATGTTTTTGAACTCTTAAAAGACTAAGGAAAACAATTTGCACTGTACAACTCTATGTAAGTTACAAAGCTTACTGCTAATATTCATACTTAAGTCATATTTCTCTTTTTCTGGCAACCTTTCATGATTCAGTCATTACAATATTCTTCCCAATGTTCTTTAATGTACTCTGCTTCTGTTGAATCTTTATCATTTCCATCTTTTATCATCCCAATTTTCACTTGGGATTTTCTTTTATGTCCTGAATTTTCTTGTAAAGATCCCCAGTTTTCTCCATCCAGCTATTTTCTTCAACTTCTTTGCACTATTCATTTAAGAAGATATTCTTATCTCTTATAGCCAATTTTCAAAACTCTGCATTTAACTTAAACATTGCTGATCTGTCTCCTTTCATTCTTCAGCAATTTTCAGTGCCTCAGCTGATTGTCATCTGGCCTTCTTACTATATTTCTTCTTGGTAATGTGTTTTCCTACTGCCTCATTGACAGTGCCATCTACTTCTGTCCACAGCTTTTGTCTTCTAACTCTAATGCATTAAATCTGTTCTTGGCTCCTACTGCATAATCAGAAGGTATTCTTCTATCTGCAAGATAGAAGAGCTTTGGTCAGTTTTCTTATTTTCAGCCAGAATTTTGCAATTAAAAGCCGATCATCTGATCCACAATCAGGTCCAGGTCTTGTTTCAGTTGACTGAATAGTATTCTTCCACTTCTGATTACAATGTGTGTAATCAATTTGACTTCAGTATTGGCTGTCTGGTGAACTTGAGGTGTATAGGAGTCATTTGTTTAGCTGGAACAGTATGGTAATAATAACCACCAAACTGTCTTGGCAGATTTCTGGGTGTCTCTGTCCTGCTTCATATACTGTACTAAAACAAAATTATCCTGTTACATCTTCTACTGTTTGAACTTACACTGTAAAGTTCCCATCTCCACCTATGAACAGGACACAATTTTTTTGTGTCAGCAGCAGTAATTGTTCCAAATCTTCACAGAATTGGTCAATAACATTCTCTTCAGCATCAATTACATTTAATTTTTTGAGTAGATAAATAGAGCTTTATGACTATCCCTTGTATTATGTCAGAACTATACTGGTATGCAAAACGTAAGGATGAAAGTAGCTTTCGTGTGATGTGTCACTACCAAGTAACATAGCTCAATGATAATTGCACCATACATTGAAGGAAGTGCTGCTGTATAGTACAGAAGGTACCTGAAAGAAATACACAAAGGTGATGACAGAAATGACACTTATTCAAAGACAAAATAATTACACTGAAGTCACTGCAATTGAAGATGATTCTCTGGACATTACATATGATGCTACATGGTTCTTAACGAAGAGTGTGGTCACCACAGATGACACTGAATACTCTGCAGCATGCTCCCATGCTGACCGCAATGTGGGTGATGAGTTTTTGTGGCAGGATGTTCCAATCCACCTCCAGCACAGTTGAAAACTACCCTGTGGTCTTTACAGAGACCTATTAAATCATGTCCATGTGCACCAATGCATCTCACATGTGCTCAATGGGATTTAAGTCAGGGGAACAGGCAGATCAGTTCATTTACCAAATACCCTCTTGTTCCTACAGCTCCTCCACATGCATTGTTCAATGTGATTGTACATTGTCATCCATAAATATGAAATCAAGGGTGAATGCATCCCTGAAAAGATGCACATGGGGAAAGAGTACAGTGTCACGATAACACTGACTGCTGAGTGTACCATGTTCCAACACTTTGGGATCACAAACAAATACCTCCCCACACCATAACAGCTGGACCACTTAACCAATCTTGTTCAACAATGTTCATAACTGCATTACATGTTCCCACCTCCCACCTGACACTTTATGAGAATGTATCTGGCATTGTCGAACATCATCATTTTGGTGCTCCATGTGTTATGGTGTGGGGAATCATAATATTGTATGGGTCTAATGACCTCCAAATCTTTGAATATGGTACACTCACCAGTCAACATTATCATGACACTCTACCCCTTCCACATATACATCTTTTCAAGGATGCATTCAACACTGACTTTATTTTTATGAATGACACTGCATGACCACATTAAACTGCCCAGGAGGAAGTGGCATTGGAGTGAGAGGATATTATGCAAGTTGATTGGCCTGTTCGTTTCACCAAATTCAGTTTCTTTGAATGTGTGTAGGAGATGTTTGAGAGACATACTGCAGCACATCCACATGCACCAATGACCATCCAGCAGTTATCAACTGTGCTAGTGGGAATGGAATGCCCTACCAGAAGAACTCCTTTCCAACCTGGTGGCCAGTTGGGAGCACATGGAAGAACATGTATTGGCATCCATGATGATCACACACAATATTAAAAACCATGTCCCACTGTTGGTAATGACCAAAAAACAATCATGAATCACACTGATCACAGTGTTATTTGAATAAAAGTGTCATTTCTGTTTGTTTTGTTGCATTTTTCTTTCAATTACCTTCAGTATTATACTGAAGCACTTCTTTCAATGCATGGTCTAAGCATCATCAAGCTCTGTTACTTGACTGTGACCATGTGGAAGTTACTTTTGTCCATAAATTTTGCACGCCAGTGTGTGTTAATTTTTTTTTAGTTGGTACTGTTGTCGTTACTAAAGCATAGAAATTCATTAGCATTATAGCCAAACTAAGCATTTAAGTAACTAAAAAAATAAATTTAACTCAAAAAATTCTTTATTCATGTTGACAAATTGTTCTCTCTTATACATGGAGCAGAACAAATTGCAGCACTTGGTAGAATAAACTGATTAATTTTTGTGGTTGGAAGTTTGTACAAGGGCTTCAAAAATGGGAGTAAAACTTGATATTTAGGTGAACTTACAAAAAATTGCCATCAGTTAATAGTTAATGATGAAACTATGACTTCAGTTTAGAGTACATATAAAAATATTCTGTTCAATACTAGCAAATAAAAAACCTTTGTTAGGGAAACATATTTTTGGAAATCAAATGAGGTAATCCATATTAAAGCTAGCTACCATTAGCTTGAGCCATAACAGTACTTATGAGGCACTTTGAGAAATTTTATATTTACAGCCACCCATATCTTTTTCTTCTCACTTTTATTTACAGTGTGCCAGTACGGTAACCTTGATCAAAAAATTTTGAAATATTAGATACTTTTGTAGTACTTACTCATTGCAATATCGGAAACAATTGCGAATGTCGACTTCACGGAATGTTGCATTCACCATTGGAAGAGTAACTTGATCAGCTCCCATGCCCACTACACAATGAACACCTCCAGGGCGTGTAACCTGTTGTTCAGAATTAATAATCCTGTTAGTCTGATGAATGTTATTACTTCAGAACAAATTTTTTGCTCATTAAACAAGATGTATTTGAGTACCTGTAGTCCAAGCTTTGCTGTGAAGTCAACACCACAGCAATCAATCGTCATATGTGGTTCAGTTTCAAGCAGCTCTCTGATTCTTTCTGCAACTTGTTCCACTGTAGCACCCTTAGGAATGACTAGCGTGTAATCTGCTCCACATTTCTTAGCTAATTCCAGACGGTGTGCAACTATGTCTAAAACATAGAAATAAGAAACTTAAGTGGTTTCCAAGGTGCAAACTTAAAAAAAAAGAAACGTTTTTGCAATTTATCCTAAAGACATTAAAGAGGTATATGTATACTTCAGTGAGTGGGATATGGGTAATGTCTGTCTGCGCTTACATACCTACTTCGAAAGCCACCATATTGTGATGGACAGTATCTTGTTCCACTATTAGTCACTTCCCTTCCTGTTCCACTTGCAAATGAAGCAATTTGAAGTGACTTGACTTAATCAGGGAGTGATCTTATCTCATTTTATCATAACATTTTACTGTGTGATACTGTCCCTGTCATCCTGGCAAAGCCCTTCCTGATTAAGCCTTTGTCTCCAATGAACACTCATCATACCTTTGTGTCTCTATTGAACACTCACCATCCAGGCCAATAAACTGGATCTTATTGTTTGAAATGTCTTTGAGCCACTCACATGTTCAATAACATTTTCTGTATGCCCAGGCTTTCAATTGCAGCCATCAGCATGGCACTATGTCAAATGCTTTCCAGAAATCTAAGAATATGGACTCTCCATATTGTCCCTCATCAGTGGTTCATAAGATGTCATGTGAGAGAAGGGCAAGCTGAGTTTTGCATGAACAATGCATCCTAAATCCACACTGATCTATGGACAGAAGTTTATCATACTGTAATTTAGACGAGGGCCAAAAATTCTGTAGCAAACCAACATTAATGATACTGATGTATAATTTTGTGGATCTGTTCTTTTACCAGTGGTTTCCTGCAGTTGCTTGAATCTTTGTGATGGGTGAGAGATTCACGATAAACGCAAGCTAAGTGAGGGGTTAATGCATAAAGCGTAAAGCTGAATTGTGATTCCTCCACACCCATGACATTCATTTTCAACTCTGGAAGTTGTTTCTTAATGCCAATATTCTCCATACGGAAGTCTGTGCTACAATCAAACAATAGTATGTCTGTACAATCCTACTGTTTGAATCATTTCTTAAATGCAAAATTTAAAACTCTGTCTTAGGTTTCACTGTCTCCTACCACTGCAACAGGCTTGTCGATGAGTGACTTGGTAGAAACCTTTGACCCACTTAGTAATTCTATGTAGGACCAATTTTTTTGGTTTCTCAGAATAACCTATTGCTTACGCATGATAGTGCAAGTTTTGCACGTCGTGCAGCAATCTTATAGGGCTATGGAGGAAGGAAGATTTTAACACCACTGAAAGTTTGTAGTTCATGCAGTGCAAAATATGAATATTCATGCATGAGAGACAAATGCTGTGGGTTCTGTATGTGACAGTTGACAATTCCTGTTCATTCATAGTAACATTGTTGTAATGTTTTAAAACAGCAGCTCTGATTACTTTTCTGACCATTATTGTCAATCTAAATTTCCCATTAGCTGTGTCTAGTATTTGGACAAGGTATCATGGCCAAGAGACTGTGCAGACATTTCTCTACTAGTTTTCAAATTGTACATATCTAAAAATGTGTGTGATTTTTGCACATCTCCTCCTAAACCACTGGACTGATTTCAACCAACCTTGGTACACATATCACTTATTGTCAGGCAATGATCACTGCGGGTGGGAGGGTAAGATCTGACTACTTATCACAGTTCAAGAGATATGGTGTCATAAACAATGTGGTGTGAAAAACTGTCACATCATGCATGATGCTTAAATTTATTGCTTCTGTGATGCTGACTCTATCCACAATACATTTTTCAGACAGTATCCACATATGCTGCTAAATACACCTGCAAAATTATATCATTGTGTGACACATAGTTCAGGAGCAATGATATCATACACAATGCAATGCACAAAAAAAAATACTGCATCATATATGAAGATATGAAGTTTTAATACATTTATTCTTTACTATTAAGTCACTCCTACAGTCCAGTCACCTTTAGGAAATCCCTGACACTGGGCAGTGCTTTTGTCAGCTTTCAACTGTGAAGAGCAAATGGCTGTTGGTGAAAAAAAAAAAAAAGTATCCATCTACAGAGCTATGAGGTGGAGATGCCATGAGGATGTTTACAAAATCATGTTGAAGATATGCAAAGCAACTGCACTTCTACAGTATGCGTATTTCTTTGTAAAACTGTTCTGCAATTTCAAAGGTGTTTTCATGAATACATGTAAATCAAATTTTTTCAATATTATATAACAAACCAGTTTTGTTTCTAATACAAAATTGGCAAAATGAATTATGGTGAATCACATGTTTTTCAGCTAGTATTAATAGAAAAGAACACAGTAATGAGCCAACCACAATCAGTTAGGAGCTTTAAGCAGGTCTGTAGTGGAAAAGTATCATTATACTATTACAATTTCCCAACAGCATCCTACCCTTGTTCCACATTATTACTACAGGGATTCTGTGATGAAGTACCTAACACCAGAACAGAAATCATAAGCATGTAGCTAAGTCATTTCTGCGCCAGTACTGTGATTTGATTGCTCACTTCAATTGAAAAACCAAGCACAGTACACAGACCAAATACAAACAGAATGTATAGATGTGCTTGCTGATATATAAGGTGTTCGGTTCACTGGTTCCCATTCACAGATGAAATAGAGGACACTGATCACTACTGTGAAGTACTTGAAAACTGTGACAGGCCATTCAGAATAGTATGTGTGTTATGCTCAGTATAAGAGTTGTTCTCTGACCTTTATCTGAGTAAGTACTGTCATGAATCAGAGAAATATTGTCTGTACAAGTTGTAGTGGCAGTTGTTTGATTATTGATCTCACTCCCACAGACCATTTTCCTTCTACATGAAGAAATTTGTTATTGGTAAAGGTTTCCCTAGCGACAAATAGATACAGCCAAATGTTCGCACACTATGTGGCATACGCCTGACACAAAGACAAATTGTTGATTCCATAATATGGCAAATGTCTCAATTCTGGTGGTAAACAGGTTGTAAAGTACTTCATCTATTGCTGTGCAAGGATGGCCAACATATTTCTCTACCTGATAGTGGAAATGAGAAATGCTGTTTTTTCGTTTTTTTAATTAATTTTCAACATGTTCTTCTTTAACATTAATACAGTTCATCCAAAATACTATTCTAACACTGCAATTGCTTCTTAGTTTGAAAAAAATACTCCAGTCTGATACACAGTTTCATTTCAGCACAAACTCTGCTGCAGAGGGAATCTTCATTCAGGGAATGTAAGTTAATGTGGATCAGTATGAAAAACTAAACCGTAATTTATAGATACAGCGTTAGCATTGTTCTGCTTAACACAGTCAAGTCATTTAAACATTTGGGTGTAACATTGCAAAGCAATATGAAACAGAGCAAGCATGTGATGATTGTGGTTGTTGTTGTTGCTGTGGTCTTCAGTCCTGAGACTAGTTTGATGCAGCTCTCCATGCTACCCTATCCTGTCCAAGCTTCTTCATCTCCCAGTATCTACTGCAACCTACATCCTTCTGAATCTGCTTAGTGTATTCATCTCTTGGTCTCCCTCTATGATTTTTACCTTCCACACTGCCCTCCAATGCTAAATTTTCGATCCCTTGATGCCTGAGAACATGTCCTACCAACCAGTCCCTTCTTCTCATCAAGTTGTGCCACAAACTCCTCTTCTCCCCAATTCTATTCAATACCTCCTCATTAGTTATGTGATCTATCCATCTAATCTTCAGCATTCTTCTGTAGCACCACATTTTGAAAGCTTCTATTCTCTTCCTGTCGAAACTATTTATCGTCCATGTTTCACTTCCATACATGGCTACACTCCATACAAATACTTTCAGAAACGACTTCCTGACGCTTAAATCTATACTCGATGTTAACAAATTTCTCCTCTTCAAAAACACTTTCCTTGTCATTGCCAGACTACATTTTATGTCTTCTCTACTTGGACCATCATCAGTTATTTTTGCTCTCCAAATAGCAAAACTCCTTTACTACTTTAAGTGTCTCATTGCCTAATCTAATTCCCTCAGCATCACCTGACTTTATTCAACTACATTCCATTACCCTTGTGGATAACCTTACAATTGTGATAGGAAAGGTAAATGCTTTACTTCAGTTTATTGGGAGAATCTTGGGGCAGTGTGGTTCATTTGTAAAGGAGACTGCATATAGGATGCTAGTGTGACATATTCTTGAGTTCTACTCTAGTGTTTGGGATCTGCACCAGGTCAGATTAAAGGAAGACATCAAAGCAATTCAAAGGTGAACTGCTAGATTAGTTACCAGTAGGTATTATGAAGATGGTTTGGGAACCCAAATGGGAATCCCTAAAGGGAAAGCAGCATTCTTTTTGAGTAACACTATTGAGAAAATTTTGAGAATTGGCATTTCAACCCGACTGCACAATGATTCTGCTGCCATCAACATATATTTCATGTAACAAGCACAAAGATAAGATACAAGAAATTAGGGCTCATATGGAGGCATATAGATAGTCACTTTTCCATCACTCCATTACTACATTCACAAGTAGAACAGGAACCGATGACCTCAGTGTCTGGTCTTCTTCCCCAAACAACCCAACCCAACCCAACCCACGAACAGAAATGGCTATAATAGTAGTAGTAGTAGTAGTAGTAGTAGAAGTAGTAGTACCTTCCACCATACATTGTGGCTTATAGAGTGCATATGTACATCTAGAAATAATCCCCAAGACAGTAGCTAAACTATGTCTCTGCAATATACCTTCTATCATCTGAGTGATAGTCCCAGAACGTATGCAGGAGAACTTCTGTGAAGTTTTGGAAGATATGAGGTGAGGTATGGACAGAAATAAAGCTGTGAGGGCTGGTTGTCAATCATATTTGGTAGCTCAGTGAGTAGAGAACTAACCTGCAAAAGGCACAGCACCTAGTTTCAAGTCCCAGTCCAGCACACAGTTTTAATCTGACATAAAGGTCCAAATCAGCACATACTCCACTACTGATGAAAATTTATTCTGATGGCTTTTTCCTTCTACAAACTAAGTCTTTCCCAAATTTATGCAACCATATTTATTGTAAGATTTCAATAATACTTCAGAGCTACTGTTTTACCTATTTTACAGTCAGTTAACAGGATTTCATTTGCATTACAAAGTACCATTGCCATGACTTTCCTCACCAATTATGTTGTCTTCACCCCATTTGGAAGTGAAGAGCTGACCACTGTTTTGACTGTTGTTTCAATTCTAGTGTGAAATACTGAACACAGATTTCATCCACTGTCACATAATAACTCAGTGAATCACTTTCGTTTTTATGGAAAGGTACCAAACACTGTTTAAGAATTATCATGCAAACTGGCTTCTGATCTGCTAGGAACAGGCAGGATACCCCATCTTGTGTGAAGGATTACCATGTGTAAAATGTAACCAAAACTTTTGTTCTAGAATGAAATTTTCACTCTGTAATGGAGTGTGCGCTGATATGAAACTTCCTGGCAGATTAAAACTATGTGTGAGACCGAGACTTGAACTCAGTACCTTTGCCTGTTGAGGGCAAGTGCTCTACCAGCTGAGCTATCCAAACATGACTAACAACATGTCCTCAAAGCCTTACTTCCACCAGTCCCTTTGGAAGGTAGGAGATGAGATACCAGTGAAAGTAGCATTTTACCTATTGGTTGTGGGTCATACTTGGGTAGCTCAGATAAAGAGAGCCTTTGCCCACAAAAGACAGAGGTCCAAACTTAGAGTCTCAATGTGGCACACAGTTTTAATATGGCAGGAAATTCCAACAATCTTTTTCTTTTTCATTCTCTCCTTCTCCCCCCCCCCCCCCCCCCCCCCCCCCGCCCCCCATTCCACTCACCCAACAGTTCCTGGTGTTGTTGCACTTCTTTTTGTGAGGATTGAAGGAGACAGTCACCATTCATATTTATGTGCCATTAATGATATGGGTAATTACCTGTAATTATCACTTTACTTGCTCCCATAGCTTTCGCTGCAAGCAAGGTCAGCAGACCAACTGGACCAGCTCCAAGAACAAGGACGTTTGAGCCAAGACAAACACCAGCTCGGCGACACGCATGTACACCCACTGAGAAAGGTTCAAGAAGTGCACCTTCCTCAAGTGAAACATGGTCCGGTAACCTAAAAGTATGCAAGAAATAGTATGTGTTCTAGTGTACAACTGAGAAAAATTAAAAACATAAAAGCAATAAATATAGTGAAACTTTGTCTCAAATGATTAATTTTAACAGTAGGAACAATTATCCAAATGCAGTGCATTCAGTTATGAACATTAAGTTAATTCTCTAGGTATACACTAAATCAGTTTAATGCACGTTTTTTTATTACAATAATATTTAAAGTTAGATAAGTAGAAGACATTACACATATTTACAATTACTGATACAATGTATTATAATTATAAACTGATTCTTTCCACATCACAATGAGGGACTGCAATTATGGTCCATGGAACATACATGTAACTGAACTAAATGAGGTTCCTGCTATTCAGCTTCTCACCCAATGTCTCACTAGTAACATACTCAATTTTTTTGTATGTAAAGGAAAATTTCATTCAGAAATTTGGTAAATTCATAAACAGACAGTTGGATAAGCCAATACTCAACAGGAGTTAATTATCAGTACAGCCAGTATATACACATGAAAATAAGTAACACGTACATGTACCACTTATTAGCATTTCTTCTTATTACATTCATGTACGGAATGTGGAAACAATGACTACTTTAGTGCATCTGCATGCACTGTAATTAGTCTGTTCTTATCTTCAAAGTCACTACAGAAGCAGTAAACAGGAAACTATAGTTTGTTCCTAGATTCTTCCCTTAACACTGCTTCTTGAAACTTTGTAAGTGTGTTTCTGCAGTATAGTTGTCATCATTCTTCTGGCGTCTGCCATCTGAGGGCTTCTCAGCATTTCTGTGACATTTTCCCATGTTCAAACAAACCTGCCAACATTCATGTTGCCCTTCTTTGTATATGTTCAATATTCCCTGTTTTTGCTATTTGGTATGGATCCAACACTTGTGCCATATGTTAGTTTGGGTCTTACCAGTGTTCTGTAAGCAATCTGTTTTATAGACTGATGGAATTTTCCCAGTTCTCTGTCAAACCTTGTTTACTCATGACTTACTAGATGTGTTGACTCCATTTCCTGTACCTACAGGTTGTTATACAGGTTGTTATACTCGGGCATCTGTATGATTTGACCAATTCCAGTTTTGTGAACTGTACAATACATTTCTGTACATTTAAAGCAAGTTGTCAGTTTTGGCACCAATTTGAAAGCTCATGAAGATATTATTGGATATTTGTCCAGTTCCTGTCAGGTAGTACTTCATTATAAATAACTGCATTGTCTGCAAAAAGTCTGAAATTACTATTAACACTGTCTGCCAAGCCATTATACAACATGAATGGCAACAGTCTCAATGCAGTACTCTAAGGCATCCCTGAAGTTACGTCTACATCTTATGATGACTTTCCATCCAAGATAATATGCTGCATTCTGCCTAACAAGAAATACTCACTCAATACAAAAATTGTATCTTATGATATGATGTACTTTCATTTATAAGTGATGCATAGTACAGAGTCCAATGCTTTCCAGAAGCATTTATCTGCGAGTTTAAGAATGTCATTAGAGTAAACTGCAAGTTCAGTTTCACCTCACCACTGTTTTCTAAACCTATGCTGGTTGGAATACAGAACATCATTCTGCACAAGGTGTACCACTATGTTTGAACTCAGAATATGGGTATGTTCTAGGTTTCTGCAACAAATGGATGTCACTGATGTAGGACAGTAGTTGTTTTGATCACTCCTGCTACCCTTCTTGTAGACATATGGGACCTGCACAACAATAATAGGAAACATTTTCTGTTTGAAGGATCTGTGCTGTATTATGGTTAAACAAGGGTCATCTGAAACTGAACTCACACTTATCTCACATAGTATCTTGACAACTTAACATCAAGGCAATTAAGTGGATGCAGTATTTGTTGGTTTTCAAAAAGCATTACAGTCAGTAAAACACCAAAATTTGTTTTATTGGAAATACCATCATACACTCCTGGAAATTGAAATAAGAACACTGTGAATTGATTGTCCCAGGAAGGGGAAACTTTATTGACACATTCCAGGGGTCAGATACATCACATGATCACACTGACAGAACCACAGGCACATAGACACAGGCAACAGAGAATGCACAATGTCGGCACTAGTACAGTGTATATCCACCTTTCGCAGCAATGCAGGCTGCTATTCTCCCATGGAGACGATCGTAGAGATGCTGGATGTAGTCCTGTGGAACGGCTTGCCATGACATTTCCACGTGGCGCCTCAGTTGGACCAGCGTTCGTGCTGGACGTGCAGACTGCGTGAGATGACACTTCATCCAGTCCCAAACATGCTCAATGGGGGACAGATCCGGAGATCTTGCTGGCCAGGGTAGTTGACTTACACCTTCTAGAGCACGTTGGGTGGCACGGGATACATGCGGACGTGCATTGTCCTGTTGGAACAGCAAGTTCCCTTGCCGGTCTAGGAATGGTAGAATGATGGGTTCAATGACGGTTGGGATGTACCGTGCACTATTCAGTGTCCCCTCGACGATCACCAGAGGTGTACGGCCAGTGTAGGAGATCGCTCCCCACACCATGATGCCGGGTGTTGGCCCTGTGTGCCTCGGTCGTATGCAGTCCTGATTGTGGCGCTCATCTGCACGGCGCCAAACACGCATACGACCATCATTGGCACCAAGGCAGAAGCGACTCTCATCGCTGAAGACGACACGTCTCCATTCGTCCCTCCATTCACGCCTGTCGCAACACCACTGGAGGCGGGCTGCACGATGTTGGGGTGTGAGCGGAAGATGGCCTAACGGTGTGCGGGACCGTAGCCCAGCTTCATGGAGACGGTTGCGAATGGTCCTCGCCGATACCCCAGGAGCAACAGTGTCCCTAATTTGCTGGGAAGTGGCGGAGCGGTCCCCTACGGCACTGCGTAGGATCCTACGGTCTTGGCGTGCATCCGTGCGTCGCTGCGGTCCGGTCCCAGGTCGACAGGCACGTGCACCTTCCGCCGACCACTGCCGACAACATCGATGTACTGTGGAGACCTCACGCCCCACGTGTTGAGCAATTCGGTGGTACGTCCACCCGGCCTCCCGCATGCCCACTATACGCTCTCGCTCAAAGTCCGTCAACTGCACATACGGTTCACGTCCACGCTGTCGCGGCATGCTACCAGTGTTAAAGACTGCGATGGAGCTCCGTATGCCACGGCAAACTGGCTGACACTGACGGCGGCGGTGCACAAATGCTGCGCAGCTAGCGCCATTCAACGGCCAACACCGCGGTTCCTGGTGTGTCCGCTGTGCCGTGTGTGTGATCATTGCTTGTACAGCCCTCTCGCAGTGTCCGGAGCAAGTATGGTGGGTCTGACACACCGGTGTCAATGTGTTCTTTTTTCCATTTCCAGGAGTGTATTACTAGCAAATGAAATTTTTTTACTTTACTGAGGATATCTTGTTTGCAGGTAATACATCAGCATTTTATCTTGGATGGAGAGTCATCCAAAGAAGTAAAATTAACTTCAGATGAGCCCCATTGCAATGTATATAGACTATAGTCTACACCAATAAATTGGTAGGCAATATTATCAAGAACATCAGACTTTTGTAGATGATATAACTATCTATCAACATTTACACAAATATTGAGACAGCTTTGTTATAAGATCTGAAAGTGGTGCAAAGACTGGTAGCTTACTTTAAATGTACAGATATGTAAAATTTATCATCTCTCAAAATGCAGAAAAGTAGTATGTTATTGCAACAGTATCAATAAGTCACAACTGGAATCCATCAGCTCAGACAAATACCCGAGTTTAGCAATTAGCAGGCATAAAAATGGAATGATGAAATAGGCTCAGTCATAGGTAAAGCAGGTGGCACAGGCAGGTTCAGTGGTTATGATAATAGAAAAGTGCAGTCAATTTACAAACAAGAGTATGAAACTTTCAAGCAATATTTTGTGGGACCCATACCCAATAGGACTCAGTGAGAAATGGTTGATAATCTACTCTACAATGACAAATTTTCACACTTAACACACCTGTCAAAATTGTTAGTGCTCAGAAAGGAGAACATTTAACTGGATGAATCTAAGAATGCTATCTAGGATGAAACTGGATAATAATGATCCACAACACAGGTAATAAATCCACATCAAATATTTCTGGACAGATTAAAAGACAGCCCTACCTGTTGGTGAGTGAAGAGTGTAGCTCTTCAATCACAGACAGACTGTCACACAGACAAAACATGTGGCTCCACAGTGGGTCAAGTGCAGACTATTAAACAGGAAAATCACAGCCACTAGGAGGATAAGAGAAAAATGCTATCTTTTACTACCTGAAATTCCAACTGAGGTGTGATTTACTCAACTGCAATACAATAATTAAGAGATAACTTTGTATAAACTTTGCTTCCTTGTCTAGAATCAGAATGTTTCTCTGTTTTCTGGAACAATTTTCTTCAACAAACTCCCGTTAAACAAATCAAGAAATAGGGAATAGCTATAAATCCAAAAGAAAATTAAAAATACCAATATGCTACCCATAAAGGGAAATAAGAGTAATCCAATTACAGGCCCATATCACTAATTTCAACTTGCAGCAGGGTTTTGGAACATATAATGTGTTCAAACTTTATGAATTGCCTTGAAAAATTGATTTTTTGACAAATAGTCAGCACAGATTCAGAAAATATCATTCTTGTGAAACACAATTAGCTCTTTATACTCATGAAGTAATGAATGCTATCGACAGGTGATGTCAAATTGATTCCATATTTGTTGATTTCCAGAAAACTTTCAACACAGTTTCTCACAAGCATATTCTAACCAAACTGCATGCCTATGGAATATTGCCTCAGTTGTGTGACTATTAGTGATTTCCTATCAGAAAAGTCACAGTTTGTAGTAACAGACAGAAAACAATTGAGTGAAACAGAAGTAGTATCCAGCATTCCCCAAGGAAGTGTTATAGTCCTTGTATTGTTTCTGATCTATATTAATGCCATAGGAGACAATCTGAGTAGCCCTCTAAAATTGGTTGCAGATGACGCTGTAATTTACCATCTTGTAAAGTCATCAGATGACCAAAATGATTTGCAAAATGATTTAGATAAAATATCTGTATGATGCAAAAAATGGCAATTGACCCTGAATAAAGAAAAGTGTGGAGTTATCCACACGAGTACCAAAAGAAATCCCGCTACATTTTGATTACGCGGTAAGTCACACAAATCTGAAGGCTGTAAATTCTACTAAATACTAAGGGATTACAATTACAAATAACCTAAAATGGAATAATCATATAAATAATCTTGTGGGTAGAGCAAACCAAAGACTGAAATTCATTGGCAGAGCACATAGAAGGTGCAACAGGTCTAATAAAGAGACTGCTTACACCATGCTTGTCCACCCTATTCTGGAGTATTGCTGTGCGGTGTGGGATCCGTATCAGGTAGGACTGACAGATGACATTGAAAAAGTCCAAAGAAGAACAGCTCTTTTTGTTTCATCATGAAATAGGGGAGATAGTGCCACAGATGTGAATTGGAGTCTCAATCATTAAAACAAAGGTGTTTTTTGTTGCGACGGGATCTTCACATGAAATTTCAATCATCAGTTTTCTCCTCCGATTGCGGAAACATTCTGTTGGCACCCACTTACATAGAGATAAATGATCATCATGATAAAATAAAAGATATCAAGGTTTGCATAGATAAATTTAAGTCTTCGCTTTTCCCTGCACGCCATTCAAGAGTGGAATGGTAGAGACAGCCTGCAGGTACTTAGCTTAACCCTCTGCCAGGCACTTTATTATGAATAGCAGAGTAATCATGTAGATGTTGATCATGTAGTAGATGTAGAAAGCACTACTATATGCCATATGAATCAATTTTGGGTCTACAGGGAATTAAGACCGGAATGCAGAAGCAGGGACAGGTCACCTAGTTGCAGGCAAGAGTAGCTGGATTTTCCACTTGTTGGAAAATGAGTTGGAGAGGTAAGCTAGAGATGGCCAGCCAAGAAAGTGCTATACAAGACTATAGAGGGTACATTATATGTGAAAGAAGCCAGGACAGATAGTCTAGTATGTATGTGGACATTTAAATGTAATTAACAAAAGAAGTAAAACAAGAACATAGCTGATGGTGTCTAAAGGTAGGAAATACTAAAAAGGAATTTACATGTTCATCATGTAACTACTACATGGCATCATCCATGAGTCATCATAAAAGTAAATTCAAATGCATAGTGAGTGAGGAACATAAATAGCAGTAACAATATTATTTATTGTATATGAAATGGAAATGGACAGGTTATAGTTAGATATAGTTGGAATTAGTGAAGTTTGGTGGCAGGCAGAAAAAGACTTCTGGTCATGTGAATACAGTGTTATAAAATCAAATAGGGTTAAGTCAGCATTAGGTTTAATAATGAATAAAAAAATAGGAGAGTGGGTAAGTGACTACGAACAGCATAGTGAACACAATACTGTAGACAAGATAGACACAAAGCCCATGCCAACCACAGTAGTACAAGTTTATATGCCAACTAGCTCTGCAGATGAAGAGATTGAAGAAATGTATGATGAGATGAAAGGAATTATTAAGATAGTGAAGGGAGACGAAAATAGTTATGGGTGACTGGAATTCAATAGTAGGAAGAGGAGGAAAAGTAGTAGGTGAATATGGAATGGGGGTAATGAATGAAGGAGGAAGTCAAGTGGTAGAATTTTGCACAGAGAATAGCTTAATCATAGCTAACACTTGGTTTAAGAATCAAGAAAGAAGGTTGTAGACATGGAAGAGGCCTGGAGACACTGGTAGGTTTCAGACAGATTATATAATTGTAAGACAGAGATTTAGGAAACAGGTTTTAAATTGTAAGACATTTCCAGGGGCAGATGTGGACTCTGACCACAATCTATTGGTTATGAACTGTAGATTGAAAATGAAGCTGCAAAAAGGTAGGAATTAAAGAAGAAGGGACCCGGACAAACTGAAAGAACCAGAGGTTGTAGAAAGAGAGAGCATTAGGGAATGATTGACAAAAACGGGGGTAAGAAATACAGTAGAAGAAGAATGGGTAGCTTTCAGAGATGAAATAGAGAAGGCAACATAGGATCAGTTAGGTAAAAAGATGAGGACTAGTGGAAAACCTTGGGTAACAGTAGAGATGTTAAAATTTAACTGATGAAAGGAGAAAATATAAAAATGCACTAAATGAAGCAGGCAAAAAGGAATACAAACGTCTCAAAAATGAGATCAAAAGGAAGTGCAAAATGGCTAAGCAAGGATGGCTAGAGGACAAATTTAAGGATGTACAGGCGTATATCACTAGGGTATGATAGATACTGCTTACAGGAAAATTAAAGAGATCTTTGGAGAAATCAGAACCACCTGTAGGAATATCAAGACCTCAGATGGAAAACCAGTCCTAAGCAAAGAAGAGAAAGTAGAAAGGTGGTAGGAGTATATAGAGGGTGTATACAAGGGCAATGTATTTGAGGGCAATATTATGGAAATGGAAGAGGTCATAGATGAAGATGAAATGGGAGATATGATATGCATGAAGAATTTGACAGAGCACTGTATGAACTAAATCAAAACAAGTCCCCAGGCGTAGATAACATTCCATTAGAACTATTGATAGCCTTGGGAGAGCCAGACCTGACAAAACTCTGCTATCTGGTAAGCAAGATATATGAGACAGGTGAAATACCCTCAGACTTAAAGAAGAATATAATGATTCCAGTCCCAAAAAAACAGGTGTTGACAGGTGTGACAATTACCGAACTATCAGTTTAATAAGTCATGGCTGTAAAATTCTAACAAAATTCATTACAGATGAGTGGAAAAACTGGTAGAAGCCAACCTCGGGGAAGATCAGTTTGGAGTATATTGAAATGTTGGAACACATGAGGCAATACTAACCCTACTTATTATATTAGATTAAGAAAAGGCAGACCTACATTTCTAGTATTTGTAGACTTAGAGAAAGCCTTTGACAATGTTGACTGGAATATTCTCTTTCAAATTCTGAAGGTGGCAGGTGTCAAATACAGGAAGTGAAAGGCTATTTACAATTTGTACAGAAACCAGATAGCAGTAATAAGAGTCGAGGGGCATGAAAGGGAAGCAGTGGTTTGGAATGGAGTGATACAGGGTTGTAGTCTACTCCTGATGGTATTCAACCTGTAAATTGAGCAAGCAGTAAAGGAAACAAAAGAAAAATTTGGAGTAGGAATTAAAATCCATGGAGAAGAAATAAAAAACTTTGAGGTTTGCCGATGACATTGTAATACTGTCGGAGACAGCAAAGGACATGGAAGATCAGTTGAACAAATAGACAGTGTCTTGAAAGGAGGATATAAGACGAACATCAACAAAAGCAAAATGAGGCTCATGGAATGTAGTATAATTAAATCAGGTGATGCTGAGGGAATTAGATTAGGAAATGAGACACTTAAATTAGTAGACGAGTTCTGCTATTTAGGGAGCATAATAACTGATTATGGTCGAAGTAGAGATGATATAAAATGTAGACTGGCAATGCCAAGGAAAGAGCTTCTGAAGAAGAGAAATTTGTGAATGTTGAGTATGGATTTAAGTGTCAGGAAGTCTTTTCTGAAAGTATTTGTATGAAGTGTAGCCATGGATGGAAGTGAAACATGGATGATAGATAGTTTAAACAAGAAGAGAATAGAAGCTTTTGATATGTGGCGCTACAGATGAATGCTGATGATTAGATGGGTAGATCATGTAACTAATGAGGAAGTACTGTATAGAACTGGAGAGAAGAGGAATTTGTGGCACAACTTGACTAGAAGAAGTGATTAGTTGGTAGGACATGGATGGTTAAAATCATAGAGGAAGAGCAAGAGATGAATACAAGTAGCAGAATCAGAGAGATGTAGGTTGCAATAGTTACTTGGGGATGAGGAAGTGTGCACAGGATAGAGTAGCATGGATAGCTGCATCAAACCACTCTTTGGATTGATTACAAAAACAACAACAACAACAACATGAAAGAGTACATATTACAGAGCAAATTGAACTGCAGGCCTGGCCAGGTTGGTGGCACTGTTGTGTATATACCTGAGAAACGGGGAGGGGGGATGGAGGCTGATACTAACAGGCCACACACTCAGTATTTTTACAAGTGTAGCCGTATCACATGCTATACAACACCGCTGATAAGACCTGCTTTCATATACATGTGTGGTGATGCACATGCTATCACAGTAAAAATACTTTTACATCACAATATCCTTGAATACGTTGTCACAGAGGACATCAAAAGAACAGCAGACTGGATGTTCCTTGGCTCATGATTACATTAAGAATGCTGAAGAATCTAGTACAATGGAAAGTAAGGCTATTCTCACTAGCAAGTTATTCGTACTAAAGATATTTCAGAAGGATTGTGGCCAAATGCTCTCACAGATATCAGTTCAATTTTCTGGGCCTTCAGATTTAGTGCTTATTCACACAGAAATCAGTCTTAGAAGCTAAAAGACAAACAAATGATGAAGCTCATAATTCTCAACTGTCACAACCAAAAAGAAAATACTTAAATAAGATGAAATGAAACTAAATCTTGTGTATAACTCTGAATATAATGGCCTCACTGTATATGAATTTTAGAGATTAACAGAGTCAGCTACTGATTCTTATACTATGTCTAGTTTCAAACCAAAAAGCACATCTTTAAGAAATATTTGTATAAAGACGAAAATACCAAGCGTTATCAATCAACTTGTGCTGCTATTTAGTTGCAGTCAAAGGTAGCATCTACTGTATAGTATTTAACTCTTAACATGAAACAAACAGATCAGTCAGATAATGTACCTTGGCATAAACTTTATAAAAATAAATGAACATTTTAATCTCTGCAGCTGCACTTACCTATCACCAGATGTAACAAAAAATCTGGAGGCTAACTAGTAAGAAGCTATAACTACCACCTGTGATGCACAAAATAGAAATTAAAATTACAAGGAAGCTGGTACAGTCATTTCCGGAATTAGTACACATTTCCATGAAAAGTGATGAGAAAACTAATTGAGGAATATGGAATGGAGGTACCATAAATAATTATTTCACATTAACTGGCATGTAAAACAAACTGACTATGATGACAGGACTTACTATGTAAGATAGGACAGGGAAATAAAATGCAATGAGTTACAAACACATGAAGATTACTCAAATGTTGTAGGTAAAAAAGTAGCTAATTTGGTTAACAAGAATTCTGTATCTTGTAAGATATGTACTGTGTCACATTACAAGCCAGTTTAAGGAACTCATTGCCTTAAGAAGTGATGGTTTTCAGTCAAGTTAACTGAATGTCTAAGTTCCAAATATTTTAAAGTCACTAACATCATTTCATAGGCCTTCTGAGAGCATTCTTATGCCATGTACGAAACAGTTACATCATCTAAGTACCATTGATTCAGTCTTTATCTTGTGATTGTAAAGCATAGGTTTCCTCTATATACCATGTATCAAGAAGTGTGGCATTGCACAAATCCCTGTGATTTTATAGTCAGTATCAGGTAAAAATTACTCTCTCAGTAAGTGTGAACTGATGGGTGTGTGGAGGGAGGAAGAATTAGAAAGTCTCCATAAATCAGTCTGTGTGTATGAAAACTCTCACTTCCATACAAATAGCATTACAACACTAAAAATGAATATCATAGAACTTCTATGAATTGTGCTTTAAAGCACAACCATTTTTCCCCTTTCAAAATATGTCTGACATCTATTTATAGAAATTCATGTTTACTTGTGGCAGAAATCAGCAGCATGAACATAGAATCTTGAGAGGTTTCCATGATCAGGTGGTGTAGCACAGAAGAAGATACTCTGGCAAAGATTATAACGTCCCTCCTTGCAGAAGTTGCAAGTCCGACAAGGCACACCAGGTTCAATGGCAACACGATCACCTGTCAATGGCAACAGAACATTACTAAATGCTTATTATGATCTTATCACTGTCATGCAGTTGTCATTAATGACTGAAATTATGTAAATTGCAATTAATTATATGCCAAGAATACACACATACTTAATAAAAATGTGTATGCACAACAAAACTCTTAATAAAGTAAAACACATGTAGGAATACAAACCCCTTTTCAAATTCTTTACTCCAGGCCCCAACTTTTCAACAACTCCAGATGCTTCATGACCAATGATCATTGGTTCTTTCACAATAAAGTTGCCAATGTGTCCTTTTGTTAGATAATGCACATCAGAGCCACATATGCTCACACAACCCATACGTAGCAGTACCTCTGGGGAAAAAAAAGGAACACATTTTAGTAATTGTTTCCCTTACTTCTGTTTATTCAGCATCTGTCACGAAAGCTAACTGTCAAAAAATATTAAATTAAGAAGTGAAAAACTAAAATGTCAATCTATACAGTATTTTTCAGAGCAGTTTGAAAGAATGTGTAGGTTTTCCATAAAATACAATATTTATAATCAAATAATATGAAAACATTGCATCTCAGTTACAGAATTTATGCTGTTCTCCCCAAACCAGTACCACTATGATATTACACAGTCATAAAATTCCTGAAGTAAGGATTTGCAGCTAACCAACTGAATAATTTGTCTTTAAATACATCAAATGGAGCTTCCACACATTATAGGGGCAGTTTGTTAAACATTTTCATACCCACCACTTCTTAGCTTTTCAATGACTTGGATAATCTGTAGTAAGGTATGTCAAGATGCCTACTATTGCTGGTCCCATGAGAGTGTACGTCTCTTCTACACTGGTATTCTAATAGGTTGCTCTTTATATGCAGTTGGGCAGTATAATTATACATTTTTATTACAGTTAATATTTTTAAGTTGATAAACAGTGGTTTGCAGTGGGCCAGTTTATCACTGTTTGTGATAATTCGAATTACTTTCTTCAGAAGTACCAAAATGTCCTGAGCTATTGCCCCATATGAAAAGCCCATAAGATATAATGCTTTGAAAAAAAAGCAAAGTAGGCCAGTCTTACATAGGCTGCAGGTACATTCCTTAACAAATACACCACTCTAGACAGCCTTGCACTAATGTATTTAATATGTGGCTCCCAAGTCAATTTACTGTCTATAACAATATTTAAGAACTTAACACTATCCATGAAGTCTGCTCCTGGCAGATCTCTTAAACTAAATACAATCTGTTGAGTTTTACTCGCATTAAGCAGGAACCCATTAGCTTGAAACCAGACTGGTGCTTGTGATATTGTGCCATTTGCCACAGTTTGGAGCATATCCATGTCTAAGCTGATATTGAAAAAAGTATCATCTGAATAGAGAATGGAGTGAGTATTTATGTAAGATGGTAAATCATTTGTCATTAGGTTAAATAGCAGAGGTCCTAATACTAAGCCTTGTGGCACACGACACTTAACTTCAGCTAGCTGTGATCTCTGTTTACCAATACAAACAATTTGTTTATGGTTGCTGTGGAAAGATTTGAAAATGTTGTCAACTTCACTGTTTGTGATTTCATAATAAACTAGTTTGTTGAGGAGTGGAATATGCTCCACACAATCGAAGGCTTTGCTAAGATCACAAAAAATAGCCTGAGCAAAATTTTTCCTTCATAAGCATTAAGCACTTTTTTAAATCAGGGAGTCAATGGCATGAACTGTGGATTTGCCCTTCCTAAAGCCAAATTCTACCATAGTATTAATGTTATTACATGTCAGATAATCTCACAACTGGGAGTTGATGATGGATTCCAAAACTTGAGCTAAAATAGGTGTCCGAGATATTGGGCGATAGCTAGATGGGAATTTTTGTCTTCTTTCTTGTAAATGGGTACTACCCTGGATAATTTTAATAATCTGGGAATACTCCTTCAATTAGAAATCTGTTTATACATTTAGTAAGAGGATATATTATGTGCCAAATTATCTTTCTTAACATATTACAAGAAATACATATATATCTTCACTATCGGAGGGCCTAAAATTATGTACAATAGTTAAAATAACATCTTGTGTGACCTCTGTTAAAAGGAATTTATCTTTCAGGATGAAGTTTACATTATGATATTTAATGGGATCAGCTACAGTTTCTTGTGGCCTCCCAATGCTTTCCCTAATTTGGTTAACAGATTTTATACAGTAGTTATCAAATTCATCTGCTGAAATTTCTACCTTAGCTTCCTGCTTGCTTTTGGCCACTGAATTTATTATAGTCCATGCTTTTTTGCATTTATTTTTTTTGTGACAATGCTGACTAGGTTATGTTGTTTTTTGGCCTCATTTAAAGCATACTTATATTCCTTTTGTCCTCTTGAGTACCTTTGTTTAGCCATATCAGTTTTCTGAAGTCTGTAAGAATCTCTATACAACAACAACCTCTTTTTCATATTGGTTAGTTGAGCAGTATACCATGGATTCTTATCCCTGTGTCTATTACTGTTACTTTTAGGGTTAACTTTACATTTGTATTGAGGGCAGTTGGTCTCGAATATATTTAAGAAAGAGTGAAAACATCTATTGAACAATGTATTGGCAGAGCCCTGGGCATTATGTGACCAGTCATAATTACTGAGTGAGACCACGAAATTGGACAATTTTTCTTGTGTTATTGGTCTTGTGATGACTATTTTAGGCTCTGTAAACTCCTTATAGTCCATATTAGGCCTATATTTTCACCCAAACTGAGTCATGGCCTGAGAAATAGAAGACAGCTACATCTGAAGACAGTAACTATCTATTGGCATTTGTAAGTATGTTGTCGAGACAATTGGAGTGTCTTGTGCGTTTGCAGTTCATAAAAATGAAATTGAATTGTCATAACAGGTTTTTAAATTCATTTACGGTGTGCATGTCTTTGTTTACATAAAATGCAGCACTGATGTCACCCCCAATCACTATACTATATTTCTTCCACTGAGGACTAAGAAAGAAATTTAGTACAGTCACAAGTTTTTCTAAAAATACTAGTGCACTTCCGTCTGGTGATCTATAAAAAGATACAACAGCAATTTTTAAATGATACAGATATACACCTGTGGCTTCAAAATATATCTCACTGCACAGATATCCTAGATCTAGTTCATTACTACAATTTATTAGTTATTTCTTAATGTAAATTGATACACCCCCATGAATACAATGCTCTCTGCTAAAGCTGTTTGCTAAGTAGAAATCATCTAGTACCTGAAAAGAAATCTCATTTTCTTTACACCAGTGCCCACTTAAGCATAATGAAACAAGTAAGTTCTCATTTGCAAATTAGATTAAAATTACATGTTTTCCACTTATACTTTCAATAGTGAGATAACCTATCTCGAGAGACAAAGTTGGTGAGTAATTTTTTTATGGGGGCAATCATCATTACTGCTATATTTTCTCTATTGTTACTAACATTTATTATATTATTCTTATCTTTAATCTGGTCGTCTAGTGTGAATCTGGGCAAACCTGTTTGCCTTGGCCCTTCTTTGCTACCTCTAAAAAAGAGTTTTCCCTAAATCTAAGTAGTATTGACTCAGAGCTATCAATTTTTGCTATGCCTAACTCATTGGCTACTTTTATGATTTCATTACTCACATACTTCTTTCCGAGTTGATTCAGATGGAGACCATGAGCAGTGTGGAATCTTGTACCTAACTTAGTTATGTTTACAAAACACACATTTTTAAACTATTTACAAATTTTCTTCATTTACTATTCTCACTTCAACATTCACACAAGACCAGGATGCCTACATGATATTGAAAAGATGAGGATTTTCATATTTTGTAGTCCCGGCAGTTTCTTTTTTAATGATGACAGGAAGTCTTTTCCTTCATTTCTCACTATGTCATTTGATCCAGCCAGAAAAATTGCCAGTTCCATAGCTTCTGATGATGAAGAACCTGCTACAACACCTTTAAATTTTGCACTAGGTTTCATTGTGGCTGAGATATTGTGGCTTGAATTGTTCTCAACTATATCCCTTAATTTCTTTCCTTGACTATCTTCATACAAATGTATTTTCACAGGCCTAGGTCTGCATTTGCAGCTTGCTTTCTTGGGGTTTTCGGTTTCATTACTTATATTGACTGCTAACGCCAACACAAGAAAGAACTAAGTAATAATGCTAAAATCAGCTAGACCCAGGAAAAATTATTTATGTGTGGTAGGAGTTATAAGATGCATGTACAAACAACATAGTACTGTATATACCTCAATAACAGGAATTTATAAGGGCTGTCCCAAAAGTACCCAACCTAAGAAAGAAAAGACAAAAACTTTGTGAAAAAAAAATCTTTATTTCTCTACAAAGACTCCATTCAGCCCAATACAGTTTTCCCACCAATGTTCAGTAGCTTCAATACCCTGTTTACAGAGACAATGATGTATTCTTGTTTCTCTGACATGTTCTACATCCTGGAGGATCTCCTCACTACATATTTATTGCAACAAAACATAAACATCATCAATTGTCATCTATTGCGGATTTCATCTCTCCATTTTTCACAAATCTCTTACCATTAACTTATTTATTCAAGTCTGGAAACAGAAAATAATCAGAGGGGACTAAATCTGCTGATTAGGGTACACAAGGGAGCAATGCAAATTTAACTATTGATTTTCACCTTGGCGATAATATATGTGTGATAAGGTGCATTGTCATGCTGAAACAAAACTTTCTTTCTCGTTAAATGCAGCCATTTTTGTTTTATTTCATCACTCAAATTCAGCAATAAGTTTGCATAATACTCGCCACTGATTGCTAATCATTTTCAATATAATCAGTTAAAATTGTGCCACCTGTATCCCAAGAAACTGATGGCATGACCTAGCATGCAAAGTAACTGTCTTTGCCTTCTATGGAGCCAATCCTCTCCTTTCAGTGCATTGTAAAAAATAGCAGCCACCAATGGATGATGTATCCCTTGACATTCATTACTGGACCATCTAAAATTGTAAGGCTAAACCTGTGTTTCAAAATTGTTTCCACAGCCTGTGATCAACAGAAAGATCAGTATTCAACCACTAGGTCACTGAAGTCTGGGTTCTCCATTCTTCATCCATTAGTTAATACCTTGATGCAACTCATCCAAGTTGTTTGTCATGGTAGCTTATTTCTTATGTTTAGTACAAATTCTAACTAAACCAAACATCTGTTTGACTATGACATATTTTTATTTCATACAACACTCCTCATTTTTTCACTATCTTTGCTACTAAAAAAACAGATAATAAAAGGCTGACAATTTCATACACTATTTTAAAAACCTATTTTGCAAACAAGTGAACAAATGATTTGAAAACACTTTAAATAAATAATTTACTTTTTAGCCACTGTTTACATTTCCTGTATTCCCACATTACTCCCCAACATCATGTATGGGTACCATCAATTATGCCTGCCAGCTGGGCAGGACATTTCACACACAGCTTGATCTTATATCTTTGTATGGAAGAAAATGAGCTGGCTTCAGTCAATCAATAGAAATGACATTTAGTTTATCTTGTGTCTTGTGGTAAAGAACCATGAATCAAGATGAAAATCAGTAATGAACTCACAAATATACTGGAGATGATTTAGTCACACTGCTGAAGCCTTTTCATTCATCTGGTTGAATGCGTAAGCTCTGTGTATACAGAAAATGTTGTTCCTTGCAAGAGATATCCAACATTTTATAGATAACAAGTAAATACTGAGTATTTCTTAATCATGAATTAAATAATTATTACGGCCAAGTGAAAAAATTGAAAAGGAGCAAAAAGGCTTCCAGATTCCATAGTGTTTCTGTTGTAAGGCTGCTCCTGACACAAAGTTTGTTGCATCCACAAACAATGCAAGCAAGTCCATGCTCCACACTTGGGAAATTTAGTACGGAAGTTCAGGCTATATATTCCCCACATGTTTCAAATTGTTCTGTTGCTCTGGTATCTAGTCAATGTGTATTTTGATATTTTTCTTTCTTGCCTTCCAATAGTCATATAGAAGAGCTTGGTTTTGCACAGCATGTTTTCTATGGCTTCATTCATCTCCACAGCTGAGAAGTCAGCATGGCTGAGTGCCATGTGGAGGATTTGGGTTCGATTTCTGGTGCTACCAGGGAGTTTTTCTTTGTGGTCAGACTGGGATGGGATGGTTCCAGCCTTGTGAGGGCAACTGAGGACGTACTCAACCCATTAGTAGCAGTTCAGAGGTCAAGAGCCTGAAAATCATTGGGAGAGTGGTGTGGTGACCACATGCCCTTCCATACTGTACCCAACAACGCCACTGGCAGAGGAGACACAGCATTCAGCTGAGCCAATTGGCCTACCTATAACCAGAAAGCTCAACTTTTAAATTTGCTTAATTTTAATGCTATGAAACTAAATTCTTAGAGGGTAAGCGGAGTTGTAATTGCAGCTGTTTGTTCATCATCTTCCTCAAGTGAGCTCTGATAATACGCTTTTCAGAAATCTAACTTCCAAAATATAATACACATGTCAAAAAAAGTTTTGGGTAAACCCAGTTCCCAGAACTCTTGAAAGTAGACTCTCTCTGTGGATATTGTATCACAGATACAGTCCCTCTGACTGTTCAGAGATGTCACTAAACCCAACCAAAGATGTAAACAATCATGCATGAGCAGCCCTATTAGATATTAGACGGAGGAGGTCCGACAGCCGATCAGTTCCAGTCGTTTCACCAGGAAGGAGGTACACGGCTCATGTTTTCTGTAGTTCAACCATGCCTAGATGGTCAATACCATGGTTCGATCGTGACTGCATTGTTACTTTGTTGTCACGAAGTGTTCTCAACAAGTGAAGTGTCCAGGCATCTCAGAGTGAACGAAAGCGATGTTGTTCAGACATGGACTAGATACAGAGAGACACGAACAGTCGATGACATGCCTCGCTCAGGCCACCCATGAACTACTAGTGCAGTGGGTGCCCGCTGTCTCCGGATTATGGCTCGGAGGAACCCTGACAGCAACGCCACCATGTTTAATAATGCTTTTCGTGCAGCCACAGGACGTTGTGCTATAACTCAAATGTGCGCAATAGGCTGCAAGATGTGCAACTTCACTCCCGACGTCCATGGCGAGGTCCATCTTTGCAACCACGACACCATGCAGTGCAGTGCAGATGGGCCGCTCAGGATTGGCATCATGGTATCGTCACAGATAAGTGTCGCATATGCCTTCAACCAGACAATCGTCAGAGACGTGTTTGGAGGCAACCCAGTCAGGCTGAACGCTTTAGACACACTGTCCAGCGAGTGCACCACGGTGGAGGTTCCCTGCTGATTTGGGGTGGCATTATGTGGGGCTGGCGTACACCGATGGTGGTCATGGAAGGGGCCGTAATAGCTGTACGATATGTGAATGCCATCCTCCGACTGATAGTGCAACCATATAGGCAGCATATTGGCGAGGCATTCGTCTTCATGGAAGACAATTCGCTCCTCCATCGTGCACATCTTGTGAATGACTCCCTTCAGGCTAACGATATCGCTCGACTAGAGTAGCCAGCATGTTCTCCAAGCATGAATCCTAGAGTACATACCTGGGATGGATTGAAAAGGGCTGTCTATGGACGACGTGCCCCACCAAACACTCTGAGGGATATACGCCGAATCCCCGTTAAGGAGTGGGACAATCTGGACCAACAGTGCCTTGATGAACTTGTGGATAGTATGCCATGACGAATACAGGCATGCATCAATGCAAGAGAACGTGCTACTGGGTATGAGAGGTACCTGTGTGTGCAGCAATCTGGACCACCACCTCTGAAGGTCTCGCTGTATGGAGGTACAACATGCAACGTGTGGTTTCCATGAGCAACAAAAAGGGCGGAAATTATGTTTATGTTGATCTCTATTCCAATTTTCTGTACAGGTTTTGGAACTCTCGGAACCGAGGTGATGCAAAACTTTTTTTATATATATATATGTATATTTTCTTGCCATGACGGACCATGCTGATACCTATTCGTGAAAATGAATAGATATCTGGGAGGGTACAGTCAATTAGACGGCGACAGTCACCACAAACACGCCAGTGGCCCTCTGGTTTAGTGGCCACATTTAGAAGACAGGCACACTGCGGTTTAGATCGATGAGTAATGTAGTGACTTCATATTTACTAGATTTCTTCTTCCGCAACATACAGTTTGTGAGGATCTAATCTACGAGACTTGCAGAAGGCTAGAGAGCCACTAGATACTGAGATATAATGCTGAACACACTGTTTCACTTCTTTTAGCTCGACATGGGGTTTCGTTAACTCAAAGAAATTTCTTTAAAATTTCGGAAAAGTCGCAGCAGATATGAAATAAATTAAGCGAATCAGCTGTTTCAATAAAGGTTACATTCCCTTTCGTTTCCAAATAAGTGTTGTTAATAACATTTTGTTTTTAACATCGACGACGATGTGAAAATTATGGCGAAAATAGGCGTACCGTACCTGATAATGACCACTGACAATAACGTCTTAATCTGAGGTCAGTATTCAGCAACTTTAAGCCACAGACTGGAATTGGAGACCTATTTGCTGCAAACAGTTTCTATGCACCCGCTTTATCCTTAACATCGTTTTGTTACTGGTAGGGCACACATCTGCTCCGCTGGCTACCACTAACAAGAGCTCTGCAGTATTATCTTCAACAGACAAGCGATTATTGCCGTCATGTAACAACATCTGTGGTAAAACATTCCCGTTCACCCCATTTTTCCGATAGCAACGCTGGACACATTATTTTGGCTTGCAATCAGTGCCAAAAGGAAAATGGCAGTAACAGTGTTCTTTCTCATTGTGTTTCTTAATTGACTTTCTTGTCTATCGATTCAAACGCACAACTCATCTAACTGTAACAAAGAACTTGTAGCTGATGACAACTTCTGTGATGGAACTGACTGAACTTCATTAACTGATCGTACGCCCATCACTCAGACTGTCATGAAAGCCAATTTATCTACACCTTCTTCAGAAAAAGTTAAAATATGGCTGAGAAGTTAGTCTGACAATGAAGTTTTCAAAATATTTTATTGACATTTTTCCCGTATAACCTCGTTTCATTTTTAACGAAAGTTAAACTGGTTTCATTTCATCTAATTGCAGTTCTAGAGAGGATATAAAATGTAGACTGGCAATGGCAAGGAAAGCCTCTCTGAAGAAGAGAAATTTGTTAACATCGAGTATAGATTTAAGTGTCAAGAAGTCATTTCTGAAAGTACTTGTATGGAGTGTAGTCATGTATGGAAGTGAAATGTGGACGATAAATAGTTTAGACAAGAAGAGAACAGAAGCTTTCGAAATGTGATGCTACAGAAGAATGCTGAAGATTAGACGGGTAGGTCACATAACTAATGAGGAGGTATTGAATAGAATTGGGGAGAAGAGGAGTTTGTGGCACAACTTGACTAGAAGAAGGGATCGGTTTGGTAGGAAATGTTCTGAGGCATCAAGGGATCATCAATTTAGTATTGGAGGGTAGCGTGGAGGGTAAAAATCATAGAGGGAAACCAAGAGATGAATACACTAAGCAGATTCAGGAGAATGTAGGTAGCAATAGGTACTGGGAGATGAAGAAGCTTGCACAGGATAGAGTAGCATTGAGCGCTGCATCAAACCAGACTCAGGAGTGAAGACCACAACAACAGCATTCTCCAGAATACTGTTTAGAGTCTCTCTGTAGCAAAGGAATATTAATTTGACTCACTCGGAACTAGCAGAAAAATCCCATACGTTTACACGAAATCGTTGCTCCAGTTGCGCTAATACCCTGTCCAGACATATTAATGTGACCACCTGTCAAAAGTCTGAATAATCACCTGTTGCAGCGCGGACCGCAGCGAAAACTCCAGGAAGAGAGTCAGTGGGGTCCTGGAAGGTACTAACAAATGTGAAGCCATGCCGGCTCCAGTGCTGTTACTAGCTGCACTAAGTTTTTCGGTTGAGGGTCCAAGGTGCGAAGGGTCCCATGGAAGGTAGTCCAACATACTGTCGATTGGATTAAAATCGGGAAGTTTGTTGGCCAGGGAAATACATTCATCCTGGTGCTCTTCGAACCATGCATGTGCAGTATGAGGTGCGTGACACACTGCATTGTCCTGCTGGTAGGTGCCATCGTGCCGAGAGAAAAACAAACTGCATGTAGGGATGGATTTGGTCCCCAAGGATAGAGGCATTGTGTTGATTCATTCCAGTATGACAAAAACATTCTCCAGACCATAACGTTCCCTCGTTTACATGCCAATGGCCATCTGTCAGGTGGAACAAAAAACTTGATTCATCTGGAAAGGTCGTCATTCGCCACTCAGTGAACGTCCACTTGCCATATTGGTGTGCAAAAATACAGCCTTCACTGCTGATGAATAACTGTCAGCATGGATGCATGAACCAGAAGCCTGAAGCAGAGGATCAGCGTTCGCTGAACGCTCGTTGAGGAGGCACTGTTGGCAGCCCTTTGGTTCATCTGGGTGGTCAGTTGCTCAACAGTAGCCTGTCTATGTCCCCGTACACATCTCGACAGCCATTGTTCACCCCTGTCATCTACGGCCCATGATGCATCACAGCTGTCTCGGCGCCGGTTTTGGGTAGCACCATTTTGCCGAGTACAATACACGTTCCCAGGGCGGCATGCGAACAGTTTACAAACTTCCACCCCTCACCCAAAAGAAACCGATCATGCCCTTTTGCACATCAGACGTATCACTCCGTTTCTGCATTACGACAGCGACTGTAATGTTTCCCCCGGCTCCTCCCCCCCCCCCCCCCCCTTCCCTCACACGCCCACTCCACACACACTTCACATATCCTCCATTACTAGTGCTGCCACCTGCGTTCTGTGAGCAGTTTTTGCACGCTAATGTCGAACATAGGAGATGGTCACAATGTGACTTGACTACGTAAACAACTAAACTGTGCAGTTTCATTTGTTATGCCAGGCGATAAGAAATTGCCCTTCACCTTGGTAAAAACAAACAGATTTCGGGTTTCCAAACACATAATGGCGGCAATTTCATACCGTCGTAGTCTATGTCAACTTTTCCTAGAGCTGTAGCGTTTTTGTTAGGAGTATCTATAGTCTTCATTTTCTATCATGTTTTCTTGATCACGTCGGGGTCACTACTCTTGGGAGTTTACTCCTTATGTTTAGTGTGAAATCTAACTAAACCCAACACCGTTTTTGATTGCAACAATGTTTATTTCATAACTCACTTTTCCACAATCTTTGCTCCTAAAAATTCAGAATGTTGACGGGGTAACGGACAGAGTTTGATACACTTTTTTCTCCGTAAAACAACTGTACATAAAATTTGTAACTGTTTAAAAAAGTTACTGGTAAGTAACTTTACATTTTCCATATTTCCCCACAGTTATGTTGGTTGTCTTCTCTCCCTTCCCAACACAGATTAATCACTGAAACACGCCAATGTGCGTTAAGTAAAAATTTTCCAAGTGAATTAGCAGCGCTGTTGGTTTCTTATTATTATTTATGGATATGCAGTGGCGTTCACCAACACTGCAATATTCGCCACTTTCTTGAGATCTACTCCAGATTATCCCTACGCAATGCTGTTTTTGCGAGTCTCCCCGCCTCGTCCAAGTATGGAAACCTGTGTATACTTCAGAATCTATATCATTTTAAGAAATTTCTCCACCGCATCGAAAAGTTGGTTTTTCGTTAATTAAAAGAGTCTAAAAAATTGCATAGTTAATGAGATTTTAAGTGCCAATAAAACGCACTGAATCCGATACAGGTATCTGTATTAAGACAACATGTACGGACAAGCAAATTCTTAATGTCTATGTGTTGTTATCTGGCGACTGGAAGAGCTGTTATCGAAGAAAAGTAACATTTACTTACTATGCAGATTATTTCGGGGTGTGACGATCGTGTGACACGAAAGTACTTCTGTAATCTGTGCCAAGGTATCGCTGATAACGCAAAAAGCAGCTCGAGCACTATTCTCACATCAGCATCGAACGGTAGCATTGTGCGTTATCGCGAGAAGGTGCTTTAAGCAATGACCCTGGGGAAATTTCCATTTAGTATAAACGTTCATTTATGTTTGATTACAACATCTTTCATTACGCCAACTGTAAAGAACAGGTGAAATCAGGCATTTACCAGAAACATTTTGGCGCAGATAACGCAGAAGTAAAAGAATCTGATGGGCGTGTAACCCTCTCCACACTTAAGGGAACACGATCCATTTACATCTTATCTACTATCGTGATCATTTCCACGACAGTGTAGTAGGTACATTTACTGAGGACTGTTTCGTGTGCGTGTGTGTGTGTGATCCTCGCTGTTTAGGTTAATTTGTCAATTTATGAGAAAACACACAAGTAGACAGTAAATGATGTGAAGAATCTGAACGATGTATCGGGGTAGTTTACTCCATTAGTCTTTGATGAAATGTGCGGGTACTAATAATGTGTTTCACGAATGAACTGTGTTATCATGAGGGCTAGGTGAATGTTTCTCGATCTGCCACAGAGACGACGCTGGTCATTAGAGCTTTGTTGTCATGGTACATATTGCGAAAATCAAGTATGATTTAACCTACCTAAGCTATACGCAATAGTCAGGTGAATATGACATCTTCAAGCAGTCATGTCGCGTGTGTTTCGTCGATATCCATAAATTGTAATAATGCTTGTCACAAAATTTTGGCTACAGGCGGTTTACTGTCACCGCAACTTCAGCTCAAGTTTGATAAGGTTTATTAGGAGTCTACTCCACTTTCAATCCTTAAGACAGCTGTCAGACTGAAACGTGACCGTACTTCAGTTAAGAATTGATCCACTTTAGTGTCGTCCCTTGGGCATGGGTGTATGTGTGTGTGTGTGTGTGTGTGTGTGTGTGTGTGTGTGTGTGTGTGTGTGTTGTCCTTAGCGTAAGTTAGGTTAAGTTAGATTAAGTAATGTGTAAGCCTAGAGACCGACGACCTCAGCAGTTTGGTCCCATAGAACTTAACACAAATTTCCAAATTTCATCCACTTTGAAAATGTTACAAAACAATACCCCTTGATGAAAAAACTTAAGAAACGTACGATTTGGTATTGGACGATCGGCGACTAAAGGTGTATGAAATAACTGACGTTACAGGCGTATCAGAAGAAAGAGTGTGGCGTATTTTACACGAAAACTAACTACGAGATACATCGGCCTCAGGCAGCTACAGAGTTTTGAGAAAAACATCGAAAAACCGCGAGGAAAGCAAGCTTGAACATACAGTGAATGCAGATGCTAATCAAGTCTGTAGGTTGCACTGTTGTAAATGACCACGAACGGCAGCTGTGAAATGTATTCAATGCGTTGTGTAGAAAGTGTTCAGAACAGTATTTGTGTGGTTATGAGTGCTCTATATCGGACGTTGGCAAACTGTTAAGCTCATATAGTGCGTGCTTCCGTAAACAAGGGGGCTGGAAGTGTTTGATGTTTCAAGAGGCACCATTTCGAAGATCGAAAGCGGAAAAACATCGTCCCCAAGTCACAACGCAGTCGAAAGTGCGTGCTGAATGATGGCGACACACAGTCGCTGAAGAAAATTGTGAAGATAAATAAGGGAACGATAGCTGCAAAAGTTACTCCAGAACTGAATGTCGCACTCTAGAACTCTGTCAGCACAAAAACAACACGAAAGGATTCCATACGCAGGGCGAGCTGTTTTTCCAAAACCAGTCATCAGTGATGGAATTGGTCATACCTTAACAAGAAAACGTGATGGAGAAGCCATAAAACGTGGACTGTGGAGTAATGGAAGAAAGTAATTTGGACGGATGGCCTTCTTTCATTCAGTTTACAACTTCTAGCCGAGTTTACGTCCAAACGATGGAACATGGCGGGGGTTGGGTGACAGAGCACCCCAGATCGAGGTATTCCATGAGTCCTATTTTTACTGTGCAACGTCTTATTACTGCCAAGAATTATGTGACCGTTTTGGCTCATCTGGTCCATAATACGGTACAACTGATGATGCGTTCCAATAATTGCACGGCCCCTGTTCATACAGCTCACATCGTCCAGGACTGGTTTTGTGAACATGAGAATGACTTGTCATATCTCCCCTAGCCGCAACAATGACCAGTTCTCAATATTATTGAACCTTTGTGGTCTACCTTGGAGAGAAGAGCATGTGATCGCAATCGAACTCCATCATTGCTACTTGAACTTGGCACTATTTTGCTGAAAGAATGCTATAGGACTCGATTTAAAACCGTAGAGGACCTATATTTATCACTCCGAGACTACTGGAAGCTGTTTTTAAATGTCAACGCCTTTCCTACACCGTGTTAGAAATGGTAATGTGTTTTGTGTGTTTCCACATTTTTGTAAAGCCCCTGCAGGTGCCATAATTGTTGGATACTGACCAATAGCAAATGCGAAACTGAATTCTCAGCACTATTTAGGGCTCTTTAAAAAGAATTAAGCCGATTATCCTGCAAGGATTTGACAGTGAGGATGGTATTGGTACGTATGTGGTACGAGAAGCGAAAATGCAATCATGGAGCTGTGGCCCACATCAAAGGAGGAGGAGTAAATTTCAACAACCGAAAACGGAAAGTCTAGTGTTTTCTGTGATCATGGGAATTTGTCATATAGTTTACCAATAATAATTGTCCTTTCTGACTTAAGGGAAAAATACAAACGAAGAAGCCTTGTTTGAACAAGTAACATTATCTTTTTTCTGTACTGTGTACTTGCTCACAGAGGTCTTTTTATGATTGGCAGACAGAGGGCTTTGATGTATGATTTGATGCGTCATCCACCCTTTCATCACATTTGTCTGATTCTCACTTATTCCTACCCCAAAAGAAAACTTTTTCCGTAACACGTTTCGAACCAAAATAAACAGGTTATGCCGTCGTATGTGAGTATGAAGGTCGCACTCCATAGGTGGAGTCAGCTCAGCGGAAAAATGATATATTAAGTACATGCACCTCTAAGCGAAAGGTAAGAGCATTTGTAACTAAAACCGTTGTCTTATATTACTCTCACACACACTCACACTCTCACTCTCACACGCACTCTCTCTCTCTCTCTCTCTCTCTCTCTCTCTCTCTCTCTCTCTCTCTCACACACACACACACACACACACACACACACACACTTTATGTACTGCCACATCGTACCCATCTAACAGTGATCTGCCTAGGCAGAAACGTCAATTTCCACGAGACTTTGCTTTTACTTCGCAGGGAGATGGTGTTTACTTCTTTCTGGGAAAAATGGTAAATGTCGTCACGAACGCAATAGCCGTCATGAGCTCGGCAAGATTCTACACCGCTGGGCAGAGGGAAGTGCAACACCATAAAGAAATCATTAGAAGGATGTAAAACCGCTTCCACAAACGAATAATAATGGCAAACAATAGCAAATCATTGTCACGCTACCAATTTACTTAGAAGGTATGTTAGAATTGAAAAAAAAATCTGCTCTGGAAATCGAATCAGAGAGAAATATGGAGCCTTTCTGAACCACTAGCTGATACGTTGTGTCGATGCTACAAGTTAATTGATACTACTGACAAGAACGGCGACAAAATACCTGAATCAGTACAAACAAACACATCACTGGACATACGAGGGGACATATTTAAGTTATAATTATCTCCCCGACATTATTACGTTATTTTGATAAAATTTTATCAATATTATCATCGATCGCCCAGGGCATGATGTTCAAAATTTCAATTAATTGTGTCCTTTTTTGTTACAGGGAGTGCGAAATTTAGCTGAGGTGTAAAATGGAGGTGTGTTTAAGTTCCTGCATTTGAAAGCTACCAGTGCCCGAGAAATCCGTGATGAGATGTCAGCTGTTTATGGAAATGATTGCCTATCTTATGGCACTACTGCGAGGTGGAAAAGAAATCTCCAAATTGGTTACGTGTCCCTGACAGATGAGCCAAATGCTAAGTCAGCTGGGGATGCTCATGCTTTTAGTTTTTTGGGACTGTCGTGGATCCATCCTCACATTTTATTTTGCCAAGGGTCAAACCATCGCTGGCAGATACTGGAGCAATCTTCTGGACAAGTTACGAGAAGCTCTGATTAAGAAACGCCGCGTATGCTCTCCGGCGGCGTTCGTCGTGTAGCTGACACCGCACTAGCTGACGTTTCAGTTGATAAAATGAAGGTATATGGCGTTGAGATCTCGCAGCGTCCGCCTTATTCCTCCCATCTCGAGCCAAGTTACTTTTATTGTTCCGAGAAATGAAGAATCCACTTGTGGTCGTCGATTTGACGAATAGATAACACCATTAATGAAGTGGAAATGTGATTTCAAGGCAAAATCTGCAGACTTTTACAATCAACGCATTCGGAAGGTCAAGAAAAGATGGGAGGAACTGCATGTTGACAACGTAGAGAAGAATTAACAACAACAAAAAAAAATCAATGCAAACTCTCTATCACATTTTGTAATGCAACAAACAACGTCATGTATTTTAGTGCTGTCTTAATGTGTTATGCAAGGTCGGATTTAATTTTGAACAGTGCAACTCGAGTGTGCTCTTAATTTCTGGAGTTTCTGGAGATCGAGGAAGTCCCACAGCCCCTTCCAAATTAATTACCTGTTTTGAGTGAAATCAACACAGACCAGATAAACAATTTCGCCTCACTCATAACCCGTCTGAAACAAGCTCTAAACAATCATGAGACCACGTCTAGTCTTACATAATCGTACAGAAAACATCTCGTCAGAAGATACACTGGTGTTCAAAATTATAGCAACAAGCCGAAATTTTGCAATTTTGCGTTTACTTTGCGACAAAATAGTATAATCATGTGAAAGCAGAAACCATATAGAGAATACAGAACGTAAACAGCTGCAACATGCATAACAATAGACAAAAATGTTCTTTGTTTTTTCCAACTTAATGTATTTACACACACATTCCGACTACTGGTTAATGCGCTGAATACGGGGTTTGTCCACCTCTGGCAGCAATACAGGCATGGCAAACGACGGGGCATGCTGTGAATCATGTCATCAATCTCATGTTGAAGCAATAACGTACATTTTTCCTGTAACGCTGCTCGCAAGTCAGAGAGTGGATGGTGGGTGCTGGCGTGATGCAACCCGTGTTCCAAGTGCTTACCAGACATGCTGTATGGGATTGAAATCGGGGGAACGAGCAGGCCACGCCATGCGTGCAGTATCTTCTGTTTCCAAGAAAACACGCGTGCTCTGTGAGGTCGGGCATTATCGTCCAGAAATACGAAGTGTGGGCCCGCAGCAGCTCGCAACAACCGCACGTTAGGTCCCAATATCTCGTCGGGATACCTGACAGCAGTTAACCTTGCCGATTTAACAGTACAGTTGCACGAAGAGGTGTTCGAGTGGTAAACATAATACCTGCCCACACTATTACGGATCATCCTCGATATCACTATCGTGTGTCCCCTATTGTTGTCCTCCCCCCCCTCCCCCCCCCCTCCCCATGCGGACGCCTATGCTGTCAGCGGTTTGATCAAATGTGGCAGTGGATTTCAGTTCAGTAATGCGGCGCAAGAACGGATTACATTTGCAGTTACAGACTGTTTGCCCACGTAGTCAATCTACCCGCCGAGCCTCAGTGCAGAATTAGTAGCGTAATAATTTCAAGACAAACCAGACCTCTTAGCAAGAAATTATATCAGATCAACAAGCAATTATATGTCAGGAGAATCTAACGCTGCAAATAACTGACGAGAACTGTGTATAAAAGAATTGCATATGGCTGTATACCGTGAATCTTACAATGATATTCCTGACTTATCGTTGCGAAAAAACGTCCCAAGACAAAGATGGGACACTCCCCCCCCCCCACCCCACCCCCTCCCCCACCACCCCACCCTGCCTTTTCTGCCTCCCTTAATCACTACTAAACTGAATTTTTTCTGCATTTTCCCATTTATCATTAGAAAAAAAGAAACGAAAGTCCACTTTATTTGCTACAACAATGACGTTAATACGGCAATCTGTGTAGTAAAGGCATACACATTCCATTACTTATGCGTAATTTTCACAGTTCACTACGAAGTTTGTTTGCCCTTTCGTCTTCACTGAACGATTTTATGTCCCTAGGCGTCAAAAATGCCTTCATCCGAGGGGTCTCCAGAAAGTTAAGTTACACATTATTATGGCACTCCAAGTAAATTTTATTAAATGCACCACTACGCTTCACAGCGTCACGGATACGTTACTACAGGATCACCGAATCTCTAACAATGGTCGGAAAGTTCTACCAGTCGTCCAATTCCGCGACGAAAGCAAGCCGTTCCGTGGTCATGGAGCCATTTGAGTACCGCAGTGTGAACGTCCTCTTCGTTGGGAAACCTGTGTGCAATTTATACGTTTTCCCCACAAGACTCTTACTGTCCGGCCAACTTCAACTTTGGAGTACGTTTGCAGTTGTCGCGCTGTTTCACTCGAAAATGTGATTCACCTGTAAAACCGTACCACAGCGGAATTCTGCATGCGTAAAATCAAAAACATATACTTCCTTCTGAAAATGTTCCACTCTATTTGGACAAATGTCTTAGAGTGGGACGAGGCCTGTAACTTTTGTTTTAAGTCCAAAGACATAAAGTCCTACTTTTGTGCACTCTATTCCACTACTTCCTACTTTTCTTCACGGGTCTTTATATCTGCGACCACGACTGCAATATCTGCTTATGCACATTTCTGGCGGGATTAAATTTTTACTGTGCTTCTTTCACCTGCTTTCCGAATGAAATTCAGCTGAGCTAGATTCAAAGGGTACTGCAAAAACTCCATCGGTCAGTTTGACTATAGCTGTAAACTTAAAAACTATATGTCATTCTGCGATCTGGGGCTTTCCCGGTCTATTTGATACTTCCAAGATTCTCGTGTGTACTGCCGGATGCAATCGTCGAAGGTACTATCTGACGATGGCGGAACGTTGTTCGCCGAAATATCTTTAGACTTTCGGCGATTGCCTCCGGCAGTACACCCGAGAACTTTGGACGCATGTATGTCATTCTGTTATGAAGGGTACATACCCAAAGTGAAGGTAAGTAATAGGATTTCTTGCCCTAAACCACTGAAAGATGGATTGATTGACGGCTGGCTACGATTCCAGGTAACCGTCAGATTTGTCTGCAATTGGGTACTCCAAACCAGCTGACACTGTGCAGGTATCCGGTAGAGGCAAGATTAAAAAATTCGTTGGACCATTTTGATTTTGTTATTATGTCGTTTCCATAACATCAGTTCAAGCAAACTCCGATGTGGTTCTATCAATAAACTCATGGTTATTTCCTCTATATAATAAACACTCCGGCCAAACAGGACTCGGAAGGCCCAACAGTACCGACCGACCGCCGTGTCACCCTCAACGCTAGGCCTCACTAGATGCGTACATGGATGGACATGTACTCAGCACACCGCTCCCCCCAGTCGTTGTTAGTTTTCATGACCGAGGCCGTTACTTCTCAGTCAAGTAGCTCCTCAATTGGTCTCACATGGCACCCAGGTCTGTCTAATAATAAATTATGAACATTATTAATAGAAAACGTGAGCTTTGCAGTAAATAATGTCTATTGTTATTGTAAACAATGTGTGCTTCCAGAAACTATATTGTGCACATTGTCTTCACTACGCGGTTCAGATTTAAAAAAATTCTGCACCTTAGCGAAATTCCCTAATTATGTCCTTCCTTTGTTGTTTATAGATGTGGCAACTGCTCTTAAATGTTCAGAACATAGTTTATCTCCTCTAGAAAGCTTGTAACGTGCTAAGTTCTACAGCAAGCAACTGACGTCTGCGAAAAGCGAGGAGTTGTTTATGTCTGGCGATGAAGACAATGCCAAGTAGCAGCTGAAGTGTGAATTTCTTAGGCAAACAAAATGTCAAAACCTATTGAGAAATTCTTCACGTATACGTTAAGTCTCAAGTTTTCAGTCAGTTTTAAAACAAAATCAGTCATAATAAATTACTAAAATTGATATTCAATAACCGCAATATATTTCGGAAACTTAGCTCTGATTACGGGAACCGAGTGGTTTTTAATTCGTCGTCAAAGCACCCATGCACGTAATGCCATTAAAATTTTTGTAGTTTTGTCCTACTTTCGCTGGTTAGCGCTGCATTCTAACTTTACACTTTACTTTCTACTGTGGTTAAGCAAAGTTCAGCTATCGAAACGAGGCTCTGGAGGAAAATAGATGTGTGAACTGGGAAGCTACAATGAGGATTGAGTAGGATTAAAAAAAGGTGGACGACGAAAGTCAGTTAACAAAGGACAAAGGAGGATAGGGGGAGAGAGGGTAGTTGGTATGATTTGGATTAAACTTGCACTTGATTGTTTGAAACTGTGATAGTCAGACTAAAACGTTTAGACATAAGAGTTTCGAGTAACAAATATTTTGTAGTTCAGGTCCCTATCGTCAGATCCATGTAATGAAGATGCGCATCTGACGAGTCCTTGGAACAAGCTATTTTGGTCTATTTTAATAGTGATTTCCGAATCCGCTGTTGCATAGATGGAATTATTCAGCAGTAAAGTACACTTTCTTTCTTTCACTGGTGCCATGTCCCATGCTGGCGGAGGGTCGGCATTGTTAGGAACGGTTTTGGCAAGGTTAGTGGAAAGGGGTCGCCGGATGCCCTTTCTGCTGCCACTACTGGACTTAACATATGAGGTTATCAGTCCCCTAGACTTAGAACTACTTAAACCTAACTAACTTAAGGACATCACACACATCCATGCCCGAGGCAGGATTCGAACCAGCGACCATAGCAGCAGCGTGGTTCCGGACTGAAGCGCCTAGAACCGCTCGGCCACATCGGCCGGCCCTCTATAACACAAACCAAGGTTCACAAGATTAGCGAAATACGGGAAGTTCGATTAGCTTTCCATATAGGCTGCGGTGTTACAGATTATGAATTCAGCAGTAATTAGCTCAACCATGAGAGGCGCTTTACTTATGTAACATACGTATCTGATAAAATAACGGAAACCCCTGGCACAAGAGGCAAAAAGATTAAGAAAGGCTTACGCAGCCTCTCATCTGTAACCAACAGATCACAGCATTTTGAAACATAAGTAACGATTTCATCATCATACGCAGCAGACAAAGTCTCAGATAAGCGACCCTCTTTCAAGTATCTCCTGTTGAGATTGCATCTGATAAGCAAATCACTGGAGAAACGAAATGTTTAGAAATGATGCAAACGTAATTCAGAGATGACAATCGTGAAAAGGCTGTGTTCACTGGAGTGAGAAATAGAAGATAAATTGTCCAGTAAGAATATTGGACTCTCGCTTTGACGGTTCCGTACAAACTTCATTACGTACATAGGCAGTTCATCTGTCCTGAGAATCGAGGAACTGTAGGTTTTTTGCCTGTTATCGATCTTGATACTGGCAAGATATCCGTCCCGGGGATTCTAAAAGTTTCGAGAATGCTTCAATTTTAAGTTTGAAGTCGAGCAACAAATGACAAAAGAAATACGTTTTCGCGTTCTGTAACAACAAATTAACAATTTTCTGTTTTTTTTTTCTTCATATCTTGTTCTGTGAAACATTGCTTCTTGCCAAATTTCATGATTATAGTTCAACGGGAAGTACCCATAGGTTATGAAGAGTGAGTTTTTAAGTATCAACATGTGTGACAAATGACCGTATCTTTTGACTGCATTGACTTAGAAGCTTCAATTTTTTTACTCTGCCAACAGGTCGTAGATCTTAGTATGTGACAAACTTCAGCTTGATATGTTTACCTGTTCCTGAGAGAAAGGGTGCAGAAGATCGGTCAGACAGACACGCGGATGGACAACAAAGGGATCCTATAATGCTTCCGTTTTTACCAACTGAGGTACGAACCCTAAAAACGAACAAAAGCGACACCCACATCCCTCACATTCATATTGGTGCCTTCATAAAATCCATTTTTTAATGATTTTGGATTTTAATATTTTCTAGCAACCCGGCCCGCCTTCGCACGAAAACGCATTGCGTATATACGGCCAGACGTCTAGATGACTTGTGTGGCGTAGCGTAGTTTGCTTAGGGGTCCACTCCATAGATGTGAGACTAAATTTCAGAGAAAAACGTTAAGTGAAAAGTATCATCGAATTCGTATAACTTACGCGATGTAAGCAGCGCAAGGCAGGAGATCTGTCTGCAGGCATGAATGTAAAGTGTTGCATATCGAACTGTCGATCCCAAAGCAATTCTGGGGGCACATCGTGACGAAAGTGATGCTCTATAATCAATGTAAATATTGAATGCGAATCGTGGGTGTGTGTGCGTGGGCGTGATTCACTATGTATCGGAGGCTGGCTGACGTGGCACAAATAAAACAAGAAAATAAGAAAAAAAACGCGCATGGACTACGTGTTTAGCTGGTGTTACAATACTGCTCTTGTGAAGCTCAGTACGCCCTGTGATGAACTGGTGAGACCCATTGCCGCAATTTTTGTTACAGACTCATTTTTGCAGACTACTTCCGCCGTACTACGCATAGAATTATGTCCACATCTAAATTTTATTGAAGGAAGGCAGAAAGCTGAAACTTGAGTCATTTGCTGTGCTGGTGAAAGAACGTACTGTATGTAAATAGAGCAAAGTTGCTGAAGTTATTTGTGACTTGTAGAAAAAAATTAAAATTAATCACAACATAGTTTGGATTCACGTTTTTTTTTTTTTTCGCTGTAAAGTTATTCTTAAACGATTGTATGTACTCTATTTATAAAAATATTTGATTATTTCAAATTGTTAGTCTCATATCAGATGTGGGTATGTTTTGCTTATTGGTCATATTTATAAGGACAGTTCAAAAGGTTAGAAATTCACTACTCATTGGTCGAAGAGTCTGCAGCTAAAAGTGAAAGTTGCGATTGCTTATCTGACGGAAGCAGAAACTGGAATTCTGAAATTGTCGTCACTCCTGTTCGTTATTTATATAAATGATATGCCCTCTAGTATTACGGACAACTCTAAAACATTTCTGTTTGCTGATGAGACTAACTTAGTAGTAAAGGATGTTGTGTGCAACATTGGTTCGGTTTCAAACAGTGCAGTACATGACTTAAGTTCACGGCTTGTAGAAAATAAACTAACGCTAAATCACAGTAAGACTCAGTTTTTACAGTTTTTAACACACAATTCAACAAAACCTTACGTTTTCATTTCAAAGAACGGGCATATGATTAGTGAAACTGAACAGTTCAAATTACTAGGTGTTCAGATAGATAGTAAGCTTTAGTGGAAACGCCACGTTCAGGATCTTGTTCAAAGACTTAATACTGCCATTTTTACTATTCGAACGGTATCAGAAGTGAGTGATCGTTCGACACGAAAATTAGTCTACTTTGCTTATTTCCATTAGCTTATGTCGTATGGTAGTATATTTTGGGGTAACTTCCCATTCTAAATGGATATTTTTGGCTCAGAAACGGGCTGTCCGGGCAATAAGTGGTGTGAATTCACGAACCTCTTGTCGACCTCTGTTTACGAGTCTGGGTATTTTGACATTGGCCTCTCATTATGTATATTCCTCATTGTCGTTTCTTCTTACCAATGTTAGTTTATTCCAAAGAATAAGCAGCTTTCACTCGGTTAATACTCGGCAGAAATCAAAGCTGCATTTGGATCGGACTTCCTTAACTCTTGTGCAAAAAGGTGTGCAGTGAACTGCTGCATCCATTTTCAATAAGCTGCCACTCGAATTCAAAAATCTTAGTAGTAATCCACGCGCTTTCAAATCGAAACTGACGAGTTTCCTCATTGGTAACTCCTATTCTGTCGACGAGTTCCTTGCAAAATTAAGCTTATTCTTATTGTATTACTGATAGCGTTTACTTAAGCTTATGGACTGGCTCTTTTTAAGGTTCATGAACATTTACTTTTATCTGTTATTACTTCTATGTTGTAATTTAATGTACTGACACGTTGCATGACCTTGGAGATTTGCTCTTCAATTTGGTCCTACGGAGCTTGACGTGTAAATAAAATTAAAAAAATTTCGAAATATGTACATCCACATGATTCAGGGAAGAATGTTAGGTTAAAAGGTGGCGTGAGAAAAAAAAAAAGAGACCTAGCTAGGATTCGATTCGACAACCGTCGGTTTCCAACCACACTCTACTACTAGCCCTCTACAACAGATGCGAATTAGACCCCTCTTGCTGCGTTCTCGAGGCACTACCGTTTTCTCGTTTTATGGCAGTTGTTCACTAGGTGGCAATGGCATTGTTTTTACAACTTAACTTTTATTCATCGTAATTCAGACAATTTGTAGGAAATATTTATAAATTATGTATAAAAACCTTTCTCGTGAATCAATGTATTTATTAGCCAAAAATCAGCTCCAATTCCTTACAGCAATTCATCAGATTAGCCTGCGTATACAGACGGACACGAGAACGCGACATAAATTTTTTATATAGAGAAGATAGAGACTCACCATTTTCCTTCGGCTCCGGGATTGGCCACTCTTCCTGCAACACAAACAGCAACCGGTTAATGACTTCGTTACGTTAATTTTCTAACTTATGCAATCAGATCGTTCGGTTCTTTTATTTTCCCACTTTTATCTTGTTTCTAGCGACGTTTTTTGCAAAACGGAAATTATGAGATAAACCTTAGTGAAGTAGTGAAAACAACAGTTTGCGGACGCATTTATAAAATTGTTCAAATGGCTCTGAGCACTATGGGACTTAACGTCTGAGGTCATCAGACCCCTAGAACTTAGAACTATTTAAACCTAACTGCCGCGCGGGATTAGCCGAGCGGTCCGAGGCGCTGCAGTCATGGACTGGGCGGCTGGTCCCGGCGGAGGTTCGAGTCCTCCCTCGGGCATGGGTGTGCGTGTTTGTCTTTAGGATAATTAAGGTTAAATAGTGTGTAAGCTTAGGGACTGATGACCTTAGCAGTTAAGTCCCATAAGATATCACACACATTTTCTTAAACCTAACTAACCTAAGGACACCACACACATTCATGCCCGAGGCAGGATTCGAACCTGTGACCGTAGCGGTCGCGCGGTTCCAGACTGTAGTGCTTAGAAACGCTCGGCCACTCCGGCCGGCGACGCATTTGTATGGCGGGTTATAAGGAGATGACTTAAAATTAAGGAGCACGAATGAAGCATTGTTATGGGATCTGCCTTGGAGGTAAAATGGATATTCAGAATGATTCGATCCAGGAATATAGTGTTAAAATCATTATTACTAACTACTGGCAATGTAATAGTTAACTACAACTACAACATGATCAAGGTCAACAATGGCCGCAATATAAGTATTTAACAAAATACACTGGTTAACGTGACATAAGAAATAGCGCGTTATCTTACTGGGCATACGATCGTAGCAACATCAAATCGCAGATCGCTACAACAGGACTGACATCGTGCAGACACCGAAATGATACTTCTTGCTGGGAACAATCATAGGAGCCAATGAGCGTGCAACAATTAAGGTGTGGATAATTGTGTCCACTGAGCACGACTGGCGGATGCCGCGAGTTTTCTAGGCTTGGAGCATCAAATGAACGCGTAGAGCATGGGAACAACGTGAGAAAAAACGTCTTGACACTAGACACTTCCGTTATTGGAGCGTTAAGAGGCTCAATAACAACAGAACTCATTTACAAAGGTACCTTTCCATGAAAATGTCCACCAACAAACACTCTCAGTCGAGTCGGTCCGGTAATCCTCACCATTCATGAAGGCGTTACGAGTTCACACGAGAGTGTGAGGAATCAGTTCACACAGCTTTTCAAAACAACAGGACAAACATTTTTAATGTTGTTGAGGTGTGGTAAACGAGGCTAATCTGCCACAGTAATCAAAGCAAAATAAAAAAAAAAATATGGACTTGAGGTAGTACCGTTGTTGTCGTAGTGGTCTTCAGTCCTGAGACTGGTTTCATGCAGCTCTCCATGCTACTCTATCCTGTGCAAGCTTCTTCATCTCCCAGTACCTACTGCAATCTACATCATTCTGAATCTGCTTAGTGTATTCATCTCTTCGTCTCCCTCTACGATTTTTACCCTCCACGCTGCCCTCCAATATTAAATTGGTGATCCATTGATGCCTCAGAACATATCCTACCAACCAATTCCTTCTTCTAGTCAAGATGTGCCACAAACTCCTCTTCCACCCAATCCTATTCAATACCTCCTCATTAGTTATGTAATCTACCCATCTTATCTTCAGCATTCTTATGTAGCACCAAATTTCGAAAGCTTCTATTCTCTTCTTGTCCAAACTATTTATCGTCCAAGTTCCACTTCCATACATGGCTACACTCCATACAAATACGTTCAGAAACGACTTCCTGATACTTAAATCTATACTCGATGTTGACAAATTTCTCTTCTTCAGAAACGCTCCTCTCTACTTCGATCATCGTCAGTTATTTGGCTCCCCAACTAACAAAACTCCTTTACTACTTTAAGTGTCTCATTTCTTAATCTGATTCTCTCAGCATCACCCGACTTAATTTGACTACATTCCATTATCCTCGTAGAAAGGTGGAAGGAGTATATAGAGGGCGATGTACTTGAGGACAATATTATGGAAATGGTAGAGGATGTAGAAGAAGATGAAATGGGAGATACGATACTGCGTGAAGAGTTTGACAGAGCACTGAAAGACCTGAGTCGAAACAATGCCCCGGGAGTAGACAACATTCCAATAGAACTACTTACAGCCTTGGGAGAGCCAGTGCTGAAGAAACTCTACCATCTGATGAGCAAGATGTATGAGACAGGCGAAATATCCTCAGACTTCAAGAAGAATATAATAATTCCAATCCCAAAGAAAGCAGGTGTTGAGAGTTGCGAAAATTACCGAACTATCAGTTTAGTAAGTCACGGCTGCAAAATACCAATGCGAATTCTCTACAGACGTATGGAAAAACTAGTAGAAGTCGACCTCGGGGAAGATCAGTTTGGATTCCGTAGAAATATCGGAACACGTGAAGCATTAGTGACCCTACGACTTATCTTAGAAGATAGATTAAGGAATGGCAAACCTACGTTTCTAGCATTTGTAGACTTAGAGAAAGCTTTTGACAATGCTGACTGAAATACTCTCCTTCAAATTCTGAAGGTGGCAGGGGTAAAATACAGGGAGCGAAAGGCTATTTACAATTTGTACAGAAACCAGATCGCAGTTATAAGAGTCAAGGGACATGAAAGGGAAGCATCAGTTGGGAAGGGAGTCAGACAGGGCTGTAGCCTCTCCCCAATGTTATTCAATTTGTATATTGAGCAAGCAGTGAAGGAAACAAAAGAAAAATTCTGAGTAGGGATTGAAATCCATGGAGAAGAAATAAAAACTTTGAGGTTCGACGATGACATTGTAATTCTGTCAGAGACAGCAAAGGACTTGGAAGAGCAGTCGAACGGTAGTAGCGTAAGTGAAGCTAATCTCATCATATTTGGGATTACAGTCTTTAACGGCCACACGTGTGGTGCCGCTGTGGTTTGGATGGCGGGTTTTGCCGCACTCGTTTTTAATATAACGGGCTCTGTAAGGCGGATACTACACTCTCGGTGGGGTAGCCGCTGAATCATGCTGCTCTGAAGTATGGTATCAATCTCGCCTAATGATTCTCCCTGGCGTCGCGGGAACGTGCAATGTTGATCGCCTTACAGACACACATAACCGACTCATTATTGATGCCTTCAAGCGCCGTGAGCCTATCTGGTAACACCACGGCAAGTCGTTAAGTTCTGATAATGAAATAACAAACATAGACGTAACAGTAAATCAACATTAAATCGCTGCACTCATCATGTGGAAAGCTCGGCGACTGCGCGGGAAGTGCCGACAGTTGGGAACCCATCATATAGCATGTTTTGCGGAATAATACCACCAGCAGCGGCAAAGAGGCGAGCAATAGAGAAGACTCTTGTCCTCGTATGCATACAGTTCGCTATGCGGTTTTTTGTCGGACAACTCGTCATCTGCCGCAGCACTCGATCGTCTGCCAGGGCAGACGGGTGACGGGCATAAACGCATAGTTGTGCGTTGTCGCAAAGGCAGTTTTTGAGATGAATCTCCCACGATATAATTTTCGTGCAATGATTTCTTTCGGTTGTAAATAAAGTATAACATAGAGAAAAGTTCCAGTTTCATTGAAAAACCTTTTAGTGGGGTCTCTCTCTTCCGTGGTGAAAGTCTGAAGCAAATGTCGGAAGCTAGCAGCAGCCGGACTGCACACATGGAAAATGGCTAACAGTCAAAGCTCCCTTCCATGCTCAACTGTGCTCGCTTGTCAATTATTTTGTTGTTCTGACCTACGTATGACCGTGCGGAGTGGCCGAGCGGTCTCGGGCGCCATGTCACGGACTGCGCGGCCCCTCCCGCCGGAGGTTCGAGTCCTCCCTCGGGCATGGGTATAAGTGTTGTTCTTAGCATAAGTTAGTTTAAGTTAAGACTAGGGACCGATGACCTCAGCAGTCTGGTCACTTAGAAATTCACACACATTTTCTCAACCTTCGTATGACGCCATTACAGTGGGGCATATCGGTCCTTTGTACATAATTCTGCGTGAGCGAATCCAGTGTCGTGTGGCGCGGTGGCTGTTATAATGCTGACCACCATTGTTTCAAATATGTATGGATAAAAATCGTATGTTAAATCGCAAATTTTCTTTATTGATTGCCGGTTTCGGCCCTCTGCCGAGCCATCTTTATTATCAGTCTAAAACTTTGTACTTTCAACATTGCAGCCCAGTCAGCAATTGTGATAATCTGACATATAAGAATCTATCAGCCTCGATTGCGGTAATGAAACCAATCATTACCTAGGTTTCAGCGCAAGTAACTGAGTCTTCTTCAGAAGATAAACCTGATTCTATAATATGTCTACGAGAGCATGGTGTAGACGCCCATTCAGGCTGTTTTAGTTTTATTTCTAGACCCCGCCCTCGTAGACACATTACAGAATCAGGTTTATCTTCTGAAGAAGGCTCAATTAGTTGGGCTGAAACCTAGGTAAAGGTTGGATTCATTACTGCAGTCGAGGCTGATAGTTTCATATATCAGTCTAAAATATTGTTAGATTGATCTGAAGCTGACTCGACAGTGCGCCGATACTGCTAATCAATAAAGAAAATCTGTGATCCTGACATTTTTAACAACACGTTTTAAATCAACAGATCGGTTATCTCCCATTGACATTGTCAACGAATAACCAATGTTTCAGTGTTAGGTGGGTACAGAAAGTCACTGAAGTAACTATGGAAGAGGTGATCGTAATGCAGTACCGCATATTTGAAAAGTATACGAGATGGTGTAGTAAATAAGATACTTGACTGTATTGTACATTATTTTAAATTATATATACAATTTTATTACCAGTGCCTGGCTACACAAGTTTAGCTCCCTTAGTATAATTTCTATTCACTATCAGTTTCAGTCTTATCTTTCCTTGGCAGTATCTCTGATTTTTAGCCCGCCATGTAAGTGAGTGTATGCTAGCGAAACGAAATGCATGAGAGGACGAGGACAGAAACTATGCCGGCCGCGGTAGCCGTGCGGTTCTAGGCACTTCAGTCCGGAGCCGCGTGACTGCTACGGTCGCAGGTTCGAATCCTGCCTCGGGCATGGATGTGTGTGATGTCCTTAGGTTAGTTAGGTTTAAGTAGTTCTAAGTTCTAGGGGACTGATGACCATAGATGTTAAGTCCCATGGTACTCAGAGCCATTTGAACAGAAACTATTCTCACGTTGACGACAAACATAGCAAGAAGGCTCAAACTTTGCTGGTGTGTCCGTTGTCCGTCCAATGACGTTCGCTACCCACGAAACTTTTTCCTGTTCCACGGCAGGAAATGAGAGGAGAGGATAAGGTTTCAGTTTCATTAAACACAAGGCTACACCAACACATACTAACAGCACGAGCACGTATCTGCGATCCGTCGTGCCCAGCACAATACTGTAATACGTTCAGGTCAGTCTGTAAATTGACCTCTTACATTACGTAATTTGTTTTCAACGTACATTATTCTTTGTTGAAATATATATCCGAAGATTAAAATTGTGTCATTTCAATTTGCTGCCTCCTTCATTAGTGTTATCTACAACTAAATTTTTATGTAATATCCTGTCAGTCCGTCGTACAAAATATATTATTTAGTAAGTTTTATAATAAAATATGCACCACTTATCGTCACGCAATTCCAGTCATCAGTTCTGCCATATAGAAAATTGAGGATACTGTCGATTAAGTGCTTTGCCCTTCCCTACACTTTCCACCCTGTCTCTCTCCCCAACCTCCCCCCTCCCCACCTCCCACCCCGCTAAACCCACCAGCATATCTGCTGCATTGTCAGTTTATTTTAATTAAGCATTATATAGCTTCGATCTAGACTGGCAATGGGAAGGAAAGCGTTTCTGAAGAAGAGAAATTTGTTAACATCGAGTATAGATTTAAGTGTCAGGAAGTCATTTCTGAAAGTATTTGTATGGAGTGTAGCCATGTATGGAAGTGAAACATGGACGATAAATAGTTTGGACAAGAAGAGAACAGAAGCTTTCGAAATGTGGTGCTACAGAAGAATGCTGAAGATTAGATGGGTAGATCACATAACTAATGAGGAAGTAATGAATATGATTGGGGAGAAGAGAAGTTTGTGGAACAACTTGACCAGAAGAAGGCATCGCTTGGTAGGACATGTTCTGAGGCACCAAGGGATCACCAATTTAGTATTGGAGGGCAGTGTGGAGGGTAAAAATCGTAGAGGGAGACCAAGAGATGAATACTCTAAGCAGATTCAGAAGGATGTAGATTGCAGTAGATACTGGGAGATGAAGAAGCTTGCACAGGATAGAGTAGCATGGAGAGCTGCATGAAACCAGTCTCAGGACTGAAGACCACAACAACAACAGCTTCGATCACGTTTGTTAAAAAACATTTCCCATCAGTTATCTAAAAGCTGGTCACAAATAAGTCAGAGCGTATAATTTCAACCAATTAGATCTCTCTATTTTCTTGTAGAAGTTGATGAGGGTATAGCAAGTTTGCGAATGAGACGTTCTCTCTGCTGAATTATCTACAGAGCGACGTTGTAGCTTCTTACGCTTCACTTTGTCAACTCTCATCAGCTTTTCTATTTTATCCCATGTAAACGATCTTACCACTGTGTATTGCATGACTTGTTTTTTCTTCCGGAAAGTGAGTGGTGCGTATTGTATTGTGTACTTAGTGTTATCCCATTGGTGGGAGGAGGGGGCATATTAAATTATTTTAAGACATTAACTGAATTTTACGTCAGTGTTTGACAGACCATGTAAACAGAAGTAGATAGGAAACACCTCCCTGAATATTTATTTCAGAGTACTTTAAAACACCAGGAACGTGTGTCCTACTTAACATTTTTGCTTTTTACATGATCGTAGGGAAGGTTTTCAAAATCCGACAAGTTTTTCAGAGGTTAGATGTTATGTCTTTTCAGAGAACATCTGTAATTAATATTTTGTGTGTGAGGCGGAAAATCACGCACGTTAATATAACGGAAGCAAACAATATAATTTTTCTTGTTTCTTAGTAAATATTTAGGTCATTTCAATACTATTTGAATAAACTCTTCAAGTGTCCTGCCAGACAGTTAGACAACTTACTCCGTAAATTCCTAAAAGTCTGCCGCAGTATCCTTATCAAGAAAGTTTTTTTTAATCCATCCACGTGCCGTACTTACGGTCTTGGTAAATGCCACGCGATATTCAAAGAAAGAGGCAAGATAATTTTTTTTCCTGTGAGAATGTACAGTCTATGGAAAACGTAGTTTATCATCATTAAATGAAAGTAATTCGAGATTGAAAATTGCATTCTTTTTATATGAAGTAGATGGTAAACTTATACTGATTAAGACTATAAAAGGACGTAACTGTGGCTACGTTGAATAAAAGAAACCATCTAGTAACAGTTCAATAGGCGATGCGAAATGTAAACCAGCCAGTTTTTGATCATACCTCATTTGGAATGTCAGGCCGGTGCACCGATTCTCAATCCACTGTCAGTGTTTTGGATGAAAGTCTTGTTTTGTAAATACCGTTTTAGTTCTTTAAGCGAACCTTTCTGTGATGGGAGTGTAGTGAGAGTTGTGAAATAGGGAGCTAAAGAGAAAGCAGACAATGCTTTGCTGGTGGAACACAGTGAGGCGTAGTAGTTCAAATGGCTCTGAGCACTATGGGACTTAACATCTGAGGTCATCAGTCCCCTAGAACTTAGGACTACTTAAACCTAACTAACCTAAGGACATCACACAACACCCAGCCATCACGAGGCAGAGAAAATCACTGATCCCGCCGGGCGTAGTAGATCGGTGCAGAGTGGACTAGTTTTGGTGTTAGAAAACTGTACTCATTTGTCGTCATTAGAACGCCATTTATCTGGCTGATTTATTATTAAATCATATGAATTACGAGGCGTGTTTTTTAAATAAGTAACGTTTTGAAATTTTAAAAAGAAATAAAGGACGTGCTAAGATATCTCAACAATTTTATTTTTACATGAAAGCCAGTGCCTTAATCTACTTTTCTACATAATTTCCGTCAATATTGAGGCACTTGTCATAACGTTGTACCAGTTTTTGAATACCCTCCTCATAGAAGTCTGCCGCCTGACTTGTTTACCACTGCATCACCACTGTTTTGACATCGTCATTGTCTTAAAGACGCTGACCGCCCAGGTGTTTCTTCAAGTGCAGGAACAGATGGTAGTCACTAGGCGCAAGATTGGGGCTGTACGGAGGATGATCTAGAGTTTCCCATAGAAAAGATGTGATAAGATCTTTCGTCTGATTCGCCAAATGCAGACGGGCATTGTCTTGCAGCAAAACGATGTCCCTGCTCAACTTCAATGGACTGTTGCTTTTATTCTGGTGTGACGTAGGCCACCCATATTTAATCGCCCGTAAATATTTGGCTTAAGAAATCATCACCGTAGTTATGGTTCCGCTCAAGGAAAGTCAATGCACTGTCTAAAAGTTTGGACTTGTGCTCATCCATCAACATTTTCGGTACCCAACGGCGCACAATTTTCGGTAATTCGAGTGCTCGGTAAAAATTCCATACAAAACACTACGAGAAACATTAGGAAAGTCATCCCGTAAGGAGGAAATCGTAAAGCGTCTGTTTTATCTCACCTTATTGTCCACTTCCTGCACCAAACTTTCATTAACGACCGAAGGACGTCCACTCCGTTGTTCACCATGCACATTTGTGAGGCCACCTTTAAATGCTCTCAGCTACTTTCTTACCTTTCCATCATTCATTATGTTTTCTCCGTAAACTGTACAGATCTTATGACGAATATCGATCGCTTTTAGGCCTTTGACACTATGAAATCTAATAACACCCCCTACTTCACTGTCGGCGATTATCGGAGGCATCTTACACAATCAGTACACAAACAAGGAAGAATCAGACTGTAATGGCGTCAGTGCGTAGATTAAGGTACAGGCTTTCATGTGAAAATAAAATTATTGAGATATCTTAGCAGGTCTTTTTTTAATTTCAAAACGCTACTTACTTAAAAAACACGCCTCGTACTTTTTGCTGTTAGTGGCACACACTGCTGTTGGAATTAGTTTTCCGAGATATCATTGAAGGCACGGTAGTTCATCTTGTGCGGTATGGGACTCTGTATTAAAAAGCTGAGCAAAGGTTTTATCGGTGGAATATGAGAGATATCATGGGATGTCCCCACAGAAATGAAGAAAGAAAACAACGAAGAAACAGATAGGAAGCAAAGACAGAAAGAAGTGGTAAAGTGACATATTGTAGGTCAAAAGCTCTCGTGTTCATCCCCAGTAAACCGATGATTTTGGTCTTTGACCTCTGGAAATATACTCTAAAACAAAATAAACGACGCATCACGAAGGCATTATCTGAAAGCTACAGAAATTGTTAGATATGATGTATGCCTACAGACGAAAAAGTATTCAAATTTTAGAAGAGCTGAATGATTAATTCAAGAAAAAGAGATTCACATACCGAGCAAGTCAGTAAAACGTTGGTCCACCTGTGGCCCTCTTGCAAGCAGTTAATAAGAGTTGACTAATAAGATTGTTGGGTTTTCTCCTGAGGGATATAGTGCCAAATTCCGTCCAAGTGGTGCGTTGGGTCGGCAAAATCCTGAGCTCGTTAGTGGGTCCTGACCATAAGGCATCCAAACGTTCTAAATTGGCAAGAGATCCGGCGACCTTGTTGGCGAAGGTAGGGTTTGGCAAATACTAAGACACACTAGAAACTCTTGCTGGGTACAGGCGGACATTATCTTGCTGAAATGTAAGCCCAGGGTGGCTTTCCATGAAGGGCAACGGGGCGTAAACTATCGTCGACGTACCGTTGTGCTGAAAGGGTGCTGCGGATGACAACTAAAGGGTCCTGCTATGAAATAGACTAGCACCCTAGATCATCATTACTGGTTGGCGAGCTGTATGGCAGGCGGCAGTCAGGTTGGGATCTCACAGCTGTCAAGAGCATCTCCAGACAGGTCTTCAGCCTGGAATCTCATTGACTGAACTAGAATTGTTCTCTGTGATAAGTCCAGCTTCGAGCTGAGCCCCAATGACTTGCGAAGACGTAAGTGGGTTGTGGTTAAGTTTTTTGGAGGAGGAGACCAGACAGCGAGGTCACTGGATTAGGGAAGAACGGGGAAGGTAGCCGGCAATGCCCTTTCAAAGGAACCATAACGGCATTTGCCTGGAGCGATTTAGGGAAATCACGGAAAACCTAAATCAGGATGGCCGGACGCGGGACTGAACAGCCGTCCTCCAGAACGTGAGTCCAGTGTGCTAGCCACTGTGCCACCTCGCTCGGTGACGTATCGGGAGACGCCCTGGACAGCAGTGAGCTACCAATCTGACAGTCGCTCGCCATACGCCTCGACAACTAGGAGTGATAGCCTGGAGTGCCATTTCTGAAAAAAGTACGATGGGTAATATACCTACGGCATGATGGTGCTCCATTACAATGCTCTCTGAAGTGTGGAGCTAAAACATTAGTTCCGACAAAACGTTCCAAGTTGTCTGGAGTCTCCTCAAGTGTGCTTTCAGTAATCGAAACCTACACTGTCGAAGTTCATTCATCTCCACCTTCAAGTGGATGTACATTGCCTGGAACAAATTTTCGGACAAATTCCAGTATGACTTTTTGCTCGTCATCCTCTCATTGTCGTTATCTTATATTCACCCTTTCTATCCTCTCATTGTCGTTATCTTATATTCACCCTTTCTGAGGATAGTTTCCTTGTTGAAAGCTGGTTGTTGACTCACTGTTGGCTACCTAGGCCTATCACAGCCTCGTCAGGGCCCCATCAGCCGCCACTTTTCGGAGTTCCTACTGGGCGTTCACAGCTACCGTACCCATCCCCGGTTACTCGAAGTCCTCATTGGACTTCACCCCTGTAGACCACGCCCTACTTTGCGGTGTTCCCATCTGCCACAAGCTGGGTTGGTCTTCTGAGAGAGCAGAATAGCAATATCACCGCTTAAGATGGGCCGGCCAGAATGGCAGAGCGATTCTAGGCGCTTCAGTCTGGAACCGCGCGACCGCTACAGTCGCAGGTTCGAATCCTGCTTCGGGCGTGGATGTGTGTTATGTCCTTAGGTTTAAGTAGTTCTAAGTTCTAGGGGACTGATGACCTCAGATGTTCAGTCCCATAGTGCTCAGAGCCAGCTTAAGATGGTACGTGCATGTAAAGAGAATGGAAAACAAGAGGATTCCCAAGGAGATACATGAAATAGAGATGCGATGGAAACGACACAGAGGAAGTCCAAGGGGTAAATAGCTGAAAGATGTGGAGGGATGTGTTGAAAAATGAGGCGAGGGCTGGACCAGAGTGAACACAGAAATATGGTGAGAAAACATGACTAGATGGTCTGCTTATGTTGCAAACACACCCAGCCTGGGGCTCGAAACTGTTCAGGATGATGATGATCCTCTCAGGGATCACGTCCTGCAGTTGGTCCCCATTTAGCGAAAACCACCCGGTATACAACCTAATACAGATCGTGAAAATTGAGATCCAGCAGCCAGAACCGATACTGGACAGCGTACATGATGAACCAGAACTGGAATTGGAAAATCGGTTTATGAAAGAGCTGATTTGAAACACCCCTGGTAAACACGGTGTGCGAGGTACAGTATCGCTCCTTTCGTTAGCGTAGTGGGTGCATCTGTGTCATGTGGATGACAGATGAATACTTGTTCGGTGTTCCTTCTCTGTGGATAATTACGGAAATGAGCAGTGGGGCAACTTGTTTCTGAAGTTCACGCCACTCCATCTGGCGGAATTGTTTAGAATACTGAAAGCCACTACGAGCCTCGTGGAGTAATTAAGCGCTGGAACCAACACTGCGTTATCCGCTGATAACCCTGGAACGATGGTGTTATTCCGGCGGCGCTTATCGGACAGGGCGTCAGCTTACTGTTTAGCCAACAGCTCTGTCAACAGAGCCGCTGCTTGCCCCTCATTGCCCACTAAAGTGCGCACGGCCTCGTTATCTGAGTGTGCTATTCGCGGGATTGGGGGGGGCGGGACTCTCCTGACCCCGGGCACATGACCCTACAGCGGGCTCGCCGCTTACGTAAGTGGTCGCCTGATTACCGGCAGACGCTCTGGCGTTCAAGGCCGGCCAATTAGAACGAGCCTCAGCGCCGGCAGTTACAACGCAGATAAACAATTTGCTGCCCTAGTGACGAGACAGAGAACCTCTACTTCTACTTTTATATTCTGCGTGCTGGCCGATACTTCGTACAAATATTAGCAATTTTCTGTCCAAGCCACTCAGGGAAACACGACTGTCTATATGCCTCTGTACTTACCACAATCTATCTTTTCTTATTCCCATTAACTATACGCGCGAAACACAATGAGGGGACAAAAGTCATCGGATACCTCCTAATACCGTATCGGACCCCCCCCCTCCCCCCTTTTGCTCGGCGTAGTGCAGCAATTCGACGTGGCATGGACTCAAGACGGTAGAGGTCCCTTGCAGAAGTGTTGAACCATGCTGTCTCTACAACCGTTCATAAATGCGAAAGTATTACCAGTACCGGATTTTATACACAAACTAACCTCTCGGTTACGCCCCCTTCGATGGAACTCATGTCGGCGATCTGGATGGCTAGATCATTCGCTCAAATTCCACAAAATGGCCTTCGAACCAACTGCGAGCCATTGTGGCCCAGTGACTGGGTGCATTGTCATCAACAAAAAATTCCATCTTTATTTGGTAACATGAAGTTCATGAATGGCTACGAGTTTTCTCCAAGTAGCCGAACGTAACTACTTCCAGCTAATGACCGATTCTATTGGACCAGAGGACACGGTCCACACCATGCAAACAGAGCCCACACCATTAAGGACCCACAACCAGATTGCACAGTGCCTTGTTCACAACCTGGGTCCATGGCTTCGTGGGGTCAGCGCCTAACTCGAACCCTACCCTCAGCTCTTACCAATTGTAATCGGGTCTCATCTGACCAGGAAAAGGTTTTCCAGTCGCCTAGGGTGCAACTGATGTGATCACGAACCCAGGAGAGGAGCTGCAGGCGATGTGCTGTTAGCAAAGGCACTCGCGTCGGTCGTCTGCTGCCATAGCCGATTAACGTCACATTTCGCCGCACGTCCTAACAGATTCGTTCATCGTACGTCCCACATTGATTTCTCCCGTCATTTCACGCAGTGTGCTTCTCTGTTAGCACTGACAACTTTACGCGAAAGCCGCTGTTCTTGGTCGTTAAGCTGAGCCCGTCGACCACTGCGTTGTCCGAGGTGAGAGGTAATGCCTGAAACTTGGTATTCTCGGCACACTCTTGACACTGTGAATCTCGAAATATTCAGTTCCCAAACGATTTCCGAAATGGAATGTACCACGCGCCTAGCTCCAACTACCATTCCGCGTTCAAAGTCTTAATTCCCGTCGTGCGGCCATAATCACGTCGGAAAGCTTTTCATATTGATCACCTGGGTATAAATGGCAGTTCCGCCAATGCACTGCCCTTTTATACCTTATGAACGCGATACTACCGCCAGCAGTATGTGTGCATATCGACTTCACTTTTATCATCTCAGTGTGCTATTGTAGCACAATCTTTCTCGCTTGCTGTTTCTTTGCCCGCATCTCGTGGTCGTGCGGTAGCGTTCTCGCTTCCCACGCCCGGGTTCCCGGGTTCGATTCCCGGCGGGGTCAGGGTTTTCTCTGCCTCGTGATGGCTGGGTGTTCTGTGCTGTCCTTAGGTTAGTTAGGTTTAAGTAGTTCTAAGTTCTAGGGGACTGATGACCATAGATGTTAAGTCACATAGTGCTCAGAGCCATTTGAACCATTTTTTTGCTGTTTCTTTAAATTTAGGAGCTAGTTTTTCCTAATAACGACGAAACATCACTGCCAAAAGAGTCGCATTTAAGTCCCTCGAGAAATTCTGTTAGATGTGATCTCTCAGGTTCTCTCTCGTATGATTAATGCTGTGCTTTCGGGTATAATATTTCAACGACTGATACAGTCTTCTTGAGGTGCTGCAAGCTGTTACGTATACTCTTTGCCTGGACTACTGGTGGTGTCGCGCTGATACAATGTCTGATCAGTAGTACCCAGACACCTATCAGATGACCTTAATATGAGGGGTGTTCAATCTTCGTCTTTATGATGGGTTCAACTCTGTTGAGGGCACTTTCAGTGTGGTGTCTGAATGTTGCGGAGAAACGACAGCGCATTCTTCGTCAAGAGCGTGAACCAAAGAAGGTAGCAACGATGCATGCTGGGGTCTGGAGAGAAATTGACGTCCTAAGTCATCCCACATGTTTTCCATTAGGGTCACGTCGGGACTCTAAACAGTCCAGCCCATTTTAGAAATGTCACTGTACACAGACCTCACAGTTGACAATGTGCACCGTCACGCTGATACAAACGAGCATCGTCTCCGAACTGTTCCTCTACTGTATGCACTACTTTTTTTCCGGTTACTAATACACAGCATAACCGGTCCAGATCCGGTCCAACTGTCTCGGTGGACAAGTAAGAGGAGATTCAAAGCAACGGCTGAATAACAGCCGAGCATAGCACGTTGAAGGTGTGGTGGTGGAGCTTTAAGTTCGTGCCACCCTCCGACGATGGAAGGACAGAGGAGGGGTCCAGTAATGCGCCAACTCGATGGTCAAGGAGAAAAGTGGCTGGACGTGAACAGACCACTGCTAGTGACTGTACGAAACAGGCAGAAAAACGTGGTCGTATTGCGCCTATCGTCAGTCAGATCCCGAATCCGAGTCCTCCAGAATGGCGAGCGGAAAGGGGTGTTGGTGCCAGCGCCGTGGAACTATAGTGCCGATGGTTTGGAGTCCAGCGGTTGTCTCACCGAGGCAGTCCACTTTTGTGTGCAGTTGGCGAGCCTTACGGCGAATGGTCGTCTTGAGATGGGGGGCTGTATTTGTCTCCTCATGCAGTGTGACAATCCTGGTGAGTGGAGGGGCGTGAAGACTCCACCAGAGAACTTTACTCTGTAGGCGTTAGTGCGTCAGCATCCGGGACTTACTAATCGTAGCCCACGCAGAGGGTAGGACAATGCAGTGATACAGCCACAGCCACAGCTCTCGGCTGGAGAAGAGCAGGTACAAAGCCTTTGTCAACTTAAACCCTTTATGGACGGTGTATTCTGCGTGGCGATGGAAGAGAAGTTTCTTATCCAACCAGACCCCGAGATACTTGGTAGCTTGGGCCCACGGGACCCGGACGCCCACGACTGAGATCTTGTTTCGGAGTACAGGGCGCCGCTTAGCGAAATACATGGCCATGGTTTTGGCGGCATTGAGGGCCATTTTATTGGAGCGACACCAGGTGACTGTAGCGTCCACTTGCCTTGGGAGGACAAAATGCTGCGAAATGTTTTATCCTTCCACATTCAGCATTTTCTAAAAGCGCAAGACGACGATCACACCCTAACGACGAAAACATTACCATGCATTAACACCACTTTGTCTGTGTTTCACTGTTGGTACTACATGCTCTGACAGGTAACGTCCTCAAAGCTTTCGCCAAAGCCAAACCCATACATCGAATTGCCACAGGGCATAGCGTCATTCATAACTCTATGTAATTAGTTTCCAGTCTTTCACTGTCCAGTGGTGTCGCTCTCAACATCATCTCAAGGGTCGCTTAACACAGACTGCAGAAACGTGTGACCACTCCATCCTTTTCTTTTTTAACTCCTTACACACGGTCATTGCACTATCTGGGTTGCTAGTAGCATTTTGAACTCAAAAGTGATTTTTTCCGCTTATTCACGCGATCTTTTACAACTATCCTCCCGCAGTACACCCTGTCGGTCAGTACATGAGGCCTGGTTGATCTGTTTTCACGGTGGTTGTTCCTTAGCGTTTCCACTTCACAATCACATCACTAATAATTGACTTTGAGAACTTTAGATTAACTGAAATGTCCCTGAGAGGTTAGTTACTCAGGCGACATCCAATGCCTATACCACCTTCGCAGTCATTGAGCATTACTGCCCGACACATTCCACTATTTCTCTTTTGACAACCATTATACTTCCAGCCTACTGTACAGGAGCTCTGCCTGATCACTGTTCACTGGTCAATCCCGCATTGCACAGGGGTGCCTGATACTTTTTATTTGATTACTGATTACTTACAACTAAGTTCGACTTCCGGCACCTGGTACGTCCTTTGTAATGCTTCTCTTTTTTCTGAGCCCGCGCTGTTATTCCGTGAAACGCATATCCTCCTCTGCTGGATAAGATGGTCGGGGAGATCTTAATAAATTGAGTGCGGGAGACCAGGTCTTGTTTAAATTCGAAGGATCTGTCCTAGTTCATTATGTTGCCACCATCTTTGTTTCAATGGATTCCTCAATCACACTATCCTACAAAATTGGTGTTTCTGCCATGATGCTGGTCTTGCCGTCTTTCATTTCATGCTATATGTAAATCTCCGAAATCGGAATGGCTGATACAGTACCTTCCTGAGGAGCAGCCCCATGTTTTAATACCTGCACCACCTCGATATCTAGACATAATGAAAGGAAGAAACCTCCATCGTATCATCACATTTTTCTTACAGTTCCCTTAATTCATTGAGCTTGCCGAAGGTTTCATCTCCTATGAAAAACCCCGCCTCCGTACCCATGGTCGCTATTATACACTCTAGGTTTTCCATTCTGAGCTCTGCTCTAACATCCGTAGTGAATAAAAAGGACGAACAGGGGAGGTGAGATGATGATTTACTTCAATTTTCACCAACCTGCGCTACAAAATCGTAGCTGACATCCGAATGCTCGCCGCAGTTTCTCAGGGATTCCTTGTGATCTTCTAGTAGGATCCCAAACGCTAATTTTGATGCCCCCACCCTCTTATGTTAATGGAAAGAAGCAGATGATGTGCTGCCACAACCTCTTCTTCTTGGCTCATCACCACAAGCAACACACCTTTTACACGGACTCAGAACGCCATTCCTGTCAACAGCCGTACAATTTGGTACTGTACTCGTTTTCGGCTTAATCTGTTTTACGTGGCATTCGCTGGGTGTGTTGTGAAGCAGAATAAACAAATAACATATCTTTCGGGCAACGTCAAACTTCACTAGAATCATCCTCGCTTCTTTGGCACGATTGGTAAGCCGACGGCTTCGTCACTTCGCCACGAGGCTCTCGTAGCGGTAGCACCTTTTCCTTGAGACCCAAGGTCGCTGCTGTCTTTGGCGCGCACTTCCGCGGGTAAACAATACGTACTCGCACTCCACGAGTAAGGGATTCGTGTATCTCGCCAACAGCTCCAATACGTTAGCTGTGAATCTGAAGGCACTCCACTGCATTCATCAGCGCCCTGTACAACCATAATGCAAGTGGGATGTAAGTGTATTACGTTAACGCAGTGTATTCGCCCACAGATAACAAGTACCGTACTTTGGCATTTCTCCACAGATGAATATTCGTGGCAAAAACCACAGACTTGGAAATTTAGATGTTGTTGTGATTGTTTTGCACCAAACTGAAACAAACACTCGTCCAATCAGATGAAATAAAATCGTGCATATCTTTAATCTTATGCGTCTTCCCATTTACTTCGTATTTTTAAAGCTACATTAGACCAATAGGAAAAGTCATCTTACGAAGAGTATAAGGCAGTACTGCGGCTTTCTACCACTTCATTGGTGAATGAATTCAAATTTAATATTTAGTGAACGGTTAGCATTCCATCGAAAGAGTCGGACAGTATAGTATGCAGATTAATGGATAGGACCTGACGATTAATGGTCTATTGAATCATCGAAATTTTTTGTTCTTTTATGAACAAGTAGAGTGAAGTATGCGTACAGAAAAATAATGGATGTGTGATTGGGAGGACAAAATGAGTTAGTGCAATAGTTACGGATAGCCATCTCGTGTTCTTGCAGTGATAAAACCACACAGAAGCTTACTGAATGAAGTGTACCTTTTAACTACGGTAAACCGACGTATTCACAGTTGCTATGGGAGAGCAATGGAATTCGCCAAATAATGTAGTGTTACAACACAATTCAGTAAGTAATATCTCGTTCCACAGAGAGAATATTGGATAATAAGAAGAACGAGATTGTAGACGGTGAAACGAGACTGCACAAATGGCCATTAGTGTAACTGGGGTAAATGTTAGTGGTTTTAGAACTGCTGTCTTAAAATGCGTGATGTTAGGGATGTCTCAATAATTTGAAACTGATCTATGAATTATTCTGAATGTTTCGCTTATATTCTGAAGATGTTTTCTGTGCATAGAGTCTTAAATTATTCTATATGCTCCACTTCCTCAGTGCTGACAAGTCTATACTACGTAAGGAAAGCTGTTATTAATGCCATGATTGACCTGAGTGCAACGAAGCTTAACTACACGAATTGTTCCAATGGAGATTGTATGTCCTTGCTTTTTCCCAACCCACGAATAGGGTAATCGAGCCAGTTTGTGTGGGGAAGCTTAATTTAACGCGGAAACGAAATCATAGTTCATTTCGTCATATTTATCAAAGTATCATAACAATGCCAGAGAGGAATGTTATATTAAAGTGCACTGGATTCGAATCCTGAATCCTTGTATTTATTCTATGATATAAACCCAAGCAAACACATTGACACACTAGATATTCTGTAACAGTATATTCATATTTCGTTTTACATGGCAAGGTGATGATACATAGATGATGAGACATAGAAATGATGTAACTTAACTATATATTTGGCAGTAATGTAACAGCCAGCTTCTGGAATATCAAGCTAAACATTGCAAGTATTTTTCTATTTTCGCCTATAGCAATATTACGCCTGTCATCAAGCTACATTTCAGGTGGCTACAGTGTAATTCTAATACAGCCAGCTGATTGTTCAAACAGTGAACATTAACAATTCGCTCAATAACTTGATTTTTTGGATTTGCCGTCATTAATAAATTGTGTAGCACTCTTGGCTGGGCAGGCGTCCTTGTCATAGTAAGAACAGGTTTACTTTTGCCTTCTCCTTTTCTACTTTGAGAGATTTTTCAGTATAAAATGTGTTTTCTGTCGTCGTCCTCATTGCATTTACTATAAATGCTTGACGGGTTAGAACGATGAAATATGTAAATTTATATCCAACGTTTACATACTTACGAATAAGAAAATAATAAATGGGGACGCGCTGATCAGATGTTTTATTCAGCTTCACAGACATTAAGACACGACAGCACGGGGATTCCCCCTCTCCATCGCATACGTGTCGCAAATCACTCTGGGCAACTGGAAAAATATTCTGGTGTGGTTGAAGGATGTTTTAGGTCTACACTTCTTTATGTTCTTAAACTTGTCTCAATAGTATGTAGCAGTTCCTTTGAATTTAAAAACACAAGAGAATGTTAGCGGAAGACCATATGTCTTATTCTCTTGTCTCTCTGAATGAAGAAAGTCAAATTCTCGACACAAAATTTACATTCGGTTTATGTATTGTTTGATTGATAAACTATTATTACAGGAGCAAAACTTATGTTTTCTCGCAACAGCTTTAAAGAAACAGTGATTCGAATTGTCTACCACACTAATAACACGAGTGATGTGCGCTTCTATCGCATAAACGGTAGCGCAAATTGTAGAATCTAATCCGAAAACAGACTAAATTTTTCGGTATTCTACGAAATGTTACGGTCTTTCTAAATGATACTTATCTTTTCGGCCAACAATAACTGACAGTCCGAGTGAAATATATGCAGAAGCAAAAGTGCTCACACCAATCAATCGGAATGTACAACGGTATTAAATGAAAACACGATTTTTACTTAAACTTAGTATTCGTTTGCTTCTAAAATACTTATAAGGCACTTTACGATTTTAAAACCCTCTGTATGGAGAAAAGTTGTAAAATCTTGCGAATAAAGTGGACGACAGAAACACGTGTACTGTACATGTTTTCTCTACGCTGTTTACGACGTGCGATTACGCTGGTACCAGCGTGGCACGCGAACACTGCACTCCTACTTCTACAAGACAGACACATATGATCGTCAGTAGACAGAGAGGAACGCCGAATGCTAAGCACATAGCAGGTGGCAGCGACGGCGACAGAGACAGAGGAAGCGCAACCCCTCCCCGGGATCAATATAACGACTGCAACTACCGCCGTTCGACTCTGTACGGATCCACAGCAACTGGGCTAGTACTCACCAGCCTCAAGTCGTTGGCCTTGTACAGGACGGCTGTCAAGTTCTTCTCGGCCATCTTGGTGTCGACTGCTGATGCTGCTTCGATGCTGGAACAGTTTCACTACGCACGCGGAGCGTGCTGGCAGTGTTTTTAACCCGGCTCGCGCGACCGAGCGCCGCGCATGCGCAGAGCTATTTCATGCTCATTGGCCGCGCTGCAGGCCCCCTTCAAATTCGTCAACGAACGGCGCGCCTCGCCGTGGAACGCACGTCGTTCAGTCGACCATGTAGTAAACCTGTTATCAGTGCATAAAACGAATGATATACATGAGACCATGCAGTAAACTGCTCACGAAGTGTCGAAGTGAAACATAAAACAAATAATACGACATGTTCAGGAAAATACTCTTTCTTAACTTAGGAACAGTGCTGTAGCTCTTCCGAGAAGGAAGTTTTCATCATATGGTGTGCAGAGGAAAGGTCTAATAGAGAAATAAGATATTACAACATATTCCAGAGATTTCTTTGATCGAAGGAGTGCAGTTCAGTCGACGTACTTTAAGTCCTCCCTGAACAAAGAAAGAAACTGCTAAACAGCTAAATTAAAAAGAAAGAATATCACAAAGATTTACTGTTAAAATTGTTCTTGCTTAAGAAGCTTCAAAAACCACGTTCCACTAACTTCATTTTAGTCCTGATTTTAGTTAGGAAGAATGAGTTAAAACTAAAGGCATTCTTAGGTTCAGTTGTTAATACCTGTATCAAACAATTCATCCAACAATAGGCACAACCAAACGTAAGACACATTTCATATAAACTGTCAGTCAATATGGTGACCATTTACGGCTCCTGTTATCAACATAAAATTCCTTCTTCAGTAACACAAGATGTCTAAGGTAAGCACAATGAATATGTCTAGGCAAAAGTTAAAGAAATCTTCTCATCAACGACGACGTCAAAGAACATTTCGAACAGTTATTGGCTACATCCGCAAAAAAAGAAAAAAAATGCGCGAGTTACACATTAATGTGACAGGTCAAGTAACTTTCATTGACTGCTACACTAAATTTCAATGTGAGTGACACAGATACATTACACAATTTTCCGACGTAGTCACCAGGTCTCTGTAACCAACGGTCGTAACGTTCTACTGATCCGCTCCTTGATCAAGGACGCATTCGAGAACGGCTGTGTCAGCATCCTTATCGCTGGAAAATCTCTTTCCGAAAAGATGGAAATCGTAAGGTGCTAGATCTTGACTTCTCGATCAGCCTCACCCACGTCTCTGAGGCCTCGGTGAAACTGTTGACATCATTTTACTTCTGCTGCTTGCGACACAGAATATGGCGCACATGTCGCCAGAATTTCACGGTGAATTTGTGTGCGATTTAGACGATTCGCACTGTCCCGCGTACTTAGACTCTAGTGTACGTTTCCAGCTGTCGCACCATGTCACTCCCACACTGACGCACCTGGTTCCCGCACCACAGCAGAACTGTGTCTGCTGGAAACTCGGACGATGTGCTGTCTTCTGACTTCGCGTCATTCTTGTTGCGCAATGGTCGTAGCGTGGAACGGCATGTGTAACTTACTTTCTGCAGTCCCTACGTACAATGGGCGGTAACTGGGGAAACGACAGTTTGTGTGAACCTTGTTTGATAAGAATGCAAAACAACCAACACACCTCACGAGGGCTTGCACTGTTTCACACATGACGAGCCATTGTGCTGACGTAATAATGCTACAAAGACTTTAGAATTATTTACTTTTACATCTGCATCCGTATTCTGCAAACCAATGAATGTCAGAGGGTACTTCCCACTATATTACGTACTGGGCTTCTTCGTTTCATCCGAGTCTCTGATAAATCTGATATATGTACAATATTTAACAATCATTTTCTGTGCGTTGCTGGTGAATTAAATAAAAATTTAGTTTCTACAGGGGATCATATAACTTTCTTGGCAAATGCCTTTCCGAGATTGATGTCTGAAATACTCCTCTGTGATACAGACAAGAGGGAGATGGAGTCAATAATTAAATCACTGAAGACTAAGAACTCTCATGGTTATGATGGAGTGTCTAACAGAATATATAAGTACTATGCTGCACATGTTAGCCCTGTACTTAGCCATATTTGTAATTTTTCCTTTAGGAATTATCAGTTTCTTGAACGATTAAAGTACTCGGTAGTAAAGCCGCTTTATAAAAAAGGAGAAAGGGATAATTTAAATAATTTTAGACCTGTTTCTAAGCCATCAGTGTTTGCAAAAGTTATTGAAAAGGCTGTGACTGTAAGGATAATTGATTATTTTATATCACACGATTTGCTATCAAATGTACAGTTCGGCTTTAGAAGTCGTTTAAGAAATGAAAATGTTATATTCTCGTTTCTCTGTGAGGTATTGGATGGACTAAACAAAAGGTTTCGAAAGCTTGAAATATTTTTTGATTTAACTAAGGCATTTGATTGTGTTGATCACAAAGTATCGCTCCAGAAGTTGGACCATTACAGAATACGGGGAGTACCTCACAATTGGTTCACCTCTTACTTTAGCAACAGGCAGTAAAAGGTCATTATTCACAATGTCGACAAAGACGGTGATGTGGATCTGAGTGGGGTACTGTCAAGTGGGGGGGGGGGGGGGATGCCCCAGGGATCAGTGTTGGAGCCACTACTGTTCCTTATTTATATAAATGATATGCCATCTAGTATTAAGGGTAACTCTAAAATATTTCTATTTGCTGATGAGACTAGCTTGGCAGTAAAGGATGTTGTGCGCAACACTGGCTCGGTTTCAAATAGTGCAGTACATGCCCTAAGTTCAAGGCTTGTAGAAAATAAACGCTAAATCACAAAAAGACTCAATGTTTACAGTTTCTAACCCACAATTCAACAAAACCAGACGTTTTAATTTCACAGAATGGGCATATGATTAGTGAAACTGAACAGTTCACATTTCTAGGTGTTCAGATAGATAATAAGCTGTCATGGAAAGCCCACATTCAGGATCCTGTTCAAAGGCTTAATACTGCCATTTTTACTATTCGAACGGTATCAAAAGTGAGTGATCGTTCGACACTAAAATTAGTCTACTTTGCTTATTTTCATTCGCTTATGTCGTATGTTATTATATTTTGGGGTAGCTTTTCTCAATCTAAAAGGATATTTTTGGCTCAGAAACGGGCGGTTCAGGCAGTAAGTGGTGTAAATTCACGAACCTCTGGTCGACCCCCGTTCACGAGCCTAGATATTTTGACATTGGCCTCTCAATACATATATTTCTTACTGTCGTTTCTTGTTACCAGCATTAGCTTATCCCCAAGAATAAGCAGCTTTCACTCGGTTAATACTCGGCAGAAATCAAACTTGCATTTGGATCGGACTTCCTTAACTATAGTACAAAAAGGTGTGCAGTATACTGCGGCATCCATTTTCAATAAGCTACCACTCGAATCCAAAAATCTTAGCAGTAATTCACGAGCTTGTAAATAGAAACTGAAGAGTTTCCTCGTGGGTCCCTCCTTCTATTCTGTCGAGGAATTCCTTGAAAAATGAAGCTTATTCTTGTTGTATTGTTGATTACGTGTACTTAAACCTATGGACTGACTTTTTTCGGGTTCATGAACATTTACTTTTATCTGTTATTACTTTTATGTTGTAATTTCATGTACTGACACGTTCCATGAACTTGGAGATTTGCTCCTCAATTTGGTCCTACGGAACTAGACGTGTAAATAAAAAAAATAAAGTGGGAAGAATGGTTGCTTAAATATCCCTGTGATTAGTCTAATCCAGTATCTGCGGTCGCTATGGGAGCGATACGTAGGAAAATGTAGTAAATTTCTAGATTCCTCATTTAATATCGGATCTTGAAACTTGTTAGTAGGCATCTGCGGTGTATATACATCTACCGGGTGGTTATAATTAAAGCGCAGCTACTCACGAAGGACCAGTGTGGATCGTAATTGCCGTATGTCAATGATATTTGTAGGGATGCTAATGCGTTAATGCGGAACCGAGTTACACTAGAAGAAATTAGTTACAATTTTGGTCACCAGTTGTAGATCTACTGCTGTACACATTTTGTATGACAGTAAGACATCGACACCGTTATTTGACAGCCATAACGTGAATGAACACTATGGCTATCGAGTAGAGATACCGACCGCTGTTAGTGAAACTGTTTTAAGTGGACGGCAGCGATTGAAGTGCTACATGGAGAGAGCCTCGCTGGTTGACAGGTCTGAGGAGACGCCCGATGTTATCAAATGGTCTGAAGAAGATGATAATGAAATTGAAAAACACGAATGAGCTTGCTGGTGCCCATGAAAGAGGAAGGCGTCCTATCGTGGTGGAAGTCACTGAAGAGTTGCTGTTGCTTTAAATGACCATGCAGCACTTGCCCCGAACAGTGCTTGCACTCAAGCACCATCGCGAGATTTTTACATCTCACGATCAATACACGGTAAGTTTTGAGGTCTATATTTACACTGGTGCTCGTAAAAGTTCCAGACGGTGTAGGAACTGAAAAGTCATGATCCGCAGCAACATTCTGAATTTGCACTTCGGCTTCTGGCACGGATCGAAGTTTATTACATCCGACCAGGCAATACCCTATGGAGACAGAAGATCTGCTTAACGCTGCCTTCCACTAACGTGTTACCTCCCAGGGGTTTTCCAGACACATGCCCTGCAAGATCACGTGATATGAGTATATGTGACTATTGGCTCTGGGGATATCTAAAAGAACGTGTTTACCATGGACACGCTGGGTCTTGAACTGATCTGAAGTCCAATATACGTTGCTCAGTTTCCACCGGAATTGCTGCAGAAAACTGGTGATCACGTCATGTTACGGATGCACCATCACGTCGAAGGTTCTCGGTTGAGCTGCGAGCCAGGAATGCACCGCTTCCTCCACTGCTTCGCCCGAGGCAAATCGTCGGCCCCTTAATGCCAGTTTGAGTGGACCAAACAAGTGATAATGAGAAGGGGCAAGATTGGGAGTAAATGGAGGATGATCCAGTACTTCAAATTTGAGTTCCTGGAGTGTTTCAGCAGTGAGGGCAGCAGCACGCGGACGGGCATTGTCGTGCAACAACACAACACATTCTGACAGCAATCCTCGCCATTTGCTTCGAACTGAAGGCTTTAGCCTAGCAGTAAGCATCTCACTATATCGTACACTTTTTATTGTTGTGCCCCTTTCCCCATAATGTTCCAGTACTGGACCTTGTGCGTCCCAAAAAACCGTAAGCATCAGTTTTCTTGGCGGACGGTCGGCTCTTGAACTTTTTCTTGCACGGCGAATTTGGATGTTTCCATTCCATACTCTGCCGTTTACTCTCAGGCTCGTAATGATGGAGCCATGTTTCGTCACCACTAATGACCCTGTCTAAGAAGTCTAAGAAGTAGCGATCCAAATATTTCTTGCAGATGTCCAAGCGCCTTCGTTTATGCGACTTTGTGAGTTGTTTTGGGACCCATCTTGCACAAACTTTATGAAACCCAAGTCTGTTGTGGATGATTTCGTAGTCAGAACCGCGACTAATTTGCAGACGATGTGCCACTTCGTCAATAGTTAATCGTCTGTCCAAGAGAATCATTTAACGTGAACGCTCAATGGTTCTCCATCTGTGGCGGTAAACGGTCGTCCGGCTCCTTCATCGTTCGTAACACTTGTGTGACCATTTCGGAATTTTTCAATCGATTCGTAGACACTCCCTTGTGGCAAGAAGCTTTTCCCGTACTGTAAGAAAAGTCTTCGATGAGTTTCGGCCCCTGATACGCCTTCCGACCACAAAAAACGGCTCACTGAACGTTGCTCTTCGTTGGTGCAAATAGACAGAGGAGCAGCCATGATTAACAGCACGGCAGCGATAACGAAACTATCCTAGTAGCTTGCAAATTGCAAAAATATAACAACAAATAAAGAAAGCATGCGGAAACGGCAGTACTACCAAAATCCTCCATATAGTCCCGATCTGGCCCCTTCTGATTATCACTTGTTTGGTCCATTCAAACAGTCATTAAGGGGCCGTCGATTTGCTTCGGACGAAACAGTGAAAGAAGCGGCGCATTCCTGGCTCGCAGCTCAACCGAGAACCTTCTATTTATGAGGGCGTCAGGAAGCTTGTACAACGATGGACCAAGTGCTTTGAAACGCAAGGAGGCTATGTCGAAAAATGATGTTCTTGTAAGTTTCCGATTTGATTACAGTAAAATTTTATAACTACTTTGCGGATAATATTTGACATATCCTCGTAGTTGGCAACAGTGGTCTGGCGAGTAACAGCTCGCTGGTCGGCTACAGCGGCCGGACACACATCGTACTAAAGGCCAAATACACGTCGTATCACAACATCTTAACTAAATAATTGTACAGTTGCTTTCAGTCAGTAAGAGTACTTCCTTATACTGTAGATAACTGTAACGTCAGTGAGGTCCACATTGTTGTTGTTGTCTTCAGTCCTGAGACTGGTTTGATGCAGCTCTCCATGCCACTCTATCCTGTGCAAGCCTCTTCATCTCCCAGTACCTACTGCAACCTACATCCTTCTGAATCTGCTTAGTGTATTCGTCTCTTGGCCTCCCTCTACGATTTTTACCCTCCACGCTGCCCTCCAATGCTAAATTTGTGATCCCTTGATGCCTCAGAACATGTCCTACCAACCGATCCCTTCTTCTAGTCAAGTTGTGCCACAAACTTCTCTTCTCTCCAATCCTATTCAATACCTCCTCGTTAGTTATGTGATCTACCCATCTAATCTTCAGCATTCTTCTGTAGCACCACATTTCGAAAGCTTCTATTCTCTTCTTGTCCAAACTATTTATCGTCCATGTTTCACTTCCATACATGGCTACGCTCCATACAAATACTTTCAGAAACGACTTCCTGATACATAAATCTACATACATAAATCCACATTAGCATTGTAAAAACTGAATCTGTTCTAGTCGTTGCTCGACACACCTTATTCTTATCCTCCAGGGTAATGTAACTGCTGCGTAAAATTTGAGCTTAATGAAATCGTATTTAGTGGTCGCTCAAGTCCTTTTTTCATTTCAGCCGAACGAATAACTGAATATGCCTACTACTAATACTAGTTTCAGGTCTTCTCCTGCGAACTTTCTCCTTGGAAAAGCAGTATCTCAGTTGTCAACAGCAAGATTACCTCGTGCATTAGACATGCGCAGAAGCGTTTTGCTCCCTCACTTAGAGGAACATAAGACACTCACAGATAGTTATAAATTGACCTATGAATGTGGGGTTTCAGCGCGGAAGGATGCAAGGACTCCAACACAGAGAATAGATTCATGCGTCAGGGGACTATTTAAGATGAATGAGCAATATCTGAACTTTAAAAGTCATCAGATGACCAAAACGAATTGCAATATGATTTAGACATCTTTATGGAGCGAAAAGTGGCAATTGTCACTGAATAAAGAAAAGTGTGAAGTTATTCACTTGAGTACTGAAAGAAACTCGCTAAATTTCGATTACGCGATAAGTCGCTCAAATATGAGGGCTGTAAACTCAACTAAATACTTAGGGATTACAATTACTGATAACCTAAATTGGTCCGATCACATAGATAATGTTGTGGGTAGAGCAAACCAAAGACTGCGATTCATTGGCAGAACGTTTAGATGGTGCAACAGGTCTACTAAACAGAGTACTTACAACACGCTTGTCCGCCCTGTTCTGGACTATTGGTGTGCGGTGTAGGATCCGCATCAGGTGGGACTAACGGATGACATTGCAAGAGTACAAAGAAGGGGAGCTCGGCTCGTTTTGTATTATCGCGAAATAGGGGAGATAGTGTCACAGAAATGATACGTGAATTGGAGTGGCAATCATTAAAACAAAATCGTTTTTCGTTGCGACGGGAACTTCTCAAGAAATTTCAATCGCCCGTTTTCTCCTCCGATTGCGAAAACATTCTTATGGCACCCACCTACATAAGGAAAAATTATCACCACCATAAAATAAGAGAAATCATTGCTCGCACAGAAAAATTTAAGCGCTCGTTTTTCCCGCTCGCCGTTCGAGAGTGGAACAGCTTGAAGTTGGTCCATTGAACCCTCTACCAGGAACCGTATTGTGAATAGCAGAGTAATCACGTAGATGTAGATCTTAAAGAGGAACAGAAACAGACAGAGATAAGTTGAAATAAAGACACAAATATATCCAAAAAATGATGTTATTTGATATTGCTACGAAAAATACAGTAAAAGAGATTATAAATGAAGTGGACAAGCTATTTATTCAAAGGCAAAGAGAAAATGTCTTTTCTTATACTATGGCAGGAGTTGATCTGAAGACAGCAGCAAAACTAAGAAGAGGAAGCGAGAGAAAAGATATAGAATAACGCGAGCTTGGTATGAAGAAGAAATGAATTTATCCACGAAAGAAGCTGCAATCATCCTTTCTTCTACTTCATCATCATCATGTTCATCTGCTTGGCTGATGACAAAGACGAATGTGGACCATTAAGTACACCTTCAACATCATCTGCTCCATATGTTCCCTCCCGAACCACCAAATATACATGTAAACACATTCGAGTCGCGTAAGATTGTTACTGCTCTGGAAAGAGTTTTCCAGATCGTGGAGCAGCATTTGTAGCTGGAGCCATTGCACAGGGGCCAAGTCATAATGTTTCTGATTTAACTATCCCTAGAAGTTCGTTCAGGAGATCAAGAAGGTAAACTAGGTAAGCAGTTTTAGGAGAGGAAGAGAAAGGTAATAATATGTGATCCACTTCTTTTACATTGGGATAGCAAAATGCTTCCTTATACCAGTTACTGAGGAAAAAAGGTTGACAGAATTTCTGTCTTTGTTGTTGGAAATGGACAAGCAAAGCTTTTAGGAGTTCCAAAATAGAACGGGACTCTGGTGAATCTCAGACTCAGCTTTGTAGCAATTTAATTAAAGAGTCGAATCTGATGTCGAAAATCAAAAGACTTGTGTTCGATACAACAACTATAAGCAACACGGTGCTTCACGTAGGAGCGCGTAGAATGACCCAAGAGATCAGTGCAGAGTTGTTGTGGGCTGCACCGAACTTGCTGGTCGCCACATCGAACCTTACTTGTAATGATACAGAAAGCTAACCGTCCTTTGAAAAGGGAAAAAAGAGGTTTAAATTTATCTGTAAACAACAGTGTTTGTGAAAACTGATTAAGTTCCTGGCTCCTGTCACAGCAATAAGAATTCTGGGAGCATGGAATTCTCCGACTCGTTAAACAGTTGGAGAAGTTGTACTCAGGTCTTTGGAAATTACTTTTGAATAAAAATTTTCATCCACGTAATTTTTCTTTACAACCTGAACAACAAGGGTCCCAATATGTTTTCCTGAGTTAAACCTGAAGTTATGGAAAATGTAGGTGTTCTCCAAGTAAATTCTCCCCAGGAGCGCTATCCGTGAGAGCGAGAAAGTGATGTGGAAGGCCATGCTGGCTGCAGCGTAGCTAACGGGCCAAGCTGGTAGAGCCTTTGTGGGAGGAATCAGACGAAGTGTGTCTCACAGCACCCTTTCTTCCTTTGTTCTGTCCCGATTCTTCCTATCGTTTCGGTTTCGGAGACTTTGCCAATACTGATCTCCAATCCGTATAAGGAAAGGACACGGAACCAAACCCCGGAATTGTTACTGCAGATGGAAGTGGGTGCGGTGCAACAGGAAATAGGCGGCAGTACCTGCAGCCGACCTCATTCCACACATAGCCGTTAGCTGTTGCTGATGAATCAGTCAACAAGGCCGAGAGAGTGGCACATTTTCTCGCTTGGTTTAAATCTATAGTCTCTGCAACTCAGTCAACTTATGCTGCCCTCAAAACTTGAAAAACAGGTGCACAAGGCCATGATCTGAGAGCCCACTTTGACCCGAGTCGAAAAAAGGCCCTCGGAGTAGACAACATTCAATTGGAACTACTGACGGCCTTGGGAGAGCCAGTCCTGACAAACCTCTACAATCTGGTGAGCAAGATGTATGAGACAGGCGAAATACCCTCAGACTTCAAGAAGAATATAATAATTCCAATCCCAAAGAAATCAGGTGTTAACACATGTGAAAATTGCTGAACTATCAGTTTAATAAGCCACAGATCCAAAATACTAACGCGCATTCTTTACAGACGAATGGAAAAACTAGTAGAAGCCGACCTCGGGGAAGATCAGTTTGGATTCCGTAGAAATACTGGAACACGTGAGGCAATACTCACCTTACGACTTATCTTACAAGAAAGATTAAGGAAAGGCAAACCTAGCATTTGTAGACTTAGAGAAAGCTTTTGACAATGTTGACTGGAACACTCTCTTTCAAATGCTAAAGGTGGCAGGGGTAAAATACAGGGAGCGAAAGGCTATTTACAATTTGTACAGAAACCAGATGGCAGTTATAAGAGTCGAGGGACATGAAAGGGAAGCAGTTGTTGGGAAGGGAGTAAGACAGGGTAGTAGCCTCTCCCCGGTGTTATTCAATCTGCAGTAAATGAAACAAAAGAAAAATTCGGAGTAGGTATTAAAATCCATGGAGAAGAAATAAAAACTTCGAGGTTCGCCGATGACATTGTAATTCTGTCAGAGACAGCAAATGACTTGGAAGAGCAGTTGAATGGTATGGATAGCGTCTTGAAAGGAGGGTATAAGATGAACATCAACAAAAGCAAAACGAGGATAATGGAATGTAGTCGAATTAAGTCGGGTGATGCTGAGGGAATTAGATTAGGAAATGAGACACTTAAAGTAGTAAAGGAGTTTTGCTATTTGGGGAGCAAAATAACTGATGATGGTCGAAGTAGAGATGATATAAAATGTAGACTGGCAATGGCAAGGAAAGCGTTTCTGAAGAAGAGAAATTTGTTAAAACTGAGTATAGATTTAAGTGTGAGGAACTCATTTCTGAAAGTATTTGTATGGAGTGTAGCCACGTATGGAAGTGAAACATGGACGATAAATAGTGTGGACAAGAAGAGAATAGAAGCTTTCGAAATGTGGTGCTACAGAAGAATGTTGAAGATTAGATGGGTAGATCACATAACCAATGAGGAAGTATTGAAAAGGATTGGGGAGAAGAGAAGTTTGTGGCACAACTTGACCAGAAGAAGGGATCGGTTGGTAGGACATGTTCTGAGGCAGCGAGGGATCACCAATTTGGTACTGGAGGGCAGCGTGGAGGGTAAAAATCGTAGAGGGAGACCAAGAAATGATACACTAAGCAGATTCAAAAGGATGTAGGTTGCAGTAGGTACTGGGAGATGAAGAAGCTTGGACAGGATAGAGTAGCATGGAGAGCTGCATCAAACCAGTCTCAGGACTGAAGACCACAACAACAACATTTATAAAAGACATAATTATGAGCTACAGGTCCATAAATTCGTGGAGCTTTTTAATGAGGGCCGTTGCTTTTTGACAGCTGTAAGTACTATCTAAACTGAAGTACAAGTGGGAGTTGAGAAGTAGACAACGGTTAGCTGCACGGACCAGTGTTATGTATATTGAGCCTGGGATAATTTGTAGAGAAAACGAAAGATCACAGTTTAGCGGCCCATGTCCATCAACCTCGGTGCAGCAGCTCAGCCAGCCAAGACTGGGGCATGTGATTGGCTGTGAACTTGTCGAAGAATCCACACCAGCCCACATCACTTCGAAAAGAAACAAAGTTTCAAGAAGGGTGCCTAGAGGTACCTTGCATACACTCTCTCGAACTACACTGTTGGTCATTAAAATCTCGGCAACAGTAGGGATAGAAAATAAAGGAATTTTGTAACATATCATTCATGCTGTAGTCGCCTCGGTCATTTTCCGGGAAGGAAGTTCTCATTCGACCTGAACATGGTGGACCGTTCCCGCCCTAATCCTCCTAAACAGCTGGCAGCCGGAGCTAAATAGGCTGACGAGTAAATTTCCCATAACGCACGGTTTTCCGACAGCTGTTACAAAAAAATTCGTTAAGGTCCTGCCACGAATCAGTTCATTACAGAAGTGATATTAGGGGGAATAGGAACCGGCCAATGAAAATACCTTTTTTGTGTTCCTGATTCTGGTAGGCTGGAAGGCCTGAATGTAAAATTATTTTCTTGAAGCTGTCTGGCGTAGGCGGAATCGAGGAGTCGGCCTGGAGCCCACATGGGATGTAAGAAGTAGTGTGTGCCGTCTGGGGCGGAGATGGTCTTTCGTAGAGTTTTTTTCCATGAGTCAGGACAGGTGATCCTTCATGGGCAGCCGAGTTACTTCTTGCAATTCCAAGCTTTGAGAGATTCCGGAAGTACGTTCTTATGCGCAAAAGTGGATTTCGGGTGGAATCTTCCGCTATCCTAAGGGAGTGTTCAGATATACTACCTACTTTAACTAGAAATATAGTTAGTGGGGTATTTTCAGTCGTTAATAAAGTAAACGATTACAGTCAATGTTCCGTGTGATCAACCTTAAATATGCTTAAACTAAAAAAAATGGATAAACCGTCTTATAATTTGGCAGGTTTAATATCAAAAAGGGGCTCAGTCTACTTCCTAAAATAATCTCATGTCAAAATAAACTAGAAGTACTAGCCGGCGGAAAATAAGAGCCAGTGGCTTGCCTCACACATAATCTCATGTCAAAATAAACTAAAAGTACTAGCCGGCGGAAAATAAGTGCCAGAGGCTTGCCTCACACGACTGCCCTGGATCTCTCCTCGGTCCTTAAGCGGTGCCTCATTGGACTGCGTGCTTTACAAACGCCGGGACCCGTTTGGTCTGCCTCTGCTGCGTGCAGTGTACCCCGGGCATGCAGGAGATGTGACGCGACTGTTTCTCCGGAAACAGCACAACGAGAATTAACGCGGAATAGTAGCTAAAGCTAGAGGCATGGGACATTCCATTTCCGAAATCGTTAGGGAATTCAATATTCCGAGATCCACAGTGTCAAGAGTGTGCAAAGAGTACCAAATTCCGTCAGGACAGTGCGGCGAAATTGGCATCAATGGACTATGGTAGCAGATGACTGACGCGAGTGCTTTTGTTAACAGCACGATCGCCTGCAGCGCCTCTCATGGGCTCTTGATCATATCGGTTGGACCCTAGACGACTGGAAATTTGTGTCCTGGTCAGATCAGTCTCGATTTCAGTTGATAAGAACTGATGGTACGGTTCGAGTGTGTCACAGGCCCCACGAAGCCATGGATCCACTCAACAAGACAGTTTGAAAGCTGGTGGTGGCTCCGTAATGGTGTGGGCTGTGTTTACATGGAATGGACTGTGTCCTCTGGTCCAACTGAACCAATCATTGACTGGAAATGGTTAGGTTCGGCTAGTTGGAGACGATCTCCAGCTATTTATGGACTTCATGTTCCCGAACAACTATGTCGTATCACCCAGACACCATTTTTCACGACGTGAAACCCATTGAACACTTATGGGACATAACCGAGACATCAGTTCGTGACAAAATCCTACACAAGCAACATTTTCACTATTATGGACATCTGTAGAGGCAGGTTGGCTCAATATTTCTGCAGGGGATTTCCAACGACTTGTTGAGTCTATGCCGAGTCGAGCTGTTGCACTAAGCCGGGCAAAAAGATGTTCGACACGTTATTAGGAGGACTCACACGACTTTTGTCACCTCAGTATAAATGAGAGGATAAAAGAGAGAACGTTGAAAGCATTCTGGACAGTGCAGAAACACGCGGGTTTCCACGGGGATAAAAGTAGACCACCACTATCAGAGCAATTTGCAGAAGGATGTCTAAGGGCGACGCACGTCAGGAACCCACAGGTCAGATAGCTCTTCGGATTTCCACGCTTGGGCATCGAAAGCACTGCGGAGATAGGATTTCCTGTGATGCAAGACCCCTCCCACAAAACATTTTACATCCAAGGAGAGGGCAAAGCCGAGGGAAGTTTTCAGAAGAAGGCACTACAGCGCATAAAAGCAGAAAGCAGAAATTTTCTCTCAAAGCATTCTACGCCGCAGATAAACATCTCAAAAATGGAATGGAGCTCGCAATTTTTGGGCGTTTCAAGGCGTGAGATGGCGGTGGACGTTTTCAGTTTGCAAGACCCATCTGTTTTCGTCAGTATAAGAATCACAGGGACTGGCTAACATAAATAAACAAGAGGTTATACAAAGATGCTCTGACGAAGATCGCCTCATTTGTCACGGAGAGGCAGTGAGACGTCTTCTTTCTGTGTGATATGATAGAATGCACATTACTGGTTAACTGAATAGATCTAGGACCAATTTTTTCTGTTGGCGCTCTGAAGATCTGAATCCCAGCCAACACGAATACAGTAAGAGACGCGAAATGTGGTAATGCGAGGCTTCCTTATAGAAAACATTCCATCAGAAATCACTTCATTCCACGCTTCATTTTCTACTTCACCTTAGGCTTCATCTTGGACTTCAGACTCCCCAAGAGCCGCCGATGGCCTACTGCCACCAGAGCTGATGTATAGAGGGATTTAGAGAAATTTCTGGCTGATTCGCACTTTGCCATTGGGGAACGTCGTTGGTGCCACCAATGACTGAATCTGCATCCACTTCAGCCACCTCCAACACTAAGATGAGATCGAGGAGCAAGGATGTGTAAGGAAATTAGAGATTTTCATAACATTTCAGTAACTTCGAGCGCCACTTTGAAGGCTTCTTTTTTGTTTAGTGAACAGTCGTCTTTCACCTCTGACCACAGGTGTGATGTATTCCGTTCTGTAGGGCTATTTGCCCTTCAGTTAACATCACGGCAATCACTGGGCACCGCGCGGGGTAGCCGCGCGGTCTAGACGCCTTGCAATGGTTCGCGCGGCTCCCCCACCCACACGGCGTGTAAGCCTAGGAGCGATGACCTCAGCAGTTTGGTCCCATAGGAACTTACCACAAATTTCCAAAAAAGTCAGTGGGCGCTTCAGGATTGCAAATAATTAACTTATGCTGTTATCAAAATCCTTCGCCCAACTTCTTTGTCATACGTGCCAAGGTCTTATTATATTAACAATGCCATTGCTTGTCAAAGATAAGTTAACGAGGTCAAAGCAGCCCGTTGGGCCAGGCCGGCCGTGTTGCCAGCCCTTCGCTTTGCCATCCTGCACCGTTAGTTACTCGCCGAGCCAGCCTACCGCGTCTTTGCACACTAGTGACTACTATCGCAAGCTCACAGCGTCACTTCCTCTCGCGTTTCATCTGTACATGTGATAGAATGGAGCCACGTCACACTACAGCAGTGAAGCTGCGAAGACATGGCGAGAGAATAGCACCCGCCTACCACTGCCCTTCGCAGATATATCTCCAATCGCTGACAAGCAGCACCCAGCTTAGAAGAATTGGACAGTGAACACTTCATCGCAACCTCAGCAATAGCTGTCGCCAGCTTGTCATGGATTCAGGAAATTTGGATGTTCACCATGAGTAAACAAATAAAAACATAATATAATATTTTGTAGCAGAGAGTAAAATGGTGTGGTGATTTACACAATAAGATTAAATGGACAACTTAAATCTCAATATTTATGATGCTCTTAAAGCATACTTCTTAATTAATTCACATTAGAGAGTCAAGGCTTATTTAGATAGCACAGAGTAGGAAATGGTAGAAATTAAAATTATTTAATAATGTTCAACTGTCATAGTCTATTAATCTTACTGTATAACCTTTTCTTGAGTTCAACATCTCATTCATTGTGGTGAGGCACTGCCTCAGTTTTCCGACAGAGCCAATGGGACAACACCAAGAATACAATAGAGCGGCGGAAATACCGTCAACATTGGTTCTAAGATGTTGCCCTGAGGGATTCCTTTATTAATATACATACGATTTGACAAATGGTTCAGTAAAATTATGCTTTAGTTTAATCTTGTGCCACATCTATCTCTGCACATTCTTTTTCGTATTTGATCAGAACCTGTCACTCACAGATCCTTTTATTACCAATGAATCTAATTTTTAATAGAATACACCTCTGACACATTCATCTTTCTGCAGCTAATCAAGTACCACATTTATAAATTCTACAATAGCTGATTCTGTACTTTTGCTACACCAGAAACCGATTTATTCTTCAGTGATGAAGTTATATTTATTCGTGTAAATCATTGTGTGTCTTCGATAATGGATCATATTATTTTCTAGAAAGAGAAACTGACCAGTGGTTTTCTGTATGTTCTGCTTAACCGTTCTTTTGCTGATGCATACCTCTTGCCTATTTCAGATATGCTAGAAAGTAACCTGAGCTAAAAGGCTCATTTATTAATGGGCTTGTATTTTGACTTCTTGTCCTTAATTTTTGTACTGTTTTCCTGACTTCATAGTCTGTGGTGGGTAACATTCGATTCTGGGAATTTTTGTTTCTCTGTTATACTTCAAAAACATTAATTCACAAAATACGCTAGTTTCTGCAGATCATTTAAATATTTACCACTATCTTTCTTCTGTAAGTTATTGTCATTCTGTAACCGTTTTCTATTTCGTGTGTTACAACCTTCCGGACTGTTTTGCTTTTATTTTCAGCATTAAACACTGTTTTATGATTTAATGTAAATATTTAATAATAGCTTGAGAACTGTGGCTCCCCGTGAACATTTATTATGGAAGTCAGGTACACTCCTGGAAATTGAAATAAGAACACCGTGAATTCATTGTCCCAGGAAGGGGAAACTTTATTGACACATTCCTGGGGTCAGATACATCACATGATCACACTGACAGAACCACAGGCACATAGACACAGGCAACAGAGCATGCACAATGTCGGCATTAGTACAGTGTATATCTACCTTTAGCAGCAATGCAGGCTGCTATTCTCCCATGGAGACGATCCTAGAGATGCTGGATGTAGTCCTGTGGAACGGCTTGCCATGCCATTTCCACCTGGCGCCTCAGTTGGACCAGCGTTCGTGCTGGACGTGCAGACCGTGTGAGACGACGCTTCATCCAGTCCCAAACATGCTCAATGGGGGAGACATCCGGAGATCTTGCTGGCCAGGGTAGTTGACTTACACCTTCTAGAGCACGTTGGGTGGCACGGGATACATGCGGACGTGCATTGTCCTGTTGGAACAGCAAGTTCCCTTGCCGGTCTAGGAATGGTAGAACGATGGGTTCGATGACGGTTTGGATGTACCGTGCACTATTCAGTGTCCCCTCGACGATCACCAGAGGTGTACGGCCAGTGTAGGAGATCGCTCCCCACAGCATGATGCCGGGTGTTGGCCCTGTGTGCCTCGGTCGTATGCAGTCCTGATTGTGGCGCTCACCTGCACGGCGCCAAACACGCATACGACCATCATTGGCACCAAGGCAGAAGCGACTCTCGTCGCTGAAGACGACACGTCTCCATTCGTCCCTCCATTCACGCCTGTCGCGACACCACTGGAGGCGGGCTGCACGATGTTGGGGCGTGAGCGGAAGACGGCCTAACGGTGTGCGGGACCGTAGCCCAGCTTCATGGAGACGGTTGCGAATGGTCCTCGCCGATACCCCAGGAGCAACAGTGTCCCTTCCGTCGACCACTGGCGACAACATCGATGTACTGTGGAGACCTCACGCCCAACGTGTTGAGCAATTCGGCGGTACGTCCACCCGGCCTCCCGCATGCCCACTATACGCCCTCGCTCAAAGTCCGTCAACTGCACATACGGTTCACGTCCACGCTGTCGCGGCATGCTACCAGTGTTAAAGACTGCGATGGAGCTCCGTATGCCACGGCAAACTGGCTGACACTGACGGCGGCGGTGCACAAATGCTGCGCAGCTAGCGCCATTCGACGGCCAACACCGCGGTTCCTGGTGTGTCCGCTGTGCCATGCGTGTGATCATTGCTTGTACAGCCCTCTCGCAGTGTCCGGAGCAAGTGTGATGGGTCTGACACACCGGTGTCAATGTGTTCTTTTTTCCATTTCCAGGAGTGTATATCATAGTCTGGGAGGACTTCCTTGCACCCGCTATTTATCCACTTGTTTCTATGTGCATTGACCCTGACTTTTGGGCCCATAAGCCGTTTCACTAGTGGCTTTCACTCATCAAGTTCACTGTGAATACTTCTGAGAAATACCCACTTGTTGAGTGCCTCCTAAACAACCGGCCAGTTTCATAACCGCTTCTTGAAACAGAATCAGCTGCTCCTCCAATAACAATGGGAAATCGTACAGCGCAGGCGCACACGGCTTCTGCGAGACGGGATGCCCTTGCGACATTGCGACATGCACTGTGCTTTGGTTCTCCGAATCCGCCGGCGTTCCCGGTACATTTCCTCTTCAACTGCCTTCCCTGTAATGCCACGAAGCGCCGTAACATGTATATTACGCGGAAAATACCATCTGGACTGGAGCCACAAGTGGAAGTTACCGTTCATTTCAGGTATTAGGTGCAACTTCAGGTTTCCGACCTGAAGAATATTCGTAGTTTATGCCCAGATAAACATTATTTGAAGTGGTCTTAGCAGGTTCTCGCGATATATGCGGCGTCTTTCTTGGAGGGTCCGCCAGTTAGGAAATTTCAGGATTTCTTTTATTTTATCTCGTCAGTCAAACATGCATTGTGACAACTCGTACCGCCCTCCTATACACTACTAGCTGAGTAATTCAATGTATCTCCTCCTCCATCACTCTCTGTCCATCTCTTCTTCCCCCACTCTCTTTCCACTTGCTCCACCCTCTCTGCCTACCACATCCTCCACCCACTCTCTGTCCATATCCTCCTTCCCCTCTATCAATCTGCTCCTCTTCCCCCTTCTGTTCATTTGCTTCTTTCCCTTCTGTCCATCTCCCTCTCTCTGCCCATGTCCTTCTTCCTCCATGTCCTCTGCTTTCCTTTCTCTGTCCATCTGTCCATCTCCTCCTCTCTCCCCTCTCTACCCATCTCCTCTTCCCTTACTCTGTCGATTTCCTTCTCCGTCTGTTCACCTCCTCCCTTCACTCTCTCCGACTATCTCTTCCTCCCACTGCCTCTCTCCGTCTCCTCCTCTTTCCTTTTTCTGTCCATTTTCACCTCTTTCCTTTCTCTGTCCATATTCTCCTTTCTGTGTCTGTTCATTTCGCACTTCTCCTCTCTCTCTCTGTCTTCTCTTCCCTTCTATCTGTGCCCTTCTTCTCTATCCCTCTTCCCTCTCTCTGTCTTTGCATCATCTCAACACTTCGCCCTCCCCCTCCCCCCCCCCCCCGTAATTTCCCTCACAATGTAATCAAGCTCACCCCAACATGAGGCTGGTGGTTTTTATCCCCACAATCAATATTTATTTCCAGATTGTACCAAATTTAGTTCAAATCATTCCAAGGGTTTAGGATGAGCTTTTAACCATAGCTCTGCCAATGCACAACTCAAATATATTTTCATATATTCAACATATTTTTACACATATTTCGCCTGTGTGTATATCGAATTTCCAACTCAATTTTGAGGACGTTATATCTTCTCAACTACGTGGTGTAAAATAATATACAGTAATTTTTCAGGGAATTTTTTGGGAATAGAGTTAATAGTAAAGAAGCAATACGTTAAAACGTTATACATGGTGCTACAGTTTTTCGCACTTCACAGTATTAGGTTTCATACCTCCTAAATTATGTGTCGTGTTATGAAATACTTTTGCACATAAACTCACCGACATAATTATGCGGATACTGTCGGCATGACGGAGCAATTTTCCACGCATCAGTGTTTATGACACCATATCTCCTGGACTAAGTGTCGTTCAGTGACATAATATTTCTGGATACTTTCAGTGGAATATGTGAATTCTGTCTGCAAAATGTGTCACGAATACAGTTAGTAGTAAAATCATAATAAATTAAAACGTCATGCTTCACGCGGTAGTTTTATTACATGAACAGTGAAAATGTTGTAAGCGACATAATTTTCCCCGTTCTTTGAGGGCGTCGTTAGCGAGAAAAAATGTGAAGGTTTGAAATTATGTGTAAAGCTTGTCGCAAGTCTCTAAGTGCCCTCATTCTCAATCGCTGGATTACTGAAGTAGAGTATTCGCGCACCGTGGGCTACACTGCAGCTTCACCCTCACGCGTTTGATCGGTAGGTGGTTGTGTTCTCATAGCATTGATTTCCAGACAGTAAATGATATGTGTTTCAAGTTTGGTTGATATCGGTCCAGTGGTTTAGAAGAAGATGTGGAACATATATACTTATATTCTCTTTTTTTATTACGTATGGGGCGTACAAGTGTTTTGTACGCAATCTCTATTATGGGCCGACTAAAATTTCACAGTGTTATCAACGAATCGTAGCATGTTATTTGTTTTACAAATAGCTTGGCATTACCGTTTGCTACACTTGTACTGTATTGTATGTTAACCGGGGACCTAGAAACGACGGAGAGGCTCCGTCCCCGCCGCAGCCGCAGTGGTCCACAACCCCACGACGACTACCGCAGTCCACTTCACCCCTCCGCCGCCCCACACCGAACCCAGGGTTATTTTGCTACACTTACTCTATCTCTACATTGTATTTCCAAATATCTGTACAACTTGAGTGACTCTAGATGTGACTCAAAACGGCTTGTAGTCAAAAAATCCCACTCTTTTACATTTCAGGTAGTGCACAACTTCGTATTTGTCTACAGTAGCAGATAATTGCCAGTCTTTGTTCCTAAGCTCATATTTTGTCGAGATCTCGCTGGATATAATTGCATTTTTTTTGCCAGATTAGGAAAGCACGTTCAGCAGTTAGAGATATAGGCGTGAAATGTACAAAAGAAAGATACAAAAACCTGAGATGAACTGGGGTGCCATAGACGTTATCTGACGGGGAGAACTGATGTCTTAATACACTATCTGATCAGAAGCATTTGGACACCAATTAATGGACATAAATATGGAATGTGTCCACCTTTAGTCTTCGTGACCACTCGAACTCTGCTGGGGACACTTTCAAAGATGTGTCTGAATGTGTGTGTGTGTGTGTGTGTGTGTGTGTGTGTGTGTGTGTGTGGAGAATGACAGCCGATATTTCCAGAACAGAAACTGGAGAAGGTAGTGATGTTGGACGCTGGAGTATGGAGAGAAGTGGGCGTTCTACCTCATCCAAAAGGTGCTCCATTTGGTTCAGATTGGGATATTGGGCAGACCAGTCCAGTTCAGGAATGTTATTCTCCACAAACCATTTTCTCACATTTGCCGCTTTATGTGCACTGTCGCGCTGATCCAAACAATAATCGTCTCCAAACTACTCCTTTACTGAACGCAGTATGCAAAGCTGTAAAATGTATTCATATCCTTCCGCAACGCTAACCCACGAAAAGAAAAACCATACCATATAACACCACCTTCACCATACTTAACTGTTGGCGCTGCATATGATGGCCGAAACGTTCTCCAGGTATTCGACAAACCAAAACTTGTTTATCGGATTGCCACAGGGTATGGCGTGGTTCATCAGTTCAGAACACTCGTCTCCAATCATCCATTGTCTAGTGGCTTAGCTCTTTACACCACCTCAAGCTTCGCTTAGCACTGACTACAAAAATGTGTGGTTTATGAGGAGCTGCTCGACCACTGTACCCCATCTTTTTTAACTATCTATGCACAGCCGTTGTTATGACTGGACAGGTGGCAGCACTTTGGAATTCAGGGTGACCCTTCCAGCTGATTTTTTACAAACGCGCTCCGCAATGCTCAACGGTCCCTGATCGTCAATACATCAAGTGTGTCTGGCCTTGCTTTAGCTGTTCCTTCACGCCAACGGCCTTGCCGCAGTGGTAACACCGGTTCCCGTCAGATCACCGAAGTTAAGCGCTGTCGGGTTGGGTTAGCACTCGTGGTGGGTGACCACCTGGTCCGCCGAGCGCTGTTGGCAAGCGGGGTGCACTGAGCCCTGGTGAGGCAAACTGAGGAGCTACTTGACTGAGAAGTAGCGGCTCCGGTCTCGCAAATTGACCTACGGCTGGGAGAGCGGTGTGCTGACCTCATGCCACTCCATATCCGCATCCGGTGACGCCAGTGGGTGAGGATGACACGGCGGCCGGTCGGTTCCGTTAGGTCCGCCACGGCCTGTGGGCGGAGTTAACGTTTACGTTGTTCCTTCACGTTTCCAATCGCAGTCACATCACCAACAGTGTGTGTTGGGCAGTTTTAGAAGGGTTGAAATGTCTCTGATGGATTTGTTACTTAGGTGACATTCAATGACTAGTCTACTTTCGAAGTCAGTGAGCTCTCCTGACCGAGCCATTGTGCTGTTATTGCTTCTCTACTGGCGACACTATACGCCCCGCCTTCTTATGTGCGGGCGTGACTGCCCCTCTTGACATCTAGTAGTCAATTCCGTATTACACAGTGGTATATGGTATTTTTAATGAGATAGTGTAAATGCAAGAGTCGATCCGGCGAGGTACAGCAGAAACGCAGTAGAAATCTGAGGGTGGATGCCTTGATCATTCAGCTTTCCGTGAGTGGTCTTTTGGTTTCATGGACGACCTGTGTCTTTCTTGCGTAAGAACTGTTCTCAACTGATCGGTCATACATTATTGAACGGTGACATAATCCAACATACTCACTGGCCTGATGCGGTCCTACTTTTTTATTGCGACTACGTTATAATTAAAAGTTAAGGACTTCTATTTTCCATAATTATGAACTTATTTGCACTCCACGGTGCTTCCATGAAATCAATTTTGCCCGTCGTCGTTGGCAAGTGCTTCTGTTTTTGCAATAACTGATAAGAAGTTTTAATCAGTCGCATTAGTTTGTATCGCCGGTTCTTGAGAAACTTCTCATTTGAATATCTCAGCATACAAGAAAGGCACGTTTCAAGTAGGACATTTTAAAAGCAAGCAGGGAATATCCCCCCCATCATTCAACATATGCGTATATAGTTCCATAAAATGCGTATATATCTAGCAAGAAAGGAAACTAGAGAAAAATTTGGAAAATAAATAAAAATTCGTAAGAAAGGAATAAAAATTCTAAGTTTGCCGATGATGCACTAATTCTGTCTGAGATGGCAAAGGACTTGGACCAGACGCTAAGTGGAATGGCATGTGGCTTGGAAAGAAGTTATAACGCAGTCATCAAAAAAAGTAAAATACGAATAAAATATAGTCGAATTAAAACAGACTATCATAAGATAATTAAATGGGGAAATTTGCGACTGAACCATCACGATTTTACACAAATTCATTTTGTGTTCTTTAAATGGCGAAAAACTGCGTACAATTGATTCATGTTTATTATTTGACAATTATTACACTACTGGCAATTAAAATTGCTACACCAAGAAGAAATGCAGATGATAAACGGGTATTCATTGGACAAATATATTATACTAGAACTGACATGTGATTACATTTTCACGCAATTTGGTGCATAGATCCTGAGAAATCAGAACCCAGAATAACCACCTCTGGCCTGAGCATTGAGTCAAACAGAGCATGGATGGCGTGTACAGGTACAGCTGCCAAGCAGCTTCAACACGATACCACAGTTCATCAAGAGTAGTGACTGGCGTATTGTGACGAGCCAGTTGCTCGGCCACCATTGACCAGACGTTTTCATTTGGTGACAGATCTGGAGAATGTGCTAGCCAGGGCAGCAGTCGAACATTTTCTGTATCCAGAAAGGCCCGTACAGGACCTGCAACATGAGGTCGTGCAGTATCCTGCTGAACTGTAGGGTTTCGCAGGGATCGAATGAAGGGTAGAGCTGTGCGACTGGTCCCGGCGGAGGTTCGAGTCCTCCCTCGGGCATGGGTGTGTGTGTTTGTCCTTAGGATGATTGAGGCTAAGTAGTGTGTAAGATTAGGGACTGATGACCTTAGCAGTTAAGTCCCATAAGGTTTCACACATATTTGAACATTTTTGGGAGGGTAGAGCCACGGATCGTAACACATCTGAAATGTAACGCCCACTGTTCAAAGTGCCTTCAATGCGAAGAAGAGGTGACCGAGATGTGTAACCAATGGCACCCCATACCATCACGCCGGTTGCTTCGCCAGCATGGCGATGACGAATACACGCTTCCAATGTGCGTTCAGCGCGGTGTCGCCAAACACTTCGACCAGCATGATGCTGTAAACAGAACTTGGATTCATACGAAAAAATGACGTTTCGTCATTCGTGCTCCCACGTTCGTCGTTGAATACACCATCGCAGACGCTCCTGTGTGTGATGCAGCGTCAAGGGTAACCGCAGCCATGGTCTCCGAGGTGATAGTCCATGCTGCTGCAAACGTCGTCGAACTGTTCGCGCAGGGGGTTGTTGTCTTGCAAACGTTCCCACCTGTTGACTCAGGGATCGAGACGTGACTGCACGACCCGTTACAGCCATGCGGATGACATGGCTGTCATCTCGACTGCTAGTGATACGAGGCCGTTGGGATCGAACACGGCGTTCTGTATTACCCTCCTGAACCCACCGATTCCGTATTCTGCTAGCAGTCATTGGATCTCGACCAACGCGAGCAGCAATGTCGCGATACGATAAACCGCAATCGCGATAGGCCACAATCTGACCTTTATCAAAGTCGGAAACGCGATGGCACGTATTTCTCCTCCTTACATGAGGCATCACAACAACGTTTCACCAGGTAACGCCGGTCAACTGCTGTTTGTGCATGAGAAATCGGTTGGAAACTTTCCCCTTGTCAGCACGTTGTAGGTGTCGCCACCGGCGCCAACCTTGTGTGAATGCTCTGCTAAGCTAATCATTTGCATATCACAGAATCTTCTTCCTGTCGGTTAAATTTCGCGGCTGTAGCAAGTCATCTTCGTGGTGTAGCAGTTTTAATGGCCAGCAGTGTATAAAACTGATATTTTGTGACCTATTGGTCTTATAATTGTTTGTTGCCTATGTTATTATCGTTTAAATGTACCAAGTGTGCCCAAAACTTCTATACTGAATAACGAAAGCTGTTGTACTCTGTCATCGGCCGCTGCGTGCAAAATTGGACGCTGTAGGTGTCTAATGCTCAGCTGTTGCGCGTGACCTATGCTGTAGCACCGCTCGTAATTTTTAGCCTTAGCAAAGGTTATCGGTGAACACAAAAGATTCGCCCTACCATTCCCTGTAGTATATGCACTGCATTTATTTGGGCAGCTAACCTTTCCTTTTTAATTGAACCGTGTGCGTACTAAATTGATTGTTCTTATGAAATTAATGTGATCAGCTATCAATTCCGAAGTAACTCATTTACGCAGGGACTTGACTATAAAAATAAAGAACAATGCCTTAATCATAGGACTGCCTACCTTTAGTATCGTTTCGACACTGTGACTACATCCTTCCGTTGAACAGCTTAAGTTACGGGTGCAGGAAAAGACTGTGACTTACCTTCTTATTAAACCCTCTGACAGAAATGTTATGTCTAGATTCTCCCTGTCACCAAACCGTGAAGGAGTTGATTTTATTTTAATTAATTCTGAAATTTACTGTGGATTTAAAAGCGAAGTTGCTAGCTGTGCTTTCTACTCAAAACTCTAAGTTGCTAGCAAGCCAAACTGATTGTAATGTCATTTTCTGGCAGCTATCTTTAAACTGTTTTACTTAATTGTTATTGAAAATTATTAACTTCATTATGAAATTTCAGTTAGCAAAATTTATGTTAGCAAATGGAACGGCAAAGGTGACCAATACACGATACTTAAATTGTGGTTTAAATGAACTGCTTTGTTAACACTGTGTTCTGAAGTACTATAGTCTTTGAAAATATTTTCTGGGTTCTAAATATCGTAGTCCTCACACACGTTATTGTCTGTAATAAATGACAAATGACTGAAACTGGAATAGTAATGGAATAATCAAATAAAAGTCCGATTGCTGTTGCAAATAAACTATAATACTCAAATTAAATGTTTTTTCACTGTGACTTATTGTGGCTGATTGTAATTAACAAAAGTACTTTACTGAGCAAATTTAAAGCCTTATCTTATCGTAGTTTGTGTGGATGGAAACGTAATTGTAGTTGCGTCATCGAAGCAGTGGTGGACGATGATCTCACTCAACTTCTTCACATCTCTGATAAGTTAAGACACTCGAAGCAACCTGAAGCGTCCCAGAGCCATTCTTTCAGTGGCAGCCAACGCTCAAGAAATTTCAGTGTCACGAGTTCGGAAATTCATGCATCAATGATTTGGCGACTGCAGACATGACTTAACAGCATGTAAGGGAAAAGCCAAACTACTTTGATGAAGATTTGGCGTGCTTCATAATAATTTTACATCGGTGGCTATCCAGTATGGGTCTACACCGTTGAATGTCTCCCATTGTCCCTTCCCTCCGTCGTGGTTGCGTACGGTACCACCGACCGAGTCAAGTCAATCGTTCAGTCCGATTTCTACATTTTCGCGGTATTAGTTTTTCCCTTAATTAAAGCTCAGTTCAATCCTCAGAGTAGAGCATAAGTAAACGTTTCTCTGTTTTCATCCTTTAGAAAGTTATACGCATAGAGAAAGTAATACATTTTACAAGTTTCCAAAGATACCTCTATTGCCAATCTTCACGCTTGTTTCAAGATTAATCGATCGTTATTTGCATAGGAGGCGGTAAAAAAGGTTATTGCTTATGTGCATCGTATAGTTGTTGCATTACAAACTGAAACCCTAAAAGCAGTAAACAAGTTTTGTTATCTGGCCACCAAAATAAATGACGATGTACGAACTAAATATGATATAAAATGCAGACCGCAAATTTCAAGAAAATCTTTCTCGACTGAGAGAAATATATTGACATCAAACATAAGTGTTAGAAAGTACACTGAAAATGCGTACAGCTTGGTTATACGTGGAAGTGAAACGTGAATGATAAGTAGTGCAGACACAAGGAGAAGAGAAGCTTTTGAAATGTCATGTTACAGAAGAGTTCTGGAGATTAGATGAGTATATTGCATAGCTAATGAAAAGGTACTGAATCGAATAAAGAAGCAAATAACTTTGCAGCAGAACTTCACAAGAGAAGGGATATGTTGATAGAATACATAACAGGTATCAATAAATGGTTAATTTGGCAAAGGAGCGATGTGTAGAGGGCGAAAATAGTGGAGTAAGGCCAGGGCTTGAATAGAGTAAGTACGCTTAGCTGGGTTTAGATAGTAGTAGTCATGTAAAGACCTGCCCAGATAGCAGAGAGCCTTAAAGCGAATGCCAAGGCGCACGCTCTGACGACTCAACGAGGCGAGCCGTTCCCGGATCGAATAATCCGCCTCGCAAAATAACGAAAATACCTGAGAGTCGGCTAGCGTAGATGCGGTTTTTAGGCGGTCTCCCACTTCCAGCTACGTACGCCTGAGATACGTGCTATGTGAACACTTCGAAAACTTTCTCAGCCCTCTACACTAACAACACAATTAATGGGTCACTTTTTTGAAGCCACTTAATTGTTTCTCATCGGGAAGCAGAAGCCTACAACCATCCTCCGTAATGGCGAAAAGCATGGCTCCCCGCTACGTCTTCCTCGAGATCGGCGACTCTTCCAACAGCAAGATAGTGACACATGCGAAGAAAAGGCCGGAGCTCGGAAGTTCATGTGAAATGTAAGGTGGGTCAGTGATGTCACATTGGCACCAAATTTGACCACAATTCTGCCCAAGGCCACGGTGGATGTGTCACGCGATGAGAAAATCGTCACGCCTACTCTTACCCACATCTCGCCCCTTCCTTAGACGCCTCTGCGATGGAGGTCAACCGTGACTCCCAGCTTTGACACCAGAGGGTTTCTTACGAATGGCCGAGGAAAACATTTCAGACACGTTGGCGTTCAGAATCGACACGAAACCATCCCATCCCTTGGGACGTTGATTTCCACACCTTTCGCAGTCGAAAACGACAGTTCGAAGTGCGAGGTCCCACAGGAGGAGGTTCTCGACAATGTTCAACACTGCTGACACGCCACGGACGATTCAGCCGTTCTCTAGCAATGATATGCGGGTTGCATCCCCACTGAACGTGGTCTGACCCCCTTTAGTGTAGCGCGACCGCAATTTTTGCTTTGGCATGTATGGTGCCACTAGGGGCCCTTCTAAACCATTCGACAAAATTTGAACCTAATCAGAAGCAGCAAAGGGTAAAACCATTAACAGTGACGTTTACTGTGAGAAACTCTTTAACCTGAGAGTCCATCAAAATCAAACAGCCTCAGTTACTCACGGGGGGCGTGATTGTGCCCCACGACAACGCACGTCCCACACACCTCCCCAGCTTCACGTAAAATGTAATGGCCATGTTCAAGAAGTGGGATCAGATTGAACATCCAACCTACAGCCCGGACATGTCGCTCTGCTTCTGCCATGTATTTTGTCCGCTAACGGCCACATAAATTCTGGGAACAGGGTAACTTTCGGCTCGAGATATGGTAGGATTGCTGAGCTCGGGCTTCTGGTGATTGCTTTTGAATAGACTTCAGCTATACCCACACTGTTGTTTCGCACAACTTCCTCTGAACAACCCTCAGATTACACTACTGGCCATTTAAATTGCTACACCACGAAGATGACTTGCTACAGTCGCAAAATTTAATCGACAGGAAGAAGATTCTGTGATATGCAAATGATTAGCTTTTCAGAGCATTCACACAAGGTTGACGCTGTTGGCGACACCTACAACGTACTGACATCAGGAAAGTTTCCAACCGATTTCTCATACACAAACAGCAGTTGACCGGCGTTGCCTGGTGAAACGTTGTTGTGATGCCTCGTATAAGGAGAAGAAATGCGCACTATCATGTTTCCGACTTTGATAAAGGTCAGATTGTAGCCTATCGCGATTGCGGTTTATCGTATCGCGACATTGCTGCTCCCGTTGATCGAGATCCAATGACTGCTAGCAGAATATGGAATCGGTGGGTTCAGGACGGTAATACGGAACGCCGTGCTTGATCCTAACTGCATCGTATTACTAGCAGTCGAGATGACAGGCATCTTATCCGTATGGCTGTAACGGATCGTGCAGCCAAGTCTCGATTCCAGAGTCAACAGATGGGGACATTTGCAAGACAACAACCATCTGCACGAACAGTTCGACGACGTATCCAGCAGCATGGACTATCAGCTGGGAGACCATGGTTGCGGATACCCTCGACGCTGCATCACAGACAGGAGTGCCTGCGATGCTGCACTCAACGACGAACCTGGGTGCACGAATGGCAAAAGTCATTTTTTCGGATGAATCCAGATTCTGTTTACAGCATCATGATGGTCGCATCCGTGTTTGGCGACATCGCGGTGAACGCACATTGGAAGCGTGTATTCATCATCGCCATACTGGCGTATCATCCGGCGTGATGCTATGGGGTGGCATTGGTTACACGTCTGGTCACCTCTTGTTCGCATTGACGGCACTTTGAACGGTGGACGTTACATTTCAGACGTGTTACGACCCGTGGCTCTATCCTTCATTCGATCCCTGCCAAACCCTACATTTTAGCAGGATAATCCAGGACAGCATGTTGCAGGTCATGTACGGGCCTTTCTGGATAGAGAAAATGTTCGACTGCTGCCCTGGCTAGCACATTCTCCAGATCTCTCACCAATTGAAAACGTCTGGTTAATGGTGGCCGAGCAACTGGTTCGTCACAATACGCCAGTCACTACTGTTGATGAACTGTGGTATCGTGTTGAAGCTGCACGGGCAGCTGTACCTGTACACGCCATCCAAGCTATGTGTGACTCAATGCCGGTGCGTATCAAAGCCATTATTACGGCCAGAGGTGGTTGTTCTGGGTACTGATTTCTCAGGATCTATGCACCCAAATTGCATGAAAATGTTATCAAATGTCTGTTCTAGTGTAATACATTTGTCCAATGAATGCCCGTTTATCATCTGCATTTCTCCTTGGTGTAGCAGTTATAATGGCCAGTAGTGTATTAACAATATTACGAAAAGAATAGTTTGCTATTCGCCATATAGTGCAGACGTTGAGTAGCAGACAAACACAACAAAAAGACTGCTAAACAGGTGAGCTTTCGGTGAAACGGCCTTCTGCTAAGGTATGCAACACACAGACGTTCATGCAAGCACAAATCATTACTTGTTCACAATTTCGACGTAGTAATGAGGCCTATGTAAATAAGTCTTGTAAAACTGTCTAATAAACTTCAGCGTGTGTACATTTACTCCTCTATGAGAAACTCGGTGTTAATTTTTAAACGAAAGTATGTTTCCGATTTTGACGAAGGCAAAATCCCCAAAATGCCAATGGAACTCGGTGTTAATTTTTAAACGAAGTTTCTGATTTTGACAAACGCAGAATCTCCAAGATTGGCGATCTTTTACAGAAGCTCGAACTTTAGTGCGGACTTCAATACGAGATGCTTATAACAGTTTCCACAATGAAACTTTGTCTCGAAACTTGGTAGAAAATCCAAAGAGATTCTGATCGTATGTAAAGTATGTTAGCGACAAAAAAACAATCAATGCTTTCTCTGCGCGATAGTTATGGAGATACTATCGAAGACAGTGCTGCCAAAGCATACTAAAAACAACCTTCCGAAATGCCTTCACAAAAGAAGACCAAGTAAATATTCCAGAATTCAAATCAAGAATAGCTGCCAACATGAGTGGCCTAGAGTAAATATCATCGGAGTAGTGAAGCAACTTAAATCACTTAATAAAAGCAAGTCTTTTGGTCCAGAATATATACCAATTAGGTTCTTTCAGAGTATGCTGGTGCATTAGCTCCATACTTGACAATCGTATACAATCGTTCTCTCGACGAAAGATCCGTACACAAAGAGTGGAAAGTTGCACAGGTCACACCTATATTCAGCAAAGGTAGTAGGAGTAATCCAGTTAATTGCAGGCCCATATCTTTGACGTCCATATGCAGCAGGATTCTGGAACATATATTGTGTTCGAACATAATGAATTACCTCGAAGAAAACGGTCTCTTGACACACAGTCGACATGGGTTTAGAAAACATCGTTCTTGTGAAACACAACTAGCTCTTTATTCGCATGAAATGTTGAGTGCTATTGACAACGGATTTCAGATCGATTCCGCATTTCTGGATTTCCACAAGGCTTTTAACACTGTACCATACAAGCGGCTTCTAGTGAAATTGTGTGCTTATGGAATATCGTCTCAGTTATGTGACTAGATTTGTGACTTCCTCTAAGAGGGGTCATAGTTCGCAGTAATTGACGGAAAGTAATCGAGTAAAACAGAAGTGATTTCTGACGTTCCCCAAGGAAGTGTTATAGGCCCTTTGCTGTTCCTTATCTATACAAACGATCTGAGAGGCAATCTGGGCAGCCGTCGTAGGTTGTTTGCAGATGACGCTGTCGTTTATCGACGAATAAACTTATCCGAAGATAAAAACAAACGGCGAAACAATTTAGAAACGATATCTGAACTGTACGAAAATTGGCAGTTGACACTAAATAACGAAAAGTGTGAGGTCTTCCACATGAGTACTGAAAGGAATCCGTTAAACTTCGGTTACACGATAAATCAGTCAAATACAAAGACGGTAAATTCAACTAAATACCCAGGAATTACAATTACGAACAATTCAAATTGGAAGGAACACACATAAAATGTTGTGGGGCAGGCTAAGAGAGATCTTCTAAGAAACTGCCTACACTACACTTGTCCGTCCTCTTTTAGAGTACTGCTGCGTGGTGTGGGATTCTTACGAGATAGGACTGACGGAGTACATCGAAAAAGTTCAAAGAAGGGCATCACGTTTTGTATTATCGCGAAATATGGGAGAGAGTGTCACAGAAATGATACAGTATTTGGGCTGGACAGCATTAAAAGAAGGCCTTTTTTGTTGCGATGGAATCTTCTCACGAAATTCCAATCACCAACTTTCTCCTCCGAATGCGAAAATATTTTGTTGCCACCGACCAACAAAGGGAGAAACGATCACCACGATAAAACAAGGGAAATCAGACTCGTACGGAAAGATATAGGTGTTCGTTCTTTTCGCGCGCTATACGAGATTGGAATAATAGAGAATTGTGAAGGTGGTTCGATGAACCCTCTGCCAGGCACTTAAATATGATTTGACAGTATCCATGCAGATGTAAATGTAGACTTGTTCTCCTTCCTTGAGGGCCATATCACTTAGGATCTGTGGAAGGACCGTTAGCCTACCTCTTTTTTGGATGTAAGTGCTTTTTGTTCCTATAACATCGTCTAGATCCTTGTTATTAACTATGTAAAGTAGCTTTCATTACTCAAACAAAACCGCCACGAATTTTTTTCTATTATGCAGTCACCATCCACGTATCACCTCTCCTGATATGGGAGGCTATTACGTAATCATTCACGAAAGACTGATTCAAACGAACAAAATACGGAATAGAGTTGTCACATTATAATTGTCTACCATTACGAAATACGCGTGAGAAACAGCCAAGGCCAAACGCATGATGGCCATTTTTCTTGATGTGACGAGATATCTGATTTCTGTCAAATGGGAACGTAGAAATGTAATCTGCTACTGTTCAGATTAGGTACTTTCAAACAAATGGCACCTACAGCATCATGTCGTGATGGAGTTTAAAGATAATGTGCTACGACAGAAATATCTATGGAATGATGCGACTGCTTTTTCCTAATTGCGTTTATATCATCTTCGAAAATAAATCGTAGTTACAAGGTTTAATATGAGGCAAGTGTTATAGTTCTCAGCGATTCACATTACGTTCCTCACGTTCCGTTGTCCTCCGGGAATGATGGAAGTAATTTTCAGTGTCAGATGTCGTCACTTTTACCCAACAACAGACGCTATGTGGTGCGCCACGTTTGTGGATAGTAAGTATCACGTTCGGCTATCTCCTGTTGACCTGCTACAGGAAGATGGCCTTCCCTATCGCTCTGTTTACTTGGTGTAGTTATACAAGGACTACTTGCTTCTTGACAAGTTTCATAATTCTAGATCAACTGTAAGTACCCTATAGATTCTGACAAGTGAGTTTGCGAGTATCAAAATAAGTGGCACTGACTTTGAAGCTTAAATATTTTACTCCGCCAAGATGCCGTAGACTTTGGTATGTGACATAAATTTCGACTTGATACGTCTAACTGATCCTGAGAAAAACGGGTCTTAACGGCGGACGGACAGATAGACAGACGGACGACGAAGGGTTCCTTGTTGTACCGATTCTTGTGCTGAGCTCTAAACGCGAATGATTTCATTCGTTGTGGAATAGGCTGCTACGATAGGCCCATACAGTCTTACAGCTTCCTTTTCTTTCTCATATTTGTGAGTACAACACATGGGTTTCAGTGGCTGACCAACATAGACAATGTATTCTACGCAACATCGTTAAGCTTTTTTGGTGTGAAGCCATTTTTTCAGAAATGACGGTAGCGGAAAATGTTTGTCAATTAGGTCTGTGATAGATGAAAACCGTACTGCGTTCTTACTTCCGTTAATGTGTTTCTGTGATGTTTGTAAATAATTAAACCGTGTTAGTGAATAAGAAGTAGGTAAAATGATTTCGCAATAGCAGTCTTAGTAATAGAAGTTCTAGTCATTCCTGGATCACTTGTATAAGGATACTGAACCTCTCGTTGCATTATAGTTTAAGATAAAAAACAATAATTCTTGTACTCTCATTGCATTATAGTTTAAGATCAAAAACAATAATTCTTTTATGAATATTATGAGAAGAAAAGTTACTACTAACCATTAGCGGAGATGGTGAGTCGCAGATAGGCACAACAAAAAGACTCTCACAATTAAAGCTTTCGGCCATGGGTCTTCGTCAACAATAGACACACACACACACACACACACACACACACACACACACACACACACACACACGCACGCACGCACGCAAACGCAACTCACACACATAACTGCAGTCTCAGGAAACTGAAACCACAACATACCAACTGGTTGCAGTTGTGCGTGTGAGTTGTGTGTTTATTGTTGATAAAGAGTCTTTTTGTTGTGCCTATCTGCGACTCCATTAGAACTACCAATAGCCTTGGGAGAGCCAACCTAACAAAACTCTACCATCTGGTGAGCAAGATGTATGAGACAGGTGAAATACCCCCAGACTTCAAGAAGAATATAGTAATTCTAATTCCAAAGAAGGCAAGTGATGACAAGTATGAAAATTATCGAACTATCAGTTTAATAAGTCACGGCTGCAAAATGCTAACACAAATTCTCTACAGAAACCGACCTCGAGGAAGATCAGTTTGGGCCCCTTAGAAATGTTGGAACACGTGAGGCAATACTGCCCCTACGAATTACCTTAGAAGATAGATTAAGGAAAGGCAAACCTACGTTTCTATCATTTGTAGACTTAGAGAAAACTTTAGACAATGTTGACTCTTTCAAATTCTGAAGGTGGCAGGGGTCAAATACTGGGGGCGACATGCTATTTACATTTTGTACAGAAACCAGATGGAAGGTATAAGAGTCGAGGGACATGAAAGAGAACCAGTGGTTGGGAAGGGAATGAGACAGGGTTGTAGCCTATTCTCGATGTTATTCAATATTGAACAAGCAGTAAACGAAACAGAAGAAAAATTTGGAGTAGGAATTGAAATCCACGGAGAAAAAAGAAAAACTTTGATGTTTGCCGATGACACTCTAATTCTGTTGGAGACAGCAAAGGACATGGAAGACCAGTTAAACGGAATAGACAGTGTCTTGAAAGGAGGGTATAAGAGGAAAAATCAACAAAAGCAAATCGAGGTTAATGGAATGTAGTCAAATTAAATGAGGTGATGCTGAGGGAATTAGATTAGGAGATGAGACACTTAAAGTAGTAAATGAGATTTGATATTTGGGAAGCAAAATAACTGATGATGGCCGGAGAGGATATAAAATGCAGCCTGGCAATGGCAAGGATATCGTTTCTGAAGAAAAGAAATTTGTTAGCATCGAGTACAGATTTAAATGTCAGAAAGTCTTTTCTGAAAGTACTTGTGTAGAGTGTAGTCATGTATGGAAGTGAAACATGAACGATACACAGTTTAGACAAAAAGAGAATAGAAGCTTTCGAAATGCGGTGCTACAGAGTAATGTTGAAAATTAGGTGGGTAGATCACATAACTAATGAGGAGGTACTGAAAAGAATTGTCGAGAAGAGAAATTTGTGGTACTACTTGACTAGCAGAAGGAATCGGTTGGTAGGACATGTTCTGGGGCATCAAGGGATCACCAATTTAGTATTGGAAGGCAGCGTGGAGGATAAAAATCGTAGAGGGAGACGAAGAGAAGAATACACTAAGCAGATTCAGAAGGATGTAGGTTGCAGTAGTTACTTGTAGATGAAGAAGCTCGCACAGGATAGAGTAGCTTGGAGAGATCATAATATTGTTACATTCCATCCTGGATTTTCCATTGTTTAATTGATGTATGAAGGTATTTACACAGTACGGGCCTAGTTTGACAATAGCGAGACAGGTAATAGGCAGTGGCCCTATAGTGAAACCATATCGGCCCCTGCCTGAAGTAATTTAGCGAAAACACGGAAAACTTAAATGAGAGTGGCTAGATGCTGATTAGAGCTTCCATCCTCCAGAATAAAAATTTTCATGAAAACAGTGCTACCTCATTTTATACATTCGTAGAGAATAATACTGTTTTGTTTAGACATTCCCACCAAGAAGTTACGTCGTAATATAAAAGGATAATGTTATACTGTTTGTTTATTTCTCAATACTAGTCACTGTACCCACTATATATACTTTACCGGCTGACCTCAAGACCACGTCTGTGATGTTTGATTTCCATTTTGGGTGTTGTTTAATCGTCGCAGAAGCAATAACTGGTGGTAATAGTGCATGTATATTAAATTCGCATTGCAGTAGGAGATTATGCATCTCCAGTTCACAAGAGAATGCAGGAGATATGTGGTGGCGCACCAATTCTGTACTGCACCGTTGTCAGAGCCACATACATTTCAAGGCATTTGTAAAACCTAACTGTATGGTGTCCACCAGGCATCAATACTGCGTCTCTATCAATTATAAAGAGGCCTACCTCGTCTTTTATCCTGCTCTAGTGACAAATGGATAAGCAGAGACTATTTTACTGCTTGATCTGTTTTCAGATTGTCACAATATCCTTCACTCCACATGTCCATCTCTCGCCATAGTACATACAACAGCAATTCACGAAAAAGTGCTATGTTCCTTGCGCTTAAACTGTGTTTTGTTCTGTTACTAAGACCCGAGTGTGACTAGTTGTCAGGGTTAGATCACTACCTAAAAAATATACAACGACTTATAAATTAGTTAATATGCGAACAGAAGACCTTAATTTTTAATTCTGGGAATTGATAAACACTCAAAATACTCAAACGGAAATGAAAAGTGTTACAACATGAACACCTTGGCTGCATGCTACTGAACTGATACTCTATTCCAGGGGCGGCCACGGTTTGCCAAACTTCACGCAAGCATGGGGTGCAGGCCGCAGGCGGTCGCGGTGCAAGGCGCTGCCTGTTCCGGCTTTGCTCGGTCTTTCCCGGAAGTACACGGAGCAATGGTGCGTTACTTTTTAGTATTGCGGGGTGGCATTTTTCAGACGGCACAGCTCTCTTCGGCTATATGCGAATGGCTCGAAGACTTCTTAAGTAATAGAACCCAGTAAGTTGTCATCGACGATGAGAGTTCATCAAACAAAAGGGTAGCGTCAGGAGTGCCTCAGGGAAGAGTGACAGGACCGCTGTTGCTTTCTGTATACTCAAACTGTTTGGCGGACAGGGTGGGCAGCAATCTGTGGTTATTTGCTGATGATTCCATGGTGTACGGTAATGTGTCGAAGTTGAGTGGCTGTAGGAAGGTACAAGACGACTTAGAAAAAATTTGCAATTGGTGTGATGAATGGCAGTTAACTCTAAATGTGGAAGAATGTAGGTTCATGTAGATGAGCAGGAAGATCAACCCTTTAATATTCGGGCACAGTGTTACTAGTGTCCTGCTTGACACAGTCAAGGCCACGCGGTGTGGCCTCGCGGTTAGAGGCACCATGTCTCGAATTGTGCGGTCGCCCCCAACGGAGATTCGAGTCCTCCCTCGGGCATGGGTGTGTGTGTGTTGTCCTTAGGGTAACTCAAGGGACCGATGACCTTAGCAGTTTGGTCCCTTAGGAACTCACAGACATTTGAACATTTGAACACAGTCAAGTCGTTTAAATATCTGGGCGTAACGGTGCAAAGCGATATGAGGTGGACCGAGCATGTGCGAAATGTGCTAGGGAGGGCAAATAGCCGACTTCGATCTACTGGGAGAATTTTAAGAAAGAGTGGTTCGCCTGTAAAGGAGAGTGCATATAGGACGATGGTGCGACCTATTCTTGAATACTGTTCGCTTGTTTTGGATCCGTATCAGGTCGAATTGAAAGGAGGCATCGAATCAGTTCAGAGGCGGGTTGCTAGATTTGTTACCGATAGGTTCGAACAACACATAAGTGTTACGGTGAGGCTTCAGGAACTCAAATGGGTATCCCTGGAAGGAAAGCGACTTTCTTTTCAGGAAACACTATTGAGAAAATTTAGAGAACCGGCTTTTGAAGCTGACTGCAAACGATTCTACTGCGGCCAACACACGATGCGCGTAAGGACCACGAACGTAAGATACGAGATATTAGGGCTCATACGGAGGCAAATCGACTGTCCTTTTTCTCTCGCTGTATTAGCGACTGTAACAGAAATGGGAATGACAAGTAGTGGTACAAAGTACCCTCCGCCACGGTCCTTACGGTTGCTTGCGGTGTGTCTATGTAGGCGTAGACGCTCGATTCAGCAGAATCGTGGAGTTAGTGCTATTTACCCTTGCTGTTTACCCTTTGCTATTTATTCGTGACACGAAGAACGTTTACAAGTCCAGTGGCTGATTGCACAAAAAGAGGCAGCCTTGTGATCTATTGTCACAAGCCTCTAGAAATGAGTTGGAATGACAGGAGAGAGGGATGAGAATTATTGATATATATTATACCGTATAAGTCACAGGTACTCAATATTTGCTATGAAACCACAGTACAATACCACGTAGAAAGAATTTAAAGACTTAGTTGAAAGTGAAAGAACAAAAAATTACGACGATCGACAAACGACATTCATTGTTCCATACAGCAAGAAGCACTTTGTACTAAATTTGCAGGCGTAGAGCATGTAAAGATATTGGTGATACGAGTAGTAAAATTCCTGAAGTATCAGTCATTATTCCACAGTCAGTCGCAACAGTTTTCGATGGAACTGAACGAAGAGTATGCAGTGGCTATGTGCTACCGGAAAGTAAATTGATTAAGTGAAGAGGAATGTATGGAAAGATTTGTTGATTAAAATGTAGGTATTATTGATTTTGTGAAGGAAACTGGAGTACAGTAACGAACAGTAGAACATTCAGGATGGAGTGGAGGCCTCGGATTTTAAGTGGACTTGATTGCACACTCACAAGGTGAGAAACAACTTTTTGCTAATTTGGTGTGGATGTATTTAGAAAGAAAATCACATTGTAGAAGGGACACAATCTGTCAAACCTGTTCAGTTTCCGAAGCTCCTTGGTGAGGTCTGAAGAGTTCACTGTGGCCTTCACAGAATTACAAGGATAATTTCCTAAACGTTTTGAGGACACTGCAAGTCTTAAATCTGTTTCCGAGACAGTTTGCCATTTAGTTGAAAGCGCCCCTGTGCATGTGCAAATGTAGCCTATTGGTCTGTAAGGCAATTCCCGTTTTAAGACAAATCCCTTTAATGTCAAAACTATCGAAACGTCTACAGTGCTCTACTCAGGTAGTTTTTAAGTCTCCAAAATGATGATTCAAAGATGGTACAATATTTAGACCAACATGTGTGCGTGTGTCACACATTTTTTCGACACTGAAACTAAATAAGTAATTATTACGTGACAACCTGAGTGTGAATTTTGTTAAAGGCTCTGCATCTGTTCATATGCCGACAGTTTGCATTAGATAAAAATTATAACAATTCAATAATACAAATTTTTTTTGGGTAACCTGTGTTGTTGAGAAATGTCAAATATAAAAACGAGTCATATGCATTGCCATTTAAATGTGGGACGTTCGCAGTTTCCGCCTCCTCATGCTCAGACAGAGTGGAATGGTGGTGGGGGAAGTGTGCCAGCGAGGCTGAGTATTAATGCACTCAGGTCAAGGCACAGACCGCGAGATGAATCCTTGGCCACCCCTGCTCTAGACGTTTAAAACACCATTCATATGTGAGCTTATTTTCAGTACGGAAACATGCCATTCATGCAGATGAAGAATTGCATGAGTACATAATAGCTATTGGATATATCTAACATTATTGGACTTCTCAAGTGGATCTTACAACACAATGTGAACGGAGCACATTCATGTGCAGCTTTCCGCCATCCATCTTTAGGATCGTAAGAAAGGTTGAATTGTTGGCGTAACTGGCATGGGAGCATCATAGTGACAGATGGCACAGAGGGTTGACTGTAGTGCAGTGACTGCAGAACGAGTGGTGGCGGACTCAGGGCAGCAGTGTGCCAACAATATTAGGCATTGGTCCCCCAAGAAGGGCTACACCACGTCAAGATCGTAGGACTTGTTCGACTAACTCCGACCGATAAAAAGCGATAACGGCAGCTGAATGGGACAGAAACCGGAAGATGAGTTGTACGCCTACATACAAACAATTTATTGCAATTTCAGGACAACTGGATGATTTATTCAAGAGCAAGAGCTTCAAAAATCGAGTAAGTCAGTTATGTGTTGGTCCATCCCTGGCCCTTATTCAAGCAATTACTCCCCGTGGCATTGACTGATAGAGTTGTTCGGTGTTCTCCTGAGGGATATCGTGCCAAATTCTGTTCACCTGGATCTTTAGATCGTCAAAATCACGAGCTGGTTGGAGAGCACTGCCCATGATGATCCACACATTCTCAATTGGGGAAAGACCCGGTGACTTTGCAGGAAAAGATAGAGCTTGACAAGCACGAAGACAAGCAGTAGAAAATCTAGCTGTATGTGGGCAGGCATTATCTTGTCGAAATGTAAGTGCGGGATGGATTGCCATGATGGGCAACAAAACGGGGCGTAGAAAATCGTTGACGTACCGCAGTGCCTCGAATAACAACCTTGCTACGAAATGAAATGGCATCTCGGACCACCAGACAGTAAGACGGGAGACAGTCTATTGTGTGTCCCCCCCCCTCTCCCCCCACCGCTGTCCAGAGCATCTTCAAACACGTCTTTGCTTTCGCTGTTTATCGGGCCCAGTACGAAGTGTGACTCATTATTGAAGACAATTCTAATCCATTCAAGGAGATTCCACGCCAATGAAGAGTCTAGAGACGCCCCAGACAGTAATGGAATACCGACCTGTCTATCGTTCACAGCAGTACCGCTTTGGTTTTAAGCTGCGACACCCTTACAGTACCGTGGTACGTCGAATATATTCTACGAACCGTTCTGTTGCCCTTTATGGTAAGCCATCGTGGGCTCACGTTTCAACAAGATAGTTCCCTCCCGCACATGGCGAGAATTTCCACTGCTCGTATTCATGCTTTCCGAAACCCACCTTGACCGGCAAGGTCGCTGGAACTTCCCCTCGCCCTTTTTCCCACCCCCATCCCCGTCTACCCAATTGAGAGCGTTTGGAGCATTATGGGTAAGGACCATCATACAGTACGGGTTTTTGACGATCTAAGGCACCAGTTGGGAAGAATTTGGCATGATATACCTCGGGAGGACATCCAAAATGCCTATCAATGCAAACCCGAATGGCTGCTGGCATAAGGGCCAGAGGTGGACCAACGCGTTATCGGCTTATTCAGTTAGTGAAGCTCTTTCTCTTGATAAATCATCCATTTTTTCTCAATTTGTAATAATTTGTTAATCTGTATGTGTACATCGAAACTAGCAACATCCGTCGAATTTGGGTAATTCTTTCATGGTGCGTCGATTTTTTTCTTTTTAAAAGTCTAGAACTAGAAGCTCGAGTTGCAATGCGTCTTTCGCTGTTGACACCATACCGTGGAGAATAGAGACTTGCATGATGTACATTAGTACTCTGAAATGCAATCTGTGGTATTCGGAGATGAGCCTCGCCTCTATTTGTGGCGGTCAGAACGACCCCACCGTGTCCGTGGACGACCAGGTGTAGAGTCAAGGAAGCAGCGATTCTCGAGACCCCTACAACTACAGGAATTATTGTGTGGGAGCTACTCGATATGACCGCAGTACTGATTATGTGATTGCTTACAGAAAGATGACTGTTAGCCACCTCAGCTCCAGCTGAATATTGCAAGACACTGCACTGCAGTTCACATCAGAAACGCTTTGAGGGATATATGGACTACTGACTGGCTTGCCTGGTCCCCAGATTTGTGACTCCTAGAGTGTATGGGATGCGATGGCAAGACGTACAGCCTCCAAGCATCAGCCTTCATCGACTAATACAGCATGGTTTTCAGACATAATAACAAACTCCTCAAAATGATAGAAACCATTTTCTTCCCTGCGACAACGAACTGCGGATTGCATTTATGCCTGTGTCTGCCAGAGCTCAAACTGCTGTTGATTATGCATGTCAGCTCCAAATGGAATGCAAGCTTAATCACTATGTGATGAAGATTTACAGAAAGTTTGATAGTAGTGTGATCTTAGGTTTTCCCGATGAATCAGCTGTTTCTGCCGTTGTAGGGTGTCCAGATGGGTCCAGTTGTTTTCGTTGTACCAGATGGACACCCGACAACAGTGTAAACAGTATGATAGTTATCAGACTGATGTAACGCTTCTCATTTCCGTCAGTGTATAAATACGGGATTGCAGCCGGTCGTCATAAAATTTATTCTACGATATTTCGACTGGACACCTACTAGTCGTCTACGATGACTCATCTGAAGGTGACTGGCAGGTGTTCAGCCGAAATATCGCGGAGTGAAGTTCACAACGACCGGCTGCAATCCCGAAATCTCCTCGAACGTTTAATCTGCCGGAAAAGTTTTAATTTGACAAGGTAAACGTGTAAAACATTGATTTCTCAGTAGGACTACTTTTGTAAAAGGTTAGAAAAAATGGTTTGTGCTTAGTGACCTAAATTCCACTCTGTTAAGAGCATACTCACTCATAGTCAAGGGCTAAGGGTTTCCAACTTGGAACTTGGAGACTAGTGGGAGAACTACTCGCAGGGCTTGAAGTCTTAATCTACCAAGCATGACAGCAGACACCGAACGATCAAGAGGTGCTCTGCTAGGATCGTAGGAGATATATAGAAGGAGTGCTACCTTTGAAGGCTTCGCTGCAGCCTACAGACAACGTAGCGTCGCTACGACGCGGTTATATATGCATTCATATATAGCCAAGGGATTAGTGTGCCAATCGTGTCTTTCCGACATATTTGTGGTAAACGAGGAAACGTGAACTATGCCGATGTTATTTCGAAATTCGTCCAAACAGGACCAACTTGCTGTTACTGGTTTCTTGGTTGCCAAAGTACAAACACCAGTAGACATGCATCGGAGAATGAAGAATATGTGTGGTGCAGCATGTTTGTAGCAAAACCGACGTTGACTAATGGTGCGCCAAGTTCCGTCATGGTTGCGATTCGACACAAGACGTCGGTCGACCTGGGAGGCCACTCTCATCAAATGAGAGACTCTTGAGCACCCCGTCCCCCTGCATTTATAGACTTGATCTCTTTCCTTGCGATCATCACGCCATCGGTACCTTACAAAATGCAGTGAAGGTGTGATGATGCCTGTCGCACTGGATGTGCAGCAGGCGTTTACCCACGTCTTTGTGCAGAAGAACATGGTGGTGTACCAGACGGGGATCTTCAGCCTGGTACGTTGGTGGGATGATTGGCACAATGCTTACTCTGATTCTGCTTGGCTGGCAGACCAATTCCGGTCTCTACGGCCTTCTAACTGAAACTTTATGATCGTCCCATGTGTTTAGCCCATACGAAAGTGTATCAGAAATTCTCACAAACTTAGAATGGTATTCTTTGGAAGAAAGATGACTTTGTTCTAGAGAAATAAACTACTGACCATTAAAATTGCTACACCACGACGATGACGTGTTACAGATGCGAAATTTAACCGACAGGGAAAAGGTGCTGTAATACGCAAATGATTAGCTTTTCGGAGCATTCACACATGGTTGGCGCAGTTGGCGAAACCTATAACGTGCTGACATGAGGAAAGTTTCCAATCGATTTCCCATACACAAACAGCAGTTGACCGGAGTTGCCTGGTGTAATGCCTCGTGTAAGGAAGAGGAATGCGTTCCATCACGTTTCCGACTTTGATAAAGGTCGGGTTGGAGCATATCGCGATTGCGGTTTATCGTATCTCGACATTGATGCTCGCGTTGGTCGAGATCCAATGACTGTTAGCAGAATACGGAATCGGTGGATTCAGGAGGGTAATACAGATCGCCGTGCTGGATCCCAACGGCCTACTAGCAGTCGAGATGACATGCATCTTATCCGCATGGCTGTAACGGATCGTGCAGCCACGTCTCGATACGTTTGCAAGACAACAACCATCTGCACGAACAGTTCGACGACGTTTACAGAAGCATGGACTATCAGCTCGGAGACCATGACTGCGGTTACCATTGACGCTGCATCAGAGACAGGAGCGGTTCCGATGGGTTACTCAACGAAGAAACCTGGGTGCATGAATGGCAAAACATCATTTTTTCGGATGAATCCAGGTTCTGTTTACAGCTTCATAATGGTCGCATACGTGTTTGGCGACATCCCATGTATTCGTCATCGCCATAATGACGTATGACCCGGCGTGATGGTATGGGGTGCCATTGGTTACACGTCTCAGTCACCTCTTGTTCGCAGTGACGGCTCTTTGAACAGTGGACGTTACATTTCAGATGTGTTACGACCTGTGGCTATACTCTTCACTCGATCCCTGCGAAACCCCACATTTCAGCAGGGTAATGCACGACCGCATGTTGCCTTTCTGGATACAGAAAATGTTCGACTGCTTCCCTGGCCAGCACATTCTCCAGATCTCTCACCAACTGAAAACGTCTGGTCAATGGTGGCCGAGCAACTGGCTCGTCACAATACGCCAGTCACTACTCTTGATGTTGAAGCTGCAAGGGCAGCTGTACCTGTACACGCCTTCCAAGCTCTGTTTGAATCAATGCCCAGGCGTATCAAAGCCGTTATTACGGCCAGAGGTGATTGTTCTGGGTACTGATTTCTCAGGATCTATGCACCCAAATTGCGTGAAAATGTTATCACATGTCAGTTCTAGTATAATATATTTGTCCAATGAATACCCGTTTATCATTTGCCTTTCTTCTTGATGTAGCAAATGTATTCCCAGTTGCGAGTATGAACATCAGCTGTGTAATGGAATGACGACAATGAAAATTTGTGCTGGACAAGGACTCGATCCCCACAGATTATTACCTGAACCTAAAGAAATCGGAATACGTTTTTCTATTTTAAGTCCTCACTAATATGTACGTCAAAACGTATAGAACATTCAACTTTAATTGCTAGGTTACGGAGACATACCACAGTTTCATATGATGTATTTTTTGCAGATGGTGTGCCTAAAAATAGTCTATCTGTATTCAGTATCCCTGTTCGTAAAAAATTTCTTAATAACTTACTATAGTAATTCTTTTAAAATTCTCTCTCTTCACACTATTCCATAATTTTTATCATCAGCAAAAAAGGAAATTTCTGTATCTCTCAATTCAATTTGTATCGTTATAAATAAATGGATACACGCAAAAAAGTGGTGGGGAAGTCGCATAATCATATACCTCGAAATGCATGACGTACAATCTATTTACACTCCTGGAAATTGAAATAAGAACACCGTGAATTCATTGTCCCAGGAAGGGAAAACTTTATTGACACATTCCTGGGGTCAGATACATCACATGATCACACTGACAGAACAACAGGCACATAGACACAGGCAACAGAGCATGCACAATGTCGGCACTAGTACAGTGTATATCCACCTTTCGCAGCAATGCAGGCTGCTATTCTCCCATGGAGACGATCGTAGAGATGCTGGATGTAGTCCCTTGGAACGGCTTGCCATGCCATTTCCACCTGGCGCCTCAGTTGGACCAGCGTTCGTGCTGGACGTGCAGACCGCCTGAGACGACGCTTCATCCAGTCCCAAACATGCTCAGTGGGGGACAGATCCGGAGATCTTGCTGGCCAGGGTAGTTGACTTACACCTTCTAGAGCACGTTGGGTGGCATGGGATACATGCGGACGTGCATTGTCCTGTTGGAACAGCAAGTTCCCTTGCCGGTCTAGGAATGGTAGAACGATGGGTCCGATGACGGTTTGGATGTACCGTGCACTATTCAGTGCCCCGTCGACGATCACCAGAGGTGTACGGCCAGTGTAGGAGATCGCTCCCCACACCATGATGCCGGGTGTTGGCCCTGTGTGCCTCGGTCGTATGCAGTCCTGATTGTGGCGCTCACCTGCACGGCGCCAAACACGCATACGACCATCATTGGCACCAAGGCAGAAGCGACTCTCATCGCTGAAGACGACACGTCTCCATTCGTCCCTCCATTCACGCCTGTTGCGACACCACTGGAGGCGGGCTGCACGATGTTGGGGCGTGAGCGGAAGACGGCCTAACGGTGTGCGGGACCGTAGCCCAGATTCATGGAGACGGTTGCGAATGGTCCTCGTCGATACCCCAGGAGCAACAGTGTCCCTAATTTGCTGTGAAGTGGCGGTGCGGTCCCCTACGGCACTGCGTAGGAACTACGGTCTTGGCGTGCATCCGTGCGTCGCTGCGGTCCGGTCCCAGGTCGACGGGCACGTGCACCTTCCGCCGACCACTGGCGACAACATCGATGTACTGTGGAGACCTCACGCCCCACGTGTTGAGCAATTCGGCGGTACGTCCACCCGGCCTCCCGCATGCCCATTATACGCCCTCGCTCAAAGTCCGTCAACTGCACATACGGTTCACGTTCACGCTGTCGCGGCATGCTACCAGTGTTAAAGACTGCGATGGAGCTCCGTATGCCACGGCAAACTGGCTGACACTGACGGCGGCGGTGCACAAATGCTGCGCAGCTAGCGCCATTCGACGGCCAACACCGCGGTTCCTGGTGTGTCCGCTGTGCCGTGCGTGTGATCATTGCTTGTACAGCCCTCTCGCAGTGTCCGGAGCAAGTATGGTGGGTCTGACACACCGGTGTCAATGTGTTCTTTTTTCCATTTCCAGGAGTGTAGATATAGTCATGTGTCTTTCATATTTCATATTGAATAGATTATACCCCTACGCATTAGTATATTAGTGAAACAGTAGATTAGAGGTTTTTATCATGCTCTCTTATTTTGTGGCACATATTGAAGTTAGTAGTCTTGTTCGATTACTCTAGAACACGTATGTATTATCACTCGCATTTACAAAGGATCGTAAGACGATTTCAGGTGATGATTTCGAGGAAGAGTAGCTCAGTAAACACTGGCAAAAAAGATAGCTCGCGTCATTAAGGAGCTGTTTCTCGTATCATATTATTACACGACGGTTTTTCGACATGTTTGGCGGAGTAACCGAACTTATGTGCCAGTACATGGTACTACATCTCTTTCGAGGACTTTACCCCTTACCTGTTAGTTACACTTGTGTCTACAAAGACAAGAAACGGAGATAAGGAGTGTACCCTTAAAGCTGTGATAGATTTGATCAAAATCGATGTGGTCAATTGCAGTGCACGAGAAGGCTATTATAAACTGTCTAGTAGCGAGTCTCATACAGAAAAAGCTACACTAACGCCCGTAAACAACTTTGCAGTAAACTGCTCCTCCTCTGTCAATCGGTTGTTCGATTTTGATGAAACGTGTCATAGCGTAACGACGCAGTTTAAGATTGAAAGTCAGACGTGCGCGAGCACGCAGAAGTGCCGCAACACGAGTGGCATGGACTCAAACGATGTCTGAATTAGTGCCGGAAGGAAATGACACCATGAATCCTGCAGGGCAGTCCATAAATCCGTAAGAGCACGAGGGGGTGGTGATCTCTTCGTAACAGAGTGTTGCAAGGTATCTCATATATGCACATTAATGTTCATGTCTGGGGAGTTTGGTGGCCAGCGGAACTGTTTAAACTCAGAGGGGTGTTTCTAAAGCGCCTCTGTAGCAATTCTGGACGTGTGGGGTGTCGCTCTGTGCTGCTGGAATTGCCCAAGTCCGTCAGAATGCACAATGGACATGAATAGATGCAGGTGATGAGACAGGATGCTTAATTACGTGTCACCGGTCAGAGTCGTGTCTAGACGCATCAGGGGTCCCATGTTACTCCAACTGCACACGCTCCACGTCATTACAGAGCCTCCACCAGCTTGAACAGTCCCCTGCTGACATGCAGGGTCCATGGATTCATGACGTTGTATCCATACCAGGACTCGTCTATTCGCTCGATACAATGTTGAAGGAGACAACATATTTCCAGTCATCAACAGTCCAATGTCGGTTTTGACGCACCCAGGCGAGGCGTAAATCGTGCAGTCATCGAGGGTGCACGAGTGAACCTTCGGCTCCGAAAGCCCATATCGATGATGTGTCGTTGAATGGTTCGCAAGCTGACATTTATTGATGACCCAGCATTGAAATCTGCAGAAATTTACGGAAGGGTTGCACTTATGTCAAGCTGATCGATTCTCGTTGGTCCCGTTCTTGCAGGATCTTTTTCCGGCCGCAGCGATGTCGGAGAAATTGATGCTTTACCGAATTCCCGATATTCACGGTACACTCTTGAAATAGTCGTACGGAAAAATCCCTTCATCCCTACCTCGGAGATGCTGTGTCCTATCACTTATGCGCCCACTATAACATCGCGTTCAAACTCACTTAAATCTTGATAACCTGCCCTTGTAGCAGCAGTAACCGATCTAACAACTTGTTGTCTTACAAAGGCGCGGTTCCGGACTTAAGCGTTTAGAACCGCTCTGCCACCGCGGCAGGCCTACTGCAGCAGTCTATCTATATACGTAAAATACAGTGTCCTGACCGACTCATCAGCGCCCAGGATAAATCGCTAAGGGTAAAAACCTGAAATTAGGAGTGGATGTTGATTTTACACTGTAGGCGTGGTTTACGAAGGATTTTTCGAAAATTTCATCCCTCAAAAATAAAGAAATACCTTGTTTCAACATATTTGGAAATTTAATCGCTATGGGAGGTGAAATAGTGGATGAAAAGTTGTTTTGAAAATAAATCGTTATTAAAGAACTTTGAAGTATTTTTAAGGCTATGCCTGTGAAAACTGGTATTTGACTTCTCAGCTAGAAATAAAAAGTACTTGTTTCAATGTTTTTGGAAATTCAACCCCCTAAGGGATTGAAATAGGAGATGAAAAGTCATATGAAATTATTTCATTATGAAAGCATTTTCTTTTGTCCATTAGAAATAAAAAATACGTGTTTCACTGTTTTTGGAAATACGACCCCCAAGAGGGTGAAAAAAGGGAGGAAAATTTTTAAGAAAGTATTTCGTTATGTTAAAAAAATTTATAGTTAAAACTGAAAAAACTGGTATTTTACTTATCTGTTTTAGGGGATCAACGTTTCTATGGCAATATCACCACAAGAACGCAAAATGCATGATTAACAAAAACCTTGGTATCCAGCTACCAGAACTGCTTTTTCGTGAGAAGCGAAGTCGGAAAATATCATCCTACTATGGCCTTAAATAGAGTGAAAAGTTTAGAAGATGTCGAAGTTTGTGAACAACACAAAAATTTGATCACAGAAAAATCTCGTGCGGACCGTACAGTCTACGCGAGCGAAGAAGCGGAAGCTAAGCTATTAATAAATAAGCTAATGGTGGAGTAATGCCGTGTAAGTATCAGCGACATAATGTTATTGTCTTTAAACTAGAGCAGCAGAGTAGTTAAGTCCGTACGATCGAAGACGTAGCTGGAAAAATCAAGTCAGTATTAAGAATTGAAACATTACAATAGTTCGCTAATTCGTTGTAGTGAATGTTTCCACACAACAAGAATTAAAACGCTGCATTTACATCTTTGTCGCCGACAGACACACAAAACACTCATTTTTCACAGTACAGAATGTTTAAAAGCAAGTTGAAAAAAGTCTGCTAAAGGCAAGGCCATGTGGTAGCAAGCGCCTCGTGTTACGACTGATAATTGCAGATAAGCGACACATGAGTTGGAGGATAAGGGTAACGCAATATTCAGGTCTGGTTTTCACACAGGTCTGCTCTGTGTACACAATGTTATAGGAACACAAGATTTTCATATAAAATTCATAACTCATAAGCAGCACTCAATATGTTACGCTTCCGGAAAGGTTTTTGTCGTCGTTGGTACCATAAAGAATGAATTGCATGATTTGCTTTCATCTGCAGTTACAATGTGCAACATGAAATTTGAGGAAATATTCTACCTATTGATATCGGGTTTGGTAGCCACTTCATCCTTTTTTTATTGATTTTCGATTCCCCACCACTTGGGGACAGGCGAGCTGATTGCAGCTTAATACGCTGCGCTACAGCCGAGAGAAAAGTTAAACAAAACGAACATATAAAACAAACTGTAACACCTCCGTTTTTTATCCCGACCTGATCTGATCGATTAGCAGCCCACTACTTATTATTTACGTGACCGTAAACCTAATGGGGCTGGTAATCGGAATTGACTGCTACGAAAGTTGTTACTTTCCAGTTCGTCCTGTTCAATACTATAATACTGAATGTATGGTAATAAGGAACACCAACACAGTTTTACTAATTACGAACTTATATTCTTCTCAAAACACAAAAAGGAGACAGCCACTGCCTTCATCATACATATCTAATTACGACTAATCTCAGCACAGGCTTTCTTCATTTGCCATTATCGTCCCACCCTAATCCATCACTGCATCCAACACTGCAATCCAAGGTTAGGCCGGCGCGGTAGACGCAAAACTAAATATCAGCTCTAGTAACGTCATTGATCACTTTTATAAAGTTACTTCATCACTTTCCTGGTATTTATTTATTATTTAGTGGTCTAACCACGGCGATGGTGACACCCTTCTCGGTTAAAAACCCTATATTCCAATAATGGCCTCCACACACACACTATTCCCGCCAACCACCCCGGCGCATCTCGACACTCGCTCTCGCAACACGTCACAATCGATTGTTCGCCCTATCGACCTGTGCCGAGTGCATAGTTTAGTAAGGGCCTACGGACCCCTTACAAAACATATAAAAATGCGATAAAATTGTAACAACTTTTTTAATAACAGTAAAATGGCAGAAAGTTGCGGAACCTAAAATACAAAACCAGGGCGTTGACAATGCGGATGAAGATACACAGGAAGGAGACATGCACAATAAAAAAACACGGCCACAGTCGGGTTTCTGTTCGCACGAGATAAAAACACAACTAGTGACAGTATGGAAGCTGTTCGCAACACTGACAGGAGACGCACAACTCTGAACACTCACTTAAAACCATTGTAGAGGCGACACGACGCCTCCCTTTCATCTTTTTGTCACTCACGCTTAAGTATGGTGTTTCTAAATGATCATATAAGCTCTGTCAATGGTATCTCAGTTTCTGAAAGGAAACGATATCCGTATTAGATGTCAAGTTCTTCGAGCAGGGTTTCAAACGTTCCTGCCAGAGCTTCACTGAAAGTAGATCAGAACACACTAAGCCTTCCTTCAATATTCTCACTTTGTTTTCATGTTCAAAAATGTTCAAATGTGGGTAGTGAATGAAATCTTGTGGGACTGAACTGCTAAGGTCATCAGTCCCTAAGCTTACACACTACTTAACCTTAATTATCCAAGGACAAACACACACACCCATGCCCGAGGGAGGACTCCAACCTCCGCCGGGACAAGCCGCACAGTCTATGACTGCAGCGCCGGAGACCGCTCGGCTAATCCCGCGCGGCTTTGTTTTGATGAAAGAGTTTCACATGGTCCAGTTATATTACTTTTACTACCGTCAATGTTCGACGTTAACATGCGATTACCACTCACAGACGATAGGTGGCAGCACTAGCAGTGAAGGCTATATAAGGCGTGTCTGGAGGACGCGGACAACATTGCAGTCGTAGTCATACTGCGAAACGGAGCGGTTTCTCTGACTTACAAAAGGGGATCAAGTGTGGAAGTATTTCCGAAACAACTAAGTTTGTAAACTTTTTCGTGTCGCTATGGTTAAAGTATACCGTGCATCGCAAATCCGAAATCGGAGCCGAGGTAACTGTGTTGCACCACTGGCCATAGTAAGTGACAGTGGTAAATGACGGTAGCGAGCGCCTCTGCGTATGGGCCCCCGCTGACTGCTGTTCATCGGCGAAGAAGTCTGGAATTTGCTCGGTAGTAACGGAACTGAACGAACACTGAATAGCGACAAGTGGTCTTTTCAGATGAACCACGTTTTATGTTCCATGAGACAGATGGCCGTTGGCAGGTATGATGTGAAACGTCTGAAAGCGAAAGGGTCCAGGCCGGAGGAGTTATGGTGTGGGGAATGTTTTCGTGGCATGCCCTTGGTGATCTCGTGATTCCTGATGGCACAAAGGAGCAACACAACTATGTGTCTATTCTTGGGGACCATGTACACTCCTGCACGCAGTTTGTCTTTCCTCGGCACGATGTCATCTATCTGCAGGGCAATGCAACGTCTCACGCAGCCCCCAGTGTAAGTGGATGGTTCGGACAGCACCATGTTGAGTGCTCTGTACTCCTCTTGCCACCAAAGTCCTGAATTAGAACCCTATGGAGAATCTGTCGGACCATCTCAATCGGACTTTTGAGTGATCAAATTGTGCATGAGTGAGTCCGCAACCGCTTAACGATGCATGGTTCGCAGGAGAGCTTCTGTAAAGTTTGGAAGGTAGGAGACGAGGTACTGGCAGAAGTAAAGCTGTGAGTACCGGGCGTGAGTCGTGCTTCGGTAGCTCAGATGGTAGAGCACTTGCCCGCGAAAGGCAAAGGTCCCTAGTTCGAGTCTCGGTCGGGCACACAGTTTTAATCTGCCAGGAAGTTTCATATCAGCGCACACTCCGCTGCAGAGTGAAAATCTCATTCTGGAAACATCCCCCAGGCTGTGGCTACGCCATGTCTCCGCAATATCCTTTCTTTCAGGAATGCTAGTTCTGCATGGTTCGCAGGAGAGCTTCTGTAAAGTTTGGAAGGTAGGAGACGAGGTACTGGCAGAAGTAAAGCTGTGACTACCGGGCGTGAGTCGTGCTTCGGTAGCTCAGATGGTAGAGCACTTGCCCGCGAAAGGCAAAGGTCCCTAGTTCGAGTCTCGGTCGGGCACACAGTTTTAATCTGCCAGGAAGTTTCATGAGTGTGTGTGTTGCCCTTAGTGTAAGTTAATTTATTAAGTAGTGTGTAAGGTTAGGGACTTATGACCTGAGTTGTTTGGTCCCATAGCACTTACCACAAATTTCCAAATTTTCGAAAGGCGTGTATGTTTCGTCTTTGTCTGCAACTATACTCAGCAAGCGAGTGTATGGTGTCTGGTGGAGGGAACATAATGCCCCTGTACCGTCTGCCTCATTCCTACTGCACTATCAAATGCTATGGAAGCAGAATTACTGTTGATTCCTCTGTGTACAATTCCAAATTTTTCCTATGTAAACATGACCAGTGTTAACATTAACGAACACATAATTTTATTCCTATTCATGCAACTACACTTCAGATATATATTGATGGAAGTAGTATGTTTCTCGACCACTTTGGTATCATGGGCTCTGGGAAATATACGTACCTCCTCACGATGGACATCTTTCTTGCTGTACCACTACAATTTGTTGCGCATTTCTGTGATATTCTCAAACAGAGAAAAGAAACATTGACGAGTCGTTCAGTTCTTCTTTAATCTTATCCATTATCTTCCATTAATCTAACTCAATAATGGTCCCAGACTGATGAACAGTGCTGCAGAAATGACCGAATGAGAATTTTTTAAAGTTGTTTCTTTCGAGAGAGAACTACACTGCCTAAGATTTTTTCAGAAAATTGACTCTGGGATCTGCCTACCTCCTGGCTACTTTCCCTCGCCTGGACTTATGTGGTCGCTCCATCTTAAATAGTTACCAGTTTTCAAATCCAAATTTGTCTATGAAATAAAAGGAGTTGTCTAGGAGAAATCCTTTTATGTTAGATTTAAAAATTGCTGTCATACATTCTATGTTATTGGACAAATGGTCGAACTTTTTTGTTACTACAGGTTGAGTCCTCTTCCGAGCCACTGATAGTTTTAATAATAGGTAATAAAAGAAGTTTTTGTGTCTAGTTTGATGTGAACCTTATTATTCTTTTCAAATGGTTTATTTAAGACTGTTTCATCGGCGGATATATGTATTGTGACAGCGCAGTTAAAATGCTTAGGTCCTTTTGACGGATCTAAATCACGTCTGTAGGTGAACATCACATTTTGTTCTTACTGCTGGTATTTTTAGAATCAATGCTCTCTTTATAAGTGGTTACATACTTCAGAAACTTATTTCATAAGATATTATTGGGTAGATATATGCAAAATATTTCAGGAAGTTAATTCGTTTGTTTCCAAGATTAACAATTAAACAAAGAGCAAAATAAGCTGAACTTCACTTTTTGAGAATCTCAGTAATATGCTTCTTTCAATTCAATGTTTCATTAATACATACATCCAAAAGTTTGGAGCCTTCTACCCCATTTACTGACTTTTGCCTACATGCTATGTCAATTGCTAGTATGATATCATTTGTTTTACAGTACTGTCTGTAATGTGTTCTTTCAGAATTTATGAAGAATATATTTTTTGAGAACCACTTACTAATTCTTTGGAAAAACATGATTTATAATTTCTTCTGTTGCTTTCTCTGCAATTGAATTTTTATAACGCCACTATCGGCTGCAAAAAGCACGAATTCTACTTGTTGAATATTAAGTGGAAGGTCTTTCACATATTTAAGGAAAAGGAATGGACCCAAAACTGAACCGTGGAAGTGGGGTGATTTTATGTTCTGAATTGTTTCTTGCGTTCCCATAAGTGTATAAATACGAGAGAAACATCATTTAAGAATTAGAGTGCGCAGATTGAGTATTTTGCATCCAATGGTTCTACAATGCATTGAACGCTGACTAGCAAGACATGTTTCGTGTTTATGAAGTGTTACATCGTAGTAACGAATATGCACGTAATCACATTATCGTCCGCACGAAGGCATGTTTAGCGACGTCGTCACAACAGCGTTCCACAAGGCACACTTACGTAATGGACTATGAAGTATGTGAGAGGAGTATTTCAAATGTACATGACTTGCTGTCTATGTTCATACATCCAGATCAGTCGTGTGATCAAGTTGTCAACTATATCATAATTTTGCTTTTCATCGGACAATAGCCGCTTTTGATCATATTGTAGGAAATAATGTTGATGCTGACGGGAAAATAGCGAAACCACGTAGGACTAGGTTACTTGACTACATGAAGTTATGTGTCAGGGAAGACTGTGCAGTCATGAATAAAATACTTTAACAAAGTAACAAAACAGTATAGACTGATACAACCTAAAATATTTATTTATGCATACAACATGAAATAATGTATGAGATTCAGAACCAGCTATCTAGTGAACTTCTTTGCAAATTATCACGTACTTCTTTTCCGTGATAGTTTCATTTCCCTCTTTTCTGTCGTTTTGTTTCGTTAAATCATCATTTCATTGTATAATTTTTGTTTTTTCTTTGAGATACGCTACATTCTTTCTCTTATACTCGTTGGCTTTTAATTCTTGTGTATTAATTACTTCCTTTCTTCCTCTGTTATTTCTTAGTTTCCATTGTTTGTTTCTACATTTTTTTTAATCTTGTAGAGCAACTTATACTCCGTGCGCTCTCGAATCTGTCAAATTTTGCATTCGTGATCTCCTCGGGAGGTGTAAGTAGGGGGAAGCAATATATTCGGTACCTCGTCCAGAAACGCGCCCTCTCGAAACCTGGACACTAAGCTACACGATGCAGAGCGTCTCTCTTGCAGAGTCTGCCACTTGAGTTTGCTAAACATCTCCGTAACGCTATCACGCTTAACAAATAACCCTGTGACGAAACGCGCCGCTCTACTTTGGATCTTCTTTGGATCTTTTCTATCTCCTCTGTCAACCCGACCTGGTACGCAACCCACACTGAAGAGCTATACTCAAGTACAGGTCTAACGAGTGTTTTGTAAGCCACCTCCTTTGTTGATGGACTACATTCTCTAAGGACTCTCCCAATGAATCTCAACCTGGCATCCGCCTTACCAACAATTAATTTTATATGATCATTCAACTTGAAATCGTTACGTACGCATACTCCCAGATATTTTACAGTTTCTTTCCTCTATAGTTACACATCAACAAAGACAAAGTCATTCTGAATATAAATAGATTTTACAATTTACATAGCATTAGAGTAGTCTTTCATAGATTAGAAACGCCACTTTTGTTTGCTATATTTAAGATACGTAAATGTGAAACTGATTTCACAAAGTCGGGAACTTGATTAGCTTTATTTTAGATTGTGTTATTGTGACCATAGTACTGAGATGAGTAGTGTAATATCGGATAATAGAGATAATAATGCCAAAACGACTGGAACAATATCACGAGTACGTTTCCTGATCATGCTATTGAAATAGGGAGACACTTCCACTTCACATCTATAGAATGGGGCAGTCACGCAATGAAAACTGGTGCCTGAGAAGGGGATTAGTGTAAGACTGCTCTGAATGTCTTGCCTGAAAATTACTTCGAGCGTAGACACTGCGCGCCTCAGAACGAAAGGATCACTTCCTCGAAATCCTGTAATTACCAACGATTGCGTCACGTAAACCTGATATTTGGCTCAAAGGTGCGTGCAGCCTCCCCTGTATTCGTGCAAAAGCGTGATACCCTGTGACGTCACCCTCGGCCTCGAAGACGCTTCCAACAGCAAGGTGTCGACACAAGCGAAGAAAAAGCCACTGCTCAGAAGTTCATTCGACCTGTAAAAGTGGTTAATGACTTCACATTGGTACCAAAATTCGCCACAATTGTGCCCAATGATAGCGTGAACGAATCACACGATAGAAAGTCGCCACAGCCCCTATTACCCACATTTCACCCCTTCTTCTGACGCCTCTGCAATGGAGGTTAGGACGGCGACTGAAATCATGCTGTTTCCTTATGAGTGGCCGAGGAAAATATTCCACACACCGCTGCTCAGAATAGCAACGAAAAGGCCTCAGTGGGTTGGATAAAGAACCTCAATGAAACCACCTCTTTCCTTGGGGCGTTGATTACCACACATTTCGCGATGGAAAACGACAGTTCTCAGAGCCTTGAGCAACGGGAAGACGTCTTTCATAACTTTTGGCACAACCTTTGAAATTGCTGACGCCCTCGGACGTTCCAATCCTTCTCTAAGGATAGTGTGGGGCTGTGAGTGCAGCGCGACCACAATTTTTGCTCTCGTGTACAGTTTGAAACCACTAGCGACCGTTCAACACCATTCTACGAAATTTGAACGTGATAAGAAGTAGCAAAGGGTGCTTATGCTTTTTATCCCTCCTTTTTCGCGTCATCCTGTGGCTTGATTACAGGGGGTTGTGACTTTAACACACTCGTGAATAAAACGGCAAAGTATCCTTCTAAGACGACTCAGTTCGGCAAAACTCTCGGTGCTACGAACCCGCCTTTGTTCAGCACCTTAAAAACGTACGTGTGCAGACAGAACCCATGGCGGGAGTCCCAAGGATTCCGCAAGCAGGCTACTGGGCTTCTCTTCAATCGGTATAATCTTGCAGCGGACGATACTGCTGCGTATATGAAGGTTTCATAGCCAAAATACAGCAGTGAAACGTACGAAGACCTTCAGAGGATCGGCTATCTGTGCACGGACTGCACTGTGGCTCTCAAAGTAAATAAATGAAACTAATTGAGAATAGTAGGTGAAGAGACTGTGAGACTGCACTATTGGCGACAAAGCACTATTTCCGCATTTTGTTCGTGATTGTTCGTGGCGGACATCCCATGACGCTTATATTCTTCACGGGTTTGCAGCCGGATCATTTCGTCCTCCAGACACAATATTTCGGCGGACCAGCTGGCCGCCATCCTCAGGTGAGTTAATGCTGGTGCACTGCCTCGCCGGAAACTGAGTTCCAGCCACAACGACGGAAACCTTTATACACCACAAACCGTTCACCGCGCGTGCGCGAGAAGATAGCGCCTCCTGGCGGTAGGAAGACACGCAGCGCGCCGGTGGAGAAAGACGGCGGAAACGATAAATCGCATCAGGAAGGATCCAAAGATCGAAAAGAAGAACGTTTTTGTTTAATGTCCGACAACATCGGATTCCATATTTTGCTTAGAGGAAAACCTCTATCCCTGTTAATAATATTGCTTGCTAATCTGATTTCAATAGATTCTTTAAGAATACATTCCCAATAGCGAGAAGCAGGAGAGATCAATTGTGTCCTGTCGTACATCATTCTGTGTCCCTCGTTAAGGCAATGTTCCGCCACTGCAGATTTCTCGGGCTGGAGCAACCGAGTGTGCCGATGATGTTCCACACACCGGTCCTTAATCGTTCGAATAGTCTGACCAATGTACTTCTTTCCACAGTGACACGGGATTTCATATACACCGGGTTTCCTCAAACCCAAATTATCCTTAACTGAGCCGAGAAGGGCTCTAGTCTTGGCCACCGGCGTAAAAACACTTTTAATATCATATCTCCTTAGAATTCTTGAAATTTTAGATGATATACTTCCCGCAAAGGGTAAATAAGCAACAGCTACAAAAGTATCCTCTATAGGCTCGCGTGACGGACCAAACTGAAGAGCACGGCATATTTGTTGTTCCGTATATCCATTCTGTTTGAAAACAGTTTTCAAATGGTCAAGTTCTTCTTTCAAATGTTCCTCGTCAGAAATGGCATAAGCTCTTTTTACCAAAGTCCGCAAAACTCCACTACGTTGGTGTGGTGGATGACAGCTGGTCGCATGAAGATAACGGTCAGTATGAGTAGGCTTCCGATACACACTGTGTCCGAAAGTCCCATCGTCCTTTCTTTCAACCAAAACATCAAGAAATGGAAGTTTGCCATCACTTTCAATTTCCATGGTAAACTGAATGCTCGGATGTAGACAATTAAAGTGATCCAAAAAACGATTCAAGGCATCAATTCCATGCGGCCAAACCATAAAAATGTCATCAACATATCTGAAAAAACACTTAGGTTTAAGAAACGAAGTTTTGAGTGCCATGTCCTCAAAGTCTTCCATAAAAAGGTTAGCGACTATGGGGGAGAGGGGACTCCCCATAGCCACTCCGTCAGTTTGCTCAAAATATACATCATTAAAAAGGAAATACGTCGAAGTCAACACATGACGACATAACTTGGTGGTTTCTTCATCTAATTTCTCACTGATTAGTGACAGGGACTCTTCAAGAGGAACCCGAGTAAAAAGAGAAATAACATCAAAGCTGACAAGCAAGTCAGAAGGACCAGAGTATAATGATTTTAATCGTCGAATGAAGTCAGACGAATTAGATATGTGATGTTCACATTTTCCCACATATGGCCTGAGGACCGAAGCTAAATATTTGGCCAAATTATAGGTAGGGGCGCCCAAGTTGCTGACAATGGGACGCAGAGGAATACCACTCTTATGTATTTTGGGTAAACCATACAATCTCGGAGGAACCGCCGCACCAGGATGAAGTTTCTTGATGACATCACTAGGTAAAGAGCTCTTCTTTAAAAGTGAGAGAGTCTTTCGTTTTATACAATCCGTGGGATTGTGTCTGGAGGACGAAATGATCCGGCTGCAAACCCGTGAAGAATATCAGCAGTTATTACGCCGGGAAAGTCTACGAAATCACATCCAAAACCTCTACGGGGAGGAGATGGTGAGTCTTGTTAGAAAGTTGGATAATTTTCGCAAGAAGAAAGGGAAGTTACTGAGTGCACTTGTGTTTTTATTGAGATGTCGGGACGAGGGTATTATCCCTAAATTTGCCAGAATTAATCATTATATTGACACAAAAGCGGCCAACAAAATCAAGAAGCGGGCCAGTCGTGCATTGGTACGGGAACGTATTCGCTTTACGCGTCGACGATTGGATTTTATATCCAAAGATTTATTTTATTTGCATCTGGAAATATCTTCGAGACTGTCTGCCACATCGTGGGAATGGGTGGATAGCGCTTCATGGGCTTTTTCGGACTCGGTGCAGAAAATTGCTGCTGGTAAACAGTCATCTAAGTTCCAACGTCTCTCTGTTTCTCCTATTATGTCTGGTGACGACACCCGTCAACAGGTGGTTATTAATCTTACGACTCAGGAATTTGATGATGCTACATTATCTGTTTTGAAAAAAAGGGTTAAATTTCGCACCTACTCCCAAGAGGACTCCTATTACGGATTTTATTTGTGCTGTAGAACAAGCTGTGGCCCGCCTTCCTGAGGACAGGGCAGAAGAGATCAGGCAGGAGGTTGCCTATAAACTTCGTCGAACTCCACCTCCAAGGAATAATATTCCATCTTGTGAAAGGGCTGCTATTCGGTCTCTGAGAGAAAATCGGGATCTAATCATTCTTCCGGCTGATAAAGGCAATGCCACGGTTATTCTCGCACGTGAGGATTATGTTGCCAAAATGGATCTTTTGCTACAGGAATCGGCCTATCGGAAAATCAAAAATGATCCCACGGATTGTATAAAACGAAAGACTCTCTCACTTTTAAAGAAGAGCTCTTTACCTAGTGATGTCATCAAGAAACTTCATCCTGGTGCGGCGGTTCCTCCGAGATTGTATGGTTTACCCAAAATACATAAGAGTGGTATTCCTCTGCGTCCCATTGTCAGCAACTTGGGCGCCCCTACCTATAATTTGGCCAAATATTTAGCTTCGGTCCTCAGGCCATATGTGGGAAAATGTGAACATCACATATCTAATTCGTCTGACTTCATTCGACGATTAAAATCATTATACTCTGGTCCTTCTGACTTGCTTGTCAGCTTTGATGTTATTTCTCTTTTTACTCGGGTTCCTCTTGAAGAGTCCCTGTCACTAATCAGTGAGAAATTAGATGAAGAAACCACCAAGTTATGTCGTCATGTGTTGACTTCGACGTATTTCCTTTTTAATGATGTATATTTTGAGCAAACTGACGGAGTGGCTATGGGGAGTCCCCTCTCCCCCATAGTCGCTAACCTTTTTATGGAAGACTTTGAGGACATGGCACTCAAAACTTCGTTTCTTAAACCTAAGTGTTTTTTCAGATATGTTGATGACATTTTTATGGTTTGGCCGCATGGAATTGATGCCTTGAATCGTTTTTTGGATCACTTTAATTGTCTACATCCGAGCATTCAGTTTACCATGGAAATTGAAAGTGATGGCAAACTTCCATTTCTTGATGTTTTGGTTGAAAGAAAGGACGATGGGACTTTCGGACACAGTGTGTATCGGAAGCCTACTCATACTGACCGTTATCTTCATGCGACCAGCTGTCATCCACCACACCAACGTAGTGGAGTTTTGCGGACTTTGGTAAAAAGAGCTTATGCCATTTCTGACGAGGAACATTTGAAAGAAGAACTTGACCATTTGAAAACTGTTTTCAAACAGAATGGATATACGGAACAACAAATATGCCGTGCTCTTCAGTTTGGTCCGTCACGCGAGCCTATAGAGGATACTTTTGTAGCTGTTGCTTATTTACCCTTTGCGGGAAGTATATCATCTAAAATTTCAAGAATTCTAAGGAGATATGATATTAAAAGTGTTTTTACGCCGGTGGCCAAGACTAGAGCCCTTCTCGGCTCAGTTAAGGATAATTTGGGTTTGAGGAAACCCGGTGTATATGAAATCCCGTGTCACTGTGGAAAGAAGTACATTGGTCAGACTATTCGAACGATTAAGGACCGGTGTGTGGAACATCATCGGCACACTCGGTTGCTCCAGCCCGAGAAATCTGCAGTGGCGGAACATTGCCTTAACGAGGGACACAGAATGATGTACGACAGGACACAATTGATCTCTCCTGCTTCTCGCTATTGGGAATGTATTCTTAAAGAATCTATTGAAATCAGATTAGCAAGCAATATTATTAACAGGGATAGAGGTTTTCCTCTAAGCAAAATATGGAATCCGATGTTGTCGGACATTAAACAAAAACGTTCTTCTTTTCGATCTTTGGATCCTTCCTGATGCGATTTATCGTTTCCGCCGTCTTTCTCCACCGGCGCGCTGCGTGTCTTCCTACCGCCAGGAGGCGCTATCTTCTCGCGCACGCGCGGTGAACGGTTTGTGGTGTATAAAGGTTTCCGTCGTTGTGGCTGGAACTCAGTTTCCGGCGAGGCAGTGCACCAGCATTAACTCACCTGAGGATGGCGGCCAGCTGGTCCGCCGAAATATTGTGTCTGGAGGACGAAATGATCCGGCTGCAAACCCGTGAAGAATATCAGCAGTTATTACGCCGGGAAAGTCTACGAAATCACATCCCATGACGCTTGTTCACCCTCGCACTGTCAGACTGCGCTATTGGCGACAAAGCACTATTTCCGCATTTTGTTCGTGATTGTTCGTGGCGGACATCCCATGACGCTTGTTCGCCCTCGCACTGTCAGACTGCGCTATTGGCGACAAAGCACTATTTCCGCATTTTGTTCGTGATTGTTCGTGGCGGACATCCCATGACGCTTGTTCGCCCTCGCAGAGGGCGGCTATATCTCTGCCGGCAAACACTCTAAATAGTAACTACCGTAAATACCTGCGAGTAACCATAGGGAGCTACCTAAGCTGCAATGACCACATAAAACAAAAAAGGAAAAACAGTGCCAGACTGAGATTTAGTGGCAGAATGTTGAGGAAACGTAATTCATCCACGAAATAAACAGTTTACAGGACACCTGTTCCATCGATTCTTGAGCATGGCATTAATCAGCGAGGAACACTTACCATCTAGAATTAACAGAAGAGAAAAAGAAGTTTGAACACCATACCTCTTTCTTCTCAGGAAGTGATGACTGCTATGACAAGGTATCTCCTACTGATTTCATATTTCTAGATTTCCAGAAGGCTTTGGACACAGTTCCTCAAGAACAACTTCTAATCAAGTTAAGTGCCTGCGGACTACAGTCTCGGTTGTGAGACTGGATTCGTGATTTCCTGTCGGAAAGATCACAGTTCGCTGTAATTGGCGGGAAGTAATGGAGTAAAACAGAAGTGACATCCGACGTTCCCCCAGGAAGTGTTATAAGCGCTCTTCTGTTTCTACTCTACATAAAGGATTTAGGAGACAATCTGAGCAGCCATCTTAGACTGCCTGCAGATGATGTTGTCATTTACCGTCTTGTAAAGTCAAAAAATGTTCAAATGTGTGTGAAATCTTATGGGACTTGACTGCTAAGGTCATCAGTCCCTAAGCTTACACACTACTTAACCTAAATTATCCTAAGGATAAACACACACACCCATGCCCGAGGGAGGACTCCAACCTCCACCAGGACCAGCCGCACAGTCCATGACTGTAGCGCCCTAGACCGCTCGGCTACTCCAGTGCGTCTCTTGTAAAGTCATTAAATTATCAAAACCAATAGCAAAATAGTTTAGGCAAGATATCTGTCTGATGCGAAAAGTGACAATTGACAATAAATAACGAATAGTGTGCGGTGATCCACATGAGTAAAAAGTGGAATTCGTTAAATTTAGATTACGTAATACACTCCTGGAAATTTAAATAAGAACACCGTGAATTCATTGTCCCAGGAAGGGGAAACTTTATTGACACATTCCTGGGGTCAGATACATCACATGATCACACTGACAGAACCACAGGCACATAGACACAGGCAACAGAGCATGCACAATGTCGGCACTAGTACAGTGTATATCCACCTTTCGCAGCAATGCAGGCTGCTATTCCCCCATGGAGACGATCGTAGAGATGCTGGATGTAGTCCTGTGGAACGGCTTGCCATGCCATTTCCACCTGGCGCCTCAGTTGGACCAGCGTTCATGCTGGACGTGCAGGCCGCGTGAGACGACGCTTCATCCAGTCCCAAACATGCTCAATGGGGGACAAATCCGGAGATCTTGCTGGCCAGGGTAGTTGACTTACACCTTCTAGAGCACGTTGGGTGGCACGGGATACATGCGGACGTGCATTGTCCTGTTGGAACAGCAAGTTCCCTTGCCGGTCTAGGAATGGTAGAACGATGGTTCGATGACGGTTTGGATGTACCGTGCACTATTCAGTGTCCCCTCGACGATCACTAGAGGTGTACGGCCAGTGTAGGAGATCACTCCTCACACCATGATGCCGGGTGTTGGCCCTGTGTGCCTCGGTCGTATGCAGTCCTGATTGTGGCACTCACCTGCACGGCGCTAAACACGCATACGACCATCATTGGCACCAAGGCAGAAGCGACTCTCATCGCTGAAGACGACACGTCTCCATTCGTCCCTCCATTCACGGCTGTCGCGACACCACTGGAGGCGGGCTGCACGATGTTGGGGCGTGAGCAGAAGACGGCCTAACGGTGTGCGGGACCATAGCCCAGCTTCATGGAGACGGTTGCGAATGGTCCTCACCGATAACCCAGGAGCAACAGTGTCCCTAATTTGCTGGGAAGTGGCGGTGCGGTCCCCTACGGCACTGCGTAGGATCCTACGGTCTTGGCGTGCATCCGTGCGTCGCTGCGGTCCGGTCGCAGGTCGACGGGCACGTGCACCTTCCGCCGACCACTGGCGACAACATCGATGTACTGTGGAGACCTCACGCCCCACATGTTGCGCAATTCGCCGGTACGTCCACCCGGCCTCCCGCATACGCCCTCGCTCAAAGTCCGTCAACTGCATATACGGTTCACGTCCTCGCTGTCGCGGCATGCTACCAGTGTTAAAGACTGCGATGGAGCTCCGTATGCCACGGCAAACCGGCTGACACTGACGGCGGCGGTGCACAAATGCTACGCAGCTAGCGCCATTCGACGGCCAACACCGCGGTTCCTGGTGTGTCCGCTGTGCCGTGCGTGTGATCATTGCTTGTACAGCCCTCTCGCAGTGTCCGGAGCAAGTATGGTGGGTCTGACACACCGGTGTCAATGTGTTCTTTTTTCCATTTCCAGGAGTGTACATCACACAAGTCTAAAGGCTGTCAATTCAACTAAATACCTATGAATTACAATTGCGAACAACTAAAATGGAAGAATGACATAGATAACGTTGTGAGGAAGGCAAATTTAAGACTTGAAAAATGCACCAGGTCCACTAAAGAAACTAGCTACATTGTGCTTGTCCGTACTCGGCTAGACTACTGCTGTGCAGCACGGGCTCCTCACTCGATTGGACTGACAGAGCACATCGAAAAGGTTCAAAGAAAGACAACTCGTTTTGTCTTATCAAGAAATAGGGGAGATAATGTCACGGATACAGTACGCGAATTGGGGTGGCAATCATTAAAACAAAGGTGTGTTTCGTTGTGGCGAGATCTTCTCGCGTAATTTCAGGACCCAACGTTCTCCTTCAAACATGGCACCATCTACATAGCGAGCATGGGACGGTAGAGAAATAGTGTGAAAGTGGTTCGAAGAACCCTCCTCCAGGCACTAAAGTGTGAACTGCAGAGTTGTCATGTAGACGTAGAAGAGTGGCACGATTCGTCACGGGGTCGTTAAGTCGGCACGAGTGCCAGACGCTTCTAGAAATTCAGAGAGAAGAAGAGTCGGGATACATATTACTTCGCCCTCCTCCTCCCCCCCCCCCCCCCCCCCTTACACACACAAATATGTCTTGTGAAATTATCACGAGAGAATATTATTGCTGTCACCTACTGACAGGTACTTCATACCAGCGACCTCAGTTGTCATTAGACATCGTGAGAATGCATAATAGGGTGCTCCGCGGAACTCACGGACTTCAAACGTGGTCAGGTGATCGGGTGTCACTTGTGTCATATGTCTGTACGCGAGATTTCTACACGTCTGAACACCCGTAGGTCAACTGTTTCCGAAGTGATAGTGAAGTGGAAACGTGAAGGGACACGTACAGGCCGACCTCGTCTGTTGACTGACAGAGAACAGGGTCGTAATGTGTAATAGGCAGACATCTATCCAGACCATCACATAGTAATTCCAAACTGCATCAGTATCCATTGCAAGTACTATGACAGTTAGGCGGGAGGTGAGAAAACTTGGATTTTATGGTCGAACCACTGCTCATAAGTTAAACGACGCCTCACTTGGTGTAAGGAGCGTAAACACTGGACGATTTAACAATGGAAGAACGTTGTGTGAAGTGACAAATCACGGTACACAACGTGGAGATCTGATGGCTGGGTGTGGGTATGGCGAATGCCCGGTGAATGTCATCTGCCAGCGTGTGTAGTGCCAACAGTGAAATTCGGAGGCTGTGGTGTTATGGCGTGGTCGTGTTTTTCATGGAGGGGGCTTGCACCCCTTGTTGTTTTGCGTGGCACTATCACAGCACAGGCCTACATTGGTGTTTTTAGCTCTTTCTTGCTTCCTACTGTCGAAGGGCAATTCGGGGTGGCCATTGCATCTCTCAACACGATCGAGCACCTGTTCATAATGCACAGCCAGGGGCGGAGTGGTCACACGACAATAACATCACTGTAATGGTCTGGCCTGCACAGAGTCTTGACCTAAATCCTATAGAGCACCTTTAGGTGGTTTTGGAACGCCGACTTCGTGCCAGGCCTCACCGATTGACATCGATACCACTCCTCAGTGTAGCACTCCGTGAAGAATGGTCTGCCATTCCCCAAGAAACCTTCCAGCACCTGATTGAACGTATGCCTGCGAGAGTGGAAGCTGTCATAAAGGCCAACACCATATTGAATTCTAGCATTACCGATGAAGGGCACCACGAACGTGTAAGTCATTTTCAGCCAGGTGTCCGGATACTTTTGATCACATAGTGTATCGACCTCCTCTCGGCCAATTTCCGGCCGAGTACAATCCACCTATGACCGGATGACAAAGGACAGATGCCTACTCAGAAGATAGAGGAGCAGCTCTCGGCTACCCGGTTACAGATCATCGTCCAGAGATGACTTAGACGGAAAGTTGTTTAGTGAACTCTTAGAAGTGAACAGATAGTTGTTGTAAATTGCATTTGACATGTACTGTGAAGTTTACCTACTATTATTTGCACTTACCTTTCAGAGCTCTTTTTGAGTTACATTACATGCAGTGTTGCAGACTTCCTTATTCGACAACTCCCAAAGATAAGTAAACCTTCTTAATTCATTTGTGTGACTTTGTTACTAAGTTGTTGAAGTGTTGTAGAACCTTCGTTCTCCTATCCTGATTGTTTACCCTGGGGTATAGCTGTGTAATAGTTGGAGGGAGAAATCGTCATAGCAGTGTACTGCAACAGAAGTCGTTTCGCGATCTCACAACCTCGGCCCACCATAACAACAGTGGCAACTCGGCCTCTATGACAGTAGCGATGAGGGCTTTACAAAACTGGCCTGGATAGTTAACAAAAGAAATTGGATGTCACACGGAGCGTTATCAACAGCTATCCTTGCCAAATGCAGTTCATTAATAGAGAAGTAGCTTAAGGACGCTCAACGTCGAGATTATCAGCGTTTGTAAATAGAACATGAATATAGAAGTAACCTCCGCCACACACCGTAAGATGACCCCGCGGAGTATAAATGTAGATGTAGAGGACAAAGAATTGCTGAGCAGGAAAATTCGAGCATATACTCTGGTATTGCAAAATTAGATCACTAATGTCAGAGAAGAAAAAATTCTGTATACATATTGCTTAACGTCAAGAAAGTTTGGCAGCCGTGAAACAGATTCGTCAGTAGAGCATTTATAACTTACTAACCGAAAATTGGTTGACTCTCAAGTGTGAAAGCATTAAGAAAGTATTTTGTTCTAAATCCCATTATAACGGTCAAAATAAGATATATTTGTGATACATTATACAAACTTTTTTATGCTTTCTTTTAGTTTGTAAAAAGTGCAGAGTCCTTCAGACCTAGGTAGCCAAGAGCGACAGGCTTAAGAGGGACTTAGTAGCTGGTAGTTCTTCACGTGTATTTATTTGTTTGTCGATGGCAACTTGCACCAGAGCTGTAATTAAGTAACTAAGTTATGAATATGCGATTTAAAGTAGTCTCGCGAGAAGGAATTTGTACAAGAATCTGATCAAACATCATTGTTTTATTTGCGCATTTGCAGTTCTCGAACCATTCTGTTTTACTGACGACTGTATCAGACTTCCTGTGTTTGCTAGAGAAGAAAATACTTCAGTTAATTACTATTTCAAAAATTATTTTGTACTCTGGGCATCCGTAGCAGTTGAAGGGCAAAATGTTAAGAAGAATTCCGCTGACAGCTTATTGGTGCACAACCGGTTTTGCGGCCTAAAACCAAATCATCAGGTGCAACCTACGTGTTTAAGATCAGTATTAAAGGTCTCGACTTTGTGGAGTATTAAAATTAATAAAGGTAATAGATACAATGTTAAACGGTCATATATGTACCCATCGCTCCCAGTCAAGTTATATTATTCAGTGAATATTATCTACATTACATTGGCGAACGAAGGGTGGCAACCTCGTGATCCATTAATTTCGTTAAAATTACTAGTGGTTGGATCATGTAGTTAAGGGCCCTTGTTTATCGATTTGACTACATCTAAATGAAGAAAAAAAGCTTTTTATATTAAGAAGACGCTAAAGCATTTTAAAAGAAACTATAAAATAGCCACTAATAAAGTGAGTTGTCAGCGCACAATGCAAATTATTATGTGGAACGATATAAGGTGGTACTTTCTTACCTGTGTGACGGCAGGGTAATCATGTGCTGGGAATAATAGAAGCGACTAAGACGGACTAACACACTGGCAAAATGGAAACTATCTTGTGGACGGTGTGACGTCATGTAGTCATGACTAGGAGCGCTCTCCCAGAGTCAGTTTAATATAGAATTGTGTTACGTATTAACACTTGTTATATAAACAACGACAATTAGCTGGAATGTTATATTGCTTCAATTCTGATTATTCAAAGTGAACTGTGCATTTTCTTTTGACATCTAAAAAATTCTGTTTCCACAATACGCCTGTTTTTCCTTTTTTGTGAAGTATTTTTAACTTTTCTGAAGGACTTACTTGTGATGATGCAGATCGGGGGCTATTTAAGCTGCGGTGTTCTTAAAATCTGTTGCGAAACGACCATCCGTTTGCCTTACAAATAAAATTATTGCATACAACGCAGTACGCACTCAGCTCATTATATTCATTTACCACAGTTTTTTTCCTTACATTTGAGCTTTCTACCTAGATCGGAGGAAGTAAAATACGCTGGAACGATTTTTGTTAGGTCTCGTGCCTATTTTTTTGGATAGTGCACCTAAATATGGAACACTACTAAAATTAGAGCGTTGTTTTGTCTGATTGTCTGGTCTAAGCGTTAGAAGATCCGTCTCTGTGACTGTTGTGACCCTTATGAACGAGATTCGGAACCTTCTTTCACCCGTTGGCATGTTCTGACAAACTTTTTTGGTACTGTTTGCCCGTTATTGCTCTTTTCTTCTAGAATAATTTATTTTATCATTGCTGCTGTAAATTTAAACTTCTTGTATGATTAATATCTCTGCGTTTTGTGTGCTGTTTGATTTTACAGAGAAACTCAGCTGCTTGTCTCGATAGACAACTTCAAACGATTTTCGGAAGTGTTTATTTCAATCGCCAACTGTTCTTGCATCAAGTCGCTTTTTATTTATAACAAATACTTTATTTCATTGGAAATTAGCTAATCTGAATCCGTTGATATTATCATGAAACACCACAAAAAAATACGTTGCAAGCTTCCGTTTGTCAGTATGTCATGAACCATACAGGAGCATGAGATAATCAGAGTGCAATGGCGTTACATATTTCTGTCAAATGGCGTATCATCGTACATTCACAGACCCAGTCTTCTGTGTCCAGTACATGCGCCTGTCTAATCTGGATACAGAACCTGGTATCTGCTACCGTAGAACATTACATCATTTAATGGGACATTAAGGCTAGCTCAGCCTTGAAAAGCCTCTTGGATTCCGTGGCGTTTGTTCAATTATATGTTAGCCCGGATTGGGGAAGTAACACTGCAAATTATAAGTAATGAGAAAACATCTTTAACATTACGACACGATATTCATGGAATCAAATACTATAATCACAAATGACGATGCACTACATGTCGAATTCTTAAGATTAGTTACTCATAATGTTTCATGTCCATAACTAATACTACGTTTTCCTTAAAATTAGATTGTAGACTTTGAATGCTGAGATTTTGCTCTAATCTTTGTTGCAATGGATCATGATTTTGATAGGGTTTCCTTCCCCAGAAACGGCAGTCGAGAAGGCTTTCAAGGTGTCCTTCATGCTGAAGTTGTGTGTAATCAGACCTTTGACATTTGTTTTCCCCGATGCGACAAGCTCTAAGGCCATGGGATATCTGCAAAACACAAAAAATATATGTAAGTAGTGGAAGAATTTAAGAACTGTATCGCAGAAATATATTTTTGCTCAGACAACATTACATGCATTGATCTAGCGCACACAAAAATGCTGTTGCCATTTCGCATTAATCTATAATAAATTCGATGATAATGCGCCTTTTGGGCATCCCATTAATTAGTAAATGGCATCTCTGTCAGTAGTTACCATTCTAAAAATACATATAATTGATCAAAACTGGTTAAAATATCTTATAAAACCGATATACATCAGGGTGTAGTCTGTCGTCCGCACTTTTTTTAGTATACGTTTATATTAAACATTTGTTCGTTCTCTGACGACAAGTTAACTGTGTATAATAACGAAAATGAATGAGATTTTCACTCTGCAGCGGAGGGTGCGCTGATATGAAACTCCTTGGCAGATTAAAACTGTGTGCCGGACCGAGACTCGAACTCGAGACCTTTGTCTTTCGCGGGCAAGTGCTCTACCAACTTTTTTTTTATCTTTTTTTTGTTTTTTTTCTTTTTTTTCTTTTTTTAAGGAAAAACTACAAAAAAAAATGTCTATTTGCCACCGCCACTTGTATTCTAACAAAAAAATAAAATTAAATGCACCTCTTCAGGCGTTGGCACCTATCTACACCTATTCCAAAACAACTAACCTATTACTGCAAAGGTGTAGGAAAGGAAGAAAGTAGGGGGGAAGAAACATAGAGAGTAGCGATAAAAAAAAAATGAAATTTGTTGTGAACAGGAACTTTTTTTTTAGTTTATTGTATTGCATTTTTGTTTTCTTTATTTTTCTTTGTTGTTTTTTTTTGTATGTATGTTTTTATTTATTCATTTTTTTTTTGTATTATGGCAGTCGTTGCACCAGAATTCTAGGAGTCGCTTGCGCCGTCTAATTGGCGGAACATCCAAACGTGTCTTCTCGAAATTTTAGTGGGGATTCCGTGTGTAGTACGTTCAGAACATCATATCGGCAAAAAAAAACATCAGCATCTCATGGCTTGGACGTTCCAGCTGGAAGGCGGGTCATGAAAGGCGCTCCGTAGAAAATTGGAAAAGAACTGCTTGTATCTGGGGTTGCGAACAAGTGCACAATGTCGATCGTTAAGGTACGTCCAATAACCTAGTTCTGATTTCTCATCGGGCCCAAAAAGGTAGCGGACTGTATGACCGCGTATCCAATTCACGGCATTAGTTTTTGTTGTGGGGTAATGAATCACATCCGGGAATAGAAGCGTCAGGAAAATAATCTGAGCAGGCGGCTGTCGGGTGAGGAAAGCCAGGATACGCTGCGCGAGCCTCCAGACGTCAGCAGACGGACCACATGAGAACCGATGAGCGTCCGTGTCCTCTACACCACAGTGAACACAGAGTGGTGTGTCAGCAAGGCGGATGCGGTGCAAACGAGACTGGTTGACCTGTTTGCCATTGACGGTGATATACCAGGTGGACTGAACGCTGGTGTCGAGGTAACCAGCATGCACTGCTTTCCACACACGGCGCCATATGATCTGGGGAAACTTGTGTTCAATGGGGTTGGGGGTTTGACACATTTGTAAGGTGTCGTATACAGTCTTTGTCTGGAGTATACGGAGAAGGGGTAAGGAGTGCAGAATGTAACTGATTTCAAAGAAGAAGTACCGAAAGTGATAAAAGGGGGGTGGAATGTCGGATAAAATGACCGGGGCTGACATGGAGACTGGTGCGTATTCACGCAAAAGCAGTCCGGTCAGGCTCGTCGGGCAGCGACGCCAGACTTTCAGTTGGGAGCTAACAAAAAGTGCGGTAACTCTGTCTGGCACATGGAATAAGCCCACTCCACCACGCTCCCGCGGGAGGGCAAGGGAGGAATATTGAACTTTAAATAACATCCCGGCACAGACAAAGGATCCCATCGCCATCAACATACGACGTGCGAGGGTAATCGGAACCGGGAACACTTGTGCCACATGGGGGATGCGTGAGGCGTGATAAACATTCACGTATTGCGCGCGCTGTATAATGTCGAGGGATCGAAGCCGGTGGTCCACAAGGCCAGCCCTGATCGTTTGTAGGAGACGTCGACCGTTGGTTGCCGCTGAGCGACGGAGGTCATTCATAAAATCAATGCCCAAACAGCGGACGCTGGTGGCCACACTTAGAGGAGCGACAGATCTTTCTGGTAGACCCTCACCAATGAGCAGAACCTTCGATTTGGAAATGTTAAGAGAACTGCCCGATGCCTCCCCATAAGTCGTCACCCAAGTCAGAGCAGCGCGAACATCGTCTTCATTGCGGAGGTAGAGGACTAGATCGTCAGCATAGGCTGTACAACAGAAGCGGTGCCCATGCAATGTCAGGCCCACCAGGCGTTGGCGAAGCCCCTGTAGGAGGGGCTCTAATGCCAAAGCATACAGTATCGTGGAAAGTGGGCATCCCTGTCGGACAGAGCGCTCGATCGCTAGAGGCGCGGTGAGGCGACCATTACAGAGTATTCTTGAAGTTGCGCCGCTCAAGAGCCGCATTACCACGGTGATTGTACGAACCGGAAAACCCATGTGTTGGAGGACCGATTTCAGAAAAGTATGGTCGACACGGTCGAAAGCTTGACGGAAGTCAAGCGATGCCAATGCGCCAGGTAAATGTCGCGAGCGCGCGAGCGCAATCATGTCCCTATAACGGCAAAGGGCCGTATGGATGTTGTTGTCACCGCCCAACGAAGTCTGATCAAGGGAGGTGACGGATCTTGCTGCCTTCTTGAGGCGTGAGGCCAACAAACGGGTGAAAATTTTCATGTCACTGTTGAGTAGAGTGATGGGCCGGTAATCACAGATCCGTGATCGCCCATGTGGCTTAGGGACCAGGATGATGACCCCATCAAGGAAGGTGGCTGGGATCATCGTTGTGGGTGACATCAATTCACGACAGATGGACGTCCAAGCAGGTAACAAAAGGTAGCTAAAATACTTGTAAAAGTCGAGGGGGAGGCCGTCAGGTCCAGGGGACTTGTTGGCAGCCCCCACCTTGATTGCATCTAGGACTTCATCAGAGGTCACTTGTTCCTGAAGTTCTTGAGCCACATCCTCTGGCATGGTGTTGACAGTCATTGCTGCCACCTCCTCAATTAAGGTCGGGGGATGAGGGACGGCAGCGAACAGTTGACGGAAATGAGAATAGAAAGCGTGACCAATGTCGCATTGCGTAGTGTGTCGTCGTCCTTCCGCATCTGTGAGATCGTGGATGAGGGTTCGACGACGACGTCGGCGTTCCCTGAGAAGGTGGTACATCGATGGCGTTTCATGAGGCATATGGTTACGGGTGCAGGATCTGACAAGAGTCCCTTCTAAGCGCCGTCGCGTGAGGGAAGTGATCTGCGCTTTAGCACGATGCACCATCATCTGACGATCAGGAGAGAAGGCCATCGAAGTGCAGTCACGAAGGACTGCATAATAAAAGTCCATGGTGCTCGCTTGCCAGGCTTTGAAGTCTTTGCCATATCCTATCAGCGCCCTGCGCAGAGCTGGTTTCGCGCATGATACCCACCACGATAAGGTGGATGCGTAGGCGGGGCGACGACGATGACAGAGGGCCCACGCATCCTCAACGATTCGTCGGCAGTCAGGGACAGTCAGGTGGGAAACGTTGAATTTCCACAAGCCGCGGCTGTGCCACACTTGTTGGCGGGCGAGGACGACATCGCAGATGTAGGCGTCATGGTCAGAGAAAGCCAGAGGCCATACTTCGGCATGTCGAGTGTCGGCAGCAAGGGAACGTGTGAGGTATATACGATCGAGACGACTAGATGAATGCGCCGTATAATATGTGAAACCTGCACGGGTGCCATGCACCTTTGTCCATGTGTCAACAAGCTGGAGTCTGTCGATGATGACGGAGAGGGCCGCACAAGGGGAATGATGCGGTAATTGATCTTCAGGCCTTTGCGTGGAGTTGAAATCGCCACCGAGGACCATATCATCTAGGGGACCCTCAAACAGCGGCGTTACCTCGTCAGCAAAGAAAGTGTGTCGATCACGACGTCGACTGGAGCCGGACGGCGCATATACATTGAGGATACGGACGCCGAACAGCGTGAGAGCCATACCCCTAGCATTAGCAAGGTACACTACATCTTCAGCAGGGAGTCCAGAACGGAGGAGGATGGCAACTCCACTACCGTTGTCAGAAGCATGGGAGATGTGTGCCACGTAGCCAGTGGGGGCATGGAAATCGGCGACAAACACTTCTTGGAGGAGGGCAATGTCGACATCAGCAGCATAAATGGTCTCACGGAACATTGCCAGTTTATGGGGGGCCCGAATGGTGGCCAGATTCATCGTCGCTATGCGGTAATGTTGGGGGCGTGCTCCCACCATTGGCACAGATGTTCCGGCAGAGATGTCTGGCTGGCGTGTAACATCTGACGTAGTCACCGTTGTCGTAATCACTGGCTGGAAGGTGGGTCAGGCACCTCCATGGGGCACTGCCTGATGGGAGGACCACCATCTCGAACTGCTCCTTCGTCGATATCATCAGCCCAGGAGACTGGAACAGACGGTGAGCGACTGTCACACTCCTCGAGGGCGAGTTGTAGCGACGCTGCTGTAGTGGGGTCCAGGGAGGCACCCTCCTTGGAATCCGTCATATTCGTGTGAGAACGTTCTTCAGATGGGACATCAGGAGCAGCCTCTCCTGTCGTCAGAACGCTCGAAGGGAGATCACTGTCGTGTATCAGCTCCACTGCCTGTGATGCCACATGAAGAAGTGTGTCGTCAGATGGCGTTTGACTCCTCTTCTTCCGTTTTCTGGGCGACCGTTGCTTTCGGAGGTGCTGTTCTGAATCAGAATGTGGATGTTCGATGTCCGAGGTCGCGCCAGTCTGAAGAAAGGCAGAGGTAGGCACCGCATTCGCGTCGATGTCCATCGAGCTCTGGAGAGTTGGTGGTGTCGTAGCCGTCAGAGGAGATGGTGCCGGTGAGGCCATGGCAGCACCGTCATTTCCAGTGGGGAGTGCCGGGTGGAGAAGAGGTGCTTCCTGAAGTGACGCATCGGGGCTGCGTACGGCTGTGGCGTAGCTATCTGGTAAAGAAGCGGCCGTCACTTTGGGAGCTGAGTCACTGGTCGGGACCTGGAGCAAACGTCGGCGGAGACATTCTGACCGAACATGGCCCTCCTGTCCGCAACCGGCACACGTCCGCGGCTGGCCATCATACATAACGATGGCTCGCACGCCACCTATCAGCAGATAGGATGGTACATGTTTGGAGAGTTCGATTTTGATTTGGCGGACACCATTCAACACGTTGTATGTCGTGAATGTCTGCCATTTCTCCGCGATGTGCCCCACAACATTGCCATAGGGTCGGAAAGCTTCGACGACCACATCTTGCGGCACTTCGAAAGGGAGCTCAAAAACCCGGATTGTTCGAAGTCCGAAACCAGCGTGATCGACCGTCACCTCTCCAATATGCCCGTCAGAATGTTTGAACTTGAGTCCGCGTGCGTGTTGTCGAACTACGTTAGCACACGCTTCCTCCGTCGTCATCTTAATATAGACGATGCTGCTAGTGATAGAGAAATGAATACCTATCACTTCCTGAGGGTCCAGACGTAGCTCTTCGCGAATGAATTGCTCAATTTCAAAAGCGCGTGGTCTAGCATGTTCGGCTTGGAATGTTACTTTAACTGTCGCTCGGCGGTAACAGTGCGCCATGAGGTGCAATAGAAATGGACGCTACACAACACGAAATACCGCGACGCGGAAGTAAACAAACTACGGTGCGCTGTCCGGCGCGGGGAGCCGGTCCGCACGCGACCACGGCCGAAAGCCGACTGCTATTGAGCTACCGAAGCACGACTCACGGCCGGTACTCACAGCAAAGGTCCCGAGTTTGAGTATCGATCGGGCAGACAGTTTTAATCTGCCAGGAAGTTTTAATGACAATGAACTGCAAACCGCTGTCCACAAGCTGAACTTACTGTGATACGTGAGTCTACAAGAAAATTGGAGACATTACTGATAACTGATATTACAAGGGTATTCAAAATGCTCTTGACACTTTCAAGTAATTTCAAAAAATATTTGCAATGAGGCAAAGTATCATATGATTATATGCATGGTAACAACTCAAGGAATTTTTTTGTTACAGCAATAAGGCTGCTAGGCCAACGGAGAAGGCCTTTTGAGTGATCAAATTGTGCACGAGTGAGTCCGCAACCGCTTAACGATGCAATTTTTCTCGCCGTGTGTAATGACTTGGAGCAGCTGAATCCGATACGGTTTCATTCGCAGCCTTTTTCTCAGCACTCTCCAAAACAGTCGACTTTCGAATTCCTGGGTCGCGACTGCCACAAATTACTGACGTTTGTAGACTACTGGGGAATGTTTTCTTCATTCGTTCAGACAGTTACATCGTGCTGACTGCAGCCTCCTGCTTTTGTCTTTACAAAGACTTCTGCTCTCTTAAAGTGCTGTTCCCACTGCTACTGATAGGATATTAATGATAAACTTAAAAGCTAGCCCACTTGACTTAACAGTAATCTAAGCGTATTTACGAACGACAATAACATCTATGAAGGAACAAAAAACATTTATGACGCCATTGAAAAATTAATGAAAATTATAAACAGAATACATAAACATAAAAGAAAATGTTATTCTCGTGGGAGACTGTAATGCATCGATAGATATACAAGAGAACCACAATTGCACTAGTACGTTCGCACTGGGAATAATGAGTTCGCCGGCCTGTGTGGACGTGCGTTCTAGGCGCTTCAGTCTGGAAACGCGTGACCGCTCCGGTCGCAGGTTCGAATCTTGCCTCGGGCATGGATGTGTGTGATGTCCTTAGGTTAGTTAGGTTTAAGTTGTTCTAAGTTCTAGGGGACTGATGACCACAGATGTTAAGTCCCATAGTGCTTAGAGCCGTTTGAGCCATTAATGAGTTCAGGAGGTGAGAAATTATTAGACTTTTGTTAATAACATCCGATGGTTGTAACAAACACATGTTATGAAGCGCCAAAGAAAAGCCACTACGTGTGGAAGACACCTGGCGATAGCGGGAAATATATGACTGATTATATAACAGTAAAGCAGAGGTAAAGGAATAAAGTGACATGCAGTCACAGTTATCATGGTGCTAATGTAGATTGTGACCATACACTTGTTTCAGCAAAGTGCAGTATCCGATTTAAGAAGCATCGGCTGAAATATCCAAAGGAATGGGCAGTGTATAAATGGAAGACTGTAGAGGCTGTGCAGGAATTGAAGCATGTAACAATTGAAACCCACAGCAAGAAGGCAGTTGGGATATTATCAAGTCGAATATAACAAGTGTATCGACAGATGTATTAGGAATAAGGAAGTTACATGATCCAAGAAATATTTACAACTCAACTGACAAAAGGAACAGCCTAAAAGAAGATAGGCCATGATCAGTATAATGCAGTGAAAAACAAGATAACATCAATGTGCTCTTTAAAGGAAGAAAAGTGGCTGTGAAAAATTAACAAAGAAATAGATGATTTTAAAGGTGTAAAACAGGATAAAGCTTGCTCAAAGATTAAATTATTGCAACAAAGGCAGAGCACCAAGAACCACACAGTGAGAGATTAAAACGGGAAGCTGATATTTGACATAGAAGATGTAAGTGGCAAACGGAAAGAATATGTCGAAGATCTGTACAGTATTTCTGAAACTGGACGTTTACATGAGTCTACTTGAAGATGAAAAATTAACTCATGAAAACAATAAGAGACCATAGATAAGAAAGAAGAGCTCTTCCTTGCACCAAACAGATTAAAATCAAATAAAACAATGTGTATAGATGACATCCCATCAGAGCTCTTACAGAATAGTTGTGATCACGTCCAAAGTAAGTTATTTAATATGGTATCTAAATGTTATGAAGAGGGTACAATAACAACCGACTTAAAAAAAAAGAAGAGCTATTAGCTAAGGACAAATGCAAAGGACTGCACTTCTGTCACATGCATAAAAAGATTGCTGTCAATAGTGAAAGAGAGGACGAAAAAGAAAATATATTCGAACGTAGCCGGTTATCAATGTGGCTTCAGATCAGGGAAAGGAACAGTAATAGCAATATTAGCATTACACCAGATTTTGTAAGAAGATTAGAATTACAGAAATAAACAGCGTTTTTGAGCCAGAAGAACTATCAGATATGGATGACTGGAAGTTGTTATTATTTAAAGCAATTCGCAAAGTAAGGCTTCGCTGGAAGGACAAGCTATTAATTTTGAGTACATACAAATGTTAATTGCGTGTGAATGGTTGGAAGAAAAAAACATAAATCAGAAGTGGAGTAAGACAAGGAGATCCTCTATTACCTCACTTATTCAGTATGTTCATCGACGAGGCAACAGCGAAACAAAATTAGTAAGCAGTGAGCAACTAGAGGAAATAACCGAATTTTGCTACTTCGGTAGCACTGTGAAGAAAAACAAAATGTGTCCTACGGAAATTAAGAGATGATTAGCGCTGCCCAAGAGCGAATTCCAAAATAAACTCTTTCACTGAACAAACGTACTAGCTTCCACACTGAGAAAAGATTTGTGAAGACTTTTGTGTGGAGTGTTCTGACAGAGAAGTCTGAAGGCTGGTCGTAAGCAAAGCAGGAGAAAGCTCACCTTGAAGCTGCGGAAATGTGGTTCTGGACTGAATGAGATGGTGCTACAAGAAACAGGAGAGAAGGAAGGACTGAAAATTGTAAACCAGCGTAAAGCAAAACTCACTGGCCACTTAATTTCATATGATAGTTTCGTACAAAATATTTTTGAAGGCAAGAAATAAAATGGAGGGACGACGGTAAACACCCTTATCAGTGAGATGATGTGTTTCCCATGCGTGGAGATAAAGACGACTGCCGAAAAGAGGCGGCTGTGGTTGCGGAGACAAAGCTTGACTTTCATCACTTTCAGAGACCAGACGTGACGACTGTTCCTTCTTTATGGGTCAATTTTATTCATGCCCTCTCTTCTCGTATTTTCTTTCTCTATTTGAAACACGTTTGATAGCGAGCAGCTGACATACCGCTGTAGCATTCTTTCCACACGGTCCTTCTATTGGTCTCTGTATTCATTTATTATATCTGTCATTGGTTCAACTATTAAGTCGTTTATAATATCTGGATCTGTTAGTATGTCTGATTTTGTACACAGTTTCACAACTTGTAGTAAGCTTATTTCAGACGCTTGAATCTTACTTCTTTGTCCTTTAGCAAGGATCAAGGTTCCACTGCTGCAGAGAAGTACATAAACTGTCATAGATTTATACAACATAATTTTTCTTACTTAAGGTTTTCAAAATTCTGTTTACAACGCAAGATACATATTGAAATAATATAAGTCTTTTTACATGCATTTTAATCGTCTAGATAATTTATTTGACTTGCATGATAGTTAACATTTGTTATATCTCCTGTTGTCTTGTCATAAGAAACAATTTTTCATCTTATTTGTTGGACTACTCGCAAAGCCATTCATTTTGTCTTGTTGGTAGAGATATTCGTATTATTACGCTGTGCGAAATACTGCAAGCAGCCACAAGTTTTCTTGAAATAATTTTATTGTACCGATTCGGGCGTGAGTCCATCGTCAGACGCTTGCATTGACTTCTTTGTAAGTTTTACATTTGTGTCCTAAAATATAACAAGGTTTTTGTGATTGCATAGTTTTACACTTACGTATGCACTTCAAATACTTTACACTTCACGAAAACCTCTCTTTTACGTATTATAAGGCAGAGATTTTATTTTATTTTACGATGTAAGCTGATCAATGAACTCAACAAAATACGAGATGGTGAATACATTTGTCTACATCGGTTGCTGATCTTGCGGGCTAAGGAATGTGATATGTATGCAGATATGGCATACTTCTGGAGTTACTGCAAAGATACTTGTTCGTAGTACGGATAATTTTATACGATTATACATTTAATTTATTAGGTTTGAAAGATGCTGGTAACGGCCAACGAAGAATTGACTCTTTCTCAATCAATTATTATTTCTGTAATTTCAAATTATAGGAGTTTTATGAACTTTCGCTGGTACATTTGGTTTTTTAATTATAGTTGATCATTCACGATGCAGTCAGGTTTACTGTGAGTGTGGTTGTATATTTATAATTCGTCAACAAATTCATTTGCACTCCTTTTTCGGCAAAACGTAATATCTGTAAGTTTTTTTCGATGCTTATCTCTGTGTTTCCTTGTTGGACCAATCAGATAGTGATAGTTGACTTATCTAGGTCATTGACCTTGAGAGCGTCCAAGTGTTAACGGTATCGCTCTTTTAACTCTGTTTGGCCACTGTAAAATTTTGGGCACACACAACAATTTAGTTTATAAATGCCAGGCCTGTGGTGTACTTAATTTTTTGAATTTAGGTCGTGAATCATTTTGGCTTAATTTCGTTGTTTGTGGAAAAACCAATTTTGATATTTTTGGCACAGAATAGTTTTCAGTCTGATCTGACACTTCAGTGATGAATAGTATGCACACATGTAAAACTTGCAAAGAAGTCAATACTACCGTCTGATGATGGGCTCAGGCCCGAAATTAGGAACGGTACAATAGAATCATTTCAAGTAAACTTATGGATCATTGCAGCATTTCCTACAGTGTAATTTACGAATACAGCTGTGGTGTTCTCTAACCTTAATGAATAAAATAATCTTCATATTTGGTTTTTGGGACAGTGAGCTCAGCTTGCGGATGATGCTCTGCAGTTTGTTTTCATCAGCACATGCAGTTAACTGATGAACTAAAAGATTCCACTTTCTCAAGAGGTCGTCACTAAATACAAGTTGTTAACTAATATGTGGAAAACCTCTGGAGAATGAATAAAGAACTTAGAAAGAAGCAATGAAGTTCATATATTTATATGGTAACTTCTATTTATTGCTTTTTTTTAGTTATATGTTTGCTTCGTTTCTGTCGTTTTGTTATCAAATTTCCAATTTGGTTTTACAGGATTTTTTTTTCTTTTAAAATGTGTTCTGATGACTAAATGAAAGGTTCAAAATGTCTACTATTTGCTCTAACGCAAGGTTATAAACGCCGCGTCATGAATAGTCTTACTCGCTCCAATATTTCAAGTGTCTGCTCTATCTGCTGAAATCCTTCTTGAACACATTGGCGAGGAATACGAACACTTACAGTAAGTCCTGAATATACTATGTCCCTTAAATTCCCCAAATAATAAAAAAAACCAGAGGACTGAAATTAGGAGAACGAGCAGGATAACATGTTGCTGCCCTATGACCCATCCGTTTAGAATTTGGAAACACTGATTTAAAATCGTTTTTACTTGCAGAGAAAAATGAGGAGATGCTCAATTCTGTGTGAAGCACATGTTCTGACGCAACTTTAGTGTATTATGTTAGGAAGATCGCCGCTGACAGTTGGTAGCAATGTTTTTCATTAAAACACAACCAGTTTTGCGACTTAAAGCCGCATCATCAGGTGCAACAACGTCAAACGTCATCGCTCCTAGTTAAAATATACTATTCAGACAATAGTACTGACGATATTCCCTGAATAACGAATTTTGACTAAGAGCGGTGGGTATGCTTATGACCTTTTAACGTTGTTGCACCTGATGATGTATCTTTAAGCCGCGAAACTGGCTGTGTTTTAATAAACAACAATTTTAGCAGCTGCCAGAGGAGTTTTTCCTAGCATCATGCGTTTTGACAGCTGCGGTTGCCCGGAATATAAAATAGTTTGTGGTAAGTTTAGTGGAACGTCTTCCAGTAAAACATTTGAATGTTCCGTTAAAAATTCACTGTACGATGCTCCAGCTAGCATTCCACGAAAAATGAAAAGTCTGATTAATCTTTCTCCAGTCATACCAGCCGATACATTAACGCCAAACTCTTGTTGATATCTTGTTTTTAAAACAGCAAAACGACGAAAAAAACGCATCTAAGAAAATACAATATGTATATATCAACTTTTTTGCTTCTTTTTAAGTCCTCTATCCAGTCTCCAGAGGTTTCAGATATTACACCCTTGTCCAACGTCCGATTTACTGGAATTTTATCAAATAATTTTCAGCCTGTTTTGATCACCTGCACTTATCTGTAGAATGGGGCTCCCGACATACTGGGCGAATCACCTAAATCTTGCACGATATCTCGCAAACGACCTGCACTAGAATCCTACAACAAACACCACTGGCATTCTAATTTACCATACTTTTAGTTTGTTAATGTCAGTGGGCACTTAAAGTAGAGTTTGTTTGCACAAAGATACACTTTCTAAGTATTACCACAATCTGTTTAGTGGCTAACAGTACGAGCCCCTCATTACCAATCGATTCTGTGAAAACCGCTCTTCAGTAGCACTTTCGGTTTCTGCAATATTTGCGGTGCACATTTTAAGTGATTCACTCCGTACATGTAATGTTCTAATTAATAGGGTGCCTAAACGGTGTAAGTGATGGTGTAAAAATTTATAAAAATGAAAATTTCTAAGTTAGTTAACTCGAAAAATTCTAACGATGCAACTTTACTACAAAATTGTAGGCACGTTACGTAAGTCGAATAAATTTCTTTGTTGCTATTTATTATTCTAAGCTGCAGTAATTTTAACAAACAATCTCCTGGTAGTGAACCCGCTAAATGTTGCGTTGTCGGGCGTTTAGTTTCAGTTATCGCCGCTGCTTTACAGCAATGTAGACATTCCCAAAATGTTTTTCATAGACTGTGATACGGCGTCAGGGTGACGGAAGTGCATACTTACTCGTTGCAGTAGCGGAAGATGCCACGTAAGTCTATCTCGTAGAAGAGAGGCCTGAGTGGTATGCGGGCGTGCGTCTCCGCCAACCCCACGACCACCACTACGCCATTTTGTCGCGTCGCCTGTCAGCAGAGAAACACGCCACCGTTAGCAAACTCGTCTCCGTACGGGCAACAAAAGAACTAGCTATATGTCAGCTGTACCTGCAGTCCAAGTATCACAGTGGATTCCATGCCGCAGCAATCAATGCTGACGTCAGGAGCCACTCCCAAAATAGATCGTATTTCGTTGGCCACCTGCTTCTCGTCTATACCCTTAGACACCCGCAATGTGTAGTCAGCACCAAACTTCTTAGATACTTCCAGGCGATGAGAATTTATATCTGAAAAATGAACACATACGATTCGTAGGCATATTTCTCGTATCCAGACCATTCTCTCCCCACTGCAATGTCTGTCTCAAGAGAAATGTTATCACATCTACGAGGGAACAGAAACTCCCTTTCGAAGCAAGAAAATTCGCAAAGACGTTTTCACTGTCATTACTAAAAAAAAGGCTCTGAGCACTATGGGATTTAACAGCTATGGTCATCAGTCCCCTAGAACTCAGAACTACTTAAACCTAACTAACCTAACGACATCACACAACACCCAGTCATCACGAGCCAGAGAAAATCCCTAACCCCGGCGGGAATCGAAAACGTGCACTGTCATTACTGTCCGACCCCGTTAGCTGAGTGGCTCTGTCCACCAAGGTTTTCATGACACCAACAAAATCTGCGAGCCGGTTTACTTGCAAGACGAATTATATCACTTACGTTCGGCCTTCATGAAAAACGGATATACCAGCAAGGAAATTGATCGAGCCCTCCATCAAAGAAGAAAAGAAGCCAGAATTCCAGAGCAACAACGGTCACCTATTGGAAAAGTTTTCTTACCGTTCATTAATAAAGTCACGGACCGCATCGGCAAAGTTTTGGCTAAACATGGGATCGAAACTATCTTCAGACCCACCAAGAAGATTAAGGAATATTTAAGAACTGCAAAAGACGCTCGACACCCCCTAGCAACACCTGGGGTATACAAAATTCCATGCAGTTGTGGACAAGTATACATTGGAACAACAAAAAGAAGTGTAAACACCCGCTTAGCCGAACATAAGAGAAACTGTCGCTTAGGACACATCGAAAAATCGGCCGTAGCTGAGCATGTTTTTCGAGATGGGAACCACGAAATTAAATTTAATGAGACTAGCGTTCTAGCACGAACATCCCATTATCATGCACGCATGTATAGGGAAGCAATAGAGATCCACAAACACCACAACAATTTTAATAGAAAAGAGGAAGTTTTAAAATTGGACAAAATATGGATGTCGACGTTGCGCAAGAAGAATGACAATCGATTACTCGTAATCGAGAATAATGACGCCTCCAAAGATAGGCATACTGTCGGCATCACGTGACGAATGGTGGTGCCCTCTATGCGCTCTATAAATGCGAGAGTACCTGGAGCCTCAGTGGCAGTAGCCGGACGACCTCGGAAGATGTCTCCCGCAGCTGGAGACGAAACGTCAGGTGGAAATTTTATACATCGACCACGGCCTCTCAGCCCGGAAGTTTTAACTGAAGACTATTCCGGCCGTGAAAGCCTGCACAGTGAATGCTTTATTCAACAATCACAAAAGATATACTTGGAAACGGCCGGGAGATACTGGAAGATTTCAATTAGATTACATCGTGGTCGGGCAGAGATTCCGAAATCAAATATTAGATTGTAAGAGGCAGATACAAAGTCAGATCACAATTTATTAGTGATGAAGAGGAGATTGCAGTTTAAGAGACTAGTCAGGAAGAATCAATACGCAAAGAAGTCGTAGAGGAATGGACATCACTAAAAAGAGCACGTTACAGAAGTTGGAGAGGAAACGTAGGTACAAGGAAGGTTAACTGCGAAGAAATCATGGGTAACAGAAGAAATCCTTCAAGAAGGAAGCACATAAATATTCAGGGAAATTCAGAATTGAGGGCCTTTGTAAGGGAGAGGACTTATCTGATGACGTAATAGAAGAAGAAACAGCAGTCGATAGGGAAGAGATAGAGGATCCACTACTAGAATCAGAATTTAGAAGAGCTTTGGAAGACCTAAATAAGGCAGAAAGGATAGATAATCTTCCATCAAAATTTCTAAAACCGTTGGAGGAAGTGGCAAAAAGATGATTATTCACTTTTATGTGTTGAATGTATAAGACTGGCGACATATACGCGGATTGGAACTTAAATAGTGGCAACTATTTATTAACAACCGATACAGAAAAGTTTCATGTTTGCACCTGTTACTGTCCTTCAAAGTAGCCACCACCGTTGTGTAGAACCCGTTGCCAGCGATGTGGAAGGCGTAGTATACCGTTAGCACAGCCTGTTCTGTTGATGGTGGCGGTCTTCTGTCAGTCGAATCTCTGGAACAGTTCTGAAGCGAATGCCACGAAGTGGTTCCTTCATCTTCGGAATCAAATCAGAGTCACAAGGACTTAAGTCCAGGGAGAATGGTGGATGGCACAGTACTTCCCAGTGCCATTGACCGAACACAGCAACCACAGCTTGCGCTGTATGCGCCCGCGCATTGTCATGCAAAATGATGGATGGGTTGCGCAGAAAGTGAAGCCGCTTCTTTCGCAGAACTGGTCGCAGGTGATGTTCCAAAAACGAACAGCAATACTGTGCACTGTCGGTGGCATTCGATCAGAACTGTTCCAGAGACTCGACAGGCAGTAGACCGCTCCATTCGCACCATCAACAGAACAGGTTCTGCTAACAATATAGTACGCCTTCCACGTGACTGGGCAACTGGTTCCACATTACGCTGGTGACTACTTTGAAGGACAGTAAAAGGTGTAAATATGTAACTCTTACGTATCGGTTATGAATAAGTAGTTGCCACTATTTAAGTTCCAGTCCTCGTAATCGGACTATCGGAAAAATACATCATCGACACAGTTCCCAAGATTGCAAGAGGCGACAAATGTGAAAATCACCACACACTCAGCTTAAAAGATCCTGCAACCAAGTTGCTGGCAAGAATAGCATACAGAAGAATGGAAAAGAAAACTGAGAATGCGTTAGATGGCAATCAGTTCGGCTTTAGGAAACGCAAAGGCAGCAGAGAGGCAGTTCTGACATTGCGGTTGGCAATGAAAGCGAGACTGAAGAAAAATCAACACTTGTCCATGGGATTTGTCGACTTGGAAAAGCGGTCGACAATGTAAAATGGTGCAAGATGTTCAAAATACTGAGAAAACTAGGAATAAGCTATACTGGAGGACCGGTAATTGAGAAGAGGGAGAAATAAGGATAGAATACCAAGAACGAAGTGCTCGGATTAAAAAGGATGTAAGAGTGGGATATAATCGTTCTACTGTCCAACATACATGTCGAAGAAGCAGTGACCAAAATAAAATAGAAGTTTATTAAAATTCAAGATGAAACAATATCAATGATAAGATCGCTAATGACATTCGAATCCTCAGTGAAAGTAAGTGTGGAATGGAATGAGCAGTCTAATGAGTACAGAATGTGAATTAAGAGTAAATCTAATAAAGATGAAAGTATCATACCTATCAGAAATGAGAATAGAAACTGAACATCAGGATAGGTGATCTCAAAGTAGATGAAGTTAGGGAATTCTGCTACCCAGGCAGTAAAATAACCAATGACGGGCTGAGCAAGGAGGACATAAAAAGCAAACTAGCACTGGAAAAACGGGCATTCCTGGACCGTAGAAGTCTACTAATATCAAACATAAGTCTTAATTTGAGAAGAAATTTATGAGAATGTACGTTTGGTGCACAGCATTGTATGGCAGTGAGACACAGACTGTGGGAAAACGGGAAAAGAAGAAAAGAGAATGATATGAGACGTATGAAAATTAGGTGGACTGATATAGAAAGGAATGAAGAGTTTTTCCAGTGCGTCGTAGAGGAAAGGAATGTGTGGAAAAAACTGACAAGAAGAAGGAACAGGATGATGGTACATCTGTTAAGACTTAAGTGCTACTCTGAGATGGAAAGGTTGGCACAGGAGAGGAATTCGTGAAGGGGTCGAATCAAAGCATTGGGAAGACGGACGATTCAAAATAAATAAATAAATAAACATATAAAAGCCGTCACCGTATTCTGCTGCGTGAAAAAGTCCGTGACTGCCTGCTGCACATCCTCGTTTGACAAAAGTCGTCGCTCCCTTAAAGCCGTTTATACCTTTTACAACGGACCGAAGGCATAAAGTGGCTTGGGGAGAGATAAGGACTCCAACGCGGGTGCTGGAGTACCTCCCACTTTTGCTTTGTGATATGATACCGACTAGCGTCTTGTGTCGAATAGCGACCAGCACCAAATTTGGCGCACCATTCCACGACAGTGGCTTACGACATACATTCTTCACCATAAACATTCTTCATTCTCCGACGGATGTCTATCGATGTTGGTCCTTTGGCAACCAAGAAAAGAGCAATAGCAAGATGGTCCAGTCACGCATTTACGGTAAACATGTCGGAAAGATATGAATGCCACACTAATTCCTTGCCTACCTTTCGGCGCTTATATACCTGCATCATCTACATCTACATCTACATGGTTACTCTGCAATTCACACTTAAGTGCCTGGCAGAGGGTTCATTGAACCATTTTTATGCTACTTCTCTACCATTCCACTCTCGAATGGCACGTGGAAAAAAGGAACATCTTTCCGTTCGATCTCTTATTTCTCTTATTTCATTATGATGATCATCTCTCCCTACGTAGGTGGGTGTCAACAAAATATTTGGGCATTCGGAAGAGGAAGTTGGTGATTGAAATTTCGTAAATAGACCTCGCCTTTGTTTCAGTGACTGCCACCCCAACTCACGTATCACATCAGTGACACACTCACCCCTATTGCGCGATAACACGAAATGAGCTGCCCTTCTTTGCACTTTCTCGATGTCCTCTCCTCCGTCAATCCTACCTGGTAACGATCTCATACCGCGCAGCAATATTCCAGCGGAGGACGGACATGTGTAATGTAGGCTGTCTCTTTAGTGGGTTTGTCGCATCTTCTAAGTGTTATGCCAACAAAGCGCAGTCTTTGTTTCGCCTTCCCCACAATATCATCTATGTGGTATTTCCAATTTAAGTTGCTAGTGATTGTAATTCCTAGGTATTTAGTCGAATTGACAGCCCTTATATTTGTGCGATTTATCGTACACCCAAAATTAACGGATTTCTTTTAGTACTCATGTGGGTGACCTCGCACTTTTCTTTGTTTAGTGCCAATTGCCACTTTTCGCACCATAGAGAAATTCTCTCTAGATCATTTTGTAATTGGAATTGATCGTCTGATAATTTTATTAGACGGTAAACTACAGCATAATCTGCAAACAGTCTAAGGGGACTGCTCATATTATCACCTAGATCATTTATTTAACTCAAGAACAGCAGAAGGCTTATGACACTACCTTGCAGAACGCCAGATATCAATTCTGTTCTACTCGATGATTTACCGTCTATCACTACGAACTGTGAGCTCCCAGAGAGGAAACCACGAATCCAGTCACACAACTCAGACGATACTCCATATGCACGCAATTTGAGGAATGGTATCAAAAGCCTTCTGGAAATCTATGAATGTGGAATAGATCTGAGATCCCTTGTCGACAGCACTCATTACTTCATGGGAATAAAAAGCTAGTTGTGTTGCACAAGAACGATGTTTTCTGAATCCGTGTTGGCTATGTATCAATAAGTCATTTTCTTCAAGGTGATTGATAATATTCGAGTATAGTATATGCTCCAAAATCCTGCTGCAAATTGAGGTCAGTGATATGGGTCTGTAATTCAATGGGTTACTCATATTTCCTTTCTTGGATATTGGTGTGACCTGTGCTACTTTACAGTCTTCAGGAACAGACCTTTCGTCAAGTGAGCGGTTGTATATGATTGCTAAAAAAGGCGCTATTGTGTCTGCATACTCTGAAAGGAACCTGACTGGTATACCATCTGGACCGGAAGACTTGCCTTTCTTAAGTGATTTGCGTTGTTTCGCAACACCTAAGATACCTGGTTTTATTCAGAGTCGCACTACGTTGCATATACACTACTGTAGCGTCCTCAAACATATTTTTTTTATCGTTCCGTATATTTATGATTCATGTCACCTTTAAGAGGAATCAAAACTGAATGTAGAGCCTCGACATGGCGCAGAAGAACTAGTTATATTGCATATGATGCAATATGGTCGGTGTTATAATGACTGGTATCATTATGTTAGAAGAACAAAGACCAGGAGACAAATATTTACTTTTTTTGAATTGAAAACAATCATCTGAACAACTAGACAACTAGAGATGCAACTTGGTTGGACGCGTGGTTTGAGGGGCCATGCACGGATTACGCGGCGCCTCGCGCCGGAGGTTCGAGTCCTCCCTCGGGCATGGGTGTGTGTGTTGTTCTTAGCATAAGTTAGTTTAAGTAGTGTGTCAGTCTATGGACCTATGACCTCAATAGTTTGGTTCCTTAGGAATTCATACACATTTGAAAATTTTTTGCAACTTGGTTAAACAGCAGTTACATCGCGGAGACGGAGCGGCAGGTGCCTTAGCAGCAGATTCTGGTGCTGGCTTTTGAGCTGACATATGCACAAACGCCGCGCCGCCGATGTCCGGATCAGCAGGGGCACTGAGTATTCTTCGGCGAAATGAAAGTGAATCTCAAACTTGTCTATGTATCTCGGTACATCTACAAGTGCTTCATCCCTCTTTCCCAAAACATATATCTGAGCCAGCTTGGGGAATCTTAACAGCAGGTTAAAATGATTTACTGGAGCGGTTTTGAAGTCCGCGGCAGCCCTCGTTTGTACACGGCGCTCATTTTGTGGACTCTGTGGCGGAGATAGTGTTGTAGGGTTATTTTGGAAGTTGGTAGTCAGTGATCACACAAGTGGTTTTCTGCGAGTGAAAAGGTTCGAAAGACTTCACCAGTGTGTTCCATTAGACTAGCGTGGTACTGGCTTACATGTCTTCCCGTTTCAAAGGCTGGTGGCGCTGACTAGTGGGTGTACACGGGCCTAGGAAAAGGCTTCGTAGCAGAACATGGAGCCTCCTGAACACTGTTATCCACCTTTTTGTATTTGAATATACTTCTTTCTTTGTCGCTGTTACAGTTTTCGTTAGCACTTTTCTGATTCTGGAACCGACCAGACGGTCGTTTTCGTCAGCGGGCACACCTATAATCGTTGTAAGATCGATCGATTCTCTACTGTAATCAGCCAATTGGAAAACCAGCAGCTGCCGGCACCTTGACAAGTCTACCTCGTTCTTACCTGTTATGAGTACCTTCGCCGCTCCCATTGCCTTGGCTGCTATGAGAGTGACGAGTCCAATGGGCCCTGCTCCCAGGACGAGGACCGTGGAGCCGAGTGTTACTCCAGCCCTGCGACAAGCGTGCACTCCCACCGACAGCGGCTCCAGCAGGGCGCCTTCCTCCAGAGACACGTGGTCTGGAAGCCTTCATAAAATACGCTCCATGACATACACTTGCTAAAAATAACACATGTGGTATGTGGGGTCAGTTGGCACATACACAGGAATCTCAGAAATAATAGATTCTTCAAATGGGGCACCTGTCAACCTTCGTCTTTTGAAAAACTCCTTTATCATTAATATCAACTGTCTTAAACAAATAATCTGGAGAGATTTACGTTGAATTTGCTAAGATATAGACATGTATATTGTATTTTACCTCTTTAGGGGACTACAGTGACCAATGCAAACACCATTGGTAAGTTTGTAAGTGATTAGAGCTAAAAATCTAGCGTGACACAGCGGCCACCCGAGTGCACTGGTGTTGTGACTACGACTGGTAGGGCGCCACATTGTGGGGCTCCATTTCGTCAGCTGGTGGAATCGTGCAATATCCAGATTTGTGAGGTATTTGGACGTAACAGCGGTCCAACGTTGAACTTCATGGGAACCTGAGGGCAGGTATAATCATTGTCAAGGTTCCAGTCTGCACGCCCGACCACCAGAGGGGAGGATTGCCGTATGGTGCACCAGGCACGTCCTAACACCTCACAGCTGTCCATACCATCGGATAACAAATAATGGACCCACTAAAACTGTTGTGTTGGCAGAAGAGCCAACACCATGTTACTAGAGGAGGCCGAAATGCACGCGTTTTAGCTCACGCAGGCTGGCGTGAGGAGGGAAGGACTATATTGACATGAGGTCTAGAACATGACAAGGAATTAGAATTCAGAAAGCGGACGACTTAGTTTGATACTTAACTTTAAACCATTAATGATGAACATCGCTCTTGACGGCACATGATCCACAGTATTTGTATGTAGGCTGTTTAGGTTTTCTTATTGGTAACGCCACATAGAGCTCTGTATGAAAAATCACTGGCTGTGCTGAGCGCAGTCTGTGGCTGGTTGGCATTGTTGTAATACTCGCCATTGTAGTGTTGGGCAGCTGGATGTTAACAGCGCGCAGCGTTGCGCAGTTGGAGGTGAGCCGCCAGCAGTGGTGGATGTGGGGAGAGAGATGGCGGAGTTTTGAAATTTGTAAGACTGGATGTCATGAACTGCTATATACATTATGGCTTTTGAACACTATTAAGGTAAATACATTGTTTGTTCTCTATTAAAATCTTTCATTTGCTAACTATCCCTATCAGTAGTTAGTGCCTTCCGTAGTTTGAATCTTTTATTTAGCTGGCAGTAGTGGCGCTCGCTGTATTGCAGTGGTTCGAGTAACGAAGATTTTTGTGAGGTAAGTGATTTGTGAAAGGTATAGGTTAATGTTAGTCAGGTCCATTCTTTTGTAGGGATTTTTGAAAGTCAGATTGCGTTGCGCTAAAAATATTGTGTGTCAGTTTAAGCACAGTCTTGTATAAATTGTTCTAAGGGGACGTTTCATATTATCTGTTCAGGATACATAGTAACTGAATATGGCACCTTGCTAGGTCGTAGCAAATGACGTAGCTGAAGGCTATGCTAAACTGTCGGCTCTGCAAATGAGAGCGTATGTAGACAGTGAACCATCGCTAGCAAAGTCGGCTGTACAACTGGTGCGAGTGCTAGGGAGTCTCTCTAGACTAGACCTGCCGTGTGGCGGCGCTCGGTCTGCAATCACTGATAGTGGCGACACGCGGGTCCGACGTATACTAACGGACCGCGGCCGATTTAAAGGCTACCACCTAGCAAGTGTGGTGTCTGGCGGTGACACCACAACAACACTTTATGTCATCCCGTACAATTAATGTTGAGCACGGTAGCACAAGGAAACCTCCAATACGAGGTGTGATCAAAAAGTAATGGCAATTTTTATAATTTCGTGGGCTTTATAATCCGATTTTCAAATCTTTTTTTTTTTTTTTTGTTGGTACACATGTATGTTCCAGTTGTATGTTTGCATTTTCAGCTGTTTTGAATAATTATTTTGTTACTGACAGTTGAAAAGGTTATATGCTGGGCGACCTTTTCGTTTCGAAAAAGACGGACCAAGAATTTGCATTAAATTTTGCTTGAAAATTTGAATAATGTGCAGCATCGTATTCGAAATGTTGACTGTGGAATTTGGTGATTCTACTATGAGAAATACTAGAGTTTCCGAGTTTTATAAACGTTTCAAAAAGGATCGAGAAGACATTGAAGACGGCGGCCATCCTGGACGTTCTAGGACACAAATTATTGGAAGAAGTAAAGAAAATCATTCGTGGACATCGCGAAATTGCCATCAGAGATGTTGTTGGTGATGTCAGCATATCCTCTGGCTCATGACAAGCAATTTCTTCGGATATTTTGGGCATGAAACGTGTAGCAGCAAAGTTTGTTCCGAAATTGCTGAATTTTGAACAAAAACGACGTTGCGAAGACATCATTCAGAAGTTGCTGAATGAAGTCAACAGTGATCCAGAACTTCTAAACGAGTTCAATACAGGCGACAAAACATGGGTATGAGGGTATGACGTCGAAACCAAGGTCTAATTATCCCAAATGGAAACTGCCTGAAGAGCCAAGACCGAAAAAAATTCTAGACCTTCGATCACATGTGAATGTTCTCATAGTTTACTTCGCTTGCAATGGGATAATGCATCACGATTTCCTGCGTTATGGTCACACGGTCAGTAACGAATACTAGCTAGAATTTCTGCACCGTTTGTGTGTAACAGTCCGAAGAGAACGACCAGAGCTGTCGCAAAACCGCTCATGGAAAATGTATCACGATAGTGCTCCCGCTCACACCTCAATGCTTGTTCGCGATTTTTTGACAAAAAAAAATCGTTATGTTGCCGCGGCCACCGTATTTGCCGAACGGGGGCCCCTGCGACTTCTTTCTATTCCAGTGGCTGAAGAGAGCTAAGGACTTCGTTATGTCACCGTTGATGAGAAAAAAATAGTACTGCTCAAGTAGCTCAACACTTTAACGAAATATGAGTTCCAGAAGTGTTTTCAAGATTGGAAAAAACGCTGGTAAAATAGCATTATATCTGAAGTGGATTACGTTGAAGGGGACAAAGCTGATGTTGATGAAATAAAAACAAAAAATCCGTTACTTTTTGATGACACCTCGTAGTAGGCTGCCTTTAAAACCACATTCGAACGGCTGCTTTGAAATGGCGCCGCGATGGGAAAGCAAGGCCTGCTGACGAATGGTTTCGCACTGTGTCCACTGGTGAATCGACTTACTGCGATACACCAAATGGCTATTGACGGCAAGTATGGCAGCAACCTGGCGAGAGGTGTCACTCAACCTGACGCCGCCGTTTTCACAGTACGTTCGATGTTGCACATCTTGAGCTTTGATCGTTCACTATTTCTATTTTGCTTCTTTTATCGCAGTGTAGTACACATTCTTCCTGTTTTCATGCTTGATCTATGTTCAGTTTTTGAAGGGTTCTCACTGGCCTATTTTATGGCTGTATCTGAGGGGTGCGATGGGGAGTTTTTCTTGTAAGCGGTTCATTCTTGAACCTTCTCAGTTCCGCTGGAGAAGAAATTAGTCTTTATTTTATTGTTATCTTGTTCAATTACGTGGTCAACGGATTATACTCAAGATAAATTTTATGATGTGGAACATTGAAAATGAATAAAAGTTACGTATTCTTTTGAAAAACTGTATTTAAATAGCCACAAGATTGACATTTAGGAGCTTGTAATTGACTACTTATTTCTGTCAGAGAAATTTTTGTGTTGTAGAAGCAGTTGTTAATGAGGAAACATTTTACTCTGCATTGCGAAATACTTCCGTAGTCTATCACTCAGTTTTCAGTTGGTAAATTGCTACCGTTTGCTAATGTTTATGAGTATTTCACTCACTGTGGGCCGACATCACAGTCAATAAAGCAGGGCCTCTCACTCTCAGAAAAGCGCGGCTGCGCCAAGCGAAGTGCAGAGAGCGTGCTTGCACGGTGAATCGGTCTAACGGCTTAATTCGCCTCGACTCGGCTTGCATGGTGAACCGCCGTGGTGTGCTGCCGATTGCGCCGATAGAAGGCTTACCCGACACTGAAATAAATAAGCGCAAGACGGTTACTGGAATAATGGAATAAACTGCTCCGAAAAAGATTTCCGAAAGTCTGTTTAAACTGGAATGAGAACTTTACTATTTTTTGTTAATTTTGACGATAAATCCAAGTGTCTAACCTCGGCACAGTGGTTACGTGTGTACGAAAGTCGCCTGTTAAAAGACACTACAGCAATCTGCATTCAGAAAAGTATAGGGGACGCCAGAGAGAAAGACTTAAGGAGGTTGCCAACTCTTGCAGAAGAGAATTTTGCATCCATACATGAGGTTTGTACTAGTACTTTAGCTTGTTTATTTTGCTTAAAGGTACAGCCAAACGAACTGAAGTTTGTTTACATTCCTCTCACATGTGTATTCGCTTTTGTTTCCGCTTGTATTATTCCCAACACAATCTTTTTACTCTAATTTACGTCGAAGCAGACGAAGGGTGCTGCAAAAGGACTCTTAGAGCTAATCATAAAGTTGTTCTACGCTTAGCAAGAGATGGGAAGCCGTTTATGGAAGGGTCATTAATGAAGAATGTTTTGTTGGACATAGTAGAGACAATGAATCCCACATTAGCTTCCACATACTGCGGATTACCACTTTCCAGAGTGACAATATCTCGTCGAATCAGCGATATTGCCGGGAATTTGCACAAACTGGTGGCAGCCGACATTGAAAACCTCCTAGTGTACTCCATCGCACTTGATGAGTCGACGGATATTAGCGAAACGCTCAGTTAGCCATTTGTTCATGTGACGTAAAGGCGACCTACATGTAACGGAAGTGCTCCTGGAAAGTGATTTCGATGAAGGACACCGCTACGGGGACGGATATTTTACAAGTGATCGAAATAGCAGCTGAAAGAGTAGGACTCACTTGGGAAAAGCTGTTATCTTCAACAACAGGCGGCCGCCAGCAGTATGTGTCAAAGTAAAAGGATTTATTGCCGTACGGTGGCAAAAGCTTAACATGCCTGCTTTACCTTCCGTTCATTGTTTTGCACACTTTGTGCAAAAGTTATTGGTCTTCAAGACGCAATGAAGGTGCATATCGTAAACTACATTCTTTCACACCTTCTCATTCCTAGTCTACTCAAAGACTTTTATAGTTCATTCGAGAAGGAATATCCAGATATCCCCTACCATGCTGAGGTATGCCGGCTGAGCGAAGGAAAAGAGATTTCCTGAGTTTTCGGACAATTTTGGAGGGAAAAGAATGTCCGGAGGCACTTTCGCATGACCCTGAATGGACAGCTGATTTAGGATTTTTAGCAGATATTATAGCCCTCCTAAATGATTTAAGTCCGAAACCCCAAAAAGAAAATAGTCTCATCAAGGGTATCGTCGGAAAAATAAACGCTTTACAAAGTAAACTTCAGCTCTTCAAAAACAACCTTTCAGCTAAAAGTCCGCTACAGTTTTGTGTTAGGTAAGCGGTATATAATTTTTACCTTTAATAATCCACCCGTAGTTTTGAAAGCGCTTTATTCATAACGATATTATGGTTTTGTTTGACAGCTTCTGTACGGGAAGGCGCGCTGTGAGAAATCGTTGAAAATGAGCTTAACGACCGATTCCAGATAATGTACAGGTATATCATTAACAGCAAAATAAAGTCGATTTTGTTAAATGTACAAGTGTTACATTACATTAAAAACAATAGTTCATTGTACCTGATTCTTAAAACGTAACACCTTTTAGTACTTCAAAGCAGCTTTATACTTTACTTTCAATTATCAGCCGCCCGGAGTGGCCGAGCGGTTCTCGGCGATACAGTCTGGAACCACGATACCGCTACGGTCTCAGGTTCGAATCCTGCCTCGGGCATGGATGTGTGTGATGTTCTTAGGTTAGTTCTGTTTAACTAGTTCTAAATTCTAGGGGACTAATGACCTCACAAGTTGAGTCCCATAGTGCTCAGAGCCATGTGAACCAGTTTTTTTTCCAATTATTAACATTTGGTTCTCTTTTTGTTGCAAGATATTACTACCTTGCAGCCAACACCTGAAGCGCTTGTAAAGATCTTGTCGAAAGCATTTGAAAGTGCGCCTCCCGATTTATATTTCGAACTAATCGATTTGCAAACCGATGATCATCGGAAGGACTTATTTAACAGTACCAAAGGTCCCCTCGAATACTACCAGAATTTGTGGAAGGAAGAATTTCCTAAGCTGCACAGAGAAGCAGCGAAGATTATTTCTATGTTTGATACCACATGCGTATGTGAAAGTTTTTCTTCTGTTTTGTCTTGTACTAAAACCAGATTGAGTGCAAGCATCTCTGATTGTAATTTAAGAAGTGCTCAATTAAGTGCTGACAGCCGATCCCTTGTTCCAGATCTTAGCAGCATATTTGCGAATAAAAGAATGAGAAAATAGAATAGATAATTTTCTGTTGAAACCAAATTGAAAATTATTATTATTATTTAAATCTGCTTTGTCCCACTAATATTGTACCACCAAACTAAGCTCTCCGCCTACCGCACATAAACATTTAGCAATGACGAAGGAAACAGAGGTGAAGTTCTAGAAAAGGTCGAGATAGGTGGAACGAGCGAGACAACCGTAAATGAAAGAGAGAGCAGCGCTATTGAGCCAGGTCGAGTAAAGGGGCTTTGCATCGTCGTCAAAATAGTGAAGAGGCGTTCTGACACATTGCACTATGCGGTGCGCTGGTACAAACACCCTGAGGCCCAGCAATAGAGAGCAGGGAAAACAATTTTTCCTGCTAGTGTCATTCTCTTCATCATCATCATCATCTCAGCCTTTCCCCACGTCATGTGGAGTCGGCGTTGCTTTGCTCGATCCTTCTCTTCCATAAATGGCTATCCAGTGCTTCTTCTCTGAGCCGTCCTTTCTCCCGTAGCTCCCCTGCTACTTTGTCCTTCCATCTCAGTTTCGGTCTTCCTCTTCTCCTTGATCCTTCGAATTCTAGGATTTCAATTCTTCTCCCCACGTAGTACTCCACTCGTCTATGCTCATGTCCATACCATCTTACCCTACTTTCTTGGATCTTCTTCCCTATGGGCCCCACTTTCCTTATAGCGTAATGTTGGTGAAAGCGCCTGTTACTCGCAGATTCCAATAGATTGTTAACTGCGAATTTCATCAGTGAGTAAATGTATTGAGATCTCCTTTTTATGCTTTCTAAGTGAGCATTTCGCTCAAAATGCTATCGTGAGGATCATCACTAGTAGTGGAATAACGCAATTATTCTTGGAATATACGTGTATGTTGGCAAGTGGCCATGTTAGTTTTCTTCAGCCTAATTTCATTTAAAATTTAGAGAGATTTACAGGGTGTTACAAAAAGGTACGGCCAAACTTTCTGGAAACATTCCTCACATACAAATAAAGAAAAAATGTTATGTGGACATGTGTCCGGAAACGCTTAATTTCCATGTTAGAGCTCATTTTAGTTTCGTCAGTATGTACTTTACTTCCTCGATTCACCGCCAGTTGGCCCAATAGAAGGAAGGTAATGTTGACTTCGGTGCTTGTGTTGACATGTGACTCAGTGCTCTACACTACAGTACTAGCATCAAGCACATCAGTAGGTAGCATCAACACGTTAGTGTTCATCACGAACGTGGTTTTGCAGTCTGTCAGCGCAATGTTTACAAACACGGAGTTGGCAGATGCCCATTTGATGTATGGATTAGCACGGGGCAATAGCCGTGGCGCGGTACGTTTGTATCGAGACAGATTTCCAGAACGAAGGTGTCCCGACAGGAAGACGTTCGTAGCAATTGATCGGCTTCTTAGAGAGCACGGAACATTCCAGCCTATGACTCGTGACTGGGGAAGACTTAGAACAACGAGGACACCTGCAATGGACGAGGCAATTCTTCGTGCAGTTGACGATAACCCTAATGTCAGCGTCAGAGAAGTTGCTGCTGTACAAGGTAACGTTGACCACGTCACTGTATGGCGAGTGCTACGGGAGAACCAGTCGTTTCCGTACCATGTACAGCGTGTGCAGGCACTATCAGCAGCTGATTGGCCTCCACGGGTACACTTCTGCGAATGGTTCATCCAACAATGTGTCAATCCTCATTTCAGTGCAAATGTTCTCTTTGCGGAAGAGGCTTCATTCCAACGTGATCAACTTGTTAATTTTCACAATCAACATGCATGGGCTGACGAGAATCCGCACGCAACTGTGCAATCACGTCATCAACACAGATTTTCTGTGGACGTTTGGGCATGTCTTGATTGGGCACCATGTTCTTCCACCTACGCTCATTGGAGCACGTTACCAAGATTTCGTAGGGGATACTCTACCTGTGCTGCTAGAACATGTGCCTTTACAAGTACGACACAGTATGTGGTTCATGCGTAATGGCGCTCCTGCACATTTCAGTCGAAGTGTTCAAACACTTCTCAACAACAGATTCGGTGACCGATGGATTGGTAGAGGCGGACCAATTCCATGGTCTCCACGCTCTCCTGACCTCAAACCTCTTGACTTTCATTTATGGGGGCATTTGAAAGCTCTTGTCTACGCAACCCCGGTACCAAATGTACAGACTCTTCGTGCTCGTATTGTGGACGGCTGTGATACAATACGCAATTCTCCAGGGCTGCATCAGCGCATCAGGGATTCCTTGCCACGGAGGGTGGATGCATGTATCCTCGCTACATGTACATCTACATGACTACTCTGCAATTCACATTTAAGTGCTTGGCAGAGGGTTCATCGAACCACAATCATACTATCTCTCTACTATTCCACTCCACTCCCGAACAGCGAGCGGGAAAAACGAACACCTAAACCTTTCTGTTCGAGCACTGATTTCTCTTATTTTATTTTGATGATCATTCCTACCTATGTAGGTTAGGCTCAACAAAATATTTTCGCATTCGGAAGAGAAAGTTGGTGACTGAAATTTCGTAAAAAGGTCTCGCCGCGACGAAAAACGTCTATGCTGTAATGACTTCCATCCCAACTCGTGTATCTCTCCCCTATAACGCGATAATACAAAACGAGCTGCCCTTTTTTGCACCCTTTCGATGTCCTCCGTCAATCCCACCTGGTAAGGATCCCACACCGCGCAGCAATATTCTAACAGAGGACGAACGAGTGTAGTGTAAGCTGTCTCTTTAGTGGACTTGTTGCATCTTCTAAGTGCCCTGCCAATGAAACGCAACCTTTGGCTCGCCTTCCCGACAATATTATCTATGTGGTCTTTCCAACTGAAGTTGTTCGTAATTTTAACACCCAGGTACTTAGTTGAATTGACAGCCTTGAGAATTGTACTATTTATCGAGTAATCGAATTCCAACGGATTTCTTTTGGAACTCATGTGGATCATCTCACACTTTTCTTTATTTAGCGTCAACTGCCACCTGACACACCATACAGAAATCTTTTCTAAATCGCTTTGAAGCTGATACTGGTCTTCGGATGACCTTACTAGACGGTAAATTACAGCATCATCTGTGAACAGTCTAAGAGAACTGCTCAGATTGTCACCCAGGTCATTTATATAGATCAGGAACAGTAGAGGTCCCAGGACGCTTCCCTGGGGAACACCTGATATCACTTCAGTTTTACTCGATGATTTGCCGTCTATTACTACGAACTGCGACCTTCCTGACAGGAAATCACGAATCCAGTCGCACAACTGAGACGATACCCCATAGCTCCGCAGCTTGATTAGAAGTCGCTTGTGAGGAACGGTGTCAAAAGCTTTCCTGAAATCTAGAAATACGGAATCAGCTTGAGATCCCCTGTCGATAGCGGCCATTACTTCGTGCGAATAAAGAGCTAGCTGCGTTGCACAAGAGCGATGTTTTCTGAAGCCATGCTGATTACGTGTCAATAGATCGTTCCCTTCGAGGTGATTCATAATGTTTGAATACAGTATATGCTCCAAAACCCTATTGCAAACCGACGTCAATGATATAGGTCTGTAGTTAAATGGATTACTCCTACTACCCTTCTTGAACACTGGTGCGACCTGCGCAATTTTCCAATCTGTAGGTACAGATCTATCGGTGAGCGAGCGGTTGTATATGAGTGCTAAGTAGGGAGCTATAGTATCAGCGTAATCTGAAAGGAACCTAATCGGTATACAATCTGGACCTGAAGACTTGCCCGTATCAAGCGATTTGAGTTGCTTCGCAACCCCTAAGGTATCTACTTCTAAGAAACTCATGCTAGCATATGTTCGTGTTTCAAATTCTGGAATATTCCATTCGTCTTCCCTGGTGAAAGAATTTCGGAAAACTGCGTTCAATAACTCGGCTTTAGCGGCACAGTCGTCGATAACAGTACCATCGGCACTGCACAGCGAAGGTATTGACTGCGTCTTGCCGCTTGTGTACTTTACATACGACCAGAATTTCTTCGGATTTTCTACCAAATTTCGAGACAATGTTTCGTTGTGGAACCTATCAAAGGCATCTCGCATCGAAGTACGTGCCAAATTTCGCTCGTCTGTAAATTTTAGCCCATCTTCAGGATTTCGCGTTCTTCTGAACTTCGCATGCTTTTTCCGTTGCCTCTGCAACAGCGTTCGGACCTTTTTTGTGTACCACGGGGGATCCGTTCCATCTCTTACCAATTTATGAGGTATGAATATCTCAATGGCTGTTGCTACTATATCTTTGAATTTGAGCCACATCTCGTCTACATTCGCATAGTCAGTTTGGAAGGAATGGAAATTGTCTTTTAAGAAGGCTTCTAGTGGCACTTTATCCGCTTTTTTAAATAAAATTATTTTGCGTTTGTTTCTGATGGATTTGGAACAAATGGTATTGAGCCTAGCAACAATGACCTTGTGATCACTAATCCCTGTATCAGTCATGATGCTCTCTATCAGCTCTGGATTGTTTGTGGCCAAGAGGTCAAGTGTGTTTTCGCAACCATTTACAATTCGCGTGGGTTCGTGGACTAACTGCTCGAAATAATTTTCGGAGAATGCATTTAGGACAATCTCGGAAGACGTTTTCTGCCTACCACCGGTTTTGAACCAGTATTTTTGCCAACATACCGAGGGTAGGTTGAAGTCCCCACCAACTATAACCGTATGAATGGGGTATTTATTTGTTACGAGACTCAAACTTTCTCTGAACTGTTCCGCAACTATATCATCGGAGTCTGGGGGTCGGTAGAAGGAGCCAATTATTAACTTAATTCGGCTGTTAAGTATAACCTCCACCCACACCAATTCGAATGGAGTATCTACTTCGACTTCACTACAAGATAAACCACTACTGACAGACACAAACACTCCACCACCAATTCTGCCTAATCTATCTTTCCTGAACACCGTCTGAGACTTCGTAAAAATTTCTGCAGAACTTATTTCAGGCTTTAGCCAGCTTTCTGTACCTATAACGATATCAGCTTCTGTGCTTTCTATTAGCGCTTGAAGCTCAGGGACTTTTCCAGTGCAACTACAACAATTTACAACTATAATTCCGACTGTTCCTTGATCCAAGCACGTCCTGTAATTGCCAAGCACCCTTTGACATTGCAGCCCATCCCGCACTTTCCCGAGGTCTTCTAACCTAAAAAACCGCCCAGTCCACGCCACACAGCCTCCGCTACCCGTGTAGCCGCCAGCTGAGTGTAGTGAACTCCTGACCTATTCAGCGGAACCCGAAACCCCACCACCCTATGGCGCAAGTCAAGGAATCTGCAGCCAATACGGTCGCAAAACCGTCTGAGCCTCTGATTCAGACCCTCCACCCGGCTCTGCACCAAAGGTCCGCAGTCGGTTCTGTCAACGATGCTGCAGATGGTGAGCTCTGCCTTCATCTCGTAAGCAAGACCGGCAGCCTTCACCAAATCAGATAGCCGCTGGAATCCAGAGAGAATTTCCTCAGATCCAAAGCGACACACGTCATTAGTGCCGACATGTGCCACCACCTGCAGCTGGCTGCACCCTGTGCTCTTCATGGCATCCGGAAGGACCCTTTCCACATCAGGAATGACTCCTCCCGGAATGCACACGGAGTGCACACTGGATTTCTTCCCCTCTTTAGTCGCCGTATCCCTAAGGGGCCCCATTACATTACTCCCCTAAGGGAGGACATTTTGAACATTTCCTGTAACAAAGTGTTTGAAGTAACGCTGGTAAGTTCTGTTGCTGTGTGTTTCCATTCCATGATTAATGTGATTTGGAGAGAAGTAATAAAGTGAGCTCTAACATGGAAAGGAAGCGTTTCCGGACACATGTCCACATAACATATTTTCTTTCTTTGCGTTTGAGGAATGTTTCCTGAAAGTTTGGCCGTACCTTTTTGTAACACCCTGTATACAATTTAAACCAATAAAATAATATGTGATAAGACACAACCAAGTATGATTTACCTTAGCGTAATTTTTAAACAAAAAATAGATCAGTGTAATGGACTGCATGTGATGATGTGGTGAGTAGATGATGGACATTGTTGGGCATGATGATCAGCTAATCGTAAATACACTCCTGGAAATGGAAAAAAGAACACATTGACACCGGTGTGTCAGCCCCCCATACTTGCTCCGGACACTGCGAGAAGGCTGTACAAGCAATGATCACACGCACGGCACAGCGGACACACCAGGAATCGCGGTGTTGGCCGTCGAATGGCGCTAACTGCGCAGCATTTGTGCACCGCCGCCGTCAGTGTCAGCCAGTTTGCCGTGGCATACGGAGCTCCATTGCAGTCTTTAACACTGGTAGCATGCCGCGACAGCGTGGACGTGAACCGTATGTGCAGTTGACGGACTTTGAGCGAGGGCGTATAGTGGGCATGCGGGAGGCCGGGTGGAAGTACCGCCGAATTGCTCAACACGTGGGGCGTGAGGTCTCCAAAGTACATCGATGTTGTCGCCAGTGGTCGGCGGAAGGTGCACGTGCCCGTCGACCTGGGACCGGATCGCAGCGACGCACGGATGCACGCCAAGACCGTAGGATCCTACGCAGTGCCGTAGGGGACCGCACCGCCACTTCACAGCCAATTAGGGACACTGTTGCTCCTGGGGTATCGGCGAGGACCATTCGCAACCGTCTCCATGAAGCTGGGCTACGGTCACGCACACCGTTAGGCCGTCTTCCGCTACGCCCCAACATCGTGCAGCCCGCCTCCAGTGGTGTTGCGACAGGCGTGAATGGAGGGACGAATGGAGACGTGTCGTCTTCAGCGATGAGAGTCGCTTCTGCCTTGGTGCAAATGATGGTCGTATGCGTGTTTGGCGCCGTGCAGGTGAGCGCCACAATCAGGACTGCATACGACCGAGGCACACAGGGCCAACACCTGGCATCATGGTGTGGGGAGCGATCTCCTACACTGGCCATACACCTCTGGTGATCGTCGAGGGGACACTGAATAGTGCACGGTACATCCAAACCGTCATCGTACCCATCGTTCTACCGTTCCTAGACCGGCAAGGGAACTTGCTGTTCCAACAGGACAATGCACGTCCGCATGTATCCCGTGCCACCCAACGTGCTCTAGAAGGTGTAAGTCAACTACCCTGGCCAGCAAGATCTCCGGATGTGTCCCCCATTGAGCATGTTTGGGACTGGATGAAGCGTCGTCTCACGCGGTCTGCACGTCCAGCACGAACGCTGGTCCAACTGAGGCGCCAGGTGGAAATGGCATGGCAAGCCGTTCCACAGGACTACATCCAGCATCTCTACGATCGTCTCCATGGGAGAATAGCAGCCTGCATTGCTGCGAAAGGTGGATATACACTGTACTAGTGCCGACATTGTGCATGCTCTGTTGCCTGTGTCTATGTGCCTGTGGTTCTGTCAGTGTGATCATGTGATGTATCTGACCCCAGGAATGTGTCAATAAAGTTTCCCCTTCCTGGGACAATGAATTCACGGTGTTCTTATTTCAATTTCCAGGAGTGTATGATAGAGTTGCGAGTGCAGGATGAGTGTATATGAACAAATGCTGGGGAAAGCGAGTCCCCTGCAGGTGAATGAAAGGTGCAGGGTGGAGTATGGATTATGGCTGATCGTGACAAGAAGTGCAGTGTGTCAATGAGGAAGTATTACCTCAGAATCAACTGTCTGAAAATGCATAGGTTCGCAGTCCGGACAGGCCATGGAACACCATACGTGTTTACATGTGTAATTTAGAGTTCCTTCTTATAAAAAGTTAGTAATTTTATAAATTCACTAGATAGAAGAGTTTATAGCAGCAGATTTCAGAATATACTAACTTCTGAGAAACTTTCAACTCCAGAAAGACTGATCCGAATAAACTCAAAAGTGGAGATTGTGTAAAGCACTGTACCAGCTATCACTGATTTGACTGCAGGCGAATGTCACACGTGTTGCCTCGCATGTGGATCGAAAGGTCAGTATAATGCTAAGCTCAGTCAATGAAGAGCTATCAGATAAAGTAGAAACCTGGAAACTACTGTCAGCACAGCTCCTCAGCAGGAGCGGGCCCGGTGCCAACGAGTAAGTGAGTCTGAATGAGGCAACACGAGTGGCTTTCCAGGAAATGGGTTTGTCTACACATCACGTTTACACGCAACACTGCTAGCAGCAGACAAATATAAAACTATCGGAAATTGATTTTGCTGTAATCTTCATAAATTATTCTCGTATCGATTTTGCTAGGACGATAAAATATCGGTTTTCCGTACGTCTGTTGCTTAAAGTGGTGTCTGCGAATCGTGTGTTCCGATATAGCCAGCACGTAGTGTGGTTATGGGTAATATTTTTAATAAATGAAGGGTACCGTGTCGTAAAGGATATCAACGAACTCTTGAGGAAGAGAAAGTGGAGATTTTTGAAGAAAGATTTCTTTATAAATCTTAACCAAGCCAATTAATCTGTGCAAAATTGTTTCATTACGCCTGTTGTGGAGTAGTGATATTTAATCACTCATGAAGAGGCAGTATTGATGGCCTTTCAAAACGCCGAGCAGAGATGTTGTTAGATACAGCTAGTTTCCACGCTGTGAGTGCACCTATGGTTGTTGTTTGCGAGTATGTATCAAGTCGCTAAATCGTAGTCCAACATGTTTATTTTATCTTACACTGTCAGATAGTAATGGAGTTGATAAATTTAATTTGATTGATGAGGCATACAAATTTACATAAAACTCGAAACATGCAGTTACGGATAAAGTGTAAAGTTTTGATACACTAATACGACATGGATTATTTACCATTGAAGTTATCTTGCTAAAGACTTTATTGTAAAATAGCTATAAAGCAGCTTTTAACAAGAAAGGTACGTGTTTCACCATCATAAATATAAGGAGCGGTCAAAATGTTTCGCGGGCCGCCGTGGCTAAGCGGTTCTCGGCGCTTCAGTCCGGAACCGCTTTGCTGCTACGGTCGCAGGTTCGAATCCTGCCTCGGACATGGATGTGTGTGATGGCCTTAGGTTAGTTGGGCTTAAGTAATTCTAAGTCAAGAGGACTGATGACCTCAGATGTTAAGTCCCATAGTGCATAGAGCCATTTGAACCAAAATGTTTTCGTTCGAAGGCTGTAGAGTCTGGAATCGGTATGCCAATCAGAGAAAATCGCACTAAGCGTGAAGGGAATCACCATACCGAAGCACGACGTTGAAGATGGCCATCTGGTAAACATTGTGTCCAGTTGCGTCAAGAAGTCCCTAACTGCCTGCTGCACATTCTCGTCCATCAGGAATCGTCAACTCTTCAAGGTTCTTTTCAGGGACCGAAGCCGGGGGGGGGGGGGGGGGGGGGGGAGCCCAGGACTATAGGACGGTGCTCGAGAGTCTCACATTTTAGTTGGCGTGACTTCTGCGTTACGACATTTACGGTACGGGATCGAACGTCGTCTTGTGTCGAATCGCGACCTGCGCGAAACTTAGCGCACCATTCCACAACGTTGGTTTTCGACACACAAAGTGGTCCAAACACGTTCTTCAGTCACCGATAGATTTGAGATATTTTTGTATGAATGCATAATACAATTTAACGGACTTTTCTGATTTAGATAGTGAGCCAATACCTGACGTTTAGAATAAATTTTCAGCTGATTAACGGTCAAAAGAACGCTGCCTCGGGTTATACCCAATGCAGTTAACTTTTTACAGTTTTTCTTGACTGACAATGGGTTACATCGTTTGTCGCAGGATTGAGGAGCATATGAGGTAAGTGAACAAGAGAAAAAATTGCAAGGAGAAAAGGAAGCGTAGATTATGTGAGAAAATGTACAATCTGATCATTCCTGGAACGTTATTGCACATAAACGTTTTGGGGAATGCGGAATGCTACAAAACTTCCTAACAACTGCAGACAGATTCCTACTCCTGCGGTAAGAATTAGCGAAGAATTTGTCACCAGTCATTGACTATGTATGAGAGTCTTGTCACTAAAGGCGAGAGTAGGAATAGCAATTCACTACAATTAGTCTGCTAAGCAATATAGAGAATTACTGTCAAGCTGTTAAATTTTCCTAATTTCGTAATAACACCAACATTTATGTATCATCTCAAAAATATACATAAAATACGCCACTCGTCAGTTAAATAAAAGAAATGAATAATTTTTTGGTCTGTCGTTTACTCTGAATGGCGCCTACTCCTGAATCTGCAATATACAATATTCTTTGTTTTTGTCGCTTGTTTATCGAAAAGTGTGGGTGCTATGCATCTTTGCAAGTGTCAGTATGTGGCAATCTCTTTTAAGACAGTAATAATAAGGTATTTGAACGCTAGTCCGCCAGTCAGGATGCGAGGCTGTAGTGTATGCTGCTTCTGGTCATGCGGCTCTTAGTTTACATGGCAAGCACTCCATTCCTCTTCCTACTTCTGGCTGATTTTTCGTTTGGCGGGGCGGGTGCGTCGACTTGGAGCACGTAATATTCAAGCAATTATTTTGACCTTAAGTTTAGCGCAAAAGATCTTACCTTCTGAGCAGCCTACTCTTATCTATCATGGTGAAAATGCATCATTTAGCCGCGTTTTCTGAGCTTGTCGGCACTTTACACCGTACTGCGGTGCCCAGTTGTCACTTTCCCGCCGGCCGCGGTGGTCTCGCAGTTAAGGCGCTCAGTCCGGAACCGCGCGACTGCTACGGTCGCAGATTCGAATCCTGCATCGGGCATGGATGTGTGTGATGTCCTTAGGTTAGTTAGGTTTAAGTAGTTCTAAGTACTAGGGGTCTGATGACCAAAGATGTTAAGTCCCATAGTGCTCAGAGCCATTTTTTTTGTCACTTTCACCTCTTCAACTTGGTGCTCTCTGCCGCACCAACAGGCTGTCCTTGTGTACGGTTTACCTGCTTTTACGGCACCTTCCATTTCTGTCAGAGTGACGTTATGATGCGGTTATCCTACTGTGGTCACACTCTGTGGCAATGCCTCAGTTGTGTTCGTCGCTATTGCTAAATTGGCTTCACTTCCTGGTTACATTCTAACTGTCATACTGTGTTGACAGAATTCCTTTCTGTATTGCAAGAATACTTTCATAGAAGAGTTCACTAATACACAGCTACCGCCTATTTATCTCTTGAGAAAAGGCTATGAAAGTAATACTAGAGAGATTCGAGCTCGGACAGACGCTTACTAAAAACCGTTTTTCCCGTGAACCACTCGCTATTGCAACAGGAGAGGGAGCAAGTACCCACCGCCACACACAACAATGTGGTTATTAGAATATATATATATACACTCCTGGAAATTGAAATAAGAACACCGTGAATTCATTGTCCCAGGAAGGGGAAACTTTATTGACACATTCCTGGGGTCAGATACATCACATGATCACACTGACAGAACCACAGGCACATAGACACAGGCAACAGAGCATGCACAATGTCGGCACTAGTACAGTGTATATCCACCTTTCGCAGCAATGCAGGCTGCTATTTTCCCATGGAGACGATCATAGAGTTGCCAAATGTAGTCCTGTGGAACGGCTTGCCATGCCATTTCCACCTGGCGTCTCAGTTGGACCAGCGTTCGTGCTGGACGTGCAGACCGCGTGAGACGACGCTTCATCCAGTCCCAAACATGCCCCATGGGGGACACATCCGGAGATCTTGCTGGCCAGGGTAGTTAACTTACTCCTTCTAGAGCACGTTGGGTGGCACGGGATACGTGCGGACGTGCATTGTCCTGTTGGAACAGCAAGTTCCCTTGCCGGTCTAGGAATGGTAGAACGATGGGTTCGATGACGGTTTGGATGTACCGTGGACTATTCAGTGTCCCCTCGACGATCACCAGAGGTGTACGGCCAGTGTAGGAGATCGCTCCCCACACCATGATGCCAGGTGTTGGCCTTGTGTGCCTCAGTCGTATGCAGTCCTGATTGTGGCGCTCACCTGCACGGCGCCAAACACGCATACGACCATCATTTGCACCAAGGCAGAAGCGACTCTCATCGCTGAAGACGACAAGTCTCCATTCGTCCCTCCATTCACGCCTGTCGCGACACCACTGGAGGCGGGCTGCACGATGTTGGGGCGTGAGCGGAAGACGGCCTAACGGTGTGCGTGACCGTAGCCCAGCTTCATGGAGACGGTTGCGAATGGTCCTCGCCGATACCCCAGGAGCAACAGTGTCCCTAATTGGCTGGGAAGTGGCGGTGTGGTCCCCTACGGCACTGCATAGGATCCTACGGTCTTGGCGTGCATCCGTGCTTCGCTGCGATCCGGTCCCAGGTCGACGGGCACGTGCACCTTCCGCCGACCACTGGCGACAACATCGATGTACTGTGGAGACCTCACGCCCCACGTGTTGAGCAATTCGGCGGTACTTCCACCCGGCCTCCCGCATGCCCACTATACGCCCTCGCTCAAAGTCCGTCAACTGCACATACGGTTCACGTCCACGCTGTCGCGGCATGCTACCAGTGTTAAAGACTGCAATGGAGCTCCGTATGCCACGGCAAACTGGCTGACACTGACGGCGGCGGTGCACAAATGCTGCGCAGCTAGCGCCATTCGACGGCCAACACCGCGGTTCCTGGTGTGTCCGCTGTGCCGTGCGTGTGATCATTTCTTGTACAGCCCTCCCGCAGTGTCCGGAGCAAGTATGGTGGGTCTGACACACCGGTGTCAATGTGTTCTTTTTTCCATTTCCAGGAGTGTATATATATACAGGGTGGTCCATTGATCGTGACCGGGCCAAATATCTCATGAAATAATCGTCAAACGAAAAAACTACAAACTACGAAACTTATCTAGCTTGAAGGGGGAAACCAGATGGCGCTATGGGTGGCACGCAAGATGGCGCTGCCGTAGGTAAAACGGATATCAACTGCGTTTTTTATTAAATAGGAACCATCATTTTTATTACATATTTGTGTAGTACGTAAGGAAATATGAATGTTTTAGTTGGACCACTTTCTTCGCTATGTGATAGATGTCGCTTAATAGTCGCAAACGTATAAGCAAGCACATTGTACCACGTAACATTCCGCCAGTGCGGACGGTATTTGCTTCGTGACACAATACCCGTGTTAAAATGGACCGTTTACCAATTGCGGAAAAGGTCGATATCGTGTTGATGTGTGACTATTGTGATCAAAATGCCCAACGGGCGTGTGCTATGTATGCTGCTCGGTATCCTGGACGACATCATCCAAGTGTCCGGACCGTTCGCCAGATAGTTAAGATATTTAAGGAAACAGGAAGTGTTCAGCCACATGTGAAACGTCAACCACGACCTACAACAAATGATGATGCTCAAGCAAGCAGGTGTTTTAGCTGCTGTCGCGGCTAATTGGCACATCAGTAGCAGACAAATTGCGCGAGAATCGGGAATTTCAAAAACGTCGGTGTTTTTGGGAATGCTACATCAACATCGATTGCACCTGTACCATATGTCCATACACCATGAATTGCATGGCGACGACTTTGAACGTCGTGTACAGTTCTGCCACTGGGCGCAAGAGAAATTACAGGACGATGACAGATTTTTTTCACGCATTCTATTTAGCGACGAAGCGTCATTCGCCAACAGCGCTAACGGAAACCGGCATAATATGCACTGTTGGGCAACGAAAAATCCACGATGGCTGCGACAAGTAGAACATCAGCGGCCTTGGCGGGTTAATGTATGGTGAGGCATTATGGGAGGAAGGATAATCGGCCCCATTTTATCGATGGCAATCTAAATGGTGCAATGTATGCTGATTTTCGACGTAATGTTCTACCGATGTTACTACAAAGTCCGCAGTTCGTGGTCGTGCGGTAGCGTTCTCGCTTCCCGCGCCCGGGTTCCCGGGTTCGATTCCCGCTGGGGTCAGGGATTTTCTCTGCCTCGTGATGACTGGGTGTTGTGTGATGTCCTTAGGTTAGTAAGGTTTAAGTAGTTCTAAGTTCTAGGGGACTGATGACCATAGATGCTATGTCCCATAGTGCTCAGAGCCATTCGAACCTTTTTTTGTTACTACAAGATGTTTCACTGCATGACAGAATGGAGATGTACTTCCAACATTATGGATGTACGGCACATGGCTCGCGTGCGGTTGAAGCGGTATGGAATAGCATGTTTCATGACAGGTGGATTGGTCGTCGAAGCACCATACCATGGCCCGCACGTTCACCGGATCTGACGTCCCCGGATTTCTTTCTGTGGGGAAATTTGAAGGATAATTGCTATCGTGATCCACCGGCAACGCCTGACAACATGCGTCAGTGCAATGCCAGTGCATGTGGGAACATTACGGAAGGCGAACTACTCGCTGTTGAGTGGAATGTCGTTACACGTATTGCCAAATGCATTGAGGTTGACGTCATTTTGAGCATTTATTGCATTAATGTGGTACTTACAGGTAATCACGCTATAACAGCATGCGTTCTCAGAAATGATTAGTTCACAAAGGTACATGTATCACATTGGAACAACCGAACTAAAATGTTCAAACGTACCTACGTTCTGTATTTTAATTTAAAAAACTTACCTGTTACCAACCGTTCGTCTAAAATTGTGAGCCATAAGTTTGTGACCATTACAGCGCCATCTATCACAAAGCGAAAAAAGTGGACCAACTAAGACATACATATTTTTTTACGTACTACACGAATATATAATAAAATGGGGGTTCCTATTTAAAAAAAACGTAGTTGATATCCGTTTGACCTATGGCAGCGCCATCTAGCGGGCCAACTATAGCGCCATCTGGTTTCCCCCTTCAAGCTAGACGAGTTTCGTTCTTTGTAGTTTTGTCGTTTGATGCTTATTTCGTGAGATATTTGGCCCAGTCACTATTAATGGACCACCCGATATGTGATATATATATATATATATATATATATATATATATATATATATATATTCTCACCCGCCGCATCCACCAGTATCTCCGCCAGCACCGCCTCCTTCCCGTTACCCAGTGTGGCTTTCGGCCATCCTTCTCTTCTGACGACCTTCTTCTTCACCTCACTCATCTCCTTTCCGACCAGCTTAATTCCCGTCGGTCCACAATCTTCCTCTCCCTGGACCTCGAACGTGCTTATGACCGCGTATGGCATTCCGGTCTCCTCTTCAAGCTCCAAAGCTTCGCCGTTCCCATTAATTACGTCCGTCTGATCGGCTCCTTTCTCTCTCACCGTCCTTCCTACGTCACTATCCATAACACGGATTCCTACACCTTTTTTCCCTCCGCCGGAGTGCCCCAAGGCTGCGTCCTATCTCCCCTTCTGTACCTTTTATATACGGCGGACATGCCGCCGCCGTCACCCCCCCCCCCCCCCCCCCCGGCCACCTTCACCGGTTTGCCGATGACACCGCCTTCCTTGCCCTTGCCCCCACCCTGCAGCGCTTCCAACACCTTCTCCAATCCTATCTTGACCAGTTCACCGCTTGGTGCAACCAGTGGTTGCTCAAGGTCAATCCCTCCAAAATCCAGGCGATCATTGTAGGCAAAACCACCCCTTCCTTCCGCCTCCTTGATTTCTATCTCACCCTTAAGTACCTTGGCGTCACCCTCGATCGTCGACTTTCCTGGATCCCCCAACTCCGGACAATCCAAGCCAAGGCACGCTCCCGACTCTGTCTCCTCAAGCTCCTTTCCGGCCGTACGTGGGGTCTGGACCACTGCACCATACTCCACACCTATAAATCCCTCATCCGCCCTATCCTTTGTTACGCCCATCTGGCCTGGATCTCCGCCCCCCCTACCTTTTATAAACCCCTCCAAATCCTTGAACGCCATGCTCTCCGCCTTGCCTATCGCATCCGTCTCCCCTCCTCCACGGATCCTGTACGATCTCATACCATTCCCCCACCTCCTCCTTTTCCTTGAGAGGATACGGATCCTGTACACCTCCCACAAACTCGATCCTCCTCACCCGCTTGTCTCGCCCATCCTCTCCTGCCCCCGCCCGCTGCCGCGCCTGTATTCCCATGTCCCACCTGGTATCCATCTCTCCACCCTCCTTACCCTCTCCCAGGGTGGCTTCCACCAGCTCAACCCTCCCTGATGATGTCCTCCTCCCATCCATATACCCCCCCCTACCAACTTTGATCCTCCCTCCCTCTTCCTCTGTCTGTTCCTTTGGGCACACTACATCCCTCCCCCCTCTTTCCACACTCCTCCCCCGGGCTTCGCCTCCCCTGTCCCTCTACCCCTCCTATCTCCTCAGCCATTGGCATCTTTAGTCTCCCATCTCCCCCCTCTCCTCCCCCCCTCACCTTTCTTCCCCTCTTGGCAGGTCCCTGGACTCGCACACGCTACGTGGATTTTCGCGCGCCGGAGATCATCGCCATCTGTACCTTGTGTGTGTGACGTCTGTGGTGTCACCGCCAGACACCACACTTGCTAGGTGGTAGCCTTCAAATCGGCCGTGGTCCGGTAGTATATGTCGGACCCGCGTGCGCCACTATCAGTGATTGCAGACCGAGCGCCACCACACGGCAGGTCTAGAGAGACTTCCTAGCACTCGCCCCAGTTGTACAGCCGACGTTGCTAGCGATGGTTCACTGACTTCAACGCTCTCATTTGCCGAGACGATAGTTAGCATAGCCTTCAGCTACGTTATTTGCTACGACCTAGCAAGGCGCCAGTATCCGTACTATTGATATTGTGAATCGTGTACCATAAAGAGCGACGTTCTCTGTTAATGGATTAAAGTTGAGTATTCCACCAGCTACGTCCGTTTTTCTCAATTCTAATTCCCTTGTCATGTTCCAGACCTCACGCCAGCCTGCTTGAGCTAAAACGCGTGCATTTCGGCCCCCTGTAGTAACCCTGGTTGGCTCTCCTGCCAACTACAACAACGTCGTTTCGTGTTTTTAGTGTCCGCCGTCACGCTCCTACGTTCACTTGTGCCGTCGGATTCATCAGCGTTCTGTGCGCCGTGTCAACGTGTTTCCAGTGTCGTTATCGTCGAGTGTGAACGGCTCCATGTTTTTTGTGTATCTGTGACCACTACTTTTTGCCCGTCACTATGTTCATTCTGTTTCTCCATTCTGTGTTCTGTTATTGTCAACACTATGGCTGAAGAGCGGCGTAGCATGCCGCTGACAGCCTACCTGATTTTTCAGGTATTAAAATAACAATAAAGGAAAATAAATTCCCAGAGGTTGGTCATAAGCCAATGTAATCTAGAGTGGACGGTGTGCTCAAGATTCAGAGTGTTATCGTAACGAGCTGCGCCGAGGTAAACTGCTCTATGTTACCCTTCGTCTTGCTGTACGTGAACAAGCAAAGTCGTGCAGTGCGAGCAGAGAATCTTAATTTCAAAACGTTTGACATAACTGGGATAAAAGGAAAATCGGGGAAGTGAGCGATCAGTGTGAATTACCGCCTAGAATTTCCCACAATCCAGAACTGTAGTTCTTTCTGAATAACAAAGGAACACTGCCTGATTCTAATAGCAACCGGTATATAGATAACGAAAAGCGGTGTAAAGATCGCTGAATAATGGCTTCAGAAGAAATAGGCAGATCGCATCCTTCACGTAAAGAAGTGTCACCTACGTCGTGTCCGGACTAGGTGTACACACAAAATAATTCTTATAATGAAAGAACTCGACATTTTATGTTGTTGGGTAAATGTGCAATCTATAGAGACACGCTCCACCTGACCATTTTTTCGTAGAGGTTCCCAATAACAGAATAGAGCAAAATTTGAACTCAAGATACCAAAGATTCAAAATTTTAAGTGGCATTCAGTGGAGTTTCACAAAATAGTTTTCGACCTCTACTACAGTTTTTGGCAAATTAAAACTGGCTTAAAATTGAAAATGGCTGCCAAATAAGAGAGATATGTCGATGAGATGCACAACGTTCTGTGCTTTTCACACTGTTAAAGTTTCAAGGCTGAGTCGTTCAACGTTTTAGGCACCACGTCAAGTCCAAGATAACGAAAAATTAATCACCACAATTATTCAACCGTTTTGTGACTCCAACGATTTTTGTACCAACATATCGATTGCCCTTTAGTGGTTCCGCAGTGAAATTGCTTGTTATCGCTTCTACCGTACAACAGCAATTATTTTTATTTTAGAAGATATATACGTAAACATGCCATCAAAAAGTTTTGCTTCACATTTGTTCATTCTTCGATGTCGTATGACCGAATATGACCACCTACTTTGTTTATTTTCGTCACATTAGAAAGAGAATTGTTTTTGTATTAGAAAAGGTTTTTTTTTGGATACTACCTGGGTAAAGATTGGAAAATGAGTTTGAAAAATCTGGAGTCAAACATTCTCAAACTCTTGCTATATTTGATTTTTGACAGAATTTTAAGTGTACTTCATAATATTTTTACTTTACACCGACAGACACGTCATATCCAAGAAATTATTCAACAATACAAATCCTGGGTGGAAATAATTGAAAAAGGATAACAGGCGATTTGTCATCCGTAGATAATCGTAGTAACACACTTCACGTAGTAAATACATCCACGTTATTTGTGCCGGCCGCGGTGGTCTAGCGGTTCTAGGCGCTCAGTCAGGAACCGCGCGACTGCTGCGGTCGCAGGTTCGAATCCTGCCTCGGGCATGGATGTGTGTGATGTCCTTAGGTTAGTTAGGTTCAAGTAGTTCTAAGTCCTAGGGGACTTATGACCACAGATGTTGAGTCCCATAGTGCTCAGAGCCATTTGGACCATTTGAATCCACGTTATTTGTCTCGAGACACACAAGGGCTGTGGACTCTGCACTTTACCTGCTGGTGGCAGCTAGCAACAACTGCTAGTCTAACAACCAGTCTTAGACTCAAAGGTGGCTCATTTCTTGGTTATAATTCCAAATCGGAAACACCCTACCACTTACCACTGAATTCAGGTGACGCTACAACTGAACTCTTTCAAGTCCTAGAGGTAGCCTCATATAAGTATTTCCAGATACGTAATGGTTAACGTGTGCGTTACGATTCAGGTGTTGGTGGCAGTCTGGCCATCAGTGTGATAATGTTTGGTGGCTGCCATCAGCAACTCAGACGCAGTGCTCGTTAACTAGTGTATGTAAACGACTGCGAATATGTGTGTGTGTGTGTGTGTGTGTGTGTGTGTGTGTGTGTGTGTGTGTGTGTGTATGTGTATGTCTGGTACCTGGTAATTAAAGACGTACTTTGGTACAAATCATTTACGGGCGAGTGGTAGTCTCTTCCACGTTTTTCAATTGTAGCCAAGAATTAATAATTTTTCAGTTCAAGGGCACACTGCTCAATTTGGCACCAACTTAGCTGTCTAACTCATCATATCTATACAATTGCTTTGTATCCCGAGCAGTTTCAGTGTTTTGTATCACTAGGATGCCTACTTAAAACTGGGCGTGAATTACTACCTTACAAAATTGGTTGTTATGAAAATTGAGAGTTTCATCGGGTATCTTTTAGTAATTGTAAAAAAAGACTCCAGTCACTCGCATACCGAAGACTGCTAAAGCCTTTGGTTGTGACCTTGAAATATGTTCAATTATACGCTTATATCAGGAAGTCTTGCTTCTACGCTGTTTAAGTTCTCTCAAAATCATTTCTACAAACTATTGCAAAACCAACTATCGTTAAAAATCATGAGTTGCTGAATTAAGAACGCTCACAAATACTGTGCACAATATTCCAAAATGAGGTTCACAAGAAACCTGCTGATCTGTTATTCTTCTCAGAGTTTTCGGAGTCCAGTAGTGACGAGCAAATGGAAACTGCAAAAAGAGTCAACTCTTCCAAACAGTCATAAAGTCTCGAAATAAGATTCATATGGTTACATAAAACGGCAGAATTCTCAATAACGAAGTGAAATTTTGGGCATATTTCGTTGCTGGTTGATTTCAACCAGATACATTTGTATAACACAGTTGTAACGACCAGCAATGGTGATGTATTTATTATGATGGCTTACTGAATGAGTGGAAACAAAAAACTGAGGTTCTTAAAATGCTGATGTAAAATGAAAATATTAAAACTCACTCCAAAAAGTCGACTATAATACACGTGGCTTATTAAATTAGTTTCAACAAAATTAGCAAAAAGTGCTAGAAAACTTGAAGAGCAGGTGGTTACATTGGCAGAGCCTGATAACAAAAAGGGTGAAGTTCTTTCTCGTAACATACAAAATAGATTTTTAACTTACTTGGAGTATAAGGAATTTAACTGGAATGAAAACGCATTAAATGGACTGTTGTATGCAAAAACTTTGAAACGCTTTGCGAAAGCTGTACTGAATATATAGATCAAAGAATGTCCCTACCATGTAGCTATTTTTATGTCTTCTATGTAAATGCCATAGTCAAGAATACGGTTTGCGAATGTTATTTAACGTATCCAATGAATCTTAACAAACAAACCCTTTTGTAGTATAAAATAAATTGCCCCTTCAAGAAAACAAAAATAAAGTAAATGTAAATTTTTGATGCCATATTTACATCCTTATAATTATTGCAATTCGGTGCAACTGACAAATTACTTCCCTGTGGAACCACTAAAGGGTAAACAACACATTTGGTTTTACAAACTGTATTGTAGTCACAGAATGGTTGGAAAGCCGTCATAATTTATTTATTTCCAGTTTTGACCCCACGACGATTTATACAAACTTGAAATTTTAACATCGTGGTAAACACAAAGAGCTGTGCATCTAATCCAAATATCGCCTCTGGATTACATCTCGTTTCAATTTTAATTCGTCTTAAATTTGACCAAAACTGCTTTGACTCATACAACATTTCGCAGGCTCCTACTGAAAGTCTTGCAAAACAACGACTTCTTTGCATTTTGAGCTCTAATTTTATTCTATAAGGATAATTTGTGCAAAATTTTATTCAGACTGGTGATGGTCAGGAGAGGATTATTGATCCACTTGGTGTGGAATGGTTCTTAAGCAGTTTGCCTTGGCAGTGATTTTCGTACTTCTCGAAATTTCTTCACGTACATAAAAGAGGTGGGCACACTTTCTTGTTTTATGTTTGCACTGTTTTTATTGACGGTCTATCCTTTTTCTCTTACATACCTTACTCCGAGTTTATTATTATTATTGTAGTTTTTATTCGTGACAGTGTAGCAACAGTGTCTTACAAAACTGAATGATGTTTCTTTATTGAAAATAGGTCGATTTTAGAAACATTTTTGCTGAAGGTATAGTGCTAGCTCTTCTACCTCTTTTGAATTAACAGTTTATGTGTAAACAGTAAGTTTTCAAACGGAGGTAAATCATTAGAAAGATAAGCTAATTCACAAATACCTCTCTTTCTGGGAATGAACATGAGATAAGAAGAGGGCCCTCCGGTGACAGCAGATGAGCTTTTAGGCTCGTAAGCACCAAATACAACTTCCAATAAGTTTGAAAATCCCACCTTGGCATGTATGAGCATTGTCGACAAATGAGCTAAAAAGCAGACATGAGAAGTTGTTCGAAGTACCTGGAGGCTTAGTGTCATTTAATCTGAGATGCAATAAAAGAGTACGGTACTCACCTGGAAAGCACAAGAAGTGATGAGAGAGCTGTTGCCAGTAGAGCATGCTGGTGTCGGCAAAACATCCGTTATAGTCATTTGTTCGCTAGCAACTTCCTAGTGAAACCCCACAGAGGTGGGAACACTTGCCATACTCACAAGATTACTAGATCACCCCAGAGGTGGGAACACTTGCCAGACTCACAAGATTACTAGACCACAGTCCTACTAACAAAATCGTGTCTGCTGTCGTGAGAGCTGTCGGCGTCTTAGACCCTATTTCAAAGAATGTTCGAGTGTTGCTTGCTGTTACTGAAATCGACCTGTGTGGCTCGACAATTGTCAGTGTTATTTGACGTTTTACCTGGTCGAATCGATTCATCGCCAGGGTGAAAGTGCTAAGTTTTCCAGAACGAACATTCCACTTTCCAGAGGAGTGTGTGTTGTTATGCAACTTCCTGACAGATTAATACTGTGTGCTGGGAAGGGACCCAAAACCTTGCCTTTCGCGGACACTGCTCTTACCAAATGTGCTATCCAGCCACGATACGCGACACACGCTAACAGCATTACTGTTAAGAGCATTGCCCGTTTAAGACAAGGTTTCAGGTTCGAGACCCTGTCCAGCACATAGTTTGTCACCCGGGGAATTTCAGTGCGAAACTTGTTAGTGATGTATCCCTAAATTTACTGTTCATTAGAATACCTCCGCCAAGTCATGTGTGAGAATTCCATACGCCACATTATGACCGGTTGTTATGACAAAATACGGCCTTGCCGCTGTAGTAACATCGACTCCCGTCAGATCAACGATGTCAAGCGCTGTTTGGGTTGGCTAGCACTTGGATGGCTAACTGTCCGGGTCTGCTGAGTACTGCTGGCAAGCGGGGAGAACTCAGCCCTTCTGAGACCAGTTGACTTTTTGTCGTTGTTGTGGTCTTCAATCTGAAACTGGTTTGATGCAATTCTCCAAGCAGGTCTGTCCTGTGTAAGTCTCGTAAGTCTCTTCACACCCGCAGCCTACATCCTTGTGAACCTGCTTACTATATCCATATCTTGGTCTCACTCTACAATTAATGCCTCCTATACTTCCATCCATCAGCAAACTGACGATTCCTTGATGCCTCAGGATGGGTCTTATCAAGCGACCCCTTGTTTTCGTCAAGCTGTGTCATAAATTTCCTTTTTCTCCATTTCGATTCAACATCGCTTTTCACTCTGCGTTTTAACCCACCCATCACATTTCATCGATGTGAGGAGTCGCCAGAAAGGCAAGTGTTTTGGATTCCACATTAAACTGCAGGTCTACTTTCGCGGATGGATAACTAGTGTAGATTAGGAATACATAAGTCGCCGAAATGGCGTCCAGATTGAAAGACCTGCATCAGGCCACTGTGTCACACAAAATTGTTATTATCGGTCCGTGCATGGCAGTGCACAGTACCAATACTTTCCAAAAATCCGCGCGCGAAAATTTAATTTTTCAGAGGGCCATGTCTCGTACACTACTGATCACAGATGTAAGGTGTCAAGCGATTTGGATAGCCCTTGGTCTAGCGATCGCTTTTAGACCTACCAGAAAAACGGGAATACTGTACCTACCCTTTACTACAGAGTCAGAATTTAACCATTACACATTTCCTTCGGCCTAGGCAAGCCACTTCTATACTTTCCGTTCGTGGAAAATTGTTAAAATTTTTACCATTTGTTCTTAAGATGATGTTCTCGGGAAAATTAGAAACTTTTTTCGTTATCGTTATCATTAGCAAGATCCAGATGTTCAAAGTTACAGTACGTATGCGCGTAAAACAAGCTAAAACAAGCACGTAATGTCCGGTATGTGGCGTAAATGTAGTTTTAACTGACGTACTGAACACATGGAAAGAGTTCTGGGGCACCCACAAAGCTTTTAATGTCACCACTATGTTTTTAGTCGCCATTTTGTCACCAACAAAACATTGTGACGCGCTGCTTCTCAATAATGGGCACTTCACACCTATACAGACCGGTTTGACCTGGAAATTATTCGATGGCGTCACCTGGCGACGTAAGGATGTTACAAAAATGTATTTGGTCATACGAAATCCTTTGTTCTTACAAATCACACAGAACATTTTTTGGTATGCTGTACGTGTAGCCTAAAAATGTTGTGCATTTTTATGCAAAGTAATGTAAAGTGGACTTGCGGCGGAAGAGCGACTATATTGTTTTAACCTTATACCACGCGTACTTCTTTGTTATTCATATGTGTCATAGCACAGTAATATGACGAAGCGCATACATAAACTGCCAAAACTTTTCGCACTCCCCTCCTCCCTCCTCACTCCTCCCTCATGACCAGCGGAAATTAACACAAAAGATTTGGTCATTTTACTACACCCTCTATACTCACGTGCTGTAGTTCCCTCGTCTAGGAGTGAAAACCCCAAATTAACCATCTCCAGAGACATATGTGGAGAAAGTGATAAGGAGAGAAAAAGAACACAGTGGGAGAGAGGCATTAGTAGACAGTGGCAGCAGAACATTTCAGATGATATTGCTGCAATTCTAGCAATCCAGCTTCCATCCATCTTCAGCGACTTACTTACCAGCGCCCAAAAACGCCAAGCGATGAACAGTGGTCACTTTCAACATCTGCTATAGTCAGGTTAGTACTGTATTCCGTCTCCTCTGCTGTGTTTCTTTGTGCTCTGGAACATTGTTCTCCGGGTCACTTTTATTTGCCCCACCCTGTATAAAATGGCAGTGCGCTGGTGAAGCTGTCATTTGTACGCAGGTGATTCATGTGAAAAGTTTTCCAACGTGATAGTGACCGCACTACGGGAATTATCAGACTTTGAAAGCGGAATGGTAGTTGGAGCTAGACGCACGGGCCATTCCATTTCGGAAATCGTTAGGGAATTCAGTATTCCGAGATCCACGGCATCAGTAGTGTGCCGAGAACACCAAATTTCAGGTACCATCTTTCACCACCGAAAACTTTCAGTTAACGACCAAGAACAGCGGCGTTTGCGTAGAGTTGTCAGTGCTAACAGACAAGGTGTACTGCGTGAGATAACAGCAGGAAATCAATGTAGGACGAATGTGCGAATGTATCCGTTAGGACAGAGCCGCGAAATGTGGCGTTAATGGACTTTACCATTAGACGACCTACGCAGCGCTTTTGCTGACAGCACGAAACCGCCTGCAGCGCCTCCCCTGGTCTCATGACCACATCAATTGGGTCGTAGAGAATTGGAAACCCGTCGCCTGGTCAGAAGAGTTCAGATCTCAGTTGGTAGGGTTGGTAGGGTTTGAGTGTGCCGCAGACCCAACGAAGCCATGGACGCATGTTGTCAACAAGGAACTGTGTAACCTGGTGGTACCTCCATAATGGTGTGTCCTATACTCACATGGAATGGATTGGGTCCCCTAGTCCAACTGACCTGATAATTGACTACCATGGTTATGTTTGGCAGCTTTGGGACCATATGCAGCCACTCAACCATGGAATTTTTATGAATGACAATGCGCCGATTCAAAACGGCACAACTGTTCGCATTTGGTTTGAAGAACACTCTGGACATTTTGATTTGGCCACCCAGCTCACTCGACATGAATCCCATCGAACATTTATGGAACATAATCTAGAGGTCAATTAATGCAAAACATCCTGCACCGGCAACACTTTCAGGATTATGGACGGCTAAGGAGGCAGCGTGGCTCATTATTTCTACAGGGGATTTCCAACGACTTGTTGAATACGGGCCACGTCGAGGTGCTGCACAACTACAATTCATGTTCTGTACACTTCGGCCACCGTTAGTTACACTCCTGGAAATTGAAATAAGAACACCGTGAATTCATTGTCCCAGGAAGGGGAAACTTTATTGACACATTCCTGGGGTCAGATACATCACATGATCACACTGACAGAACCACAGGCACATAGACACAGGCAACAGAGCATGCACTATGTCGGCACTAGTACAGTGTATATCCACCTTTCGCAGCAATGCAGGCTGCTATTCTCCCATGGAGACGATCGTAGAGATGCTGGATGTAGTCCTGTGGAACGGCTTGCCATGCCATTTCCACCTGGCGCCTCAGCTGGACCAGCGTTCGTGCTGGACGTGCTGACCGCGTGAGACGACGCTTCATCCAGTCCCAAACATGCTCAATGTGGGACAGATCCGGAGATCTTGCTGGCCAGGGTAGTTGACTTACACCTTCTAGAGCACGTTGGGTGGCATGGGATACATGCGGACGTGCATCGTCCTGTTGGAACAGCAAGTTCCCTTGCCGGTCTAGGAACGGTAGAACGATGGGTTCGATGACGGTTTGGATGTACCGTGCACTATTCAGTGTCCCCTCGACGATCACCAGAGGTGTACGGCCAGTGTAGGAGATCGCTCCCCACACCATGATGCCGGGTGTTGGCCCTGTGTGCCTCGGTCGTATGCAGTCCTGATTGTGGCGCTCACCTGCACGGCGCCAAACACGCGTACGACCATCATTGGCACCAAGGCAGAAGCGACTCTCATCGCTGAAGCCGACACGTCTCCATTCGTCCCTCCATTCACGCCTGTCGCGACACCACTGGAGGCGGGCTGCACGATGTTGAGGCGTGAGCGGACCGTAGCCCAGCTTCACGGAGACGGTTGCGAATGGCCCTCGCCGATACCCCAGGAGCAACAGTGTCCCTAATTTGCTGGGAAGTGGCGGTGCGGTCCCCTACGGCACTGCGTAGGATCCTGCGGTCTTGGCGTGCATCCGTGCGTCGCTGCGGTCCGGTCCCAGGTCGACGGGCACGTGCACCTTCCGCCGACCACTGGCGACAACATCGATGTACTGTGGAGACCTCACGCCCCACGTGTTGAGCAATTCGGCGGTACGTCCACCCGGCCTCCCGCATGCCCACTATACGCCCTCGCTCAAAGTCCGTCAACTGCACATACGGTTCACGTCCACGCTGTCGCGGCATGCGACCAGTGGTAAAGATTGCGATGGAGCTCCGTATGCCACGGCAAACTGGCTGACACTGACGGCGGCGGTGCACAAATGCTGCGCAGCTAGCGCCATTCGACGGCCGACACCGCGGTTCCTGGTGTGTCCGCTGTGCCGTGCGTGTGATCATTGCTTGTACAGCCCTCTCGCAGTGTCCGGAGCAAGTATGGTGGGTCTGACACACCGGTGTCAATGTGTTCTTTTTTCCATTTCCAGGAGTGTATTTTCATTCATCGCCTACTTTTAGTGTGTCATATTCTTGTCCAACCGCAAGCTTAAGCGTCACCTGCCCGCATCTCGTGGTCGTGCGGTAGCGTTCTCTCTTCCCACGCCCGGGTTCCCGGATTCGATTCAAGGCGGGGTCAAGGATTTTCTCTGCCTCGCGATGGCTGGGTGATGTGTGATGTCCTTAGGTTAGTTAGGTTTAAGTAGTTCTAAGTTCTAGGGGACTGATGACCCAAGATGTTAAGTCCCATTGTGCTCAGAGCCATTTGAATTTGAAGCGTCACCTGGCTTAATTCGACTGCCCTGGTTTAATTCGACTGCATTCCATTACCCATATTTTACTTTTGTTGATGTTCTTCTTATAATCTCCTTTGAAGGCATTATTCTTTCCAATCATTTGCTTTCTCAGACAGAAGTACATCTTCATCAGAAAATGTCATAGCTTTTACTTCTTGTGATACAAAAATTTAGTTGATATTTCCTGGGGCGGAAGTTGCTCCTAGGAATCATGACTTAAGATAAAGATTAAAGACTTAGTGATAATATTGTAAGAAATGAGGAAATATTCTCGGAGCATGAGTCTATTAAATGAAATGAATACGAAACTTACAATTCTTTTTACTGTTGGTGGGAAGAAAATTGTTAATTGGTAATGAAGTAGGAAAAACGTTCTCTTTTTTATGTTATGTTTCACACGACACCTAACACATGGTGGGGAGAGGTGTCTCGAGTCTAAGAATGACCACGAAAAGAGAATTTTGTGGAACGATTCCAGAGTTCAGTTAAGAAACGACGAAAAATCGCCTTAGATTTGTTAGGGTACAGTGCACACCGTCATCTTTCCGTTTTTGACTTCGTAAAACTGAAGCTACAGGGAAAATTTACTCGCAGTTATTAAAGATAATGTGGATAAGATGGACTGTAAGAAGGACCACTGGGTGGCCGTTGTGGCCGAGCGGTTCTAGGTGCTTCAGTATGGAACCGCGCGACCGCTACGGTCGCAGGTTCGAATCCTGCCTCGGGCATGGATGTGTGTGATGTCCTTAGGTTAGTTAGGTTTAAGTAGTTCTAAGTTCTAGGGGACTGATGACCTCAGATGTTAACTCCCATAGTCTTCAGAGCCATTTTGAAGGACCACTTAGACGCTCATACATTTAAAGATCATGTTTCGAAATCACTAATGTTCCATAACGAGTCAGGCAATTTTTGCATTATGGATAACACATATTTCATGAAGAGATCTTTCCAAGAACAGGAAAACTGAATGGATTCTTATGAACGATCTTGCGAAACAATGTTCTGTACTTCAAGATCGTTAAAATGGATGTCAGAAAGGCTACAGTCCAAGTTACAAGTTGTTTTTAAAACAAAAACATAATTATATTATTATAAGCCTTACTTGTAACAGAAATCAGCTGCGTGTTTGTAGTACTGAGAGAGATTTCCGTTATGAGGCGGAGTACCACAGAAGAAGATGTCCGGACACAGGTGGTAGGTGCCTTGTTTACAGAAGTCGCATTTGCGGCACGGAACACCAGGCTCTATGGCGACTCGGTCACCTGGAAGTGTACATTCGAGTATTTATGCTACACACAGAACAGATAAAGTTAACACTGCATTGTCATGTGAAAGATCTACAGGCTTAAATACCATCTTTACAGATTTCCTCCATGTCCTATTAGTAGAAATCACTGAGAATACATTCTATTTAGGTATGCCGACTGTCCTTTTGTTCTTTGTTGTTGTTGAGAAATCATTAATACCGACCTTACGCAGCTACTTACGTCAAGAAAAAATAATATAACTGTTGAACTAAAAGTTGCACAAATATTGACACTTAAAGATCTTCCACCTGCCTGATAATAGACCTACCTTGGTGCATCTGCATACCAAAACATCCACATTCATTCTCAGTCAAAACGGTGATTTTTATTTGAACCAGATATTTGAAATTGTTATACTATTTTATGATACGAACGGGGAACGTTTCATAAGGTTTTCTACATACATAGCCAACATACCCTCAGTCTGCTGAGGTTCAGATTTCAGTTAAAAGGAGGCAAAGTTTATGAATAAAACAATTACCTTTTATTTGGAAGTCAGTTTTAATGCTAGTGAAGTCCGTAATGTAAATAAAATGATTTCAATAAACATATTTTAAAATGAGTTTAGAGAAAACTTAGAAGACCAGTCAACTTTTCTATATGACATGTACAATGTGAGAAGCGACTTACGACATTGGATCGAAATTGATAGACTTTAATAGTAGTCCGTGAGAAGAGAAATTTGCAACACTGTAGCACTATCAATGAGCTATGATGATAGCTGCGTGGCTGCAGCAATGTTAGCCGAAAACAAGCTGTGTGGCTTGTAGTAGAACGTAATCTTCTTCATGAAAAATTAGCTTCGGTACAAAATTAGCAACCGTGAGCTCAAGTAGGCATACTGCTTGACAAAAAATATGTACATTTTTTTAATGTTTCAACGTGATTTCATCACACCGGGTGAGGAATTTATGACTAAATTTTGGCAGATAACTTCAGCGGCACACATATAATATGAGAATGATGTTAATTTTCTGGATCAGTCTCCCCACACAGGATACCTGGATACCAAAATTCGTTTTTTTTACTACAAATTTCTGAGTCTGTCAAGTATCTTTTCTACGACGTACCTGATTGGAAGCGAAAGATATTCGAAGAGAAATTAAGAAATGCTGTAGAAGAAGAAACTCGTCCTCAAAAAACGTTTACCAGTGCAAGGGACAAATTTGCAAGTCATACTCTAACAAAGGGGGGGGGGGGGGGGGGGGGCACGACGCTGGGATCACAGATTTACTTCAGACTTTGTACATCTTTAGTAGGCCATAAAACAACATAATGTGTTAGCAGTAAGATGCACTTCTCTGGTAATTTCGGGAAAATCGCAAGAGAAGTTTTACGCGTCTATTATGTAACATGTATCTGTGCGCAGGGGCTGGACGTTAGACTTCATGCTGGTGAAGCGGTTAGCGTTCGAGCTTTGTAAGACGACAGTGTATGAAGCGACCGTTTGCCTCTGCTCAAACTTAATTTTTAATCTATATTTCTTCATCACTTGTCATAGTATTTAATTTATATGACATTCAATGATAATATAATTTTAAAAACCATGTGTATTTGCATGAAGTTTTAGTGAACTTCATGTTATTTGACGGCTTACTATTTTAAATTAAATGTAATTATTAGACCAAACATATTTATAAATATCGATACGTAAATGAAGAAACGCATAGAGGTTTCCTAAAAATGTATGTTTGTCGTGATTTGCTAAATCCCTTATATATGCAGACTGGTAAGGTACTCGGAACTACTTTGTACCTGAAAACATCGAGCAGTAGACATAGAGACAGACCCGATTTGGCAGTTAACCTGCGTAGCGCTGAGACGTAGCTAATGTAACGAGAACGAATAGTGTAGGTGCAAATTTTTTGAATATCACAAAATTTACGGTTTGAGCAGGAGTCGAACCGTCGCCTCATACACGTTCGTCTTTCGGGGCGGACGTCCCATGACACACGTTCAAGTTCATAGTTGATCCATTCACTCAGTTCTCTTTATTACAGAGGGCACCTAAACCTCTAACTGCACATGCTGAGCTACCGTGCGGCATCACTTGAGCACCAAGATCTCTATCATGGGGCCCCTACGCACAGATACATCAGTCACATAATATAAGTGTAAAACTTCTCTTGCGATTTTCTCGGAATTGGCAGAGTAGTGCACCTTACTACTTTCACATTATATTGTTTTAATGGCCTACTAAAGGTGTACAAAGTTTGAAGTAAATCAGCGACCACAGCATTGTGGCCTCCCATAGTAGGACAACCAGGTTTATCATTCGGACGACAGATACTTGTACTTTATTAAATTTGTAATTTAAAGTTTCTGTCGCACGTGTCGTGGCAAAATAAAAATTTCCAAACGTGTGGCACTGACCCACTTTGAGATGCTTTACTCCGGGCCCCACTTTGGCGACGACCCCTGAAGCTTCGTGGCCGATCGTCATGGGCACTTCGACCGCGTTGTCGCCGATCCTGCCGTGTGTCAGGTAGTGGACGTCGGAGCCGCAGATGCCGACGCACGCCATACGCAGCAGAACCTCTGCAAGCAGAAAAAGACGTCCGTGCAAGACTTGCCAGTTCTGGCTACCGGAGCAGCGTGCGGATGTTGCAAGCAGCTGTCGATCACCGGACACGTGCTACGAAGAAAAAGAAGAAGATGAACTTTTCCCATGCAAGATCGGTGAACGTAAGAAATACAGGTATCCCAGACAGCCCAAAATGAATGATATCTTAGATTCTGAACATGCCTGCTCTTCAGCCACTACGCGTGCAAGAGCTTCAATGGTTTGGAAACAACAGCCAACTAGCTGCAAAATATAGGTTTCTTAAGCCTTTACCATGGTTTCAACAGTTTTAAAACTGTCTTCTGCAGAACATATTACACGATTAACAAATATTACGACATTTTATGTAGAAGAGATGTGGCGTCGTTACAATAAACATAACTACAGGAAACGTTTACAAAAAAGTTTAGTGAAGCATGCTCACGTAGAATCACATTATGTATATCCAACATGGGACTCGTTGAGTCTTTCTGGTACATGTGCGTCGCCCCCACTTAATCACCATTTAAAATATATGATTCAAAAGCAGTAGCTCTCTACTGTAGAGCTTTGTCTTAAATCTTTTTAAAATATCACATTTGACCCTGGATCCGACAACATGTAGTGTGCCACTTGACAGATCTGTGTACATAAGACATTAAATATAAAACGTGGCCTCGGATCTCAAGGAGCGTAAGTATGCCACATACAGAACAAGTGACATGCGCCGACTAGCTGAAGAGTGGAGGCACAAGTACGTATTTATTACTGGAATAAACACATTAATTAAGAACTTTAAAAGGGGGGGATGGTTACAAGGCATGCCGTTGAAGTCATATAGCAAATAAAGAGCTTACAGTCTCAGGTAAAAATAGCAAAGTATTTACACTATCCGTTCTACATACAATGTCGTAATATTTGTTAGTAGATAGCATGTCATCCGAAGAAAACAGTTTTAAAACTTCCAAAACCATGGTCGAGGTTTAGTAAACCTGTATTTTGCAAATGGTTGACTGTTGTTCTACCTCCACTGAGTATTACGTGTTTTTCTTTTTGGATAAATACCCTTTCAGTTTGTATGTGAAATGTCTTGTTTTTGTGTAGAGGTTGAAGTTCTTCTGCATCTGCAACTACATCTAAATCTATGTTCTGTAAGCTACTGCGAAGTGCATGGCAGAGGGTACTTCCTGTTGTACCAGAAATTAGAGCACTTTCCTGTACGGAAGGCGGAAAGAATGACTGCATAAGCGCCTTTGTGTGCACTGTAATTACACTAATCGTGTTTTTGTGATTCCTATGGGAAATATATGAGCTGTAGTTTATACCTAGATTCATCACCTAGAACTGGTTATCGAAACCTTGCAAGCAGGCTTTTTCGGGATAATTTAAATCTGTTTTCAACTGTCTGCCACATCAGTTTCTTCAGCATCTATGTAACACTCTCCTATGGGTCAGACATACTTGTCATCATTCGTGCTTCCATTCTTTTTATTTGTTCAATGTCCGTAGTCAGTCATATCTGATAAGGATTCGAAACGCTTGACCAATATTCTAAGACGGGCGCACGAGTGTTTTGCAAACAGGCTGCAGTGTAGACTGCATTTTCCTACCATTCTACCAATGAACCGAAGTCTGCCACCTGCTTCGTCTACGGTTGAGCCTGTTTGCTGGTTCCACTTCATGTCCCCGAAAATTGTTACATCCTCTTACTTATATGAATTGACTGATTAATGTTTCGTCCTACTGATATCGTAGTAATAGGATACTACATTTTTTCTTTTTGTGAATTGCAACATTTTATGTTTCTGAATCTTTAAAGCAAGTGATTCTCTTTGCACCAGCTAGAATTCTTCTCCAGGTCTGACTAAATATTTGCACAGTTTGCGTCAGACATATTTACGTTGATGATAACAGAGAGCCGTTCGTAATTAGGCCGAAATAAATTCGCTGAATGCGCGTAAGTAGGCGTCAGCTGCATTAGGTACAAATGTTCTACCTCAAAGGTGTAGGGATGTAGACACAGGAGGTTGGATCGCCCCGGGCAGTGCACGGGTAGCCTGAGACCACTCGTGATAACCTGGAAATCCTGGTTCGAATCCCCGTCCGGCACAAATTTTCATGTTTCACCACAAGTATAACAACTGTACCTAATACAGCTGATCCCAAGTCATTCACATTCAGCGAATTTATTTCGATCTGTTTTCAGACACGATATCATTACAGATAACTGCAACGTCTGCTAAATGTCTGAGGTTATTATTGACAGCAGGGTCGTTAATATACAAAAACTGAACTTCGTCCGAAAAGACAAAAAAAAAAAAAAAAAGGTTCAAATGGCTCTGAGCAGTATGGGACTTAACATCTGTGGTCATCAGTCCGCTAGAACTTAGAACTACTTAAACCTAACTAACCTAAGGACATCACACACATCCATGCCCGAGGCAGGATTCGAACCAGCGACCGTAGCGGTCACGCGGTTCCAGACTGAAGCGCCTAGAACCGCACGGCCACACCGGCCGGCCTCCGAAGAGACATCTCAGCATGGATAAATTCGAAGAAAACATGGGACATGGAAAAACGAGCACAGTTTTATATATACTATAAACAAGTCCGTCGGCACCAATCGACCGCCGAGCCATCCTCAGTCGCCAGGCGTCACTGGATGTGGAAATGGTGGGGCATGTGGTCAGAACTCCGCTCTTGCTTCCGTGTTGTCAGTTTTAGTGATCAGAGCTGCAATTTTTCAGTCTAGTAGCTTCTCAATCAGCCTCAAAGGGCTGAGGCTCTCGCTTCCGCGTTGTCAGTTTTAGTGACCAGAGCTGCAATTTTTCAATCTAGTAGCTTCTCAATCGGCCTCAAAAGGGCTGAGAGCACCCCTCTTGCCAACGGCGTATGGCAGACCCATCCAAGTGCTAGTCAAACCCTACAGCTACAAACTTCGGTGATCTCACAGAAACCGGCGAACCACTGCAACGAAGCCATTGGGCATTAATATGCAATTTGGTCGCAAAATACTTCGCTGGGGCGCACCCGAAATTATCTCTACACATGGCGAAAACTCTCCATCTAAGATAATGTGATGCGTCCTATCTCAATCAAGTCACATTCTTCTCTTGATGTTCCATACAACCACACTTTTGATAATAATCAATCAAGAAACACTGCTTTAATCTTACTGAGTTGTTCCATAGGTTTGATGATGGCATTTGAGAAAAATGGAGTTGAATATCATATGATGGATGGTTTCGGAATCCATACTGTATGACATGGAAGAGGTCGTCCTGTTCAAGACACTTCATTACATTTCAGCTCAAAATTTGTTCTAAGATTCTACAACGAATGGATATCAAGAATATTGAACAGTAATTCAGTGGATCACTTCTGCTGCCGTTCTTATGGACGAGTGTGATCTGTGCGTCCTTCTGACCTTCGGACATATGTATCATGTCAGGATGGATAAAATCGAAGAAAACATGGGACATGAAAAAACAAGCACAGATACAGCTATAAACAAGTGCCATTTTTGGTTAAAGGACTTTGGACGAGTTATCCACTTTTGTTTCCCGTATCCACAGTTCGTGGTCTAGCGGTTATCGTCGCTGCCTGAAGATCCCGCGGTCCTGGGTTCGATTTTCGGCTGTGTCGAAGATTTTCCTCGCTCGGGCTCTAGGTTTCAATGTTTTCCTAACAGTTTCATCTTATCTTCATAGATTAAGTCACTGAAGTCGCGTCACATAAAGACTTCCACCACGTGGCCCAAGAACCCCAAATGCGGTCTCTCGGCCAATAATGCCTCATAATCATTTCATTTTCGTTTCTTATTAAATATACTAAGTGGTGAGAAACAGTGTGAGAAGTTTGTAAGGCGCTTGCAGGGTAGGCTGTGCTCAGCGATAATTGTTAAGAAAAAATTCGATACATGCCGCCGTTCTCGATTTAATTAACATTGAAGTTAGCCAATCAGGCCGTTGTACATGCAAATTCAAGTGCTCCGTCAGAGATGATGTCGCCAAACAGTACAATAGCGTGATACAAAAACTGGGCATGGAATGGTAGCAAGACTCGAATCCTAGCCAAAGGATAAGCAGTCTCGTGTGCTATCGTCTATGCTACGATAACAACTGACACTTATTATATCCGGTGGGCCACTAGAATTTGCACGCACAGCGGCATGATTGGTTAACTTCAATGCTAATTAACTCATAAAAAGCGCAACGTATCGAAGTTTTTTCTTCAGTTATTTTTGAGCACAACCTACCCGGCAACACTCTCACAAGTTTTCAGACTGTTTCTGACCACTATATATAATGAGAAACGAATACGTTCATCGATCTGTACATCGCGGAAATATTTATCGAAGAATGTAGTCATAAAAAACTGTATAGAGTGTCTCACATCGTGCCATTTTGGCATTAGTTCAAGTTAAAGTGTGAGGTTAATGCTTTATTACAGTTTGGGATATCTTTGCCTGTTGCATAGAAGTCAATAGCTCAGGACACAAAGAACAATAGACCTATCTCACTGACACCAATATGCCATTGATTTATTGAACATAACTTCCAATGTTGTGTGCTGGCTGGTTTAATGCTCCTGTACAGACGACTAACTCACAAAACGCTTACTTGCGTAACGTCGGAGCAGGTATGTGATTCGATTTAATACTTTCCTGCTGACAAGGGAAACTCCCCATCAGAAACCCCTAAGATATAGTGGTAAGAGAGCCGAGTGGACAGCCCGTAAAAAACTGAACACAGATCAAGCAAGAAAACAGGAAGAAGGGTTACTGGACTGTGAAACAAAAATAAATAAATAAATAAATAAAATAAAATAAAATAAACAGTGAACTGTCCAAGATCAGGAAATGCAGTATATATCAGAAGCGAAATGACACGACGTACTGGTTCAGTAGTTAACGTGTAGGACTGTGTTCAAACACAACTCGTGCCAATTCCCCCCCACTGTTCGCTTAGCTGATTCTGCACAACTACTCTATTAGCAGACGAAAGGACGTGGCTTTCGAATGGGATCCGCAAACATTTGATGACAAGGCGAAAAGTCAACCGAATCCTCCACAGCAAAACACGCCTGGCCTGTCATACACGGCATTAGTGACAGTACGTGTGTTATGTGCTAGGAATCTCTTATCGACGCACCTAATTTGTACGGCAGGTAAGCGAATGAGAGCTGCCTCCTTGCCCGATATAAGGGTTCGTATGAAAGTGAAAGTGATCTCTCCCAAGAAAATGATGAACACATTTTGTCACATAAGCGGCAACAAATGACCGCAACAGTTTCACATTCACACAGTTTCTCTGTACTCTGTCAAAAACATGTGTTTCTAAAGTTTTTGAAGTTGCGTTCCTTTTTGGAAGTTTTGACTCTTGAATTCCTTTTTTATGACATAGTTCACTCAAAGTTTATTTGTTGTTTTCATTTCTGTAAAACGTCTATGTGGTACCTCGCCTGCTCTCGCTATTCATCACATTTACTTGCGACCGTAACGTATTTTTACCACATGACTCATATTCTATAGCCAATGAGTAGTATGACAACTGCAAAGACTACAGAGGAGAAAAGGCATTTCAATAACAAGTCGGACAGTTCATAATGTTGTGGGAAAAAGAAAAGTAATAAGTCGAGGGAGTTTTAAACACTGCACGCCCGCGTGGCAGTCCAACGCCATGACCACTTACCCACGACAACTTAGCAGTTTAATGTACTTCTCATCGCCCTTCTTCCTTTTGGACCGTTCACTGTTTCTGTTTCGATTTCTTATTCACAGTTAAGTACACCTTCTTCCTGCTTTCATGCTTGTTTTCATGTTCAGCTTTTGACGGGGCATCCACTGCGCCATCTTATCACGTAATCTGAGAGGTGTGCGATGAGGAGTTTTCCTTCTGAGATTTTCTACGACGTCCTTCTTAATGAGAAGACATTATGAGAAATGATACCTCCTTCCGGCGTAATCTAGGAAGAGGATAAGGCAGTTATTTATTCGCTGTATACAGGGTGCTTATAAGTAACCTTTCGGTACTTCAGGCAGTGTACGCGGAAAACTATTTACCGTATGGGTACCTAACTTTATGGGAATGACGTTCAAACTGTGTGCTGCAGGATTTACGATGTTCGTAATGTTAGTGTCATGACTTGTCTTTAGCCGCAGGTACTGGTACAGCAACGGTGAACTAAAACACAAGCATCAGTGTGCACTACAATTTCAGACAGCCAATATAGATCTGCACGAGGTGAACATAGCGTTACTCGTAAAGCGGTTTTATCAAAACAACAGCAATAGTGCTGCTGTTCTCCGCGAGTATCGATGCAGTAAAGAAATTCTGAGAGATCCTGTTTCGGCACGATTCCAAAGTTCGAATTAAATGGCGATTTTGGAATTGCGTCACAAATTGCTGAGTAATTTACTGTTTCCATGGGTGAGAATGCTGTACGCAGTGTGCGATCTTCAAACAGTGCGCGAGCTGTGTTACGACAGCTGAACATTCCATGGTCCACCATTCGATGTGTGCTGCTAACAGTCATGAAATGCTATCCCTAGTGCGGTTCCAGGCCGTTGTGGATGCTGACGGCCGTCACATTGAGCAACGTTTGTAACCTGTGTGCGAACATGACACGCAGTTAACAAATGTTTCTCTCTAAGGTGGAAATGAAAATGTGTTTCTTTCAATGGTTCATTTGTCACTTTTACACGTGTTCACACAAAGTTTCTTTGTTCTACAATGACTAGGTTTTCACGTGGACCCTCTCAAGTAGCGAAAGTTTAATTATAACCAACCTGTACGTAAACGACCAGGCAGACAAAATTTTTAGGTCCCAAAGACTGTGCGCAGACGCCGCGGTCGTGTAGATTGAAGACAGACAGCTAAAAAGTATTGCCAAATGTGGGAAGGCTCGCAGTTCATTAGCTTCTGATGCAAAGCTGTCCCCTAATATGCTTAAATAAAACGTGAAACGCGCAACTAGATGAAAAGGTACACTCAAAATTAGCTGTGGGAAAGCACAGATAGATTTGTTGGACTAATCCCAAAGTAGGATAATTCACCGATGAAGGTTGCCGCTTATGAAAGGCTCGTTGGACCAAATCTTTGCCATTGGTCTCGGATCTAGAAGCCTTACGGAATTACCAGGAGGAATAGAGATAATTAGAAGAATAAATAATATTTACTTAGGGTGAGAATCTTTTGAACTGAATGAGCAATTTAGAGGGAACACAGTATGTACTGAGTGTAAACTGAAGAAAAACGAAAGTAATTAGGCGTAGCCGAAATGAGCTGAACGATAAACTTAACATCAGAATTTCGGACCTCGAAGAAGAAGTGAAGGAATCTTGCTACGTCGGAAGCAAAATAGCGTATGGCGAATGACGCAAAGAAGACACAAAAAGCAGAGTAGCACAGCCAAAGAGCACATTCCTAGCGAAAGTAGGACTACAAAAAAAAAATGGCCTCAATTTGACGAAGACATTTCTGAGAATACATGTCTGGAGCACAGCACTGAATAAAAATGAATCGTAGACTGTGGGAAATCCGGAACAGAAGAGAACCGAAGCGTTTGAGCTCTGGTGCTACAGAAGTATGTTATAAATTACGTGGACTTACAATATAAGGAATGAGGAATCGGCGAGGAAAGGAATATAAGGAAAACACTGATAAGAAGGGACAGAATGATGGGACATGTGTTAAGGCATCAGGGAACAATTTCCATGGAACCTGAGATAGCTGAAGAGGTTAAAAACTCTAAGGAAAGGCAGAGATCGGGTAATCAAAGTCATGGGATACCTCCTAATATCGTGCCGGACCTCCTTTTGCCCGGCTTAGTTAAGCAACTCGATATGGCGTGGACTTAACAAGTAGTTAGCCCACCCAGTTAGCTGTTCGGTCTAACGCACTGCTTTTCGGTAGGGAAGGCGTGCCTGTCCACGGCACGAATCCGCTCGGCGGATAATGTAGAGATCCGGTGTATTGATCAGTCTGTGGATGGTTCTTAAGGCGATTTTCGCTCTGCCTCCGCGAATGCTGGCTGGTTCCCCTTATTCCGCCTCAGTTACACCATGTCGACACTATCTTCACGTACGCGTATACCATTATTACTCTACCACGCAAACATTGAGAAACATTGAGGTTGCAATCGTCTGGTGTGAGATGTTCCTGGGTGGGAAGGGGGGGGGGCGGGGGAGGGGGGGGGAGACTCCAATAGGGACCGAACGGCACCACAATGCTGTAGCCTGTTGTGAGGTTGTGTACCACTGAGGGCTACTGCGGGGACGAAGCGAAGCCTCTCCGTCGTTTCTAGGTCCCCAGTACCATACAATATAATACACTAACAAGTAATTATAAGGCCCCTGCTGCCTCTATGGCAATCCAGTATTTCGATAAAGTTGCTGATGCTGGATTTTGTACAAGAACTGACCTCTCTATTATCTCCCATAAATATTCCATGGGATTCATATCGGGCGATCTGGGTGACCACATTGTCCCCTCGAGTTGTACAGAAAGTTCTTCAAACCATGTGCGAAAAGTTGTGGCCTGGCGACATGGTACATCGTTGCTTGGGAACATAAAGTCCATGAATGGCTGCATATGGTCTCCAACAGCCGAAAATAACCATTTCCAGACAATGATCGGTTCAGTTGCGCCAGAGGATCCAGTCCGTTCCATGTAAACGCGGCCCACACCATTGTGGAGCCATCACCGGCTTGTACAGTGCCTTGTTGACTTCCTGGGTCCATGGCTTCGAGGGGTCTGTGCTACAATCGATACCTACGATCAGCTCTTGCCAACTAAAATCGGGACTCGTCTGACCAGGCCATAGTTTTCCAGTAGTCTAGGGTCCAACTGATACAGTCATGAGCCCAGGGGAATCGCGGCATAGCCCATTAATGCCAAATTTCATCGCACTGCCTAAAGGATGCTTTCGTCGTACGTCCCACATTGACTTCTGCGGTTATTTGAAGCATTTTTGCTTCTCTTTAAGCTTTGACAACTCTACGCTGCTGCTCAGTGTGGTTAAGTGAAGCCCCTCGGCCACTGGATTCTTCGTGGTGAGAAGTAATGCCTGCAATCTGGCATTCTCTTCAGACTCTTGACACTGTGCATCTCAGAATATTTAATTCCTTAACGATTTCCAAAATTGAAAGTCCCATGAATCTGGTTCCTACTACTATTCCGCGTTCGAAGGCTGTTAATTCCAGTCGTGCGTCCTTAATAAGGTCGCTCCGCCAACGCACTGCCCTTTCATACCTTGTGTACGCTATACTACCGTCATTTGTATATGTGCGTATTGCTACCCCATGACTTCTGTCACCGCAGCGTTATATCAAGAGGTTGAATCTCTCTTTCCATGCATCATCCGCGAATGGAAAATGAAAAGGCGAAATGAACCTTCATGTGATGACTCATAAAGCACGTATGCAAACGTAATTCAGGTAGCGCGCAGCAGTCTTGATTGCCATTCAGGGACGTATCCCGGCTTCAATGGCTAAACCTAAATGAAAGTGATTTTAAAATCCGGGCATGTGCATGTTGTAACACCAAGCAAGGTCATTTATAAGTCAAAGCCCGTAATTACGTATATTTGATGTTTGGAGGTTAACATATGTAAAAGTTGCTCAAGCTGGAATTAAGTGCTGGCCGCCGCCTTGGTTTGGCGTGCGTGGTTGGAACAGATAGAGCGGCATACCAAGTAGGCATTGAAGCTGTATAATCCTTTTTAGCATTTGGCATCTGCCTGGCAGCACATCTACAGGGGGACGAACACACAAGCTAAGGAGCGATTGGCTCCACTACCGAAGAGTCCACTGCTGGGTCGCGCGGGGTGGCCGTGCGGTCTCTGACGTCTTGCGTCTTGTCACGGTTCGCGCGCCTGCCCCCGTCGAAGGTTCGAGTTCACCCTCGGGCATGGATGTGTGTGTTGTCCTTACCGTAGTTCGTAGTAATAGACGGCGAATCATTGAGTAAAACTGAAGTGATATCAGGTGTTCCCCAGGGAAGCGTCCTGGGACCTGTGCTGTTCTTGATCTATATAAATGACCTGGGTGACAATCTGAGCAGTTCTCTTAGGTTGTTCGCAGATAATGCTGTAATTTACCGTCTAGTAAGGTCATCCGAAGACCAGTATCAGTTGCAAAGCGATTTAGAAAATATTGCTGTATGGTGTGGCAGGTGGCAGTTGACGCTAAATAACGAAAAGTGTGAGGTGATCCACATGAGTTCCAAAACAAATCCGTTGGAATTCGATTACTCGATAAATAGTACAATTCTCAAGGCTGTCAATTCAACTAAGTACCTGGGTGTAAAAATTACGAACAACTTCAGTTGGAAAGACCACATAGATAATATTGTGGGGAAAGCGAGCCAAAGGTTGCGTTTCATTGGCAGGACACTTAGAAGATGCAACAAGTCCACTAAAGAGACAGCTTACACTAAACTCGTTCGTCCTCTGTTAGAATATTGCTGCGCGGTGTGGGATCCTTACCAGGTGGGATTGACGGAGGACATCGAAAGGGTGCAAAAAAGGGTAGCTCATTTTGTATTATCACGTAATAAGAGAGAGTGTGACAGATATGATACGCGAGTTGGGATGGAAGTCATTAAAGCAAAGACGTTTTCCGTCGCGGCGAGATCTATTTACAAAATTTCATTCACCAACTTTCTCTTCCGAATGCGAAAATATTTTGTTGAGCCCAACCTACATAGGTAGGAATGATCATTAAAATAAAATAAGAGAAATCAGAGCTCGAAGAGAAAGATTTAGGTGTTCGTTTTTCCCGCGCGCTGTTCGGGAGTGAAATGGTAGAGAGATAGTATGATTGTGGTTCGATGAACCCTCTGCCAAGCACTTAAATGTGAATTGTAGAGTAATCATGTAGATGTAGATGTAGACCGTAAGTTAAAGTTAGATTAAGTAGTGTGTAAACTTAGGGACCGATGACTTCAGCCGTTTGGTCCCATAGAATTTACCACAAATTTCCCAAAAAAATGTCCACTGCTGGTAGTATGTCCGCTCTCATCGACTTAACGCTTTCCAGAAGGCGGGACACCTTGGGGCTCACTTCAGCCGCAGTCAACCTTCAGCTCTGGAGGCGAGTCGTTCGTGACCGGAACGGTGCAGTCATTCCATGTCCCGCACTTATGCAGGCAAACTGATGTTGTATGTCTCTGCTCGCAATGGCGGACGCCACGCCTGGGGGCTGTTTTCCGCTGCAAGAATCGCCGGGGATGCCCGCATGTACTGGCGCGCCATGCGCTGACGAGGAGAGCACGGCAACTGCCATCACCCGATTTCGCTGAAACTTCGCTTCGAGGCAGAGGGGTCAAAATAATCGAATACTTGTCTCGGTTTATCAGTAGACACTCGACCGTTTTTGAAAGAGCGACTCGCAAAGTTTTCGATGTGTTTTCCAGGTACTTTGTGTGCCTTTTATCGTGCCGTATCCTCAGGCGAAATGGTAGCACACTGGTTAGCCCCACAGCCTCTTCATGTTGTGCCCCATCTTCGAAACCTGATTATTACTTTTATTAGTGTTTATCAGTTATATACCCATGTCTATAAAAGATTACCACAGAAACGTCTCCCTTTGAATATTGATATAACAGTTATTTGTCTGCTAATTGTATGTCAGATGAAAGATTTTTAAAAAAATGTAAAAATAAACTTAAATTGTTTTCGGTGTAATTCCTGTAGTGTACCTTGATTCATAATCAATTGCAAGCTCCAGTTTTCAAAAAAGTGTTTCGTTATGCAAGATTCGTCACAAAATTATTTGTGAACATGCGAATGCTTCACCATTTTTAACGAAGTTTCTTTCCCGAGTGAGACTCACACGAAGAAACGTCGCTGCGGCAAATCTGGCTTTGTGCAATGCTCGTGGTGTTCAGAATATGTATGTTTCGAATGTTTCTACGATCGGTATCATCCAAAAGAAAGAAGAATAAACAAATGAATAAAATATAAGAATTAATGTAAGAATTGATATGAGAATGAAATATTAGATTACGAGAATTTAACAGGTTGTAACCCCTCAACATACCATATAAGGCAGACATATATTATAAATGTGTGACACTTATAGTGAAATCCAGTTGTAATTTTACAGTTAATATAACGCCCTTGTTTTCCCTAATATGATAAGAAACACTTGTGTAGTAAACTTGTATGAACGTGGGTAGATAAATGAAAAAATAAGAATAAAATAAGTAAAACAGAGTAATCGCAATTCGAACATTTGGTCCAGAATTAAGAAGTTGCGAAGCTAACCACAGAGCGACCATTTCGTCTGAGGCTATTCCGCGGTAATAGGCACATAAAGTATCTCGAACATGCCTTGAAAACGTTGACAGTTTTTTTTTTTTTTTCAGAAACAGTCGGATACCCACTGAGAAGCCGAGACGCGTGTGCGCTTATGTTGACTGCTCTTTCGTTGAGCGAAGTTTGTGATAAATCGGGTGGTGGCACTTGCCCTGTTCTCCTCGTGATTTGCGGAGTCGTAACAAGACGTTGCAGGCCGGCCGTTATGACCGAGCGATTCTAGGTGCTTCAGTCCGGAACCGCGCGACCGCTACGGTCGCAGGTTCGAATCCTGCCTCAGGCATAGATGTGTATGATGTCCTTAGGTAGTTAGGTTTAAGTAGTTCTAAGTTCTAGGGGACTGACTACCTCAGATGTTAAGTCTCATAGTGCTCAGAGTCATTTGAGCTAAGACGTTGCACTTGTTACTGCGGACGTCATATGTAAGCATTCCGACCCAGCCGCTAGCCGTCTTTCGCATCAAGCACAGCCGTATTCGCCGCGTCAAAGAATATTAAGGGTGCGTTGCACTACGAATGATGCTACGATTGCTGTGGCTTGTTTTCTAATACGAAAGTCATACTGAAAGACGGGAGTAACCCATTTCTAAAATTCAAATTCCAACAAGGTCACTAGTAGGGTCTCAATCTACAGACCTTACACCACATGTTTTCATAGTGTGACTTCATTCTGTGTACCACGAGACCACAGGCAATATTCAAAAATGGCGGGCATCAGCGTTTGTTTCGACAGCATTCTGTCCTAGTTAAAGAGAGAAAATCTGCTGCTGAAATTCACCTCAGACTTCAACTTGCCTATGGAAATGTCTGCATGTGTGTGAAGCATTTCAAAAACGGGAAAACTGGCATCCGCGATGAACCTCATAGAAATCGGCCGTGAACTGCCCCCACGGAACGCAGCAAGGAAAGAGATGGTGGTCTCATTAGACAGGACAGACAGTCATAACGAATGAAATCGCTGCCAAGCTTGTAGTATGACTTAGTGCCCTGCAAGAAATGATTCAAAGCTTAGGTTATCGAAAAGTTTGCGCTCGTTTTGTCCCACGTTTATTGACTGCAGGCCACGAAGTTCAGAAGAAAATCATAAGCCAAAACTTTCTTCAGAGATTTCAAAAGGGAGATGACGATTGTTTTGACGAGTATTGTGACAAGCGACGAAAGCTGAAAAAGGAAGAAATGCGAGGCAAACACTACAAGACAGTGGAGGATACTCAAGGCTCTCATCCCGCTGGAGCGTAGTTCTATCGTAAGGATATTTTCAAACTTGCCGAACAATGAGAAATATATGCAAAGAAATGGAGATCAACTGACAGGAGATTCTGTAGATTAGGATGATGTACTTGGTTCCTCTAAAAAAAGAGAAGTATTAATAAATTTAAAAATTGTTGCACACTACTTTCAGTACGATCTTCGTAAAATTTTTGGCTGTTAATGCTCTTTTCTTGAGCCACCACTGGTCGTCATCTTGACCGGAATCCAACGCCTCAACGCAGCCCTGCCACTATAGAGACCACCCATCCAGTGCCTTTACGTCAGAGAAGACTTAAGTGTAGAGGAAACTAATACTTCATCATCTTACAGGAGGAGTACCTATTTCCTCATGTAGAGAAATCTGAAGAAATGATCTGTTTTACTTCGTGAAAAGCTTTCAAACGCCCAGATTTCTTTATCATCAACAACCAGTTTCAGCAGACTTTGATGTCATCTTCAGGTCTTCGAAATATTTGTTACAAAACGTGTTCATTGTGAGTTGGAACCTCGTCATGTTAACGGACCAAAATGTCGCACGCTATACGAAGATTTGTCAGAAATAAAACATTTACAGTCAAAAAGCACCTTGTGCACATGGTCATATTCGTATATGTAGCACTCATAGATGGTTCAAATGGCTCTGAGCACTATGAGACTTAACATCTACGGTCATTAGTCCCCTAGAACTTAGAACTACTTAAACCTAACTAACCTAAGAACAACACACAACACCCAGCCATCACGAGGCAGAGAAATTCCCTGACCCCGCCGGGAATCGAACCCGGGACCCGGGCGCGGGAAGCGAGAACGCTACCGCACGACCACAAGATGCGGGCTCTCATAGATGATTCTTATGTCATTAACATCACAATACACAATAAAATACACACTAGCACATCCTTTTTACGTTAACTTGACAGGTTCCATTGACTAATGATCAACTTCAGATGGCGTATACAGGGTGGCACACTTAAAACTGTCGGAGCAAACATCTCTGGATCAACAAAACATGGTGAAGAACATCTTTCACGGGTATGAGTGCAAGGCAGGTGTTCACGAAAGTAAATACTATGAGATGTTCTAAAAAGTAAGCAGTCGGTTCAATGCACACTTATGTTTCTTCAATGGACACCCCTTGTTAGTTCTTACGCAATCAATAACATGAAAATCACAAAAAGGATGGCGTTGGTTGTATCGCAATACATCAATAACATCCAGAGAAACTGCAAAGAGAAGTTGAAACTTGAAATAAACAAAAAGCACCGCTATAGCAAATCCCGAGATGTAAACGTGAACTCCAGGTTGCGCGTAAACGCTATGTGTAGGTAATCTTACTTTCAGTGTTATCACGATAGCCCAAAGTTATGATACCGTTTCCTGCCACAAACATGGATGTATACTTATGGTTTTCCTCTTGCATATTTTATTTATCTACTTACGCACTACGGAAGAGTACCGGTCTGTACACGCTCAGCCATTACACTACTCAGATGTGTACTGGAACGGGCCGCAATCGGAGCTGTGTATGTGACAGATCTCTTGGAAGTAGGTAGATTCATGTACAGATAAGTGGCGCTGATAAACTGTACAATGTAATTGGTATCATTGTTGTAAACGTGATATTAATTTACCTATCCGTCCGTTTTACGCATTGGAAGTGGTTTTCACAAATGAAGAAATGGCTGACATGTTAACTTTACGGAGTTCTACACCAAAATGGCACACGAGCGGCATAACTGTTTGGCCATCCTTACACTAATAGACATCATCCGAAACGACTTATCTTTACGAATATTGTTAGAAAGCTTCTCGCAACACGACACGTGTCTCCATGGACATGTATTCGTAGCAAAAGAGTAACACTTGAGGCAGCAGAAGTAGCGATTCTGGCGGCCGCTGCAGTAATCCCTCATGCCAGTGCTTGTGGAATGAAGAGACTGGCGAGAATTCCTCGAACAAGAGTGCTACTTATTCTTCACAGGTATAAATACACCCGTACCTCGTGTCGCTACAAGATAATAACTTTCAGTTCGTCTGGAACACTTACAGTTGGTTCTACGGCAAGGATTGACTTCACGCTAAGGGTGATATTTACCGATGAAGCTACGTTCACAGACCGTGGGAACGTCAACTCACACGATATGCGCTAGTGGTCGCCGGAAACCCCACATTGGCTTTGTCAGGCAGGACTTCAGCGTCAGTGGTGTGCCAACATATGATATGGCATTGCAGGTCAACACATCGTTGGCCCGTATTTCAATGACAGCAGTCTTAACGGGCGGCAATATGGGCGGTTCTTGAGATGTACCTTACCTGGACTGATGAAAGACCTATCTCTTCACCTACGTCAAATAATGTGGTATCAGCATGATGCCATGGTATCAAGAAATGCACTGAGCAAACAATTCCCAACTAGATGAATAGGACGGGGCAGTCATATTGAGAGATTTCTAGCGCGGTCGCCGGACCTTACCCCCATGAGCTTTTTGGTGTAGGGGCATGTGAAAAATGTGGTGTATCAGTATGTTCCAACAACAATGGACAACATGAGAGCCCATGTTGCAGCTGCGTGTTGTGTAGTAACACCAGAAACACTGACAGCAGTGAGTCGATCGGTGTTGGAGGTTGCACCGCGTGTTCCCATTTAACGGCGATCTTTTCGAACATACATTGTAGCGTTTCTGCTGTGAGAAATGTGACTGCCCAAAAAATGGTTCAAATGGCTCTGACCACTATGGGACTAACATCTGTGGTCATCAGTCCCCTAGAACTTAGAACTACTGAAACCTAACTAACCCAAGGGTATCACACACATCCATGCCCGAGGCAGGATTCGAACCTGCGACCGTAGCGATCACGTGGTTCCAGACTGAAGCGCCTAGAACCGCTCGGCCATTGCGGCAGGCTAATGTGACTGCATACCGGCGCACATTTTGTGTGTTTCTGAGAAGACGTGTTTTGTTTTCTAGGTACTGCTGTACGTTTATGTAATCGTTTCACCCTGAACAAATCATTTCCTTATTTTTCACTGCGTGTGGCTGGGCATCTGTATTCTTTCCAGTCCTCTTCATAACAGTGTAAACAGCAATAAATTCAGCGTTTGTCACAACGTAGTATGAAAATCACATTGCAATTACTAGCAACATGAGGCATCTCTGGAAGTACAATAGCGGCACGTTTCGTTTATTTCAAGAGTCAACTTCGCCTTGCAGTGTTTCGGGATGTAATTGACATACTGCGATGCAACCAACGCTATGCTTTTTGTTATTTTTCATGTTACTCATTACTTAAGAAATACACTCGAGTGCCAAAGAAACTAGTATAGACATGCGTATTAAAATACAGACATATGTAAACAGGGAGAACACGGCGCTGTGATCGGCAACGCCTATATAAGAAATAAGTGTCTTGCACAGTTGTTAGATCTGTTACTGGTGCTACAATGGCAGGTTGCCAAGATTTAAGTGAGTTTGAACGTGGTGTTACAGTCTGCCCAGGAGCGATGGGGCAGAGCGTCTCCGAGGTAGCGATCAAGTGGGGATTTTCCAGTATGACCAATTCACAAGTGTACCCTAAACATCAGGAAAAATCAAATTTCCCACATCGCTGAGACCGGGAAAAGATCCTGCAAGAACGGAGAGGACGACGACTCAAGAGAATTGTTCAACGTGAGAGAAGAGCAATCCTTCGGCAAATTGCAGCAGATTTCAATGCTGGACTATCAAGAAGTGTCAGCCTGCGAACTATTCAACGAAACTTCATCGATAGGGGCTTTCGGAGTCGAAGGGCCACTCATGTACCCATGACGACTGCACAATACAAAGCCCTACGCCTCGCTTGGGCCCGTAAACACAGATATTGGACTGTTAATGACTTGAAACACGTAGTCTGGTCGGACGAATATCGTTTCAAATTGTGTCGAGTGGATGGACGTGTATGGGTATGGAGACAACCCAATGAATCCATGGACCCTGCAAGTCAGCAGGCGACTGTTCAAGCTGGTGGAGGTTCTGTAATGATGCGGGGCTTGTGCAGTTGGAGTGATGTGGGACCCCTGATATGTCTAGATACTACTCTGACAGGTGACATGTACGTGAGCATTCTGTCTGAGACCTGCATCCATTAAATGCATAATGCATTCCGACGGACTTGGGCAATTCCAGCAGGACAATGCGACACCCCACACGTCCAGAATTGCTACAGAGTGTCTCCAGGAACACTCTTCTGATTTTATACACTTCAGCTCTCCACCAAACTCCCCAGACATGAACATTATTGACCATATCTGGGATGCCTTGCAACGTGCTGTTCGCAAGACATCTCCTCCCCCTCGTATTCTTACAGATTTATGGAGAGCCCTGCAGGATTCATGGTGTCAGTTCCCTCCATCACTACTTCAGACATCAGTTTGAGTCAATGCCACGTCGTGTTGCGGCACTTCTTTGTGCTCGCGGAGGCTCTACATGGCAGGGGTACCAGTTTATTTGGCTCTTGAGTGTAACATGAGGTGCCCATTTAAAGAAAACATAATGTGTGTAGAAACTAATATTAGATTAATTTTTAGAATGGCTCATAGTATTTACTTTGGTGAGCCGCTCCCTTCATTCATAGCTCTGCAAGTCGTTTTTCAATATCTATTGTTGACTCAGAGATATTTGCGCTGAAGCGTTTGAGTGGGAACCCTGCGTAGTACAACTAGTTACACCTCATACGGCGTAGGAGATATATCATCAGTGAAAGGAAAGTATAAAGCTAACATAAATAGATGTATTAATGTGCATTTTATTGTGTATTGCGATGTTTATAACGTAAGAATCGTCTGTGAGCACTACATATACAAACATGACCATGTGCACACGGTGCTTTTTGATTGTAAATGTTTTTTTTTCTTTCTGAGAAAGCTTTCTGTAATGTGCTACATTTTCTCCACTAACATGACAACTTGATATGAGGTTCCAACTCACAATGAACATGTTTTGTACAAAAAATTTCTAAGACCTGAAGATGACAGCAAAGTCTGCCGGAACTGGTTGTAGAAAATAAAGAAATATTTATCCGATCTTGGTTTTAGAAATTTTTTCTCTTTCCGTTTCGTGGGCAGTGACAGCACGCTTATTGAGCACTGTGTTTTATGATAACTAGCAGAACAGAAAGTGGCTCTTCTGTGTTTTTCCACACCAAACTATCGAGATTTCAAATTGTACACTTATAATAACAAGCGAGGAGATAAAATTGAACAACGGACAAAAATTGCTTACACATATGGTACATATTGCCCTTTTCGCTACTCGAGAAAAAGAGATGAAAATCCTTTTTACTGCAGTTACAGTTCGAAATATAAATTTTACTTCTCGATTAACATTGAAATGAAATATAGATGCAGGTCATAGCCAAGAGAATCTTACCGTTTTCTCCGGGTTCTGGGATCGGCCTCTGCTCCTGAAAAAGAGACAAGACAACGTTAAATTACGCAGTTTGTTGCTTAATAGTACAGTAATGACGTATGTCAGTTATAGTGCTCAGAGATAACAAAAGGAATTATTAGATCATTCATCTGTTGCCACCAGCTCACAGTCTTTGTGGCTGAGATTACTGGTAGTGCAATTCGCTTGTGGATGACATTGTAGTTGCTTTTTCACCTTTGTAACTTGTAGAAATATGTCAGCCTCTCACAGAGCTGAGCTCGTTAGTTAAGTTGTTTTCTTAGCTGATGTATCTGTCGACCGTGCTCCCTACAATATACTTTGCAAAATACGGTACATTTGTGGGGAGGGGGGAGCGGGGGGAACTACGAGCTATCATAGGTAAAAAAAACACCTGTCCTGATATTCATTAACGAGGGCTACTCGGCAGGAACGCTCCACCCATTTACCTTGAGTCGTAACAGTAATATGTAGTCTTCCTTTCACCCAATCGGCAACTGGCAATCTAAAAACGTGCGTAAAGTTAATACAGGCCAAACTTTGGTGTGCTTACTGTTAAGATAGAAAATTACAGGTTGTATTTCGTAGAGAACTGAACGAGTTTCTGTATATGCATTGTCCTTTCATAGAGAGTGAGATAACGTTTACTTGAGAAAGAAGCGATCATTTTCAGCAATTGACCACTAAATAAAATGTCAATCTTGAACACAGTAAACGTTTTTGTACAAATACATGAGAGAATGGTGACACCATACGTTAACACCTTTAAGTATAACAAATATTCCTGAAAATGGCCGATTATCAACTGAAAGACGTTATACAAAACGTTTCCTGGATAAGTGGTGTCAACAATTTCGATTCAAAATAAAGAACAATTCTTACGTTTATTGCTAGCTTCTGCTTATTTACGTCAACATTGGGGAAATTTCAGATCAAGGAGAAGTTATTGTAAAAGATAAATCTGTAGTAGGGTGGAGTGTATTCTGAGTCAGGCCATCTAAAATTAGCTGAACATTTCTCGGCTAAGTGAGACGTGACATGTGAAACTTGGTCAAGTCCCTTAATAACCAGTTTTTCTACAAACTGGACAATTGCACTATCTGATCAAAAGTGTCCAGACCTCTGTCTGTGGACATTGAGACAGGGTGTGTCCACCCTTCGCCTTTATGACGAATTCTGCAGGGTACATTTTCAATGACATGTCTGAATGTCTGTGGGGGGATGGCAGCTTGTACTTCTCGAACGAAGCCGACCTTCTGACTCATCCCAAGGGTGTTTCATTGGGTTCAGGTCGGGAATTCGGGCAGGCCGGTCAATTTCAGAAATGCTGTTGTCCACAAACCATTGCCTGACAGATTCTGGTTTATTGACAGGGTGCGTTTTCACGCTGCTACAGTCATCATTCCCAAAAAGTTCCTCTGGTGCGCACAGTGCACGATGCAGTACATCTACATCTGCATCTACGTGATTACTCTGCTATTCACAATAAAGCGCATGGCAGAGGGTTGAATGAACCACCTTCAAGCTGTCTCTCTACCGTTCTACTCTCTAACGGCGAGTGGGAAGACGAGCACTTAAATTTTTCTGTGCGAGCCCTGATTTCTCTTATTTTATCGTGATGATCATTTCTGCCTATGTAGGTGGGTGCCAACAGAATGTTTTCGCAATCGGAGGAGAAAACTGGTGATTGAGATTTCATGGGAAGATCCCGTCCGAACGAAAAACGACTTTGTTTTAATGATTGCCATTCCAATTCACGTATCATGTCTGAGGCAATAATACAAAACGAGCTGCCCTTCTTTGAACTTTTTCGATGTCTGTAAAGTGTGTTCATATAATTTCGCATTTAGCATTTTCTTAAGTGCAATAAGAGGACCACATCTTAACAACGAAAAACATCCCGAGCCCGTAACACTACTTTCTCCATACTTCACTGTCGGCACTACACATGATGGCGGGAAGCGTTATCTAGGCATTGCCAAACGCAAGGCATTCCAGCGGATTGTCATAGGTTATAGCGAGACTTACCATTCCAAATCCCTCGTTTCTAGTTGCCCATTGTCCAGTGGTGTTACTCTTTGTTCCACCTCAAGCGTCACCTCGCACTGATTCAGAAATGTGTGCCTTGCATGGAGCTGCTCGACCATTGTACGCAATTATTTTTAACTTCCTAACCGTAGTCATTGTGCTAGCTGGACTACTGGTAGATCTTCGGTACTTACGAGTGATTCCTTCCACTGGTTTCAAGTGATTTTTTGTAAACGCCCTTCGCAGTGTCTGGAAACCCTTGTCCGACAGTACATAAGGTCTACCGGTTGTTGGTCTAGCTTTGTTGTTCCTTCGCGTTTCCACTGTACAGTCACATCACCAACGGTCGACTTGGGCAGCTTTAGATTGGCTGATATGTCCTTGATATAACTGTTACTCTGTTAACACCTACTGAGTCATCCTGACGGACAATTTCTGCTGTTACTACTTCACTACAGACAACACCGTACTCTGCCCCTCCAATTACGCTGCCGGGTCCGCCTCTCGTGACATCTAGTGGTCGATTCTGCTTACATTGTAGTGTCTGGATACTTTTGTTTTGATAGTGTACTAACGCAATGGTGTGTACAAGTATTCACCTGTAGCCGGTTCGTCTTCCCATATAGAGAAAACGAGGAGGAGCTTCCTAAAACATAAGGAAAACGCGTAGATGCTATCAAACTCGAACACATGAGTAAATCATCTGTGGCCATACACATGCAAGATAACACACAAAATGCATGACGTACAAAATAATCCTTCACACTGCTGATGAAGGTAAAAATTTGATTTGTTACAATAATCTGAAAATTTATCTACCCATATTTTTTAAAAAAACTGGCATTCAGACCATCTTTAGCTGCTGGACAAAGTCCGTTTCAAAATTTTTCCCAACAACCACGTTGTTCCTACGTGTTCTTCAGCGTCATCTCCATACCTTCAAGTAGATCGTCGTTTCGGTCTGTTCCTACACCGAAGCGTCTCCTTGCACCACCTACCACCCACTCCACTGGTGACATGCGCCGCCAATCTCCAATTCATTTTTGTTATCGTCATAAACACGTCTTCCGAACCATTTTGTTCCCTGTATATATATATATATATATATATATATATATATATTGTTTTCCAGTGTCTCCTAGAATTGCGTGACATGTACTTCTGCATTAATCGCTTGCCAACTTCAGTTTTTGAATGGTTTTCACATTAAAAGTCAACATCTCATTGCCATAATTCCAAATTGAAAACACATACATTTTATATCTTACCATTCCAGATGTATCGAAAACTTAATTTTGAAAACAGTCAATAGTGCAGCAAAAGGATTTTAGACTCTCGTTATGCTTGTTCATTCGTTTGGCTGTCCATCCCTGTCCGCAGCTCGTGGTCTCGCAGCCGCGTTCTCGCTTCCCGAACTCGGTGTCCCGAGTTCGATTGCCAGCGGGGTAAGACATTTTCACCTGCCTCGAGATGAATGGGTGTTTGTGTTGTCCTCATCATTACATCATCATTCGTGAAAGTGGCGAGACTGGACTGAGAAAAGGTTGAGAATTTGTACGGGCGCTTATAACCGCGCAGTTGAGCGCCCCAAAATCATCATGTCCATCCCCTCAATTTCTGCAACTACCCTAAAACCAAAATCATGAAATGTGTTCGGAAACAGCGAATACAGTTCCACCACAGCTACAGAACTGAAAATTTGTGTCGGATAGAGACTCGAACTCACGTTTTCCAGTTAACGAGAGCAGTCGCATTAACTGCTTCGGCTGTCTGAACACGATTTGCGGACAGACCCAGATTTCTAATGTCTCAGAGTCTGGTAGCCGTAGTGTTCACACAGTTAAGTGATTCCACGATGACGACACAAAAAAACGTTGTTCAACGGTGACTGTCCTTACTCGCGACAACGTTCTAATAAGAGAGCTTAGAGAAATTGGTTTCCTGCCTTGATAAATGCCTAAACAATAGTGGTAACTATGTAGAAAAACAGATTAAAAATGCTCTTTCTTGTAAAAATAAATTTCCGTTTGAAAAAAAATATTTTTATGAGTTTTCTTCCAAAACGGTGTTTATTTTTCCGGACATGATATAGGCAGTCCAATTGGGAAAAATGGACACACTACTTTATGAAAAAAATGGCCTATGTGGCCAGTTCACTTTTAATGTGATTCCCCTAATAAGAGTTAGTTACTTCCCTAGACCCGTGGTCTAGGGGTAGCGTCTTTGATTCCCACCACTGCCTAAATTTTGATAAATAATCAGCATTGGCGGCCGAAGACTTCCGGCATAAGTAGTCAGCCTCATTCTGCCAACGGCCTTGTCAAAGAGGGCAGAGGAGCGGATAGAGGTTCAGGGCACTCTCTTGTCCTACGGATGGGAAATTGCCCCTAAAGGTGGAAGAATTAGCAATGATCAACGACATGAGGATGCAGAAGGCAATGGAAACCACTGCATTAAAGACACGTAACGTGTATCAACAGGACATGTGGCCTGTAGTTGAAGAAGTGTCACGATGATCTCTCCATTGGCAAAAGATTCCGAAATAGTCCCCCATTCGGATCTCCAGGAGGTGACTGCCAAGGGGGAGGTTACCATGAGAAAAAGATTGAATAATCAACGAAAGGATAATGTTCTACGAGTCGGGGCGTGGAATGTAAGAAGCTTGAACGTGGTAGGGAAACTAGAAAATCTGAAAAGGGAAATGCAAAGGCTCAATCTAGATATAGTAGGGGCCAGTGAAGTGAAGGGGAAGGAAGACAAGGATTTCTGGTCAGATGAGTATCGGGTAATATCAACAGCAGCAGAAAATGTACAACAGGTGTAGGAATCGTTATGAATAGAAAGGTAGGGCAGAGGGTGTGTTACTGTGAACAGTTCAGTGATCAGGTTGTTCTAATCACAATCGACAGCAGACCAACACCGACAACGATAGTTCAGGTATACATGCCGACGTCGCAAGCTGAAGATGAACAGATAGAGAAAGTATATGAGGATATTGAAAGGGTAATGCAGTATGTAAAGGGGGACGAAAATCTAATAGTCATGGGCGACTGGAATGCAGTTGTAGGGGAAGGAGTAGAAGAAAAGGTTACAGGAGAATATGGGCTTGGGACAAGGAATGAAAGAGGAGAAAGACTAATTGAGTTCTGTAACAAGTTTCATCTAGTAATAGCGAATACCCTGTTCAAGAATCACAAGAAGAGGAGGTATACTCGGAAAAGGCCAGGAGATACGGGAAGATTTCGATTAGATTACATCATGGTCAGACAGAGATTCCGAAATCAGATACTGGATTGTAAGGCGTACCCAGGAGCAGATATAGACTCAGATCACAATATAGTAGTGATGAAGAGTAGGCTGAAGTTCAAGACGTTAGTCAGGAAGAATCAATACGCTAAGAAGTGCGATACGGAAGTTCTAAGGAATGACGAGATACGTTTGAAGTTCTCTAACGCTACAGATACAGGAATGAGGAATAGCGCAGTAGGCGACACAGTTGAAGAGGAATGGACGTCTCTAAAAAGGGCCATCACAGAAGCTGGGAAGGCAAACATAGGTACAAAGAAGGTAGCTGCGAAGAAACATGGGTAACAGAAGAAATGCTTCAGTTGATTGATGAAAGGAGAAAGTACAAACATGTTCCGGGAAAATCAGGAATACAGAAATACAAGTCGCTGAGGAATGAAATAAATAGTAAGTGCAGGGAAGCTAAGACGAAATGGCTGCAGGAAATATGTGAAGACATCGAAAAAGATATGATTGTCGGAAGGACAGTCTCAGCATACAGTAAAGTCAAAACAACCTTTGCTGACATTAAATGCAACGGTGGTAACATTAAGAGTGCAACGGGAATTCCACTGTTAAATGCAGAGAAGAGAGCAGATAGGCGGAAAGAATACATTGAAAGCCTCTATAAGGATGAGGATTTGTCTGATGTGATAGAAGAAGAAACAGGAGTCGATTTAGAAGAGATAGGCGATCCAGTATTAGAATCGGAATTTAAAAGAGCTTTGGAGGACTTACGGTCAAATAACGCAGAAGGGATAGATAACATTCCATCAGAATTTCTAAAATCATTAGGGCAAGTGGCAACAAAACAACTATTCACGTTGGTGTGTAGAATATATGAGTCTGGCGACATACCATCTGACTTTCGGAAAAGCATCATCCACACAATTCCGAAGACGGCAAGAGCTGACAAGTGCGAGAATTATCGCACAATCAGCTTAACAGCTCGTGCATCGAAGCTGCTTACAAGAATAATATACAGAAGAATGGAAAAGAAAATTGAGAATGCGGTAGGTGACGATCAGTTTGGCTTTAGGACAAGTAAAGGCACGAGAGAGGCAATTCTGACGTTACGGCTAATAATAGAAGCAAGGCTAAAGAAAAATCAAGACACGTTCATAGGATTTGTCGACCTGGAAAAAGCGTTCGACAATATAAAATGGTGCAAGCTGATCGAGATTCTGAAAAAAAGTAGGGGTAAGCTATAGGGAGAGACGGGTCATATACAATATGTACAACAACCAAGAGGGAATAATAAGAGTGGACGATCAAGAACTGCTCGTATTAAGAAGGGTGTAAGACAAGGCGGTAGCCTTTCGCCCCTACTCTTCAATCTGTACATCGAGGAAGCAGTGATGGAAATAAAAGAAAGGTTCAGGAGTGGAATTAAAATACAAGGTGAAAGGATATCAGTGATACGATTCGCTGATGACATTGCTATCCTGAGTGAAAGTGAAGAAGAATTAAATGATCTGCTGAACGGAATGAACAGTCTAATGAGTACATAGTATGGTTTGAGAGTAAATCGGAGAAAGACTAAGGTAATGAGAAGTAGTAGAAATGAGAACAGCGAGAAACATAACATCAGGATTGATGGTCACGAAGTCAATGAAGTTAAGGAATTCTGCTACCTAGGCAGTAAAATAACCAATGACGGACGGAGCAAGGAGGACATCAAAAGCAGACTCGCTATGGCAAAAATGGCATTTCTGGCCAAGAGAAGTCTACTAATATCAAATACCGGCCTTAATTTGAGGAAGAAATTTCTGAGGATGTACGTCTGGAGTACAGCCTTGTATGGTAGTGAAACATGGACTGTGGGAAAACCTGAACAGAAGAGAATCGAAGCATTTGAGATGTGGTGCTATAGACGAATGTTGAAAATTAGGTGGACTGATAAGGTAAGGAATGAGGAGGTTCTACGCAGAATCGGAGAGGAAAGGAATATGTGGAAAACACTGATAAGGAGAAGGGACAGGATGATAGGACATCTGCTAAGACATGAGGGAATGACTTCCATGGTACTAAAGGGAGCTTTAGAGGGCAAAAACTGTAGAGGAAGACAGAGATTGGAATACGTCAAGCAAATAATTGAGGACGTAGGTTGCAACTGCTACTCTGAGATGAAGAGGTTAGCAGAAGAAAGGAATTCGTGGCGGGCTGCATCAAACCAGTCAGTAGACAGATGACAAAAAAAAAACTTCCTCGTATCATACGTAATACTACATATTTACTACTAAATTCCTTTATATACAGAGCTGTCAGCTGTCATTTTGAATTAATTAACTGATTAACATCGTCTAAAACGGTCTCTGTTCTATTATATTAGACCTAATGACATTGGATGATGATATTTGGTTTGTGGGGCGCTCAAGTGCATTGTAATCAGCGCCCGTACAAATCCTATACAAAACCGGTGCTGAGGCAACTGGGGTGCAATACAGGTCTTACAAGGTAGGAGTGAACGACGACTGTAGAGACATGTGCGGGTGAATAGACGCGCTACTGACCGCCTAGATGAACCAGTGGGCTACCAACACTGTCTCTTGAACGACCGTTCAGCGGACGTTGCTCCTCATGAGATTCTGCAGCAAGAGCCCGTTTCATGCACCCATACCGACTGTTGTTCGTCGGCGACGAAAGCTAGAATTTCTACGCCAATATCGCAACTGTACATCCACTGAGAGTCGACTCTTGTCCTTTTCAGATGAATCACGTTTTATACTCCACCGGACACAAGGCCGTTGGCTTGTATGGCGTGAAACGCCTGAAAGCAAACACCCTGCAACAACACTCAGAATAGTCCAGGCCGGAGAAGGTAGGGTTATGGTCTAGGGAATGATTTCGTGGCATTCCGTCTGTGATCTCGTCATTCTGGAACCCACAACGGATCAACACTAATATGCATCTATCCTTGGGGAACATATCCATCCCTATGTGCAGCTTCTTTTTCCTTAACGCGATGGCATCTGCCAGCAGGACAATGCAACGTGTGGCACATCACGCAGTGTATGTCCGTGGTTGGAAGACCTTTTGATAGGTGGTCATATTAACGTATCTGCATCGCACTGACTTGACTGGACAGCGTTTTGCCGCACTAGCCACAAAACTCCATTAGGTTGGGGATAGGGCTCTCTGTGTAGAGCCTAGGATTAATGCATGTTCGTCTATATTTTTTTACTTGTAAATATTTAATGTGTTACCTTATAATACACTACTGGCCATTAAAATTGCTACACCACGAAGATCACGTGCCACAGACGAGAAATTTAACCGACATGAAGATGCTGTGATATGCCAATGATTAAATATTCAGAGCATTCACACAAGGCTGGCGCCGATGGCGACACCTACAACGTGCTGATATGAGGAAAGTTTCCCACCGATTTCTCATACACAAACAAAAGTTGAGCGGCGTTGCCTGGTGAAACGTTGCTGTGATGCCTCGTGTAAGGAGAAGAAATGTGTACCAACACGTTTACGACTTCGATAAAAGTCGGATTGTAGACTATCGCGAATGCGGTTTATCGTATCGCAACATTGCTGCTCGCGATGGTCGAGATCTAACGACTGCTAGCAGAATGTGGAATCGGTGTGTTCAGGAGGGCAATACAGAACGCCGTGCTGGATCCCAACGGCCTCATATCGCTAGCATTCGAGATAGGCATCTTATCCGTGTGGCTGTAACGGATCGTGCAGCAACGTCTCGATCCCTGAGTCAACAGATGGGGACGTTTGCAAGACAACAACCATCTGCACGAACAGTTCGACGACGGTTCCAGCAGCAAGGACTATCAGCTCGGAGACCATGACTGCGGTTACCCTTAACGCTACATCACAGACAGCAGCGCCTGCGATCGTGTACTCAACGACGAACCTGGGTAGACGAATGGCAAAACGTAATTTTTTCGGATGAATCCAGGTTCTGTTTACAGCATCATGATGGTCGCATCCATGCTTGGCGACATCGCGGTGAAAGCACATTTGAAGCGTGTATTCGTCATCGCCCTGGCGTATCCCCCGGCGTGATGGTATGGGGTGCCATTGGTTACACGTCTCGGTCACCTCTTGTTCACATTGACGGCACTTTGAACAGTGCACGTTACATTTCAGACACGTTACGACTCGTGGCTCTAACCTTCATTCGATCCCTGCGAAGCCCTACATTTCAGCAGGATAATACACGACCGCATGTTGTGGGTGCTGTACAGGCCTTTCTGGATACAGAAAATTTTCGACTGCTGCCCTGGCCAGCACATTCTTCAGATCTCTCACCAATTGAAAACGTCTGGTCAATGGTGGCCGAGCAACTGGCTCGTCACAATACGCCAGTCACTACTCTTGATGAACTGTGGTATCGTGTTGAAGCTGCATGGCCAGCTGTACCTGTACACGCCATGCAAGCTCTGTTTGACTCAATGCCCAGGCGTAGCAAGATCGTTATTACGGCCAGAGGTGGTTGTTTGGGTACTGATTTCTCAGGATCTATGCACCCAAATTGCGCGAAAATGTAATCATACGTCAGTTCAAGTATAATACATTTGTCCAATGAGTATCCGTTTGTCATCTGGATTTCTTCTTGGTGTAGCGATTTTAATGACGAGTAGTGTATGAAGTTTCAAAATCTGTAAGCGGTAAACTTCCCTAGAGTGACCATTTTAACCGTCCAGTACATATTCAGCAATGCATCATGTTGTATACAACGAAGACCAGTTCCTAACAATGTTGGCTAGTTTCTATCCTTTCGATTTGTGTATGGTGCTATGTAAAAATTACTCATATCTCTCTTACAACAAGCGTCTTGTACTATCATGGTCGGATACAATCGACGACAAGATTTTTTTTTTCGGACTTTGACCGCGTTATAAACCTGTAGTTACTGAGTTGCACACTTATTTCCAAACCACCTTTGCGACTACTCTCTGTACTGACATAGTATTGCTAATTCGCTCTCAGAAGTGATTGTTTAAGAGATTTTCTGACGTAGGGACCAAAGTTGAACCATATTGGTAATGACGCTTTCAGTGTTATTACTTTCGTCACCTTTTTTTTTATCTGTAATAGCAGAAGATAGTTGTCATGCCCATGAAGATGGTCAGAGTTACAGTTAAGTCATTTCTTTGTTGACTGAAGAGCCCAACAATGTCTTGTTAACTCAGTACAATAAACATATATGGTTTCTTAAAAGCTCGGCTTTATTCCGTAAAAGTGTTACCGGAAGTATTTTTAATATATCAGACAGCAAACGCAGATAGCCTGTTTGTCACAAATTAGCCATGAATTCCACCAATACGCGTAGACAACAGTTTTGATTTAAGCAGTGGACTTTTTTGCGTCAATTGCGTATTATTTGCCTTACAATGTGAAATTCGCTTTAGCATTCTGCTAGTTTTTTCGCGTTTCAACATCTCTGACGATATATTCAAAGATGTCACCTTCTGTCTACAGAAGGTCTCAGGTTATTTTTGGTTATCGGGATGCTCCTTCGTGTCTTTGCCCCCATTTTGTTTTCGTGTCACGGCCTTAAGTTAAACTTTTTTCTTGTTGTTCCTCTCCCGATATCCATTTGCGTGCTACTGGTTTATCATGACCTGACTGTTTAACAGTGTATGTGCTTGCTATTAGCTTATTAATTTTTATCTTCAATATTACGACCCATCTCGCTGAAAATTTTTCTCTACTAGTAAAGTGCTGTTTTCTTCTTGACTTAAGACTTGCTGTGTTCACATACTAATTTTGATAATCACTTTCACTGTTTATTGACGAAACCCGCTGGTTGCATGCTGCGATTTGATGTGTGTGATCCTGACTTAACTGGGTGATGTAATTCTTCTTGAAAACCTAATTTCCAGGTTGCCGTTGTGTCAGTCCACTAGCTCTAGATGTTGTTGTTGTTGTTGTTGTTGTTGTTGTTGTTGTTGCGGTCTTCAGTCCTGAGGCTGGTTTAATGCAGCTCTCCATGCTACTCTATCCTGTGCAAGCTTCTTCATCTCTCCGTACCTACTGCAACCTACTCCTTCTGACCGGCCAGAGTGACCGAGCGGTTCTAGGCGCTACAGTATGGAGCCGCGCGACCGCTCCGGTCGCAGATTCGAATCCTGCCTCTGGCATGGATGTGTGTCCTGTCCTTAGGTTAGTTAGGTTTAAGTAGTTCTAAGTTCTAGGGGACTGACGACCACAGTAGTTAAGTCCCATAGTGCTCAGAGCCATTCGAACCTACTCCTTCTGAATCTGCTTAGTGTATTCATCTCTTGGTCTCCCTCTACGGTTTTTACCCTTAACGCTGCCCTCCAATACTAAATTGGCGATGCCTTAATGCCTCAGAACATGACCTACCTACCGATCCCTTCTTCTTGTCAAGTTGTGCCACAAACTCCTCTTCTCCCCAATTCTATTCAATACCTGCTCATTAGTGATCCACCCGTCTAATCTTCAGCATTCTTCTGTAGCAACACATTTCGAAATCTTCTATCTTCTTCTTGTCCAAACTATTTATCGTCCATGTTTAACTTCCATATATGGCTATACTTCCATACAAATACTTTCTGAAACGACTTCCTGACACTTTAATCTATACTCGACGTTAACGAAGACTCTAGATATATCTTCTAGATATAACTTCAATACTTTTCCTCTGAATTCGTAGGCAAGTGTTTGCAATTCGTCTCTAGATGTTTCCCACGATGAATCTAAATGAAGCACAATTGAACAGTTTTATAAAATTTTTGGGCGTAATGAGTACTGATTATAAGTGACAGTCAAATTATAGGCTATGATTGAAATTTTTATGGTTTGCAATTTTCAAGCGTACTTCCCGAATACTGTGCTACACATTAACAATGTTATATGCTAGAAAAATCTACTGGAAATACAACGATCAAACGAAACAATACAAGGGACAGATTTCTTATATGTCTTCTTCTTCGGTAATAATTGTTTCTACCGTACATGAAATAGGGTCAATAGATTTATTAGAAGCGACTGTGGTTTGTCATTTTCAAGCTTATGTCGAATGTCGTGGCACACACAAACAATATTTCAACAATCTTGTTCGTCAGAAGTATTGTTTACGTGTGCCACGGCATTTCGTATGTATACCTGAAGATGACGAACAATCCAAATTATAATAGTAATTAATAAATGTATGTATGGTGTTAAGGAAAGGAGATTATTTTAAATAGTACAAATTGTCCCTCAAAGGAGAAAACCGTATTAACCTCTGTAGGAAGTCAGTATGTACACAATCATTAAATCGGCATTTAGATAGGATTTGATTTGGTCGAAGAGACCAATCAGGGAGTTCATTGATCTCATCGATTACGGAAAGTTGGTGAAGGAAGTCGGCCGTGCCCTTTCAAAGAACCCATCCCAGCATTTGCCTCAAGCGATTTAGGGAAATCGTCATCATCCCGAATGCGACTACTGTGAGCTAACTACTGCGCCACCTCGCTCGGTCAGCATTTTATTATTTTGTCAGAGTACTGACTTTGAAAATTTTTTATGAAAATTCCGCAACAAACTTTAATTTCTGCATTAACCTGTACGCGTTTCATCGTCTTTATCACTATCAAGTGATGTACATGAAAGTACGTTACTGCTTGTTAAGAGTAAAACACTCACAAGCAGTGGTCTGCAACACGCCGGGGTAAGAGGACAAGTAGAATAGCAGAACGTTTATAAGTTATTTAAATGGCAGAGAGGTGATGTGAACATTGACTCAACAGCGCCCTCCTTTGTGTGACCGGACAGGTCAAGGCTGTGCAACGCTGTCAGTGCGGAGCCATCATACGAATTGGTAACGTGTAACCAAGTGCCACTATGCCTCGCCGACATACCAGGGTGGAATATCGGCATTTGAGTGGGCTGAATGATTGGCCTCCAGGATCTGGGTCCATCGTTGCGTGACATTGCGGCTCGTACAGGGCACGCTGCTTCAACGCAGAGGCGTATGTTGAACTAGTGGAGAGAAGAGGGCCGTAGACAGCTCCGACAGGGAACTGGACGAGTCATTGTGACCAAAGCGCGAGGTGACCGCCGTCTTGTCTGCTTTCCCGTATCGGGCAGAACATCTTCGTCCGCAGTGTTGGTGCGACGTTGGAGAGTGCAACGGGTGTGGGCATGTCTGCGACGACGGTTCGACGCCGTCTTCTGAGGGCTGGACTGGTTGCACGCATGGCATTGCATCGGCTTCCACTGACCAGAAACCACCAACATCAAGGACTGCAATGGACACGTGAAGTTCGACATTGACATGTTGAGTGCTAAAATATAGTGTTTTCGGGTGAATCCCACTTCAACTTGTCCTACAGTGACGGCCGCTTACGAGTTTGACGCTAGCGTGGTGAATGCAGTTGGGCAGAAGGTATTGTTGACCCGCATAGCGGGTAAATGCCAAGTGTGACGGTTCCCGGCGCCATTCCCTGTAAGACACGATCTCACCTCCTACAGCTTGACGTAATCTGAACAGATGCATTAGGAAGGTTTTACAGCCCGGGGTACTGCCCCTCTTTGAGGCCGTTCCACGTGCCATATTTCAGCAGAATAACACCCGGCCACATGTGGCGATGAGTGTGCAAGCCTTCTTCGAAGAACGATGAATAACACTGCTTACCTGGCCAGCCCGTTCGCCTGACAAATGGTTCAAATGGCTCTGAACACTATGGGACTTAACTTCTAAGGTCATCAGTCCCCTAGAACTTAGAACTACTTAAACCTAACTAACCTAAGGACATCACACACACTCATGCCCGATGCAGGATTCGAACCTGCGACCGTAGCGGTCACGCGGTGCCAGACTGAAGCGCCTAGAACCGCTCGGCCAACCCGGCCGCTTCGCCTGACCTGTCTCCCATCAAACATGTCTGGGATATTGTCGGTCGGTAACTTGTCCGTTCAGGTCCTCCCGCAATCACAGTTATTGTTTTGTGCATGCGCCTACAAATCGTGTGGCAGAGTATTTCCCATCACCATAATCAGGTTCTCTTTGATTCCATACCACGATCTCTAGCAGCTTTGAATGCAGCACATAGTGGCGCTACTCCGTGCTGAATTCCCACAGTCACAGTCCATGTAGAGGTCTGTAATGCGAATGGTTTCAGTAGTGTCATGTCCCTAATCAGTGGATTAAATTTAGTTGTGATCACATCTCTCGATTCCACTTTTATTCAAACAGTAGTGTAATTATCGTATTGTGACCATCGCGCAACCAGCGAGTATTCTTTTCTACTTTTCATGAACTTGAGCATTTTATCCCTGACTGCATGTGCTATTTGTGTGTTATGTAACATACTAAATGATTACCCAGCGTTGGTCCATCACGTATTATCCTAATTTCTCAGAACTCATGGACATGTGGTCAAGATTTATGCCATATTTCGTAGCCTCTAAAACCATTAGATGGACTATGACATATCAAAATGGTTCAAATGGCTCTAAGCACTATGGGACTTAACATCTGAAGTCATCAGTCCCCTAGACTTAGAACTACTTAATCCTAACGACATCACACACATCCATGACCGAGACAGGATTCGAACCTGCGACCATAGCAGCACCGCGGTTCCGGACGGAAGTGCCTAGAACGTCTCGGCCACAGCGGCCGGCAATTATGACATTTATTTTTGGCTGAACTGCAACATTATTATTTAGATACTGTACAACCTCAATATGAACACAGTGCTGCTGACTAACGTTCCAGCTTCGTTTTGCTACGGAGAGTTTGCTGCGTAATGAAATTACTGAGCGAACTCCTCCATTAACACACAATCCGTTTAACCTGCTTCCATAGTCAAGATGGCCAATGAAAATCCGTACGCCAGCACTCTACTCGGGGTATTCGGTTCGAATCCTAACGGTGGAAGAAATTTATACTTCCAGTCTTTGGTAGGAAAGAGGAGTTCCTGATGAGAAGGGTTTGCGCTAGGATGCTGGATTAAATTCCTAACTTGTCTGCAGCCTCTCACATATGTGACACCCACTCTTTCTGGTGATCCGTCTTGCAAGTGTCAGGCTAAGAAACCCCCTCATCCTATTAGACAGAATTGTGATTCCCAGTATACATAAACATCCTTATTGTGGGCGTTACAGCAGATTCGAACCAGCGGCCTTGACTTTCGTGGACAATGGTTGAATTGTCCAGGCACGACTTGCACGGCTAATACTCCTAGGAAAAAGTATGTAGCCAAGCGGGTGTCGTTGGTCATTCTAGGCTCATCAATCGTAAATTTCGGACTCCTAAGGGAGATTAACACGAACTTTTCTCTGTCGATGAAGGGTGTAAAAACCCTATATGGGCTGAAAACAGCTACAACCTGCACAGCATGTCTTCACGTCCCAGAAAAATTTAAAAATTTCTCATTACAGTAACGTCACGCTGCAACATCTTCCTAAGGAGAGCACACCGAACTTGAAGCTGGTGACGAACTCCAGCTTTCAAGTGGACACATGGCTGTCGTAGAGAGACTGAGTATTGCAACTCTAAAATCCACCAAAAATAAACGAAAAGTATATCTAATCAAAAACTAGATAACATTTCGCTTGACGGCTTCCTGAGAGGTAATCTCCACTTCTTCCAAATTAACAATGTATATGTAGACCATAAATGGTTTGAATTCAAAGACACAGAATCGACAGAAATTGAGATATTTATACCAAATAAATTAACAAACGACGGAGCAGATCCCCCATGGTACACAACATAGCACAGAACATTGTTGCAGAAACAACGAAGAAAGCATGACAAATTTAAACAAAAGCAAAACCTGCAATATTGGTGATCTTTTACAGATGCTCGAAATTTAGCGCGGACTTCAGTGCGAGATGCTTTATACTTGTTTCCAAAACGAAACTTTGCCTTGAAACCTGGCAAAAAATGCACAGAAGTTCTGGTCGTATGTAAAGTGTGCTAGTGGCAATATACAATCTATGCATTCTCTGGCCGATAGCAATGGATATACCATCCATGACAGTGCTGCAAAAGCTGAGTTATTAAACACAGCCTTTCGAAATTCCTTCGCCAAAGAAGACGAAGTAACTATTCCAGAATTCGAATCAAGAACGGCTGCCAACATGAGTAACTTAGAAGTAAATATTCTCGTAGTAGTGAGTATCCCAACGGCCTCGTATCACTCGCAGTCGAGATGACAGGCATCAGGCATGGCTGTAACGGATCGTGCTGCCACGCCTCGATCCCAGAGTCAGCAGATGGGGACGTTTGCAAGACAACAACCATCTGCACGAACAGTTCGACGGCGTTTGCAGCAACATGGACTATCAGCTCGGAGACCATGGCTGCGGTTACCCTTGATGCTGCAACACAGACAGAAGCGACTGTGATGGTGTACTCAACGACGAACGAGGTTCTGTTTACAGCATCATGATGGTCGCATCCGTGTTTGGCGACAGCACGGTGAACGCACATTGGAAACGTGTATTCGTCATCGCCACACTGGCGTATCACCCAGCGTGATGGTATGGGGTGCCATTGGTTACACGTCTCTGTCACCTCTTGTTCCCTCTGACGGCACTTTGAACAGTGGACGTTACATTTACGTTACGACCCGTGTCTCTACCCTTCATTCGATCTCTGCGAAACCCTACATTTCAGCAGGATAATGCACGACCGCATGTTGCACGTCCTGTACGGGCCTTTTTGGATACAGAAATTGTTCGACTGCTGCCCTGGCCAGCACGTTCTCCAGATCTCTCACCAGTTGAAAACGTTTGGTCAATGGTGGCCGAGCAACTGGCTCGTCACAATACGCCAGTGACTACTGTTGATGAACTGTGGTATAGTGTTGAAGCTGCATTGGCAGCTATACCTGTACACGCCATCCAAACTCTGTTTGACTCAATGCGTTATTACGGTCAGAGGTGGTTGTTCTGGGTACTGATTTCTCAGGATGTATGCTCCCAAATTGCGTGAAAATGTAATCACATGTCAGTTCTAGTATAATATATTTGTCCAATGAATACCACTTTATCATCTGCATTTATTCTTGGTGTAGAAATTTTTATGGCCAGTAGTGTATTTTCGCTTCAGTCCCTGTAGTTTCATGAAGTTCCGATAGGTGGTGGCGCTATACGTTACCTTCAAAATGTTGTCTGTAGCAGAAGTGGGTTTCGAGTAGAGAGCTGTCATTGTATTTCTTTTGGTGGAAAAACAGAGCATCACATATATTTATAGGCGCTTGTAGAATGTCTGCAGAGACCTGCCAGAGAACAAAAGCATGGTGAGTCGTTAGGCGAGACATCTGTCATTTTTGCGCATCGCGCAAATCTGTCCACTCTCCGGCCACGCACACAGCTGTGACTCCTGTATGGCGTTCGTCGCCACAAAAATGCAAACGAACTTCTCCTTCTCCGTAATAACGCAAGGCTTTACACAAGCCTGCGCACCAGAGTGGAAATTACAAAACTTCACTGGACTGGTCTTCCTCAGCCACCACACAGCCAGGATGCCGCACATTCCGACTTCCATCCGTTTGTCCCAATGAAGGATGCACTCCATGAGATGATGGGGAGGTTATTGATGCAACAAGACGTTCGTACCGAAGTCGACTATTCATATTGCAACTGAGACAATTGCGCATGTCATACCAGCAAGTTGGCGTAAGTTCGTTGCATTCAACTGAGATTATGTAGAGCAATAGGATCTTGTAGCTAAAAGAGTGGGAAATAATATGGTGTATTGGAATCCTGAATAAAATCTTGCTCTCAGAAATAATAAATGTGTCGCATTACTAAGTTTATTTCCTTTCTTCCTGCTTCCTTTCCTTCCACAGTTCATTTCCCATTTCCCATTCTCTTTTCTTTCTTCAGTTCAAGAGCCTCACCCGTTTCTAGTGTTTTTCATGGAAACCTTTGAAATCTTCCAGATTCTTTCTGAATGGCAATCTTTCCGTGATATCCTGTGGGGACATTCGGAGTCCATTTACGTGCCCTTACAGTTATTTTACATCCTGTGTTACTCATTTGCGGTTTACCGAAATAAGTGAACAGTATTTTTGTCAGTGTGTCGGGATTCATGAGCGGTGCAGCACTGGGTACAAGAACCAGTCTTGAACCCGACCTTGATGTCATTCCGGAAATCCTGAAATCAGCATCATCACTTTCTTATTGCGGCGTCATATTGCAGCTGAGACAATGGCGCATGTCAACCCGTATCAGCGCGTCACTATTCACATGGCTATTGTCGGAATAATAATATTTGGCCACGTACCAAGACAAAGTAGGGGAGGTCAATGCACATTCTCCTTCCTCTGATGTCTCTGGGTATTCGGTGACTGTAAATACAAATTCAAAAATGGTTCAAATGGCTCTGAGCACTATGGGACTTAACTTCTGAGGTCATCAGTCCCCTAGAACTACATAAGTCTAACTAACCAAAGGACATCACATACATCCATTCCCGAGGCAGAATTCGAACCTGCGACCGTAGCGGTCGCGCGGTTCCAGACTATAGCGCCTAGAACCGCTCGGCCACTTCGGCCGGGCTGTAAATACAGAAACAGTATTTAGATTTGAATACGGGCAAATCGTGGGCCCCTGACGTACGGTACGCTCCTCCCATGTTGTGTAAGCACTGAGATTTTCGCGTCGAGAATGAGCCATGAATACTTCGATTCGAAAAAGAAAAAAAGAAAAGAACCAGTCGCACCTGTGTCAGCTTTGGAGGATAACATCGCCTTGAGGTCAGGACAATGTCGACTATCGTGATAAAAAAACACACACACAAAGAAAGAAACGCTGTCCGAACATGCCGTGAAGGCCCAACGATACCGACCGGTCGCCGTGTCATCCTCAGCCCTTAGGCGTCACTGAATGCGAGTGTGGAGGGTATGTGATCAGCACACCACTCTCCCGGCCATTATCAGTTTTCGTGACTGGTGCCGCTACTTCTCAGTCAAGTAGCTTCTCACTTAGCGTCACAAAGGCTGGGTGCACCCAGCTTGTCAACAGCACTCCGCAGACCCACACCGTAAACCATCCAAGTGCTAGTCAAGTCCGATAGCACTTACTTCGGTGATATGGCGGGAACTGGTATTACCACTGCGGCAGGGCCGTTGGCATTGTTAACAATGTTGTTGTTGTGCTCTTCAGTCCTGAGACTGGTTTGAATCAGCTCTCCATGCTACTCTATCCTGTGCAAGCTTCTTCATCTCCCAGTACCTACTCCAATCTACATCCTTCTGAATCTGCTTAGTGTATTCATCTCTTGGTCTCCCTCCACGATTTTTACCCTCCACGCTGCCCTCCAATACTAAGTTCGTGATCCCTTGATGCCTCAGAACACGTCCTACCAACCGATCCCTTCTTCTAGTCAAGTTGTGCCATATACTCCTCTTCTCCCCAATTCTATTCAATACCTCCTCATTAGTTACGTAATATACCCATCTAATCTTCATCATTCTTCTGTAACACCACATTTCGAAAGCGTCTATTCTCTTCTTGTCCAAACTATTTATCGTCCATGTTTCACTTCCATACATGGCTACACTCCATAAAAATACTTTCTGAAACGACTTCCTGACACAAATCTATACTCGATGTTAACAAATATCTCTTCTTCAGAAACACTTTCCTTGCCATTGGCAGCCTACATTTTAGATCTTCTCTACTTCGACAATCATCAGTTATTTTGCTCCCCAAATAGCAAAACTCCTTTACTACTTTAAGTGTCTCATGTCCTAATCTAATTCCCTCAGCATCAGCGGACTTAATTCGGCTACATTCCATTACCCTCGTGTTGCTTTTGTTGTTGTTCATCTTATATCCGTCTTTCAAGACACTGCCCATTCCGTTCAACTGCGGTTCCAAGTCCTTTGCTGTCTCTGGAGGAACTACAATGTCATCAGCGAACCTCAAAGTTTTTATTTCTTCTCCACGGATTTTAGTACCTACTCCGAATTTTTCTTTTGTTTCCTTTACTGCTTGTTCAATATACAGATCGTGCGTGAACAATAGCAGATAGAAAAATCATAGTGTAGCAGATCACTCACCAAGACAATGGTGGAAGACAAGTACGAGTCAGAAGCCCTGCTGTCGAAACAAACTATCTGCCTATCCGCCTCGATAGGCGCGAGGTCACCACAACAGATTGCCTACCGAAAGGGCCCGATTCGAGCTTTGACCGGGTCGTCATTTTTCTCCGCTCGGGATCTGCATGTTGTGTTGTCCTTTCCTTTGTATCGCCGTAACTGACGAGAACATGGTCGCCAATCGTATCATCTTCCCATTACTGCGATGACTGAATGGACACGAACAGAAAGCCAATAAACTGAAATAAAAAAAGGAAACTCCCAGCCAAAGGATACAGAAATCGCCATTCACACGTTTGGTCACCACAGGTCTCAGTGGGCACATGGTCGGAGGAACAGCGTCTCTGGTGGTTCGAGGCATGAAAATAAAGTTATGAATGGTGACATACACTGTAAACCATTAAGATGATGTATCCTCCTTACTAATATGGCTTTCCGTTCAGGCATGAGTTATTCTCGTAAGGTGTGAAGTGAAGAGAGTGGAGCGGAGGGGGACAGAGGTAGAGGTACAGGGGGGCGGGTGGAGAATGTGGATGGGGGCATTTACAAGGGCGAATTGAGGTCCCTGCCACAGTATCTTGCTGGAGTTTCATACAGAGATCTGCTGTCTGCTGCTTCACCTAGCGTAAGAAAGTAGATCATCCATACCTCCAACTAGTTTGGACAGAAAGGTTTGAGGTACAGTCTGCTCGCATGAGGATGTGGCCACACAGATCATCTTATCTCAGCCGTACTGATCACACTTTGGATACTCCGCCTTGAATACGGCTCCCACCAGTGATCGTGACGTGAGGGTGCTAACCGAACAATCATAGAGCAAGTTGGCTCCCCACCACTTATGGTGTCTTGTAGAATCTTTGCCACTATACGTCCCCATCGTCATCTGGGAGAAAGAGGGTGTTACAGACTGTTAAGTAAAACTCAATCCAAGCAGCCCTTGAAGGCCCAATGTTAACAACCGACCGCCGTGTCGTCCTCAGCTATTAACCGTCACAGGATGCGGATATGGAGAGGCATGTGGTCAGCACTCCGCTCTCCCGGCCGTTATCAGTTGACGAGACCAGAGCTGCTACCTCTCAATTAAGTAGTTTCTAAATTTGCCTCACTAGGGCTGAGTGCGCGCCACTTAACAACAGAGCTCGGCAGACCAGACCTTCACCCATCCAAGCACTATTAAATAGGCTTTTCTGATTAAAACACTCTTCAGCGTGCATGTCTTTCTGAAGCAGTACATTGCGTCCGAGAGACAAAGACCCTGTTCAGCACAACATTTTGAGATGGGGAGATTCAAATGGCTCTGAGCACTATGGGACTTAACATCTGAGGTCATCAGTCCCCTAGAACTACTTAAACCTAACTAACCCAAGGACATCACACAAATGCATGCCCGAGGCAGGATTCGAACCAGCGACCGTAGCAGTCGCGCGGTTCCGGACTGAAGCGCCTAGAACCACTCGACGACCGCGGCCGGCTGGGGAGATTCATTTCCATACATAATGTCATGACCAAGTCCAAGCTTCATTCTGATGTAGCCAATATGTTTTACGGGCTGCTTCTGCGCGATGTGGATATAGAAGATTCTAATTGACGCTGTTCGATGAGCATTGTAGGGTCGATCACAGTCGTGATATGTTGAATTCCGTGCTATAGTACGTCATGTCATCAACTTCGTATGATGACTGACATGTCGTTTGCCGAAATTATTCTGTTGGTTCCCTACGTTATAGGAAAGTGGCGGCATAGGTAGTGAAAACGCCCTTGTCTATGGAAGCGATCCTGTAAGCGAAGTCGCTTACCTCATTTAATTGACGATGATCTCATATGAGCCCAGCTTAGCTTGAGTGAAGAGTTTACATAAAGTTTCTTATGCTAGACAGCGTGGCAGACTCTTCACACCTAGAATAGCTGGCATTGGAGGCTGACTCGAGACTATCGAAGTACCGAGTAACCTCCTTGACGACACGAAGTAGATTATGCGTCGTCATGTGCCCTGCATAACGTTCTAATCTGAGATGGAAAACAACGCAAGCGGAGCAAAGCAGCTGTTGAAAGAGAACCAGCTGTGTCAATGCTGCCATCAGGGCAGTGTTTTCTTGGAACACTACCTCAATGGACAACTCATCCCTACTAAATAACCTTTGTTCCTGTCTGACTACAGATATTTCTTTACAATACACTCTTTTAAAATTTTTGTTTTCCTGATTCAGACTCTGAGATGAATCACATCTCGGATTGTAGAGCATTGACAGGCTTACAGAGCTCTACAAAGACTGAGAACTTCCTGTAGGTCCTCTGAATCTAGCTAAAGATCTTAGGCAGTAGCCCAGTTGTAACACTCGCTCTACTGATCAGCAAGTGATTCGATTATCTGCTCCATCTCATTACAACGCGAATGTATTATATTACCTAGAGTACATAAATTTCTTAGACCGGATGCTATTACATAAAAATGAAGAATACATAAGAGAGCAGGATTCACTGGACGGTGATAGTTTGGATAAGCGCTTCTGGACTTGTTACAGCAGAATGGTTTCAAATGCTCCAACGTTTCAATCATTATTCAAATGGTTCAAATGGCTCTAAACACTATGGGACTTAACGTCAGAGGTCACCAGTCCCCTAGACTTAGAACTACTTAAACCTACCTAATCCAAGGGCAAATCACACACATCCATGCCGGAGGCAGGATTCGAACCTACGACCGTAGCAGCAGCGCGGTTCCGGACTGAAGCGCCTAGAACCGCTCGGTCACAACGGCCGGCTCGATCATAATTATAGGTGCCCTTCTTTTGAGTGACGATACAAACATCGTTGGGATGACAATACTGCCATCGTCACACTAATTAAGGCTCCTTGAAATAGCAACTAAACCGATTAAGTTTTTTGTCGCGGTACGGTCACAAACGCGAGATACTTTAATCCTAAATGACAATACATTCTTCTGCGCAGGGCCACGAACCTGGAATTACACAAATACTTCGATATGTTATGGCCGTATGACAGAAAGATAACTCAATCATTGCGTTAATGGATACTCACAAGACGAAGATCATTCTTGCCGTGGAGAATAGCGCTCAGATTGTTCGACGCCATACTCTTGCTTCCGACGCTGCTACACTGGGCCCGTATCGTCGGCAGAGTCACGCACACAGAATTACGCTGCCCCGAGAATGCATATATATGGCAGCGGTTTATCGTTTCTGACAGTCGGGCGCCTTTCGTAACAGCTTACAGCACTATTGTTGCGTATCTTGACTTGAGGGAGAAACTTGACAGTTGCCAAGGCAATGGTGTTTGTCACGGGGACAAAGTGAGAGAGCTGCAGCGGTTTGCTGATCGGGCTAAGAAACTGTGGCTGATATCGTTACCAGATTTCGCTTAACAGCTTTCAACACTAGCTGGAGAGGAAAACTACGATATGAGAAACTGACAAAGTAGACAAAAAGGAAGTCCGTGGACATAGGAGTATTTAGCTGAAGGGTCGACGATGTGATTTGCACAATTGTTGCCCTATATCCCTGATATCAATCTGTTGCAGGATTATGGAACTTTTTCTATACTCTGTCATTGTGACATGAGCTTTTGTAGAAGAGATTATTGTTCTCAAGAAACATATATTCCCTAAACAGGTATCTTGTGAAAAACAGTTCGCTCTGTTCATCCACGAAATCCGGAGTTCCGTAGACAAATGCGCCCAGGCTCATGCTGTGTTCCTTGACTTCAAGAAGGCATTCGATACAGTTCTCCAACATCGTGTAGGGAACAAAATACGAAATTACAGAGTACCGGACCAGATTTACGACTTAATTGAAGGCATCCTTGTAGATACAACTCAGTACATTATTTTTAAGGGAATGAAATCGATAGACGAAAAAGGTAATTTCGGGACAACATTATAGTGTAGTGAACTGCAGAAAGACGTGCAAAGGATCAATAATTGATGCAGGAACAGGCAGTTGGCCCTGAATCTAAATAAATATAGGACATTGAGCGTAAATAAACAAAGTTATCCATTAGTGTTGGATTATAGTTATAGTGAAAAACAGTTACAGCCTTAAAGTACCTACGAGCAGAGTGTGCACAGAATAACGTGGCCTGCGCGCAAGCGTGGGGAGAACGCTAGTGTCAGGGGTTATGAACGGTTACCAACGCGCTGCTTGGGAAGTGCCAAGCTCTGGAGGTAAGTGCCATTCTGAACTGAAGCCTACGCCCGCATTATTGTAAATATTAAGTGGAGCCTCTCCACGGCCGCACTTTCGTGTAGACCATCCATAAAGACCTACTGTCACTTCTGCTTGGACAGTATTTAAAACGAATTCCGCTGAAAATGCAATAAAAAAACAGTGATTTATTTTCTCCTGACTTATTAGCTGTCTCTAATTTTTTATTAGTGGCGGATTTTGAGTAAAACCTACATTTCTCTTGTTCCATGTTAAAATTCACGTCTTTTGCCAACACACAACGGAGTATACACAATGTCACCTCACTAACGTTTTTTGCAGACGCAACAGCGAGAGAATTCTGAAACAGTGGTTTATTAAGTTTACTAAGTGAGGTACTGACGAAAAGTAAGGTCAATAACTTACGAAAAAGCACGTCCTCAGTGCAAAAAGTAGCGTGTAATCTCTTCACTTATGTTGTTCCAAAACCCACAGCACTTCTCCTTTAGCGAGCTACTGAAGGCCCTTAAAAATTGTATTCTTTCATTGAAAAAGTCTGTTAGTTAGTGGAAAAACAAAGTAGATAATGTATTTTCGCGTAACAACGATATGGCAAAATACTCTCCTTCTTGCGTGCTCTCATTTACCAAATTATTGTTTTGATATCTAAAACCATTTATGAGATCTGAGGAACGTTACGCATATTTCATTCCGGCTTTATTGATGGTACAAACGATCCCATATGAGTGCACTACATAAAATCAGTTTCCTCGTCGTTGGTGACAGATAGACTTCGGCACAAGTGCAGGGGAAAATTCAGTATGTTAGCTAAATTTCACATTCAGCAACAAATTATGTATGCACCAAACGCAAAATCATAACGATCCCTATTTTTCACTGCAAATTTTTTCGAATTTTGCGCACTGTCTTAAATACAAACATCACAATATCTATAACCATTAACGAAATAATGGGCATGTCCTCATGCAGCTGACATAGAAAGCTATACGTAATGGAAAAATGATTTTTTTTACCGAATTGTTTCTGTAAAACCATTTGAGAAAGATTACAGGGTGTGCCTTAATTCTGCCATCGCAGCATATCACCTACTGGCCGAAAGCGGGCAGTGTCGGCCTCCCCTTCCAGACAAACGATTGAACTCGCCCAGGACATAGGAGTAAAATTGGTCACTAAGAATCCAGCCACCACATCCTCCGTGGATCCTAACCATCTGGAGTGAACTAAACTGTAATGACCTCTTAAAGCTAATTATAGGAAAACAAAATGCTGGACAGATTCAGTGGAAGAATCCCAGATAGATTAGATTTATCTACGAAAGAATTGGTTTACTAAAAACTTGTTTAACTGGGTACTGATAATCACTTTGGAGCTCTTACGATCTAGAGTTAACACATGAGGTAGAGAAGATGCAACGAAGAGCGACACGATCCATTGCGCCATCGTGTAGCCGGCGTGAGAGCGCTAGTGAGATGAACAAATTCCGGTGGCAGTCGCAACAAAAGATACGTTATGCATCACGGAGCGATTTAGTGTCGAAATTCTGAGAGTGTACTTTCGAAGAAGAGACGGACATCTCATTACTCCCTCCCACATATGTCTTGCAAAATGACCACGACCAGAAAACCGCAGTAAGTAGAGCTCATACAAAAGTTCATAAACAGTTGTTTTTTACCTGTACCATTCGTGAATGGAACAAGAAAGGGTGAAAGTTGTGGTACCAGAAATTCTCTCTGTCAAGCACCATAACATGACTATTGGAGTATGCATGCAGTATGAAGCAATGGAGGATCAGAATATGCAAAAATGTCCCGGATTAATTATCCAGATGATAAAAGGGGCAGCAGAACAAAAATTTGCGAGGGATAAACAGTAGTGAAACTGATATAAATTATCGAGGAAGTGAAATGTAGTAAGTTACCCAACTTTAAGTGAATTCTGCTGGATGAAAGAACTGGTGAACAGCATCAAAATGGGCGAAAGACAGATAATACACGGCGTTTTCAACATAAGATTTTGATACAAAGATGTTTGATGAATATGAGGAATGTGGTGTAATTTTTATTTCTTTAACAAAAAAAAATGGTTCAAATGGCTCTGAGCACTATGGGACTTAACATCTGAGGTCATCAGTCCCCTAGAACGTAGAACTACTTAAACCTAACTAAACTAAGGACATCACACACATCCATGCCCGATGCAGGATTCGAACCTCCGACGTAGCGGTCGCGCGGTTCCAAACTGAAGCGCCTAGAACCGCTCGGCCACCAGCGGCCGGCTTTCTTTAACAATTCAGTCCTCTTCCCGCGTATTTTTATCCATCTGGTCTGGAAGAATAGCGTAGTACACGTTAAAAGGAGCCTGTTTCAGTCTTCTTACACATAACTGTTGCTTGTAGTACGTATCTTCTCTGAGCTATACCAGCTTTTGCTATTTTGTTTTGTTTTCTATACTGGGAGAAGGATTGCCTGGGGACTCATTTTTACTGATTATTATATTTTGTTTTTTATAAGGGCATCCTGTTTTATTCTTTTTTCATAACTCCACCATAAATAAGCTCTGAAACGTGCGAATGTGCGGGTACTTGGGTGTGCTTACCTACGAGGAATGTTCGAGTAGTTTTTGTTACATCTCTTTCTACAGTCTCGGAAAGTTTGCACGGAATCTGATTCAAATGTGACAGAACAACTGCCTCCCGCTTTTTTTTAACAATCCTCCCGATTTGGTGTTTTTTTTTTCAATTTACCCGCCATACCTCCACTCTGCAAAGATGATTCTGACAACGGCGGCTAGCGTGGAAATCTGGAGGGTTTTGAGAGAGACTGTTCCTAATGACGGCGTGGTGAGTGGATCGTGATTCCCAGAGCGGGCACGCTTAGCATAAGTTTCAACTCGAGTCGGTATTCTTTAAGCACTTCGTTTGTAGAAAGTCCTCACATTTACTTGTATTATGCATTTGGTATCGATTTAATATTTACCCATTGTTCCATTTTTTCGAACCGTGAGTGCGAGCTCTGCATCAAATTATCATCTTAATAATTTTTTTTGGAATATTGTTCCAGGTAACAGTGACCTGATAAAATTAATATTTATTTAGCAATCACAGTCGTGGTCACAAATAAGCTTTTACTTTTCATTTGTGGATGACTGGTTTAGATCTACTATAGAGATTTCAATCCCGTATCGTTACTGCTGACGAGGAATGGTGATCTTATGCTAAAGTAAGGAAGATAAAGGAATGGTTGAGTCCAAACAAAGCAGCAACTCCCCGCACAAAGACGTTTGCGAATCCACAAAAGATAATGTTATGCATCTGGTGGAATAGCCGCTGTGTGGTGTACTAACGATCGCTTCCCCGAGATGTAATCATCACTGCTGACATTTGTCTTCAACTGAGACGTCTTAAAGACGTAGTCGAACTATGACGACAAGAAGATTGCGAGAAGTAATGCTACTCCACGATAAAGCCCGTCCGCATTCTGCTAGACTGACAAGAAACACTATGCAAGAGTTGTATTGAAAAGTCATTCCACACCCCCCTTATTCAAGTAATCTTGCGCCTCAGATTTTCACCTTTTCCTCTCTCTATTAACAGCCCTCAAGGAACTTCCTTTCCGGATAAATAATGTACTCCGAAAATGACTCGACAAGTTCTTTGCCTCAAAACCACATGATTTCTACAGTCGCGAAACCGACAATTTACTCCAGCGTTGGCAGACTGTTGTAAATAGAGAAGGAAAATATGTTCTTGATGACTACAGCCTGTGTTACGTGTATCTGTTGTATTTATTAAACTTACGGAAAAACGCTGCGAACTAATGCACAACCTGCTATAAAGGAATCCAAACATTGCTGAGAAATTAATTTTAATTTCTGCTTTTGGTCGACATTCAAGAAAAACAGCGCTAATCTTGCACAAAGGACTCTCACAGTTAACCATTTATCCAAAATGTAGGATACATTTTCTTCTGATGTGGCTGTGGTGTATTTACTTCGTACACAAAGCCTATCGTTGAGTACAATATTCTCAATGTTTCCATCTGTGTTCGTAAGCTTTCGGACGCCATTCATATGGGTTATCATCAAGACAAGTACGTCGTCTTAGAATTCGACTACATATTTGTTAAGTGGGAAAGGTAAAGGAGTAAAAGCTTTATAAATCACAAGAAATTGTGTTGAATCACCGTTAAGTCAGCCAGCGTCAGCAGTATTGGTGTGTGTCGTTACGTGTTGACGTGAACTTTTTAGTTCCTTTTTCGTTTGTTTCGTTTTTGTCACTATTAAAATGCTGACCATTGAAGAATGTGTGTTTTTAGTCGAACAAGTGTTCAAAGCAGGCGGTAAATACACAGTTTCAGAACATTTAATTCTGTTTTCCCGGAGACAACACTCCCACATCGCGATACTGTGCGACATTTGATTAACAAATTTCGAAGTACGGGTTCAGTGACAGATGCACCGAGAAGTGGTCGTCCTAGCGTTTTGTCTGAGGATAAACTACCCTATATTTCCGATAAAATGTCCACGAGGCCGAACAAGTCAGTAAGAAAACTCACCCAGGAAATCGATGTTAGTGTCGGAAAGTCCCACACAGCTGCAAGGAAGAAATTAGAACTTCACCCATACAGAGTGACAGTCGTTCGAGAACTTAAAAATAGCGATCATGGCAAGAGACTGCATTATTCTAATGGTTCAAAAATTTAGTTGAACAAAATGGAAGGGATATTCTTAATGAATCGTTTTTCGCTGATGAGGCGTGGTTTCATTTATACGGGTACACAAACTCGCAAAATTCTCTTATGTGTAGTACTGCAAATCCATTGTGTGTTCATTAGGAACCACTTCATTCTGTGAAAATAGGAAGTTTGGACTGCAATTTCTAGACGTCGGATTGTGGGTCCCATATTTTTCAACGAAACAAACGCACAACGATACTGCAGCGATATTCTGTACCCATTCATAGGAGACCTTGTGTTAAGTGAAATACTGAACGGTTATTTTCAAGAAGATGGTGCAACCGCTCATACAGTTCGGTTTACAATGTTACTGCTTGCTGATGTTTTTGGTGATCGCATAATTTCACAGGGACTTTGGCCTTCGCGATCACCTGACCTACCACCACCTGACTTTTTCTTCTGGGGTGCAGCGAAAGAAACTGTCTATAAAAACCGTCAAAAATCCATCGATGAACTGAAAACTGCAATATCCACTTTCACTGTTTCTGTTACAGAAGAAATGTTACAGATAGTGTTTGGAAGCATGCGTAGACGAAATGAATTGTGTATTCAACAACAGGGGGGACACTTTCAACATTTAATGTGAAAATTTGTAAGCAAAAATGAATATTCAATAAATTAATAACTTGTATTTCACTGAGTTTCATTTCGGTATATTCACTGAGGCATACGGCACGCGCGGCTAACAATCATACGGCACCATGAACCAAATACGTCACAATATGTGGCGTATTGTGATGTACTAGGTCCGTTCCGATACATTTATAGATACATATTGAAATACACTGATGTTCAAAATTTAAGAACGAAACTAACATTCGCATCGTGTGTCAGTGCCAAGTAACATGGCTCGATCTAACTTGGACCATATATAGAAAGAACTGTTCCAGTATAATGCAGAAGGTAACTGAAAGAAATACGCAATGAGATAAAAAGAAATAATAATTTCATTCAAAGGCTATAATTACACTGAAGTAACCACTATTTGAGTGGTCCCTTGGACATTAAAAGAAGGCAAGACATGGTGTGCGACCACCACGTACAGCATTGCATGCTCTGGAACGTGCTCCCATACTGGCCACAAGACTGGTAAGGACCTCTTCGGGTAGGGCGCCCCATCCCTCCACCAGCGCTGTTGACAAGTGCTGGATGGTGGTTGGTTCTTGTTGACATGGCGCAATACGTCTTTCAAAACGCACCCCACACGTACTCGGTGGGATTTAAGTAACGTAAACGAGCAGGCCAGTCCATTCATAGAATATCCCGTCGTTCCACGAGCTCCTCCAGTTGCGCCGTCCGTTCCTCTCCCGCGTTGTACCGATAAAAATGAAGTCAGGGTCTAATGAAAACTGAAAAGACACACACGGGTAAGGCATACAGTGTCACAATAACGTTGATAAGGAAGTATACCGTTTGGAGAGATTTGGAAGCAACGTTATGCCTCCCCACACCATTGCACCTGGAGCATCAAAAAGATCATATGCGACATTGGTGGACGTACTCTCATACCGCGAGAAGTGAGAACAAAGAATGCACCCAGGAACACGATCAGATATTATGATTTGTATTAGAAAATTTTAACTAAGTGTCAACGGGAGATATAATTCGACTGATGATAATGAGGAACAACTAGAAAGTTGGGCAGAAAGGGATCGAATGAGGCTTATTCTCGACCCTAAACTAGTGCGCCATCACCTGGGCGTAAAATGACTAAAATTTCCGAAAACATTTTTTTGTCACCATCTGAAAGACAGTTTTAAAAAATGTCTTTATATCTCCTTTTCAGTTGTTGATTTGATCTTAAACGCTTTTTGAACAAAAGTCTAGAAACCAGCCACGCTCATGCGACAGGCAAGGAATATCACCACAAACATTTCTTCCCTGCCTCAGTCATGGAAACAATAAAGCCAATACACAGGGACCTTGCAAATACAAAATTACTTAGCAAATGTCTACATGGCCGTACATAAAACCCTAATGAGGGTTTCAACAGCTGTGTGTGTCAACGAGTACCAAAAACAGTGTTTGTTGGATGGACAGTACTCAAAGTGGGTCTGATGGATGCTGTCATCTGTTTCAATGATGGTGTAATCAGCTGAACAATAGTAATGGACAAATTAGTCATCTAGCTAGGAAATAATATAATAGCTGCTCTGACTGCCATAGATCGTCAGCGACTAGTTGAAGCTGAAAAGGCTGTGAAAGTCACCACTAAAGAGTCCAGAGTAAGGTAAAGGCTCCTGAAGAAGTCTACGGAGGATGAAGAAGCAGCTGGCCAGCAAGATTATGCTGCTGGAATGTTCTGAAAGAGGCATACGGTCAGTCAAAAACACTGTGAACGTTCTTTTCTCATTTCCTTGAAACTACATTTTCAGAACATTAGGTACATATAACTTCACAATGGTTTTCATAATGTTCACCAAATTTCTCTCAAGTGAAGAATGGGATAGTGTCTTTGTATTATGCCTAATACATCGCAGAAATGATCCATGTTTGTCACTCTGTATATAATTTTAGCGCTATTTTTTAGACAAAATAGTAATGTGGTATAATAAGGGTTTTTCTATAGCATCAGATATACTCAGAACTACAAAACGAGAGACATAAGGTGTTCCTATGAATGTTGACAGCAGCCTGCCACAGTTTGAATGCTATTAGACTGATGATGGACCAGAAAATGGTACCAGAAGGGGAACGTGTATTATAAAAACAACTATTAGGCAAAATTCTTAAACCATAACAGATATTTGAATAAATTTCCTTTTACATTGTCATTCATTGTTGGTAAAGAAACACAACTTCCTCCGCATTGTAGATCGAGAGTAATGTGCACTGAGGGCGAGGTACAAAAATGCAGCCCGTTCACGTGCAGGTCCCCTTAATAGAAAGAAGGATCCTTTATTGTATGATTATATGATAGCGGAACAAACACTGACAGCAGTTACTTCTGTAAAATATCTGGGAGTATGCGTGCGGAGCGATTTGAAGTGGAATGATCATATAAAATTAATTGTTGGTAAGGAGGGTACCAGGTTGATATTCATTGGGAGAGTCCCTAGAAAATGTAGTCCATCAACAAAGGAGATGGCTTACAAAACACTCATTCGACCTATACGTGAGTATTGCTCATCAGTGTGGGATCCGTACCAGATCGGGTTGACGGAGGAGATAGAGAAGATCCAAAGAAGAGCGGCGCGTTTCGTCACAGGGTTATTTAGTAACCGAGATAGCGTTACGCAGATGTTTAGCAAACTCAAGTGGCAGACTCTGCGAGAGAGGCGCTCTGCATCGCGGTGTAGCTTGCTCGCCAGGTTTCGAGAGGGTGCGTTTCTGGATGAGGTATCGAATATATTGCTTCCCCCTACTTACACCTCCCGAGGAGATCACGAATGTACAATTAGAGAGATTCGAGCGCGCACGGAGGCATTCAGACAGTCGTTCTTCCCGCGAACCATACGCGACTGGAACAGAAAAGGGAGGTAATGACAGTGGCACGTAAAGTGCCCTCCGCCACACACCGTTGGGTGGCTTGCGCAGTATAAATGTAGATGTAGATGAAGACTTGACAGAGATATTATAATCCCTAAAATACCTTCAGTACTGAGAACATTGCTCATCATGTTACGAAGACAGCAGAAGAACTCATCCCCAGGACGAAATAATGCCCTATAATTTGATAGATTCTGGAATCGTCCAAGTAGAAATATTATTCTTCAAACGCCATTTTAACTTCAAGAAAGACAAATAGATTTCCGGAGAAGAACTTAATCTCGATGTTAAAAGCGTAGAGGCAGACCCAAAAACTACGATAATTTCTCGAACTTGTGAAAAAAATATCAATGAGGCCTATTCCACGTGGTTGTAGGACGCAATTTAAGCACTAGGTCACATAAGTCACGGGATAGCGATATGCACATTTAGAGATGGCGGTGGTATCGCGAACAAAACGTGTAAACGGGCAGTACATTGGAGAAGATGTCTTTTGTATTTAGGTGATTAGCGTGAAAAGGTTTCCGACGTCACGATGGGAATTGATAGACTTTGAACGGAGAATGGTAGCTGGAGCTAGTCACAAATGGGTATTCCATTTCGGAAATCATTGGGGAATTCAATCAATTCACAATGTCAAGAGTGTGCTGACAATACCAAATTTAAGACGTTACCTATCGCCACCGGCAAGCCAATGGCCGACAGCCTTCACTTAACGACCGAGAACAGCGGCGTTTGAGTAAGAGTTGCCAGTGCTAACAGACAAGCAACACTGCATGAAATAACCGCAGTAATCAACTAGGACGTATGACGAACATAGCCGTTAGGACAGTGCGGCAAAATTTGGCATTAATGGGCTGCGGCAGCAGACGACAGACGCGAGTGCCTTTGCTAACAGAACGACATCACCTGCAGCGCCTCTCCTGGTCTCCCTTGAAGCCATGGACAGAAATTGTCAGCAATGCACTGTAAAGCTGGTAGTGGCTTCACAATGGTATGGGCTGTGTTTGCAGGGAATGATCTGGGTCCTCTGGTCCGATCATCGAGGAAATGGTTATGTTCTGCTACTTGGACACCATCTGCAACCATTCATGGACTTCACGATCACAAACAACGATGAAACGTTTATGGATGACAATGTGCCATGTCATCGTGTCACAATTCGTTTGAAAAACATACTGGACAATTAGAGCAAAAGGTTTGACCACCCATATCGCAAGCCATGAATCCCATCGAATATTTATGTGTCATAATCGAGAGGTCAGTTCGAGCATAAAATCCTGCACTGGCAACACTTTTGCTATTATGGACAGCTGTAGAAGCAGCATGGCTCAGTATTTCTAGAGGAGACTTCCAGCGACGTGTTGATTCCATGCCACGTCGGTTTTCTGCACTATACTGGGCGAAAGACGACCGACACGGTATTGGGAGGTATGGCATGAATTTTGTCACCTCACTGTAAGTGGCCATCGCCTAAGTTCAAAAGCCCTTTGAACGACTATCATAGCAAGTACAGCACACATCCTTTCTCTGCAGATACTACTGAAGGGGGGAACACTGTCCAATAATTGAACAAAGAAATGAAAGATGAGCTTAATTACTATACGATCTCGACATGAAACAGAACAGCCTAAGAGCTTGGAAACAGGTAAAAATCTTAACACCACACCGCCCACCAACTTCTACTGAAAGGGAGAACAAGACACAGGCGACTAGATTGAATCTCAATCGAAACAGGAGGAGAGAGTGAATCTCTAGAGACTTCATTCTGGCCAGAAGTACTGGGAAGAACAGTGTGAGAAGTGAAAGAAAATAAGGCAGCAAACCCTCGTAACATGCGAACTGAACAAACAGATCTGTATGGGTCAAAATTTTATGAATGGCTAGTGAGAAGGACGAACGGATGTTTGAAATATTTCAGATTCCAAAACTGTGGAGGAAAGCACAAGTAGCAGCACTTCTAAAGTCTGACAAAGAACCAACTGAGCCACAAAATTTCTATCCTTTTTCCTTACCTCGCCGCCTGTATAACCTAGTAGCAAAGGAACCCGACGTTGCCAAAGTATTTTATTTTTAGCTATACGTCCACGCCCGTACCAAGCAGCGTCAGGCCTTGTGCTTAATGTTTGTGAGGTCATACCTCCTGAACTATGTGTCGTCAAATGATACAATTTTGTAGGTAAATTCAGCGGCATACGTGCATACTGTCTGAAAAATGCGTTCCTTCTGGAGTGCCGGCCGCGGTGGTCTCGCGGTTCTAGGCGCGCAGTCCGGAACCGTGCGACTGCTACGGTCGCAGGTTCGAATCCTGCCTCGGGCATGGATGTGTGTGATGTCCTTAGGTTAGTTAGGTTTAAGTAGTTCTAAGTTCTAGGGGACTGATGACCACAGCAGTTGAGTCACAGAGCCATTTGAACCTTATGGAGTTAGTAAGAACGAAGTAATAAATTAACACATCATGTACCATCCGGCAGTTTTTCAAGCATCTCACTGTTTATGACGTCATATCTCTTGAACTAATTGTCTTACAGTGATATAATACTGGACGTACATTCAGAAAATATGTGGATACTGACTGTCAAATTTATTTCGAATAGCTTTAGTAGGAAAAAAGCAATAAATTTAAACGCCGTGCATGATGTGGCAGTTAGTAGTAAAGAAGTAATAAATTATAATGTCATGCCTTGTGCAGTACTTTTACTGTATGAACGAAAAAAACAGTAAAAGGTAATCATTTTTCCTTTCATCATTTTGTAGGGGTCTGTCAGCGAGAAAAAAATTCGTAACTGTTTGAAACAGTGTTTAAAGGTTGTTGGAAGTTGCCAAGTGCTCTCACTCTCAAATACTGAATGAATAGTCTGGGAATTCACGCATCGCAGGCTACGCTTCTTTTTCACCCTCACCCCTACCCCTTTGATAGATCGATGGTTCTTATCCCCGTAGTGATTGTCACTTGACAGTACGATGTATGTGTACCACGTTTGGCTGAAATAGGTCCTGTGGTTTAGGAGGATATGTGAAAAACACACACACACACAAACTTACACACATCCTTTCTTATAATTTGTATGGATTTGAAGGAATGATTCCGTAAAGTGTACCGACTAAAATCGGTTAAAATTTAGCTCTGGGAAAACTGGTTTGAGATCACGGAAATCGTGTTGTAAGTCTAATATTAAATCTGATTGAACACATTGAAGGCGGTTTCGAAAGAAAATTAATAACTGTGCTGTTCTCGTTGATCCTTCTGGTGCGTACGATACAGCAAACCAATCTTCACGAAAGTCTGTGAAACAACAAAAGACATTCGTCTGACTCACATGTTAAGATGCATGCTGCAGATTCCAAGATTCTACGTGACCCTCCGTGGGATGACAATTAGATGGAGAAATCAAAAGAACGGATTATTACAAGTGAGCGTTCTTTCCTCTAGTCTGTACAGTACTTACACAAACAACCAGCCACACCGACCAGGCATAAAACGATTCATATATGTAGGTGGCACCGCTATTATTGCTCAAGGAAAAACATGTAAAGATGTTGAAAGAATAGCGACAGAGGATTTCGAAACCGTGGGGAAGTACTATGAGGAACTCATCTGCCACCTAAGCCAGGAAAAACTCTAGTACGCTTATTCCACCCACTTAACAACAAGCCACGAGACTGTTGGAAACAGAATGGAGAGGGTTTAGATTAGACCATTGAAGTAACCCAAGATACTTGCAGTGAGGCTAGACCGCACACTGTTATTTAAAAACCTCTGCCCTGAGCTCAAAGGAAAAATATGTTTAAGTAACAATCTTGTACGAAAAATGACTACATCAATATGGGAAGCGCAGCCTTAAGTTCTTCAGTCATCAGCAGTGGGACACTTTTTTTCTGGAGAATATGTGGCACCACTATGGGAGGCGCCATGATACCCCAAACAAGCAGTTGTCGCTTTAAATGAGATTATGTGATGTGTGAGGCTTACACCTGTCCGCAAAAGTTATCCACTTGTGGCTACAGCACTACCAAATATCATACGCAAAATAGTCAGTGAAACAGAGAGGAAACAAAACAGCAAACCGACCCATGGCCCCAATACGAAACCACTGAACAGTTCCAATTCGTCTGAAATCGACGAAGAACCTTATCCAACGGACAGTGCCCCTAGAAGGCCAACCTAAGACCCGCTCCATATCTTTATTGTAGGATTCTCTGCAAAATGGAAAGCTACACTTCCAAAGAGGAAGTCACACAAGGGCAGCAACTACAGTATTGTACACGGAGAGCACTAAACAGATTTTGAACAATAGTCGCAAAATTCACGTGGGGCTACTCTGAATATGACCAGTGTACACTGATGAACCAAAACATGATGACCACTGCCCACCACGAGGCTGAATGCCTCCTGGTGGTGATTCGGGCACTTGACGCAATAAGGAGAGAATGTAAGCGGAAGAAAGACGAATGGGCACTCATTACAGCAAGATACAGGCCGTAAAAGTGGAAATCCACAGATATAAGCAGTTTTCATGAAGAGCACATTGTTGTTGCACTGCAGCTGGAAACAAGAATATCTGAAACGGCAAAGCAGGTCGCCTGTTGGTATACTACCGTCGTGAGCACCTATAGAAAGTGAGACCGTATGGTATTGGACAACCACGTACCATCACAAAACGTAGAGGTCGGAGCAATCTGTGGCAGATCTGAGGACAGAGTACAGCGCTGGGAAAGGCACAAGTGTTTCGGAGCACAGTGTTCAAAGGCCATTTTTGAATATGGAGAACCACATCACACGACGCCTACGTATTTCTGTGTTGACACTACGACGTCGTCAGTTATGACTGCAGTGGGCACAACATCAATGAGTTTTCTCCGTGGATTAATAGAAACGTGTCGCCTGTCGATGAATTGCATTTCTTGTTACGCCGTGTCGATGGTTGGGTACTTACACGCCGTCATCCAGACGAATGACTGCACGAAACATGCACCGCGCCACAGATGCAGGGCGGTGAGGACAGAATTATGATATGAGGCACATTTCATTGGGCGTCCATGGAATTTGTGGTGGTAATAGAAGGTATTATGACAGCAGTAAAGTACGTGAACATTACTGCGGATCACCTGTATGATTTCATGCCTTGCACGGCGGTGACACCTTCCCACAAGATAACTATACGTGCTGCAAGGTCATAATCGTGCTAAGTGGTTTGAGGGATATTGTAGTGAACTCACATTGATGTCTTGGCCATCAAATGTGGCTGATCTGAACCCACTGGAACACATATCGGGGCCAGCTGCGTGCTCGTAAACCACCATCCCGTAATTTGGGGGAATTGCTTGATCTGTGCGTAGACATCCGGTGCCCCATTCTTATGGAATCGTGTCAAGAACTTGCAGAATCAGTGCCAAGCACAATCTCTGCTGTACCGTGTTTGAAAAATGGAACAACATGCTATTAAACAGTTGGCCATAATGTTTTGGCTCATTAGTGTAACTGCTGAGAAACACACGAGATAGAACTTTGGCTCATATCTCCAAAGATGGAGTTCCCTTGTATAGCGGAAGATCTATTTTTATTCAATGGCAAGGCTATTAAAGCTGCAGAGTTGTGAAGAAAGAGGGTGTAGATATTCTCGTCCCCCTCTCCCACCCCCCACCCCCCACCCCCACCCCCACCCCCCATCCCGACGGGAAAAGTAAAGTAATCAGCTTCGTCCCTGTTGTCACATGACCTGAGAGTTCATGAAATCCCTTGCGTTAGTTGGACAGCTGGAGAAAAAGATCACATTGTTGTTGCTGGAAGGGACTGATTTTAATTTCCATTGGCACTTTTTTTCTTTGGTGATCAGTGTTATGACTGGTTTGATGCGGCCCGCAACAAATTCTTCTCCTGTGCCAACCTCTTCAGCTCAGAGTAGCACTTGCAAATTACCTCCTCAATTATTTGCTCGACGTATCCTAGTCTCTGTCTTCCTCTTCAGTTTTGCCCTCTACAGATCTCTCTGGTACCATGGAAGTCATTCCCTGATGCATTAACAGATGACCTATCATTCGGTCCCTTCTCCTTGTCAGTGTTTCTCACATATTCCCTAACTCTCCGAATTTACGCGGAACCTCCTTACTCCTTACCTCATCAAATTGGTTCAAATGGCTCTGAGCATTATGGGACTTGACATCTGAGGTCATCAGTCCCCTATAACGTAGAACTACGTAAACCTAACTAACCTAAGAACATGACACACATCCATGACCGAGGCAAGATTCGAATGTGCGACCGTAGAAGTCGCGCGGTTCCGGACTGAAGTGCCTACAACCGCTCGGAAACCGCGGCCGGCCTTTACCTCATCAGTCTATCTAATTTTCGACATTCGTCTGTAGCACCACATCTCTAATGCATCAGTTCCCTTCTGTTCCTGTTTTCCCGTAGCCCATGTTTCTCTTCCACATAATCCTGTGCTCCAAATGCACATTCGCAGAAATTTCTTCCTTAGGTTAAGGCCTGTTTTGGATACTCGCAGACTTCTCTTGGCCAGGAAGGCCCTTCTTGCCACTGCTAGTCTGCTTTTGATGTCCTCCTTGCTCCGTCCATCATTGGTTATTTTGCAAAATCCCGAACTTCATCTACTTCGTGGTCACCAGTCCTGTTGTTCAGCTTCTCGCTTTTCTCATTCAAGCTACTTCTCATTACTTTTGTCTTTCTTTGATTTACTCTCAATCCATATTCAGTACTCATTAGACTGTTCATTCCATTCAGCACACCCTGTAATTCTTCTCCTCTTTCACTCAGGATAGCAATGTCATAATCGAATCGTATCATTGATATCCTTTCACCCTGAATTTTAATTCTACTCCTGGAACTTTCTTTTATTCCCATCATCGCTTCTTCGCTGTAGAGATTGAAAAGTACTGGAGCTATAGGGTGTCCCTGTACTACACCCATGCTTACCCGAGCACTTCATTCTTCAAGTACTGTTAATCCCTATGGAGTCTTTTACATGCCGTGTATTACCAGTCTTTCGCTACAGCTTACGCTTATGTTTGCCTGTATATCGAACATCTGAAACCATTTTCCTGAATGTTTTTGTGCTTCCTTCTTTCTTCAGTCAGTTGAAATATAGCTTCTGTTACACAAGGTTGCTTCGCAAGCACATATTTTTCTGTCCTTCTTTTGTGATTTCCCTTTATTAAATATGGCTTTCCACATAGGTAGTGGTGAATTTGAAAATAACTTCTACTAACGGACTTTTTGCAGTTCTCTTACGCAGAAACTCACACATATTAAAGGTCGCTTACACAGCCCAGTCTACATTACACGGAAAAACAGGAACGTACAGTAACAAACAGCCAAAAAGATGTTTTACATGTTACTAACAAACTTGTGATAGTAAGCTCTCCACAGAGAAGGGGTGCTTTTCTTTAGTACATCATCTCCATCTTATTACCTTTATTTAGTTAGCTAGTGAGTTACATATTTCATGGATCCTTTAAACGATTCTTTTATCGAAATGATGTGGAACGAGTCAGTTTTAACATTAATGAACACTTTATTTTTTAGTTCTACTCATGCAACAACATTTAAAATCAAAACAATTTTTTACAGGCTACCAGCTTTTAAATAGAAATTCATCCCTGGAATAGGAGGAATTGACCAGAAGAAATGTTGTGTGAGCTAGATTCAAAAGTTGCTTTGCTAACTGTTAGTACGATTTATGTTATTGGGCAAAAGATAAAATAATATTGTTGCTGTATATTTAACTTCTTTATGAGACACTGACATCCTTTTTAATGAGTAATAACTTTTTTGACTAGTGCTGTAGGCATGAACATCATTGTTCTCAAACGGTGATGGGTTATTTATGATGACTTTCATTAGTGGATATGTATACTGCCAAGTTTCAGTTAAAATGCTAATTCCTTGAAAACATACCTACATGATGCGCCAGGTGAACACCACATATTATACTTACCCTGTGCTTTTGTGTAATCAGTATCTTCTTTTTAAGTGATGAGGTACCTTAGAAAAATGTTCCATAAGACATTATTGAAAGGACGTCTGCAAAGTATGTCAGGAGGTTAATTTGTTTTCTTACAAGTCTAGCAATTACACAAAGAACAAAAGTAATTGAAGTCACTTGTTCGAGGAGCCCAGTAAAACGCTCGTGCCAGTTCAAGTTTTCATCAATATACATCCAAAAATTTGGAGCATTCTACTCAATTTTCTGACTCCTGTTCATGTGCTACATCATTTGTGGGCATGACTCTATTTGGCGCACAGAACTGAATGTAATGTTTTCTTTTCGAAATGATGAGAGTATCCATTTTCAGAGAACCACTAAATTATTGTTTGAAAAACATCATTAATAATCTCTTACGTGCCTTCCTGTCTAGTGGGATTTGTTATAACACTAGTATCATCTACATTAAATGCCAATTATGCTTCTTGAACGTTAAATGGAACATAACTCACATATATCAGGAATAGGAATGGACCTAAAATTGAACCCTGTGCGACTCATTCGTGCTTTCTCCAGTCACTAACATTTCTGCCCTTCTACAGTTATTCAAATTACTCAGCATGCATTTTGCATTCTGTCTGTTAAGAGTGATTCAAATTGTGTAATAGGATCTACACAATCAAACGCCATGGAAAAATCACAAAAAATATCAATTGGCGATTTCTTGTTATTTAAGACTTGTGGTATTTGATGAGTGAACGTGTAAATAGCATCTCAGTCGGGTAACCCTTCTGAAATCCAAACTGTGATATGATAAGTAAATTGTTTCTATTTAAGTGTGAGTATACTAGTTTTCGAACACTCTGGAAAAAGATGTGAGTTTGGAAACTGGATGATAATTGTTTAAGACTTTCTTGTCACCTTTCTTGTGAAGAAACTTAATAATTACGTATTTTAATCTGTCTCGAAAAGTTCTCACTACTTAAGTTTGAACAACTTTCCATAGTTCTATTGGTAATTCCTACACGATATGAACTTTCGTTTTTTAGAGTTTTTTATAATTTCATTAATTTTAGTGAAGGCTGTTGATGCTACATCTAGTTGCTTAAAGTTTTATGGAATGGTATCTTTAATAAATGGTTCAAATAGCTCTGAGCACTATGGGACTCAACTGCTGTGGTCATCAGTCCCCTAGAACTTAGAACTACTTAAACCTAACTAACCTAAGGACGTCACACACATCCATGCCCGAGGCAGGATTCGAACCTGCGACCGTAGCAGTCGCACGGTTCCGGACTGCGCGCCTAGAACCGCGAGACCACCGCGGCCGGCGGTATCTTTACTAAATTATCTTAATTCTTCAAATGAACCACTTAATCGCATTTTTACCGCTAACTTAGAAAATGATCTAATTGATGAAGTACTTTGGCATTTTGCTCTACATTTCAAATGGGGTGTCCTGTATTAATATGTTTTTGGCTGTTGCAGATGTATGTCTGTTGCGTGTGTGTATGTTACAGGGTCAGGAGCTCCAGTGTGCATATTAACTGTATACAAAGATCCATCATCAATTACAAAATTACACGTGTTTGTATATTACGATAAAGGCAACAACATGCAGCAGTTCACACATCGGAAACAACATTCAAAAATGCCGTAATATACGAAAAATGATCTGGCTGAAAGGAATTATTTCCTGCAGCGCGGCGTGCAGGAAATAAATAAAAGAAAAGCGTGACTGGCAGAAGCAAATGTTATTTCATAAAAAACAAAACCATTATTTTTATAGTTGAAGGCTTTCACCAGCCATTTCTAATAGATAAAAAATATTCCAGTCAGTGTTTTGTTAACGATCTCTTCTGCAGCTAATCTAAATGTTCCAGTCAGTGTTTTGCAAGCGATCTCTTCTACAGATAATCAACAATTTCTCACAAATGTGCCAAAGTATCAGAGCCTTCCATCTGGTTTACCTAGCATTATGTTTATAGTCATGTTACAGCATATCTCTACACAATGTTCCTATGAAATATCTTAACGACAAGACCAACTCTAGTAGTGAGTCATTTATGTGTAGCCAAAAACTATTAAATTTAAACATTTCGTGAAATACAATACACTTTTTTATATTAACAGCTATGCTGATGATTTGCAAAAGGCCTATATTTTCTCAAGATGTAACAGGGCATCATTTTTCCTCAAAACAAGCAATTTCGTTATCGACAAAAGTCTTTAATTGCAGCTGATACTGCCCAATAAGTGAATGCGCAGTAAGGACAATACATTTTCATGGTACACTTCTCTGTTTGCAGATGACTGTCCACCGAAGAAAACATGCTGTTTCCTGTCTACTACGGATTCCACAGTCCAGTCGCAAACCTGTATGGACGATACTTTCTTTAGTAGAGGCAGATGCGAATCAAAACGCTTTCGGATACTGGGGAAGCGCCTAGTAGAAGTGTATACCTCTTTCATGGCATTGTGGATATCGTGTGGGAAGAATATTATATATGGTGTTTTAAAGGAGAATCTTATGTTCTTACAAGAGATGGTACACATCAGATCTACAAAAGGAGGTGGTCCGATAAACCAGTCTACGGAAACAAGTGCTTGTTGAGATGTTGGCCATTCTGCCCTATGATAGCTATGTTTCTGTTGTTACTGCAGAAGGAGCCCAGTACCGATACTGTTCTTACATCAATCTTCCCAGAGGATCACAGAGTCGAGCGGACACACTTTGTTGCCTTCGCATTTGATCACATGCATGTCACACACTCCTATAACGTGGGCGCGTTGTGATAGGTGGACCCCCGTCCACCTATCCAGATTTAGTTTTTCTTTGATTTCCCTAAATCGCTTAATTCAAATGCCAGGATGGTTCCTTTTAAAAATGCAAGCTTGTGCTCCCTCTCTAATGACCTGGATGTCGAAAAGATGTTAAACTCTAATCTTACTTCCTTTCCATGGGTGTGGAATACGCAAGTACTCTATGTCCTCATAAGAGCTGTCCTCTGCCAAAACCACACTTCGATCGTATTGATACAACACATAAATGACACAGAAAATGCTAGGATTACCGACAGTAGGCCCTTTGGCAGCATTGGTACGGACATAAACATAAATGAATTTGTAAGAGAGAAACTGGGAGCGGACGACTTCTTTTTCTTTTTGGTTTGTTTTGCATATAATTAAGACTCCACATCATTCAGTGTTAATGAATTGTGCGTTCTATATCCTTACAAAATATACGTTACATTTTATAAATAATAAAATCTAGTTCTTAGCGTAACTTCCTCGCTTTTATGTAGCCAAAACGTAAGCCACATCCGTTGTCTTTATGCAAGTGCATTTTACGTATAGAAACATAAAAAATTTATATTAGTATTGTTACTATTGTTTTTTAACTCAATAGAGAGTTATCCATCATGATTAAAGACATGAGTTCCTGTTATCATTTTGTTGTTGAGCGTTTTCTTTAATTTTAACTTTTTTTTGAAGAAATTGCGTTTTCTAGTGCTGAATGATAAATCTGCGTTGTTTTTGTTTTCTTTTTTTATTGTATCACGGTAAGTCTCTGCTTCACGTTGCAGACCTAAGTTAAATACTGACAGTTTCAATTTTGCTCTAAATACTATCATTTTTAAGTAAGAAGCAGGTGTAAAAATACTTAGAACGAACATTTTCTGTAGGTTACACGGCCCTATATATGTCTTCATTTAGTTTCTAGTTTCCGGTTTCTAGGGGTATCTACTAAGACATTGATCGCATACTCAAACAAATCGATCGAAATGATGTAACGTTCGATAGGTATACAATTTACCTAAGCTATAAGTAACGCGGTTCCGATCTTAAGTGACCAAAGCTACTAGGAAAACGGCCATAGTCTATGCTTACTTATGATAGTCTACTGTAGCTTGTGATAGTTTAACAACTGTAGTTCCTATTCGAGGGTTGGAACTTTAATAGTGGCAACTATTTATTTACAGCTCGTGCAAAATAGATACGTGTTTCACAGTTTTGCTGACCTTCAAAGTATTGACCAGCATTCTGTATAATCCGTTATCAGCGATGTGTAAGTCGTAGGATGCTGTTAGCAATTCCAGTTGGGAAGACAGTTCGAACGCCGCGGTCTATTGCCAGACAAATTTAGAGCAGTTCTGAAGCGAATGCCGTGAAGTGTTTCCTTCAGCTTAGAAATCGAGTTGATCTCACGAGGGCTTAAGTCAGGGGAGTGGAGTAGGTGGTATAGCACTTGGCACCCCAATCAGTCAAACAAATCACTAACAGCTTGCACTGTACGTGCTTGAGCATTGTCCTGCAAAAGGATGGTCAGGACCTGCAGAAAATGTCATCCCTTCTGTCTCTATGCTGTTCATTTTTGGAACACAACCTACGATCTGTATTAAACTTCCAACCCTCGTATAATGAAATCTACGTGATTAAGGTCAGGTGAACGGGAAGGCCATGCTTCTGGGCCTCCTCAACCAATCCATGGCTCATGAAACACTTAGATACTGACATACGAGGCGTAGAAAATGGCGTGGTGCCCCGTCGTGCATAAGCCACATCCGTTGTCTCGATGAAAGGATAACGTTCTCTAACAGCACAGTTAACTTGTCGCAAAAAACTGGTGATAAAGAGCATTTTTGTTTGTTTTATACGAGGTACATTGAAGTTACAGCACCTCCGATTTTTCTTTAACTAATCACCGAAAACTGTACAACTTGTGTCATGTCTCAAAGTAATCTACCTGCAGCCTGCGTGCACACTCTAAACCTGTGGATTATCACCAACAATTACGTCTACTCAGTTAGTGGCTTGTTAAACACCATTGCGGATGACTTTGCAAAGTAACCAAGAAGAGACTTCACCAGGACGCTTCACCGTGGAAATACGACAGAGTTACTGTAATAATTTCATCTGCAACATCACAAGCTGCCGCCACCACGCCTATCCAACGCCGAACAGATAAACTGCATTTCTGAGCGCTCTCCCCAGTTAAAGACTAAGAGAACTACATGGTAAACCGTTTGTTTCATTATAAAACAATTTTCTTCCCTATCTTAACTTTTTCTGCGTAAATAAAATTGCTTAAAGTGAACTATTAACTTTCAATTTGCTTTGTTGATCCAACATGAGTTATAAGTACATTTCTTCTCTTAAATTAACTCATTCTTTTACACTAAAACTGCTACAGTTGCATATTTTTGTGTGCCTCTTCAGAGGATGTGTTACAAATGTGTATGTAATTTTATTTTCAAAGTGAGTTAGCATACCGTAATTTGGTACAGTCGCGCGGATAACTGCGGCATCCCACACATATTTCTGGCCCCAGACCAATAGAATTAAAGCTGCTTGTTCGTTACTGGTCTAAGCTTCGCGGCGAGGTTAAATTTAATGTACAGCTGTCAAAACACGCTGACTATTTTTATATCGTACTTAGTCATGTGACCACATTTTCCCGAGAAATGACTTGGTTGTTGATAATTACAGGGATAAGTGAACAGGTATACATAGCGTACAGTATTAACGCGATCAGTAACAGAACTCTGGGAATCATATTCTCCACATCCACACAGTTCGGAAGTAAAACGAGTTCTTCTGGGGCGAAATAATCAGGTATCAACTCAGTTAGGATATTTTCAACAAAACTTCGAATAAATACACAGTCTAAAATCACGCGAAGTACACCCCTGAGAACTGTTTTCTTCGCAACCTCAGCAAGTATTTTTATGGAACTTGTTTCTAGATTTTACCAGTACTATCTCTTGTAAGTATGAGGAATAGTTACGTAAAAATCTTGGCCAGCTCTACGTGTTTTTTTTCTGTATGGGTGTTAGTTGTATGTCACGCAGAGCAACAAATTAAATACATATCTGTAAGTTCCTGTAGCGAATAATGCTCCCTCTCTCAAGAGTCGCGAACTGAAAACACTGACAAACTTTGCCGTGGACACATCACAAGCGATTGTGTATCGGTTTCCAAGGTCGCTCCAGAAACGTCGATACAGCACGCACTAGTTTGTCATGAAACGTAATCTGTTTACAAGCACTTGCTTTACATGCGTTTAATCTGCAAGGTATCGCACCTCATTAAAAATATTCATTTAATTTACGATCATTGGTCTCCTTATCTTAAAACACACATGTGTGCGAAGCTTAAAGGCGAACGTAAGTTTCGCATGATCTGTCACTATCAAGTAACATAGATCGATAAAACTTGGACCATACCCAGACAGAACGGCTACAGTGTAATATAGAAGGTAAGTGAAAAACATGCGCAGTGAGACGAACAGAATGACGCTTTTATTCAAAGACAATAATTACATTTAAGTTGAAACATGGAAATTAGGGAAAGGCAGGATTCGGTGTGGACGGGGCCTTATTCAGTTACCGTTGGTTGCTCAGGATTTTTGTTTTTAAATTCACGTACACTTTATTTGGAACCAATTGCAAATAAGGTAGACAATAAGCAACAATTATCAAATTGGACTATAAAGACACATTGTCTAAATAAAAAAATTCTTAAGCAAGTAGCACTCATGGCTGAGGGCCTTATTGACCAGAAATTCAAATTATTTGTCGGCTGAAGGCCCCCAATACAGTTGTTGTTGTTGTTGTTGTTGTTGTTGTTGTGGTCTTCAGTCCTGAGACTGGTTTCGTGCATCTCTCCATGCTACTCTATACTGTGTAAGCTTCTTCATCTCCCAGTACCTACTGCAGCTTACATCCTTCTGAATCTGCTTAGAGTATTCATTTCTAGGTCTCCCTCTACGATTTTTATCCTCCACGCTGCCCTCCAGTACTAAATTAGTGATCCCTTGATGCTTCAGAACATGTCCTACCAACCGATCCCTTCTTCTAGCCAAGTTGTGCCACAAACTCCTCTTCTCCCCAATTCTATTCAATACCTCCTCATTAGTTATGTGATCTACCCATCTAATCTTCAGCATTCTTCTGTAGCACCACATTTTGAAAGCTTCTATTCTCTTCTTGTCCAAACTATTTATCGTCCATGTTTCACTTCCATACATGGCTACGCTCCATACAAATACTTTCAGAAACGACTTCCTGATACATAAATCTATATTCGATGTTAACAAATTTCTCTTCTTCATAAACGCTTTCCTTGCCATTGCCAGTCTACATTTTATATCCTCTCTACTTCGACCATCGTCAGTTATTTTACTTCCTAAATAGCAAAACTCCTTTACTACTTTAAGTGTCTCATTCCCTAATCTAATTCCCTCAGTATCACCCGACTTAATTCGACTACATTCCATTATCCTCGTTTTGCTTTTGTTGATGTTTATCTTATACCCTCCTTTGCAGACACTGTCCATTCCGTTCAACTGCTCTTCTAAGTCCTTTTTCTGACTCTGACAGAATTACAATGTCATCGGCGAACCTCAAAGTTTTTATTTCTTCACCATGGATTTTAATACCTACTCCGAATTTTTCTTTTGTTTCCTTTACTGCTTGCTCAATATACAGATCGAATAGCGTCGGGGAGAGGCTACAACCCTGTCTCACTCCCTTCCCAACCACTGCTTCCCTTTCATGTCCCTCGACTCTTATAACTGCCATCTTCTTTCTGTACAAATTGTAAATAGCCTTACGCTCCCTGTATTTCACCCCTGCCACCTTCAGAATTTGAAAGACAGTATTCCAGTTAACATTGTCAAAAGCTTTCTTTAAGTCTACAAATGCTAGAAATGTAGGTTTGCCTTTTCTTAATCTTTCTTCTAAGATAAGTCGTAAGGTTAGTATTGCCTCATGTGTTCCAACATTTCTGCGGAATCCAAACTGATCTTCCCCAAGGTCCGCTTCTAGCAGTTTTTCCATTCGTCTGTAAATAATTCGCGTTAGTGTTTTGCAGCTGTGACTTATTAAACTGATAGTTCTGTAATTTTCACATCTGTCAACACCTGATTTCTTTGGGATTGGAATTATTATATTCTTCTTGAAGTCTGAGGGAATTTCGCCTGTCTCATACAACTTCCTCACCAGATGGTAGAGTTTTGTCAGGACTGGCTTGCCAAAGGCGGTCAATAGTCCTAATCGAATGTTGTCTACTCCCGGGGCCTTGTTTCGACTTAGGTCTTTCAGTGCTCTGTCAAATTCTTCACGCAGTATCTTATCTCCCATTTCGTCTTCATCTACATCCTCTTCAATTTCCATAATATTGTCCTCAAGAACATCGCCCCTGTATAGACCCTCTATATCTTCCTTCCAACTTTCTGCTTTCCTTTCTTTGCTTAGAACTGGGTTCCCATTTGAGCTCTTGACATTCATATAAGTGGTTCTCTTTTCTCCAAAGGTCTCTTTACTTTTCCTGTAGGCAGTATCTGTCTTACCCCTCGTGAGATAAGTCTCTACATCCTTACATTTGTCCTCTAGCCATGCCTGCTTAGCCATTGTGCACTTACTGTCGACCTCATTTTTGAGATGTTTGTATTCCTTTTTGCCTGCTTTATTTACTGCATTTTTATATTTTCTCCTTTCGTTAATTAAATTCAATATTTCTTCTGTTACCCAAGGATTTCTACTAGCCCTCGTCTTTTTACCTACTTGATCCTCTGCTACCTTCACGACTTCATCCCTCAAAGCTACCCATTCTTCTTCTACTGTATTTCTTTCCCCATTCTTGTCAATTGGTCCCTTATGCTCTCCCTGAAACTCTGTACAACCTCTGGCTTAGTCAGTTTATCCAGGTCCCATCTCCTCGATTTCCCACCTTTTTGCAGTTTCTTCAGTTTTAATCTACAGATCATAACCAATAGATTGTGGTCAGAGTCCACATCTGCCCCTGGAAATGTCTTACAGTTTAAAATCTGGTTCCTAAATCTCTGTCTTACCATTATATAATCTATCTGAAACCTTATAGTATCTCGAGGGTTCTTCCTTGTATACAACCTCCTTTCATGATTCTTGAACCAAGTGTTAGCTATGATTAAGTTACGCTCTGTGCAAAATTCTACTACGCGTCTTCCTCTTTCATTTCTTAGCCCCAATCAATATTCACCTACTACGTTTCCTTCTCTTCCTTTTCGTACTGTCGAATTCCAGTTACCCATGACTATTAAATTTTCGTCTCCCTTCACTACCTGAATCTCATCATACATTTCATCAATTTCTTCACCATCTGCAGAGCTAGTAGCCATATAAACTTGTACTACTGTAGAAGCGTGGGCTTCGTGTCTATCTTGGCCTCAATAATGCGTTCACTATGTTGTTTGTAGTAGCTTACCCGCACTACTATGTTTTTATTCATTATTAAACCTACTCGTGCATTACCCCTATTTGATTTTGTATTTTTAACCCTGTAATCACCTGACCAAAAGTCTTGTTCCTCCCGCCACCGAACTTCACTAATTCCCACGATATCTAACTTTAACCCATCCATTTCCCTTTTTAAATTTTCTAACCTACCTGCCTTATTAAGGGATCTTACATTCCATTCTCCGTTACATAGAACTCCAGTTTTCTTTCTCCTGAAAACGACGTCCTCTTGAGTAGTCCCTGCCCGGAGATCCGAATGGGGGATTATTTTACCTCCGGAATATTTTATCCAAGAGGACGCCATCATCATTAAATCAAACAGTACCCAATAGTAATAGCTCGAAACTAAAATATTTTAAAGAAAAGACAATCATCAAAATTTCATTATTAAGAGACAATATCTAATTAAAAATTCTTAGGACACATTGTATTCACAGCTGAAGGCCTTATTGACCAGAAATTCAAATTATTTGTCAGCTGAAGGACCCAATAGTAATAACTCAAAATTAAATTTCTTTTAAAACAATCATCACAATCTGATCAACCAAGAGAGAAGTGGGCCTCAGACAGTGCTCCAAGGATCGGCCTGGGAAAGTCCTTCAACCGGATGGCAACTCAAACTAGTGAGAGTTTAAATGCAGACCAACACTCTAGCAAAATCTACCTAACGTCTGATAACCAATACAAAGATGGATTAACCCAGGCAAGGCGGAACCAGCAGACAGTACTGAGTCTTGAGAATCTGGCGTTTGGAACATCCAGAAGTAGAAGGAACCACTATGACCAAAGCAGTCCAACAGAAATAACATATCCGAACCACAGTTAAGGAGGCTGTCTAACAACATGCCTTACTGGACAGCAGTGGCAAGGCGAGGAAAGGTACAAAGCCACGAAAATACGCTAACTTCTAGGGCACGTAACTGGGGCGTTAGCAGCCACTAGGCAGAAAAATACCCCTGGCTGAACTTCACCAATAAACTCAACGAATTCAATGATTAATAATAAGAAGCGGAGGACAGATAACTAATTTCTCCAACGCCAAACACTACATCCATTTGCTCTTCGTCTAAGAGAGAAGAAACATCGTGATCTCAAAATAGTGGAAGTTTCACTACTGAGTTAATGTTCACTCAACTCAAACGTCCTGAGTCCGATGGACAACGAGGTATGGCCCTCGCAATTACAACCCCTTTATACAGCAGTGCCTGCGTGCCACCAGCAATCCCAACATGTCTTCGCGCTGCCGGACCTAACTGCTGCTCCGTCCCAACCAAACTCACCACTGGTGGCAATACATGCTCTGCAGCGTGTTCCCGTTATGGCTGCAAGGTCACTACGTAGGTTCTGTGGTAGAGAGTTCGATTCCTCCACCAGCGTGGCTGGCAACTGCCGAATGGTCGTTGGTGTTTGTGGACGTGCAACAGTACGTCCCCCCAACGTCTCACAGGTGCTCGATGGGATCTGAGTGAACGGGGAGGGCAGTCCATCCTTTGAAAATATTCTCGTTACAAGAGCTGCTCCACCTACGCAGTTCTTTGCGGTCGCGCATTCTCATCCAAAAAAATTGCTCAGGTGCTAGTAGGGCCCGCGCTCTGGGGTTTACGTACAAACTTAATTATCTATATACACAGTCCATCCATTCCGGGAGTCGAGAATCACGAAGATTTTTGCCTTTTATCGACATTTATACTGGCGAGACATCGGTTGCGGAGATTCGAAGACTTTCGAGAATGTTTTAATTTCAAGTGTGAAGTCGGATAAGAAACATCAAAAGAAATATTTTTCGGTGTCATATAATTAAAAATTAATAAAATTTGGTAAAACAATATTTCAGAAAATATTTAATTACAAATTAAAAAATTTCTGATTTTTTTTTTTTTTACCTTATTCGTACAGTGGAACCTTGCTTCTTGCCATATTTCATCATTCTTTGTGTTTCATCATTCTTTGTCAACGGGAAGTACCTTATTGGTTTTAATGAGTGAGTTTGCGGGTATCAAATTATATAAAATAAATGGCCATATCTTTTGATTGCATTGACCTATAAGCTTAAGCTTCTTACACCACAAGGGACTATAGACCTCAGTATTTAACCTTAGCTTGATCTTAATACGTCTGCCCGTTCGTGAGATAAAGATGTCTTAACAGACGGACGAACAGCGAGACTGTCTGATAACAAAGGGGAAAAAGTTTTTTTGATGTGATATAATAACAAATTAACAGTTTCGAATTTCTCCCTTTTCTTGCACTGTAAAACTTCTAGGTTTCCGATTATCAAAATATGTGACATAAATGTCTGTATAACTTATTTGCATTTACTTAGAAGCTTAAGTGATTTACAACGCATGGAGCCATAGTCCTTAGGTTGTGACATACACTTCAACATGATACGTCTACCCGTTCCAGAGAAAAATAGGTCTTAGCAAACTGACTGTAGATAGACAGTAGAACAACAAATGATAAAAATATATTTTTTTCATTTGACATAATTACAAATTAAAACTTTTCAGATTTTTCTTTTACTTGTACAGAGAAACATCGCTTCTCGCCGTATTTCATGATTCTACGTCAACGGAAAGTAACTAGCAGGTTCTGATGAGTGAGATTATGAGTATCAAAATATGTGACATTAATAGCCGTATCTTTTGGTTACGTTAACTTAGAAGAATACATTTATAATACCACCAAGAGAATATAGACCCCAGTACGTGACATAAATCTCAACTTGATACGTCTACCCGTTCCGGAGGGAAAGTGTTTTTAACAGTCGGACAGACAAACGGACAGAGGGACACACAACAAAAGGATTCAGTAAGGATTCCATTTTTAACGACTGATGTCCGGAATCATAAAAACGAAGTCAGGGCCGAACACACCCCTGAAAAGACGCAAAAGGGGAAAGAGCACATGTCGCAATAACGTTGACCGGAAACTGTACCCTGGGCAAAGATTTGAGAATGAGTACGCCCATGAACATTATGCTTCCCCAAACCATAACACCTGGACCACTAAAACTATCATGTTCGAGATCATTGTGGACGAACCCTCATATGGCGAGAGGTGGGAACACATAGTACACCCAGGAACATTGTCGAACTTTATCGTTTTGGTTCAAAAGGTTCAAATGGCTATGAGCACCATGGAACTTAACATCTGGGGTCATCAGTCCCCTAGACTTAGAACTACTTAAACCTAACTAACCTAAGGACATCGCACACATCCATGCCCGAGGCAGGATTCGAACCTGCGACCGTAGCAGTCGCGCGGTTCCAGACTAAAGCGCCGAGAACCGCTCGGCCGCAGAGGCCGGCATCGTTTTGGTGGTCCACGTGCTATGGTGTAGAGAAGTGAAATGTTGCTTGGGCGTACTGAACTCCAAATGTTTGAAAACGGTAGACTCACCGGTCAACTTTATTTCAAATGGTTCAAATGGCTCTGAGCACTGTGCGTCTTAACTTCTGAGGTCATCAGTCGCGTAGAACTTGGAACTAATTAAACCCAACTAACGTAAGGACATTACACATCCATGGCCAAGGCAGGATTCGAACCTGCGACCGTAGCAGTCACGCGGTTCCGGACTGAAGTGCCTAGAACGGCACGGCCACCAAAGCCGGCTCAACTTTATTCCGACACTGTACTCCTTCATCTGCGCCTTTTCAGAGGAGCTTTCTACTTCATTTTTGTGGATGAAAAAGCGCGACTGCATGGAGCAGAGCAGATGGAGCAGGTCTTAGAACGAGATGATATTCTGGAAATAGACTGGCCTGCCTGTACGTCCGACTTAAATCTTATCGGACAGGTGTGGGGTGCTTTAGGGAAAGGCATTGTCGTACATCGACATGAACCACCAAACATCCAGCAGTTGTTAATAGCGCTGGCTAGAGGAATGGAACGCCCTACCACAAGAGCTCCTCACCAACCTTGTGGCCAGCATGGGAATGCACTGCAGAACTTGCATTGCCGTTTGTGCGATCATACGCCCTATTAAGAACCAACTTTTTGTAATGACCAGGGGACGATTACGAATCACAGTGACTGCACTGTAAAAGTATGAAGTGCTCGTGTGGCATTGATGGCCAGGACGCTCCATCCGCGGAAGTTCGGCCACCGCGTTGCAAGTCTTATTTCAGGCGACACCACATTGGGCGACATGCGTCTCGGTGAACGAAATGATGGTGAGGACAACACAACACACAGACCACGAGCGGAGAAAATCTTCAGCACAACCAGGACTCGGACCGGGGCCCGCTGCATGGTAGGCAAATAATTTACCACTCAGCCACGCAGGCGACGACTTTGTTGTAGTCATAGTCTTTGAATAAAAGTGTCATTTCACTTCGTCTCTTTGCATATTTCATTTACCGTCTGCACTACATTGTAGCAGTTCTTTTTGTGTGTGACCCAAATTCGATCGACAGTGTTACTTGGTAGTGACGCATCATGCAACAGTTACTTCGTCTTTAAGTTTTGCACACTAGTGTAGTTTAGTGAGTTTGTCAGTATAACTTTTGATCCTAAAGGTTTGTTTACTGAGTACAGCCAATCTTGATTCAGCGCGAGGTGTTTTGGTGAATAGGTCTGCATCGCGAACATTCACCAATGAACCACGCACAGTGTCAGGAGATCTAGATATCCCTTGCAGTTTTCGTCCACATCATTGCCGCAGAAACAGCGGACGTTGTTGTTTCGTTTGTTATTTGCGACGATGTTGGAGTGGGCCTCACCAGTGGATTGGTAAGTAACCGCCGCATCGGAACCAGGGCAAACCAGAGCGAAGTGATGTGAAGGGCAATTGTAGACACGTGCCGCTGGGCCTACTTGGTGGCCATAGAGAGCTGGCCTCTTTGACAGGGACCTGCTATGCAGATTGAGACTAAGTGGGCCTGCGATGACCCAGCATTTCGATTCGAGACCGACAAACGGTAGTGACGCAACGCTTCACGTGTCAACAATTGGGAAGGAGGCTTTCGGAGTGACCACAGCTGGAATGAACCTCAGGATAAATAAAGCGGATATGCTCTCGTCTGCTCCAGTTACTTATAAATTGCGCATTCAGCATTTGTAATGTAACCAATTTTTGGGTATTAATGAACAATTTTCCAATTTAATGGTATCACAACAAAGTATCTGATTTCTGAATAGAACGTAGGCATAATTTGTGCTTCAATAATGAACGACGCCACATACCGTCAGGTGGCTTGCGGAGTATGGATGTAGATGTAGATGTAGGTGAATCAAATAACTCTTGTGGAGTTCTTAATCCTTTCTTGAAATCTGCTGAATACACTGCGACTGTCTCTGATTACAAACCAGAACTCTTTATAGTAATTTTCGAAATCCTCTTATAGCATCACATTTCAAACGCTTCGATTCCCCTCTTTTCTCGTTTTCGCAGTGCCCACGATTCACATACAGTGTTGTGTTCCGAACGTACATTCTCAACAACTTCTTCCTCAGATTAAGGGCCTATGTTTGATACCAGTAAACTTCCTTTGGCCCGGAATGCCCTCTATGTCTGTGCTTGTCTGCTTTTTCTGTCCTCCTTACTTCGTCCGTCAAATGTTATTTTGCTTCCAAGGTAAGAGTTTGATGTAACGTTTGTCACTAAACTCGTTTCAGCTACTTTTCATTGCTTCCGTCTTACCCTCAATCCAAATTCTATAATCATTAGACTGTTCATTCCATTTATTTACAGTAATTCTTCTTCACTTTCACTAAATACAGCAATGTCGTCAGAGAATCGTTTCATTGATATCCTTCCATAGTAAATTTTAAACCCACTCTTGAACCTTTCTTTTATTTTCTTCAGCGTTTCTTCGACGTATAGATTGAATGGTATGGGCGGAAGACAGCGTTCATGCCTTACACCACTTTTTATCCGAGCACTTCGTTCTTGGTTTTCCATTCTTTTTTTTCCATATGGTTCTCGTACATACAGTGCTTTACGCTTTTCCCCTATACCTTACAGCTATTTTTTTGAGAATAGCGAACATCTTACGCCATATTATACTAGCGAACGCTTCCTCTGGGTCAATGTGTGATGACAATAATAATATTGGTTTGTGGAGCGCTCAACATCGTTTCATCAGCGCCCGTGCATGTCCCAATCTTTCCATTTGCAGTCTCGGCACTTCCAGAACGATGATGAGATGGTGAGAACAACACAAACACCCAGTCTCCGGGCGGAGAAAGTCCTCGACCTGGATGGGGATCGAACCCGGGACCCCGTGATTCAGATGCAGCAACACTAGCCACTAGACCACGATTTGCGGACTTTTCTAGGTCGACAAATCTTGTGAACGTTTCTTGATTTTTTCTAAACTGTTGCTTCCATTATCAAGGGCCTGCCTCTCTGGTACCTTCACCTTGTGGCTCTTTCTCTACTGACTAGAAACGCTAATGAGCAGGGTCAGTGAACGCTGTCATGAATATGCAAGTGACATCAACATTCATAACACATTCGACAGAGGCTAGCCATATCAGTACGCAAAGCACAGGTCAATATACTTCTAACATCACTTACCGAAGTCCTATAGAGTACGGAAAAACAAGCAGCTATGCAGGAAGATGCTAGAAAAACTTTTTCAAGACGAAAAAGTACAAGAAAGCTCACGGGGTAGGCAATCTTTTGCGAATGCGGTCGAAGGACGGAGGATATTTGTTCTATTTCTGAGAAGCGTCATTTCGCGTGCATTAGCGGTTTAAGAAAGTAGTCTGCAGTTATTTACAGATAATCTGTTTATGACGGAAAGAATACAGTTACACGACACTAACGAAAGAATAAATACAAAAATGGCAATTAAGGAAATGGAATATTTTTATGCATGCAGTTGCAGACCCCTCAGACCTTTTCAAACATCGAAACAGGCACGATAATAGATTATCTTCAATTAAAATTCTAATAACAATAAGAAGAAGAATAAATAACTATGCCAAGCACACAACAAGATCTTGAAATCCACAGCCTTAAAAAAGCTACTTATAAGACAGAAAACATGGATCTCATGAACCCACACCAGGTGAATTACAGCTCGATCACGTAGCAACCGAATGGAAGTTCCATAAAGAAATACAAAATGTCAAAGTCCTCAGAGAAGCCAGCCTAGATTCTGAACAATATCTTTCTAACACAAGGCTCAACAAATCCCCTAAAGGAAATATCGAATCAACGAACTCAAAAGCAGGAAATATCATCCACGAAAGATAAATTCAATAGTTTCAAAAAATGGCTCAAATGGCTCTGAGCAATATGGGACTTAACTACTGAGGTCATCAGTCCCCTATAAATTAGAACTACTTAAAACTAACTAACTTAAAACCAACTAACTAACCTAAGGACATCGCACACATCCATGCCCGACGCAGGATTCGAACCTGCGACCGTAGCAGTCGTGCGGTTTCGGACTGAAGCGCCTAGAACCGCTCGGTCACCGCGTCCGGCTCAAAAGTTTCCCCTCGCAACTGAAGACGAGTAAAACAAAAACTGGGATTAAATAAAAGAAAGTGTAATAACTAAACACTAAAACTAACTCCCATAACCAAAGCCAAAAATTATCCTTGTGGACGTAGGGATGTGATAGACTCCTTAAACTAAGTAAAAAAGCATGGCAAAATCGTCAAACACAGAAGAACGATCATAAAAGACAAAACATCTTAAGTGTACGAAAATTATTGAGGAAAAAACCTCAAAGGAATTGTAAAAGCCCATGGGGACTAGCACCTATGTCAGACCAAACAAGACTTCATCAAAAACAACAAAATAAAACTTTTTAATAAGACTTCTAAACAAATAATGATCAAATACAACCCATCGGCACTAAAATTCCAGGAAAACACGGAATTATTGCCCAGAATAACAGGGATTTGCGAAATATTGACAGATATTTCTGAAATCTCCTCAACTGTAAAGAACTCACAGGAAAAGGGAATTTAGCACCTCAGCAACAACCAACCCAACCTCGGAACCACCCACTATCGACGAACTACGAAAACGCACATTGAATTTCAAAAACTACAGGGCCTTAGGAGAAAGCCAAATCACTGCCGAACTTCGGAGAAACGTCAACAAAAAGCCACACAGGTTCTCCAACACATATTTGCAGAAATATGAATAAGTGAAAGAATCCCAAATAAATAGAGGATCCTTAAAAAATGATCCACTTCTAGAAGTAACATACAAGATCTTTTCTGAAGCCCTACTAAGCAGAACAGAACCCAACCAGATTGTCAACTTGGAGAACACCAAGCGAGTTTCAGGAAAGGGTGATCCTCCCCAGAACAAATCCTAAACTTCAAAAACCTCACGTCCGACCAAAAATCAAGAATAAAATCAAGTTATAACTTACATTGCCTTCCCACAAGTTTACGGCTCAGTTGGTCTGCAATCCTTCACACCTACATTAAAAGAACTGAAAGTATACAACAATAGCACAAACCTAATCGAGAAACCCTTAGCAACACATACTCCAAAGTTAAAATCATGGGAGAAGTTTGCGACCCTTTTAAGTCCAAAAATGGTTACGGCGAGGAGATGGGCTCTTCCACCGTTGTTTAACTGTAACTGAGAAAAAGTAATCGGAGAGTGGAACACGAAAACACATAGTGAAACCTGCCTAGGAACAAAAAACAAAGGCATCCATGTCAACTGCGTAGCATTTGCAGGTGATATTGTCTTGCTAGGTGAGACTTAGGACTAAGCCTAAGAAACTATAAAAGCATAAGAAACTAGAAAAACAGTCAGAAAAAATGGGTCTCAAAATCTCCTTCGAAAAAGACCAAAATAATGACAGACATAAAAATCACATCGAAACAATAAACAGTGGGAGAACAAAAAATAGAAATAGTCAAAGAATTCAAATATCTTAGGCAATGGATCAGCTAGAATACCCTTGAGAATAAGGCAATATAATCAAAAAGAAATATAACTGAACTGGCATTCGAGCTCAACAAAAACTACGTATAACATGAAAGCCTTCCCATGGAACGCAAAAATAAGACACTATACATAATATAAACGCTCTCCATCACCAACAATGGACAAACTGAAATGCTGAAGGTCAGGGAAAGAAACGTAAAAAGACAGTAGGCTCCAGATTCCTTAACAACAAACTAATCTAGTTCAGGAACGAAACCTTTACCAAATAATCGAAAAGTTCTCAGACGCAGCGTGGTAGAGAAGAATTGATTTTTATGGACACAGTCTCAGAACGAACCCAAGTTGCCTAACAAAAAAAGGTTTTGACTACTTTCGCAACAGAAAAACCAAACCATACTGCTTTAAGAAACGGAGAAGGACTTAAAAGAGCTTCAAATCATATAAAATATGTTCACAGGTAAAACTCAAAAATAATTAACCAATGACAAGAGATAGAGATTCCAAGTCAAAATGAAAACGAAAGAAAAAAGGAAAGCAAGATCAGAAAGACTGAAACAATCCTGGGTTTAAAAAAAGCACAGAACATTAAAAAGTGATTAGTGTAACGTAAGCCAACGTCGAGTGAAACGAAAGAAATGAAACAGCAATAATATTGAACATAATCACTACAACAACACCAGTCCCAGTAAGATCGTCTGAAGCACCAGTTAAATGGGAGTAATAATGTACTATTAGAGAGACACGGCAGCACTGAGAACACCAAATTTTGTAGGAAGAAGGAAGTTTACGGTTTAACGTTGCTTTAAGAAACGGAGAAGGACTTAAAAGAGCTTCAAATCATATAAAATATGTTCACAGGTAAAACTCAAAAATAATTAACCAATGACAAGAGATAGAGATTCCAAGTCAAAATGAAAACGAAAGAAAAAAGGAAAGCAAGATCAGAAAGACTGAAACAATCCTGGGTTTAAAAAAAGCACAGAACATTAAAAAGTGATTAGTGTAACGTAAGCCAACGTCGAGTGAAACGAAAGAAATGAAACAGCAATAATATTGAACATAATCACTACAACAACACCAGTCCCAGTAAGATCGTCTGAAGCACCAGTTAAATGGGAGTAATAATGTACTATTAGAGAGACACGGCAGCACTGAGAACACCAAATTTTGTAGGAAGAAGGAAGTTTACGGTTTAACGTTGCTTTAAGAAACGGAGAAGGACTTAAAAGAGCTTCAAATCATATAAAATATGTTCACAGGTAAAACTCAAAAATAATTAACCAATGACAAGAGATAGAGATTCCAAGTCAAAATGAAAACGAAAGAAAAAAGGAAAGCAAGATCAGAAAGACTGAAACAATCCTGGGTTTAAAAAAAGCACAGAACATTAAAAAGTGATTAGTGTAACGTAAGCCAACGTCGAGTGAAACGAAAGAAATGAAACAGCAATAATATTGAACATAATCACTACAACAACACCAGTCCCAGTAAGATCGTCTGAAGCACCAGTTAAATGGGAGTAATAATGTACTATTAGAGACACGGCAGCACTGAGAACACCAAATTTTGTAGGAAGAAGGAAGTTTACGGTTTAACGTTCCGTCGACGCCAGGATCCTTACAAACAAAGGATAAGCTAATAATTGACAAGGGTGGAGAAGGATATCGGCCCTATCCTTTAGAAAGAACTGTACCGAAGGAAAGAAAGATTACATCATTAGAAACAGAGCACAATCTCGAACTGAGGAAGAAATCAACTGTGCTCTTTCGAAAGAACCTCTCTGGCCATCACGTTAAGCGATTTAGGAAAATCACAAACATAAATCCAAATGATCGGACGAGGATTTGAACCAGCAAGTCCTCTTCGCATATTGGAATCAGCCAGGCATTTACCTTTAGAAAAACCACGGAAACCTAAATTTGCTTAAACAGATGTTTACTTGAACCCTCCCTCTTCCCAAGTACGAATCTAAGCACGGTGCCACATCAGAGAAGAAAAGAAAAAACGGCTGCTGCTGTGGTCGCAGGTTCTAATCCTGCCTCGGGAATGGATGTGTGTGGTGTCCTTAGTTAGGTTTAAGTTGTGGTTGGATTGTTTGGGGGAGGATACCAGACAGTGAGGTCACTGGTCTCCTCGGATTACGGAAGGAAGTCGGCCGTGCCCTTTCAAAGGGACCATCCCGGCATTTGCCTGGAGCGATTTAGGGAAATCACGGAAAACCTAAATCAGGATGACCAGACGCGGGATTGAACCGTCGTCCTCCCGAATGCGAGTCCAGTGTGCTAGCCACTGCGTTAGGGTTAAGTATTTCTAACTCACGGGGACTGATGACCTCAGATGTTAAGTCCCGTAGTGCTTAGATCCATTTGAATTCTTTTTTTTTTTAAAAAAAAAAAGACGAACAAGCTGAAGTATAAGGAGCAGTCAAATGAAAAAGAGGCAGATGGATGAAACGTAGGTAAAGTGTTATCCGCTTCAAAAGTAATCGCTATAGCCGTTAATACATTTATCCCATGGTGATACAAGACGCTCGATGCCTTCATGGAAAAATGTTAGCAGTTGCTTAAGGTATCATGATTCTACGCAGGCGTGCACCTGTTCATCCAAAGCGGGCACACATTTTTCCAGGGTGGTTTCGGCTATGCGGAGAAGTTTCGCTGGGAAGCCCTTACACATTTTCCATACAGTGACGATCTCTCGCCATGCGATTTTCATATTTTTTGAGCTCTGACGATAGACACTTGTCGCCATCGATTTCTTTTGGACGAATAGATGCGCACCTAGTACACTCGTGCATGAAGGCACTGAAGCAGGACAACAGTGCATCTTCAAAGCCAGAACTGGTTATAACCAGTATCTTGTCTCAAGGTCATTGGTAAGCAGTTTGGGCGTCAGATTAAAAACTTTTGCAATTTATGTTCATGGTCACCTCCTGCCTCCTCTGCCCAACATTTGGAAAACCACTAGGTATTGATCAAGGTCACCCAGGGGAACCCTTACTCCTCCCCTACTATCCCCACCTGCCCTTTCTCATCTCATTGCCCCCCAAGACCATTGAGATTGAAGCACTGCTTCCATATCTTCATCTTTTATAACTGGGACACTTATGTGGGTGGCATTCATTCTGGAGTTGTACATCATAGGGAGAGATTCAGGCTGGTCTGTTTGTTAATAAGAAATTATGTTGAGCCATGTCACTCAGGTCTGTTTGTTAAGAGTAATTTAATATTTCGTCATCCGAGGCACCAACAGAGACCACGTACTGCCATGGGTATAACTGCTGTAATTCTGCGGCACTTTTACATATTTATCAATATTTGCCACATTTTTTCGTATTTTCCCCCATTTTAAGTATTTTTCACCCACTGTCGGATTTTTCCCGAATTTTCCACAATTTTACGTATTTTTCAACATTTCTTCATATTTTATCCAATTACGAGAGTTCCAGCTCACCATTGCCATGATGTCATAGTGACATCATAATCATCTTAGCCAATTGCAATGCAGCATGTGGTCAAATTATTTATCACTGCTATTAAAGCACCCCGTATCATCTTTCATAGGTAGGACATTTGAGTGGGCGGGATTCTCTCTGAAGCTGGGCAGCATGGGGAGAGGATCAGGTTATATCCATTTGTTACTAACAAGTTACGATAAGGCATTCCTTCAATATCTATTTGTTAATAGCAATTTAGTGTTATGTCATTCGTGGCACCAACTGAGACCACACCCATGCAGATACGTAAGAACTCTCATTTTTCCACAATTTTACGAATGTTTCACATCATTCCAAATTATATAAGTATTACCGATTTCCAACCAATGGTGCAAAGGAAATACCGTACCGGAATAGATAAAATCCTGCAAAGTCACCACTACATTACTAGACTACTCGAAATCAGAGCAAAATTGTGATGCTTCCAACCAATAAAAAATAGCACAGAGCTGCTACAAAATAGGCACCTTGATATAGAGGTGACTAGTATCTACAACCCTCTCTCCCCCCTCCCCTCCCAGTGAAAAATATGTCGCTTGTTGGGGTAGGGCCTCTCCTCTAACGCTGACGTGTAGTGTGTAGCTGCGAACACTGCTACGACCAAACAGTGTCCTTGAAAGTTGCTACCACAAAAGGCACTGGCCCCATATTATTCCTGGGCAAGGGACGTTCCGCCCACGGTACTGGCGGCAAACAGGTCCCAACTAGTCAGTGGAAATATCAAAGACTGCTACAAATACACACGTAGATTATGAAGAAATCCTTCTCCCTCTTTATTCGCCCGATAATGCAAGTTAAATTAATCAGATGAGGTGCCGATGTGGTGTGGTACGACTCAAGTGGGTGCGGTCGCCACTGAATCTCTGGCCGAAAACAAGAGAGCTCCACATTCTGCCCAAACCACACGAGACCATCTCCCCAGAAAGGTTAGAAAAATTTGCATTATTTAAACAACATGTGTAGTGATTCTTCAGTTTCTCCCGGCGTATTTGTTGCTCGAACAGTCCAGGGGTGTACTGCCGGTTCGTAGTGTCCAACGGGCACAATATTTCGGCGATCAGATATGTAGCCATCGTCAGGTGCGCTGACGAACTGAACTCCTGAGGGCGGGCGGACGATTTAAATCCCCTCCCCCCGCGGGCCGCTCTCTTCGCCGTCCGCACCCGAGCGCCGGCGGTCGCGAAGACGTGGGCGTCGGAATCTGTCGTAGCGTCGACGTGCTTGCTACGTCTGCCCTGGTCGCCAGTTCGTACTTCTTGCTGAGAGTCTTCTTAAGTACATTCAATGCCGGGTCCCTAGCCTTGCTGTGATTGTAGCCGCAATCTCAGTTGATAAGATTTTCCCTGGTGCGAATTTCGATAGCCTCCCTTATAACGCTGTCCCAATATTTAGAGGTCTGAGCCAGGATCTTGATACGCTCATAATCCATCTCGTGTTTCTCGGACAAACAGTACTCTGCTATCGCCGACTTATTTGGATATTTCGGGGTGTAAAGCTAGTTCGCGTCCGTAGTTGAAAACTACATGTGCACCCTGGGTAACGCTAAATGAACTAGCCTCATATTGGTGACCATACAATCGGTAAACGATCTCCTGGTCATAATCAAATCACGATGACTCACAGAAAACGGAATGCTGAGCGTCCATCTGAGGGCAACTTGATTAGACAGCTCGGACCGCTCGGACGAGTCTGCCAACTTAATACTGAAGTCATAAGTAAAGCCAAATGCCAATACATGCATAAAATTTTAACAATGTACAACATTGACATAGTTGCAATCCAGGAGATTCATACAGAAAACGATGAGCAGCTAAGATCAAGAGGTAAAATAGCGGGCTATGACCTGATAGGTTCTACACATCACAGGCATTATGGTACAGCAACGTACGTTAGAAAGGACATAGAGGATGCAGTCCTTATTTCTACATCTACCACATGTGATATCCACGAAGTTACAGTAAAAGTAGGTGAACTAACAGTAAACAACATCTACAAACCTCCAGGCCACTCGTGGCCTCCACAAGTTCTACAACCCCTGCATCACCCCGCAATATATGTGGGTGACTTCAACAGCCACCACGAACTGTGGAAATACCGCACATCTGACCAGAATGGTGAAGACTTGGTGAAATGGGCTGAAGATTGCAATACACAGCTAATCTTTGACGCCAAAGACCAAAGTACATTTAAGTCAGCTGCATGGTGAACTGAAACCCACCCTGATCTATCTTTGTTACGGCTGACACTAATAACAAACCTATACCAGCCTCCAACAGAATACTTGGGGACTTCCCTCACTCCCAACATCGTCCGGTGCTCATAGATATACTATCCCCCTAATTTCATCGTATCCTCGGCCCAGATGGAACTTTGGGAAAGTGGACTGGGCAACTTTCCCAGAAAAACTTGATAAACGCCTTGGGTGGATACCTCCAACTTATAAAAATTACAAAAGATTTGTGGGAGCAGTCATCATCTCAGCTAAGAACAGCATTCCCCGGGGATTTAGAAAAGAATACGTGTCGGGGTCGAACGAAGAGAGCGAGCGCCTCTATAAACAGTTCCTAGAGCATGGGGATAGGGAGATTGCAGATGACTTATTGCACAGTGTGCACGCTGCCAGGCGCACTGAATGGATAGAGACCGTTGAGGAAATGGACTTCACAAAATCAAGCGGAAAGGCGTGGTCGCTACTTCGGAAGTTTGGTGGCAGTAAGAGGAACCAACGACCAGCCAGCTCTATTTCTCCAACCACAGTTGCGGCGCACATCAGTAAAACCTCTAGAGCTCCAGGGGATCGAGCTCATACCATAAAAGTTAAAAAGGAACTTAAAAAGTTGAAAACTTTAGTAGGAAACAATTCACTACACTCGCAGCCCTTCTCAATCGAAGAGATAACACTGGCTCTGAGAGACATCAAGCCACGGAAAGCCCCAGGTTTTGATGGAATTCATCCAGAGTTTCTGATTCACTGCGGTAAATTTGCAAAATTATGGCTTGCACAGTTCTTCTCCAGCTTGATGGAAACTGGAAGAATACCAAATACTCTTAAGAAAGCAAAAATCATAGCGATACTGAAACCAGGTAAAGCGCATGACCAACCAAACAGCTACCGCCAAATTGCCCTTCTTAGCATGATATGCAAACTACTGGAGAGACTTATATGTAACAGAATAAGTCCAGATATCCTGAAGCGTATCCCTGTGGAACAAGCAGGCTTCCGGCCAGACAGAAGCTGCACAGATCACGTCCTCTCACTAACTTCCTACATGCTGGCAGGCTTCCAAAGACAAGAAAAAACATCCGTGGTATTTATAGACCTGACAGCGGCTTATGATACTGTATGGAGGCAAGGCCTGATTTACAAACTACTCCACATCGTGCCATGTTTGAAAATGGCTAACCTTACCAACGAGATGCTCTGCAACAGACCATTCCAGGTGATACTTGGAAATTATAGGAGCAAAACAATGAATCTCAATAATGGCTTGCCCCAAGGATCAGTCCTGGCACGGCTACTTTTCAGCATGTATATAGCCGATATGCCTAATACTAAATCTGAAAAGTTTGGATATGCAGATGACTGGGCCATAGCTACTCAGCATCGAGATATGGAGCATACTGAGACTGTCCTGACAAGCGACTTGTCCTTGCTGTGAACGTACTTTCGTGAATGAAGACCACACAACCTAGTACAACTAAAACTGAGGCTATGTGTTTCCACTTGAATAATAAATTGGCTAACAGACGCCTTAAGATATATTTTGATAACAATATTGTGCCTTATAATAAAAATCCAAAATACCTGGGAGTGACATTAGATAGAACCCTGAGCTACAAACAATACCTCATCAACACTGCTGCAAAAATCCGTACTAGGAACAATATCATTCAGAAACTATGTGGTACCAGCTTGGGCTCCTACGCCTCTACCTTGCGATGCTGTGCTTTGGGACTTGTCTACTCTGCGGCAGAGCACTGTTCCCCTGTTTGGCTAAAGAGCGCTCACACCAAGATGGTGGACACAGTACTGAACCAAACTATGAGCATTATTTCAGGTACAATAAAATCAACCTCCATTCAGTGGCTACCTGTACTTAGCCACATACCGCCACCTCACGAAGAGAACATGCGCTTCTCAGAGAATTTAAAAAAAATACAATACAACCCGCAACTTCCGATTCACGCTTTGAGCAATGGCATTGACAGAGATAGATTGCGCTCTAGACACCCACCTCTTATAAGGGCCAAAGATCTGGAGGAAAATCGTTTCTGTCTTGAAGAACGCTGGAAAGTGGAATGGGAAGAATCAGCACCACCACAGGTAAACACCTCACTGAAACGTCGAACAGACCTCCAGGCTTTGGCTTACCACGTAAAACCTGGACCATCCTCAACAGTATCAGGACGGGCCACGGTCGATGTGCGGACTCTCTACACAAATGGCGAAGAGCACCATCCCCAAAGTGCGACTGCGGCGCTGAGGAGCAGACGATCCGGCACATCATTGGAGAGTGCCCTCTGAGAGCCTACTCAGGTCAAACAACGGACTTCCTGGATGCGACTCGAAGTGCAGTTCAATATATTAAAAACCTAAATGTTAATTTGTAATTATATAATGTTGTTCATGACAGAACTGTATTTAATTCTTTATGTCTTGTTTTTAGTGCCAAAGTTATAAAGTTATTGTAGCAGCTTATTTCTCTATAAAGGTGATTTGTACGTGCCATACGCTAAATAAATAAAATTGGATATTTCAGTCGAGCAAGGCTTGGGACCCGGCATTGAATGTAATTAAGAAGACTATCAGCAAGAAGTACGAACTGGCGACCAGGGCAGATGTAGCGAGCACATCGACGCTACGACAGATTCCGAAGCCCACGTTTTCGCGACCGCCGGCGCACGGGCGCGGACGGCGAAGAGAGCGGCCTGCGGGTGGAATCGTCAGTACCGTGGGAGGGACGTCCCTTGTACAAGAATAATATGGGGGCAGTGCCTTTTGTGCTCTCGGCCATTGCTTGGTCGGCCGACCGCCCTCAGGAGCTCAGTTCGTCAGCGCACCTAACAATGGCGACATGTCTGACCGCCGAAATATTGTGCCGTTGGACACTATGAACCGGCAGTATATGCGTGGACTGTTCGAGCATCATGCATAGTGCCTGGTGCGAAGGTTACTGCTACGAAATACGGCATTCAGAGAGGGAGCGCCCCGCCATAGGAAATCAATCGTAACTGGTTGACGCTTACATATTCACCAGTGGAAAGCAGTGGACGACGTTGCAGAAGCGAGTTGCTAACAGTTTAATCGGCAAGTACTGCCTCCCCTCTCCCCTTCCTCTCTGGACCAATCAGACTGAATCTTTCAAAACTAGTGATTACATATGGCTGACGTCGGTCTCGGTCATCCAGAACTTCCAGGTGGAATGAAACCATGTAACACGATATAAACTACAGAACAAATTATGCAGAGTCTGTGACATTGCTAGAAGACAAGTAAAAAATTCGAGCTGGACAGTCAACAATCCTTTGACCATTTCATTGGTAAAGTAAATATGAATTTTCCTTCAAACTTCGGCGGGATTGGCGCAAATGCTATTTTCCGCACTCTTGCACGTGAATCATACTCGTCATATCGGGGAAAATTGAGTGACACAATGCAGACGTGCAAGCACACTGGCAGTGATCGAAGGATGTGATAGGGCTCACAGGTACAATAAAAAGACATGCAAGTCTCGCAATATTAGTTTACTAGTTTATATCACTGTAAGACTGGTATGTATATAGTTCCTGTATATATATTATCGCTCGGGGATTATTTCAGACCTAAATTTTATTAGAGTATTGTGGTAAAATTTTGAAGCAAAACACTCAAGAACTTTTTTTCGAGATTTTTGGTAACAATGTTAATCAATGACTTGTGTTCATACAGTAGTACAGATTATAGTCCTATTTGTTTTATTTTAAGCAGAGTATTGAGGTATGGTATTTCATGGTGCCATTAAGAAATAATAGTCTTGCACAACAATTACGCAACAAGCTAAAAATGTAACATTTGTTTATTCTAATTTTGGGACCCATAACCACAAAAGACGTCATGATCGTGTGATCAGCTACATATAAGCTCGTGTTAAAGCCCAATAGAAGATGCAGAACTATCTTAGGACTACATAGATGCGAATACTTTAATACGTAGTGATCCAGATCCCTTCCAGGAAGGTATGATTTGTTCTACATGTATAATAAGATCATTAGACCCAAGTGTAGCTGCTTTTTGCATTCGCAAACTTACTGACACTAGAATTTTCCACATTCTCAATACTATCAGTAAAAGCTCTGAGACGGTAGTGTATCTCATATTGATTTGTTTCCGAGGAATATACTCTCATGCACCCAGATTCAGTTCACAATATAACTGTCAGCATTGCTGCTTGGTAATTCATGTAATTGATCTCCATGCCAATTAACTGAAACTACAGATGTACAGAACTTATTTTTATTACCAGTTATCAGTCCTGATAACTGAGTGGACGACTAAGAACGAAGTCTCGCATTAAAAAGGGTGTAAGACAAGATGTAGTCTTTCACCTCTACTGTTCAATCTGTAGGTCGAGGAAGCAATGATGGAAATAAAAGAAAGGTCGAGGAGTGGAATTAAAATTCAAGGTGAAAGAATATTAATGATACGATTCGCTGACGGCATTGCTAACCTGAGTGAAAGTGAAAAAGAATTACATGATCTGCTGAACGGAATGAACAATCTAACGAGTACAGAATATGGATTGAGAATAATTCGAAGAAAGACGAAGGTAATGAGAAGTAGTACAAATGAGAACAGCGAGAAACTTAACATTAGGATCGATGATCACAATGTAGATGAAGTTAAGGAACTCTGCTACCTAAGCAGTAAAATAATGAGTGACGGACATCAAAAGCAGACTAGCACTGGCAAAAACAGTATTCCTTGCCAAGAGAAGTCTACTAATATCAAATTTCGGCCTTAATTTGAGGAAGAAACTTCTGAGAATGTACGTCTGCAGTACAGCATTGTATGGAAGTGAAACATGGACTGTGGGAAAACCGGAACAGAAGAGAATCGTAGTATTTGAGATGTGCTGCTGCAGACGAAAGTTGAAAATTAGGTGGACTGATAAGGTAAGGAATGAGGAGGTTCAGTGCAGAATCAGAGAGGAAAGAAATATGTGGACAACACTGATAAGAAGAAGGGATAAGATGATAGGACATCTGTTAAGACAAGAGGGAATGACTTCCGTGGTACTAGAGGGAACTGTAGAAGGTAAAAACTGTAGAGGAAGACAGAGATTAGAATACATCTAGCAAATAATAGAGGACTTAGGTTGCAAATGCTACTCTGAGATGAAGAAGTTAGCATAGGATAGGAATTCGTGGCGGTCGCATCAAACCAGTCATAAGACTGATGACCCAAAAAGAAAAAAAAAAGAATCAATCCTGACTACCCGGAATCCACACAAGCCTTCAGTACTTACTTTGATTCTCCAGAAGATGTGATCTTAAATGCCACTTCAGTTTGTCTAACAGTAATCGTAAATGTAGAGAACAAACACTGCAATGCGCCTTAGCATAGAAATATGACCGCCAACGGCAGCTACTTTTTTTTTACAGATGACGATTTTTCAATCTAGCAGAAACACCTTTGGGTAAAGATGATCATGACAACAGACCGGTCGTGTGATTTTCTGGCCATAACTTCAGCATGTGATTGTTGTTGTTGTTGTCTTCAGTCCTGAGACTGGTTTGATGCAGCTCTCCATGCTACTCTATCCTGTGCAAGCTGCTTCATCTCCCAGTACCTACTACAACCTACATCCTTCTGAATCTGCTTAGTGTACTCATCTCTCGGTCTCCCTCTACGATTTTTACCCTCCACACTGCCCTCCAATGCTAAATTTGTGATCCCTTGATGCCTCAAAACATGTCCTACCAACCGATCCCTTCTTCTAGTCAAGTTGTGCCACAAACTTCTCTTCTCCCCAATCCTTTTCAATACCTCCTCATTAGTTACGTGATCTATCCACCTTATCTTCAGTATTCTTCTGTAGCACCACATTTCGAAAGCTTCTATTCTCTTCTTGTCCAAACTAGTTATCGTCCATGTTTCACTTCCATACATGGCTACACTCCAAACAAATATTTTCAGAAATGACTTCCTGACACTTAAATCTATATTCGATGTTAACAAATTTCTCTTCTTCAGAAACGCTTTCCTTGCCATTGCCAGTCTACATTTTATATCCTCTCTGCTTCTACCATGATCAGTTATTTTGCTCCCCAAACAGCAAAACTTCTTTACTACTTTAAGTGTCTCATTTCCTAATCTAATTCCCTCAGCATCACCCGAGTTAATTCGACTACATTCCATTATCCTCGTTTTGCTATTGTTGATGTTTATCTTATACCCTCCTTTGCAGACACTGTCCATTCCGTTAAACTGCTCTTCCAAGTCCTTTGCTGTCTCTGACAGAATTACAATGTCATCGGCGAACCTCAAAGTTTTTATTTCTTCGCCATGGATTTTAATACCTACTCCAAATTTTTCTTTTGTTTCCTTTACTGCTTGCTCAATATACAGATTGAATAACATCGGGGAGAGGCTACAACCCTGTCTCACTCCTTTCCCAACCACTGCTTCCCTTTCATGTCCCTCGACTCTTATGACTGCCATCTGGTTTCTGTACAAATTGTAAATAGCCTTTCGCTCCCTGTATGTGATTAGACTTGCAAAAAAATTATTGTATTTTGTGTGTGTGTGTGTGTGTGTGTGTGTGTGTGTGTGTGTGTGTGTGTTGCGACGTGTGTCTCCCGGGTCATGGCATGGGGCGTGCGTCCAGCTACAAGTAACATGCACTCAAGATGACAGCACTTTCGGTCATTCCCTCTGAGAGTGGATGTAATGGATATACCAAGTCGAGGGGTAGGGTGGATGTGATTTTTTCTGTATGCATGGTGTCACCCAAAACACATAACAATGTAGGAAATTCACTTTACTACCTTACAGGGAAACGTTAACGACTTTTAAAAATAGTAATAACTATGTATGTCTGTAAAATGTTGAACTACGGATGCTGACAGGAGGTCGCAGGCTTGCGAATGGATCTGTTGAACAATCCTGGACGATTCAGGTGCTTAAAAGACGTATCCCATGACAGTATGGTTGGTTATGAGATCTGAGACAGTTTCTACGCTGACTCTCTCTCCAACATGCGCTCACTCTCCTCCAAAACACTCAGTTGTATATGTGTCGAAAGTAGTAACTTTGCCACAACTGATACATCCAGAGAAAATAAACGAAGAAATAGTTAGTCGTAGGATAAAACGTTTTAAAAACGGGCTATAAAATTAGGTGCTAATCTAAGTCATGCTGATAAAAATGCATGCTATCCATGTTGTGCACAGAGCCCCTTTTGTCCCCTACCAGCAGACTTCTTGTGATTTCATCTATAGTAACGTTTTAATATGTTATCCACACACGTAACTTTAATTACACCTAAATATTTTTCACGAATTCAAATATAAATTACTTGCAACTCGCATGTATTGGAGGAGAACACACAGCATTCAGAATATAATAACATCACTGTTTCCTCATGTACACAGAACTTGTGAGAATGTGACGACGTTCTCTTGTGTCTCCATGTCTCTCTCTCTCTCTCTCTGTATGTGTGTGTATGTGTGTGTGTGTGTGTGTGTGTGTGTGTGTGTGCGTGTGTGTCTCCAGTGCACCGTTTTCCACTATTAAGGCACGTGCAATGCCGTACCTTCTCTTATATCTACTCGTCATGCCTCTCTCTCTGCTGATCACAGCTTTTGTATAATGATTTTTTTAAATTTCTAAATGTACGTATGACGCCTTGTCTCTCCCTCCCAAAGTGTAAATAGCGAACTCCATATATTTGTATTTATTCCAAAGGATCAGCGAGCTCCCTCTCAATCTTTATCACAGGGTTTCGCAGGGATCGAATGAAGCGTAGGGCCACGGGTCGTAACACATCTGAAATGTAACGTCCACTGTTCAAAGTTCCGTCAGTGCGAACAAGAGGTGACCGACACGTGTAACCAATGGCAGCCCATACCATCATGCCGGGTAATACACCAGTATGACGATGACGAATACACGCTTCCAATGCGCGTTCATCGCGATGTCACCAAACACGGATGCGACCATCATGATGCTGTAAACAGAACCTGGATTCATCCGAAAAATATGACGTTTTGCCATTCGTGCACCCAGGTTCGTCGTTGAGTACACCATTGCAGGTGCTCCTGTCTGTGATACAGCGTCAAGGGTAACCGCAGCCATGGTCTCCGAACTGATAGTCCATGCTGCTGCAAACGTCGTCGAACTGTTCGTGCAGATGGTTGTTGTCTTGCAAACGTCCCCATCTGTTGACTCAGGGATCGAGACGTGGCTGCACGATCCGTTACAGCCATGCGGATAAGACGCCTGTCATCTCAACTGCTAGTGATACGAGGCCGTTGGGATCCAACACGGCGTTCCGTATTATCCTCCTGAACCCACCGATTTCATATTCTGCTAACAGTCATTGGCTCTCGACCAACTCGAGCATCAATTTCGCGATACGATAAACCGCAATCGCGGTAGGCTACAATCCGACCTTTATCAGAGTCAGAAACGTGATGGTATGTATTTCTCCTCCCTACACGAGGCATCACAACAACGTTTCACCAGGCAACACCGGTCAACTGCTGTTTGTGTATGAGAAATCGGTTGGCAACTTTCCAGATGTCAGCACGTTGCAGGTGTCGCCATCGGCGCCAACCTTGTGTGAATGCTCTGGAAAGCTAATCATTTGCACATCACAGCATCTTCTTCCTGTCGGTTAAATGTAGCATCTGTAGCACGTCATCTTTGTGGTGGAGCAATTTTGATGACCAGTAGTGTAAAAGAAGTAGATGGCGAAGGGGTGCTTCAGTCTCACTGATCTAGGAGGAACGGAATGGGATGGGTCTGCAAGGGGACAGTATTTTCCCTGGGTGACCCTGAACAGTTCCCAGTGGGAGAGGAAAGGATTGGGGGGGAGGGGGGGAGTAGGAGGTGGCGTGGCGCGGTGAACATGAATATAAATCGCCCATGTTTGTAACATAGCACTGAAAGTCCTTATCAGTGATCTTGAAATAAGAAATCTGTTATTACCGCTTCTGGCCTTGAACATACACACTGCTATTCTGCTCAGTGAAAGTCTTGTCTCACAATGGGATAAATGTTTTAATAGTTACTTGTGTAACAATAAGCAGTTTACTTACTTTTTTCCATCGGTCTATCATTTGACTGCCCCTTGTACGCACACAGTGTTAGAGGAAATTGTTTAAAATACATTAATAATCGTTCATTGTATGAGTGGAAGACAGCTGATATTCAGTCAAAGGTGCTCCAATGATATTAGTAAGAACTTTGGTCTTGACTGCAGCGCGGATTTGAATTAGAACCAATGAGGATAATAGAAGAGAAATCCTAGGTGTGAATTAATCAAAATGACTAACTGAAGACCGGCCGAAGTGGCCATGCGGTTCTAAGCGCTTCAGTTTGGAACCGTGTGACCGCTACGGTCGCAGGTTCGAATCCTGCCTCGGGCATGGATGTGTGTGATGTCCTTAGGTTAGGTAGGTTTAAGTAGTTCTAAGTTCTAGAGGGCTGATGACCTCAGTAGTTAAGTCCCATAGTGCTAAGAGCCATTTGAACCATTTTTGACTAACTGAAGATGATAAAAACAAAATGACTAAAAAATGCTCTAAACAGAACCAAACCAATTAAGAGCTATACAATGCATTTCTGAATTATGAGTAAGTTTTGGAATTACACGAAATGTGTGAATTTTGCCGTAACTGAGGATCCCATCACAACCTAGAAGTAACAGAAGTCCAACAATATGTGATATCCCTAATGGCTGTAGCTATATCTCTTCGGGCTGCATATTATTCATTTACTTTTGTTTTTATGGGCATTGTATTAGACATTCCGGACTTGCACTCAGTATCTGATTTCTAATTATGAGTAGCTCTTATAGCTAAAAAAGGCAGTAGAAAAATAGCTCTTAATGCTAAGAAGCATAATAAATATTACAAGAATGAACACTAAAACCAATATTCGTAGATCTTGGTGAAAATCTATTATGTGTAATTCCTCACATTCGTAGTCATGGAAGACACTTGGTATAACTTTTACCAAGATGTAAAACGGAAACTTTAATCTCCACATGAAATCTGTCAGATGGTACGCACTGTTTATTCTGAAGATCTACATTGTAGGCTAAAGTCTAGAAATGTTTTATAAGTGGGAACTAAATGGGTAATGTGCAGAATAGTTTAGATCAGACGAAATCTAAGTGAAATTCGTTGATAACGACTACAATTACGGGAACTATGCTGACACTAACTGTAGGACGTTCCTAGGTGCCGAAAGATTTTTTGGTGGAAAATTAAAGAAAAATATTGTAGTCTTCCTACTGAAGGTTTCACCAGATGTAAATTCAATAGATAAGCCGGCAGGGAATCGAATTTCACCAGTATGATCGATAGTTTTATTATTTAGTGATTACAGGTGAAATTCGAAATGGACGTGTTCTGTATCGCTTTAAGTACGGTGTTGAAAATGCATCGTATAAAGGAAGTTTGTGGTCCAGATTCCGTCCCAAAACAGTTTCATACGGATTTACACCAGTTCCCTCGACTGACTTTCCAAGCGAACGTCGGGGTGGTTCCAACAAGATCCTGAGTTCATACCGCATTCTTATCCAACGGAGATATTCCTGCATTTCTAATGACAATAATTTCACCCGTAGGTTTCTCCCTAATTTTGCTTCTGTCTGTTAATAATATTCTCGTCAAATTTTCTAGAAGAAATAATTATTCCTAATAAAATAACATCAATGGGCGTTTCTGTATTTTGTTTTTCGTGCGCTAGATGTGCTATTTAGAGCTTACTTATCGGACGTACCAGACGCTGAAGGATTGACGTAACGGAGATTGGGTAATAGCAGATATCATTGCAGACGTCTCAGGGGGGATGCTTGGAATTTTTTGCGACTGCATCCGCGCCTTTTTTCTTTCTTCTTTCGTTTCTGTCAGCAACGGACTACAGATCGTTGACGTTGTGAAACGCTCTCTAACCTTATGAAGCAATTATAAACTTATCTGTGAACTCCAGAGGCCACTGAACGCATACTGCTGACGCCAGAAGAGAATTATATAAAATGGAGAAACAGGAAACATATTATATTGCTGCCATTTCAAAAGCATTCAGCAAAAGCATATTTACATGAGCAGCTACCTGAAAGTAAGAGCATTCGCGTACATCAGTCATAAAATACGCGTTTTAGAATGGAGATAAGCGATATACATAAGCGGTTGCCACGTTTCATACATCTCATTTATACTCTGTTATCACATCCAGCGCCCGATTAAATCCCTGTCAGATCTGTACCGAATTTGCAGTTGAGTGAACCCCTCTTCTAACTATAATCTATAGTAGATCCCTCGAACGAAAAACGGTGCCCAGTCCTTCGAAAAAGGCACAGAAGGCACATGTCACGCCGTCTACAAGAGGGGAAGTTGAATGGTTCAAATGGCTCTGAGCTCTATGGGCCTTAACATCTATGGTCATCCGTCCCCTAGAACTTAGAACTACTTAAACCTAACTAACCTAAGGACATCACACAACACAGTCATCACGAGGCAGAGAAAATCCCTGACCCCGCCGGGAATCGAACCCGGGAACCCGGGCGCGGGAAGCGAGAACGCTAGGGGAAGTAGAACTGATGTACAAAACTACCATTCAATATCTTTGACGTCCGTATGTTGTAGAGTCTTAGAAAATATTCTGAGCTGAAACATAATGAGGTATTTCGAACAGAATGACTTCGTCAATGCCAACCAGGTTGGATTTCAGAAACATCGATCATGTGTAACCGAACTCGCACTTTTCCCATATGACGTACTGAAAGCTTTGGATCAAGGCAATCAGGTAGATGCTGTATTTCCTGATTTCCGAAAAGCATTTGACTCAGTACCAAACCTACGATTATTGTCAAAAGTACGCTCATATAGGGCATAAAGTGAAATTTATGACTGGATTTAGAGCTTCTTGGTAGGGAGGACGCAACATGTCATTTTTGATGGAGAGTCATTGTCAGGTGTAGCAGTAACTTTGGGTGTGCTCCAGGGAAGTGTGTTGGGACTCCTTCTGTTCATGTTGTATATTAATGACCTTGAAGACAATAATAATAGTAAAATCAGAATTTTTGCAAATGGTTCAAATGGCTCTGAGCACTATGGGACTTAACAGCTGAGGTGATCAGTCCCCTAGAACTTAGAACTACTTAAACCTAACTAACCTAAGGACATCACACACATCCACGCCCGAGGCAGGATTTGAGCCTGCGACCGTAGCAGTCTCGGGCTTTTTGCAGATGTCGTAGTTATCTGTAAAGAAGTACTGCCTGAAAGAAGCTGCATAAATATTCAGTCATATCTTAATAGGATTTCTTGAACGTGAAGTTTTAAATTTCGCTTTCAAGAAATCTTTCACACAGGAGAACCGCACAAACATACCGTCATTTGAGCAGTGGACAGACTCCCGTATGGATGACATAGAAATAAGCATACCTGGCGTTGAGTAACAACTGAAAGATTTGAAAACAAATAAATCACCAGCTCCGCATAGAACGCCATTTCCGTTTTACAGAGACTACTCTATGGAATTGGCCCCTTACCTAAATTGCATTTATCGTGAAATCTCTCTCCCAGTACAAAACTCCAAATCGACTGGATAAAAGCGCAGGTGATGAAGTGTACAAGAATGGTAAAAGAACGTACCCGCAAAATTACAGATCAGTATCCCTAACTTCCATTTGCTTCAGAATCGTTGAACGTATTCTCACCTCGAATATAATAAACTTCCTTTAGACTGAGAAGCTTTTGTCAAAGAATCAGCCTGGTTTTAGAGGTCATCGCTCGTGCGAAACTAAGCTCGCCCTTTTCTCACATGATATACTGAGAACCATGGATGAAGGGCAACAGGCAGATTCAATATATCTAGATATCCGGAAAGCATTTGACTTGGTGCCCCATTGATGGTAGTTAACGGAGGTACGAGCACTTGGAATAAATAGCAGGTATGTGAGTAGCTCGAAGACTTCGTAAATAGTAGAACTCAGTATGTTGTCCTCGACGGCCAGTGTTCATCAGAGACAACGGTATCATCACGAGTTCCCCACGGAAGTGTGACAGGATCGCTGTTGTTCTCTGTATACGTAAATGATTTGGCGGACAGGGTGGGCAGCAATCTGCGGTTATTTGCTGATGACGCAGTGGTGTGGAAGTTGAGTGACTGTAGGTTACGTTCGGTTGCGTGAATGGCAGCTAGTCCTAAATGTGGAAAAATGTAAGTTAATGCGGATGAGTAGGAAGAACAAACCTGTAATGATCGGATGCAGAATTACTAGTGTTCTGATTGACACAGTCAAGTCATTTAAATATCTGGGCGTGATGCTGCAAAGCGATATGAGGTGTAACGAGCATGTGAAAAGTGTAGTGGAGAAGGCAACTGGTCAAATTCCGTTTATTGGGAGAATGTTAGGAAAGAGTGATTCATCTGTGAAGGAGACCGCATATAGGACGCTGGTGCGACCTATCCTTGAGTACAGCTCGTGTGTTTGGGATCCGATCCAGGTCAGGCTGAAGGAAGACATCAAAGCAATCCAGAGGCGGGCTGCTAGATTTGTTACCGATAGATTCGAACAACACGTAAGTGTTACGGAGATGATTCGGGAACTCAAATGGGAATCCCCGGAGGGAAGGCGACGTCCTTTTCGAGAAACTCTATTGAGAAAATTTAGAGAACCGGGATTTGAAGCTGGCTGCCGAGCGATTCTACTGGCGCCAACATACATCGCGCTTAAGGGCCACGAAGATAAGATACGAGAAATTAGGGCTCATACAGAGGCATACTGGTAGAGGAAATAATAGTGGTACAGGGTATCCTCCGTTACTCACCGTACAGTGGCTTCCAGAGTACCTGTGTAGATGTAGGTGGGTAACTTGCTTTAAATGTTCAGAAATGTAAAATTTTACACAAACAGAAAACATGTAGTATCCTATGACTATAATATCAGTGAGTCACTGTGGACATCGGCCAACTCATACAAATACCTAGGTGTAATACTTTGTAGGGATATGAAATGGAATGATCGCATAGGTTCAGTCGTGGGTAAAGCAGGTGGTAGACTTCGGTTTATTGACAGAATCCTGTGACAATGCAATCAATCTATAAAGAAGATTACTTACAAAGTACTCGTGTGACCAATTCTAGAATATTTCTCGAGAGTGTGGGACCCTTACCAGATAGGACTAACAGGGGATTTTGAACGTACACAGAGAAGGGCAGCACGAATGGTCATAGGTTTGTTTAATCCGTGGGAGAGTGTCACGGAGATACTGAAGGAACTGAATTGGAAGATCCTTGAAGATAGATATACACTATGTCAAGAAAGTCTATCAACGAAGTTTAAGAACCTGCTTGAAATTATTACTCTGGGAATACATTACTACAACTCCTACTAATCACTCATATAGTGATCGTGAAGATAAGATTAGAATAATTACGCAAATAGGCAGTCCAACAGTCATTTTTCACGCACTCCATACTTGAATGTAACAGGAATAACTCCTGATACCTGGTACAATGTGACGTACCCTCTGCCATGCAGCTCACGGTGTTTGCAGAGTATAGAGGTAGATGTAGATACAGTGTGTGGGTGAATATACTTCAAGTAATGGTATAATTTTCAACATTTCCTGTCTCATTCGGAAATTGTGACAAAGAAGAAAGTAATACATTTTGCCACTTCTTTGAATGCGCTTACTTGGAATATTAAAAGTAAGCCTTTTCATGATACACAGCACATGTCTTCCAGCATGGGCTACTGGAAATTGATAAGAATCTTCGTGGTGCTCTTGTGCTTACTGTACGAACACAAGACGAAAGACGCTGCTCTTCGTTGAATTTTCTCTAGCTACCATATAATTAATTAGTTTCATGTTCCATTTATCATTTTCACGATAAAACGTAATGATGTGGAACAATTCATTTTCCATCCACATCGCAAATTAATTTGTAAATGTGGTTACATGCTGTACATTTAAAACGTTGATTCCTTTTAAATGTGTACAGACGTGAATTCGTAATTCCTACCCACCAACTCGTAAACATTACAGCAACAGAAATTCTTCTATGAAATAAGAGTTGTCAAGGGGAAACTTTTCTAGTTTGTTTTGAAAATTTACTTTGCCGTGAACTGGATAAGTTATCAAAAATTTTAGTTTCAGCATTGTGATTTTTCCTTCTGGTATTGCGATTGTGTACATCACTGTTCCTTTTGAACGGCAGTGAAGTATTTACAAAAACTTCATGAGGGAATAAATGTACTGTGAAACAGTAGTCAGAAAACCCAACTCCTCTAAAAGATATCTACGAAATGATCGTGGGTGAGCAATGAAGACTGTCTTTCTTACAGATGAGTTACCCCAGAACATTATTTCGTATGTCATTATTGAATAGAAATACGTAAAATACGCCAACTTACTGATTTGTCTCTACCGAAGATTTGCAATTATTCTAAGTGCAAATGTAGCTGAACCGAGTTGTTTCAGGAGTTACAAAACGTGTTTTAATTTAAATTCTCGTCGATATAGACCCCTACGAATTTTGAAATTTCCACCGTATTTATTATTTCCTACCTTGTGTTATTCTTATCATTGGTGCAGTACCTCTATATATGCAGAACTGAATATGTTGTCTCTTTTTAAAACTGTGCAAGGCCATTTACAGAAAGCCGTTCAATGATACTTTTAAGAACTTTGTTCACCATTTCTTCTGTTTCTGTAAGTATGCTTGGACTGATTACAATACTAGTGTCATCTGCAAAAAGAACTAGTTCTGCATGTTTTATATTTGGCGGAAGATCGTTTACTTATATGAAGAACAGAAGTGGAACTGCGATTGAGCCTTGGGGCAAAAATCAAAGCCGGAAACATTCTAGACTTAACATGGGTTGGTATACATCTACATCTACACCCACACTCTGAAAACCACTGTGAAGAGCATGGAAGAGGGTTCGTGTCATTGTACAAGTTATTAGGGCTTTTTTCCTTTCTATTCACACACGGAGTGCGGGAAGAAGATTACTTAAATGCCTCTGTCTGCGCTGTTAATTAATCTAATTTTGCCTTCGTCATCTCTGTGGAACCGACAGGGAGGCAGTTGTAGTATATTTCTAGACTCATCACTTAAACTTGGTTCTAGAAACCTCATAAGTGGGTTTCCAGGGGCCAGTTCAGTTCTTTAAGCATCTTCGTGACACTCTCCCATGGAGCATACAAACCTGTGACCTTCGGGATGCCCTTCTCTAATACGATTATCTCCTCTTAGCTCGAAATTGGTTCAAATGGCTCTGAGCACTATGGGACTTAACATCTGAGGTCATCAGTCCCCTAGAACTTAGAACTACTTAAACGTAACTAACCTAAGGACATCACACACATTCATGCCCGAAGCAATATTCGAAGATGCGACCGTCGTGGTATCGCGGTTCCAGACTGAAGCGCCCAGAACCGCTCGGACACACCGGCCGGCTCTCCTGTTAGTCCTGTTTGGTACGGGTCCCACGTACTTGCGCAATATTATAGGATGAATAGTACCAGTGTTTTGAATGCAGTCTCTTTTGTTCGCTGACTGCATTTCCCTAGTATTCTACCAGGAAAACATAGTCAGACACATACTTCACTTGCGACTGAAAATAAGTGATCCTTCTGTTTCATATCCCTATAAACTGTAACACCCAGGCATTTGTATTAGTTGGCCGATTGCAACTGTGACTAATTTATATATTCACATGATGTGCTACGTTTTTTGTTTTGTGAAGTGCACAATTTTATATTTCTGAACATTTAAAGAAAGTTGCCGCTCTTCACACAAATTTGAAATCTTATCAATATCTGGTTGAATATTTGAGTAGCTTCTTTTAGACGCTAATTCATTAGGGAAATGCATCATATACGAAAACCTGAGGTTACAATTAATACTGATGCAAGGTCATTATTTAATGTGCCTGTACTCTGCCTGAATTGTGTTTTATACATTATTTGAAAATGTTATTATTTTAATTAAATATTATTATTATTATTATTTCAGTGAAATTTTCTATATATTGCGTAATATTGCTACAATTAATAAAACAGTAAAAACAATCCAGCAACGCTATAGAAATTCTAAGCCACATACGATCTATACCTTACGAACACGCTGAAACACAACCAAATGCACCTTGATAATTATTCTTGAAAATATGCTTTTAGTTGTCACTTTGCTTTTCAAAGTGCTATCTCAAATATTATGTTCACTTTTTGCAATGACAGTCGTTTTCCTTTAGATGTAGTACAGACCAGGGCCTAATTCCATACAATACCTTAAAATGACTGGCAACTTCGTCATTAAACTGTCTGTTACAGGTCTCCAGCTTTGAGAAAAAATTATTAGTCTGCGCTGATAGTAACGCGCCTGTAGAATAATAAAGTAAATTTTAAGTGTACCGCGTAATGGCGGCGAACCCCAGCGCTCCAGCGATGATGTTTTCGATCCTCTGAAGATATAGATTTAACATTTCTATAAATAAAATTCAACTTAAACAAAGCTTAGTATACATTTGGCATCAGTTCACTAAATTACATTACATTACGCGCCTGGATAAACAGTATAATAACAGTTGGGAAGACAACCACAGAGAGAGAGAGAGAGAGAGAGAGAGAGAGAGAGAGAGAGAGAGAGAGAACCTTTACATATATAAATCGGTTCAAGACCGCAGATGAACACTTGTCAGTACAATGGTAATGTTCAAATGTGTGTGAAATCTTATGGGACTTAACTGCTAAGGTCATCCGTCCCTAAACGTACACACTACTTAACCTAAATTATCCTAAGGACAAACACACACACCCATGCCCAAAGGAGGACTCGAACCTCCGCCGGTACCAGCCGCACAGTCCATGACTGCAGCGCCGAAGACCGCTCGGCTAATCCCGCGCGGCATTTATTTTTCAAATACATCATTATTGCTTTGTTTTTTTTTAAACTATTAATTTTCGTAATTGTTCGCATAAAACACTGTCTTTGCGCATTTAATAGTCACATGACCCCTTTTTTACAGTTTTTGCACGTCTCATTTCGCTTGCAAAAATATTATTATTACATACTGGTATGGAGGCGCTGTTTGTTACTGGCATTCTGCGAGTGCTCCTATACTACAGCACTCTCGTCATTGTCCCAATAGTGTGCATAGTTATGGTTCAGTTTTCATGTTATCAGTTTACATTAATTTACGTTCATTTGTTACATTCGTTTGTCTTGCTTCACATTGGTTCACATTATGATTACTGCTGCTCGACGACACATTTACTGCAGCTGTACTGTACGAAGAAACAGTCTTGTTGTAAGGTTTTATGGTTTACTTTTGGTTTGAACATGAATCTTCTCCTTTGAGTGTAAAGAATGAGTGCGCTGGTAAATTTCTACTTTATTTCATACAGAAACAGCTGAGTCAAACTGAACGTACTCAGTTTTCTCTTTACTTATTCTGACCGTTTATAAACTGACACACAGTATTTTAACGCAACGCAATGTGACTGTTAATAATTCCTACAAAAGAATAGCCCTGACTAACAGTAACCTATACCTTTCATGACACACTTGCCTTACAAAAATCTTCAGTACTCGAACTACTGCAATATAGCGAGCGCCAATACTGCCAGCTAAATAGAAGATTCTAACTAATTTAAGGCACTAGCTACTGATGGGCATATAGTAAGCTAATGAAAGATTTTGACACAGAACAAACAATGTATTTACCTTAATAGTGTTCAAAAGTCATAATATATATCAGTTCACGACATCCAGTCTTACAAATTTCATTTTTCTGATGACATACTTTAAGATCGTCGGCTCATAGTAACCTCTCAAAACTCGGACATCTCTCTCCCCACATCCACCACTGCTGGCGCCTCACCTTCAACTGCCCAACGCTACAGCAGCGTTGCCAATCCCCGAAGATAAAATTATGGCATTTTGTATTTAAAATTATCGTTTTTTATATAAAATTATCTTATATTGATAACCTTAAAAAAAACAATAGTGCTGATAAAATGACGTACACAATATTTGTTTTCAATCGTAAATGGCTAAGTCTTCTCATCTTTTAAAATGTTTGTCCATAAAACCTCCTAATTACGAACCAAAACGTCTCTAATCGCTATGATAAGTATTAAAAATATGTTCAGAACCAGATAAACTCGGAAGTGTCCAAAGCATCACAGATTTTATGCAAGGAAAATTCGCTAACCCCGATCGAAAAGTAGCATTGTGTACGTAATATAATTAAAAATAATAATATAATTAAACTCACTCTAATAAGCATCGTTGTCGAACCCCACATCGGCGAAATCGACGTCACTATCCCGATGGGATTCCTTCTTCTTAGCATAAATGTTCGACGTGTTCATTGATGCAATCATTACACTGGTTGGTTCGAACTGTACACAGTTCTTCACACGCTGGGAAGTGAGCACTACTGCGCTGACTGTACCCAAATGTAACTTATTTCTCAATGGTGTCTTAACTAGATTCATTTTTGAAAAGACCCGTTCACAATCAGCACTAGAATGTGGTAAAACTAATATATCTAGCACAAAGATTCCTATTTGGAGGAGCTCTTGGTTACCATGAAGGTCCCTAGCGTTCTTTATGAACACCCAAAATTCCTCCACCTCTTTAGACCGTAGATTTTAGGGAAATTCTGCATGTGGCAATGCTCTCCACTGATCATTAATCATTTGCATAAGCCTTTTGTCTTTTGGAGAAATCCTCTGAACCGCCTTTATAAGTGGAACAATCGTTGACGGCCTTTCAGCACTTTTTGACAATGCTATTTCTGGTGTTAACCATCTCAACATTTTTAGAACAGAATTGTTGAAATCATACCGCTTTTTTATCTCACAACAAGATACTATAATAAACTGTTGCACTCTGTAGTAGAAATCAGTAACTTTAGATTTTTGTGAGACGTTTTCAGATTGGCTCATGAAATCCATCACACCTATACCTAAATACATTTGCGCATAAGGCACAAATTGGGCTGGGTTTGCTGGGTCTATGTCTGTCAAATCAGTTTTACTGATATAATCAGGAGACATAGCAGAGAAGGATTTCTTTGTACGTTTTGCACATTCTATCACGCAAAGAGTAAATTACTAATTCCTAGCTTTGAAAATATTGATTCAGAGACAAAAATTTGGGTCGAATCTACTCGAGAAATATAAAAAATACACGTACAAAGTTGTCTCTGAATGCCTTTGCTAACTGTTCAGCTGCATACAATCTTTCTTCTTCCCACTTGCAAGTGAAAAATAATTGCAATGCATTCCATCCTTCTAGAATACGTGAAACAACAGTTAACAAAGATAACCATCTTGTTTGAGACGGATGCAGTATCTTGTGAGGTTCGACATTACAAAACTGTTGGAATTCCACAAACTGGGCTATTCTTTTTGAACTATGCTTAAAGAATGAATATGTATCCCTTTCTGTGTCTTCACATAGTCTTGGTAATTGTTTGCAAGCCTCACTTGCACATAGGTGCAATGAATGACATATACATTTCTGTATAAAAATACCAGGAATATCTCTAATTATTCGACTAGCAACAGAATTATCTTTCCCCATCATTGTGTTGCACCCATCCCAAGCAAATCCTACTAAATTTCCAGGAGGAATATTATGTACTGACAAGGCTTTACGTACGAGATCGTACAAACGATTAGCATTGGCACCTTTATGAGCGGCCTCTGCATTTTTCTCGTCAAACAGCTGTAACAACTGTCAAAATTTAGTATGCAGTTTGGAGCTATCTTCATCAAAATACCACACACAAATACACAAATTTTACGTAGCGGAAATGTCGGTAGTTTCATCAATTATGAAACTGAATTTTTGTCTCCGTAAAACTTCATTCAGTTCATCCAAATGATATTTACCAATGACTTTCTTTATCACCGCTGTGGCTTTCATTCTACGCAACTGCTAGTTCTCAACTATTTTAGAATCGGGAAAGGCACTTTGAATTACATCTGTTAACTGATTGGCTGTATTAATAGAGATGTTATGTTCTGCCAAAAATCCACATAGCAATATTTCAGCCCTCTTGCCCTGCTTATCAAATGTATCAGACGATTTTGATTGTGATGAAAAATCAAGATTCTTTTGTAGAGGCCCGACACATTTTACGGCACTTAAGTGTTTTTTCCCTTTAGCGTGATTTTTCACTACAGTTAATTCAGCACTGAATTCACATCTACAAACTTTACACCGAGCTTTGTATGCATCGTCACTAACAGGTTGTAGCGAATCCTTGAAAGATAAATCAGTCAACCATTCCTTTCTGAACTTTTGTTTCAGGCGTTTTAATTTCAGCTCACCACGCAGCCTCATTTTCTTCTGTGGGGTCCACGGAGAATCTACATCACTGTTGTCACTTTCCATTACTTATATTTGAATACACTACTACAGTATTTATTCAAAGAACACCACACTTTAATTTCCCTTAAGACCAAAAAATTAATATTCTTTTAAGAGCACAAAGACAACTACCAGTGCATTCAAGTCGCAATTTCACCAACAACTGATGACGATGGCGTAGCCGTAATAGCCTGTATTGTTGTGAAACAATATTTGTTAGGCGGTAAGGGTATTCCCCGGAAGCGAATATACAGTGTTAAGAGTCGTTGGACTGTTGCGGGGAGTGGACGAGAGAAAAAGAGGAAATTGCTCATATTGATTGGAGTATGGACTTAAATATATGAAAACAGATTATTAACGTATGAAACTACTACAAGTATCAATTTATTTTCATTTTAAATCTTCACAAAAATTGTCGTAGATTCCACAATTATCAGCAATGTACTATCATATATCGTGTTCACGTTGTAATTATCGTATATCGCGATGATTTATCGTATGGTTGGGAACGCTGCGCTGCAGGCTGTTCACATCCAACTGCCAAAAGCTTCACTAGCGAATATTCCAACAATGAGTCCAACGAGCCACAGACTTCACACAGCGCAGTCAGCGATTTGCATACAGAACACTACGTGGCGTTACCAACATAAAAACCTAAACAGCCTACTTACAAACAGTCTTTCTCGTTTTCATTATACATACAAATGACTGCTGATTGTTCGGATAAGAGCATTTAGAATAAAATTTGACGTTTGCGAGAGGGCTTGTCCGTTTGTGTTCAGCTAGTCGCTGACGTGGCCGCTGTTGCGTCACCGCGTTGTTGAGCATGTGCAGTAGTTGGCGTGGAGAACGCCCGACTGGAACACGGCATCGAATCCAGGAACCTGAGCTGTTGTCTGTCTGGCTGCTGCATAGTTGTCTCGTGTTACTTCTGGTTGTGCTGGACAGCTCCGTAAGATGCGTGCATGTAATAAACCCGGAATATGTAAGTTTCTGTTGCTTTCAGTTCATTTTATCTACGTACCCCGTGCAAGATAAGACGATGTCCCTTCCTCTATCTGTTACTTACTGATTGGTTTCTGGTTTTTAGACAATCTTATGATGCGTCAAAAGGGTGAAAAGCGTCAGTGACATCAAACAATTTCGTAACGAAGACTTTTTTCCCTGAAGTAATGCAGCATTACATTCTGTACTATCTGTGATGGTAACTCAGTGGGAAAATGCTTCATGGCTGGTTATTATCGTCTAACACACGACCAGTTCTGAAAGTTTTTATTTGGCTTGGGTGCCACAGGTTCATAAGCCTTTCGTATTGACATTCTGTAGTAGGTTTATCTCACAGTTCTTGATAGTATTTTTGCGTTTCGTGTATAAATAGAAACAGACAAACAAACAGTTTATACACACGTAGGCACTCATACAGCGTCCATCTACTAGTGAGCGTTCGTTTGCAATCTCTATTTGGGAAACATTCAAATCCGCGACCTTGAATTGTTTACGCTGCCGCGTCTGTTGCTGGCGAGGAATGACGATTGTTGACCACGCGAAACGCGCAACACTTCCAAAAGCATTGACTGGGGACTTGATGTGTTAAACCACTGCCCATACTTTCGTAATCTCATTTCACAGTAATTTCACACACTTCAAGCGTGAAATCCTGTTTGTCAGTGTCATTTATTGTTGACTATGCGAAATCGTCTTAAGTCTGTCCCAGAAAACGGTCAATATCGCACCATGTTCACTAAACACTGTTTGTACAGTCCCAGCATACATTTAACACGTTTCTGAGCCACTAACACACTTCCTTATAAAGTTCATGTTAGTATACTCGATATCCACATATTGACAAGAATGTTTACATTGCAAGATTCTTGCAGAAGAGAGTGATTAACACGTTTCTGTGTACAGGTCTGTATATGAAACAGCAGTATTCAATGTTTAGTTCTCCTATGTACACCATGTCAAGTAATCCATCACTACGATCACAGTGACCTGGCTTACAGACTCTTGTCTGACCTCACAATGTGTTACTTTCATTCGTAGATTATTTTAAGAAAGTGGTTACTACTTCCCATGTGAGATTACATTTCCGAGGACGGTAGCGCACGTTCCACAGGTAAATCAAAATACGCGCTTCGATCCTTAGTTATGTAAGAAGTTTCTGTAAATAGGACTCCAACAAGGAAACTGTGTTATGTAGACGATGTAGACGACCTACACTAAATCTGCACGTTTTCAATACTTCTCTAGTCATCTCCCTCTCTGATGTTATCACACAAAATGCAAAATAACCATACATATTTCTTATAGAAACACAAAAAATTGTATTAGAGATACATCTAATTACCAAAGTTATTTGATTTTTAAGAAAATTCTTCCATTTCAAGCTTATTTGGTTAGGTACCTCAAAACCATATAGTATCTTCAATTAAATATTAAGTAGTGTATTGCAGAAGGCTGTGCAGACTTGTCTGCATAATCAGTACATCTTGTTAAAACATATTGACAACAACATGTATTCTTACACAAAATAAGGTTTGAGCAAAATAACAATACTTGCAAGTACAATGCTTCAACTTACAATTGCTATTTACAGGTCATCAGCATAAATACTTCTCCAAATCCTTGTACTGATATAAACCCTTGATTTTATTACCTCCTACATAAGCTATTAAATAACTACAGCCATGTGGGATACTGGTTACCTTGTAACGCCCTGTGTATAGAAATTGCCACTTCTTATTTTTCTTGCTTAAGGCTGGTTTATGGTGTGTCCGCAATAACGTAAATCGTCGATCTGAAATTGTTGTTCATTTCTTACACCCCTATCATATATTTATTTCCTAACCCAAGCACACCTCGTTAAATTCGCAAAAACCTCTTATATAGTTTTTCGTTTGGATACTGTTGGTCTTGGCAGTTGAGGTAATCCACTCGTTTCTTTCCTCTTTGTCCAACATTACCTCAGCCTGTGTGTAGCCAGTCGAAACATGAGAGAGGTTTTTCTGTATTCTTTCTAATACTGTAACACAATCTGCTCATTTAGTGTTCTGGATAGGGATATAGGATCTATTGAATCCACTGAACTCTTCAAATATTCGAATAAACAGTGGATTCCAGATGGAAGCGTAATATTAAGATATGATTTATCTCTTATCCTTGCCGGCCGAGCGGTTCTAGGCGCTTCAGTCTGGAACCGCGCGACCGCTATGGTCGCAGGTTCGAATCCTGCCTCGGGCATGGATGTGTGTGATGGCATTAGGTTAGTTAGGTTTAAGTAGTTCTAAGTTCTAGGGGACTGATGACCTCAGAAGTTGAGTCTCATAGTGCTCAGAGCCATTTGAACCATATTTTCCTTAAGAAAAGAAATCCAACGATGCCCAACAAAGAATGCTGCATTATCTGTGATAATGGGCTTTGGCTTACCTACCTTAGGTATGTAGTCTTTCGAGGTATTCTTGAGAAAAGCAACTGGTGCAGATGTTCTCATAGGGTACAGTTTTACAAACTTACAGAATGTCTCATATACGGCTAACAGATACTTTACCCCACCTCTTGAGTAAACATCCGGCTATGTTTACAGACACTAACAGCAGTGGACCTGTGGGGATCATAGGATGTAGTTCAGTTCGACAGGACCTATTTACATGCTTTGTCTTTTGATAAATATCGTAGGTTCTCACGATTTGTTGTGTTCGGCGTTTTAAATTAGGTACATGGCAATATCTTTTTATGATTGCAACACATTTTCCAATGCCTACTTGTCCCCATATGAGGTGTGTATACCAGATAAAGTTTTCTACACACGACTGCGGAATACACACAAACCACACCTCATAGTCTTCCTCTTTCTGTAAAATAAGACGTCAACCTCTACTTTGAACTTACTCCTCAAACCACTGGTTTGGTCTTATGATATAAATTTCTTTACATCACTCCAAATATCATCTAAATTTTGCAACTCCGACATGGTGCTGTACTTGCAAAAACTTTTCTCTGTGTATTTGATACTCGGAGGCTTGCTCAGTCAACTCTCTGAATTCATATAAGCTTTTGTAAACGTGATAATGCGTCAGAAGTCACGTTATCCTTCCTTCTGCAATCCACATTCCTGTAAGGTCGGTGCCCACTGGGCCAAACTGTCGTGTAGCACCTTACAGCTGAGCAAAATACTCAGGGCCTGATGGACGCAGAAGATTTTAGCTAGTTTACCATAGATATAGTAGTGGAACTTTTTCACAGCCCACGTAACTGCCAAAGCTTACAGCTCAGTCGCAGAACGAGATATTTCACAACTCGAAAGTACACGACTCGCAAAACGTACAACTCTTATCTCTTTACGACAGTCTTTTTCCTCTATTTGGAATAAACATGAGCCCAAACCACACGAGAACACATCCATTGCTAAATGAAAATCGTTTGACATGTTCATATGGTACAGTAAGTTTGATTTCAGCAATGCCTGTTTAATTGTATCGAATGCATTTTAGCGTTTCGACAACCAAACCCAAGACACTTTCTTACTTAATAGACTCAATAATACACCACAGTTGAGTATCTCGTCTGGTACGAAGTGCCAGAAGAAGGGCACTAATCCTATAAAAGCCTTAAACCGTTTCTAAGTCGTTGGTTGTGGGAGTTCCTCACTTGCTTGCATCAGGCACTATTCCCAAGGGTGAAATTACATGGCCCAGGAATTTTGTTTGTTCTCTGCCAGACTTCGATTTTTCTAAGTTGGTAGTCAGACCTGCTACTGCGACTTTTCCCAGAACTCTCTCTAGTATCTCGATATGCTCTTCCCATGTCTGGTTTGCTATTAACAAGTCGTCCACATACAGAGTGATACTGTCCAAGAGTTCTGGGCCTAACATTACGTTTAATGCAGTAATAAATATACCTGCACTCACTTTGAGCCCAGAGGTAAACACTCGAAACGGGTGGCTTCTTCGGCAAAAAAAGAAAGCTGTGTATTTCTTTGATGATTCAGACAACGGAATCTGCCAGTACGAATATTTTACATCGACTGGTGTTAAATACTTTACATCAAAGAATTTTTGGATCTGTTGCCCAGATTCTCTGGTCTCGGACGTACTGGTACTATGATTTTATTGATGTCACTGGCGTCCAGAACTACTCTGATTTTCCCTCCAGCTTTCGCTTCCGCAACTAGCGGACTGCTGTTAAGGTGAAAGAAACGGCTCGATAATTCCCCAATCTATCATTTTTCTTATCTGTGTTGTAAAAGACTCATTTTTGGTTCATGGGACGAAGTACGTTGCGTGGAAAAATGTAGTATATGGCATTAACTCAGTGTAGTGCGTATAACCCCTTCATAATACTGAGTTTCTCTGAAAATACATACAATCAAATCTTTAGTCAACAATTGATTTAGCTCAAATTGCTGACCAGTGGTCACCTTGGAGGAAACATATTCAATTCCACCAGTATTCTTTTTTTTGTATCAGTATAATGCAATTCTCCGTTTATACGTTATTTCTAATTTGCAATACTTGTGGTCCCCTCTACATTACTCTAATACTCTGGCAGCATTTGTCAAGTACCTCTTTCGCCTCTACCATTTCCAGTGAAACTCTCCTGCTTTGATTCAAAAAGCTGAGTCCACCATTAGAAAGGTCAATCTTTGCTTTCCTCTCGCGGAGAAACTTGCAACTCCGTATACAGGCCACCACCAACCCTTTAACTACGAGAAATATGCAAAAATCTCTTCATTTTCTATTAAAGCCTCCACCTGTACCTGATGCTTAATTGTTTGTGACGGAACGCCAATAGCAACAGTGACCTTGAAATTTTTACTGTTAGTTTTGGTAACTTACAGGTGTGACTTATGCTCTTAAAGAACTCTAGGCTCATTAGATTCACCGTAGCACCCGTACGTGTTACCTGGTTCACTGATATTTCACAAATACTTGCTTCGACCACGGCCTCTACTAATTCAGTGCCTTTCTGTGGAAAAGAACGAGGTTCGTTTAATAGCTCTTGTTGCAATTCGATACCTTCATTGTATCCTAACAATCCCATACTATTGCCTGCCACAGTAATGTTGCTCTCTCTCTCCGTTTCGCGGCCAGCAACGGAGAGCTTATTGCGGCGGAATATCTTTTGACGATTGAGACCTTCCGGTACCGATATTGTCCGTTACGTCCATGACTCTCACATTCTGGTTAGTGTTTAGCTATTGTGGTGCACTAGGGTTTAGCCCTTGTGCAACATAATGGCCAACATTATTATGCGTATTGGTATTGTTCGGAGGTAGTCCCTGATTCTGATGTCAGTGTCCGGGATAGCCTCCTTATCCAAAATTTCGAGTATTTCTCCATATCGCCGTACTATTTTGTCCTGAGTTGAATCTATCCTCATGCCCAAATTTCCTGTTAAAAGGCGGATTACCATTTCCGTTCTGTGGCCTTCCGTTATTATAATTGTCTCATCTTCTCTTTCATTGCCATTGTTACTGTGATTTGGCGAATGGTTCTGCTTATCACGCTTGCATGGAGATGAATTACCATTACCGTTCTCGCCATTCTGCTTTATGTCTTCTTCTATTAGATCAATAGAGTTTAACACCGACATGAAATGTACACGTCGTGTTTCGGTACGTTAGTAAGTTTCTCTTTGATGTTGTTCGGTAACCGCGCTTTCAGTAACTGAATCACATCGCGATTTGAGATAGGGTGATTCCATTTGCATACCTCTCTCGAAATATTTCTCAGTGTACCCCATTTGTGATTATACTTCTCTGAGCAGTAAATTTGTTTTCTCAACCATTCTTGAATACAAGGAGACCAAAATTTCGATAAAAACGGAATGTCTAATACTTGCTGTGTATTGCAAGTTTCCACAATTTTCGTTGCCCATAACACTGCTTCGTCTTGGATATGAGAGATAATGAATTGTATTTTATCTCTCTGTCCACGCACATAACAGTATGTTCTTAAATTATGTTATGAATATTATAGGATGAATTGATCTCTTTTCATCTGAATAAGGTTAATATTGCCTTTTTTTGATAAGGCTTCCCTCTAGTAATACGTTCGATACCATACGCACCGCCCTCACAACTGGCATTTGTTGTGTGCTAATCGCTCTGTGGCTACTTGCGTTATAAACGCAGGACTTACCATAAGTGCCAGGAAAACTATGCGCATTGCCGTACATGTTTCCTCGGCACACATTACCGTTTATTTCTTGCCTACTACAGTCTGTTTCTTTCTCTTTTTGAAATACACACTCGGTATTGTTATTCCAAGGAGGTATGCTGTATTTTACTTCACTGACTGAGCAGCTTGGCTCAGATGTAGTACACTCCGTGTTAAAAACATTGTTACATGGGATTTCACTACTTATTCGTTGTGTAGCACTTTTTAGTTCAGTTTCTAAGTGTTGTGCAAATTTCTCTGTCTTTCACTTGTAACCAATGGTAGAACCCTCCTCCAGCTTTCCTTGTCTGTTCAACCTTTTGCTGTTGTAAGCTTTCTTCGTTTTCAGTTCTAGGTTGTTCTAGGTTGTTATTTTCTGCACATCTTCTTTCACTGGGTTATGCTCTGTTTGCGAAGTTTGCAGATGGTTTGCTAACGTATTGACTAATTCGGGTATGTCTTTACATGCTTTTTTAAGCTCAGTAAATTCAATTTTTTTTTCGTTTACACTCTGTTCAAGTTTTTTACCGCGTTCATTCTGTTTTTGTTTTTCACAGTCATTTAACTTTATCTCTGATTGAGCTTGCACTTTAGTGGTCACAGCTTTGTCACATTTGCTTGTTTCAAGTCACGTTCATTCAGTTTTAATTGTAAAGGTCAATCACGTTCCCTATCGCGCTCCTCTAACTTTCTTAACAATTCTGCAAATGGGCCTTGAATCGGAGAAGACTTGTGCCCTTTCAACCTTGTTCGTTCCCGAGTAACATTAGGTTTCGTAGGTGTAACTACGTTTGATTCCTCCATCATATTACTATCAGTAAACGACATCCGTTCCACTGAACCTGCGCCTTTCACTTCCACTGTTGTATTGACTACAAGAACTTTCTGTCTTAACCGCGTAACCTACTGTACAATCTCTATTAAAACCACAAAAAAAGCAGGCGTTCATACTCTCCCTTCCTTAACTCGTATGTAAAATTCAGATTTTGATCTTCCTTTTCACAGTAATCTTTCCAGTATTGAGATGTTTTTCTTCTCAGGTTCGTGCGTATCTCATAGCATTCGATTCTTTAGATACCTATTGTCACTTGGTTTGCATGTAACAAAAATATAAACGTAATTGATATACAATACATACAAATACAAATACAATAATTATATTTAGCCTTATAATTTATTCGACCCCTGAGTTATTGGGCGCCAAATTTTAATGTGCCCATACTCTGACTGAATTATGTTTTATATCTTATTTGAAAATGTTATTCTTATGTTAATTAAATATTACTGTTATAATTTCAGTGAAGTTGTCTTTATGTGGCATAATATTGCTACAACTGGTAAAAAAACAAAAACAATCTAGCAACGCTATGAAAATTCTAAGCCACATGCGATCGGTATCTTACTAACACGTTAAAACATTAAAGACCTCAAACAAAAAATTATGCTTAGTAATGGAAGAAATCATAGGTCACACTCATCTACAAGAAGCGTCCAATATCTTTGACGTACGTCCGTTGTATAATCTTAGCACATATTCTACACTACTGGTCATTAAAATTGCTGCACCACGATGATAATGTGCTACAGATGCGAAATTTAACCGACAGGAAGGAGATGCTGTGATATGCAAACAATTAGCTTTTCAGAGCTTTCACACAAGGTTGACACCGGTGGCGACACCTACAACGTGCTGACATGAGGAAAGTTTACAACCGATTTGTCATACACAAACAGCAGTTGACCGGCGTTGCCTGATGAAACGTTGTTGTGATGCCTCGTGTAAGGAGGAGATATGCGTACCATCACGTTTCCGACTTTGATAAAGGTCGGATTGCAGCCTACCGCGACTGCGGTTTATCGTATGGCGACATTGCTGCTCGCGTTGGTCGAGATCCAATGACTGTTAGCAGAATATGAAATCGGTGGATTCAGGAGGGTAATACGGGACACCATGCTGGATCCCAACGGCCTCGTATCACTAGCAGTCGAGATGACTGGCATCTTATCCGCATAGCTGTAACGCATCATGCAGCCATGTCTCGATCCCTGAGTTACCAGAGTGGGACGTTTCCAAGACAACAACCATGTGCACGAACAGTTCGACGACGTTTGCAGCAGCATGGACTATCAGCTCGGAGACCATGGTTGCGGTTACCCTTGACGCTGCATCACAGACAGGAGCGCGTGCGATGGTGTACTCAACGACGAACCTGGGTGCACGAATGGCAAAACGCCATTTTTTCGGATGAATCCAGGTTCTGTTTACAGCATCATGATGGTCGCATCCATGTTTGGCGACATCGCGGTGAACGCACATTGGAAGTGTGTATTCGTCATCGGCATACTGGCTTATCACCCTGCGTTATTGTACGGCCTTCCATTGGTTACACGTCCCGGCCACCTCTCGTTCGCATTGACAGCACATTGAACAGTGGACGTTACATTTCAGATGTGTTACGACCAGTGGAAATGAAAGAGGAAGCCGTCTGGTAGAATTTTGCACAGAGCACAACTTAATCATAGGTAACACTTGGTTCAAGAATCATAAAAGAAGGCTGTATACATGTAAGAAGCCTGGAAATACTGAAAGGTATCAAACAGATTATATAATGGTAAGACAGAGATTTGGGAACCAGGTTTTAAAATGTAAGACATTTCCAGGGGCAGATGTGGACTCTGACCACAATCTATTGGTTATGACCTGTAGATTAAAACTGAAGAAACTGCAAAAAGGTGGGAATTTAAGGAGATGGGACATGGATAAACTAAAAGAACCAGAGGTTGTGCAGAGTTTCAGGGAGAGCATAAGGGAGCAATTGACAGGAATGGGGGAAAGAAATACAGTAGAAGAAGAATGGGTAGCTTTGAGGGATGAAGTAGTGAAGGCAGCAGAGGATCAAGTAGGTAAAAAGAAGAGGGCTAGTAGAAATCCTTGGGTAACAGAAGAGATATTGAATTTAATTGATGAAAGGAGAAAATATAAAAATGCAGTAAATGAAGCAGGCAGAAAGGAATACAGACGTCTCAAAAATGAGATCGACAGGAAGTGCAAAATGGCTAAGCAGGGATGGCTAGAGGACAAATGTAAGGATGTAGAGGCTTATCTAACTAGGGGTAAGATAGATACTGCCTACAGGAAAATTAAAGAGACCTTTGGAGATAAGAAGACCACTTGTATGAACATCAAGAGCTCAGATGGAAGCCCAGTTCTAAGCAAAGAAGGGAAAGCAGAAAGGTGGAAGGAGTATATAGAGGGTCTATACAAGGGTGATGTACTTGAGGACAATATTATGGAAAAGGAAGAGGATGTAGATGAAGACAAAATTGGAGATACGATACTGCGTGTAGAGTGTGACAGAGCACTGAAAGACCTGAGTCGAAACAAGGCCCCCGGAGTAGATAACATTCCATTGGAACTACTGACGGCCTTGGGAGAGCCAGTCCTGACAAAACTCTACCATCTGGTGAGCAAGATGTATGAGACAGGCGAAATACCCTCAGACTTCAAGAAGAATATAATAATTCCAATCCCAAAGAAATCAGGTGTTGACAGTTGTGAAAATTACCGAACTATCAGTTTAATAAGTCACCGCTGCAAAATACTAACACGAATTCTTTACAGACGAATGGAAAAACTAGTAGAAGCCGACATCGGGGAAGATCAGTTTGGATTTCGCAGAAATGTTGGAACACGTGAGGCAATACTGACCCTACGACTTATCTTAGAAGCTAGATTAAGGAAGGGCAAACCTACGTTTCTAGCATTTGTAGACTTAGAGAAAGCTTTTGACAATGTTGGCTGGAATACTCTCTTTCAAATTATGAAGGTGGCAGGGGTGAAATATAGGGAGCGAAAGGCTATTTACAATTTGTACAGAAACCAGGTGGCAGTTATAAGAGTCGAGGGACATGAAAGGGAAGCAGTGGTTGGGAAGGGAGTGAGACAGGGTTGTAGTCTCTCCCCGATGTTATTCAATCTGTATGTTGAGCAAGCACTAAAGGATACAAAAGAAAAATTTGGAGTAGGTACTAAAATCCATGGAGAAGAAATAAAAACTTTGAGGTTCACCGATGACATCGTAATTCTGTCAGAGACAGCAAAGGACTTGGAAGAGCAGTTGAACGGAATGGATAGTGTCTTGAAAGGAGGATATAAGATGAACATCAACAAAAGCAAAACGAGGATAATGGAATGTAGTCGAATTACGTCAGGTGATGCTGAGGGAATTAGATTAGGAAATGAGACACTTAAAGTAGTAAGGGTGTTTTGCTATTTGGGGAGCAAAATAACTGATGATGGTCGAAGTAGAGAGGATATAAAATGTAGACTGGCAATGGCAAGGAAAGCGTTTCTGAAGAAGAGAAATTTGTTAACATCAAGTATAGATTTAAGTGTCAGGAAGTCATTTCTGAAAGTATTTGTATGGAGTGTAGCCACGTATGGATGTGAAACATGGACGATAAATAGTTTAGACAAGAAGAGAATAGAAGTTTTCGAAATGTGGTGCTACAGAAGAATGCTGAAGATTAGATGGGTAAATCCCATAACTAATGAGGAAGTTTTGAATAGGATTCGGGAAAAGAGAAGTTTGTGTGCACAACTTGACCAGAAGAAGGGATCGGTTGGCAGGACATGTTCTGAGGTATCAAGGGATCACCAATTTAGTATTGGAGGGCAGCGTAGAGGGTCAAAATCGTAGAGGTAGACCAAGAGATGATTACACTAAGCAGATTCAGAAGGATGTGGGTTGCAGTGGGTTCTGGGAGATGAAGAAGCTTTCACAGGATAGAGTAGCATGGAGAGCTGCATCAAACCAGTCTCGGGACTGAAGACCACAACAACAACAACAACAACAAGTGGCTCCACCCTTCATCCCATCCCTGCTAAATCCTTCATTTCAGCAGGATAATGAACGACCGCATGTTGCAGGTCCCGTACGGACCTCTGGATACAGGAAATGTTCGAATGCTGCCCTAGCCAGCACATTCTTCAGACCTCTCACCAATTGAAAACGTCTGGTCAATGCTGGCCGAGCAACTGGCTCGTTACAATACGCCAGTTACTATTCTTTATGAACTGTGATATCGTGATGAATCTGCATGGGCAGCTGTTCCTGTACACGCCATCCGAGCTCTCTTTGACTCAATGCCCAGGCGTATCAAAGCCGTTATTACGGCCAATATATTTGTCCAATGAATATCCGTTTATCATCTGGATTTCTTCTTGGTGTAGCAATTTTAATGTTCAGTAGTGTAAGTTCAAACGTAATAAGGTATCTCAAAGAGAATCACCATTTCCATCCCAGTCTGCATGGATTTCGAAGACATCGACAGTATGAAACCCAACTCGTACTTTCTTCATATGGGATACTGAAAAATATAAACCATGGCAGTAATGTGGATACAATATTTCTTTACTTCCAAAAACATTTGACACCGTGCCACGCCTACGCTTATTATCACAGGTAAGCTAGTACGGGGAATCAAGCGGAATTTGTGACTGGCTTGATTCTTTTTTGGTAGGGAGCACGTAGCAAGTTGCCTTGGATGGAGAATCATCGACAATTGTCGTAGTAACTTCAGGTATGCCCCAGGGAAGGATGCTGAGACCCTCACTGTTTATACTGTACACTAATTATAGCGTTCCCATACCAATATGTAAGTATAAAATTTTTGCAAGTGAAGTAAAATGTACAAAAACTATAAAAACGGTCGTGTGAGTATGAAATGCATAAAGATAGTGTTTTGTGCTAACAGTTACGAAAAGTAACAGCTTAAAACAAAGACAGTAATGATGTGTTTGAAAAATACACGACATATTTGCACTGATCAGTGCTCATGTGAGGTCTTCAAGCAATTCATGTATGTAAAGGTTCTCTCTCTCTATGGTTGTCTTCCGAAGTGTTATGACGTATACTACTTATCCAGGTCTGTAATATAATGTAATTTACTGAACTAGTGTCAAAGAGACAGTAAGTTATGTTTGAGTTGAATTTTATTCATGGAACTGTTAAATGTTATGTTAAATAATCCCAGTTTTGAGAATAGTGGCATTGTCTGCAGAGGAGGTTATAGTTAAGAGGGTGGGGAGGGGGGGGGGGGTTTACCAGTGGCAAGCCCTTGAGCTTTGTTCACTATCTACGATTTCAGCTGTTTCTCAACGCCACTTATACTAAAATCTATGTAAATCATGTTTTCATTATTGTGGGTGGTTTATAAGTTACATCCGCTTTAGACTTACATTTTCTTAGGTTTCTTTCAATGAATTTATATGGAGTTTACCATTCTTATAATTACTTTTACGTGGTCATTACGCTCTAAATCGAACAGGTATTTACTATTGACACTAGTGCGTTTAACATACGTTGCGACTTTTTACAGTTCAGTACTGGGCGAGTGGAGGAAATCGTAGTTACCGGCGTGCACTGGTGACCACAGTACAATGCCAGGCTTGTTCGGCGCGGAACCTGGCAATCTCGCTTGACTCCGTTAACAGCAAACCTCGCAAGCCGGCCGAATTGCGGTCTTTCTCTAACGATTTTAAAGAAATCATTCAGTAATAAAGTCTCATTCTCGCACATTCTATTTGTCAGCTTGACGATGAATCGCCTATCATTTCGTTAAACGTCATAGTTATTGTGGTACTTCGATAGTAGGTAAACTACTGCAAGAAATTCTTAGTTTGCAGTGAAAAATAAGTGTCGCTATGACACTGCTATCGAATTCCGAGGAATGTTTTGCAGCAGAAGGTTACCTTCCCAGTCGATGAACGGCTTTCTTGGAAGACACTTTTATTGCAAATCTCGTATTGAAATGTACTGCAGTGTTGTTATTAATGCAACGCCAACACAAAACACTTGTTCACAATAACCGACGACTACAGGACACTTCAACGACAGAAAATAGAGCTGACGAACGTTGATCCATCTCATGTGTGACACCACGTGGTACTATTTATTCATTCTATGGCAACAGAGGTGCTTTACCAGCATAACCGCTGGCGGCGTGCTGTGGAAAGCCGGCTATCCAGTAGATTTACCTGGACATCCGGTCAGTCAAACGTCAGAAATCGAAACTAATTTTAAACGCACTATACATCTAGTTATTTACTGCCAACCGTGTAATGGAATAATAGTCGATCTTTCCGCATATTTATCAGTAATAATTTCCATTTTTAATAATATTTTGAATCGAAAGACACCGCCTACACCGATCTTCAATTTCTGCTTAGTGTTTCGATTTTCCTGTACAAACAGCATCAGCATCTAACTCCCCCCTCCTCAGAGCTGATGAAGTAATTGCCAGTGAACGGCAAAGGTCCCTGGTTAGAATCCCAGTCCGACATACAGTTTTAATCTGCCAGTAAGTTTCATATCGGCGCATACTCCACTGCAGAGCAAAAATTTCCTTCTGGATATCTGTGGAAAATGTTCCTACAATTTGGTAACACTGCACTATAAGCAATTGTTTTCGTTTCCTTTTTCTTTTTGTTATTTTGTGAAATGTGTTGTTAGCTCAGCGCAAACATTGTCCGACTCAGTGATAAAGTTGTTAAAAACAATAAATCTCCAGGAAGACGCTAAATATCATAATAATGACAATTTCCCTTTCTTCTAACTTTTCATTTATATTAAATATCTTTAAATTCTTTCTGATGTTTCCGTTTATTTCATCTCTAAGGATATGCCAAGCGTTTCATTCTTGCTGCTTCAGGAGTTCTATTCTGTTTTGGGTTCAGAGCCCAGTGTCACAAATCAGGCAACACTCCGCCATCACTTTATAAAATACCATGCGTGTATTCTTTCTTGTTTTGTTGGTGAGTGTTCTGATTATAGTGAAGGACATCAGTTGATATTTGTCTCGTTATTTATCAAACCTTCAACTTGATCACAGAACATCGAACATCCTAAACGATAAAATTTGCTAAACTGCTCGATTACATTCCTCATAAGCACAATACCTGAATGGATAGGACAGCTGGAATTGAATGGCGTTACTTTAGTTTTGAGAGTAAGGTTTCCTGCGATGAACGTCCTTGTATAAAACAATCACTGTTTTCTTGCTACGTCAAAACCGAGTAAAAACTCATTCTTTAAACGATCATCTCCATCGTCTTCTCAGGAAGTTCATATGAGCTCATACTTTATCTTCGTTATCAGTCAAAGTACGAGTTTCTATGTTGAACTCTCGCTTCTGCTAGATTGTTTTCATGTGAATAGACGGTTGAGCCTTGTAACAATTATGACAGACTTTATTTGGTGTTATCAGTGAACTTTGCCACTACAATTATGACAGTGTTTCCTGTTTCCTTGGTAGAAATTAAATATTACAATTACTTGGGATCTTTTTCGTACTCTAATATGTATTAAGGACATTAAAAAATATCTCGCTTTCTCCGCGTCTGATATTATATGTAATGGACGTTACCTCAAGATTATCGCACACCGGATGGCATATGTATTGTGGCACTCCCAATATCTGGTTCCACGTATTAAATTTATGTGCGATCCATTCCTTTCTGTTTTATTCAAATGTTTCATTATTTTATAAGCCTTCGCGTGCATTATATATTACTTACATAATGATCTCAACTTTCTTTGTATAATTTCCTGGTTTCTACAGCTACATCTACATCTGCATCTATACGCTGCAAACCACTGGCAAGTGCAGGGCAGACTATATGTCGCACATTACCAGTTATTAGGGCTTCTTCTCTTTCCATTCGTGTACGAAGCCCGGGAAGAGTGATCGTTTAATACCTCGGTGCTCATTGAAATTAATCCCTATGTACCAATACATAGGCGGTTCGTAGAGTCATCATTTAAAGCCGGTCCTTGAAACTTTCTAACATGGTTTCCCGGCATGGTTTACTCTTGAAGAGCTTGCCAGTTAGTTTCTTGAGCATTTCTGTGACACTCTCTGATAGACCATAAGATCTTGTGAGCGTTTATGGTGCCGTTTTCTGTACACTTACAGTATCCATTATTAATCATATTTGCTATGGATCCCACATATCTGAGCAATATTCTAGGATGGGTCACACCAGTGATTTGTAAGCAGTAAACACTTCCCCAGTTCCTACTAATAAACCGAAGTCTACCACCTGTTTTACCCACAACTTAGCCTATGTGATGATTCCATTCCACATCTCTATAAATCGTTACACCCAGGTATTTGTACGAGGTGACTGACTGCAACCGTGGCTCAAGTGATACTGTACCCACGGGATACTTCGTTCTTTTTTTCGTTTTGTAAAGTGTCCAGTTATTAATTTCTGAAAATTTAAAATAATTTTCCTATCTTTGAAGCACTTTGAAATCTTATGAAAGCTTGTCTGAATATTTATTCAGCTTCTTTTAGACAGTACTCCAATATAGATAACTGCATGATTTGCTATCTGAGGTTCTGTTAATATTGTCTGCAAGGTCATTAAGAGACACTGATTGAAAATATCACACCAAACGAAACAAAATTAACATAGAGCAATGAAATTTCAGAAATACATTTGTCTAGGTAACATATTTAAGTGATTAACATTGCAAGATCACAGGTTAATGTAAGCGCGAGATTGAAAATGTGAAATGCTGGTACATTAATAGCCGCAGGAATGTTCAATGCAATCATGCTCAGTTACATACATTGTATTGTACCGGTACCGGAGTTCAGTTTGTGGGATGGAGTTACATACCTGTCGCACGTGGTCGGTCAATACACGGACGGTTACTGTTGCTTGGGAATGACGCTCGAGTTGTCATCCGATGGTGTCCCATATGTGCTCGACTGGAGACTCTCCTGCTCATCGTGCAGGCCAAGGCAGTATATCGACACTCTATAGAGCATGTTGGATTACAGCTGTGCAATATGTTGTAAGCTTCCGCTTCTGTTTTTGCTCTTTTCTGCTGATGGGTAAGCCTGCGAGCCGAACTTATATGTGAAAAATTTTGCAAAACGGATTGTATAACGCTAATTTGTCGCCCTGACAACTTATACGCTCTCCAGAAGGGTAAGCTTATCCTTTGCTCTATATGTAACGTTAACTAGTCGTATGCAAATCTGGTTGATTTCTGACCATATCCTCAGTAGATGCTAGAATGTTCAAATGTGCTGACCTACAAACACTGCCTCCACCAGGTGGTTGCAAACATGAAATACACAATTAAGGAGATAATAAAATGACAAAGGAAAGTACTAGCTATGAAATGATACCCTGAGTAGTGTTAAATTCTTTACTCTTCTGCAATCTACTCTATGCAAGATTACACAGTACAAGCAACATTTTATTTCTGCCTATTCACATTTGGTAATCGCTCTGTCTAGCCCTGTCCTGTGATATATTCGCGGTCGTTAATTAAAGCGCGGAATACTGACATCAGCTATGGCAATTGCAATTATATTTAGAACTACACTCGCGACTAGCAACGTGAAGCCTCAGCATCTTTACTTCCCTAACCGCCGTTGCGAATGTACGACCACTGCAGTGATCTAACGCTTATAGCTGCAAAGGTTCTCGCCTCAGAAAGATGTCATAAATATTCTGCCTCACCAAAAGCTTCCGTAGGCACCTCCACGGCTTCCGTGGAACACCAAACGATCCTCAGGCTCTCGCTACAAGTACTCTGTCCTACTAACGAGGTCGCACAACTCGCCAGGACCAACCTCTCTCCTCGACGCCCCAGGAACAAGTGTTTCCTAGTCGCTACGCTTTTTCGTAGCTCCTGTTCTTTTTTTCTTCCCCCCTTTGCTACTCACATCTATTACCTTCCCCTCTTTGGGGAAGTGTGCGGGGGAGTTTGTAGCCTTGCGGCTTTTACTCCCCTGTGTACTTGTGTGTGTGATTATGTCTTTACTTTTTGGTGTCTGTGAAATGTGATGATTGTTTTGTGTGTGTCTGGTACTTGCCTGAGGTTTGGCGAGATAATTGTGGTTATTTGGGAAGGAGCAGGATTTGGGAACGGGTATTGGGATTTACTCTTCGACTTAGTCGTCGAAGATCGTCATGGGGCGATTATGTTTATCGCGGGACATGTCATACCGACCTAGGGAGTGGATGAGGGAGTTTCCCGACCTGGAAGAACCTTCATAGAAGGCCCTTGCCAGGTCTTGAAAACTCTCTTTCAGGAGTGGGATTTCTGCAGCTGCATGCAAATCGTCAATGGGGAATCTGAGTGGTAGACGCAGTGCCCTCCTGAGGGCGCTGTTCTGCAGCCTCTGGAGTTTGTCCAGGTGCTGCTTCGCCGCGTATCCCCAGACAGGACACGCGTATTCCATGACTGGCCGGATCAGGGCCTGGTACACGTTCACTCCTACTGAGTAGGGAAGGGAGCTGGATGAGTTGAGGATTGGGTACAGGATGGACATTCTGGGGCAGACTTTCCTGTGGTCCTCGTCTATGTGGGGTTTCCACGTAAGGTGAGAGTCCAAGGTTACGCCAAGATACTTGGCGGTTCTACGCCAGGGGAGTTGGGATCCATTTAGGTGAAGGTGGAGGGGGGGGGGGCGTTGAGGAGGTTCGCGCCTTCCGAGCCTACGGGTAATCAGCATAGCCTGCGTCTTTTCGGAGTTGATGGTGATTCGCCAGCGACGGGCCCAAGTTTCTGTGTCATCTAAAACCCTTTGTAGCCTACGGATGACCAGGTCCTTGTTCGCATTCCTTGTGTAGAAGGCTGTATCGTCAGCGTACTGTGCGGTGTGCACCAGGGGGGCCGTTGGTGTGTCCGCAGTGTACAGACTGTACAAAACGGGCCCCAAGACCGATCCCTGCGGCACCCCAGCACGAATACGCCTCTTGGTGGAGGTGGCTGTTTCTACTTTGACAGAGAATGTTCTGTTCGAGAGATAGCTTTTGATCTGCTTAACTATGCTCCCGGGGAACCCTTGAGTGTACAACTTGTAAAGTAGCCCTCTATGCCATACTGAGTCAAAGGCTTTGGCTACGTCTAGTAGCATTATTCCGCAGTAGCCTTTGTGGTTGAAGCCCTCTGTGGCTGCTTCGACCACTCATGATCTGTTGTGAGGCAGAATGGTTCTGCCGGATTCCGAATTGGAAATCCGGCAGAAGTTGCTCTCTGGTAATATGTTCCTGTATGGGTCTTACCAGGAGGCGCTCATAGATCTTGCTGAGAGTTGGCAAGAGGCTAATCGGCCTGTAGTGCTGTGGGAATAGAGGGTCTTTCCCTGGTTTATGTATCGCGACCACTTCCGCGTGTTTCCAGCAAGCTGGAAACTCGCGGGTACGAGTAATCTCGTTGAAGACGTTCGCGAGGTGTTCGATCGCCGTGGGTGGGAGGTTTTTGACCAACTGGTTGGTGACACTGTCATGTCCTGGCGCCTTTTTGAAGGGGAGAGACCTAATTATTTTTTCCACGTCTTCAGGGGCAAAAACTGTGGGGTCATCTTCTGGGCCCTCCTCAGCATTAGGAAGACAGCCAGTTGACGACGGACCACTCTTTTATGTTCCTCATCCTGGGGTTCTGCCGCTTGGAACTGCTTCTCGAAAGTGTCGGCGAGGGCATTGGCTTTTTCAGCATGGCTGTAGGCCAGACCTCACTCGCCGTGCAGTGGCGGCATCCTAGCGCGTCTTTTTGTGAATTGTTTGGTTGCTTGCCAATGTGTGTGATCGTCTACTTTGAGGGTTGAGAGGCGGTTTTGCCATTGCTGGTTTCTGTGCTCATTGAGCGCTGCCGTCAACTCTCTCTGTAGGCGATTGAGCAGCCTCCTTGTGGCCTGGCTTCTGTTTATCTTCCACTCTTTTGCCACTGTGTTCTTATGTCGAATTTGAGCTATCAAGTGTTCCGGGAGCTGTATTTGCGGTGGCGGGCCATCCCTTTGTGGAGGGGTGGCCTCTTCTGCTGCCTGGAGGATGGTACCTGTTAGGTCTTGTAGCGCTTGTTCTACTGTTTCGGCAGTAGGTGGCGGAGCGCGAGCGATATCAGAGGCGACAGTTTCTCGGTATCGCTTCCAGTTTGTACGTTTGTAAGACGTCTGGTACCGTGGGAGTGCTACCCATTCTCCCACGTCGACCTCTAGAATCACTGGGTTATGATCGGAGGACATTCTGTTGATTGTCCTCGCAGTCACAAACCCCGTTATCCTCCTGCTGAGATCTATGTCTAACACGTCTGGCCTGCCTCCATTTTTTGGAAAATGTGTGGGCTCGACTGGACCCCATGTTTCGAAATGGTGGGTGCGCGCTAGTCGTTGCAGTTTGGCGCCTGCTCTGGAGGTTGCTCTAGAATTCCAATCAGGATGTTTGGTATTGAAGTCGCCCCCTATTACGAGTTTGCATTCGATTTGCCCTAGGGTAGCTATGTCTCCCTCATCTATCTGGTCTTGTGGGGGTCGGTAAATTGCAACGATTGTTAGGGGTCCAGTGGAAGTGGCTACTTCCACCGCCACTGCTTCGATTTTATTGGTAGCTGGTAAGAATACCTGGTGGTGTGGGATCCCTCTTTTTATGTATATGGCCACTCCTCCGCCTTGGGTAGGCCTGTCTTTGCGGTAGCTAACTTAGTTGCGAACTGTCGTTTTTATTCCCGGTTTTAGGTTGGTTTCCCCCATCATGCATATGTCGATGGAGAACTCCTTCATGAGTTCCCTGAACTCGACCTCTTGGTTAACAATGCCGTCTGCGTTAAAGACGCACATTGTCAGGCCTTGGATGTTTGGTCGTTTATCCATGATGGGGTTTTGAAACTACTGAGGAAGTCGCAGAGGGGAGCGACTGCTGGACTGCTGCCTGAAGGGCAACGAGGATATGTGTGTTCTGCTTCTGGGCTTCCCTGAAGTCCTTCATCATTTCCATGACGAGGTTCATGGTCTGCACAATAACGCCTAACAACTGATCCGTGGGGGCGGGGAGGGGGGGGGGGGGGGCTGTGTGTGGGGTTCCCTGGAAGGCGTTCGTTTCCAAGCGCCGACCAATCTCAGTTTTGCAACCGACCAAAGCTTCTAGAAGCTTCCAGACTGTTCCAGAAGCTTCCAGACTGTTCCAGAAGCTTCCGCTCCGGCCGTTGGGAAAACCATCTACACGCCGCCACGCGTTTTGTGAACGAGCCCCTGTGTCTTCTCCTTGTCCTCGGCCACGTGGCTCCCGCTAAGCTGCGGTCCACCCACCTGGGGTTTCCAGTAGCTTACGGGTGCTGTTGTCTTTAGCTATCAGGCCTGCCTGCCTCGCTTGTGTCTTTCCCGTTCTCCTGCCAGCCTCCCGTCTCCGTCCGCTTCACTGTCGCCCAACGTGCAGATATTCTGCTACAAATTGAGATCCCTAGCCGATGTCAGTATCGTTAATGGTTTCCTGTCTCGACGTTTATATTATTAAAGGGTCTTCTTTCCGGAGAGGTAGTTGTAATTTGGCTCAAAATGATGCCACCTTACAATGTATGGGCGAATGTTATCCTGTTGGAAAACACCTTCTGGAATGCTGTTCATGAATGACAGCTCAACAGGTCGAAGACTGACGTACAAACTTGCAGTCAGCGCTCCTGCTGTTATACAAAATTACACCCGAGACTAATTCCAGGTGTAGGTACAGTGCGTCTAGTATGCAGACAGGACGGCTGCACGCCCTCAACCGGCCTCCTTCAAACCAACACACAACCATCACTGGCACCGAGGGAGATCAGCTTTCATCAGAAAATAATAAAAACCTCTACCCAGCTCTCCAGTGAGCGCTGGCTTTACGCAACTGAAGTCGCAGAAGGCGGCGGTTTGGAGTCACTGGAATGCACGCAACAGGGTTTCTGGCTCGGACTGTCCTTGAAGTACCGATTTGTGAACAGTTCGTTGTGTTTCTGTGCTGCTCATATTACTGCTCAAATTGCTGCGACAGTAGCCTGATAAACAAAGTAAGAGCCTACGGAATATCAGACCAGCTGTGTGGCTGGATTGAAGAGCTTTTAGCAAGTAGAACACAGCATGTTGTTATCAATGGAGAGACGTCTACAGACGTTAAAGTAACCTCTGGCGTGCCACAGGGGAGTGTTTGGGACCATTGCTATTCACAATTTATATAAATGACCTAGTAGATAGTGTCGGAAGTTCCATGCGGATTTTCGCGGATGATGCTGTAGTATACAGAGAAGTTGCAGCATTAGAAAATTGTAGCGAAATGCAGGAAGAAATGCAGCGGATAGGCACTTGGTGTAGGGAGTGGCAACTGACCCTTAACATAGACAAATGTAATGTATTGCGAATACATAGATAAAGGATCCTTTATTGTATGATTATATGATAGCGGAACAAACACTGGTAGCAGTTACTTCTGTTAAATATCTGGGAGTATGCGTGCGGAATGATTTGAAATGGAATGATCATATAAAATTAATTGTTGGTAAGGCGGATACCAGGTTGAGATTCATTGGGAGAGTCCTTAGAAAATGTAGTCCATCAAAAGAGGGGGTGGCTTACAAAACACTTGTTCGACCTATACTTGACTATTGCTCATCAGTGTGGGATCCGTACCAGATCGGGTTGACGGAGGAGATAGAGGAGATCCAAAGAAGAGCGGCGCGTTTCGTCACAGGGTTATTTGGTAACCGTGATAGCGTTACGGAGATGTTTAGCAAACTCAAGTGGCAGATTCTGCAAGAGAGGCGCTCTGCATTGCGGTGTAGCTTGCTCGCCAGGTATCAAGAGGGTGCGTTTCTGGATGAGGTATAGAATATACTGCTTCCCCCTATTTATACCTCCCGTGGAGATCACGAATGTAAAATTAGAGAGATTCGAGCGCGCACGGAGGCTTTCAGACAGTCGTTCTTTCCGCGAACCATACGCGACTGGAACAGAAAAGGGAGGTAATGACAGTGGCACGTAAAGTGCCCTCCGCCACACACCGTTGGGTGGCTTGCGGAGTATGAATGCAGATGTAGATGTAGTACGATACGCCCGTGTCATCAAATGGTTCAAATGGCTCTGAGCACTATGGGACTCAACTGCTGTGGTCATTAGTCCCCTAGAACTTAGAACTACTTAAACCTAACTAACCTAAGGACATCACACACATCCATGCCCGAGGCAGGATTCGAACCTGCGACCGTAGCAGTCGCACGGTTCCGGACTGCGCGCCTAGAACCGCGAGACCCCCGCGGCCGGCGCCAGTGTCATCCGCCGAACACGGTGGTCCACTCACTCGGTAACGCCATGTGACCATTAGGAGCCGTGTCATCTTGCAACCATTGATTCTCATGACCACCGCTGCCGGCAGTCAGGTACAGTGGCTACATTCTTGCAAAGCCTTTTTGTAATATCGCAGAAGGAACACCCACGCCTCTCGTAGCCCTATTACATAACCTCGTTCAAACTAAAGGAGGTGTTGATAATGGCGACTTTGTCGCCTTAAAGAAATTCTTGATTAACATCAGCTCACCACATCCAGCCTCAAAGGTAACGCTCACGTTCCTGGGATTACAACTTGATAATAAATTCAGTTCGGTGGAGGACACCACAGAACTGCAGAAACGCCTTAACAAATCTGTATTTGCAATTCGAGTGTTAGCAGACATAGGCGACATAAAAATGAAAAAGCTTGCATACTTTGCCTACTTTCATTCCATAATGTCATATGGTATAATATTTTGGGGTAACTCTTCAAGTCAAACAAAAGTTTTCAGAGTCCAAAAGCGTGTAATATGTATTATTAGTGGAGTAAATTCAAGGACGTTCTGTAGAAACCTCTTCAAAGAACGGGCTATACAAACTACTGCCTCTCAGTAAATTTACTCCTTAATGAAATTTGTCCTAAATAATATATCTCTTTTTCCAACAAACAGCTCAGTTCATACATACAATACCAGGAACAAAAATGATCTTTACAAGGACTTAAAAGCACTTACTTTAGTTCAAAAAGGGGTCCACTACTCATGAACACTCATCTTCAATAATTTGCCAGCAAACATAAAAAATTTAGTTACAAATAAAGATCAGTTTAAAAGACGTACTAGTTGCCAACTCCTTCTACTCCACTGACGAATTTTTTAATAGAAACAAAAGATGTATTGCGTATATTCATACTATTAGTATTGTTATTTCAGCTTAAAGAAAATGACATGTTTCACATCCACGACGATCTCCTCAGCACGGATCTATGGAACGAAAAATCTAATCTAATGTAACCTAGTGCGAGATTTGAATAGACATCATCATTCAGATGTAGGAACGCGCCGATCATCTTTCTTCTATGTGTAACAACTCTTTGGGCAAACCAAAAGTTATCCCTGAATTCAACTTACCTGTAAGAGATGTAGAAGTACTATCTAAATAAACATATGAAAATTTGTGCCGGATCGGGACTCGAACCCAGATTTGGCGCTTATCGCGAGTGGCTCCTTTACCCCTTGAGCTCCCGAGTATGCTCCCCAGTTCTTTTGGGCCGGCCGGTGTGGCCGTGCGGTTCTAAGCGCTTCAGTTTGTAACTGTGTGACCACTACGGTCGCAGGTTCGAGTCCTGCCTCGGGCATGGATGCGTGTGATGTCCTTAGGTTAGTTAGGTTTAAGTAGTTCTAAGTTCTAGGGGACTGATGGCCACAGAAGTTAAGTCCCATAGTGCTCAGAGCCATTTGAATCATTTTGAAGTTCTTTTGGAAATTTGTGTTAAGTTCCTATTGGGCCAAACTGCTGAGGTCATCGGTCCTTAGGCTTACACACTACGTAAGCTAACTTAAACTAACTTACACTAAGGAGAACACACACACGCATGCCCGAGGGAGGACTTGAACTTCCGACGGGGGAAGCCGCGCGAACTGTAGCGAGGCGTCCCAGACTTCGCAGCTATCACCACGCGCAACCCCAGTTCTTTCCCAACTTCCATATGCCACACACCAATTTCTTCTCATAGAGTATTAATTCATTTATCCACATGAGGACACCTTGTGACTCCTGTGAAGGTTTTAGAATAAACACACAAGAAATCGTGGAGTATCGTCATTTTAGTCACAGTTCCCTGCACAGGAACACATGAGATGTGCAAATGTGCTTAAATGAATTTATAATCTATGAGAAGATATAGATAGGTGTGTGACATGTAGATGTTTAAGATGGTCCAGGGAGCGTGCTTGGTTAGCGTAAGTGGTAGTCTGCCTTTAGCGCTGGAGCATTTTCGAGATGTTTACGTACTTCAGCGGCTTTCGCACAGGTGAGTCTTTCGAAGTAAATTGCCGATTCACATCGCAAATCGATGCAGAAATTCAGCTTCCCGGGTGAGCATGCACATCCCAAAGTGCTGGAAGTAGAATGATTTCTTCGAGACAATGTAACTATCCCTTGTACTAATTTTGTTCGAATACTCTTCTCAGTTGTCAGCAGTGTAGTTTATGTTATATTTGTAACAACTGATGCTGCATCAATGTGAAGTTAGATAAGTCGGGACACGCGCTCAAGCTCCGACATTCGCACGGTAACATTAGTCCAGTGTCTGTAGATCATAGAGGCCTCGGACTCAGGACAATCTGCTTATTCGAACTCTCATTCAAAGTGGCATCAGATGACATGGCGCCTGCAGTCAGGTCCTATGGGACGAACCACAGCCAAGTTGTAAAGAAGTGGGCACAGTTCACTACCTAACCAGAACTGAATGGAGTGAGACTGATACACAATCACCTGAGTAAGCTTATTACAACCTACCTCTGCATCAGGGGATGCAAAGCAATCATCATATATGACGGCCAGACAAACGCCTGCTTGGGTTGTGTAAAAGTGTCTGCAGAGGTCGATTACTCAGCTGGAGCCTACAGATCTGATGCCTTCCACAACCCAGACATCTTTACTTCTCACATATGTAACAGCACTTCGGACAGATCCCAATCAGATGCAAGGGCCTGACCACCCACACGATCTCTCGCAACCACCGATTTCAAGACGGGACAAAGAGGGCAGCCATTGCTTAACACAGTCCACCTTCTACTCTGCCGGAAGGAGGTATGGCAGTTAATGCAACGGTTGTGCCTGTGGCTCCCTTTGTGCTTGGACGCTGGAATTCACTTCCATCATCTAACGCAGAGATGCACACTCAGAAACAGCGGTCGACAAAGAGGCATGAGAACTGAAAGATGACTTCGGCTGGCGGACTCACGACACAGTCACGATCTGACGCGATCTCTCACCACCACAATGGACTTCCGATCGATGTCTCCATTTTGGATTTTTAAGCATCTCCTTTCATCAGGCTGGTTGGAGATTTGCTCTTGTCAGATGTGCAGTTGTTGACTGCCGGTCAACACGCCGAACGCTACCCTGTGTCATGCGAACAGCCATCACGTGTCACTGAGCAGACTTCTAAAGACCTAACCACTCACCCAATGACATGGGCAGATCATATTGTCCCCAAGTCTTTGGCCAATCATGCACAAGCGACTGTTACTTCAGGGGTATATGAATGATAGAATTTTTTGTGCAGTGAAGGGGCAGCTCAGCATAGTTGATCTGCTGCTACAATAACACCTTCTCCCCCTGTTGGTGTGAACTTCCCACCACCTGTGCACCAGCAGCAAGCCTACATAATTGCCTCCATCAATGTCAGCATGATCGGCACACGTATCAAACTTCAACTGCTGTACGATATACCCAGGGCAGCGGACGTAGGTGCTTTCCTGCAGAAAGTTCGACTGGATACCTAACGAGACCTCTAGGAGTTTGCTGATTACGTCACCCCTACTGCCATAGGAGGCAGTGGAACGGCTCGTGTGAGATAGAGTAGAGGTAAGCAATGTTATGTACTTGCCATTGGCTTAGGGATTGGGGTTCAATATGCAGGGGACTCAGTCTGTTAATGTTTGTGCCTTTTCTGGGTCAGATAAAAGTGGTATCGGTCTCATGGTTTCATGTGAAAGAAATTATGCCTCTCCTCATCGGCCTTTATGACTGGCGGAGACTTAAATAGCGTGCTGTCTCAGAAAGACCAACCAAACTATATTCCACACCCAAATTGCGTCTATTGATACAACACTTATGACACACTGGTACTTGAAAGGTGTTACATGGTAATCGCCTTGGCTTTGCTCATGTGACCAGTCATTCTTCCAGCAGACTCGATTGCATTTATGTGCCCTCTGAGCCTGAGATGGTGATTCTAGCACGGAGCACTGGCCCATGGCTTTCTTGGGCCATAGCGCATACATCTGCACAGTCAACCTTCGAAGGCAGGAGACGGAGGTTATAGATACTGAACCTGGTCCTCTTATGGAATCATTAATGTAGTCAACTCATAGCGAGAACATGAGCCTCATGTGAATATAAACTACTATAGTATCTGTTGCTGCTTCAATGCTGACTCAAATGAATGAAACCAGCTTTATAATGTGTTCTTGTTAGTAACAGTAGGGAAACATCACTATGGCACCTTACGAGACCGCTAGGAGTCTGCTGCTTAAGTCACCCGACTCCCATAGGAGGCAGTGGAACGGCTGTCCTTGTGTGCGATGGAACAGAGTAAACAAAGTAACGTATTTGGCATTAGCATGTGGATTGTGGTTCAGTATGTGAGGGACTCAATCTGTTAATGTCTCTACCCCTTCTGGGGTAAGCTTTGTGCTTACGAGAGGGCAGAGGAGCAGACAGAGGTTTAGGGCAGTCTCCTGCCCTTGTGGTGGGAAACTGCCCCTAAAGGCAGAAGAATCAACAATGATCAACGGCTTGAGGATGCAGAAGCCAATGGAAATCACTGCATTGAAGACATGTAACGTATATCCACAAGACATGTGACCTGTAATTGAACAAGTGTCACCATGATCTTTCCTTGGACGCTCTTCTCCGAAAACATACAGTGCTCTCGTCAACCCCTGATCGTCAGGTGGTGATCCGTTGTTCCAAATTGAAGATTCTCACCCTTACCCGCCAAAGGTTTGAAGTTGTTGTGGTGCAAGCGAGATGTTAGCACAGGATTGGCGAAGAACCTCTCTCTATGCGCCACATTATCTCCATATGGCTCCAAAGACAACGAATATTGGTACATAATCTGGATCTCATGGATGGTTGCGTTCGCCGACCACTATTACAGACTATGTTAGGAGATGCGCCGTGATCATGCCTCGGCAGCAGTTCCCCAACCCTCACTGGCACTCTTGATGATATGGCACCAGCTTCCCTTTTGGAGGGGATCACTGGCGATGATTGATGATGCGGACGTCCTTGCCAAGGAGGTAATTAATGAATCACTGGGACCATACGGTTTTCCGTTCGAATTCTACTGGACCCTTAAGGGTCTGATGGCTCCAGAGTTGAAGGAGATGTTCCAAGAATTGCTGTCATTAGCGGTTCCCACTGCGCCGCCTTTCGTGTAAGGTCTCTTTATACCGGTGTCCAATCCAGCTGGAAGCATGAGGATTCAATATTACCACCCTCATCAACCGTGATTTCAAGGTCTTCATCAGAATCTTGATGATGTGTGTTATGGGAGTATTGGGCCAAGTTATTACATGTGAACAAACGTTTTTTGGGGTGGGGGGCAGTAATATGCAAAAGGCCCTTAGTGACTATCGAGGTGTGAGCGCCCTTGCATCAACCTGTAAGTGGCACGTTGCCTTGGTCTCCATAAAGTGAGCCATTCTTTCCTAGCTGCCATGATAGATCGTATTGCCTTTCATATGGCCTTCCCTGCAGCCTTTATCAGGGCGATCATTTGCATTCTCCATGGTGCCTCATCGAGGGTGATCAGTAAAGGTTAGGTGGGAGGACACATCCTGATCTTATGTTCGGTCTGACAGGGCTGTCCCCTCTCAATAAATCTCTATGCAATAGCGAAGGAGCTGTTTCTAAGTGGGCTGCAACATATTTTGAATATCTCGCTGAGAGTGCAGTGCTCACATGGATGATCTAGTCTTTTTCGCCCGTTCTGAAGAATAGATCTGGATGGTGCTAGAGTGGATGGAGCAGTATAGGAAGGCAGGAGACAGCAATATGAATGTGGCCAAGTCACGTGCCTTGGAAATCGTCAGAGGGCTCCAAGAGAGGAGTGTTTCCTGGTGCAGGAAATGGATACACATTGGTGTTCTCTGGACTTTGTACTTACGAGAGGGCAGAGCAGCAGACAGTTAGGGCACTCTCTTGCCTTTGGGGTGGTAAACTGACCCCGAAGGCAGAAGAATCAACAATGATCAACGGCATGAGTATGCAGAAGCCAATGGAAATCAATGCATTAGACACATAATGAGTATCCACAGGACCTGTGGCCTGTACTTGAATAAATGTCACGATGATCTCTTCATAGGCAAAAGATTCCGGAGTAGTCCCCGCTTCGTGAGGGGACTGCCAAGGGGGAGGCAACGAAAGGATAACGTTCATCAAGTCAGGCCGTGGAATGTCAGAAGCTTGAACGCGGTAAGAAAGCTACAAAACCTGAAAAGGGATATGCAAAGGCTAAATCTAGATACAGTAGGGGTCAGTGGAGAGAAATGGAAAGAAGACATCTGGTCAGATGAACATAGGGTAATATCAACAGCAGCAGAAAATGATATAACAGGAGTTGGATTCATTATGAATAGGAAGGTAAGGCAGAGAATGTATTACTATGATCAGTCCAGTGATAGGGTTGATCTTATCAGAATCGACAGCAAACCAACACCGACGACGATAGTTCATGTATACTTGCCGGCGCCGCAATCTGAATATGAAAAGATAGAGAAAGTATATGAAGATATTGAAAGGGAGATGAAAATCTAATAGTCATGGGGACAAAAGGAAAGGTTACTGGAAAATATGGGCTTCGGGCAAAGAATAAGAGAGTGGAGAGAGACTAATTGAGTTTTGTAATAAATTTCAGTTAATAGTAGTGAATACCCTATTCAAGAATTACAAGAGGAAGAAGAATACTGGGAAAAGGCCAAATGATACGGGAGATTTCAGTTAGGTTACATCATGGTCAGATGGGATTCCAAATCAGATACCGGATTGCAAGGCGAATCCAGGTGGAGATATAGACTCAGATCACAATGCAGAGGTGATGAAGAGTAGGCTGAAGTTTAAGAGATTAGTCAGAAAGAATCAACACGCAAAGAAGTGGGATACAGAAGTACTAAGAAATGACGCGATATGCTTGAAATTATAGAAGCTATAGGTACAACAATAAGGAATAACTCAGTAGGCAGTACTGTTGAAGAGGAAATAGGGCAATCACAGAACGTGGAAAGAAAAACGTAGGTACAAAAAAAAAGCCACAACACAGAGCAAACTATGTAAACGAGTATTTTCCGAGTAATGCGGAGAAGTTACAGTAAAAATCCCCCAAAACAAATATAACACTTGTAAATAATGTTGCACCAAATACAATTATGTTACTTCCAACCACAGAGAAAGAAGTCAATAAAACTGTTCAAAAACAAAAATTAAAAACTTTGTAGGCTTAGATGAAGTACCAATGTGTGTGCTGAAACAATGCATAGAGATTGTACAAGGCCCCATAACAAATATAATAAATGCATTGTTCACATCAGGGATATTTCCAGAGCAGTTAAAACAGGCAAGAGTTGTACCTTTGCTTAAGAAAGGCAATGCAAAAGACATAGAATATTACTGGCACACCATGCTGTCAGCATTCTCAAAAATAATAGAAGCAATTATGAAAGACAGATTAAAGAAGTGACTTCTGAAATTTTCCCGGCGTATTTGTTCTTCTAATAATTTCCGCGTATGCAGCCGGATCCCGTCGACATTCTGCCACGATATTTCGGCCCAGAGACTTCCGGCCATCATCAGGTGAGTACACAACTACTGAAGAGCCCAGGTGCAGTCGCGGTATTTATGCCGATTCTCGCGCACGTGTTGACATGCGCGGCATAGCCGAGTTGTACGTGCTGCCCTCGGTGGTGAAAGTAAAAGATCATCTAGTCATTGAGTATCGAATGACGCTGTCTATTCCGCTGTGAATGTATAATTTTAATAACAGGATTCCAATTTTTACCCAGTTGAAAGCCGTTGTCACGATTTATAAGATTATCGGCAAGACGTATTTCCACTGATTCCTTGATTACGGAATCCCAAAATCCGGAAACCGGAGCTAAAATTTTTGTTCCATTGTATTCCATTGAATGTCCCAATGAAATACAGTGCTCTGCTACTGCCGATTTTGACGGTTGCCGCAGACGGGTGTATCTTTCATGTTCTGTACATCGTTCATGGACAGTTCTTGTCGTCTGGCCAATATATGCAGAGCCACATTCACAGGGAATTTTGTAGACGCCTGCTTTCTTCAGTTGTAAATCGTCTTTAACGGATCCAACCAGGGCCCGGTTCTTTGCTGGTGGACGGAAGATAACCTTGATTTTATTCTTCTTCAGTAATCGACCTATTTTCGACGACACATTCCCGGCGTATGGAAGAAACGCAGTTGATTTAAAGTCGTCATCAGCGTCCTCAGTGCGCTGCTTCTTGTTATGACAGTTGCGCATGGCCTTTCTTATTTGGCGTGAAGTGTAGCCATTCTCTTTAAAAACCTGCTCCAAGTGTTCTAATTCTGCGTGGAGGTTTTCATCGTCCGATATTACATGCGCTCGATGTATTAAGGTACTGAGAACACCGACTGTTTGTGCTGGGTGGTGGCAGCTTGACGCCTGGAGATACAGATCTGTGTGAGTCTGTTTCCTGTACACAGAATGTCCTAATGACCCATCATTTTTACGGCATACTAGCACGTCTAGAAATGGTAAAGTGCCATCTTTTTCAATCTCCATCGTGAATTTGATGTTCTCATGTAAAGAGTTTAAATGGTGAAGGAATTTCTCCAGTTCCTGTCTGCCATGAGGCCATACAACAAAAGTATCATCTACGTACCGCCAGAAGACCGTAGGCTTTAAGACAGCAGACTCAAGTGCTTTCTCCTCAAAGTCCTCCATAAAGAGATTAGCTACCACAGGGGACAGAGCTTGCCAGTTAGTTTATTCAGCATTTCTGTGACTCTCTGATAGACCATAAGATCTTGTGAGCGTTTATGCTGCCGTTTTCTGTACACGTTCAGTATGGATTATTAATCATATTTGCTATGGATCCCACATACCTGAGCAATATTCTAGGATGGGTCACATCAGTGATTTGTAAACAGTATACACTTCCCCAGTTTCTACTAATAAACCGAAGTCTACCACCTGTTTTACCAACGACATAGCCTATGTGATAATTCCATTCTCTATAAATCGTTACACCCGTTACACACGTTACAACACGTCGGGTTGACGGAGGAGATAGAGGAGATCCAAAGAAGAGCGGCGCGTTTCGTCACAGGGTTGTTTGGTAACCGTGATAGCGTTACGGGGATGTTTAACAAACTCAAGTGGCAGAATCTGCAAAAGAGGCGCTCTGCATCGCGGCGTAGCTTGCTCGCCAGGTTTCGAGAGGGTGCGTTTCTGGATGAGGTATCGAATATATTGCTTCCCCCTACTTACACCTCCCGAGGAGATCACGAATGTAAAATTAGAGAGATTAGAGCGCGCACGGAGGCTTTCCGGCTGTCGTTCTTCCCGCGAACCATACGCGACTGGAACAGGAATGGGAGGTAATGACAGTGGCACGTAAAGTGCCCTCCGCCATACACCGTTGTGTGGCTTGTGGAGTATAAATGTAGATGTAGATGTAGATTTGTACGAGGTGACTGACTCCAACCGTGGATCAAGTGATACTGTACCCACGGGATACTTCGTTCTTTTTTCGTTTTGTAAAGTGTCCAGTTTTAAATTTCTGAAAATTTAAAATAATTTGCTTATCTTTGAAGCACGTTGAAATCTTATCAAAGCTTGTCTAAATATTTATTCAGCTTCTTTCAGACAGTACTCCAATATAGATAACTGCATCATTTGCTGTCTGAGGTTCGTTAAATTGTCTGCAAGGTCATTAAGAGACACTGAAAATATCACACCAAACAAAACTAAGTTAACATAAAGCAATGAAATTTCAGAAATACATTTGTCTAGGTAACATATTTATGTGATTAACATTGCAAGATCACAGGATAATGTAAACGCGATATTGAAAATGTAAAATGCTGGTACATTAATAGCCGCAGGAATGTTCAGTGCAAGCATGCTCAATTACATACATTGTATTGTACAGGTGCCGGAGTTCAGTTTGTGGGATGGAGTTACAGACCTGTCGCACGTGGTCGGTCAATACACGGACGGTTAATGTTGGTTGGGAATGACGCTCGAGTTGTCATCCGATGGTGTCCCATATGTGCTCGACTGGAGACACTTCTGCTGATCGCGCAGGCCAAGGCAGTATGTCGACACTCTATAGAGCATGTTGGATTACAACTGTGCTATATGTTGTAAGCTACCGCTTCTGTTTTTGCTCTTTTCTGCTGATGGGTAAGCCTGCGAACCGAACGTATAAGTGAAAAATTTTGTACAACGGATTTTATAACCCTAATTTGTCGCCCTGACAATTTATACGCTCTCCAGAAGGGTAAGCTTATCCTTTGCTCTATATGTGACGTTAACTAGTCGTATGCAAGTCTGGTTTGTTTCTAACCATATACTCAGTAAATGCTAGAATGTTCAGATGTGCTGACCTACAAACTCTGCCTCCACCAGGTGGTTGCAAACATGAAATACACAATTAAGGAGATAATAAAATGACAAAGGAAAGTACTAGCTATGAAATGATACCCTCAGTAGTGTTAAATTCTTTACTCTTCTGCAACCTACTCTATACAAGATTACGCAGTACAAGCAACATTTTAGTTCTGCTTATTCACATTTGGTAATCGCTCTGTCTGGCCTTGTCCTGTGATATATTCGCGGTCGTTAATTCAAGCGCGGAATGCTGACATCAGCTATGGCAATTGCAATTATATTTAGAACTACACTCGCGACTAGCAATGTCAAGCCTCAGCATAGAATGAAAAAGACACGTGATCAGCAATTTACTTTACTTCCCTAACCACCATTGCGAATGTACGACCACTACAGTGATTTAACGCTTATCGCTGCAAAGGTTCTCGTCTCAGCGAGATGACTTAAATATTCTGCCTCACCAAAAGCTTCCGTAGGCACCTCCACGGCTTCCGTGGAACACCAAACGATCCTCAGGCTCTCGCTACAAGTACTCTGTCCTACTAACGAGATCGCACACCTCGCTAGGACCAACCTCTCTCCTCGACGCCCCAGGAACAATTGTTTCCTAGTCGCTACGCTTTTTCGTAACTCCTGTTCTTTTTTTCTTTCCCCCTTTAATGTGTGTGACCAATCATGTTGCTGGAAGGCGTTGCGAGCGCCCACCAATCTCAGTTTTGCAACCGACCTAAGGTTCTAGAAGCTTCCAGACTGTTCCAGAAGCTTCCAGACTGTTCCAGAAGCTTCCGCTCCGGCCGTTGGGAAAACCATCTACACGCCGCCACGCATTTTGTGAGCGAGCCCCTGTGTCTTCTCCTTGTCCTCGGCCACGTGGCTCCCGCTAAGCTGCGGTCCACCCACCTGGGGTTTCCAGTAGCTTGCGGGCGCTGTTGTCTTCAGCTCTCAGGCCTGCCTGCCTCGCTTGTGTCTTTCCCGTTCTCCTGCCAGCCTCCCGTCTCCGTCCGCTTTACTATCGCCCAACGTGCAGATATTCTGCTACAAATTAAGATCCCTAGCCGACGTCAGTATCGTTAATGGTTTCCTGTCTCGACGTTTATACTATTAAAGGGTCTTCTTTCCAGAGTGGTAGTTGTAATTTGGCTCAAAATGATGCCACCTTACAATATATGAGCGAGTGTTATCCTGGGAAACACCTTCTGGAATGCTGTTCATGAATGGCAGCTCAACAGGTTGAAGACTGGCGTACAAACTTGCAGACAGTGCTCCTGGTGTTATACAAAATTACACCCGAGACTAATTCCAGGCGTAGGTACAGTGCGTCTAGTATGCAGACAGGATGGCTGCACGCCCTCAACTGGCCTCCTTCAAAACAACATACAACCATTACTGGCACCCAGGGAGATTAAGATTTCATCAGAAAATACAACAAACCTCTACCCCACCGCTCTCCAGTGAGCTCTCGCTGTACGCAACTGAAGTCGCAGAAGGCGGTGGTTTGGGGTCATTGGAATTCACGCAACAGGGCTTCTGGCTCGGAGCTGTCCTTGAAGTACCGATTTGTGAACAGTTCGTTGTGTTTCTGTGCTGCTCATATTGCTGCGACAGAAGCAGTACGATGCGCCAGTGTCATCCGCCGAACACGGTGGCCCACTCACTCGGTAACGCCACGTGACCATTAGGAGCCGTGTCATCTTGCGACCGTTGACTCTCATGACCAGCGCTGCCGGCAGTCAGGTACAGTGGCTACATTCTTGCAAAGTCTTTTTGTAATATCGCAGAAGGAACATCCACGCCTCTCGTAGCCCTATTACACAACCTCGTTCAAACTCAAGGAGGGGTTGGTAATGGCGACTTTGTCGCCTTAAAGAAATTCTTGAGTAGCATAAGCTCACCACGTCCAGCCTCAAAGGTAACGCTCACGTTCCTGGGATTACAACTTGATAATAAATTCAGTTGGGAGGAGCACACCACAGAACTGCAGAAACGCCTTAACAAATCTGTATTTGCAATTCGAGTGTTAGCAGACATAGGCGACATAAAAATGAAAAGGCTTGCATACTTTGCCTACTTTCATTCCATAATGTCATTTGGCGTAATATTTTGGGGTAACTCTTCAACTCAAACAAAAGTTTTCAGAGTCCAAAAGCGTGTAATACGTATTATTTGTGGAGTAAATTCAAGGACGTTCTGTAAAAACCTCTTCAAAGAACGGGGTATACAAACTACTGCCTCTCAGTAAATTTACTCCTTAATGAAATTTGTCCTAAATAATATATCTCTTTTTCCAACAAACAGCTTAGTTCATACATACAATACCAGGAACAAAAATGATCTGCACAAGGACTTAAAAGCACTTACTTTAGTTCAAAAAGGGGTCCACTACTCAGGCACACTCATCTTCAATAATTTGCCAGCAAACATAAAAAATTTAGTTACAAATAAAGATCAGTTTAAAAGACGTACTAGTGGCCAACTCCTACTCCATTGACGAAGTTTTTAATAGAAACAAATGATGTATTGCATATATTCATACTATTAGTATTGTTATTTCAGCTTAAAGAAAATTACATGTTTCACATCCACGAGGATCACCTCAGCACGGATCTATGGAGCGAAAAATCTAATCTAATCTAATCTAGTGCGAGATTTGAATAGACATCATCCTTCAGATGTAGGAACACGCCTATGATCTTTCTTCTATGTGTAACAACTCTTTGGGCAAACCAAAAGTTATCCCTGATTTCAACTTAACTGTAAAAGATGTAGAAGTACTATGTAAATAAACATATGAAAATTTGTGCCGGATCGGGACTCGAACCCAGATTTGGCGCTTATCGCGAGTGGCTCCTTTACCCCTTGAGCTCCCGAGTATGCTCCCCAGTTCTTTTGGGCCGGCCGGTGTGGCCGTGCGGTTCTAAGCGCTTCAGTTTGTAACTGCGTGACCACTGCGGTCGCAGGTTCGAGTGCTGCCTCGGGCATGGATGCGTGTGATGTCCTTAGGTTAGTTAGGTTTAAGTAGTTCTAAGTTCTAGGGGACTGATGGCCACAGAAGTTAAGTCCCATAGTGCTCAGAGCCATTTGAATCATTTTGAAGTTCTTTTGGAAATTTGTGTTAAGTTCCTATCTGGCCAAACTGCTGAGGTCATCGGTCCTTAGGCTTACACACTACGTAAGCTAACTTAAACTAACTTACACTAAGGAGAACACACACACGCATGCCCGAGGGAGGACTTGAACTTCCGACGGGGGAAGCCGCGCGAACTGTAGTGAGGCGTCCCAGACTTCGCAGCTATCACCACGCGCAACCCCAGTTCTTTCCCAACTTCCATATGCCACACACCAATTTCTTCTCATAGAGTATTAATTCATTTATCCACATGAGGACACCTTGTGACTCCTGTGAAGGTTTTAGAATAAACACACAAGAAATCGTGGAGTATCGTCATTTTAGTCACAGTTCCCTGCACAGGAACACATGAGATGTGCAAATGTGCTTAAATGAATTTATAATCTATGAGAAGATATAGATAGGTGTGTGACATGTAGATGTTTAAGATGGTCCAGGGAGCGTGCTTGGTTAGCGTAAGTGGTAGTCTGCCTTTAGCGCTGGAGCATTTTCGAGATGTTTACGTACTTCAGCGGCTTTCGCACAGGTGAGTAAATTGCCGATTCACATCGCAAATCGATGCAGAAATTCAGCTTCCCGGGTGAGCATGCACATCCCAAAGTGCTGGAAGTAGAATGATTTCTTCGAGACAATCTAACTATCCCTTGTACTAATTTTGTTCGAATACTCTTCTCAGTTGTCAGCAGTGTAGTTTATGTTATATTTGTAACAACTGATGCTGCATCAATGTGAAGTTAGATAAGACGGGACACGCGCTCAAGCTCCGACATTCGCACGGTAACATTAGTCCAGTGTCTGTAGATCATAGAGGCCTCGGACTCAGGACAATCTGCTTATTCGAACTCTCATTCAAAGTGGCATCAGATGACATGGCGCCTGCAGTCAGGTCCTATGGGACGAACCACAGCCAAGTTGTAAAGAAGTGGGCACAGTTCACTACCTAACCAGAACTGAATGGAGTGAGACTGATACACAATCACCTGAGTAAGCTTATTACAACCTACCTCTGCATCAGGGGATGCAAAGCAATCATCATATATGACGGCCAGACAAACGCCTGCTTGGGTTATGTAAAAGTGTCTGTAGAGGTCGATTACTCAGCTGGAGCCTACAGATCTGATGCCTTCCACAACCCAGACATCTTTACTTCTCACATATGTAACAGCACTTCGGACAGATCCCAATCAGATGCAAGGGCCTGACCACCCACACGATCTCTCGCAACCACCGATTTCAAGACGGGACAAAGAGGGCAGCCATTGCTTAACACAGTCCACCTTCTACTCTGCCGGAAGGAGGTATGACAGTTAATGCAACGGTTGTGACTGTGGCTCCCTTTGTGCTTGGACGTTGGAATTCACTTCCATCATCTAACGCAGAGATGCACACTCAGAAACAGCGGTCGACAAAGAGGCATGAGAACTGAAAGATGACTTCGGCTGGCGGACTCACGACACAGTCACGATCTGACGCGATCTCTCACCACCACAATGGACTTCCGATCGATGTCTCCATTTTGGATTTTTAAGCATCTCCTTTCATCAGGCTGGTTGGAGATTTGCTCTTGTCAGATGTGCAGTTGTTGACTGCCGGTCAACACGCCGAACGCTACCTTGTGTCATGCGAACAGCCATCACGTGTCACTGAGCAGACGTCTAAAGACCTAACCACTCACCCAATGACATGGGCAGATCATATTGTCCCCAAGTCTTTGGCCAATCATGCACAAGCGACTGTTACTTCAGGGGTATATAATGATAGAATTTTTTGTGCAGTGAAGGGGCAGCTCAGCATAGTTGATCTGCTGCTACAATAACACCTTCTCCCCCTGTTGGTGTGAACTTCCCACCACCTGTGCACCAGCAGCAAGCCTACATAATTGCCTCCATCAATGTCAGCATGATCGGCACACGTATCAAACTTCAACTGCTGTACGATATACCCAGGGCAGCGGACGTAGGTGCTTTCCTGCAGAAAGTTCGACTGGATACCTAACGAGACCTCTAGGAGTTTGCTGATTACGTCACCCCTACTGCCATAGGAGGCAGTGGAACGGCTCGTGTGAGATAGAGTAGAGGTAAGCAATGTTATGTACTTGCCATTGGCTTAGGGATTGGGGTTCAATATGCAGGGGACTCAGTCTGTTAATGTTTGTGCCTTTTCTGGGTCAGATAAAAGTGGTATCGGTCTCATGGTTTCATGTGAAAGAAATTATGCCTCTCCTCATCGGCCTTTATGACTGGCGGAGACTTAAATAGCGTGCTGTCTCAGAAAGACCAACCAAACTATATTCCACACCCAAATTGCGTCTATTGATACAACACCTATGACACACTGGTACTTGAAAGGTGTTACATGGTAATCGCCTTGGCTTTGCTCATGTGACCAGCCATTCTTCCAGCAGACTCGATTGCATTTATGTGCCCTCTGACCCTGAGATGGTGATTCTAGCACGGAGCACTGGCCCATGGCTTTCTTGGGCCATAGTGCATACATCTGCACAGTCAACCTTCGAAGGCAGGAGACGGAGGTTATAGATACTGAACCTGGTCCTCTTATGGAATCATGAATGTAGGCAACTCATAGCGAGAACATGAGCCTCATGTGAACATAAACTGCTATAGTATCTGTTGCTGCTTCAATGCTGACTCAAATGAATGAAACCAGCTTTATAATGTGTGCTTGTTAGTAACAGTAGGGAAACATCACTATGGCACCTTACGAGACCTCTAGGAGTCTGCTGCTTAAGTCACCCGACTCCCATAGGAGGCAGTGGAACGGCTGTCCTTGTATGCGATGGAACAGAGTAAACAAAGTAACGTATTTGCCATTAGCATGTGGATTGTGGTTCAGTATGTGAGGGACTCAATCTGTTAATGTCTCTACCCCTTCTGGGGTAAGCTTTGTGCTTACGAGAGGGCAGAGGAGCAGACAGAGGATTAGGGCAGTCTCCTGCCCTTGGGGTGGGAAACTGCCCCTAAAGGCAGAAGAATCAACAATGATCAACGGCTTGAGCATGCAGAAGCCAATGGAAATCACTGCATTGAAGACGTGTAACGTATATCCACAAGACATGTGACCTGTAATTGAACAAGTGTCACCATGATCTTTCCTTGAACGCTCTTCTCGTCAACCCCTGATCGTCAGGTGGTGATCCGTTGTTAAAAATTGAAGATTCTTACCCTTACCCACCATAGGTTTGAAGTTGTTGTGGTGCAAGCGAGATGTTAGCACAGGATTGGCGAAGAACCTCTCTCTATGCGCCCCATTATCTCCATATGGCTCCAAAGACAACGAATATTGGTACATACTCTGAATCTCATGGATGGTTGCGTTCTCAGACCACTAATACAGACTATGTTTGGAGATGCGCCGTGATCATGCCTCGGCAGCAGTTCCCCAAACCCTCACTGGCACTCTTGATGATATGTCACCAGCTTCCCTTTTGGAGGGGATCACTGGCGATGATTGATGATGCGGACGTCCTTGCCAAGGAGGTAATTAATGAATCACTGAGACCATACGGTTTTCCGTTCGAATTCTACTGGACCCTTAAGGGTCTGATGGCTCCAGAGTTGAAGGAGATGTTCCAAGAATTGCTGTCATTAGCGGTTCCCACTGCGCCGCCTTTCGTGTAAGGTCTCTTTATACCGGTGTCCAATCCAGCTGGAAGCATGAGGATTCAATATTACCACTCAATCACCCTCATCAACCGTGATTTCAAGATCTTCATCAGAATCTTGATGATGTGTCTTATGGGAGTATTGGGCCAAGTTATTACATGTGAACAAACGTTTTTTGGGGTGGGGGACAGTAATATGCAAAAGGCCCTTAGTGACTATCGAGGTGTGAGCGCCCTTGCATCATCCTGTAAGTGGCACGTTGCCTTGGTCTCCATAAAGTGAGCCATTCTTTCCTAGCTGCCATGATAGATCGTATTGCCTTTCATATGGCCTTCCCTGCAGCCTTTATCAGGGCGACCATTTGCATTCTCCATGGTGCCTCATCGAGGGTGATCAGTAAAGGTTAGGTGGGAGGACACATCCTGATCTTATGTTCGGTCTGACAGGGCTGTCCCCTCTCAATAAATCTCTATGCAATAGCGAAGGAGCTGTTTCTAAGTGGGCTGCAACATATTTTGAATATCTCGCCGAGAGTGCAGTGCTCACATGAATGATCTAGTCTTTTTCCCCCGTTCTGAAGGGTAGATCTGGATGGTACTAGAGTGGATGGAGCAGTATAGGAAGGCAGGAGACAGCAATATGAATGTGGCCAAGTCACGTGCCTTGGAAATCGTCAGAGGGCTCCAAGAGAGGAGTGTTTCCTGGTGCAGGAAACGGATACACATTGGTGCTCTCTGGACTTTGTACTTACGAGAGGGCAGAGGAGCAGACAGTTAGGGCACTCTCTTGCCCTTGGGGTGGTAAACTGACCCTGAAGCCAGAAGAATCAACAATGATCAACGGCATGAGTATGCAGAAGCCAATGGAAATCAATGCATTAGACACATAATGAGTATCCACAGAACCTGAGCTCTTCATAGGCAAAAGATTCCGGAGTAGTCCCCCCTTCGTGAGGGGACTGCCAAGGGGGAGGCAACGAAAGGATAACGTTCATCGAGTCAGGCCGTGAAATGTCAGAAGCTTGAACGCGGTAAGGAAGCTACAAAACCTGAAAAGGGAAGTGCAAAGGCTAAATCTAGATACAGTAGGGGTCAGTGGAGAGAAATGGAAAGAAGACAAGGACATCTGGTCAGATGAACATAGGGTAATATCAACAGCAGCAGAAAATGGTATAACAGGAGTAGGATTCATTATGAATAGGAAGGTAAGGCAGAGAATGTATTACTATGATCAGTCCAGTGATAGGGTTGATCTTATCAGAATCGACAGCAAACCAACACCGACGACGATAGTTCATGTATACTTGCCGGCGCCGCAATCTGAATATGAAAAGATAGAGAAAGTATATGAAGATATTGAAAGGGAGATGGAAATCTAATAGTCATGGGGAACTGGAGTGCAATTGTAGGGGAAGGAACAAAAGGAAAGGTTACTGGAAAATATGGGCTTCGGGCAAAGAATAAGAGAGTGGAGAAAGACTAATTGAGTTTTGTAATAAATTTCAGTTAATAGTAGTGAATTACAAGAGGAAGAAGAATACTGGGAAAAGGCCAAATGATACGGGAGATTTCAGTTAGGTTACATCATGGTCAGATGGGATTCCAAATCAGATACCGGATTGCAAGGCGAATCCAGGTGGAGATGTAGACTCAGATCACAATGCAGAGGTGATGAAGAGTAGGCTGAAGGTTAAGAGATTAGTCAGAAAGAATCAACACGCAAAGAAGTGGGATACAGAAGTACTAAGAAATGACACGATATGCTTTAAATTATAGAAGCTATAGGTACAGCAATAAGGAATAACTCAGTAGGCAGCACTGTTGAAGAGGAAATAGGGCAATCACAGAACTTGGAAAGAAAAACATAGGTACAAAAAAAAAAAGCCACAACACAGAGCAAACTATGTAAACGAGCATTTTTCGAGTATTGCGGAGAAGTTACAGTAAAAATCCCCCAAAACAAATATAACACTTGTAAATAATGTTGTACCAAATACAATTATGTTACTTCCAAACACAGAGAAAGAAGTCAATAAAACTGTTCAAAAACAAAAAAATAGAAACTTTGTAGGCTTAGATGAAGTACCAATGAGTGTGCTGAAACAATGCATAGAGATTGTACAAGGCCCCGTAACAAATATAATAAATGCATTGTTCACATCACGGATATTTCCAGAGCAGTTAAAACAGGCAAGAGTTTTACTTTTGCTTAAGAAAGGCAATGCAAAAGACATAGAATATTACTGGCACACTTCCATGCTGTCAGCATTCTCAAAAATAATAGAAGCAATTATGAAAGACAGATTAATGAAGAACCTGAATAAATACAATCTTTTAAGCGAATCACAGTTTGGTTTCCGAAGTGGCAAAAATACGGAGTTAGCTGTAGTAGAATTCACAAAAGTGTTACTTGATGGTCTTGAAAATCTTTCAAAGCGTTTGATACAGTCGACCACAATATCCTATTAAATAAATTAGAAGCATTAGAAATAAGAGGGGTAGCTAATGACTGGTTTCAGTCATACCTAACAGATAGGGTACAAAGAGTAGAGAGAGCACATACTTCAAATGGATCTAAACATTTAGTAAAACAATTATCAGAATCAAAATACATTAATATATGGGTTCCACAAGATAGCACGTTAGGACCAATACTGCTCCTGATATACATCAATGACTTTCCCAATAGTGTTACTCATGATGAAAAAATTCTCTTTGCTGATGGCGGCAATATTACAGTCACTGAGAAAACAAGAGAACTCCTTGCCGGGAAAGCAAATGAAACTCTCAAGGGAGTTTATGATTGGCCAATAAGCAAAAAAGTGCCATTGAACATAAAGAAAACTAATGCCATGAATTTCAGTTTGAAGAGGAAAAATGACAATGTTAAATTAAATGTAGGTGGCATCTCTATAAACTGTGTAACAAATGCATAATTTCTAGGAATGAATATTGATTCTCAGTTGAAGTGGTGTGAACACACAAAGGTACTTGCGAACAGAGTGTCATCAACATGTTATGCCCTTAGAATCCTATCATCAGTGTGTAACATGCAGTGTCTTTGAGTTACATATTATTCATATGTACACTCAATTCTTAGCTATGGCATTCTTTTTTGGGGGATAAATGCGCAAAATATGAACACAGTTTTCAAACCCCAGAAATGAGACATAAGAACAATAACCAAAAATACTAGTGGAGTTCATTGTAAAGGTCTGTTCAAAACACTGGGGATTTTAACTGCTCCATGTGAATACATTTACCAGTCAGTTGGACATATCAAAAATAACATTGGTAATTATTACACAAACAGCTCTGTTCATGACTGCTACGTGGGATAGACTCAGCTTACATTTACCAAGAAAAAATAAACATAAAACTAAAAACAGCTTTTTCTACCAAGGAATAAAACTGTATAATAAATTATCCAAAAGAGATTAAATAAATTCCAAAAATACACTTATTTAAAAAGGCAGCTAAAAAGTACCTTCTATGCAATCCATTTTGTACATTGAAGGATTACTTATATAAAACAAAGTAGGGATTTGATAAAGAAAAGTTATACAAATAAATAATAATAATTATTATTATTATTATAAAAATCCAACATTACAGATAACACCTTCGCTTTATGTTTTTTCCCTTCTTTTTTCCTTTCTAGAAACACTTACCCCAAGCTACCATAGCACAATACAAACACCTCTTCCTCTTTCTGAGCTCAACATCTCACTCATTATGGAGGAATGCTGACTCAGTTTTTCAGGATAGAAAATGGGAAGTTGCTGTACAGAAGATGGCTCAGAGATCGCCAGTGTGTGTGTGTGTGTGTGTGTGTGTGTGTGTGTGTGTGTGTGTGTGTGTGTGTGCATGTGTTTGTGTGTGTGTGTGTGTGTGTGTGTGTGTGTGTGTGTGTGTGTGTGTGTGCATGTGTTTGTGTGTGTAGTGAGTGAAGTGTTATGAAACAATGTGTGTATAGTGAGTGCATTGACTGATAGTGAGATATGAGTGAACAGTGTGGCATTACATTACTTAATAAGCTATTTGTGAAAAAGTATTTTATACCAGAAGTAAATCTAATGATTGACTCTAACTAGAAGTCTGTAAATATATGTGTATACGAATTAGTTTATTTTAAGTTGATTTAAACTTGTAAATACTTTGACATATCCTATATCCCTGTAAGAAGAGATCTACATATGAATAAAGCTACTACTACTACTACTACAACTACTACTGAAGGTAATTGCGAAGAGACAATGGCTAACACAAAAATGCTTCAGCTGATCGATGAAAGAAGGAAGTACAAAAATGTTCAGTTTAATTCTGGAATACAGAAATACAAGTCACTTAAGAATGAAATAAATAGGAAGTGCAGGAAAGCTAATATGAAATGGCTGCGTGAAAAAAGTGAAGAAATAAAAAAAAGAAATGATTGTTCGGAGGACTAACTCAGCAGACAGGAAAGTCAAAACAACCTTCAGGGAAATTAAAAGCAAGGGATGTAACATTAAGAGTGCACCGGAAATTCAACTGTTATGCAAAGGACAGAACCGATAGGTGAAAAGAGTACACTGAAGGCCTCTATGATGGAGAGGACTTGTCTGCTATGAGTGAAGAAGAAGCAGGAGTCAATATGGAAGAGATAGGTGATCAAGTATTAGAATCAGAATTTAAGAGAGGCAGAAGGGATAGTAACATTCCATCAGAATTTCTAAAATCGTTGGGAAAGTGGCAACAAAACGACTATTCGCTTTGGTGTGACATTCCATCAGAATTTCTAAAATCATTGGGAAAGTGGCAACAAAACGACTATTCGCTTTGGTGTGTAAACTGTATGAGTCTGGCGACATACCATCTGACGTTCGGAAAAATGTCATCCACACATCTCCGAAGAGTGCAAGAACTGACAAGTGTGAGAATAATCGCACAATCAGGTTAACAGCTTGATGACAAGAATAATATTCAAAAAAATATTGGAACGGAAAATGAGGACGTGTAAGATGACGATCAGTTTGCCTTTAGGAAAGATAAATGCACCAGAGACACAATTCTGATGCTGCGCTTGATAACGGAAAAATCAAGTCACGTTCATACAATTTGGAGAAAAAGTTCTACACTGTAAAATGGTGCAAGAAGTTCGAAATTCTGAGGAAAGCAGGGATAAGCTATAGAGAGAGATGGGTAATGCACAAGAGAGCCAAGAGGGAATAATAAAAGTGGACGACGAAGAAGGAAGTGCTTGCATTAAAAAGAGTGTATGAGAGGGATGTAGTCTTTCGCCCTTTTCCATCTGTACATCGTAGAAGCACTAATTAAAATAAAAGTAAGGATCAGGAGTGGGATTAAAATTCGAGGTGAAAGGATATCAATGATACGATTCACAGGTGACATTGCTATCCTGAGCGAAAGGGAAGAAGAATTACATGATCTGATCTAATGAGTACAGAGTATGGATTGAGAGTAAATCGAAAAAAAAGTAACGAGAAATAGCAGAAATGAGAACAGAGAGAAACATAACATCAGGACAGATGATCACGATGTAGATGAAGTTAAGCAATTCTACTATCTAGGCAGCAAAATAGCCAACGACAGACGGAGCAACGAGGACATCAAAAGCAGAATAGCAGTGGCCAAGAGAAGTCTTCTTGTATGAAATATAGGCCATACAGAGATTGGAATACATCCTGCAGATAATTGAGAACTTAGGTTGTAAGTGCTACTCTGAGATGAAGAGAAGAGGAATTTTTGGGGGGGCGCATCAAACCAATTACAAGACTTAAAAAAATTATTTACGAGAGACTTCCACAGTACGACGGCGCTAAACTATAAGTTTATATTGCAAGCTCTCTGCGTAGGTATCCGAGGCTACTTCCTGTCAGCTTTAGATGCGGTCCAAAGGGTTACCTTCATTAACACCCACACGGCGTCCCGGATGCCTCATATGGCGGAAGAGCTACTGATGATTGCAGTGATGGCACAGCGGATCGGGTCGGATTTTGGTTGCTTTGATAGTGATGCCCTCACACTCCCCCCCCCCCCCACCCCCCCTCGCCGCAGAGGACTTGGACTTATCAATGTTCGAGCGCGTGCAGCAACCCTTTACATCAACACCATACTAAAAGGCGGAATCGTCGACACAGTTTCATTGGTCTCCTCACTGATGAACTGGTTCCTCCGTCCGGCATGCCCCGTGTTGCAGTCGCTCACATCGGCCCTCCAACATCAAAGCACGCTTCCTCAAAACAAAACAAAAAACAAAAAAAATCAAATGTGTGTGATATCTTATGGGACTTAACTGCTAAGGTCATCGGTCCCTAAGCTTACAAAAAACTGATTCAAATGGCTATGTGACTTAACTTCTGAGGTCATCAGTCGCTTACAACTAATTAAACCTAACTAACCTAAGGACATCACACACATCTATGCCCGAGGCAGGATTCGAACCTCCACCGGGACCAGCCGCACAGTCCATGACTTTGGCGCCCCAGACCGCTCGGCTAATAGTGCGCGGCCATGCTTCCTCGATTACAGCTATGTGCACATGAATTTCACCCGTACCAGGGCACATAGGGGCGTGATGTGTACGACGTGTTGAAGACGAATCACCTTCGTAAGTGGTTGAAAGACGCCATCCATGAGGCGTGGAGCCTACAGTGTGGCGAGCGATTGACCAAAAATACTTCACGACGTAGATCCGCGCCACCTGAAGTCCGGATCATGTAGGAAGGCGGCCCAATTTTCAGTGGTTCTGCGCATCCCCTTCCTTTAGCTGCTGGCTGCCAATAATATTCATTCTCTTTCCGAGGGGTTAGCAGCGGGCTATAGCTGGGTGGCGAGGATCTCGCTCCTCTATGCTACCTGTTGCTGTCTTTCGCGACAACCGAATTGTGTGATTGGATTGAAGAGTTCCTAGATAACAGGACGTAGCATGTCATTCTCAATGGAGAGAAGTCTTCCGAAGGAAGAGTGATTTCAGGTGTGCCGCAGGGGAGTGTTGTAGGAAACACCCCCGATTAAAATTCCTGTACTGAGTTTTGCGTTATTTGTTGAAGCCGCCAAAAAGTTAATTATTATGATTATATGACCGCGCGCGTAATGGATGAACGGCTATCGGTTTTTCTGCTGTGGTTTCAGGGGTATTTCAACCGAGTGCGGCTGTTTTGGAACTGTATAGTTGAAATGATTGAAAGTTTGTGTATTATTAAGGACCACAAAGGTTTCAGATGTACAAACTGTACGAACACACAAGTTCTGAGGCAGTTGCTACCTTCGCCTTACACGTCTAATCACAGTTATATCTTTTTATTGGTTGTTGATTTTCAGTACTTCGTCACATGCGATGCTGATGGTTAACATTCACAACAGTCCTCTCTGCATCCGCTCGCTCGACAGTCTCCACTACTACCACTCGACACTCGTCTCAATACCTACTGCAGCATTCGACAATCGACTCCTGTCTGCTATCGACCTGGGATCGGTTACTAGCATCTATGTTCGTGGGATCATGGATCCCTTACACGTTGCTGTTCGCAATATACATAAATGACCTTGTGGATAACATCGGAAGTTCACTGAGGCTTTTGGCGGATGATGCTGTAGTATATCGAGAGCTTGTAACAATGGAAAATTGCACTGAAATGCAGGAGGATCTGCAACGAAGTAATCGCGAAAGCGTTACGGAGACGGTAGACAAACTCCAGTGCAAGACTCTGCAGGAGACACTCAGTAGCTCGGTACGGGCTTTTGTTGAAGTTTCGAGAACATACCTTCACCGAGGAGTCAAGCAGTATATTGCTCCCTCCTACGTATATCTCGCGAACAGACCATGAGGATAAAATCCGAGAGATTAGAGCCCACGCCAAGGCATACAGACAATCTTTCTTTCCACGAACAATACGAGACTGGAATAGAAGGGAGAACCGATAGAGGTACTCAAAGTACCCTCCACCACACACCGTCAGGTGGCTTGCGGAGTATATGTAGATGTAGATTCATTCAATTGTCAGTTTTTTTCTTCTAGCAGTATAGTTGTGAATGAGTACCTGTAAATTTTTTAGTGAATTTAAAATAAGTGAGGTGACGACAATAAACGTGAAGTGCTTCACAAGCAAGAGAGGGGGAGATTATTTACCGCATTTATAACTTTTTCAAACTTGAAATTGAAATCAATCTCCTACTGTTGACATTTGAAGACTCAGGAACAGACTGCAGAACTGTAAAGAGAATTATAAACGAAAATGTCTGGGCTTTGGGAATCGTAGACAAAGTTGGTTTCGTCTCACCTGGAAAGGATCAAAATCGCAAGAAACATGTAACACAAATGGATGTTTGTTTTTAACAGGGATGTTTAAAGTACTCCATATGACTGCTGAATGCCCGACATCGTTAATACTTGTTACTGTAATGCATGAGAAAACTGCCTTCAAACGTAGAGCTTCGTTAATGTAAAGGACTTTAAAAGACGTTGGTTTCAGATGTGTTAAGAAGAGCGTTTTTAGTTCGAGGAAGTGACGTATAAAAATTCACGATACAAATGAAAGACTTAGTTCTACAGTGAATTGCCTCGACGAAATATGGGCCAATCAGAATAATTCCAGGATGATCTGCTGGATAATGAGTGACGGTACTGGCGGTTTTGAAGTTGTCAAAGGAATAGGTTCTCGGATAATTATTCTGCATCCTGGCTCGTCTTCTGATTTTATTCCTGAGAGTAAACTTGTACTTATGTTTAAGAAAAACAGCAGTTACCACCATGCGGAAATGAACGCTGTCAGATTCGTGACGTGGTTCACAGTTCCTATCGTACCTTGCTTCGAAGTAGGTCATTATAACGTACCATGCCAGTTATAATTTAGCTGTTACAGAGAAAACACCAAGTACAAACATCAGAAAAGCGGACATTTTCGCCCGGCTTAGAAATGAAAATATTTCGCACAATATAAAACAGACTGGTGCCGGTCTCCTGGCGCTCTATGATTTTTGCAAGTCACGCGACGGAACGTACAGATTTGACTTCATTGCACGTGAATGGGATCACACTGATTTTCTTTTACCATATTATCACTGTCAGTATAACCCCATGGAATTAATCTGGACAAAGAGTAAAGGCTATACTTTAAACTAATCCTGATCATTATCTTTTAATCTGTTGAGCTAAATATACCGCTTTAAGAACTGAAGCAATTAGTACTCGAAACGATATTTCTGTTACGACAAGAGAAAAACCTGTGGCAAAAATTAATAGTTTCCTAAAATTTTTTGAGGTTATAGTAGCTAAAAAAGACGAAAATAGTGTAAATTTACGATAAATGTAAATAATATACACTCCTCTTGAAAGGGAAAACTATATGTAACACCATACGTTAGTTCTAATATGTGTTGTTGATGTTGTGGTCTTCAGTCCAGGGACTGGGGAAATAGTCAAAATACACCTGTTCCTTGTGTAGTTATGTAACGAAATTGCGGAGCGAGTCTTCTTGAACGAAGATAGGCTTTCAGTTAACAAAACTTTCTAGAAGAGTGAAATTTAAGTTTAGACCTACAACTGACGATAATAATATGAGTTAATTGCGGCACTCATAAATGTTCGAAATATGACGACACTCACTAATACCGACACACTCAGTGAAAGATTATGCACATGCAACGCCAGCCGTAAAATGTTAGAATCTAGAATTTCAAATCGGCAAACGAATCTGGCACTCGCTGTCTTCCACAGAGGAAATTTCGGAAATTGGCTTTTATATGTAAACAAACAAGCCAATTGCAGGTTTTTTTTTTACTTAGCCGATTCTGCGACAACTTCTACACTGGATTGCCGAAGACAAACACTGCAGTGTCGGTTTATTTCAGTCAAAACAGCGAAAATTATGGAGCAGCAACAAAGCAGTCTTCTGCTTGGAGCAGCTAAAATGTTCCTGCATAACAGTCTTACACTTCCTTCTGTCACTGGACTCGCTATCGGGAGGACGACGGTTCAATCCCGCGTTCGGCCATCCTGATTTAGGTTTTGCGTGATTTCCCTAAATCGCTCCAGGCAAATGTCGGGATGGTTCCTTTGAAAAGGCACGGCCGACTTCCTTCCCTAATCCGATGAGATCGATGACTTCGTAGTTTGGTCTCTTCCCTCAAAATAACCCAACAACTTCCTTCTGTGTCCTATTTCATCTGCCTCCGTGTTTACCTTTAAATGAGGTATGCTTGCTTCTTCTCTATTAATGTGACGATTTCTTCGATTCACACTGTCAGTACTTAGACCCAAGCGTTAGATATTACTATTTTCAGCAGCCATCCCCTCACCTGCTGACTAAACAGTTCTTTTTAACTTTTTGAACGGTGCATTTTAGATTCGTGCATTACTGACATTGTGCTCAATCTTTGATCTTATTCTTTTGGATTCCTTCAAAAATGGTTCAAATGGCTCTGAGCACAATGGGACCTAACATCTAGGGTCATCAGTCCGCTAGAACTTAGAACTACTTAAACCTAACTAATCTAAGGACGTCACACAACACCCAGCCATCACGAGGCAGAGAAAATCCCTGACCCCGCCGGGAATCGAACCCGGGAACCCGGGAAGCGAGAACGCTACCGCACGACCACAAGATGCGGGCAGAGATTCCTTCTCGGGAATGCTTTTTTATCTTTAGCTTTTCAGTTTTCGTTCGTCAGAATTCCACGAATAATTTTCATTTGTAACTCGCCCTGCTCCACTGCCCTCCTCCGTAGTTTGGTGCACCCTAGCTCCTCATCGTTAATCATACGCTGCTTCATTAGGATGTACAAACACGCATCTAACAAGGAATCTGCATTGTTCTATATATTATGCGTTTTTGCTTTGCCAACGGATTGAAATGTGCTGTTAGAAGGTCATAATGTTCTTTTCAGTCTTGAACTGCGTAAATTCATCTCGAGTGAATCATGATATTTCATCAGTCAGAAAATAATGTGTTTCCACCGAGCTATATATATATATATATATATATATATATATATATATATATATATATATATATATATATATATATATATACAGGGTGAGTCACCTAACGTTACCGCTGGATATATTTCGTAAACCACATCAAATACTGACGAACCGATTCCACAGACCGAACGTGAGGAGAGGGGCTAGTGTAATTGGTTAATACAAACCATACAAAAATGCACGGAAGTATGTTTTTTAACACAAACCTACATTTTTTTTAAAAATGGAACCACGTTAGTTTTGCTAGCACATCTGAACATATAAATAAATACGTAATCTGTGCCGTTTGTTGCATTGTAAAATGTTAATTACATCCGGAGATATTGTAACCTAAAGTTGACGCTTGAAACCTCCGACGTTCAGTTGCGTGTTGTAACAAACACGGGCCACTGTCGGCGAGTAGTATCTGCAGGGACATTTTTATGATGATGACCGTGTTTACGAGTGTGGCTGTAGTGCACTGTTATGGTTTGGTCTAGCTGTCGCAGTGTCCGCATGTAGCGCTTGCTGCTATTGTTATTCTGCATTCGTCTCCGCACGCAGACCAACTGTAGTACACGGTGTTATCAGACGTCTGTGATAGTGTAGTGTTGTAGGAACTGTGACCATGGTGTATTCGAACTCTGAAAAGGCGGAGATGATACATACTCATCTATGGCGAGTGGCGACAAAAGGCAGCTGAAGCCTGCAGGGTGTATGCAGAACGGTGCCCGGACAGAGAGCATCCGACGTGCCGCACATTGCAAAACATCTACCGCCACTGTATGCAACATGTATGGTCGTAGCACGCAAACGGGTCCGTGACAGGCCCGTCACAGGAGAAGCGGGTGCAGTTGGTGTGTTAGCTGCTGTTGCCATGAACCCACACATGAGTACACGGGACATTGCGAGAACCGGTGGACTGAGTCAAAGTAGCGTCACCTCTTTCACCCGTTTCATGTGTCGCTACATCAGCAATTACATGGTGATGACTTTAATCATCGAGTGCAATTCTTTCAATGGGCATCAATAGAGAATGCGTTGCAGTTCTACCTGTTTACCGATGATGCGGTTTTCACAAACCACGGGGCAGTGAATCTACGGAACATGCATTACTGGTCCGTGGATAATCCTCTCTGGCTCAGACAGGTAGAGCGACAGCGACCGTGGACTGTAAATGTATGGTGCGGAATCATTGGAGACCACCTCATTGGTCCTCACTTCATTGCAGGGGCCCAAACAGCTGCAACATACATCGCGTTTCTTCAGAATGATCTGCCAACGTTGCTCAAAAATGTCCCACTGGAAACGCGTCGACGTATGTGGTATCAGCATGATGGTGCACCTGCACATTACGCAATTAACACTAAGCTGACTCTTGACAGGATGTTCGACGGACGTTTCATGGGACGTGGAGGACGCATAAATTGGTCAGCCCGTTCTCCTGATCTTACACCTCTGGATTTCTTTCTGTGGGGTACGTTAAAGGAAAATGTGTACCGCGATGTGCCTACATCCCCAGAGGATATGAAACAACGTATTGTGGCAGCCTGCGGCGACATTACACCAGATGTACTGCGGCGTGTACGACATTCATTACGCCAGAGATTGTAGTTGTGTGCAGCAAATGATGGCCACTGCATTGAACATCTATTGGCCTGACATGTCGGGACACACTCTATTCCACTCCGTAATTGAAAACGGAAACCACGTGTGTACGTGTACCTCACCTCTCATAGTAATGTACATGTGTGTGAGTGAAAAAGACCAATAAAAAGGTGTTAGCATGTGGACGCAATGTGCTGTTCCAGTCTCTTCTGTACCTAAGGTCCATCACCGTTCCCTTTGGATCCCTACGTAATTCGGTGCTCTCCGATACATGCGATCGAACATCAGAGGAGTGGTACTCAAGAGTCAACTTTAGGTTACAATATCCCCGGATGTAATTAACATTTTACAATGCAACAAACGGCACTGATTACGTATTTGTTTATATGTTCAGATGTGCTAACAAAACTAACGGGGTTCCATTTTAAAAAACCTAGGTTTGTGTTCAAAAACATACTTCCGTGCATTTTTGTATGGTTTGTATTAACCAATTACACTAGCCCCTCTCCTCACGTTCGGATATTGATAACTTTCGAAAATAGTCAAAAAAGGATGTTTGTTCGCATTGGCATGTACTGAAATTCAGTATGAGTTGTTCTTTATCAGTACTGTAAATCATAAAAGCTGATTTGTGATTTGCTATGAAATCTTCATTTTGGCGAGAGTGTTTTTACTCCGCAGAAATAAATCTGTGGGTAACAAGCAGGAGAGCATGGACCAAAAGGTGTTTATTCATTTATTAATTGATTTTATTTCGTGTGTGTCACGTTTCCCTACATCCCTTCCCTTATGCGACCTGAGCTGTATGAATGAGATATTATGTGAAGTAGCAGAAAGCTTTAGTCAGAGGTTGTAGCATTGCATGAGTAGAGTGGTTCTGTGGTAGAATAGTACCAACCCCTTAAACACGAACAAGTTTGGCAAAGAAAGTGTGTAAGTCAGGTCAGAGAGTTCGCGAAGTCACGAGTATTGGCTCTGTCATCTTGGCGAACCATCCTCTCCACCACCTTTTGAACGAACAAAGGTTAGGCGATGTGGCCGCAGGTCCATTTAGTCCTGGGTAGCGGTGCTGGACAGACGTGGAGGACCGACCTCATGATTTTTGTAATGTTAACAACGGTATTTGAATGTTTCAAATCTACTCCTTAATAAAGTCCAGATGTTGAAAACAGGTGTGACACCAAGACGAAACCCCCACAAGGGAGTTTATTTTCATAACTTAGTAAAATTACTGTAAGAACTTTGCGTTTGTGTCTTGGTCAGGCCACACACCAAGCCTTAAGCTCGCGGTCTTATTATTTGTCTGTGCTTAACTGAATCTAACTGATTTAATGTATTTTAATGTGGTCTTTCTTTTTCAGTAACATATTGGGGTGTTTTTTCATAATGTTTTCTTCGTGTACTTGCTTTCCGGCCACGTGGTCGGTTGGAGCAACTGCCACATTGGTGAAGTGGAGTTCTGTTCTGAAAATGTATAGTAGACTAGTGAATAACCATACGGTAGTGGGTGAGTGTAAGATTGGGAAGGTATAATCTTGTGTGTCCGTATTTTTTGCTTTTCTGTTGGCTACCGCAATTTGCCCACGTGTGTGGATTAGTATTAACATGATAATTCGTTAATGTTTCTTGTGCCCCCCATAACTGTTTGATTTGCTTGTAATGTTGTGCGTTACATGAAATATATGGTTAAAACTCTTGTATCTAGAAAAGTTCAGATTTTAATGCCCATTGATGAGATAAAGACTTGCAAACTCTTCCCGCCATATGATAGTAAATATTCTTCCCTCCCCCAGCTCGGTGACGTGGTGTTGTTTCTGGATGCAAGAATAGACCAAAAAGGGCAGTCACAGTCAAGTGCACCACTTGCTACTCCCTCTTCAGCGTAAGTTTTAATGAAAAGTAAAATACTCTCCTGGAAATGGAAAAAAGAACACATTGACACAGGTGTGTCAGACCCACCATACTTGCTCCGGACACTGCGAGAGGGCTGTACAAGCAATGATCACACGCACGACACAGCGGACACACCAGGAACCGCGGTGTTGGCCGTCGAATGCCGCTAGCTGCGCAGCATTTGTGCACCGCCGCCGTCAGTGTCAGCCAGTTTGCCGTGGCATACGGAGCTCCATCGCAGTCTTTAACACTGGTAGCATGCCGCGACAGCGTGGACGTGAACCGTATGTGCAGTTGACGGACTTTGAGCGAGGGCGTATAGTGGGCATGCGGGAGGCCGGATGGACGTACCGCCGAATTGCTCAACACGTGGGGCGTGAGGTCTCCACAGTACATCGATGTTGTCGCCAGTGGTCGGCGGAAGGTGCACGTGCCCGTCGACCTGGGACCGGACCGCAGCGACGCACGGATGCACGCCAAGACCGTAGGATCCTACGCAGTGCCGTAAGGGAACCGCACCGCCATTTCCCAGCAAATTAGGGACACTGTTGCTCCTGGGGTATCGGCGAGGACCATTCGCAACCGTCTCCATGAAGCTGGGCTACGGTCCCGCACACCGTTAGGCCGTCTTCCGCTCACGCCCCAACATCGTGCAGCCCGCCTCCAGTGGTGTCGCGACAGGCGTGAATGGAGGGACGAATGGAGACGTGTCGTCTTCAGCGATGACAGTCGCTTCTGCCTTGGTGCCAATGATGGTCGTATGCGTGTTTGGCGCCCTGCAGGTGAGCGCCACAATCAGGACTGCATACGACCGAGACACACAAGGGCAACACCCGGCATCTTGGTGTGGGGAGCGATCTCCTACACTGGCCGTACACCTCTGGTGATCGTCAAGGGGACACTGAATAGTGCACGGTACATCCAAACCGTCATCGAACCCATCGTTCTACCATTCCTAGACCGGCAAGGGAACTTGCTGTTCCAACAGGACAATGCACGTCCGCATGTATCCCGTGCCACCCAACGTGCTCTAGAAGGTGTAAGTCAACTACCCTGGCCAGCAAGATCTGCGGATCTGTCCCCCATTGAGCATGTTTGGGACTGGATGAAGCGTCGTCTCACGCGGTCTGCACGTCCAGCACGAACGCTGGTCCAACTGAGGCGCCAGGTGGAAATGGCATGGCAAGCCGTTCCACAGGACTACATCCAGCATCTCTACGATCGTCTCCATGGGAAAATAACAGCCTGCATTGCTGCGAAAGGTGGATATACACTGTACTAGTGCCGACATTGTGCATGCTCTGTTGCCTGTGTCTACGTGCCTGTGGTTCTGTCAGTGTGATCATGTGATGTATCTGACCCAGGAATGTGTCAATAAAGTTTCCCCTTCCTGGGACAATGAATTCACGGTGTTCATATTTCAATTTCCATGAGTGTATTTAGACAGATACTCTTCCGCCCTGACGACTTTGCTTGTAGTGTCTCTACTGAACTTGTTCTGCGTGACCTATAGCAATTAAATGTAATAATCATGGGTTGAAGTATAATTGTGTGTCTGCATAAAATTTCATTGAAGCCAGGTGTGCGCTCCCTTCTCCCTTTCCATAATTACGTGGCCAAAGTGAATCATGTTAAGTAGAGAGACCAGTTGTGATGATGTATATTCCAATATACAAGGCTAGCTGTAAAAATGCCATCGGTATTGAATAAATATCAATTAATCTATACCCTCGACTGATTATTTCCTCCCTTCATCATAAAGAATAGGTGAAAGTCAGTACCACAGTCGAATGCTGGGACATGAAAATAAATAAAAGCTCTATGCTGCCTAATAGGCTTTGCATAGGTGCCTTCTGTAGTGGTTGTAAAAAAAATATTGCGTTCCCGTTGCGTTCAAATTTTTATCGGTTGGTTAAGCCCACCTGCTAGAAATTATTTATACCCCAGCGGTAACTGACAGAGGGTAGCTTGCACGAGCTGTAGGACAAAACAAGCAACGGTAACCTTCCTACCAGGTCGAGCTGCTTCTTGTAGCTTTTGGGATGGAAGATCCATGTAGGTGTTCTTAAATAATAGGGAATGTTTCAATAGCCATATGTAGTCCTATTACATCTCTTTATTTCAATTTCATACTATGCTCACTAGATATTGAACGCTTATTACTTTTTAGTTGCTCATCTCATGGATCAGTCTGTGACTCTTTGTGAGTAGAATCAGTCGGCTTAATCACGATTTGCACAGCCGCCATTATGGCCGCCTCGTTGAGGTAAGTATCATTTGCATTTATTTATTAGAAACTACATCTTTTATCGGAATGAAATTCAATATATCGTCGAGAACAGAAAATGATGTGCCTATAATTTTGAAGATTTGTCGTCATAAGACTTTCAACCAAGCCAGTTAATGCTAAAATAAATATTTCGTGTTCTCATATTTAATGACTTTGAGAGTTTCGAAAATAGTAATATTATTCTCAGAGATGTAATGGTCGTTTTTATGCGATCTGAAACCACGAACCGCTGTTGAATCAGTACCACGTTAAACGTTTCGCACACTGGCAAGAAAAGTGTCACAAGTCAAAAAAACAGCAACTTTTTAGTTTATGTCACTGAAAAATACGTAAGAAGTGTCTCAAGGTGCACGAAAAACGTCACACATCCATCTTCCAGTTTGTCCACGTAAGGAAAGTTCTGTCAGTTTTGTTGTTGACTATTTCATCATTGCCACGGCAAGAACTGTGTCCTTCGTCCTAGCTACTGGAAGGTGAGCATTAAGAGCGGCACATTCTAAGTTTTCATGTATAAGGTAGGTTGAATATGATTTTTGATATCACTGCTTATAACAATGTCTGTGTTCGGTATCTTATAATATCCTTCAGATAAGCAAGCGTATCTGAAGGAACAGGCACTGTTTTGACTGTTATAGTTGTTGTAATTATTACAAAATTTCTTGCGTAAAGAAAGAAATGGAAATTTCTGCTCTAAATAAAGTTATTATTATTGAATCCCTTTTCTCAGGGATTTGATATTCCTTCATTGAATAATCCCATTTACGATTATATGTTTTCTTAAACTGTGTCCCTAAATTGTACCTAATTGATGTTCTATTCCTTGTTAAATTGTATTAATTTTCATAGTTTATACTTTTACATTGTATGTTTTTCTAATAAAACAATTTCGAATTATTTTTAATTTTTTTATTCTAACTTAACTACTAATTTAAAAAACCAATTTTGCGTGATGGAGGTTCGAATGTCGCACTATGGTTCAGTGAGGTAAAAACTGTGTATTACTTGGAGTGGAAAAGTGGCAAAAGTATTACATGAAGGGTCATAACAAAAACTAAAGCGGTTTTAGAAAAGCCATAAAAATGACACAACTCGAAGAACTAACTGATAAAACCCCATATTCGACGGGACAGAACTCCATGTCCATATTACTGTTGTTTCGAATATAATGGAATTTAATGTCAGAAATACTTACTGGAAATTTAAAGAAAGTTTGTATTAGTTCAATATAAGGTTTATAGAATTCCTTAAGTCGACTTTTCTCAAGTACTATGGTTTTGAGTCGTGTCGCATTTTGTACCAGGGTACGATTTGTTTAAGCTGCAAGATTTTTTTAAATTTCTTCCTTGCTCAGATCGCATATAGACAATGTACTATTTCCCTAGACAAAGCTGTGCTTACTAGTAGGCACTACACAATATCATCTTCTACTGAATGGTAAAATTTCATGAAAAGTGGCTCGGTTTACCAGATTTTTCCTACTTGTCAAAATAACTCACGAATAGTAATGAAATGTTAAAAGCGTCAGAGATAGCGACCGATGGCTCGAATCGTACCATTACGAAAGCGCGGTATATCTGTCCAAGATGACGCGCGTCCGACCAAAATGGGCGTATCAAATGATGAGGCGAGCGGCTGCTCCTATTGGCCACAAGTGGCGCCCGACTGACGTGTTTGAAGCAGCAGTTAACTGGCGCTTGAAAATAAGGTTTCAGCAGTTACGTAATAGCGAGTGTGTTTAGCGACGTCTGGCTCCCCATCCGGGACAATGCGCGTGTTTACTAAGCTACTAACACAGCGACATTAACGAACAATTGCTGACACATGAGACCTTGCGCCAAGCCAAGGGCAGCGCTGACGTAAACAGGACACATACGTTCGTTCGTTCGTTCGGCGGCAAATAGCGAACTGTGCGACAGGTATGCTATAATAGTAACACTGAAGCCTTGTCCGTATTTAAGAGCCAGCATCAAAGACATAACGTGGAGAGATGTCGAGATTTCTTGAACAAAATAATAATCTCCGTCGAGAGCCAGGATGGACCCTGGGATGCGTCTCATGGGCCTTCTGAAGTGACTGCAAAACAACACCGTATCAGAAATGTAACCCGACTGGGGAAATTAGGGCAATGCCCTGGGACCCCCCGGGTCAAGGAGCTCCTTGGCATAAAACAGGGAGAAAAGAAAACGTTATAAGGAAAATTTATATTGAAAACGAAAAGTGCCAAAATAGAAAATAGTGCGCCCATGTGGATTCACAAGTGTTCTTAGTTCGTTGGTGGTCTTCAAATGTTTTTGGCTACGAACAGAGCAATAGAAAAACTAATAGTACGAGAGCCCACGACTAAAATCGTGTCTCATGGTCTTATGGCCAAAACCGTACAAAATCACTACAGTAGGTGATCATGAACCTGACTAGTTGCAGAAACAGTCAATTACGTCACAGCTCCACGGGTATATATTTCTACAACGTCAAAAAAAATACATTAGGGAAGATAAACTTCTTTGCCAAGATCGCTAATAATAGCCTTTATTCCCGATAACAGGTTTCGGTAATCAATGTTACCATCTTCACATGCCGACGGACAGGTTATTACAAAATTCATAAAATAGTAGTAAAAGTGGTCTTTCTCGTGAACTGGCAGGCCAAACTAGAAGACTGATGCATCGGCGTATTGAAATTAAAACAACCGTATTCACAATTATTCACGACATACATCTGTCTTATGTCACTGACAACATGGCACATCATTGCAGCCAGAGCGCCACTAGAATGCTAGTTGTTTTGACATGCCGATGCATCTGTTACGTACCTGCCAATTTATGAGAAAGAGCACTTTTACTGTTATTTTAAGCCGTATTCAGCAACCTGTCCGTCCAGATCTGAAGATGGTAATACTGATTACCGGAACCGATTATCGAGAATAAAGGCTATTATTAAGGATCTTGGTAAAGAAGTTTATCTTCTCTAATGTGTTATCACAGGTCACCCCTCGCTGCTCAGTATGAGTAAACTGAAACGGAAAAAAACGTAGATAGATGGTATTATCACAATACGCCTGATGTACGTAGATTCTACCATTTTATTACGAAAATGTTCGTTTTCAAATTTTCAATTTTCGACATCACCTATACTTCCAAAAACTAAATAACATTCTAGCGCTTGTCATACTCCTAGGTTGAGGACTGTTACTTACTTGTCCCTCCATTCACATCTCACGAACGTTAACAAGTCAAGTCCTCGGATTAATTTTGATAATTGGTTACCACAGGGCATGGCGCAGATTATCTCAAACGAAGCTATTTATATCAATCACGATACGTGCTATGAATATTGGGTTGAATGTGGTACTGTTGAATAAACAATTAATAAAAATCTAAGTTGTCAAGGGCACGAGGAGGCAGATCCTAAGATTGTTTACCATGTTTGTGAAATTAGTTAACGGCATCCATTACTACACAACATTCAACAATGACATTGTAATTATAGTGCTTGAGGGTATGGAATTTGTAAAAACTTCCTTAAACATTTGGATTGATGCTGCCGTTGATAATTCCTGCAGTTGCGTTGATGTTAACGTCTGTATGAGAACAACAGAACCGCTCTAGCAAAATTTTTACCTGCTTTTCACGCTATGACTGGCTGTAGTTACAAATCCGCATTCTATCGCAAAGGGCAAAAGCACTGACAATGCTAAAAAATTCTACACGTTACCAAAGGCGTTCACAGATTTGGCAAATATACTTATTAGACCGGAAATATACTGAATGCCTTAGAACATTTCACGTGCAGATTATACAACGAAAGAAAATTGACGATGTCGATTCAGTTAGATTAAACATTTTTGCACAACCATGCAAAATGAAAAGTAAACTTTCTTCTACAACTCTAAATCTGGATTGATCTAATTTTGACGCCTGTGGACTACCGCAGCGTAAAACAGAATTGGAATAGCATTTGCTGTAACCAAAATACATTTCACAAATATGGAGCAACGCTCAAACGAAAAATCTAGCAGATCTTGGTAAACCTTGCAGAATTTGGGTGGTGTGACAATGCGGAACGTTGCGATGTTTCATGAGTCTCCCGTTGCCAATCACCAGAAATGAGCGACCTTATTGAAGACGAAGGCTCGACGTATACAAAAGATGTAGCTGTCATCAATTTCGCTGTGAGGTTTTTATAAATAAATTAGTGATATTGACTAACTATTTTTGTTTTCCAGAAGAAGAAACTGAAGAAATTCGTACTGACCTGGAGAATCATATTGATGAGGATGACAGTTTTGACGAGACAGACATTGATGAAAATCGTTCATAATTTTCTATTTAAACAAACTGTATTTTTCAAACTTTATTCCATTTTCTTTTTGTGCAATTTATTTACAAAAATTCTTCAGTATGATAGTTTCGAGTACGCAGTCTATTAATCATATCAATATCTGATATGACGTTATACCCAGGGAATGAAATTTAAACACACTGATTGCCACTTCGGAACTATTTTGTTTGATTACGCAGTGTTCAGCCACAGAACCCTGCACGTTTTCGAAGGTCCTTTTGAGGTACCGCAAGACATGGTCGTATCTGCCTTTCGACGTTAAGGAAATTTCTTTAGCAATATCGCAGAAAAATGGCAAAGCTTCGAGATTTACCACGTGTTAAATGGTGTGCGTCAGATTAAACTTGAACTGACGAAGCACGTGCCTACTTATTTGACGATTGATTGTGTATGGGCGATTGTGACGTATGGCGGTCAGCCATGAACTTCTACGGGCTCCGGCCAGGCGGCCAGTCAGGTCGGATTACCTCCGCAGACACCTGATTCAGACGCCGATAGGAGATGTTGCATCTTCCGTGATGACACCTGCAATGCTCCCTGTCATCTTTGTTGCTGTTGCGAAGGTGTCGCATGCAACGGCTGAGATTCCTCCCGATATCCCATCTTTGCAGGACACTGACGAGGAGGCGAGTCTTCAGATTCCCTCACCATTACCTCCGGCGGAAATAACGCCCTCGGATGCCCGCCAGAATACCAGAAGCACCGCCGGCAGGTGTGGCCGTGTGGCCGAGCGGTTCTAGGCGCTTCAGTCTGGAACTGTGCGACCGCTAAGGTTGCAGGTTAGAATCCTGCCTCGGGCATGGGTGTGTGTGATGTTCTTAGGTTAGCTAGGTTTAAGTAGTTCTACGTTCTAGGGGACTGATGACCTCAGAAGTTAAGTCCCATAGTGCTCAGAGCCATTTGAACCAGAAGCACCTTTACAGTTGCGATGGGCATCAACTCGGGCGTTGTACCAATCTCTGCTCTCTTTCCAGCTGTAGATGCCGTTGAATGATGGCTGATCCCACGCTGATACAGAACAACACGTTCGGAAGCACAAGTCACCGAGGAAGCGTAAGAAACATAGTCATATGCCATCTGATGATTTTCTCCTCAGTATGATCACACAGGACGGTGAACTGAAATCAGACAATGCATCAGTCCCGGAGGTCGGCAACATGTGGCAGAGTCGTGATGATTCTACCCATTGATAACGCACCGATACTGCTGCTACTTCTCGGGTGCAGATGTAGAGGAGGAATTGGAACGGTCTGTGAATACCGTTGGTGGCCGCATTCCAGCGATTGTGCCCCTGCCATCTCATCACAGTGAACGCCATGGCTTCGGCCATCTTGTGCGCACTGCCCCTCTCCGATGCCACTGGCTGAACCCATGTCTCGACAGCAGGAGTACCGGGACAGATACATCGCCTAGCTACGATCACTGTCAAACCTCTCCGTGCCCCTCAGAAATTGCCGATGCTCCACGTTATATTTCGAGTGGTGGATTCAGACGTGGTCCCCTTGCAAGAAGTGCATATCCATTGGCAAAAGATTCCGGAATAGTCCCCCATTCGGATCTCCGGGAGAGGACTGCCAAGGGGGAGGTTACCATGAGAAAAAGATTGAATAATCAACGAAAGGATAACGTTCTACGAGTCGGGGCGTGGAATGTCAGAAGCTTGAACGTGGTAGGGAAACTAGAAAATCTGAAAACGGAAATGTAGAGGCTCAATCTAGATATAGTAGGGGTCAGTGAAGTGAAGTGGAAGGAAGACAAGGATTTCTGGTCAGATGAGTATCAGGTAATATCAACATCAGCAGAAAATGGTATAACAGGTGTAGGATTCGTTATGAATAGGAAGGTAGGGCAGAGGGTGTGTTACTGTGAACAGTTCAGTGACCGGGTTATTCTAATCAGAATCGACAGCAGACCAACACCGACAACGATAGTTGAGGTATACATGCCGACGTCGTAAGCTGAAGATGAACAGATACAGAAAGTGTATGAGGATATGGAAAGGGTAATGCAGTGTGTAAAAGGGGACGAAAATCTAATACTCATGGGCGACTGGAATGCAGTTGTAGGGGAAGTAGAAAAGATTACAGGAGAATATGGGCTTGGGACAAGGAATGAAAGAGGAGAAAGACTAATTGAGTTCTGTAACAAGTTTCAGCTAGTAATAGCGAATACCTTGTTCAAGAATCACAAGAGGAGGAGGTATACTTGGAAAAGGCCGGGAGATACGGGAAGATTTCAATTAGATTACATCATGATCAGACAGAGATTCCGAAATCAGATACTGGAATGTAAGGCGTACCCAGGAGCAGATATAGACTCAGATCACAATATAGTAGTGATGAAGAGTAGGCTGAAGTTCAAGACATTAGTCAGGAAGAATCAATACGCAAAGAAGTGGGATACGGAAGTACTAAGGAATGACGAGATACGTTTGAAGTTCTCTAACGCTATAGATACATCAATAAGGAATAGCGCAGTAGGAATTACAGTTGAAGAGGAATGGACATCTCTAAAAACGGTCATCACAGAAGTTGGGAAGGAAAACATAGGTACAAAGAAGGTAGCTGCGAAGAAACCATGGGTAACAGAAGAAATACTTCAGTTGATTGATGAAAGGAGGAAGTACAAACATGTTCCGGTAAAATCAGGAATACAGAAATACAAGTCGCTGAGGAATGAAATAAATAGGAAGTGCAGGGGAGCTAAGACGAAATGGCTGCAGGAAAAATGTGAAGACATCGAAAAAGATATGATTGTCGGAAGGACAAACTCAGCATACAGGAAAGTCAAAACAACATTTGGTGACATTAAAAGCAACGGTTGCAACATTAAGAGTGCAACGGGAATTCCAATGTTAAATGCAGAGGAGAGAGCAGATAGGTGGAAAGGATACATTGAAAGCCTCTATGAGGGTGAAGATTTGTCTGATGTGATAAAAGAAGAAACATGAATCGATTTAGAAGAGATAGGGGATCCAATATTAGAATCGGAATTTAAAAGAGCTTTGGAGGACTTACGGTCAAATAAGGCAGAAAGGATAGATAACATTCCATCAGAATTTCTAAGATCATTAGGGGAAGTGGCAACAAAAAGACTATTCACGTTGGTGTGTAGAATATGAGTCTGGCGACATACCACCTGACTTTCGGAAAAGCATCATCCACACAATTCCGAAGACGGCAAGAGCTGACAAGTGCGAAAATTATCGCACCATCAGCTTAACAGCTCATGCATCGAAGCTGCTTACAGGAAAAATATACAGAAGAATGGAAAAGAAAATTGAGAATGCGCTAGGTGACGATCAATTTGGCTTTAGGAAAAGTAAAGGGATGAGAGAGGCAATTCTGACGTTACGGCTAATAATGGAAACAAGGCTCAAGAAAAATCAAGACACGTTTATAGGGTTTGTCGACCTGGAAAAAGCGTTCGACAATATAAATTGGTGCAAGCTGTTCGAGATTCTGAAAAAAGTAGGGGTAAGCTATAGGGAGAGACGGGTCATATACAATATGTACAACAACCAAGAGGGAATAATAAGAGTGGACGATCAAGAACTGCTCGTATTAAGAAGGGTGTAAGACAAGGCGGTAGTCTTTCGCCCCTACTCTTCAATCTGTACATCGAGGAAGCAGTGATGGAAATAAAAGAAAGGTTCAGGAGTGGAATTAAAATACAAGGTGAAAGGATATCAGTGATACGATTCGCTGATGACATTGCTATCCTGAGTGAAAGTGAAGAAGAATTAAATGATCTGCTGAACGGAATGAACAGTCTAATGACTACATAGTATGGTTGGAGAGTAAATCGGAGAAAGACTAAGGTAATGAGAAGTAGTAGAAATGAGAACAGCGAGAAACATAGCATCAGGATTGATGGTCACGAAGTCAATGAAGTTAAGGAATTCTGCTACCTAGGCAGTAAAATAACCAATGACGGACGGAGCAAGGAGGACATCAAAAGCAGACTCGCTATGGCAAAAAGGGCATTTCTGGCCAAGAGAAGTCTACTAATATCAAATACCGGCCTTAATTTGAGGAAGAAATTTCTGAGGATGTACGTCTGGAGTACAGCCTTGTATGGTAGTGAAACATGGACTGTGGGAAAACCTGAACAGAAGAGAATCGAAGCATTTGAGATGTGGTGCTATAGACGAATGTTGAAAATTAGGTGGACTGATAAGATAAGGAATGAGAAGGTTCTACGCAGAATCGCAGAGGAAAGAAATATGTGGAAAACACTGATAAGGAGAAGGGACATGATGATAGGACATCTGCCAAGACATGAGGGAATGACTTCCATGGTACTAGAGGGAGCTGTAGAGGGCTAAAAGACAGAGATTGGAATACGTCAAGCAAATAATTGAGAACGTAGGTTGCAAGTGCTACTCTGAGATGAAGAGGTTAGCACAGGAAAGGAATTCGTGGCGGGCCGCATCAAACCAGTCAGTAGACTGATGACAAAAAAAAATCGATAGTATTCTTTACCCATCTGGGTACATCCCTTTTATCTTCAACACATTGGACATCAGTAGCAGAGCGGCGATCCGCATCCGTGTAAAGTTACCCATCGACAACGTCCAGTTCTTCCGTATTTGACGGGCATGCCTCTCACTCTCTTCTTTGTCCGATTTTTTAACATATTTGCTCGCTCATTATCAGGGAGTCGAAGGGGACGCTCTGCCTTCTTTGCGGAGGCAGTCCTACCTCGTTTCGTTGGGCGGCTAGATGCACTAGTGTTGGGTGGTGATCTTAATTCCACCCTGCACCCCAAAGATCAGTTGCCGCATCATTCACCTTGCGCAGAGGCTGCTACGATCCTCGCTCTCTCTGACTTGGGGACACGTGGGAACACGTTCATAGTGACAGCCAACGTTCCATGCACTACTTCAAACATTCTTTGAGTCGCCTTGGTCGCATTTATATCTCACATTTGCTAGTAGGAAGATCCTGATGGGCTGAGATATGGCTTGTCGCTTTTTCCAACCATGTGACCTATGTCTGCAGCATCATTCTCGACCGCTGAAAGCTGAATGTGGCGCTACTGGCAGCTCCTGACTGTCAGCAGTTTATCAAGGTGACTTGAATAAAAGCAAGCCAAATTTAAAAGAACACAAATTCCCCAAGATTGGCAAAGTTTTGCAGAAGTTCGAAATATAGCGAGTGCTTCAATGCGAGATGCTTTTAATAATTTCGACAACGAAACTCTGTCTCGGAATATGGCAGAAAACCCCAATAGATTCTGGTCATACATTAAGCTCATCAGTGACGAGTGGCTATCAGTACCTTCACTGCACGATAACAACGGTCACTGATGACAGTGCCACTAAAGCAGAGTTGTTAAACGCGGTTTTCCGAACCTTCTTCAACAAAGAAGACGAAGTAAATATTTCTGAATTTCAATCAAGAACAACTGGCAAGATGAGAAACATAGAAGTATATATCCTCGGTGCAGCAAAGCAGCTTAAATCACTTAATAAAGGCAAGGCCTCCTGTCCAGCTTATTTACCAGTCGTGTTCCTTGCAGAGTATGCTGATACAATAGCTCCATATTTAGCAATTATATACAACCGCTATCTCATATAAACATCCGTACCTAAAGTCTGGAAAATTGCTCAAGTCTTATCAATATTCTGAAAAGGAAATAGCAGTAATCCGCTGAATGACAGGCCCATATCACTAACGTCGATTTGCAGTAGTGTTCTGGAACATATACTGTGTTCGAGCATTATGAAGTACCTCGAAGAAAACAATTTATTGACACATAGGCAGAAGGATTCATAAAATATCGTTCTTGTGAAACTCAACTAGCTCTTTATACTCAGGAAGTAATGAGTGCTGTCGACAGGGGATGTCAAATTGATTTCATATTTTTAGATTTACAGAAGGCTTTCGACACCGTTCCTCACAAGCGTCTTCTACCCAAACTGTGTGCCTATGGAATATCGCCTCAGTTGTGCGACTGGATTCGTGATTTCCTGTCAGACACAGTTCGTAGATCGAGTATGACGTTCCCCGGGGAAGTGTTGTAGGCCCTCTATTGTTTCTGATCTATATTAACGACATACTAGACAATCTGAGTAGCCGTTTTGAATTGTTTGCAGATGGTACTGTCATTTACCGTCATGTAAAGTCATCATCAGCTGACCAAAACGAATTTGCAAAATGATTTAGATATGATATGTATATGGTGCGAAAAGTGGGAATTGACCCTAAATTAAAAAAAAGTGTGAAGTTATTCAGCTGAGTACTAAAAGAAATATGTTAAATTTCGATTACGTGATAAGTCATACCAATCTGAAGGCTGTATATTCAAGTAAATACTTGGGGATTACAGTTACAAATAACCTAAACTGGATCGTTCACATAGAAAATGTTATGGATACAGCACACAGAGACCACGATTCATTGGCAGAACACTTATAAGGTGCAACAGTTCTACTAAACGGACTGCTTACACCACGCTCTGTCCTGGAGTATTGTGCAGTATGGCATCCGCATCAGGTGGGATTGACGGATGACATCGAAAAAGTTCAAAGAGGGGCAGCTCGTTTAGCATTATCGCGAAATAGGGGAGATAGTGCTACAGACATGATAAGTGAATTGAAGTGGTAGCCATTAATGCAAAGACGTTTTTCGCTGCGATGGGAACTTCATAAAATTTCAATTACTCGTTTTCTCCTCCGATTGCGAATGATCGTCACGATAATGTAAGGGAAATCAGGGCTTGCCCAGGAAAATTTAAGTGTTCCTTTTTCCCGCGCGCCGTTCGAGAGTGGAACGGTAGAGAGACAGCTAGAAGGTGGTTCGTTGAACCCTCTGCCAGGCACTTTGTTGTGAATAGCAGACTAATCACATAGATGCAGACGTAGATACATGTCACTGCTGCTGTGGCAGTTACACATCTATGTTGTCATGGTGATCCCTCTGCAGAAAAATTACCCTCCACCAGGCCATGATGGTGTATGGCAGAGTAGGAGGTATTCCCTGGAATTACATTACCAAGTGTGGAGGGACTCCTCTACGACGCCATTTTCGCCTGAACGATGCACAATAACGAACCGCGCAAAAGTCACTGCCCTCATGCACCCACCACCTTGAAGGTTGGTTGGTTGGTTTGGGGGAAGAGACCAAACAACGAGGTCATCTGTCTCATCTGACTAGGGAAGGACGGATAAGGAAGTCGGCCGTGCCCTTTCAGAGGAACCACCCCGGCATTTACCTGGAGCGATTTAGGAAAATCACGCAAAACCTAAATCAGGATGGCCGGACGCGGGATTGAACCATCGTCCTCCCGAATGCGAGTCCAGTGTGCTAACTCCCTTGAAGGGACAATGATTTGAGCCTGCACTTGCGACCATACGGCTTTGGAAGCTCCAGTGATGTACTACTTTCTAGCAGACAGACGACGACATTACCGGGCCCTGGTTCAATCACTGATGACAAAGGCACTCAACATGACACCCAATGCTGCACAGAACATGCCCTTCATGTCTATTATGCTAGTTTGTCCGCTAACGATCCTCATTCACCATCTGTCGTTGAAACTGTCTCTCGGCTCCAGAGGACGTGGCATTGGAATAGGAGGCACCAGTGACAGAGGTTGAAGTCCTTACGCTATCTGAGTGGGAGCTGCCAACAAGTCATCTGGCCCTGATAGCATCTCCCTCAAATTTTATCGTGCTTTCCGATGTCTCTTGCTGCCCACATGTACTGTTATCTGCAAAGAACTGATGTCCCCATAGTGAGGGTCCCCAGTGCCTTTCTAGACCGCTTCATTGTCTCTTTTTACATACCACACGGGGGTCCATACATTAGTGACTATCGGCCCTTGACCTTGCTAAATAGCGACATGAAGGTCTTTTGGAAGTGCGACGTAAGTGAGCAGCCCATTATGTCGCGTCCTGTGATCAGGTATCACTAGACAGCCTAAAACATTTGAACAGTGCTCTGCCACTACAAGGTTTTGATTGCCCTCGCCCGGGCTTAACATTTGCACAAGGCTTTGGCGTCCCATCAGTCAGGTGTTTCACTGGGTCGATCGTTCTTTCCTTACGGCTGTCCTCTATCATGTGGAATACCCAGAAATTATTGTCGAGGTGGTAATACATCTCCTGTGTGGCGCGACATCCCGGATGCTGCATAATGTGAGGCTCACACAACCGACCCTGATCAAGCACTCGGTGCGACAGGGGTGCCTTCGCCCTAGAACCATTGTTATGTGGCCTACAACGAAGACTGACGGGGATGTCGCTAGATGAACATTGATTTTGCTGTACTGCCTATGCGGCCTCTGCCTTCAAAGTGACAACAATACCCAGGCAGCACTTGCTTGAGTGATGATCTATGACGGGGCGTCGGGCAGCTCCCTTAATGTATATAAATCGCTAGCTATGTACATGAGTACAGGCCTACCTCAAGGTAGCATTGACCTCCTCAACGTGACCTATACCTTAAGCTGCCTTGCTATCATTTTTACGGCTGATCTGCGGCACTGTGCTAGCGTCAACTGCAGATGACCATTGCAACGGTTCGGGTTTGGACTTGTTGAACATCGCCTCCAGTTCCTTGACCTCCAGTACCGTACGTGCTACGTCAACACTCACATAGCGTCAGGGATCCCTCCCGTGGTCCCGCACACCGTAGCTCACCACATGTTATTTGTGATGGGTTCCTTTGTTAGCAAGGGGATGATCTTCAAAGCCCGCTATGAGTCCCTCACCCTTCTCCAGCCTCGAGAGCGTGCAGATCGTTAACCATGTTCCGGATAGATCTCAGACCCCATTTTGTCAGCTCACAGTCGACGATGTGGCGGCATCAGCTTAGTGCTTGATGTACATTATCCAGCATCGTTGGCTCCTCCAGTGATGTTATCGGACATTGCAGTGGCCTTCTATCACGTCGGACTCTTTTTTATGGAGCACAGATACCTTTCTACCTCTATACCGCTTGTGCAATTTTTGTTACCTAAGACGGTCTACAGTGGGATGCAATTGGCCTGCGGCTCCAGTGTGACAGAACAGATGTACCTGTTCTAGGGGTGGCGCAATACAGTGTGATTATAATTAAAGTTTAACATTCAAACCGGTGTAGAAATAACACCACTGGTCGTAATGACGTCAAATTTCAAAGAAATATTATTGGAGAAGGGGAAAACATATGGCAGAAGAAAAATAAATAGTTGCAAATTGTAGCAACAGATGGCGCTGTGAGCATCATAATTTAATAGTGGTCGACTACAAATGACAAATGAATCATACAACAATGCCTAAGGTGTACGTCTGAAGTTAACAAACTGTACTACTCAGTGTGCATGGGTGTACAGGTGTGATACTATTAGTTACGTAAACCAATCCACCACGGCAATATCATATGACATCGGATGCGAAAACTAGGTTTTTAATTGTCCTGAGGCGAAAAACTGCAAAAAAAGCATGAATCACATCGCTTTTTAAGTCTTCTGAGGCAAAAAAGGCGCCAAAAAAGCATCAGTCAAAATCAAATCGGATTATTAACTTCCATATGACTGGCGCAAACACGTTCAATATGCTGGCCACTGTTTTCTGGAACAAGTTGAAAAAGAGAAACAGCATGAAGTGTTTCCGTGGTCACGTTCAGAATGTGTTGCGCAATGCGTGCCTTTAGTGCAGCTAAGTTTGCAATCGGAACGCTGAACACAACGTCTTTCAAAGAGCCCCACAGCCAGAAGTCACACAGGTTAAGAGCAGGTGATTAGGACGCCCAGGCTGTAGGGAAATGGCGAATCTTCCACGGCCAATCATTGTCCAAGAAATTCTAAAGAAAAGGTTTCTCTTGCAGGCAGGTCAACGGGAAAACTCGTGCACATGGGTAATTTTGAATGGATAGCAAAGGAGGATGTTTCGCGGATTTTATGCACCGTGCTCACGGGTATGTCCAATGTTCGGGCAATTCTCCGTGCACTACACGTTTCCACACCACCACTCGTCTCCTCCTCCATTGCTGTGACCACTGCTTCCACTGACGTCGAATCAATTCGTTTCCTCCCTCTACCATGTTGCACACCAAAAGAACCCGTCTTTTCGAATTTCAGAATCATTTTCTCCAGACCCACGGCAGTAATCAGACCAACGCCGTTTTTCAAACCCTGCAGTGGCCAGAACTTCTGCAGAGCAGAGCATTCTTGTAATACAGCTTTACGAGCAGAGAGCAATCCTGCATTGAGGCAGTAATGGCGAACGTCGCAGACGCGAAAGCAGGAAAAGCCGTGTATCCGGCGTGTTTATACGAACTTCAATAGGACGTGCGTGTGATAGGTGTTTTCATTTACGTGTTCTGACACATACAGCGCCATCTATTGATGAATTTCCACACTATTTTTTTTCTGCTGCCATACGCTTTCCCCCTTCTCCGATAATATTCCGTTGCAATTTGACGTCATTCTGACCAGTGGTGTTACTTCTAGAGCGTTTTGAAAGTTTAATTATAATCACCCTGTATATGTCGGGTAGTGAGCGCCCCTATTGTTGACATTGCTGCACGCTTCGCAAGGTGTGTCACCGTAAACAGAAAACAACCAAACAGTCCTTGTCTGTATCAAGTTCAGCTCGTTAACTCACCGCCTTGCTTCGCAAGTGGGATGCCAGACACAGACGATAATCGCTTTGTTTGTGACCTGGCAGTTGACGCCTGACACTTGGTCAATCAAATTCTGGACTTCCTTACACGTGCTACTTCTGACCTAATAACGCACAAGATACTGTTCCCGGATGACGCGTACTTCCCCCGCACACCAAGACTCACTCTGTGAACTGTTTCGGCGGTGTAGTTCGATATTTTTTGCCACCAGCGACAACAGTATCCTCGATTTTTGGACTTATACAAGCGAACGACATTGCAACATTGCCTGTAATCCGAAATACAGGTAATACTTTTCCAGCTTCCTTTGGAGTGCTTACTACGACACGCCACATAGCTGGAATGTCCGGGAAATGAGCAGTTGATTTCATACACTATTTTTGATACTATAACCCATAACTATGTTCCCCTTTATTTCGAGAAGACGTGCATGGATTTCTCCACGGCTATAAGTGGCGGTTATCATGGACTTCACTCCACCAGACACAAGGCGAAAAAACTTCTTCTCTGTTACATTCATTTGGTACCCGCTCCTCCCTTTCCGCTCCGCTCGGGGACTGTGTCTTGTGTTGTCTTCATTGCCATTTCATCCTCATAGATAAGCAAGTTGCGGAAGTAGCGCCAACTAAAAAGACTTCCTCAGGTGACCGGTCTACCCGACGGAAGGCCCTAGCCACGTACAAATTTCATTAGCAAATAAAGGGTCTTTCATTAAGAGTGATACTTTTCGAAATCGGAAAAAATAAAGCACTTGACGTGTCGAAGTAAATTGTAGTTATGTTCTGAGCAAAATATCGTTCAAATGTCCACCACAGATTTGAACACACTGACGCACACGATGGCTACAGTTGCTATTCACTCTGTCCAATGTTAGTGACGTATGTCTGTGACAGCCTGACGAATGTTCACCTCCAACTGCCCAAAAGCTTGTGGCTCGTCAGCATAGACCTGGGCTTTGATGTAGCCCCACAGAAAAAAAGTCATGGTCGCCAAATCACTCGATCGTGACGGCAAACTGACAGATCCACGTCTTCAGATGATCCGTTTGCCAAATTTCTCGCTCAGCAAATCGAGCACTGAACCAGCTATGTGGTACGTAGAGACATCTTGCTGGACCCACATGTTTTCAATACCTATGGTCTCAGGTTCCGGTGATAGAAATTCGCTTGACATAGATCTGTGGTGGTTGCCATTGGCGGTAACGGATCTTGGCTCATAATCTCTAAAGAAATAAAGTTACATGACTCTGCCACGCTATAAACCGCACCAGTGAGTTTTTCTGAATGCAATTCAATTCAATTTACTAGCGTCCTTGTAGTACATCATCAAAATGACATAGGACTTGTCAATAAACATTACAATTTAAAATACATATACATGAAAATTTATAATTGAATTTAATTGTCACTTAGACATTACAATTGTAATAGAACTATAAGAACATTAACATAAAAATATACAAGTAGGATAACAACGCACAAAAAAAAGCTAGTGATTCTCACATCAAAGATTATTTCCATTCTTACATTAACACTGTTTCACACTTTCATAGAACAGCAACTATTTAAATGTGAGCAATTACACATATTTATTAACTGCACTTGTATTGTCAATGATTCATAAACTTTTCAATACTGTAAAAACTATTGCACAATAACATGTTTTTTAATTATCTTTTAAATATGTGCAGTTTTGATATTATTTTTAGTTCTTTGGGGAGAGCATTGTAGAGGATTTTGGGTTGGTACAATACACTTTTGCGATACATAGCTGTTTGATGAATTTCTGTGTGGAAATCATTCTTATTCCTTGTTTCGTAGTTGTGAAATTCTCTGTTTAATGTAGAAAATTCCTCGTGTTCTTTTAAGAAACATATGCTTTCATATATGTATAAGGATGGTAGTGTCGTGATTTTTAATTCTTTGAAAGCTTGCCTACAAGAGTCTCTATAACCCATACCTTTTGTTATTCTGACTGCCTTCTTTTGTAGTCTAAATTAATGTTTTGTTAGACTGTTGTTCCCCAAAACTGACGTTTCCTTGCAAATTTCCATTTGCTCAGTTACTGCTATGGTGAGGATATCAGGCAGTTTGTGTTGATCACTGAGATTATTTATTGTTTTCATAATCTGAGCACAGGCATTCAGTTGTCCTGCTCTATTTAGGAGATCTCCACTGTTTATGAAATGTTTTCTGAAATCTAGCTGGACAAATGTTGAATTTGGGTAGCACTTTGTTATTTTTGAAGCAGTCTGTTAGTTTTTTTGATTTCTTCGTTAACACGAGATTTCTTTTAAAAAATCGTATGGAATGCTGGTTACCATCACATGTACATTTTTTAGCTTTTCGAGCGTCTCTCTTAGCGCTTGTCTTGCTGATAATACATCATTGCAGCGGACGTCTACTCCGCCCCCTAGGATTAGAACACAATTATTTTTATTTATCTTGATACTCAGATTTTCGCAGTTATTGACGATCTCTTTCAGTGGAGCATAAGGTTTTATTACCCTAGTAACACTGCATCCTGAGTTATATAGGGTTTCTGCCTGTCTTTTTCCCAGACTGTCGGCAAGTATATACACAGTAAAAGCATTATTTGTTGTGCTCAAGTCTTCCGAAGTTTTGCAGTCTATTATACGATCTTCTTTCTTTTCACAGTCTCTATGTATTATATTATTAACAGATTTTAACGTTTTGAGTACATTATGGGCTGAGTTGTTAAGTTTTCACTCGAGGTTTTTGTTAACAGTTGCTTGTATGTTAGGTGTGACGAACTTTTCGGAGGCTTGTTTACTTTCATTTCTCACGACACTTACTACTTCCACTCTCTCGCCACAAGATTTTACTTCGTCACATATTTCCAGAGCATTGTATCAGTTTTGTACAGCGATCTTTTTAGTTGCTTTTAGTTAGTATTTTTTAAAATTTTCACTCATTTTAGGAAGAATAGATGTGCTGTAGATTTCGGAGTTGGTGTTAAGTGATGATACTCCATGCAATTCACGTTCACGAAGCTTCGCTTTTAGGACTTTTATTGTTTTTTAGCACTTTGCAATTCATACAACACACTTTCTAACACATTAATTTCACGTCGGGTAGCGTAAGCGACTAACATAGCGTTAAATCCGTTACAACTTCCCTGATCACATTCACATGAAAACACAGTTTTTGAATTAATGTACCTCACACACGCAGAATGTATCCGTAATTGTGATTCTAAGCAAAGTCTGAAACCATTTTGCACATTTGAATTACAGATTACACACATCTATTCGATTATTTCTGGGCTGTTAACACTCCAATAACGACAATTTTGCGTACTGACGATGCCACTAAGCCAAAAATGCGCCACGCCTTTTCCACTGAAACCAGGATGAGCTTCCAACTGTTGTACAGCCCACTTAGCGAACTTACAACGCAATCTGTGATCGTTTGGCTTCAGCTTTGTAGTCAGTACAACCTTGCAATGATCCAGGCCCAAACCACTTCGCAAGTTTCGTCAAGTTGGTTTCTCAGATAGCCAAAACCGTTGAGTTCGTCTCTTCCTCAATACTGGCTGCAACTGTTGCGACATTGTCCTCATTTCGCACTTTACGTTGTCTTGTTGGTGACTTCTGGTCGTGTAGAGTGAAATCCTGCTCAAACTTGGTTATTTGGCTGCAGTCCAGAGTATAGCCTTGAGTGGGGAAACGGTGAAGCAGAACCAAACGATGACCACCCACAGCTGAGATGCCTGTTTGGTAGATTTTTTTATGGTTTCTAAACATTCATGAAGTGTGAATTGTTGCATGATAAAACTGTAAGTTGTACTTGATATTTTCACACCTGGAATCACGCAAAAAATACACACTGAAGAGCCAAATAAACTCGTATAGGCATACGTATTCAAATACCGAGTTATGTAAACTGGCAGAATACGGCGGTGAGGTCGGCAACCCCTATATAAGACAAGTGCCTGGCGCAGTTGTTAGATCGGTTACTGCTGCTACAATCGCAGTGGTGAAAGTGGTGTTATAGACGGCGGACGAGCGATGGTACAAAGCACATCCGAGATAGCGATGATTTGGGGATTTTCCCGTACGACCATTTCACGAGTGTGCCGTGAATATCAGAAATCTAGTAAAACGTCAAATCTCCGACATCGATGCGGGCGGGAAAAGATCCTGCAAGAACGAGACCAATGACGATGAAGACAATCGTTCAATGTGACAGAAATGCAGCCCTTCCAGAAATTGCTGGAGCTTTCAATGCTGGGTCATCAACAAATGTTAGCGTGAGAACCATTCATCGAAACATCGATAAGGGCTTTCGGAGCCGAAGGCCCACTCGTGTACCCGTGATGACTGAACGACACAAAGCTTTAGGCCTCTCCTGGGCCCGTCAACACCGATATTGAACTGTTGATGACTGGAAACATTCTGCCTGGTCGTTTCAAATTATATCGAGCGCATGGACATTTACGGGTATGGAGATAACCTCATGAATCCAATGACCCTGCATGTCAGCAGGGGACTGTTCAAGCTGGTGGACGCTCTGTAATAGCGTGGGTCGTGTGCAGTTGGAGTGATTTGGGACCCCTTATACGTCTAGATACGACTCCGACAGGTGACACGTACGTAAGCATCCGGTCTGATCACCTGCATCCATTCATGTCCATTGTGCATACCCACGGACTTCGGCAATTCCTGCAGAACAATGCGACAACCTTCACGTCCATAATTGCTACAGAGTGGCTCCAGGATCACTCTTCTGAGTTTAAACACTTCCGCTGGCCACCAAACTCCCCAGACATGAACATTATTGAGCATATCTGGGATGCCTTGCAACGTACTGTTCAGAAGAGATCTCCACCCTCTCGTACCGTTACGGATTTATGGACAGCACTGCAGGATTCATGGCGTCAGTTCCCTCCAACACTGCTTCAGACATTAGTCGAGAACATGCCACGTCGTGTTGCGGCATTTATGCGTGCTCGCGGGGGTCCTACACGATATTAGGCAGGTGTACCAGTGTCTTTGGGTCTTCAGTGTATGAGAAAATGGGAATTTCAATTTTAATAAGTATCACTCTTAATGAAAGACCCTATATTTAAAAATGATTCAAATATGTAATAAAAGGGGAGAACCCAATGGTGATGATAAAGATGAACAGAAACATCTTTAGGCGAAGAAATCGAGAAAAAATTGTGGTTGTTAAAAATAGTCAGGACCCATTTCCATAATCGTTTCTGAAACAGCACAACGGTATTTCAGACGTTTAAATACCGAAGGGAAATCAGCAGTTAATTCATTAATGTTGTTAACATTTCCACTCGCAATATAGTATATCAGATCCGTAAAGTGGTCGATAATAATTTCTTGAGCACAGAATTTTTGTAAAGACAGTAATTATCTCGTAAGATTTTCCTTCTCACGAGTTTCTACGTTACCATCGTCACATAAATAACGCTTGGGTGTAAAACATATAACTGTAGATCCACCGTATCTCATAAAGGCGTACATTACTGTTGTTTTGTGAAAATGGGCACTTCAAGATTGCACTGGGCGTTTATCAACAACGAAGTAGGGGACTGGAAAACCTTACCCGAAAGGATTTTAACAGCTAGTTTCATGCTACCTGTCAGTAATGGAAAACATACGAAGTTACAAAAAAAATAAAATGGTATAATATTTGGCATTATATTTTAGAAGGAGTAATTAATGTACAATTAATATTAGCAACATACTATCATATCTATTGTGGAAAAAACAGCTATGTAAGAAACTCATACAACGGTAGTTTTCTTCCCGCCACTGAATTACTAAACAATTGTTATTCAGTATGGTACTGAAACAATTACACCAGTAAACTGGTCCAGTTGGCTCTAAGCACTATGGGACTTAACATCTGAGGTCATCAGTCCCCTAGACTTAGAAACATGTAAATCTAACCAACCTAAGGAAATCACAGACATCCATGCCCGAGGCAGTATTCAAACCTGCGACCGTAGCAGCCGCGTGATTCCGGACTGAAGCGCCTAGAGCCGCTCGGCCACTTCGGCCGGCACACCAGTAAACAGGTGACTCTGTAATTTAGGTAAATCCCGTAACTCAGAACGAAATTATTTCTTTGATGGCAAGAGAAGTGCCACGCCAAATAATTCGACTTTATAAAGCTCAGTTTTTTTTCTTCCCGTCATATAAACTGATCAGCTAGAATATTACGATCGCCCGCCTGATAGCCGGCATGTCCATCTTTGGCACGGATAACAGCAGCGAAGCGTCGTAGCATGGAGACAATAAAGACTTGGTAGGTCGCTGAAGGGAGTTGGCTCCAAATTTGCACACACAAATGTTACCGAATTTCAGTAAATTCCGGGTAGGGGGGCGATGAGCTCTGACGCCACGTTCAATCACATCCCTGATGTGTTCGATCGGGTTCAGTTCTAGCGAGTTGGGGAGGCAGCGCATCAATTGGACCTTTCCACTGTGTTCCTCGAACCACTCCATCACACTCCTGGCCTTGTGACATGGTGCATTATCTTGTTAAAAGATGCCACTGACCTCGGAAAACATGATCCTCATAAAGGGGCGCACGTGGGCTGCAACCAGCATACGGTACTCCTTGGCCGTCATAGTGCCTTGCACGTGCTCCAGTGGACCCATGGATGCTCATGTGAATATTACCCATAGCATAAAGGAGCCACCGCCAGCTTGTCTCCGCCCCACAGTACGGCGTTAAGTAGCTGCTCCCCTGGAAGATTCGCGCCCTTCCATTGGCATGATGAAGAAGGTATCCATCAGACCATGCAACGTCCTGCCGCTGCACCAACTTCCAGTTCTGGTTCTCACATGTCATTCCAGTCGTAACTGCGATGTCATGGTAGTTAGTATTGACACATGGATGGGTCGTCGGCTGCAGAGGCCCATTATTAGGAGTGTTCGGTGCACTGTGTGTTAAGACGCACTTGTACTCTGCCCAGCATCAGTCTGATGTTCGTTCTGGCAAATTCGCCGCCTGTCCTGTTTTACCAGTCTGCCCATCCTGCGGCGTCCGACATGTGTAGAGAGGAGTGGCCGCCCAACCCCACGACGTCTGGGCGTGGTTTCATCTCGGTTCCACCACTTGTTGAAGACACCAAAGCACTCCTCGAACACCCAGCAAGTCATGAAGTTTCCGAAATGCTCGTCTCATGCCTCCGGGCCATCACAATCTGTCCTTGTTCAAACTCAGATAGATGGCGCACTTTCCCCCTTCTACACACGGACAGAAAAATGGTTCAAATGGTTATGAGCACTATGGGACTCAACTTCTGAGGTCATAACCAACCTAAGGACATCACACACATCCATGCCCGAGGCAGGATTCGAACCTGCAACCGTAGCGGTCTCGCGGTTCCAGACTGTAGGGCCTAGAACCGCACAGCCACTCCGGCCGGCACACGGACAGCACATTCACTGATACTACGAAGGGGAGTTGGAAAATAAGTTTCCTCTGTCGATGGTCTCGCGGTTCTAGGCACGTAGTCCGGAACCGTGCGACAGCTACGGTCGCAGGTTCGAATCCTGCCTCAGGCATGGATGTGTGAGATGTCCTTAGGTTAGTTAAGTTTAAGTAGTTCTAAGTTCTAGGGGACTGATGACCACAGCAGTTGAGTCCCATAGTTCTCAGAGCCATTTGAACCATTTCCCCTGTCGGCTGTGGGCAGAGTCGTGTGATATGGGCGCAAGACGGCACGGAAGGTAAAGGCGCACGTGCAAGACACCGATACACCATTATTTAGAGGTCGACCGCGATCAAGCAGATGGTGCTGTCGCACACCTGCGCAAAGCGGGTGCCAGCTGCTCAGTCTTTTCCCGGAGCTATGGAGAGAAGGTGCGTTTCGGAGTCGTGGTCAAAAATGGAAGTGAGAGCTGTTATCAACTATGAACGGGCACGTGGAGTATCAGGCACAGAAATTCATAACCGCGTTGTTGAGGTTATGGGTCAGGTGTGATGTCAAGGCAAATGGTGCGGAGATGGTGCCAGCAATTCAGTGACGGCCGGCCGCTGTGGTCGAGCTGTTCTAGGCGCTTCAGTCTGGAACCGCGCTGCTGCTACGGTCGCAGGTTCGAATCCTGCCTCGGGCATGGATACGTGTGATGTCCTTAGGTTGGTTAGGTTTAAGTTGTTCTAAGTCTAGGGGACTGATAACCTCAGATGTTAAGTCCCATAGTGCTTGGAGCCATTTGAATCTGAATTCAGTGATGGACGTCAGCAAGTGCAGAACATACCGAGAGCTGGACAGACGCACACGGCCACTGCAGATGCAAATGTCAGGAAGGTGGATGACATGATTAAAGCGAACCGGCGTATCACCATGGATGGAGTAGCGGCAGAACTTGGAATCGGACATGAGCGAGCTCATAAGATCATCCACGATATTCTTCGATACAGGAAGGTGTCAGCACGATGGGTGCCCCGCCCTGACCCCGACACATGTGGAACAACGCATGGCGCTCAGCCTGGAACAGCTCCTGCGTTACCATGAATCTGGCAATGACCTTTGTGTTTCGGATTGTGACGGGGGATGAAACGTGAGTCCACCATTACACGCCCGAATCGAAAGCCGCATCCATGGAGTGGGAACATCTGTCATCACCTGCCCCAAAGAAGTTGGAAGATCTGCAGGTAAAGTGCTACTCACCGTTTTCTGGGACGCCAAAGGAGCTTTGCTACTGGACTTTCTGGAGGACGCAAACATCAGTGGTGCGCGGTACTGTGCCACTCTGTCGAAATTGAAAGAGGTGATTCGAAAAAAGCGTCCTGACCTTCTCAAATATGGCGTTCTGCTGTTCGATGACAACGCGAGACCACACACGGCGACGGCAACGCAAAACCATATTGCAACTCTTGGTTGGGAGCGTCTACACCATTCGCCTTACAGTCCGGATCTCGCACCAAGTGCCTTCCATCTGTTTACTACTTTGAAGAAGACTCTCGGCGGAAAACGCTTTGGTAGCAATGCTGACTTCAAACAAGCCGTTCAACGCTTCTTCCGTATGAACCGCCCTGATTATTTCCTGAAATGCTTTTTGAAGCTTATAAAGCGGTATGACAAATGTATCAATGTACTTGGAAATTATGTAGAAAAATAGAGATATGTCTTATCTTTAATGTCTCATTCTCTTTTTTTTCCTTTCACACGCAACTCTGGCCACAGTCGACACGCCAAACTTATTTTCCAACCCCCCACACTTACATGCATAGTGCGTGTATCTGACTGGCAGCCATTCCTCACCACGTGACGCTACTATCGCCTGGACGGGTTTAATCGATAGCAGGTCGGTGGTCATGAAGTTCTGACTGGTCAGTGCATAAAAGTATGTAAACCATTTTTAGAACCGATCAGTTACCATATCATAACAATTAACTCTTAACTGGAGTTGTGACTTACTTTACCATTAATGATACTGTGGTATCCAAAAGGATGCCACATTTTTTAGCCATGAAAAATAATTTATCTTGCTTTCATCACAAATACTTATTCATATACCACCTGGAAAACTCGGCATTGTCTAGGGAGTTCAATTTGTCAATTCCATATTAGAAGTGAAAACAAAAAAACTGTGTTTTTAGTGCAACATCGAAAAAACTTTTCATTTCCTTGTATTCGTGAAAACAGCTTTGAAATTGAGACAGTCGTACAAAGAAATATGAATAATGTACAAATGTGTAAGTACAGTGTTCAAATTAAGAAACGTAGTATGCAAAATACAAATTATGCCACATTTATTTAACTCAGAACTTTGTGATCAACAATATTTCTAGTTACTTGACCAGGAGCCACGACGGATAAGTTCTTGCTTGAGCCCAGCCTTGAGCAGGTGACATGAAGTTGTCCATGAGAAAAGTATGGAGATTCCAGAATGAGATTTTCACTCTACAGTGGAGTGTGCGCTGATATGAAACTTCCTGGCAGATTATAACTGTGTGCCCGACCGAGACTCGAACTCGGGACCTTTGCCTTTTGCGGGCAAGTGCTCTACCATCTGAGCTACCGAAGCACGACTCATGCCCGGTACTCACAACTTTACTTCTGCCAGTACCTTGTCTCCTACCTTCCAAACTTTACAGAAGCTCTCCTGCGAGGAAGTTTCATATCAGCGCACACTCCGCTGAAGAGTGAAAATCTCATTCTGGAAACATCTCCCAGGCTGTGGCTAAGCCATGTCTCCACAATATCCTTTCTTTCAGGAGTGCTAGTTCTGCAAGGTCCGCAGGAGAGCTTCTGTAAAGTTTGGAAGGTAGGAGACGAGGTACTGGCAGAAGTAAAGCTGTGAGTACCGGGCGTGGGTCGTGCTTCGGTAGCTCAGATGGTCGAGTCGTGTTCCGGCACTCGGCCAGTGCACATCGCGCGGTGACGGGCGGTAGCGCGGGCCAGTGTTTACGTCGCGAGCAGTGCTGAGGTGGAGAGCTGAGCAGCGTGTGCGAGCGTTGTTAACGTTTGTTTCTGTATAACTGTTGTAAGTAAGATGTCGACAATTAACAGAGCGAACAGCGTTCAGTGTGTTTTCGATCGCACTGCCTTGCGACCGACGGCGTTTGAAATTCATGAGTGGATCTTTGAGGATTTGAAATTGCCTGAAGATATAGTCGACACGTTCCAGTTGGACTTTGTGCAGTACTCGTTATTTATCAAATTTATTTCGAGTGACACTTATGAGAAATTCGTTGAGGAGCATGTTGGTGTGAGACCATTCCGTCATAATGATGGCAGTATTAGTAATGTCCAAATCGTGCCTTCGGGATACGGAATGAGAACCGTCAGGGTATTTAATGGGCCACCTGAGTGCCCTAATGATCTGATTGCACGTTCTCTATCACTGTACGGCGCTGTTTTGTCTGTTACAAATGAAAAATGGTCGAGTGCCTATCGCTACCAAGTTATCAGCGGGGTACGAAGTGTAGACTTGAAAAAGCTTATACCTTCGTATGTTGCCGTTGGCGGCTGTCGTGCACAGGGAACTTACATTGGACAACCCCCTACCTGTTCGATCTGCCATTCAAGAGAACATGTGTGGATGAACTGTACACGTCGACGTCCATTTCAACTTCCACGGGAACGTCCTGCAGACGGAAGTGAAAAGCTTGTTCCACTATTGAGTGAGGTGGTCGCGGGGACTGTACCACCACCCCGGCAGCCGGAACATGTTAGCGAGGCGGAGATGCCAGTTCAGGGGGAATGCAGTGCTAAAGGCATTCGCGGTAGGACGGACGTCGATTCGGCACCGTCATCCTCACAGGGGCAGTTACCGCTGGATACCAACGATGCGCCAGCCACCTCTGAAACTAAGCCGTGTCAGATACAGGAGCGGGTGCAGATCAGTTTGCCTGAACCACCCCTATCGGTAGAGACTGTAGTAGACACGAAGAAAGGCCGCCGAAGGAGAAGCAAATGGAATAGTAGCAAAGAGGAAAAGTCGAATGATTTGAGACCCGTACACGTGTCAGCAAGTGGCAGCGAGACTGAACCTCAATCTTCTTGCTCCGTGCGCTGCGAGGACACCGCGAGGCAAGAACGCATTCGTGAACAAACCAAACACCTGAAGGCACTACTGAGCGCTGAAAGGGATCAGAGCACCGTAACGGCTAAGAGGAAGAGCGAGCAGAGCAGCGAGCAGCTGCAGCAGCGCTCCCGCAGGAACTCGCTGACGTCAGTCGCAGCCCCGCGTGGTGGCCAGGCGGATGCGACCACGTTGACAAGACTTAACCGGCGGTGGCGGGCAGGGCGGCGCGCGCACCGAGCAGCACCCCGACAGCAATGAGCCGTGGTGGCAGCAGAACGAGGAGATGCAGCAGTAGCTGCTCTCGCGCATGACCATCGCGATGCGACCTTCCCCTCCCTGACCCGTTATTGGTTTTGACATTACGTTTCGTACTCCAAACGTTACCAACGAGTTTGGTTCAAAGCCGGAGAGAAGGACGATCCAAAACTCAGAGCTCATTGTCCTCTGAACCATCATGTGTGACAGCCAAACCTACAACATTACCACACTTAACGTCAATATAATTCAAAGTGCGGTGAAACTCCGTTGGCTAACTGATTTCTTGTATGGTACCAGAGTTGACATTGCCCTCCTACAGGAGGTAGTCACAGCCTTAGAAGTGCCCGGTTACTTTCTTATTGATAACATCAATCTTCAGGATGCTGTAGGCACTGCCATACTTCTGCACGACGGTATACCCTTTACGGATGTGCAGCGGCTGCCCAGTGGTCGTGGCATTTCTCTTCGAGTGAATGGTGTGCAGATTGTTAACGTGTACGCCCCCTCAGGTAGCACTCATAAGAGAGATCGTGCAAAATTTTATAAAACCGAGGTTCCCATTCTTCTTAGCGCTTATCGTGAACATCTCATCCTTGGTGGTGACTTCTGTGCTCAACGACAGAGACCAAACTCCTAGCACCAACAGATGTATCGAACATGAAAATTTAATTCATGCCATGCGTCTTCACGATACATGGGAACAACTGCACGGTGAACGGGTAGCGTACAACTTCGTAACCAGTCATTCTGCCAGTCGGCTGGATAGGATCTATGTGTCCGATGCCCTCCAGCGACACACTGTGAACTGTGACATAGCTCCTGTCAACATCTCCGACCATTGTGCATATCAGTGTTACCTCAACCTACAACGCCAGCCAATTACCGCGGGAAGGGCTACTGGAAATTGAATGTCAGCCTTCTGCAGGATGCCCAACTTGAAGAGGAGGTGAACTTAACGTGGCAACATCTCCAGCGACACCGACGTCGTTACGCTAGCGTTCTACAGTGGTGGATTCAGTGTGCTAAGCCTACATTACGCCTCACCCTCATGAGCTACGTCCGACAAAAAAGCTTTTGGCAGAAACAGACTATTGAATTTTATTATCGCTGTTTGAGAGAACTGTACAGTCGCACTAACAATCCTTCTCGCGACATCGCCGTAAAGATCAAACGATATAAAGCGAAAATCACGGCGATACAACGCCAACGAATGCATGGCATCATCGTGCGAGCCCACCCCAAGGACGTTGCCGCCGAAAAACGGGCCTCTCTGTACCACATCCTGAGAACGACGAAACGGCGTAAAGCCATGTTGATTGAAGCCGTCGTTGATGACGCTGAGAATGCCATCACGAAGCAACGTGACATCATCTCGCACGTCTACGACTATTATAGTCAACTTTACAAGAAGCAACTAGTTGATGAACACTCGTGCGAGGATTTTCTTAGGGCCTTGAGCTGTCGCTTGTCACAACAGGATAATGCAAAGCTGGAATCTGTTTTCACAGAGGAAGAAATCCGACTGGCGGTCCACAGTACACAGAAAGGGAAATCACCAGGACCCGATGGTCTCAGTGCTGAGTTTTACCAGCGATACTGGAACCTCCTCGGTCCGACACTCCTCGAGATAGCGAATGAACTCTGGCACCTGGAAGTCATACTCAAGGCATTTACGGAAGGTATCATCCTGCCCTTACCGAAAAAAGGGAACATCAGGAAGGTCGAAAACATGAGAACCATCACACTCCTGAACGCCGACTTCAAAATCATCACCAGATCGATTAAGCTAAGGATGCAAACCGTTATGTATAAGGTTTTAGGCAGTTACCAGTACAGTGCAGTGCAAGGCCGAAGTGCAATCTCAGCTGCCTGCGATTTGAGGGACATCATCTGTTCATATGCTGAAACTAAAGGACAGGGCGCTCTGATCTTTCTAGATTTTGAGAAGGCTTATGACCGTATACGTTATGAGTTCCTCTTTCAAAGCATGAAGAAACTAGGATTTGGACCTCATCTCATAGAATTAATTCGCAAACTTACTACAAACGCCTCTTCACGGATTCTCATTAATGGCCATTTTACAAAAGAAGTTTCCATTGAGCAATCCATCCGCCAAGGATGTCCTCTGTCAATGATTTTGTACGCCATTGCAGTAGAGCCGCTACTGAACAACTTAGCGCATAGCGGGATCGGGCTTAGCGTCGAGTCTGTCACTATCCCATGCATTGCGTATGCTGACGATATATGCGTAACTGTGTCATCATCGCAACAACTGTGTCATCATCGCAACAACTCTTCTACAAACATTCACCTTTCTTTCAGGAGCAATACTCAATAGAACTAAAACCACAGTTTTGCAGATCGGTGGCGGTATCGGAGACATATCCCATGTTACCTGGTGCAAGGTAAAGGATTCTCACACAACCCTTGATGTTACCTTTGAGGCCAAACCAGACAAATTCCTGACGAAGAACTGGTCACATATGCTTAATAAATTACGTGCTGCTTTGATGCTTCACTCCGACAGTGACTTGAACATACTACAGAAAGTTAAGACCATCGAGATCGCCATTACGAGCAAGATGAATTATTTGGCGCAAATTCTTCCAATATCCGACCACGTAGCCAAGAGTATACAACAAGCGTTATGTTGGTTTATTTTTAGGGGGCATATTTTCAAAGTTCAATTCGATACCTTAACCTTACCTTCGTCCAAAGATGGCCTTAACCTCATTAAAGTACACAAAAAATGTGTCACCCTGCTCCTAAATCGCATCAGGAAGGAGTTTCGTACCCGGAGGACCAGTCTCATCAGAAACCTCATTCAGCGGTGGAAGCCTCATAGCTTTGACCCACCCGTTAATATCGCCGGCATTCCACTTTCTTACCGACATGTGCGACTGTACTACATGGAAATGAGCTACATTCGACACAACATCGTCGATAACGGAAGCCTGACGAACAGGAAGCTTTATGACCTTCTCATGACAACAAACCACAGGAATCGTCTCGAAGAAAAACATCCACATACACATTGGAGTATAATATGGCGGAATGTGCACAGCTATATGTTACCATCACGCGTCGTAGCCGACTGGTATCTCACAGTCAACGATATAGTAGCAACGAATGAAAAGCTACATATAATAGGCCTTCATCCGACGCCCGACTGTGACGCATGCGGAAGAGTCGATACGCTTCTTCATAGGTTCACGTGCGGACATTCAGAAGAAATTACAACATTTCTTCGTCAACGATTGTCAGTGATAGACCGTACGACGCCCAGTGGTGTAGACCTTTTAGAGATCATTCAGCCACAAAAACTGAGGTATACACGAGCAAAAAAACAACGCTACAACGTGGATCATGGGCCATACAGCATCGTTTATTATGCAGAATAGGCATGCTACTTTCCTAGACTATTATTCTTACATAGAATTTGAACACTTTAAAATAATCCAACATTGTGACTACAGGAGGATATTTGGAAATATGCTGAAAATCATAATTAGCGGTTAAATGCTTCAAATACAATATTTAGATAGTAGAGGTTGCCAGTTGCCTGTATGTATGAATCCTATTTGCTTCCTGGGACTTTTGTTCTTGCCGTAATTTTAAGATACTATTCAGATGCTCACCAATGCAGAAGGCATTTTTTTCTTTCCCAATTTCCTCTCAACATTTTCCTTCTCTCGCAGAGCAGCGGAGCAACATTCCTTCGACAATGAAGTGATAGTCCTTTGTGCACCTCAAGAAGCCATTTCCTTTCTTTTCTTATATTGCGCAACGGCAGCCTAGAACTGATATATACTATGTTCATTCTATTCTCATTACAAATCGGAGTAAATGTTTATTTTCCCTTCCTAATTAAAAAAAAATTTTAAAAATTAAAAAATTAAATTAAAAAAATATAAAAAGGCGCTAGTTTAAGGCCCCACACCAAAAAAAGATGGTAGAGCACTTGCCCGCGAAAGGCAAAGGTCCCGAGCTCGAGTCTCGGTCGGGCACACAGTTTTAATCTGCCAGGAAGTTTCAAGTATGGAGATGTCAAATCCACGCCGCCAATGTGTAGTAGACTGTCGCAGTGACTTGTAAATTGTGATGGCAAGTGCAGATCTCACTGGAAACGGCAGTCTTTTGAAGTGAAAGAGGAAATCTGTCGGGGTAAGGGGTATCTCTTGAACTATGTGTCGTATGGCGATATATTTGTGTTGTCACATTCTGCGACGTATGTGGATATAGTCTGTGAAATATATTACGAATAGTGTTTGTAGCAAAGAAGTAATAAATTTAAATGTCATGCATGATGCAACAATTTTTCACGCATACCAGTGTTTATGATGTCATATCTCTTGTTTCGTGTCATAAAATGATATACTTTTGTAGGTACATAGAGCGGCATGTGTGGATACTGTCTGAAGATGTGTTGAGAATAGAGATAGTAGCAAAGAAGTAATAAATTTTAATGTCAAGCATAATGCAGCAGTTTTCTACCCGTCTCATTGTTTATGACGTTAGATCTCCTAAACTATGATAGTTAAATGGTTCTTACCCCCACAGTAATCGTTGCCTGACAGCAAGGGATATGATTACCAAGTTTGGCTGAAATCAGTCCAATGGTTTAGAAGAAGATATGGAACATACACACATCCAGTTTTATTATACTTATGGATCTCGTGTTTGCATGTATCAGATTACCAAACCGCGGTTTAATACAAAAACTCAAAACAAATCACAAAAGGTAAATAAGTTTATGTAACCCTGAATAAGAGTAAAATGAAATGATACATAAAAGTTCAGACTAGTTACTGTGTTAGAAACAGTACTACATTCCTGTAAGACGGACACATGCGATGTGAAAAATCAACAGCATGTAAATGGACTTCACATATAAATCGATAAACAATTTTTCACAAGACTTTAGTATTCACCAAGCTACCCTCTCCACCATTTCAATAGACCACTAAACGACAGGTTTGGCAAACTGTACGACTACAACAAATAGAATAGTGATTTGTCTTTTTTCTCGCTGACATGGGAGGACAGAGCACATCATTTCATCTTTGAGTGCAGTATAGGTATCCGTGATTTAGGCAGAGCTTTCTTCGAAACTTGTGAGACTGTTATTCTTAGTTCTTTTAGTGGTCTGTCATTCATCAGTCTCGTTGAGGTACGGTTCAGTATTCTGCATGTCCAATGTTTTGATGATTAAGTCTAACAGTAACTTAGTTGATAAGTGAATTTTGACTATATAGAAAACAGAAAAACGTTGTCATGGGATCAATAATGACACCACTCAAACGTCGCATCTGTGCACTAAAAAAGCGGATGAGTCAACATTGCTTCTTCTCTGTCTACGGGTCGCGTATCAGTTGCCAACAAGGTACAGTATGTGGAACCGTCAACAGTAGAATGACCAACAGAGGAAACGGCTGGGATGTACAATTTCACTGATATCGAAAACGACCCCATAAATCAGTTTGAGAGTTTAAGGTGGTTGTGTTAAGAAGATATGCGGATCATTTACAACGTTTTTCGCAAGTCGAAGATCAGCCTTGAACTTGAAAGTAAAATAACTGAACCTAAAGAACGAAAACAGCAAGAATTTAGCAAATGTCGAGACCAGGCTATAATGGAGCACCCGTTGCGAGGGTCGTACAGGTACACAATGTCAAAAGGAAATAAAGAACCAAGAAATTAGCTCCTCATATCTACAATTGTGCGTTGTGGAAGTCACAATTTCAAGAAGTCGCAATTTCAATATAGTTCTTTAAGACAGAGTAAAGGCTAATTAAGAAACAACCTCGTTTTTCGAAACACTTGAGAAAATGTACTCTTTTTTTTTTCTTTTTTGCTTCAGTGACAGGATCCCCTGAATTAAACACGCTGTGGTGGAAAATAAGTCGCCATCTATGATCTTCTAGTAAGTTTCTCTGACGTTCTTCAACAAAGTTAATTCTTACGAGTAAGAAATGTAATGAGCGAACTGTAGAAATAGCTCTTAAAAAGAAAATTAATTCTACAAGCTTTGTTGTCGGTAGCATTTTAGTAATTGTTGGAACTAGCGCAGCAAAATACGTACTTCTGAGTGAACTTTCACTTTGCAGCGTATTGTGCGCTTATATGAAATTTCCTAGCAGATTAAAACTGCGTGCCGGACCTAGAATCAAAATCGTGAGCTTTGACTTTTGCATGCAAATGCTCAACAAGTTTTTTTCGTAATTCTGAAAACTATATTGTCGGAATAAGGCAAGCTAGATTTTAATGACTACATAGAATTTGCGCATTATAGTAGATACATTGTTAAGAGGACACCACAACATACTCAAAACACAGTCCGAGAGACCTGTGCAGCACATTTTGCCATCAACACACATGCATAAGAAATTATAGTTCATATACGGTATCCTAATAGTTCATGTATACGTGCCGGTGTCGCAAGCAGAGAATGAAGCAGCAGAAAAAAAGTATGTGAGAATATTGAACAGGTAATTCACTACTTAAAGAGAGATGAAACTCTGATAATACTGTTGGATTGGAATGTGGTTGTAGGAGAAGGAATAGAAGAAACAGTTACAGGAAAATATGGGCTTGGTAGTAGGAACGAGGCAGGAGAAATACTGAGTTCTGCAATAAATACCAGTTAGTAATAGCGAGTACTCTCTTCAAAAATAACTCCGTAGGGGAAGGGGAGGTATACCTGGAAAAGGCCGCAAGATATGGCAAGATTTCAGTTAAATTGCATCATGGTCAGGCAGAGATTCCAAAATCAGATATTGGATTGTAAGGTGTTACCAGGTGCAGATACAGATTCAGATCACAATTTAGGAATAATGAAGATTAGGATGAAGTTTGAGAGACTAGTCAGCAAGAATCAATGTGCAAATAAGTAAGACACGGAAGTACTAAGAAATGAAGAGGTTCAGTTGAAGGGGAATGGACAGCTCTAAAAAGGGCAGTCATAGGAGATGGAAAAAAACGCAGGTCAGGGTAGGTAACTGCAAAGGAACCATGGATAACGAACGAAATACTTCAGCTGATCGACGAAAAAAAGAAGTACAAAAATGTTCAGAGAAATTTAGAAATGCAGAAATATAAGTCACTGAGAAATGAAATAAAAAGAAAGTGCAGGGAAGCTAAGGTGAAACTGCCGCATGAAAAATGTGAAGAAATCGAAAAAGAAGAAGTGACTCAGCATACAGAAGTCAAAATACTTTCAGTGAAATGAAAAGCAACAGCGCACAGTGGGCCAGAATCTTGAAAACGTGGCCAAAAAGGAAAAAAAGTTTAAAGATGGGGATTTTGGACTATCAGGTTGGCAGCAGCAATGCTGGGACAACTGAATGCCGGCTGTGCGGACGACCAGATGTTCATTTGTTCGGTAATATCTCAGGTCAAATGCGGCAGTTCATTGTTAGCATGCGCGCAGCTGGCCAGGCTACAAAAACAGTCGTGTTGTCGAAGGAAGTTATTTATGTTTTGTGCAAGTGAAACCAATACTTTCAATATGGAATGTATTCTAGGAGGTATGTACTAGTGAAAAAACACTTATATCACTATTAAATCATCAATTATACACGTTTACATTTCAATTAACGTACTACATGGAAATGAATGACAAAATCGTAAAATACGCTTAAAAAATAGAGATAAGTTACGAATTCCACGACATTCCGCTTTCTTTTCGCTGTGTACGCAAGTATATATACCTTTGTAAATTAAGCTTCAAATCCTGCGACTAGTTACGACTCTGGCTTTGAACCACGTTTTAAGCGACACTTGCAAAATGTCATTGTTCAGACATCTTCAAAAATGACAGTAGAATCAATTAATTATGAGTTGTTTGTACAATTTAAATTACAATCGACACGTAGAAGCATTCTAAAGAATAAAATCGTTAGAAAAATGACGAAAAGTGTAACACAGATTTTTTTTTTTAAATTTCAGTTTCATCTGATCCAGAGTATTCCAGAATCGGATTTTCGAGGAAAGATATTTTTCTAATAACAAAAGAGTATTTGTCAAATGATTTGGAAGGGATCATAGAACATTTGGAAAGGTTGTTGACAGAAAAAAGTGTACACATAATTAAAATTCCCTATGATATGAGGCCTACCATTTCGATTTTGTTAACAAAGTTATGAAGCAAGTATAAGGAAGCAAATTGGCGACAAGGATATTTTTTCAAGAATAACGAAACCTGGTTAAATACAATAGTATATATTCCGATTGATTCGAAACCTGCAAGTGTGACTAAATCAACAGGCCGACCTGCCACAAAATTTGAAACATTATCTGATAGGTCTAAAAGAAGGAGAACTGAGAAGATTCGTACAAAGTTCACTCCTGTCAAATTATCGTTCGCCGCGCAAATGAGTCTACGCTCTTCGAGGCACCCGGATGCTGCGAAGATTGTGAAAGACGTCACACTCTCAAGTCCATCCAAGGTGGAAAAATACAAGGCAGGCTTGCGATTTTCAACATCATCGCCATCCTCATATGATGCAAATGACGGTCTAGCACTCATTCTCGACTTGAAATTGTTCTGAAGAATCTTACCAGCATTTGAGAAATGGGGCTAAAGAAAAAGGCTTAAACACACTATATCCACCGTATTCAGATGTTTTGGTAGCAAAAAAAGCTTGCTGCCCTCCAGACGTAACCCTCACTTTTACTGAATCAAAAGCTGAGGTACGGTTCCAAGCTTTGTTAGACCACACTGTTCAACGTGTTCTACTGCTGAAACAAGATGATACTTCACATATGAATGATTCGGAAATGTCTAATATGGCCCTTATTTGTAAGTGGGGCTTTGACGGAACCTCCGGGCAAAGCATGTATAAAATGAAGTTTTCAGATTCGAGTATTTCAGATGCAACTTTATTTTTCACTTCGCTTGTTCCACTGAAACTTGCAGGTGTAAATGAAGAAACTAAAGAAGAAAAGATCGTATGGATTAATCCAAAACTGTCTTCAACCCTCTTTTGCAGACCACTGAAGTTAGAATTTACAAAGGAAACAGAGCAAACGTCTCTAAATGGGAAAGCGTATTATGACAAACAGATCAAACAACTCCAGTCAATCAAAACAGTTATTCATGAGAAAGACATTTCCATTAAATACAATTTAAGCATGACCATGGTAGATGGTAAAGTGTGCAATGCTATCACCAACACAAAATCTGTGCAACGGTGCTATCTCTGGAAGGCTACGTCTGCCCAATTTAATAGCATTGACGATGTTTTGAAAAAACAAATTACCGCCGATTATCTGCTGTACTGACTATCAACTCTTCACACCTGGATTCGATGTTTTGAATGTTGTATTCATTTGGCATACCAAATGAAAACAAAAAAGTGACAGACACGTAAAACAGAAGATAAAGAGGAAAAAGCAATACTGAAAGCCAACATTCAAAAAGCTTTCAGAGAGCAGCTTGGAATTGTAATTGACATGCCAGAACAAGGGTTTGGCAGTACGAATGACGGAAACACCACTCAACGTTGTTTGAAAACACTCCAACATCAGCTCTGATAACTGGAGTTTCCGAAGAACTAATCCACCATTTCCATATCATTTTGCAGTCGATTTCGAGCAGACGTCAGATCGACGTTGAAAAGTTTTGAGCATACGCCTTAGCAACTGCCAGGCACTACTTGAAACAATACCCCTGGCACAACATGCCAACAGCAGTCCATAGATTGTTGATTAACGGACCAGACATTATTTCTTCGGCCATTTTACCCATTGGTCAACTATCGGAGGATACTCAGGAATTAACCAATAAGTTGATAAAGCAATATCGCCTGAGTTTTTCTCGAAAGTTTTCTAGATTTAAGACTATGGAAGACGTGTTAAGGAGACTGTTGGCAACGACAGACCCCTATGTTTCTTCCTTACCCAAATCTTCGCCAAAGAAACTGGAGAGTTTGTCGCCAGAAGCCGTTGCCCTCTTAGTTCCTGTGGTGGAAGACTATGAAGATTCAATGCAGATGCAGATAATGAGGAAACAGTGTTTGAGGATGATGACGATTCAGTTGAAGCAGATGATGAAAAAGAATAAGAAAATGAAAACTTGTAAATTAAGTTATAAAAAAATTTTCAAAATAAATAATTATAATTAAAATGAAATAATTTTTTGTAATGCTTTACTCCATTTTGTAACCTATATTTGGTCCTTTCTTCGAGTTTTCCACTTTTTTGGTTTATTTTTTAAGCATTAACTACAATAACCCCCCCCCCCCATGAACCATGGAGCTTGCCGTTGGTGGGGAGGCTTGCATGCCTCAACGATACAGATAGGTGCAACCACAACGTAGGAGTATCTGATGAGAGGTCAGACAAACGTGTGGTTCCTGAAGACGGGCAGCAGCCTTTTCAGTAGTTGCAAGGGCAACAGTCTGGATGATTGACTGATCTGGCCTTGTAACAATAACCAAAACGGCTTTGCTGTGCTGGTACTGCAAATGGCTGAAAGCAAGGGGAAACTACGGCCGTAATTTTTCCTGAGGGCATGCAGCTTTACTGTATGATTAAATGATGATGGCGTCCTCTTGGGTAAAATATTCTGGAGGTAAAATAGTCCCCCATTGAGATCTCCGGACGGGGACTACTCAAGAGGATGTCGTTATGAGGAGAAAGAAAACTGGCGTTCTATGGATCGGAGCGTGGAATGTCAGATCCCTTAATCGGGCAGGTAGGTTAGAAAATTTAAAAAGGGAAATGGATAGGTTAAAGTTAGATATAGTGGGAATTAGTGAAGTTCGGTGGCAGGAGGAACAAGACTTCTGGTCAGGTGACTACAGGGTTATAAACACAAAATCAAATAGGGGTAATGCAGGAGTAGGTTTAATAATGAATAGGAAAATAGGAATGCGGGTAAGCTACTACAAACAGCATAGTGAACACATTATTGTGGCCAAGATAGATACGAAGCCCACACCTACTACAGTAGTACAAATTTATATGCCAACAAGCTCTGCAGATGACGAAGAAATTGAAGAAATGTATGATGAAATAAAAGAAATTATTCAGATAGTGAAGGGAGATGAAAATTTAATAGTCATGGGTGACTGGAATTCGAGTGTAGAAAAAGGGAGAGAAGGAAACATAGTAGGTGAATATGGATTGGGGCTAAGAAACAAAAGAGGATGCCGCCTGGTAGAATTTTGCACAGAGCACAACTTAATGATAGCTAACACCTGGTTTAAGAATCATGAAAGAAGGTTGTATACATGGTTGAACCCTGGAGATACTAAAAGGTATCAGATAGATTATATAATGGTAAGACAGAGATTTAGGAACCAGGTTTTAAACTGTACGACATTTCCAGGGGCAGATGTGGACTCTGGCCACAATCTATTGGTTATGACCTGTAGATTAAAACTGAAGAAACTGCAAAAATGTGGGAAATTAAGGAGATGGGACCTGGATAAACTGAAAGAACCAGATGTTGTACAGAGTTTCAGGCAGAGCATAAGGGAACAATTGACAGGAATGGGGGAAAGAAATACAGTAGAAGAAGAATGGGTAGCTTTGAGGGATGAAGTAGTGAAGGAAGCAGAGGATCAAGTAGGTAAAAAGACGAAGGCTAGTAGAAATCCTTGGGTAACAGAAGAAATATTGAATTTAATTGATGAAAGGAGAAAATATAAAAATGCAGTAAATGAAGCAGGCAAAAAGGAATACAAACGACTCAAAAATGAGATTGACAGGAAGTGCAAAATGGCTAAGCAGGGAATGCTAGATGACAAATGTAGGGATGTAGAGGCTTATCTCACTAGGGGTAAGATAGATACTGCCTACACGAAAATTAAAGAGACCTTTGGAGATAAGAGAACCACTTGTATGAATATCAAGAGCTCAGGTGGAAACCCAGTTATAACCAAAGAAAGGAAAGCAGAAAGGTGGAAGGAGTATATAGAGGGTCTATACAAGGGCGATACACTTGAGGACAATATTATGGAAATGGAAGAGGATGTAGATGAAGATGAAATGGATGAAATGGGAGATATGATATTGGATGAAGTGTTTGTCAGAGCACTGAAAGACCTGAGTCGAAACAAGACCCCCGGAGTAGACAACATTCCATTTGAACTACTGACAACCTTGGGAGAGCCAGTCTTGACAAAACTCTACCATCTGGTGAGCAAGATGTTTGAAACGGGTGAAATACCCTCAGACGTCAAGAAGAATATAATAATTCCAATCCCAAAGAAAGTAGGTGTTGACAGATGTGAAAATTACCGAACAGTCAGTTTAATAAGCCACAGCTGCAAAATAATAACACAAATTCTTTACAGATGAATGGAAAAACTAGTAGAAGCCGACCTCGGGGAAGATCAGTTTGGATTCCGTAGAAACACTGGAACACGTGAGGCAATACTGACCTTACGACTTATCTTAGAAGAATGATTAAGGAAAGGCAAACCTACGTTTCTAGCATTTGTAGACTTAGATAAAGCTTTTGACAATGTTGACTGGAATACTCTCTTTCAAATTCTAAAGGTGGCAGGGGTAAAATACAGGGAGGAAAAGGCTATTTACAATTTGTACAGAAACCAAATGGCAGTTATAAGAGTCAAGGGACATGAAAGGAAGCAATGGTCGGGAAGGGAGTGAGACAGGGTTGTAGCCTCTCCCCGATGTTATTCAATCTGTATATTGAGCAAGCAGTAAAGGAAACAAAAGAAAAATCGGAGTAGGTATTAAAATCCACAGAGAATAAATAAAACTTTGAGGTTCACCAATGACATTGTAATTCTGTTAGAGACAGCAAAAGACTTGGAACAGCAGTTGAATGGAATGGACAGTGTCTTGAAAGGAGGATATAAGATGAACATCAACAAAATCAAAATGAGGATAATGGAATGTAGTCGAATTAAGTCAGGTGCTGCTGAGGGAATCAGATTAGGAAATGAGACACTTAAAGTAGTAAAGGCGTTTTGCTATTTGGGGAGCAAAATAACTGATGATGGTCGAAGTAGAGAGGATATAAAATGTAGACTGGCAATTGGAAGCAAAGCGTTTCTGAAGAAGAGAAATTTGTTAACATCGAGTATAGATTTAAGTGTCAGGAAGTCATTTCTGAAAGTATTTGTATGGAGTGTAGCCATGTATGGAAGTGAAACATGGACGATAAATAGTTTGGACAAGAAGAGAATAGAAGCTTTTGAAATGGGGTGCTACAAAAGAATGCTGAAGATTAGATGGGTAGATCACATAACTAATGAGGAAGTATTGAATAGGATTGTGGAGAAGAGATGTTTGTGGCACAACTTGACCAGAAGAAGGGATCGGTTGGTAGGTCATGTTCTGAGGCATCAAGGGATCACCAATTTGGTATTGGAGGGCAGCGTGGAGGGTAGAAACCGTAGAGGGAGACCAAGAGATGAATACACTAAGCAGATTCAGAAGGATGTAGGTTGCAGCAGGTACTGGGAGATGAAGAAGCTTGCACAGGATAGAGTAACATGGAGAGCTGCATCAAACCAGTCTCAGGACTGAAGACCGCAACAACAACAGCAACAACAACTACAATAACCCCTAAATACTGACTTTTATATGAATAAAAATGTATAAATATAAATAAATAAAAAGACATAGATTTTGACCGCCATCTAGGATCCACCATTTTTAAATAATTTGAACTCTGTCATCATCAGTAACCTCGATAATTCCCTAAAAATTACTTTTATATGTACAAAATGATAGTAGTGTACATAGAGTCTGCCATATTGGGTCCGCCATTTTGTTTTTTTTCACTTTTTGATATCATATTCTTAATCAGAAACTCCGTAAACCTTTACATACTAAGTAAATTGAACAACTACTTACATTTTGACCAGCTTTTTGGGATTCTGACCCACTGTGCGGCGGTAACATTAAGAGTGCAACGAGAATTCCACTGATAAATGCACAGGACAGCTGATAAGTGAAACGCGTACATTGAATGCTTGTACGATGGAGAGGACTTGTCTCATGACGTGATAGAAGAAGAAACAGGAGTCGACAGAGAAGTCCAGTATTAGAGTCAGAATCGAAAAGAGCTTTGGATGACTTAAGATCAAATAAGGCAGATGGGATATATAACATAATATATAACATTCCGAGGAATCCTAATAGGATTTAAATGCAAAGTAACATGCAAATCAGTGTAGTATGTAAGGGCCTCTAATCTGAGAGTATGGATGTTGCAGCTACATACGATCTCTTAGGAAGGGGGCTGGCAGAAGTAGCTACTTAGCATCAAATGATAATTTAAAAAACTGCTTCAGGTAGCTTTTAACATCTGTGCAAGATAGAAATTGTACTTCTCAGCTTCCCTGCTGTTCTGAAACGGTTGCAGCTCGTCAGCGATGATGCTCGAACAGCTAAAAATACTAAATGCTGAAAAGTCTTATTGAATTTGACATGGAGGGGTATTTACAGTACTTAAATAATTCCAACAAATGCTCTACGATCATATATTGAAATATTTAACACCCACACACATGCACAACATGTGTAGTTCGATCATTAACATCGTAGGCAAACATAGGATAGAGCAAAATCTATAATGGCGCTCTTTTAATAACGAAAAACTAACATGATCCCAGATATTATTGTAATGTAATTCTATGATACATCTTTTTAACAAATTCTTTGATGAGTACCTATTGCAAAAATTAATTTTTGATCAATAAAATTCATATTACATTTTCAACATACAATGATTCTTAGCGTTTTGTGAATGTTTGTTAGATAAAGGTTTACGTCATTGTTTATTATTCATCATTATTAAGAGCATGTTATAACAGCAATTGTAATGGACTTAACCAGCAATGGGTTGTGCGAAATGATGTCAGTGTCCTACAATGTGGTGTTTGATAACCATTTGACTTACAATGGTCGTAATCGTAACTAAATTGAATATATTTATTTTAATTATGTAAACCGAACTGTTTAATATACACTCCTGGAAATTGAAATAAGAACACCGTGAATTCATTGTCCCAGGAAGGGGAAACTTTATTGACACATTCCTGGTGTCAGATACATCACATGATCACACTGACAGAACCACAGGCACATAGACACAGGCAACAGAGCATGCACAATGTCGGCACTAGTACAGTGTATATCCACCTTTCGCAGCAATGCAGGCTGCTATTCTCCCATGGAGACGATCGTAGAGATGCTGGGTGTAGTCCTGTGGAACGGCTTGCCATGCCATTTCCACCTGGCGCCTCAGTTGGACCAGCATTCGTGCTGGACGTGCAGACCGCGTGAGATGACGCTTCATCCAGTCCCAAAACATGCTCAATGGGGGACAGATCCGGAGATCTTGCTGGCCAGGGTAGTTGACTTACACCTTCTAGAGCACGTTGGGTGGCACGGGATACATGCGGACGTGCATTGTACTGTTGGAACAGCAAGTTCCCTTGCCGGTCTAGGAATGGTAGAACGATGGGTTCGATGACGGTTGGATGTACCGTGCACTATTCAGTGTCCCCTCGACGATCACCAGAGGTGTACGGCCAGTGTAGGAGATCGCTCCCCACACCATGATGCCGGGTGATGGCCCTGTGTGCCTTGGTCGTATGCAGTCCTGATTGTGGCGCTCACCTGCACGGCGCCAAACACGCATACGACCATCATTGGCACCAAGGCAGAAGCGACTGTCATCGCTGAAGACGACACGTCTCCATTCGTCCCTCCATTCACGTCTGTCGCGACACCACTGGAGGCGGGCTGCACGATGTTGGGGCATGAGCGGAAGATGGCCTAACGGTGTGCGGGACCGTAGCCCAGCTTCATGGAGACGGTTGCGAATGGTCCTCGCCGATACCCCAGGAGCAACAGTGTCCCTAATTTGCTGGGAAGTGGCGGTGCGGTCCCCTACGGCACTACGTAAGATCCTACGGTCTTGGCGTGCATCCGTGCGTCGCTGCGGTCCGGTCCCAGGTCGACGGGCACGTGCACCTTCCGCCGACCACTGGCGACAACATCGATGTACTGTGGAGACCTCACGCCCCACGTGTTGAGCAATTCGGCGGTACGTCCACCCGGCCTCCCGCATGCCCACTATACGCCCTCGCTCAAAGTCCGTCAACTGCACATACGGTTCACGTCCACGCTGTCGCGGCATGCTACCAGTGTTAAAGACTGTAGTGGAGCTCCGTATGCCACGGCATACTGGCTGACACTGACGGCAGCGGTGCACAAATGCTGCGCAGCTAGTGCCATTCGACGGCCAACACCGCGGTTCCTGGTGTGTCCGCTGTGCCGTGCGTGTGATCATTGCTTGTACAGCCCTCTTGCAGTGTCCGGAGCAAGTATGGTGGGTCTGACACACCGGTGTCAATGTGTTTTTTTTTCCATTTCCAGGAGTGTATTTAAATTTTATTACTAATCCTTTAACATTGCGAGGAATAAAATAAAATGGAAAAGAAACAACGGTGTCAGAGGAACTAGGCCTACCGAATTAGCAATCTGGGCAGCTGACCAATAGGACTCTTACGTGGGTAGCCGCTCAAAAATCCCTCAGTTCTACATGGAAACCTTTGTAGAACGTAAGTAGTGTTGACGTGATCACGCATTCTGAACCTACAATCCTCTCACTACTTTACAGTTTCTTCCTACTCTTGATGAATAATAAAGTTTTGTTTATTTGTTATGCAAAGTAGGCCTATCTGTCTCTTGGCGTGTTCTTGTTTGCAAGAAATGGTAGACTGATTGCATCTCCCCAGCATTCTACCAATAAACCGGAGTCTACCACCTGTTTTACCTTCAACTAACCACAGTGTGTTTCACCCTGGTATTTGTGTGAGCTGGCCGACTCCAACTCCGACTTACTGATATTGTAGGATGTATGTTTTTTCGTTTTGTGAAGTGCCAGATTTTACACTTATTTATGGATTCTTCCGTCGCTTCTTGATGAACATTTCCATATTGAGAGTTGAATAACATTCAGGCGGTATTTTTGTTCTACTGATTTTTATTTGTATGAACTAGTTTTAGGCTTATTAGGCCATCTTCAGATAACTACGAACCAAAAATTATTCTAAATAATTCTAATTGTTGTCATACATGGTACTGACAAACCATAAAAATGATTTATTATGTTAAAGAACAGTTTTACAGAACAAATAGTCAAGTCGACCTAGTGTAGCAAAAATACGATTCACTCTTAGAGCCGACACATCTCCATTGCTCGGCAGTCGAATCCCGATGGTTCCGTGCCCACTGCAATCGTAATTGGCGGTGTTGTTTGGTCTACATGTGAACACTTGGTGGTCGTCTGTTGTGGAGATCCATGCGCAACTTAGGATTATGGATGGTGTGCTCCAAAACACTTGTGTGTGCACCAACACTGTCCTCTTTCGGTAGAGAAGTTACAAATCACCATCTGCCCTCCTTTACAGAGCAGGTAAACCCCCCAAACCCCACATTCTGCAAAGAGGGGTGGACTTCCAACCATTTAGCGCCTAGTGGTACTGTCCTACTTCTTTCTGTAGATACTCATGACAGTAGGATGTGAACAATTGGCCAGCTTTGCCGTTTTTGAGATATTCATTCACAGGCTCAACGTGATAATAATAACCTGCCCTTTGTCAAAGGGTCGTATCTCAATGGATTTCCCCGGTTGCTGCCCATATATTCGCTAGAGTGATCCTCTATCCATGTCTGCTCCACTTACATACTTTTGTTACTATGTCACTTGCCCGCATTGCCACAGGCGGCATCCAACATCGTGTTTTGGATTAACAGTGTGCAACATGCACAGCAAGGGTCTGAGCATACTTCAATGCGGCACACCCAAAGTTACTTCTATATCTGGTAACGACCCTCCAACCAAGATAACATGCTGCACGTCATCCCTCCCGAGAGATCCTCACTCCAGTTACAAACTACATTTGACACCCTATACGATCATACTTTTGACAATAAGTGTAGATGTGGTAGTGGGTGAAATGTTTTTCGTAAACGAAGAAATACTGCGTCTGCCTGGATACCTGCATCCAAACTTTCAGTATTTCGTGTGAGAAAAGTATGAGTTTGGTTTCGCATAGTTGATGTTTTCAGAATCAATGCTATATGGGATGGAAGCGGACATTCTGTTCAAGGTACCTCATAATGTTTGATCTCAGAATATGTTCTAAGACTCTACGAAAACTTGATGTTAAGGATGATGGACAGTAGTATTGTGGATCACATCTATGACTCTTCTTGGAAAAGGGGTTGACCTATGATTTCTTCGAACTACTGGGCATTGCTTTTTGTTTGAGGGATCTATGATATACTGTAATTAGGAGAGGGGCTAATTCAGCTGCAAATTCATTATAGAATCTGACAGGGTACATATTTAGCCAGTGCATGGTCAACTATCTTTTAAAATTAAACAATAGTACCTCTAACAGAACTGATAACATATGTGTAACAAAAATCTTAAAATGCTTTTCTGATCATGATGGGCAGCTGTTAAAAATGCATGGTTTAAATCCTGATAGTAAGAGTAGTTTGATCAAAAAATCATCTAGACTATTAACAATGAGAATCAAGAAACCTTCAGTGAATGTTTGCAGTGGTTAGAAAGAGACAGTGTGTACGGCTAAAAATGTCAATGATAAATTTAACCTACTCCTGAATGATTTTTTGCCCTTTTTGAAGCTGTGTTTCCTAGGAGATTTTCAAAAAGTTCCTCCCTGAGTGATTATAGAAAACAGTGGCTCACTAACAGAATTGAAACATCCTGAAAACAATGAGAATAGTTCAGTCAGAAATTCTAACAAGCCATAGGAAGGGAGCACTACAAATTATACTGTAGCACCCAAAAGAATGCGATAAAAAAAATCCAAGGATATTTATATCAGATCTGAAATTGACAGGTCAAATAGTAAAATAAAAACTACTGGGAAGGTGCTCAAAAGGGAGACAGAAAAAATTTCAGAAGATAAATGGAGTATCAAAGTGTATCATAAGTGAAGGTGATATAGTTGCCAATATTTTCAAAACCATCTTTTGACAGTAGCAGATCAGACTGTCCCCAACTCACTCAAATATGCAATTGTTAATCCACTTTTCAAAAAATGTGATGAAGCTGAGGTTTCCAACTACTGGCCAATTTCATTGCTAACAAGTCTTTCTAAAATCCTAGAGAAACTTATGTTCAAGAGAATCATTGATCATCTTAATAAACATGACATCCTTAATAAAAATCAATTTGGATTCCAAAAGGGTATTTCAATTGAACATGTCATTTTCTCATTTGTCAACGAACTCCTGAAATTGATAAACAATAAAATGTAATTGGTTGGGGTCTCTTGTGATCTGTTTAAGGTACTTGACTGTGTAGATCACAAATTCTACTTATGAAGGCGGAGCACTATGGCTTATATGGCGAAGTAGTCTTGTTGAATTTTGCTGACCCTAACCCAACTTGAAACATATCTAGATGACAGAAGGGAAAAGATAGCACTGAATAATTGTGCAATTGCACCTGCTTGCTCTGACTGTGTCACAGTGAAATGTGGAGTATCACACAGTTTGGTACTAGTTCCCATACTTTTCCTCATCTTTGTCAATGATCTGCTGTAGTGTCCACAAAAAAAGCACACTTCGCCCTATTTATAGATGACACAACCATTATGATCAAGAAAGTACCAAACAGCAGTCTAGAGAACTCTGTAACCACCATATTCAAAGATGTTCTAGAGTGTTTCATTTCTAATGGTCTGGCCCTCAATGTTTACAAGACTCAATTCATTCAGTTTCTAACAGCAAACAAAAAACTTGAAAGTACTGAAATAAAATGTGGTGACATTGAGAGTTGAGTCCTCCAAATTCCTGGAATTACGTATTAACAACACTCTAAACTGGTCAGTTAACATCTTCGGCCTACTTAACAGAGTTAATTTGGCTACATTTACCATTTGCCCAATTTTATCTGCTTGTGATGTGGACACAATCAAAGCTGTGTACTTTGGATATTTCCATTCTCTTATGATATATGACATCATGTCCTGGGGACACCAGTCATGAGCAAATAAAGTCTTGATTGTGCAGAAGAGTATCATAAGAATTATGGGTAGAGTGTACCATAGATGCTTTTTAAGAAACTTACTCAAACAACAAGAATTCTCATCATTCCATGTGTAATCTTATCCTCCCATGCATCACCATTAAAGTTCTCATTCTTTGCACAAATTTTGAAAACTTTGAGAGGAGGAAGGTTACAAAAGAGGAACTTTTTTACTTATGTTGATTATCTAATTGTTGTTGTTGTTGCTGGCTTAAAATCTTGTTGTATCTATGAGTACATTCTTGCTGCTGAAAATTTTGATTTAATGTTATAGGTTCTTGAAGACAAAATAACTGATGAGTTACCTCTTGCTGTGAAGAAGAGCAATTTTAACTGTTAGTACATAATCACACTAACACCTGAAATATAATATACTGTATACAAAACTTTTAATGAAACAGCTGAGATAATTTTAACGTATGCAAGAATCGATGGTATACATGATATTGGTTATCTCTCTATATAAAAAAGGTTATGTTAGAGGAGGGTGGTTCGTCATATATGCTAATCTTGTTGTTTTTCACTGATGTGCTTTGTGCACAATAATCATACAATCTACAGGACAAACAGTGAATATCATGATCAAATACAAGAAATAAACATAATTTTCACGAAGATATAAAAAAATATCAGCATGGTACAGAAAGGAATGCATTGTTCAAGCATAAAAGCTTACAATTAAATTCCAGTTCATGTTAAAAACCAGTGACTTGGGATAAAACAGCCAGCTAAAACTCTGTCTTTTGAACAATTATTTTTATTCTTTAGAAGAATTTTTCACAGTATGTAATAATTAGGGAAATGTGTTTAATTGTAACCATTCCTATACGAAGTGACTATGTACCACTGTATATCAGTTGTTGACACTGCTTTTTATATGAATTAGAAAGTAAACCTTATAATTTGTTTGTGTACCCATAACCATCATTACTACTATAATTTATGTTGTTATTTGAACACTGGAAACTCATGTATCTGTTGACATGTGATTTATATAATAAGTCTATCGACCATTTACATATGGTTATTTTTGTAATAATCTGACATGTTCTACAACCTAGCAAAACACTCAGGTCAAGGATCTGTGGAACTCAAAAATAAATAAATAAAATATTCCTAGACTGTTACACTGTTTATTTTGTCTATATATTTATCACTCACTGATCTTCTACAGATAACACCATGTACTGCCACTCCATGTTGGAAATATATTTTTCACCATTGTAATCACATTTCTCGTTTCATTTATGATGTCTTCTTTGCTGTAGTTTTGAAGAGAATTCGTCCCCATTTGGATAATTTGAAATTTCCATTACAATTTACACTTTCCTTTACACTATGCTTTGCTTCAAGAACATTTTTCAGATGCTTACTCAACTAATAAGTTCTTATCATTGGGAGAACAAGTATTCTGCAGCTTGGAGCTACTTCATTTTTAAGTACAGAATCTCAGATTATTAGTTTTCATTTTTGAAGCTTTGTTTAGTACTATTGTACTGTTTTTGTTGTTTGTGTTATTGCATTTATATTTAACTCGTGGTTTTGTATGCTGTTTGTTATCTGCAGTTACACCATTCACACCAGGTTCTATTGTATTACTTAAATCTGTTTTATCACATGCACACACATTTTTTAGTTATGTTTCATCACTGTTCTTTTATTTTCAATGGTGCACTACTTCTGTTTTCTTTTTTTAATCTTGCATTTTCTTCTTTCAAGGAATTTATATCATCTTTAAGAATGTCAATGTATCTGGTCAGCAACTGGATAATTACATTTTTAGAGCTCACTATGTTTGTGAAGTCTATGTGTTATTCATCTTTACATACATAGCATGACCAAGGAAACTTGTCATTTAACTTTTTTTCTTACTTTTGCATATGTCTCATGAAACTAGAAGTTACACTTTACTCATGTTACACCTTGTAATGAGTGTTTTACACATACCTGGCGTTTTGAACTACTGTATGTAAGTTTCTTTGTAGAGATCGAAGTGTCAGTGCACTGATCCATTTTGCACCATCCAAAATCATATCTAATAGTGAAGAATGATAAAGACAATAGATGCAGTTCTGAATGCAACCCAAGGAAGAATTCACAATATGAACTGAAGTAATACTGTCAGTTAACTGTGGCACCTGGTAATTGTCAGTTACTTGGCAATGTAAAGGGTGCTTGCACTATGAGGTTATTACTCATGGTATTTCTTTATGTTCAGAACAATGTATATACCTTTGCTTACACCTGTTCTTATGTTGCAACATCTACTGCATTGGGCATGTTATTCTAGTTATCTTATAAGGCCCTTCATATGAGGTCTGTTCAAGAAATTCTGGAACATTCGTAATTTCATGCCAATGGTGCATTGGAGGAAAATGCACTGGGCATACCTGCACATGCTTGAGTTAAATGTGTAACTGCTGGTAGTTTCATTGTTGTATATCTATTAATTATTTTTCAGTGGTGTATTGAGTAGAACAGTTTACAAATTTCAAGATGGCAGAGTTAGAGGAGAAGCACATCTGCTTTAAATTTGGCATGAAACTCAAGAAAACCTTAACAGAGACACACCAAATGATGCAGGAAGCCTACAGTGATGAGTGCTTAAGCCATACTTAGTGTTACCAATGGTTCAAAAGGTTTAAAAATAGCCAGACAGAAGTTAAATATGACCCTCGTTCAGGACGCCCTTTGATGTCTACTGACATCGCTCAGGTCAGATTCATCAACAAAACTGTGTGTGGCAAACGAAGACTGACTGTCTGAGAGATTGCAGAAGAATATAACATTTCAGTTGGACCATGTCATGAAATCCTGACAGGATCTTGGAATGCATTCTGTTACTGCCAAGTTTGTCTCTCGGCTCATGAGTGAAGACCAGAAAGACCTTCACCTTGCACTCTGTGAAGAGATTTTGGATCACGCAAATGAGAATGGGATGTTTCCTAAGAGAATTGTAACTGGTGGTGCGATGTGGGTCTATGGTTGTGATGTTGACCCCAGGGTTCAGTCTTCACAAAGGGTCAGGAAAGGTTCTTCAAGATCAGACAAGCTCATCAGGTCAGATCAAATGTCTAAGCCATGCTGACAAGTATCTTTGACTTTGAAGGATTAGTTCATCATGAGTTTGTGATGTAGGGAAAACATTTAATTGATGATACTATTGAGGTGTGTTGAAATGCCTGCAAGGAAATGTGAGAAGGAAATGGCCTGAAATGTGGCAACACAATTCATGGCTCTTGCATCATGATAATGCACCTGCACATTCATCCGTGTTTGTGCGTGGCTATTGCACAAGCCATGAAATCACTGTGTTGCCTCATCCACCATACTCTCCAGACCTGGACCCTGTGGACTTTTTTTATTCCCAAAGTTGAAAACCCCATTGAAAGGATGAAGACTTGCAATGATAGATGAGAAAAAATAAAATTCGCAGATTGCACCGTGTCATCCAACAAGAGGCATACCAAGACTGCTTCCGGAAGTGGAAACAGTGTTGGGAGTGGTTTATCAATTGTGGAGGACAGTTTAAAAGGGAACCATGCACATTTAGTAAAACATAAGCATAGAAAAAATTTGTGGATAAGTTCTGGAATTTTTTGAACAGACCTCATATGTCTCATAAAATTTATGTTTATTTTTGAATTTAACATAACAGAAGGAAAATACCATCTGCTTTGTTACAGTATCTCTCTCTGTCTCTCTCTCTCTTTCTCTGCCTGTGTGTGTGTGTGTGTGTGTGTGTGTGTGTGTGTGTGTGGTATAATACTGTGAATTTTTGTCTTGCTGCTTGCGTTTAATGCCTTAGTTTTCTGACATGCACTATCAGATTCTAAAATCTTATGCATTTTTACTGTCATGTTGTTAAAGTCCATTTTAATTTTATTCACAGATTTTTTCACACCAAAGTGTTCATGTTATGTAGTGTGTGTACCGTCCAAGTCTTTGAACTGCACACAAAGGGCTATAAATATTCCATGATTCTTTATTAGGATTTGATCTATGATGGTGCACTCTTTATGTATTATATAGTATTTCTGACATTGTCACTTGTTTACAAATTCCATTTTTCTTGAATTATTTTTGTTGTGTCATCTCTATTCTGTTCCCTTCTCATATCCTTTAACACATCCTTTATCCTGTCTTTGTACTTTACTTTCAACAATTATAGTATGGAAACTTTCTTCTGTCTGTATTGTTCAATTCATCATTATGCTTGCTCATTGGCAGCCTGGATAATGTGTCTGCTACTACATTACTCCCTCCAGGCAGCTACCTAATTCCATATTCCTGAAGAGCAAACACCCGTCACTTTAATGTACTCTGCATTAATCTGTAATCCACAAGGAAAGTACCTTATGATCTGTAAACACTTTGACTTTTCTTCCCATGTCACAGTATCTAAACTTGTTAAAAGCCCATACTATCACTAGCACTTCCTTAATCATCACTGAGTGTCTTCTTTACCATTTATTCAATACATGACTGGCAAAATTGATAGTCTTTCTTTCCAGTGGCTCCCCATTTCCAATGAATTGCTACAGATGAGATCTGATGGCAAAATGAAAGAGGTCCTTTTGGCAAGTATGAGATGGCAGTACCTGTACTGAAATTAAACAATGCTCTGTGACAAACAAATAAGTTAGCTGGCTCAAGATCAATGTCTTCGATTATTTCTGCAAAGCATGTTGCGATCTTTTCAACAGCTCCTCTGGTTGACACCTTGTTTATGCACTGGTCAGTAGCATGTACAAATTTTACAAAATGCAGAACACTGTGCTGTCTGTTATAATGATATTTATTGTGCTACTGGTTTCAGTCTTAAATCATCTGTAACAGCAGAAAAATTATTGCTGGTTTATCACATTTCATACAGACTTTGACATTTGTTACTACTGAAAACCATAATTGCCAATAAAAATGAAAAATTGTAGCAAGATTAAAATACAATCTTGCTATATTTTTCATTTTTATTGGCAATTGTGGTTTTCAGTAATAATGTATGTCAAAATATGTATATTGTCATTATCACAGATGGCATAGTGTTATGCATTTTCAAAATTGTCTGGTGGAATTGCAGTCATAAATAGCCACTGACATGCACCAATTACCTAGTTCTGTCATCAAATCACAGACTGAGATAACAGGTGACACATGACAGAGACGTAAAAAACAAATGCACTCACAAGTTGGCCCTAAAGGGTAAGTGCCTGAGCTCTTTCTCATAAATAATATAAGTAAGAGTTACTTGAACAGTCCCTCCAAGATAATGGCATAGGGAATATTTTAGAATTATTACACAAACCTAGAGTGTAACAATGTACACTTATTTTCCTCCAATGGTAAAAATAACAAAAGATATGTTGCACTAAATTGACCAATCTGAATGAATGAGAGTTACACAGCAGTGAGTCGCGATCCCATTAGTTTTTATTATGCTTGCAAATCTAGATTTCAGCTATAAACAGGCATCTCCAGTGCTAAAATATAAGGAAAATTATAGAATCGAAATTAATTTACTTTACATAGAGCAATGAGTAAACACCATGTTATCCAATAGTGGCTATCCACTCTGGTATACATGCAATTTTCGTTACAACGCAACAGACTCATGGCAGTTCATATCACCATATATTATTATAAGCAGAAGGACACTGAGGTAGTTTTTTACAGCAAGTACATCAGTCTTGATTTATATCATATAGAACAAGTAGCACCCTCTTCATTATGAATTAACTAACAGAGTTTTGTTACAATATAATAGTTTAAAAAGCTTTTTTATATAAGATCTAAAATTAAAAAGCATATTTGTGTATCACTTCTGAAATATTCAAGAAATGCCAGATTACAATTTACTTTCTCATATCTTAGTGGTGAAGCAATACATGAAAATGTATGCAGAGGATCATTAGTTGGTTCACATAACTATCTTATACAAAATTATTACACTACTTTAGAAATAAAACTAAACAAATTAAAAAGATTTTGTTGAAGATCACCTTGATTAAATACAGTTCTACACCAAACTGAAATTTGCAGAAGCTAAAACCTAGCGTAGTCACTCATACCATAGTGCTTATGTGATCAACTAAATTTTTAATATAAAAGAAATAGTCCTTACAAATACTTTTTATGGAGATCTGTTAAAATATTAGTAAAATAATGAAGATAAAAATGGCAAGGCTGATTTAACCAGTCACATTTAATCAAAGATACAAACGCCTTCTATTGACATAAAACTTCATACATAAAGGTATTGTGCAGTTGTAATTGCTTTATGCTGTTTGCTGAAAGACGATAAAACATACTGCCATTATACCTACCGTGTAGGTTAAAATTGAATATGGATGTGCTTATTTGGTGGTAAAATAGATACATCAGTGGCTAATACCAACAGAAGGGAAGACTGAATGATCCTCTAGTAATACTAAATAATGTTATCACACATAATCATGCCAAGTGTTGACTTTTTAACAGCAAGCCAAAATTTTTAAATCAGCTCACTCCTGTGTTATGATGTGTTTTGCCACAAAGCAGAAAATCGTCAAAGAGCTTCCAAAATAGGATATTCTTCACTAACAATTGCTCATTGAGCAGGTGGATGTTACGTGATCTCAGATGGCAGTATATCTCTATCTTCTCTAGGAGGTCCATGAATCTGCATTTCTCTGCCTTGTGCAATAACTTGATACCTGATCTCAGAGAGGACAGGGTGTGTCCACTCTCAACCAGGTCAGCAGTGAAGTTGGATATATTAACTGTATCCTGTGTCTTCAAAGGTACATGCTCACCAATCCTGATCTCAAGTATTTTACCTATCTGTCCCACGTACCAGGCATCATAGTCTGAACATTCCATTCTGTACACACACGATACATGGTGTGTATTTCTTTTATCAGTACCACTAGCCAAAATATACCAAAGGCTGTTCGTAGTTTTTCTGAAAACGGATGCTGTTTTAGTACTATAAGTGCCATAGTATGTCATACAAATATATCTGTTATGTGCAACTTCCATTTTGTTGCTACATACAATTTCTCTTTTATTTTGGTATTTCTTGAATTGTGTTGTGTTGTGAATCATGTTTTATTCATCTCACGGTGTACCCAAAGATGTATAATACAGTTACAATGAGTTTTACATTAATAAATAATAGCACTGCAACAAATAATAACACTATAACAGAATTTCTTGGAAGATGTACCACATTGTATCCAGCTCAAATTTACAGTTTGTACTGCATGAATTCATCCACTGAGTAATAATAATACTTCAGTGTCAGTACCTCAAATAGCTTTCTTTTAAGTGGACCTAAATTCATCTGCATCAACTTGTTCCCTTTTAATTTATTACAGATTTTCATTCCCATGTACTGAGGTCCGTGGACATTCAGTCTGAGGTGGTGGACGGGGAGCATAAAATTTTCTTTGTTTCTAGTATCATGTGAATGGACAAAATGGTTTCCCTCAAATAATTCATGTCTGTTGTATAAAATTTTCAGAAATTTTATCTACATAGGTGTTGGCACTGGTAATGTGTTCAGTAGTGCCTAATTTGCTCAGCTGGGAGACTGGGAGTTTAAGAAGACAGTTAATAGAAAAATAAAAGAAGGCATCCTTATGTTGATCTGTATATCTGTGTAAGTATATTTTCTGAAAATGCCAAATCCATGTTTCCCATTATCATTGCTGATATTTAAGTCCAAGAAGTTAATCAAACATCGGTTTCCATTTCGCAGGTGAACTTGATTTTTTGATGTAGTCCATTTAACCTGTCCACGACAGCATGAATTACATCACTGTTGCCATTAACTAGCAGCAATGTGTGTTTTGATTTTATATATTAACTAAAAAGGCTTTTTAAACTATTGTATTGTAACAAAACTCTGATCATTTATTTGTAACAAATAGGGTGTTAATTGTACTACATGATGTAAACCAATCCTGGTGTACTTGCTGTAAACAACTGCCTCAGCGTCCTTCTGCCTGTACACCTGTAAGAACATATGGGTACCATGAACTGCTGCGAGTCTTTTGAGTTGTAATGAAAATAGTATGTTGACCAGAGTGGATAGCTTCTATTGGATAACGTGGTGTTTACTTATTGTTCTATGAAAAGTAAATTAATTTTTATTCTGTAATTTTCCTTGTATTTTGGCACTGGAGATGCCTGTTTATAGCCAAAATCTAGATTTTCAAGTATAATAAAAACTAGTCTTCCTCGTCTGGCTCTCCTTTCTTACAATCTACGGTCACTGTACACAATGGCTCCTGATGGAATCAAAATTGGTTAACAAGCTGAATGAAACAGAATCCTACAGGAGTATGCTCCCAATTTTTAATATTCTGATGCTCTCTGTTGCTTCCATGACAGCCTCCACCTTCATGTCTCACCAAAATGCTCCCTTTCCTCTTCTAGTTGGCCTACGCTATGTCTTGGTGGTATATTGTCCTCCCAACTGTGACCCTTGACATTCCTGTCCATGCCACTGCCTCCCACATATTTTTGCTCCACCCTTCCTGCCCTTGACTGTTTTCAGACAATGAATGTAACAGCTCAGGTACATGCTTTAATTGATATCTTCTTTGTTGATGATAATATGTTTCTTCTGCACTGACACCAGAAATTTCAGTATTATAACAGCAGATTTTGTTAAAGGATCAGTTAAATGGTTGTGTTTCTCCCAGTGGTGTTGGAAAAGGTCTTTATAACTATTACAACCACTACTAGCAAAGCTCCAACCTTCAAATATTTCACTTCTGACACTCTACTACTAGAATACTATTGGTTCAAAAATGCTCATACAAATTCATCATATGTTTTTTAATTGTTAATTAATCCTGTTCCCTAATGATATGACATCCCCTTCAAATCTACTGGCAACCCATTTCATTATTGTTTTTCTAGCAAGTGTTCAGGAATAATACCCTCAAACCAAAAATCGAATTCCACAATATGTATGTTACCTTTTATAGAGAAATGATGAAATTTTCATGCATTTAGATAATCATCTTAATCACATACTTGTACACTGCCTTTCCTCTGACCTGGCACTTATCATGTTTCTAATTTTTGTTTGGTTTGCCCTTCTATTTTAGTGACATGATTTGTCACCATTGCTACAGCAGGGAGTTTTTCCTATACTTTCCTCAATTTCTTGCATTTTAACATGAATCACCTTTGTGCTCTCTATACTTTCCATTTTCATATTGAAAATTTTACTGCTAAGTTTATCTTGTTCATTCATAACAGCTCACAAATAACCATTCACAGATAGATTATGTAGTGCAAAAAATATAATCTCTAAGAAGATTACAGAATTCATAAGACCAGTAAAAATATTACCTTTGTGGAGTGTGATGGTGTTTATAGGATAAATTTTGAATTATTTTTGAGTTATTGTCTTGTAATAGGATGCTGACTCATTTTTTGCTGCAGAATTTCTTAACTGCACCTCTGTTTGGATGTCATAAAGGTTTCTCCGCAGAAATGGTCATTCAATACCTCACAAATTATGTACTGGTTACAGAAAAACAAGAAAAATTTCCTGCCATTATAATCTGTGATCCTTAAAAATATTTTGTTTATGTGGACCAGGAAACTCTGCTTGGCAATGGATGAATTGTCCACTGATAATGAAATCATTAATGTCAATTTCTGGTAAGTTTTATTTGTTTGAAATCACATAATATGAGTATGTGTGATTGAGATTTAAACTGATGTAACTCTTCAGGCTTTCCCGGCAAGATCTTGACATGTGGAATAATCGGGTCTACTGCTGGATGTTTGTGTCACTCTGGCACAATATTTCGGCCACTTAACTTGTTTCCTTCTTCTGGTGCTACCTGGGACTGCCATATTGGAGGATCTTGTCCAGTATTTATGCCCAGAGGGCGCTTGGTGCTCTCTTTGCCGTCCGCACCTGCCTGGTGCTGCTCCTGAGGTTTTCGCCCTTCCCTGGTGCTCCCACAGATGTCCGTGCCTGGCTCATCCACCATCTGTGGTCGCAGCAGCTGTCTGGAGCTGGACCTGTGTTTGGTGTTCCGTTCATGGTCCATGCCCGCTTGGTGCTGTTCCTGAGGTGTTGGCACTTCCCTGGTGCTCCGACAGTCATCTGTGCCCGTCTCGTCCATCATGTGCGGTCGCGGCGGCTGTCAGAGGCCTGTCCTGCGTCAGGAGTTGTGTTTGCAGTCCGCGCCCACGTGGTGCTGCTCCTGTGGTGTTACTACTGCTTGAGGAGTTTCTTGGTTTCTTTCGTTGGGCCCTTATATGCTCCAGAGCCAGACTCCACGCCAAGCTGAGCTGGTAACCGCTGTCTCGGTTTATTAGGTTGTCTGTGTCCTTGATCTCAATGGCCTCCTTTATGACACTGTCCCAAAATCTTGGCGTGTGTGTCACAATTTTAGTGTTGTTGTAGTCCATTGAGTGACCGAGCTCCAGACAGTGCTCTGCCATGGCAGATTTGGTTGCCTGTCCGAGTCTGGTGTGCCTCTGGTGTTCTTTGCACCTGACATCAACCATCTTGGTTGTCAGGCCAATGTATGACTTTCCACACTGGCACAGGATGTTGTAAATGCCTAGTTTACGTAGCCCCAGGTCGTCCTTCACACTTCCTGGCATTGTCCCAATTTTGAAGGGGGGCACAGAAGATACATTTTATACCATATTTTGAAAGAATTCTGCTGCTCTTTGCAGAAACAGGTCCAGCATGTGGCAATAGACCTGATTTTTTCCACATGTCAAGATTTAAACTGTTTGGTATGGACCAGTTGTACACATGTTCAGCTATCATCTGCACTAAGACTTAAGGACAGGTTTTTTTCCTTAAGTACCAGCTTTCCAGCTTATTTTAACTATGTTCAGTTTATCCAGAGTAGTCACACTTAGTGTAGTTATAGTAGTAGTAGTAGTAGTAGTAGTAGTAGTAGTTGTAGTTGTTGTTGTTGTTGTGGTCTTCAGTCTGAATTTTGCTTTGATGCAGGTCTCCTCACTACTCTGTCTAGAGCAAGCCTCCTCATCTCCAGATACCTAGTGAAAACTAATTACATTGGACTTTTTTACTGCATTCATGCCTCAGTTCTGCTCTACAATTTTTATCCCTCACACTTCTCTCTATTAGCAAGACTGGTAACAGTGATTCCTTTAGTCCTCAGGATGTGTCCTGCCAACTGATCCCTTCCTTTAGACAAGTTCTCAAGTGATGTCATAAATATCTGTTTTCCTCAGTTTGATTCAGTATCTTCCCACTAGTTACTAGAACTACTCAAGTAATCCTCAGCATTCTTCTGTAGCATCACATTTCAAATGCCACTATCTGCTTCTTGTCTGAACTACTTGTTGTACACATTTCACTTTTACTCAAGGTTACACTCCCAACAAATACCTTCAGAAAAGATTTCCTAGCATTCAAAAAAAATTCTCTTTCTCAGAAATGCTTTTCTTGTTATTGCCAGTCTGCACTTAATACCCTCTCTACATTGCCCATCATCAGTTATTTATTGCTCAAACATCAAAACTCATATATTTCTTCTAGTTCATCATTTTGTAATATGATTCCATCAATATCACCTGATTTAATTCAAATATACATTTCATTGCCATTGTTTTACTTATATTGATCTTCACCTTATAACCTCTTCTTAAGACACTATCTACACCATTCAGCTGCTCTTACAAACATTTTGCCATCTCTGACAAAATTACAATGTCATTGCCAAACTTCAATGTGTTTATTTCTTCTCCTTCAACTCAAATTTTCTTTCCAAATTAACCCTTGAGTTCCTTTACTATTTGCTCGGTGTGCAAATTGAATCAAATTTTGGAAACAGAGCAGCTCTGTCTCACTCCCTTCTCAAATACTACTCCCCTTTCATGTCCTTTGACACCTGTAATTGCAGTCTGGTTTCTGTATAAGTTGTGAATAACCTTTTGGTCCAAGTATTCCTGCTACCTTCAAAGTTATAAAGAATGTATTCTGGTCGACACTGTCAAAAGCTTTCTCTAAATTTACAGGTGCAATAAATGCAGGTTTTCCTTTATATAGCCCATTTTCTAAGATTAGTCATAGGTTCAGTATTGTCTCATATGTTCTCACACTTCTTTGGAATGTGAACTTGTGTTCTCCAAAGTCTGCTCCTTCCAGGTTTCCATTCTGCTATAGATAATTAATTTCAGTATTATGCAAGCATGATGTATAAAATTGGTAGTTTGGTAATATTTACACTAACCAGTGACTGCCTGCCATAGAATTGAGGTAATTGCATTGTTCTTTAAGTCCCAGGATATTTCACCTCTCTCATATACCTTGCATGCCAGGTGGAATATTTTTGTCAGGTTGGCTCTTCCAGTGATTTAAATAATTCTGAGTCTGCTCCTGGAACCTTGTTTCTATTTAGTCTTTTCACTGATCTGTCGAATTTCTCTCTCTGTATTACACCACCCAGCTCATCTTCATCTGTTTCCTCTTCCCTTGTAATAATGCTTTCGAGTTTGTTATCTTTGTACAGTTCCTGTATATACTCTTTGCCTCTCTAAAATTTCGCTTCTTTGATTAGTATGTGCTTGCCATCTGAACTTTTGATATTCATACAGCTGCTTCTCATTTCTCCAAAGGTTTCTTTAATTTAACCTACAGACAGAATCTATTTCCTAAAGTTCTGCTTGCATTTGTCTTCTATCCATTCCTGCTTAGCCATTGTGTATTACCTGTTGATATCAGTTTTAGACATCTGTATTCTCTTTTGTCTCCTTCATTTGCTGCATTTTAATATTTCCTTCTTCCATCAGTTAGATTACTTACTTCCTGTGCTGTCTAAGGTTTACTTCTGGGCCTTTTTTTTGCATATTTGATCCTCTGCCCCATTACTATTTCAAATGTTATGAGTATCCATTCATCTTCTAGTGTGTTCCTTACCCCATTTCAGTCAATGATTGTCTAACGCTTCCTTTGAAATGCTCGACAACCACTGGGTCTTGCAGCTTATCCAAATCCTTATCTTAAATTTCCTCCCATGTTGCAGTTACTTCAGCTTTAATCAGCAATTAATGACCAATAATTGATTGTTAGTATCAATATCTGCCAGTGAAAATGTTTTGCAGTCTAAAATCTGTTTTTGAAATAACTCTTACCATTATGTATCAAACTTCCTCCCCCCGCTGATGTGAGCTCTCTCTCTCTCTCTCTCTCTCTCTCTCTCTCTCTCTCTCTCTCTCTCTCTCTCTCTCTCTCACTCTCCTCCCCTTCCCCACTCTCCCTTGCTACTCTCCTCCCTTTCATGCCCCTCTCCCTTTCGTGCCCCTCTCCCTTTCTCTCCCCCCTTACTGTCTCCCTCCTCATCTTCAACTTCTCCTCTCCTTTCCTCCCTCAATTCCTCTCTCTTACATAATCTATCTTCTGAACTCTTTTAGTTTTTTTGAAGTGAGTCATCTGCCAAATGACATGCCTGACATCATCCCACTATCCCCTCCTTACCTCACAGATCCTTCCCTATCCTCTTCTCACTATCGTCTGTCCAGGCAACTACTCTCAGTAATCATGAATGAATAACCAGTCTCACCAATGCCACAGGAGTGTGCATTTAGATGTCTGTGTGAATGTGTGTACTTTTACCAGAAAAACAACAAGAGCTTGAAAACAAGTGTAAATACTGTTTTCTGTTCAAGGTTTCTTTGCACCATGCATTGGTTTGCTATAGGTTAGCAGTTGCCTGTTCCTTATTTTATATATTTTTCCACCTAAGTATTTCCATTGTGTATTAAAAACAAAGATTCCAAGACTTACCAAGTGGGAAAGCGCCGGTAGATAGACACAATGAATAAAACACACACGCAGAATTTCGAGCTTTCGCAACCAGTGGCTGCTTCGTCAGGAAAGAGGGAAGGAAAAGGAAAGATGAAAGGATGTGGGTTTTAAGGGAGAGGGTAAGGAGTCATTCCAATCCCGGGAGCAGAAAGACTTACCTTAGAGGGAAAGAAGGATAGGTATATACTCGCGCACACACACACACACACATATCCATCCATACATACACAGACACAAGCAGACATATTTAAAAGCAAAGAGTAAGGGCAGAGATGTAAGTCAAGGCAGAAGTGTGGAGGCAAAGATGTTGTTGAAAGACAGGTGTGGTATGAGTGGCGGCAACTTGAAATTAGCGGAGATTGAAGCCTGGTGGATAACGAGAAGAGAGGATATATTGAAGGGCAAGTTCCCATCTCCGGAGTTCGGATAGGTTGGTGTTGGTAGGAAGTATCCAGATAACTCGGACGGTGTAACACTGTGCCAAGATGTGCTGGCCGTGCACCAAGGCATTTTTAGCCACAGGGTGATCCTCATTACCAACAAACACTGTCTGCCTGTGTCCATTAATGCGAATGGACAGTTTGTTGCTGGTCATTCCCACATAGAAAGCGTCACAGTGTAGGCAGGTCAGTTGGTACATCACGTGGGTGCTTTCATACGTGGCTCTGCCTTTGATCGTGTACACCTTCCGGGTTACAGGACTGGAGTAGGTGGTGGTGGGAGGGTGCATAGGACAGGTTTTACACCGGGGGCGGTTGCAAGGGTAGGAGCCAGAGGGTAGGGAAGGTGGTTTGGGGATTTCATAGGGATGAACCAAGAGGTTACTAAGGTTAGGTGGACGGCGGAAAGACACTCTTGGTGGAGTGGGGAGGATTTCATGAAGGATGGATCTCATTTCGGGGCAGGATTTTAGGAAGTCGTATCCCTGCTGGAGAGCCACATTCAGAGTCTGATCCAGTCCCGGGAAGTATCCTGTCACAAGTGGGGCACTTTTGGGGTTCTTCTGTGAGAGGTTCTGGGTTTGAGGGGATGAGGAAGTGGCTCTGGTTATCTGTTTCTGTACCAGGTCGGGAGGGTAGTTGCGGGATGCGAAAGCTGTTTTCAGGTTGTTGGTGTAATGGTCCAGGGATTCAGGACTGGAGCAGATTCGTTTGCCACGAAGGCCTAGGCTGTAGGGAAGGGACCGTTTGATATGGAATGGGTGGCAGCTGTCATAATGGAGGTACTGTTGCTTGTTGGTGGGTTTGATGTGGACGGATGTGTGAAGCTGGCCATTGGACACATGGAGGTCAACGTCAAGGAAAGTGGCATGGGATTTGGAGTAGGACTAGGTGAATCTGATGGAACCAAAGGAGTTGAGGTTGGAGAGGAAATTCTGGAGTTGTTCTTCACTGTGAGTCCAGATCATGAAGATGTCATCAATAAATCTGTACCAAACTTTGGGTTGGCAGGCTTGGGTAACAAAGAAGGCTTCCTCTAAGTGACCCATAAATAGGTTGGCATACGAGGGGGCCATCCTGGTACCCATGGCTGTTCCCTTTAATTGTTGGTATGTCTGGCCTTCAAAAGTGAAGAAGTTGTGGGTCAGGATGAAGCTGGCTAAGGTGACGAGGAAAGAGGTTTTAGGTAGGGTGGCAGGTGATCGGCGTGAAAGGAAGTGCTCCATTGCAGCGAGGCCCTGGACGTGCGGGATATTTGTGTATAGGGAAGTGGCATCAATGGTTACAAGGATGGTTTCCGGGGGTAACAGACTGGGTACGGATTCCAGGCGTTCGAGAAAGTGGTTGGTGTCTTTGATGAAGGATGGGAGACTGCATGTAATGGGTTGAAGGTGTTGATCTACGAAGGCAGAGATACATTCTGTGGGGGCTTGGTAACCAGCTACAATGGGGCGGCCAGGATGTTTGGGTTTGTGAATTTTCGGAAGTAGGTAGAAGGTAGGAGTGCGAGGTGTCGGTGGGGTCAGGAGTTTGATGGAGTCAGGTGAAAGGTTTTGTAGGGGGCCTAAGGTTCTGAGGATTCCTTGAAGCTCCGCCTGGACATCAGGAATGGGATTACCTTGGCAAACTTTGTATGTAGAGTCGTCTGAAAGCTGACGCAGTCCCTCAGCCACATACTCCCGACGATCAAATACCACGGTCATGAAACCCTTGTCAGCCGGAAGAATGATGATGGATCGGTCAGCTTTCAGATCACGAATAGCCTGGGCTTCAGCTATGGTGATGTTGGAAGTAGGATTAAGGTTTTTCAAGAAAGATTGAGAGGCAAGGCTGGAAGTGAGAAATTCCTGGAAGGTTTGGAGAGGGTGATTTTGAGGAAGAGGAGGTGAGTCCCCTTGTGATGGAGGACGGAACTGTTCCAGGCAGGGTTCAATTTGGATAGTGTCTTGGGGAGTTGGATCATTAGGAGTGGGATCAGGATTATTTTTCTTCGTGACAAAGTGATATTTCCAGCAGAGATTACGAGTGTAGGACAGTAAATCTTTGACAAGGGCAGTTTGGTTGAACCTGGGAGTGGGGCTGAAGGTGAGGCCTTTGGACCTCCATTATGACAGCTGCCACCCATTCCATATCAAACGGTCCCTTCCCTACAGCCTAGGCCTTCGTAGCAAACGAATCTGCTCCAGTCCTGAATCCCTGGACCATTACACCAACAACCTGAAAACAGCTTTCACATCCCGCAACTACCCTCCCGACCTGGTACAGAAACAGATAACCAGAGCCATTTCCTCATCCCCTCAAACCCAGAACCTCTCACAGAAGAACTCCAAAAGTGCCCCACTTGTGACAGGATACTTCCTGGGACTGGATCAGACTCTGAATGTGGCTCTCCAGCAGGGATACGACTTCCTAAAATCCTGCCCCGAAATGAGATCCATCCTTCATGAAATCCTCCCCACTCCACCAAAGGTGTCTTTCTGCCGTCCACCTAACCTTTGTAACCTCTTGGTTCATCCCTATGAAATCCCCAAACCACCTTCACTACCCTCTGGCTCCTACCCTTGCAACCGCCCCCGGTGTAAAACCTGTCCTATGCACCCTCCCACCACCACCTACTCCAGTCCTGTAACCCGGAAGGTGTACACGATCAAAGGCAGAGCCACGTATGAAAGCACCCACGTGATGTACCAACTGACCTGCCTACACTGTGACGCTTTCTATGTGGGAATGACCAGCAACAAACTGTCCATTCGCATTAATGGACACAGGCAGACAGTGTTTGTTGGTAATGAGGATCACCCTGTGGCTAAAAATGCCTTGGTGCACGGCCAGCACATCTTGGCACAGTGTTACACCGTCCGAGTTATCTGGATACTTCCTACCAACACCAACCTATCCGAACTCCGGAGATGGGAACTTCCCCTTCAATATATCCTATCTTCTCGTTATCCACCAGGCCTCAATCTCCACTAATTTCAAGTTGCCGCCACTCATACCTCACCTGTCTTTCAACAACATCTTTGCCTCCACACTTCTGCCTCGACTTACATCTCTGCCCTTACTCTTTGCCTTTAAATATGTCTGCTTGTGTCTGTGTATGTATGGATGGATATGTGTGTGTGTGTGTGTGTGTGTGTGCGCGCGAGTATATACCTATCCTTCTTTCCCTCTAAGGTAAGTCTTTCTGCTCCCGGGATTGGAATGACTCCTTACCCTCTCCCTTAAAACCCACATCCTTTCATCTTTCCTTTTCCTTCCCTCTTTCCTGACAAAGCAGCCACCGGTTGCGAAAGCTCGAAATTCTGCGTGTATGTTTGTGTGTTTTATTCATTGTGCCTATCTACCGGCGGTTTCCCACTTCATAAGTCTTGGAATCTTTGGTTTTAATATATTTTTTCCCATGTGGAAGTTTCTTTCTATTTTATTTATTTCCATTGTGTGATCTATTTGAAAACTTCCTGTGTGTCCAGGGCATCTACCATATAAGCAAATGTCCTTAAATTAAATAGTATTCTGTGTGACAGCTTCTACCAGAGTTTCCTCTTTTATTCCATTCGCTCCTGTCCATGTGCTCCTGTTCATGTGCTCCTACTATTTTTCCTTCTCCTTCTTTTCCTATAATTGAATTCCAAGCAATGAATCATTATAACTAAATTTTTGCCACCTTCAACTATTAGAATAATTTATTTTAACTCATCATACTTCCTTTTAATCTTTTCATCACCTATGAAGGTAGTTAACATATAAACTTATCCTATTGTGACAGGTGTTGCTTTCATGTCTACTTTGGCTGTGGTAATGTGTTCAGTATGCTGTTTGCAGAAGCTTATTCATATTCTTATATTCTTATTTATTATTGAATTACTCCTCCATTACTCTATTACATTTTGAATTAATACCCTATACTCACCTGACCAGACTGTCATCACACTTCACTAATTCTCACCATATAGAGCTTCATCCTATCAATTTCCCTTTTAAACTCCCTGGCATATCTATCTGATTATGGGATCTAATATCCCAAATTCTGACCCACACAGTGGCAGATTTGTTTCTCCTGATGATAACATCTTCCCGAGTAGTTCCTGCTCAGAGATTTGACTGGGGGACTGTTTTATCTCTGGGATATTTTACCCAAGAGAATGCCACCAACATTTAACCCTACATACCTGAAAATGGAGCGATGAAGGAATGACTATCTAAATGCCTTTGTACAAGCCCTAATTTTACTTATCTTACCTTCATCGTGCTTATGTCAGACATATGTTGGTGCTAATACAATTATTCTGCAGTCAATCATAAAGGCCAGTTCTCTAAACTTTCTCAATAAAGTTGGCAGAAAGAATGTCGTCTTTCCTCCAGGGATTCCTGTTTAAGTCCTTAAGGCATTTCCACAATACTCACGCTGAACATTCTAGTAAAAAATCCAGTAGCATACCTCTGAATTGTTTCAATGTCATCCTTTAGCCCCATCTATTGGGGATTGTAAGCACTCAAGCGATACTCGAGAATGGATAACACTAGTGTTCTATATGCTAATCTCCTTTGTAAATCAGTTGCACTTCTTTAGAATTCTCCCAATAAATCTGAGTTGATCATTTCCTTTTTTTTCTACAACTGGCCTTATGTGCTTCTCCCATTTCATATCAGTTTGTGATATTATGCCTAGATATTTAATTAACATTATGGTGTCAAGGGGCACACCACCAATACTGTATACAAACAATACAGGAATATCATGAATGCATGAATGCATGAGGAGATGAATATTGTTTTCTGCTGTTGTTATGGTCATATAATCAAACAAACTTCTTTGCTAAAATGTGCATTTCCAAATTTGTTCTACAGTTTTTTTTTTTTTTTTTTTTTTTTTTTTTTTTTTTTTTTTTTTTAAGTTAAACACAACAGCTAGTACGGTATCATATGTAGTGGCAACGACAGAGGCTGCATGATTTTTCTGGACATTGTGGTCACCTAGCTACATTTAACCTTTGTGATGGCAGCAAAATCAGTTTTACACTGATTTTTGATACTATAATTTCATCTAAATGTATGATATGCTGTCCTGTCTAGATAATCAATTCCAGTAATGCCATTTATGTGGTGCTGAATAGTCTTGTCTCTTGACTATCACAGTGAATAAAATTGATAAGAGTAACCTCCATACACAATATTATTAGAACGGCTGGAACAATTGGCCGAAAGCAGTGGTAGCTGCTGTGTAAGAGCACAAGAGCACATGAACATCCTAACTGTCATCTTACAAATTTATTGGTTGTATTTCTTTGAATGCTGTTAATTATAACATAGATGCTGCAAACTGAAAGATACGGCACTTAATGTACCACGCTATTGCTCCTATAGACTCTGTGAAACTTGGCATCAGGGTTGTGAGAACACCTACAGCTGTACATGTTTGGTTCATACCCTTGAGAAAGACTATGATAAGTCAGTGAAATCAGGCGTATATAAGATTGTGTGTGATGATTGCCCATGTTATTACATAGGTCAAACAGACAGAGCTACAGCAGTAAGGTTTAAACAACATCTTCCAATAAAGGGCATAGGAACACTGGGGTCAGCCTTTGCGGAACATCTGGTGCAAATTGCTCATATACCTAAACCTTTACGTGACATAGAGCTACTACATCATGAAGCTATAGACTCGACACGCTTGAGGAGCTACAAATTTCTGCACACCTAATTACAGATAGAGACAATTTACTGAACGATCAACTGTATCTAAAAAATAGGGCATACTTCGAAGGCTTCCAGCCTATATTAGGTTTCCAGAATATTAGGTTTACAATAATTCATAATGCGTGTGACCATTACAGATTCTGTAATAATAGAACCTTCCCTACAGATTTTCATACGAGATTTGTTGGTCAGTTTATAAGAGTCCGTGGCAGAAAGTAAAATATAGTCATGCTGGATACTGTAATTAACTTACAATAGTAAAGTATAAAAGTATTTCATAGCAAAAATGTTATCTGATGCCTGTGTAAGTGTTTGATTCCATATGTCTCACGCACGCTTCACCCTCTGTGAGGCAGACCGCGAAGCCCTTGCGGTCCACAGTCTCTAGTCACACGACGAAGCCCATACAATGGGCTTAAAATGAATTTGCTACAGCTTGTTTAATAGAAGTGACAAAACCTTGTGATTATGCATCAAGTTTTATAAAGTTGACTTAATACATGGCTTCTTTTAGGCAAACATTTAAATAATATTTTATGCAAGTACTACATGTTGCATCCTGTAGGATGAAATATCTAATATAATTTACTAGCACATTATAATATTAACTTTTTGCAGGTTCTGAAGAAGACGTTATTACTAACATTGATACCTAGGTAAACGATAAAGTTAACCTGCAACTGTAGGCTGTATATTCTTATATAAACAATATCAGTTGCTGTTGCTGCATAAAAATGTTAAAAATTATGTTTTAAGAAACTTTTGTACATGTGCAACTCATATGACATAACTGCCTTATGGCCAAATACATATGGATTTGATGAACAAGATGCACGGTTCACCATGTGAACAGCTAGCCCTGGCCACTCAACTAGTGCCATTCAACTCAGCGCCACCAGGAGGGAGCACACTGTAGCAGACTTTTACCCCTTTCACTTGGCAGCTTGGCATAAATCCTGCTAGATGATAGCCTACTCCTCAGGTATGCTAATCTACTCTCTATATACTGCAGTAAAATTAGAGTGGATGACAGTATATGTTAAAGTTGTACTGACAGTAAACCTATTTTGTGGGTTTCTGATTGAGTTATAGTAATTTAAGATCTGAAGTCATTGACACAGTAATCCATTTGAAGAGTGAAAATCTCATTCTGGAAACATCCCCCAGGCTGTGGCTAAGCCATGTCTCCGCAATATCCTTTCTTTCAGGAGTGCTAGTTCTGCAAGGTTCGCAGGAGAGCTTCTGTAAAGTTTGGAAGGTAGGAGATGGATACTGGCAGAAGTAAAGCTGTGAGTTCCGAGCGTGAGTCGTGCTTTGGTAGCTCAGATGGTAGAGCACTTGCCCGCGAAAGGCAAAGGTCCCGAGTTTGAGTCTCGGTCGGGCACACAGTTTTAATCTGCCAGGAAGTTTCTTATGTCCACTCTGTTATTACCTACTGAATAATATTTTGGGAAGTCAACAGTAAAAATATTCAAATAGTTTTCAAATTACAGAAAAGAGCAATTCGTATAATAACCAGGAGTGGCAGTAGGGCTCACTGCCTTGAACATTTCCAAAAGCTGGAAATCCTAACTGTCCCCTGTGAATACATTTTTCAAAGTATTACGTATTAAAAAACAAATATTGGCTGCCATGTTAAAAATTCTATAGTACACAGCTATGAAACTAGAAACCAATACAATCTGAATCTAGAGATGAAAAATTAAGTTAAAACTCAGCAGAGCTTGTTGTACAATGCCGTTAAATTGTATAATAAATTACCTCAAAATATAAAAGATATTGACACAATTGGACAGTTCAAAGCAAAACTAAACAAAATTTTATTACATAATAGTTATTACGCAGTAACAGACTATCTGAATTACAACATGTAGCATAAATAAAGTAGCCTGCATTGTAATACCGGGTGATCAAAAAGTCAGTATAAATTTGAAAACTGAATAAACCATGGAATAATGTAGATAGAGGTACAAATTGACACACATGCTTGGAAACACATGAGGTTTTATTAGAACCAAAATAATACAAACGTTCAAAAAATGTCCAACAGATGGCACTTCAGCTGATCAGAATAGCAATAATTAGCATAACCAAGTAAGGCAAAGCACAGGTGATGTTCTTTACAGTAAATGCTCAATATGCCCACCATTATTCCTCAACAATAGCTGTAGTTGAGGAATAATGTTGTGAACAGCACTGTAAAGCATGTCCGGAGTTATGGTGAGGCATTGGCGTCTGATGTTTTCTTTCAGCATCCCTAGAGATGTCGGTCGATCACGATACACTTGTGACTTCAGGTAACTCCAAAGCCAATAATTGCACGGACTGAGGTCTGGGGATCTGGGAGGCCAAGCATGACGAAAGTGGCTGCTGAGCACACGATGTCACCAAACGGCGCGCGCAAGAGATCTTTCACATGTCTAGCAATATGGGGTGTTTTTTTTTAATTCTTATAAAACCCCATGTCATTCCAAGCATGTGTGTCAATTTTTACCTCTCTATCTACATTATTCTGTGGTTTATTAAGTTTTCAAATTTATACCGACTTTTTGATCACCCGGTACATGAGGAAATAATTATAATATGAAATCCAGAATTGTACAGTACTATAAGAAAATTACATAAGGATACAAAACTTATGTAAGATACTTTAAAAATATGTGTAAATATTAATTTTATGTGTATAAATTGTAGGTATATTGTATTGTACATGATTTTGCTGATGAAATGTAAATTGTTACATGGATTAATAAAGAAATCAATCAATTCCTGAAGACTGAGGGCCAACCTTTCTCTTTTATGGAAATGCAGTTTATACTCATGCTTGTTAATAGTAATTAGCAAAAATGAAAATAAAATATATTTAAGGATGCAGATGCCAAAAGAAGAGAAGAAGTAAAGAGATCGCAGCTTGCAGTTTTCAGTCAACAAGCCCTTCATCAAAAATAGACAAAAAACATACACACACTCATGCCAATGAAACTCACATGTGCAACTGGTCTCATGAGTGTGATTTGTGTGTGCGCACGCATTCTTTTGTGTGTGTGTGTGTGTGTGTGAGTGTGTGAGTGTGTGTGAGTGTGTGTGTGTGTGTGTGTGTGTGTGTGTGTGTGTGTGTGTTTTGTCTATCTTCAGTGAAGGCCTTGGTGGCTGAAAGCTCACCTTCCAACAGTTTTTGTTGTGCCTCTCTGTGGCTCAGTATCTGTGCTATATGGTATGTAGCAATCAATTACTTATTGTTACGATACAGATTATTGGTTCACTATTATTAGTATTGGTTTATTAGTATTGTTTCAATGGTTACAGTGCTACTATGGTTTCAGTTCAGAACACTGGTATATTATTACTGGTATGGGTACGCTATTACTTATCAAAAACCTCTTTCAGACTGCAGAAGCAACGGTCAATGCCTTCACTGTAGCTTTGAATCCTGCAACACTGTTTACGAACTTTATGTTATTTGGTAAATTTCTAAATATCATTTTTCCCAAGATGCAGAACTTCATTTTGGCAGAGGTTAGTTTTTGTTCTATGCATATGGAGTTTCATTTTTGGTCTTGTATTGTAGGTGTGTACATCCCTATTTTTGAGGATGAGTGCAAAATTTGCATTCTGGATAGCTTAATGCTATTGGAGAAGCTCTCCAGAAAACGACTCTGCACTTCAGAAGAGAGTGAACATTTCTATAGTACACACATTTAGACAGTCTTTGTTACAGCAGCTTTCGAGGATTCTCATGACATAGGAGGATCTGTTCAACTTTCTGATGAGGTTGTCATTAAGTGTTTCTCATCTGACATTATCCTGGATCCAGAGCCTGAGAAACTTTCTCAGATCAACTGTTTTTACAACTCTGCCCACTGGATATTGATAGTTTGTGGGGCCTTTCCCTTGACATTAGGAATGTTGAATGCTACAGAATTTTATGATAATTTTACTGAGTGTGAACTATCCTGCTATTCTATCATCTTTATTATGTTCTCTTATAGTAAGTTTTCTGTTTTTGCACTGATGAAAAAGCATGTCATCAGAAAACTGATAAACATTTTAATCATGTGTGTTTGTTTATGGATCATTTACATATAGGAGGAACAGTACTGGTTCCAGTATGGATTCTTGGGGAACATAATATTTCATATCTCATTAATCTGAGTAATGGTTTGTAATTTTGGTCATTTAGTGTGTTTTACTTCCACTACTTGTTTATGTCTGCAAAGGTATGATCTGACCTAAACATTAGATATGCTCCTGATGCCTAGTTAATTTAATTTATCAAATGCCTTCACCAAGTTACAGCATATGCCAGTAACATATTCACCTCTTTCTGTGAAATTTTGCTCAAAAATTTATAGATAGCATTGTGGGTTGAGTGGAGCTTTCTAAACCTCTGTTGTTCTGTGGACAGAATTTGGTACTTTTTGCATAAAGCACAGGTTTTTGCAGAAGACGTTCTCCAAAACTGCTGAGAATAAAGACGATAAGGCAATTAGCCTGTAATTTCCAGGTCCTTCTATGTTTCTTTTTTTGTTTATTGGATTCAATTTTGCAATTTTTTTGACAAGATGGGAAAGTCTCTAATGCCAGTGAACGATTGCATTAATGTGTCAGTGGTTTACAATGAATTCACTAAACCTTTCCATTATTTCATCAGGTATGAGTGTACAGTCTACTCCCAAAGACCATTTCATGTTTAACATCATTAATGAGATTCAATATTAATTTTCATTTATTGGGCACAAAACAATGGGATACCAGTGCTATTGATCTTAAATGATGATTCAGCTGCATTTTTGGTACAAGGGTTATTCTTACTGATTGGTTACTGCAGTTACATTTGCAAAATGGCCATTGAAATCATTTGCTATTTACCAAGGGTCTGTTATTTTCTTTTCATCTTGATGTAGGTTGATATTGCAATTTTTGGTGGTGACATTATCTGACTGCTGTCATATCTTTTCTTCCAGTAGATTGTATATAAAGGCAATCTGCCTACATTTTTGCTCCCTTTTTTAAGTACTGTCTTGCGTTTCCTGTAGTTAGCAAGAATTTGATCATTTGCTTGCTGTGCCTGACAACACAGGGATCGCTCTACTGATGCCTGCACCGTTTACTCCCCATGTGTGCCAAGGAGTAGATGCCCATCTCCCTGGGGCATCAGGACCCCCGGCAATGGCCATCCTGCTAGGTGGCCCTTGCTGTGGCTGGGTGGTGCCCCTGGGGAGGGCCCTTGGTCAGAGTAGGTGGTATCAGGGTGGATGACATGCAATGAAGCGTGGTACATCATCTCTTGCTGGTGTCCAGCCACCAGCAGTCTCTAAGCATTCAAGGGCTCATTTTAAAGGTAACGTTTATGACCCCCAATCCTTCCCATCCCTGGCCACACCATGGGAGGAACAAAAGGCAATGAATGACAGTGACATGTAATCGCCCAGGTATCTTGTTTGTACCAGAGCTGATGGGGAATCCTTTGTATCCATGAAGCCTCTGTTCTTTGTAGAGCATTTGGAGGACAAGTTTGGGGAGGTGTAGGGCTTGTCCAAAGTGCGCTCCATGTCAGTTTTGATAAAAACGGCATCCTCAACCCAGTCACGCAGGTTACTTACTTGTGAGAAGTTGGCGGATGTTAACGTTACAATCACACCACGTAAGAGTTTAAATATGGTCCAGGGTGTTATTTTCCATAGGGACCTACTTTTGCAGTCTGATGACGAGCTGCGCGCCAACTTAGAGTGTAGGGGTGTTCATTTTGTCCGGCGCGTTCATCGGGGTCCGAGGGAAAATCAGGTTGCTACCGGTGCCTTCATCTTGGCCTTTGAGGGTGATACATTACTGGAGAAGGTCAAGGTGATGGTCTACCATTGTGACATCAAGCCCTATATCCCTCCCCCGAGGTGGTGCTTTAAGTGCTGGAAGTTCGGCCACATGTCTTCCCGCTGTACTTCCAGCCTCACATGTTGAGATTACGGACGCCCATCTCATCCCGATACTGCATGTGCTCTGCCTCCCATCTGTGTCAACTGTGGAGAGCCTCATTCACCTTGCTCGCCAGACTGCAGAATCTTACAGAAAGAATGCAAAATCATGGAATACAAGACCCTGGACCGACTGACTTACACTGAGGCTAAGCGGAAATTTGAACAGCTACATCCCGTGTGCATGATGGCATCTTATGCCTCAACTGTCACTCCTGCTGCAGCTCCTTAAGCTCCACCACAAACAGTCAGCTCTCAGAGTCAGAGGCCCTCACCTGCCCCCTTGACGATGGGGGGCCCTTCTCTCACTTTTGCTCCCACACCATCTACCTCGGGAGCAGCACCCACTAAACCACTGGGGACACAAGTCCCCATTTCTAAGCCGGAGAAGCGTGGATGTCACTCGCACGGGTACTGAATCAGTGGCAGCGAGTGAATAAGCGGTGTAAATTGCCTTCCCAGTCCCTTCATGCCTTTCTCAGCCATGGACAATACCATCCTGCAGTGGAATGCAGCGGTTTCTTCCACCATCTAGCTGAGCTCCAACAACTTATCAGCCTTCACCCTTTCTTCTGCATTGCTATTCAGGAAACTTGGTTTCCAGCAATGCGAACCCATGCCCTCCGTGGCTATCGGGGTTATTATAAGAACCGGGCAGCTTATGAAAGGGTGTCTGGTGGCGTCTGTATATATGTCCTTACCTCTCTTCACAGCGAGTCTGTCCCTCTACAAACACATTTAGAGGCTGTCGCTGTTCGGGTGTGGACACCACAGGCTGTTACCGTCTGCAGTCTTTACCTTCCACCGGTTGGTGATGTCACGCAGCATCTCCTGGCTGCACTGATAGTCCAATTGCTGCCGCCTTTCCTGTTACTGGGCGACTTCAACGCCCATAACCCTCTGTGGGGTGGGTCGGTGGCTTTTAAATGATGGTTCCTTCACACACTGCAATGTGGTGCATGGCACATACTCCACCATCGACCTTTTGATCTGCGTCCCTAGCCTCTTACCGTCTGTCCAATGGAGAGTGCATGACGACCTGTGTGGTAGTGACCACTTTTCGATGTTTCTGTCACTGCCACAGCGTCAGTCTTCTTGGCGGCCTTGCAGGTGGGCTATGAATAAGGCTGACTGGGACTTGTTTTCCTCCACTGCCGCTATTGAGCCTCTCTCTAGTGATGACATTGATGCGGTGGTTCAATCGATCACCACCAGCAGCGTTACTGCCGCCGAATCTTCCATTCCGCGTTCTTCTGGGTCCCCTTGGAGGAGGACTGTGCCTTGGTGGCCGCCTGAGATCGCTAAGGCGATTGAAGATCGCTAGTGGGCGCTCCAGTGTCACAAGCGACATCCCTGCATTGAATACCTCATCAGCTTCAAACAGCTGCGTGCGCGGGCCCGCCTCCTTATCCGCCAAAACAAGCAGGAGTGCTGGGAGCAGTATGTGTCCACCATTGGCCTCCATGTCTCTCCATCGCAGGTCTGGGCGAAGATCCGACGCCTCTATGGCTATCGGACCCCTGTCAGCGTCCCTGCGCTCTCACTGAATGGAGCAGTTTGTACAGACCCCGACGAAATTACCAATAGCTTGGCAGAGCGTTTTGCTCTGAGTTCCGCTTATTCCAATTACCCACTGGCCTACCGCTCCATTAAAGAGCAGATTGAACGTCGGAGCCTTTCTTTTCGCACCCACCATCCTGAATCTTACAATGTTCCATTCAGTGAGTGGGAATTTCACAGTGCCCTCGCCGCTTGTCCTGATACCGCTCCTGGGCCATATAGCATCCACTGTCAGATGCTGAAACACCTTTCAGTGGACTGACAGCGACGGATCCTCGATCTTTACAACCGTATTTGGGTCGAGGGTGAGTTTCCGTCGCAATGGCGGGAAAGTATTGTTATCCCCATTTTAAAACCTACCGTCCCATTAGCCTCACCAACGTTCTTTGCAAGTTGCTTGAACGGATGGTGAGCCGGCGATTGAATTGGGTTCTGGAATCTCGGGGCCTTCTGGCTCCATCTCAGGGTGGGTTCCGTAAAGGCTGCTCCGCAGCCGCCAATCTGGTGAGCCTGGAGGCTGCCATCCGTACTGCCTTTGCCTGCCGTCAGCACCTGGTCGCTGTCTTTTTCGACATGCGGAAGGCATACAATACGACATGGCGTCATCACATCCTTTCTACGCTTCATGGATGGGGTCTTCGGGGCCCTCTGCCAATCTTTATCAGAAATTTTCTGTTGTATCACACCTTCCGCGTGCAAGTCGCGGCCTTCTATAGTTCCTCGCGCGTGCAGGAGAACGGTGTGCCACAGGGATCTGTTTTAAGTGTCTGCCTATTTTAATAGCCATTAACGGACTCGCTGCGGCGGTGGGAACGTGTGTCTCAGCGTCCTTGTATGCTGACAACTTCTGCCTTTACTACAGCTCTATTGGCATTGCAGCCGCTGAACGTCAGCTACAGGGCGCTATCCGTAAGGCGCAGTCTTGGACTGTAGCTCATGGGTTCCACCTGCGTTATGCATTTCTGCCGGCGACGCACTGTCCACCCGGAGCTGCGGCTTCATCTTGACACCGAACTTCTTGCAGTGGTGGAATCACACAGGTTTTTCTGGGTGGTTTTCTATGCCCGGTTGACTTGGCTGCCTCATATCCGGCAGCTTAAACAGGTGTGTTGGCCGCATCTAAATACTCTGAGATGCTTGAGCGACACCCACTGGGGCGCCGACCGATCTACTCTGTTACGACTCTACCAGGCGTTAATCCAGTCCCGTCTGGATTATGGGAGCCTGTCTTATGGCTCAGCATCCCCATCTGCGTTGCGGGTATTGGACCTAATCCTCCACAGCAGGATACGCCTTGCCACTGGTGCTTTCCGTAACAGCCCTGTGGACAGCATACTAGTGGAGGCAGGTGTCCCTCCACTGCGGTTACGGCGCCAACGTTTGCTGGCCGCTTATGCTGCCCATGTTCTCAGCTTGCCGGGGCATCCAAACTATCGGCTACTATTCCCACAGTCACACGTCCATCTTCCAGAACGTCGGCCCAGGGCTGGATGTACAATCGCGGTCCGTGTCCGAGAGCTTCTCTCCGGACTTGGGGCTTTATCTCTTCCGCCTCCTTTCTGGGCACCTCTGTGTGCACCCCCGTGGTGTGTGCCTCGCCCTCGCCTTGAGCTGGAACTGGCACAGGGCCCGAAGGACTCAGTCCCTCCAGAGGCCTTCCGCCGCCACTTTTATTCCATCCTGGCCACATATAAGGGCTCTGGCGTTGTATACACTGATGGTTCGATGGTTGCTGGTCATGTTGGTTATGCGCTAACTCTAGGGGACCATTGCGAACTACGTTCCTTGCCAGATGGCTGCAGCGTTTACACTGCTGAGCTGGTCGCTATCTTTCATGCCCTAGGGTATATCCGCTCCTGCTCAGGTGAGTCCTTCGTGATCTGTAGCGATTCCCTGAGCGGTTTACGAGCTCTTGACCAGTGTTTCCTTCGTTCTCGTCTGGTGATGGCTATCCATGAGTCCCTGCATACTCTTGCCCATTGCGCCCGCTCTGTGGTCTTTGTGTGGACCCCCAGTCATGTCGGTATCCCGGGCAATGAACATGTTGACCGCCTGACCAAACGGGCCACCAGTGGACCCACTCTAGACATTGGCCTCCCAGAGACTGATTTGAGGGCAGTCTTACGCCGCAAAGTTATCTCGCTTTGGGACGCTGAATGGCGCAGTCTGGCCACCCCTAACAAACTCCGTGCCGTCAAGGAGACGACGACTGTGTGGCACTCCTCCTTGCGAGTCTCTCGCAAGGAGTCTGTCGTCCTCTGCCGACTGCACATTGGGGACACACGGATGACCCATGGCCACTTACTTCGCCGTGAGGACCCCCCTCTATGTCGCTGCGGCTCGGCATTGACAGTGGTCCACATTTTGTTGGACTGTCCACTTTCATCTGTGCTCAGGCACACGTTTGCACTTCCTGACACGCTCTCAGCCCTTTTAATAGATGACTCAGCCACGGTGGACTTAGTTTTGCATTTTATTCGGGCAGGGGGATTTTATCATTTAATCTGAGTGTTTATGTTTTTTAGTGTTGATTCTGGCTTTTAGCCTCTGATTTTAGACTGAGTTTTTGGTGGTTGACTTTCCTTTTTTTTTTTCTCTATGGTCGGCCAACCACCATCACACTCTGTGTGTTTTAAATTGTTTTGTCTTGTCTCTGTCGGAGTATTTCTTGTCCTGTTTCGTCCTCTGTCTTTCGTGTTGTTCGTTTTTTACTCTCTTTGGGTGGTTTTAGTTTTTTGGAAAAAGGGACCGATGAACATAGTAGTCTGGTCCCTTTAATCCCACTAACCAACCAATCGTGTTCTTCTAGATCGCTGTTAGATGTTCCAGATAGGGACCCCTGCTTGCAGCCCCGCCACTATCATTTTCATTGAAGTCGCTGACAACAATTCCTTCTCCTGGATTTAACACCAAATACTTTGCTTGGCATGGCTTTCCTTTTGTTTCATTAGAGTGAACCTGTTTCAACTGCATTTCAAAGGCTGCTGCCCAAGAATCTTTTGATGAGTTGGTACCATGTGCATTGTTGTCAGTTGCTTCTGGAATCTGTGAAATGACTTTATCAGGACAGAAAGGAAAAATCCCTGCTTTTCTGAAACCAGATATTATATTTCATCTGGACATGATAGCTATATTTTCGAAGGTTTTTCTCAACAACTTAGGAAATTGGGATTTTAGCACCACTCCTCTATTCTTCCTTTTACAATCGTCTAGCACATTTCTCCAAGCAAGTTTTAAAGGTCTAAAAAAGGCCACTTCAAGTGGCTGACACAAATGAGTAGAATTGGGTGGTAGAAGCACAAATTTAATGTCCAGTTCCTGGCAGAGTTTAATCACATTATATGACAGATGAATCGAGAAGTTGTTGCCTATAATCACTTTAGGTCCCTCTAATAGCTGGGCATGAGGCAAGACAATTTCAACAAACCATGATTCAAACATTGTTAGGTCAAACTAACCACTTTGATTCCCATTATAACCTGCACCAGTTATGACCCCTTCAGTCCAAGTATTGCAGAGGTGTTTTGCCCTATAAACTGTGTATGGTGGGAGAACTGAGCCGTCAGCTGGTGCTGCTATCATCACACTGATACTTGACTCAGAACTATCCATCATCCTTTCAGGATGTCTTGTGCCTCGCGTCACTATTACTTTCACTTGTCCAGGGTCATCACAAAAGTGTGTCTCATCATAGCTTACAATGTTAAATGGAGGGACACCACTTAGGGTCACTTCAAGGTTTTTAAAATAATGAGTCTCTGTTTCTTGAGTAACTGCTGCCTTTGCCCTCTTCACATTTTCACTTACTCTAACTGATAGTTCTTTATTTATTTGCAGAAAAGATGTTACCCACTCATGCCCAGCTCGATTCTCACAATTTTTTTTATCAATCCTCCCTGCTTGATTTAGATATACGTGTACAATGTCCCTAACATCATTATTCCTCAAATGAAAGCCCCATTTCACACAACACAATAATCCTTGAACCAGACTTTTTTCGTAACTATTGATTAACACTGGTTGGCCGCCTATTTTATATTTGTACCTTTCCCTGAGTTTGTCATTTAATATGCTATATGGAACTGAATATTGCTCTGAAGCTTTCTGGATGCTTAATTTTCCTTTAGAAGAAATTGTGGTTCATAGGCTGATTTTCATGTTTGTTCCTAGAACCCTTTTGTACACAACTGGCCATTAAAATTGCTACATCACGGAGATGATGTACTATAGACGCAAAATTTAACCGACAAGAAGAAGATGCTGTGATATGCAAATGATTAGCTTTTCAGAGCATTCAAACAAGGTTGGTGCTGGTAGCGACACCTACAACATGCTGACATGAGGAAAGTTTCCAACCGATTTCTCATACACAAACAGCAGTTGACCAGCATTGCCTGGTGAAACATTGTTGTGATGTCTCGTGTAAGGAGGAGATGCAAACCATCATTTTTCTGACTTTGATAAAGGTTGGATTGTAGCCTAGCGTGATTGCAGTTTATCGTATCGTAACACGTTGGTCAAGATCCAATGACTGTTAGCAGAATATGGAATCAGTTGGTTCAGGAGGGTAATATGGAATGCTGTGCTGGATCCCAATTGCCTCCTATCAGTATCAGTCGAGATGACAGGCATCTTATCTGTATGGCTGTAATGGATCATGCAGCCACGTCTCGATCCCTGAGTCAACAGATGGGGACTTTTGCAAGACAACAAGCACCTGCACGAACAGTTTGACGATGTTTGCAGCAACATGGACTATCAGCTCGGAGACCATGGCTGCAGTTACCATTGACGCTGCATCACAGACAGGAGCGCTTGCAATGGTGTACTCAATGATGAACCTGGGTGCATGAATGGCAAAATATCATTTTTTCGGATGAATCTAGGTTCTGTTTACAGTATCATGATGATCGCAACCATGTTTGGCGACGTCGCAGTCAACATACATTGGAAGCATGTATTCTTCATCCCCATAGTGACACATCACCCGGCGTGATGGTATGGGTGCCATTGGTTACAAGTGTTGGTCACCTCTTGTTTGCATTCATGGCACTTTGAACAGTAGATGTTTCATTTCACATGTGTTATGACCTCGGGCTGTAACCTTCATTCGATCCCTGCGAAACCCAACATTTCAGCAGGATAATGCACGACCGCATGTTGAACTGTAGCCTTTCTGGATACAGAAAATGTTCTACGGCTGCCCTGGCCAGCACATTCTCCAGATCTCACACCAATTGAAAATGTCTGGTCAATGGTGGCTGAGCAACTGGCTCTTCGCAATATGCCAGTCACTACTCTTGATGAACTGTGGTATCGTGTTGAAGCCGCATGGCCAGCTGTACCTGTACACGCCATCCAAGGTCTGTTAGACAGAATGCCCAGGCGTATCAAGGCTGTTATTACGGCCAGAGGTGGTTGTTCTGGGTACTGATTTCTCAGTATCTATGCGCTCAAACTGCGTGAAAATGTAATCACATGCCAGTTCTAGTATAATATATCTGTCATATGAATACCTCTTTATCATCTGCATTTCTTCTTGGTGTAGCAATTTTAATGGCCAGTAGTGTATAATCGCATGATGGGATTCACCTTACAGAAACAAAATTTTGTAATTAGGCCTGCATAATGACTAAGCAGTATTAGCAATGAACAAAAAAACAGTGAACTGTATCACTTAAGACATTTATAACCAAGCAATAATATTGCAACTTACTAATTACACTTCAGATGTAACAGACGTCAGCAGAATTTTTCACACTGTTGTGTTGACTACACAAGTGTAGCACAACTGAAAATGCTATTTGATGGTTGCACACAATCTAACTTGCCATTGTTGTTGATAGATTAGTCAAGAATTCACGACAATGGTCGGCTGCAATGTGATTGTTAAAATGCTACTCAGCTATTCAGATGTGGAAAAACTGGTAAATGTTAAGATTATCACCACCTGATCAGATTCATCTCACTTTACGGTACATCACTTATTACTTACATCTTGTTGAATCTTCAAGGCAGATGTCATGTTTTAATTCAATTGTATCTGCTCCGAGTTAAAAAGTAATTGTGATCTGTACACCCACTGAGACAAATACAAGACTGTCAGTGATGAAATGTTGACATTATTTTTCTAATTAGAATAGATATTGCTCTTCCTTCCACCAATAATAGATGCAAAGGAGAAAAACTACACATGGTTCTACAGAGATACTGCTTTACAGGACTTCCATGTGAAGAAGATAAGTAGCAACACCTGAGTTCCATTAAAGATAAATTAAAACATGATACACTGGGTGACAGATCAAATGTGAGTGTTCTGACTAAGCTCTGAACACAAAGAGGAGGGTCAAAAACATTTCATTTTCTTCCCAGTGATCAGGACACTGGTCATGGTGAGAAAGAAGAAGATAAAGAAGGTATGAACTGTGAATTTTCAAGATTTTAAATATTAGTAAGTGATAGATTATGGTGTTGGCAAGAACAATGAAAAATAAACAGACTCAGAAAATATGGCAGACAGGATGGTCAGCAATCTGTGGTTGTTTGCTGATGATGCCATTGTGCATGGTAAGTTGTCAAAGTTGAGGTACTGTAGGAAGCTACAATATGACAGTTGGTGTGGTGAATGCAACTCCCCCCTAAATGTGGAAAAATGTAAGTTAATGCCGATGAGGGGCAGAACACACATGTAATCTTCAGATACTATGTTACTTGTATCCTGCTTGACACAGTTAAATTATTTAAATATCTGGGCATAACATTGCAAATTGATTTGAGGTGGAATAAGCATGTGTAAACTGTGGTAGGAAAGGCAAATGGCCAGCTTCAGTTGACTGGGAGAATTTTAGGAAAGAGTGGTTCACCTGTAAAGGGTGCCTCTTATAGAACACTGGTGTGACCTACTCTTGAGTATTGCTCAAGTGTTTGGGATCAGTACCAGGTTGGATTGAAAGAAGACATCAAAGCAATTCAGAGGTGGGCTGCTAGATTTTTTATTGGTAGGTTTAAACAACTACACACTGTTGCATCAGCTATGCAAGCCGAGGATGCAGTTTGAACAGAAAGGGTGAGCTCTTAACCCTTTAGCGACCAAATTATTTCCAGAAGTTGTAGACTTATGAACACTTTATTGCTCTAAGAAACCATACATAAAATCATAGTTTAAATCTTGAAAGTGAGGATTTAGCGTACAGGAAAAAAAAATAGTGGAATTGTTTCCACTGAACACTGGAGTAACTTGACTTGGTAATTTTTTTTAAAAAATGTGTATTCTTTATTTTTTAGTTCAAATAAACATATTAAACATAACATTTATATTTGTATTAGTTCATATTGTCCTTTGAGTTCACTAAGGTGATATACTATGGATCTTAGAGAAGCATGGTGCTACACACAAAGGTACACAGCAGTTGGTACACACTTTTTTGTTCTCTTTTCTTTGTTCTTTGTGCTACATTGGCAGCATCTTCTGTTTGTTGTACCTTTTGTAGGCAAATAAGTTCCAACTTTCTCCAGATGAACTTCATCTGGTACTGCAGACATGACTCTTTTTGGTGTTTGAAAATAAATGGGCCTCCCTCTTCCCTTAAGACTTGAGAAGCCGGAGATGAGCTGCTAGCCAAGTGCAATCTAAATGTTAGCTGATCTGCTTCTGTATCTTCCACATAATGTAGGACTTGACAACTGTCAAATGTACAAGAAAGAGAAAGTGTCTGTGCCACCACTTCCACGAACGACGACCTACAGCATACTGTACATGCAGCTGATCAAATCTATCCACTCCTAACATTATTTTATTGTACTCTGCCACAGCCAATGGGCAGAATATTTCACTTCTCCTTCGATCTTTGCTTCTTCTCAGAACAGTTGTAATGTATTTGGGATTTTGGTAATTTGATAGTATACAAACAGGTTTACTATCCTGCCACTGCACTGCTGCAACACATGAACTGACAGCAAATTCGAATTCTCCCCTGCTAAGTCTAGAATTTTTTTTCAGCATATCAGGCAAAATTCTTCCTATTTGAACAAACAGTTCCAATGCCATGAAGTCCACGAGACTGTAACTCTTCCAGTATTTGTAATGTTGTAGAATAATTGTCAAGTGCCACCAGCCTTTTCCTGCCAGCCATTGCATTCGTTAGAGTAAGCACAACTTCTTCACCCAAACTAAATTCAGACATATCATTTGTATCTCTTTTTCCAGTGAAGATGTCGCAGTTTATGATGAACTAGTATTAGCATCAGCTAGGCACCACAATTTTTATCCATGCTTCACTGGTTTCATTGGCATATATTGTTTGAGTGTTGACAGTCCTTTGAAGGCCATGATACATTTGTCAACTGCTAAAACAGAAGATGGTTTGTAAACTCCACAAAGCTCATTTGATTTTGCATTGACAGGTCAAATTTTATGCAACTTTTCATTACTGGTTTTTCTTTTTTGACACACATGCTGTCATCATTGCCATGCAGATTTTTTGTATTGGTACTTTGTCATGACTGATGAGATAGCAGTTATTCCAAGAATAGGATCACTGCTCCAATAATTTGTGAGTTCTGGAAGCTAATGAACACTCATCAAAATAAACATTCCCAAAAAAGCTTTTATCTCAGGAACAGTAATGTTCTGCGAGTTGGAGGTTGCTTTAGTTGTTGCCTTCCCTGACTTCACAACGCACCATTTCTGCCTTGCATATAAGTTCATCTGATTGCAAATGTGAAGCAGCAGATCTTCTGTAAATACAGATTTGAAATCTTTTATTTCATTATCAGACTTGGAAAAATTTGCAGATTTCTGCACTTTATTCTAATTTCAGTGGAAGATTTACAAATACTCCCATTCCATGTTATATCACTAGAAGAAAATGTCGCAGCAGCTATTTCTGTCGTCAAATCAGATACATTTGCCTGATAAGGAGACATGTTCCCAATTTCACTAGAGAAACAGTAATGTTATCACTATTTTGATTCAAAATCTGTGACATATTTGGTTACTCAGAATCTTCAACAGAGTCGCATTGATATCTGAATCTTCTATGTCTTCCCTTAAAGCATATAAAATTCTGAATACCTGTGAACTTCCTATTACAGGCCCCCTTCTCTTTACAGTTTACAACCTACAACTGTAGGATTGCAGTGGAGTGTATAATTATAACAATAGACTGGCAGAATTTTATGAGGTGTTTATTAGATTACAGATGTTAGTCATACCACTTGCTGTAGGGAAGGAGAGTCCATGGAGGATGTAGAAGGCTAGGAAAATTGATGGAATGTTAACATGCATAGCAGAACAAGAGATAAAGTGCTAAAGAGTCAACAATCTAATGAGATGTTGTGCTAACTTCTTTTCAACAAGATGAGCGTTATGCAGTATAGGAGGTAGAACGTTAAAATATGTTCACAATGAAGGATTTTATAGAACAGGAGTGGAGATACTAACACTCCTAGTATATTAAAAAGAAATACATTGAATACATTCAAGTAGTCAATTGCTGTCTAGTAAATCTAGTAAATGTAAGAGAGTAAAAGATAAGAAAATAGGTATAAATAAGCAGAAGACATAGGGGTGAGAAGTATGCGTTTGTGGTGTTGTCATATGCATTATAAACAAGACTAACAAGTAAAAAGAGAAGTTAAGGAAAGGGGAGTTATAATGCAGAGGTAGAGAGTAAAGTCAGTGTAAAATGAGTATGGAGAAACTTCTCATATAAAGTGAATAAAGATTGTGAAAAAGGTCTAGTAGCTGTGTTTACTGATGAAGTTAAGATGGGGCATACCCAAAACCACAAACAGGTGTCAGAGAAGCAAAGGATTGGGGGATCTGTAGGAGAAATTTCCTACGCCTTGTTCAGGTAAAACCATGGGAGGAATGACCTGTACTGATTTATGTAGGTAGGACAGGTGTAAGGATAGGTGAACGCATGGCAGGAATGGTCTATACCTTGGTCCGGTGAACCTGCTGAGGAATTACCTGTACCATATTTTTTGTGTATGGAGGGAAAAAAAAGGGACAAGGATATCTATAATGGAACAATGGTTTAACACAGTGTGAAACTGTTGATGTTTATAAAAATATCAGGAATCTGATATATCAGTATTTATAAAGGTATCAATATTAGCCCTCAATATATCAATGTAAAAAATATTGACATACATCTACATCTACATCCATACTCCGCAAGCCACCTGATGGTGTTTGGCGGAGGGTACTCTGAGTACCTCTATCAGTTCTCCCTTCTATTCCAGTCTCATATTGTTCGTGGAAAGAAGGATTGTCGGTATGCTTCTGTGTGGGCTCTAATCTCTCTGATTTCATCCTCATGGTCTCTTCACGAGATATACATAGGAGGGAACAATATACTGCTTGACTCTTCGGTGAAGGTATGTTCTCGAAACTTTAACAAAAGCCCGTACCAAGCTACTGAGTGTCTATCCTGCAGAGTCTTCCACTGGAGTTTATCTATCATCTCCGTAATGCTTTCGCGATTACTAAATGCTCCTGTAACGAAGCGCGCTGCTCTCCGTTGGATCTTCTCTATCTCTTCTATCAACCCTATCTGGTACGGATCCCACACTGCTGAGCAGTATTCGAGCAGTGGGCGAATAAGCGTACTGTAACCTACTTCCTTTGTTTTTGGATTGCATTTCCTTAGGATTCTTCCAATGAATCTCAGTCTGGCATCTGCTTTACCGATGATCAACTTTATATGATCATTCCGTTTTAAAACACTCCTAAAGCGTACTCCCAGATAATTTATGGAATTAACTGCTTCCAGTTGCTGACCTGCTATTTTGAAGCTAAATGATAAGGGATCTATCTTTCTATGTATTCACAGCACATTACACTTGTCTACATTGAGATTCAATTGCCATTCCCTGCACCATGCGTCAATTCGCTGCAGACCCTCCTGGATTTCAGTACAATTTTCCATTGTTACAACCTCTCGATACACCACAGCATCATCTGCAAAAAACCTCTGTGAACTTCCGATGTCATCTACCAGGTCATTTATGTATATTGTGAACAGCAACGGTCCTATGACACTCCCCTGCGGCACACCTGAAAACACTCTTACTTCGGAAGACTTCTCTCCATTGAGAATGACATGCTGCGTTCTGTTATCTAGGAACTCCTCAATCCAATCACACAATTGGTCTAATAGTCCATATGCTCTTACTTTGTTCATTAAACGACTGTGGGGAACTGTGTCGAACACCTTGCGAAAGTCAAGAAACACGGCATCTACCTGAGAACCCGTGTCTATGGCCCTCTGAGTCTCGTAGTGCGAGCTGGGTTTCACTTGATCGTCTTCTTCGAAACCCATGCTGATTCCTACAGAGCAGATGATGTATCATGCAGCGTAACTTGCTGTGACAGTGCGAGAGAGAGAGAGAGAGAGAGAAAGATATTGTTTATTACTCTGTGGCGGTCAGCGCTCTCATAATTATTCTTAGGAGAAAGAGCTTTTGTTCTTCTTGAGAGTAAAAATTTTAGGAGGGGAGAGCCATTCTTGTGATGTAAAAATCGACACCATTCCGAGTTTTTGATTCACATTGTAAAATATATGTGCATATGGAAGGAAATTAGTTAATAGAACAATAAAATATTGTTCATTTCAAGAAGGTACGTGTTATTATACACCCAACGATATACTTCTATTGTGATTTACTAATAAACACCAGCTTGAGAACAGTTCTGACGGGAGCATTCAGTTCTAGTGAAATAGTTCGATGTTTTCTTTGGAAAAGTAGTCACTTCATGGATCATTCAAATCCACAATAGTACCTGGACATTTCTCAGAACTGAAAGCAATCTGAGTGCTATGCAACAGAGCGCCGAAGAATATTTCTCCGTACTTTGGTTACCACTTTCAGCTCCACACGGTATCTGGAGCAGATTTCTACAACAGTGGAAGGGTGTAATCGCTTATCAGTTTCATACATTGCCCTGTGTACGCTTTATGTATTTACCCACAACAGTGAACATATAGTTACTCACACAGACAATACAAGGTGGTGTGGGGAACATTTCAGTATAAAGGTCCTGTAGAGCTGTACAGTAATTAGCCTAGTAGTAGTAGTGGTAAAATACAAAAAAAAATTTTTTTTTTTTTTCAAAGGAGTCTTTATATATGTCTACCGTTAGACAGGACACGATCCTGATACCACACTCATAGTGAATCTCTAATATAACTATGTTAGTAATTTAGTAATTAATGTTTCATTGTGTGTATATATGTCTAGTTTTATAGAGCAACTACATTATGGTCCTTTGTATGTTTCATGCTACCGGAAGGTGCGGGAGTATCTTGTGAAGAGAACGAGTACGCCGTTCCAGCAAACGAGCAGAAACTTCAAAAAGGCCAGAACATTTGAATTAATTGCTTTCTTGAGCATTTAAGCATTGCAGTGACCTTTCATGTATTAATTTTCTAAGTATAAATAGTGTTGCTACATTACTTTTACTAGAATTCCAGTATTTCAGTAGATATAGTAAGACAATATTTTATGTTTTATCTATGTACTGTGTTTGTGTCACATTGTAAAGTGTACATTAACAGCATTAGGACATTAACGGTTTTTGAGTGTGTAAAATTTAATGGTCACTTTTGTAGGACTTATTTTAGCGGAGAAACTGTCAACTGCTTATTTACATGGTGATAACTAGATATATGTTCAAAGCCAATAAGCAAACACGCATCACAATGCCACAAAATGAATTGAATAGTGTGAATGCGTCGTCAACTAGTGCCACAGAATTTAATACCGCCGTAGTTAGCGATATGTCGATTACGGCTGAGCAACCAGCAGTAATTAATACGCTCGCGCCGTGGGCCCAAACGGTTACTGATTCCGACATTCATATGTCGAAAGAAGCCCAGAGAAATATGCAGCAACCAACAAACAACATGATTTTCATCTCTGGCACACACACGTGAGAAAACGAAATGACTGTACTGAAAATTGTGTCGGTACAATCCTCATTAAGCCCAATGCAATCGTCAATTGCTGAGAATACCGATTTGTTATCCCAGCTGATGTCAAGTTTGACACAAGGGATTAAAGAATGGGAAATCACACAATACACGCTTGTAAACGATATGAATCGTAGATTCCTGGCATTCGAAACCACGCAATCCACGTTTGCAAATGACATGAATCGTAGATTACAAGTATTGGAGAGTGCGCAATTTAATTTGGCTCAGGAGCATTCTAATAAACTAAAAGAAATAAATGATAAGATTACTGAAAAAATCCTGAGTTTGGAAACAAAGCAGAGTCACTTGATTGCCAGTCAGGCACAACTCATAGTTACACAGGAACAACATTATCAGGAATTAACACACAAATACAAAGACATCTTATGTCGTCAAGATACACTAAATCATCAAGTGCAAGAAGTTATTCATGTACAGAACACTATTCGCAAGACGTGAATACAATTAAGCACGATAACGAGCAAGCTATCATTGGACTTACTCGGAGGATGGACACTCTCAGTCTCGAAGGCGAGAAACACATAGAGAAACTTTTCAATGAACATAAGATCGCATTCTCTAAGGACATTGAAGATTGGGCGAAAGAGCAAACCGAGACAGTGCGAAATTATGTTGACAAAACCTTGAAAGAATCGGTTTCTAACGTGCAACTTAACAACGAAGCAGCACAAGAACAACTTAAAGCAGAAGTTAAAGAGATTAAGGAGAATATAGGAGATCAATTTCCTGCTTGGAAAGCAAAGATAGAAAATACATTAAAAGCATGGCAGCAGGGTCTAATTAACACTAGAGGGGCACATACTACTTGCAGTTTATCAAAAGCAGACCTTATTCCTAATGAAACCAGTGACACCGAATCCATCCAACAATATCGATGTATTGGTGCTTATTCATGTAATCAGCCAGAAACAAATTATCGAGATTATCATTCAGCGCGAAGTAGCTACCAGAATACACCTGTGACTATGAATGAAGAAAAAATGCTTAAATATTGTCAATTCCAGATATTTATTCCCGAAAGGAAGTCGATCAATCCCGTGGTATATATCAAGCAATTTAAAGGAATATTGCCGCGAATGTGGACTGAGCAACAAAAAATTATGTACGTTGGAGGATTCATGCATGGAGATGGATCGACGTGGGCATCAGGAGCATCTGATTGGTGTCAAGATTAAGACCAATTTGAACGTACTTTCTTGCACAAATACTGGAATAAAGGAGTACAAGAAAGACTACGTAAGGAAGTTTTTGACCCACAAACTTTTTCTTTCAAAAATGGATCTTTAAGAAAGTATTTCGAGAAGTCTAGTTAAAAGTTGATTAAGTCTTTTCAGTAAATTGATTCCTTAGCATGGATAGGATGTGTGACTGCTGTGTACGGACGCAGGAGGAGCTGGCCACTCTTCGCGAACAGCTGAGCGTGTTGATGGCCGCGGTCAGCTGTCTTGAGGCTGCTGCCTCGGAGTGTAGCGGCAGTGGGGAGTCTGGTGCGTCGCAAGGTACATCCCAGGTGTTACATGCTTCACCCACTGTCCCTGCTGTCGAGACATCTTCGCGGGTACCGAGCGCGGTTGGGCCACCCTCTCCCCAAGGGGAGTGGCGGGTTCAACGGCGTTCGCGGCGCACGAGGCGAAGGGTAAATGTGGAGGCTGGCAGTGTGGCATCGCCCGCTCTGCCTGTGAGTGGACATGTGGCTGCTCCTTCAGCAAGGTCCGAGCAGGCACACGGGGGAAGGGGCTTATTAGTTATTGGGAGCTCCAACGTTAGGCGGGTGATGGAGCCCCTTAGCGAAATAGCGGGAAGGTCGGGGAAGAAGGCCACTGTTGACTCTCTCTGCTTGCCGGGGGGTCTCATCCGTGATGTGGAGAAGGCTCTACCGGCGGCGATAGAGAGCACTGGGTGCACCCGACTGCAAATTGTTGCTCATGTCGGCACCAATGACTCATGCCGTCTAGGTTCAGAGGGCATCCTCAGTTCGTACATGCGGTTGGCGGAATTGGTGAAGGCGGAAAGCCTCGCTCGCGGGCTGGAATCAGAGCTAACTATTTGTAGTATCGTTCCCAGAACCGATCGCAGTCCTCTGGTTTGGAGCCTTGTCGAAGGCTTAAACCAGAGGCTCAGACGATTCTGCGGAGATCTGGGGTGCAAATTTCTCGACCTCTGCTATCGGGTAGAGAAATGTAGGGTCCCACTGAATAGGTCAGGCGTGCACTACACGCCGGAAGCGGCTACAAGGGTAGCGGAGTACGTGTGGAGTGCACATGGGGGTTTTTTAGGTTAGAGAATTCCCTCCCCAGGCCCGACAAGACGCCTCCTGAGACGTGGCAAGGTAGGAGTAGGCAAAATGCAACAGAGAATAACAATATTAATGTGCTAATGGTAAACTGCAGGAGCGTCTATAGAAAGGTCCCAGAACTGCTCTCATTAATAAACGGTCACAACGCCCATATAGTACTAGGGACAGAAAGTTGGCTGACACCAGACGTAAACAGTAATGAAATCCTAAACTCAGATTGGAATGTATACTGCAGAGACAGGCTGGAAAGTGAAGGGGGAGGCATGTTTATAGCGATAAGAAGTGCAATAATATCGAAGGAAATTGACGGAGATCCGAATTGTGAAATGATTTGGGTGAAGGTCACGGTTAAAGCAGGCTCAGACATGGTAATTGGATGTCTCTATAGGCCCCGGGCTCAGCAGCTGTTGTGGCTGAGCACCTGAAGAATAATTTGGAAAATATTTCGAGTAGATCTCCGCACCATGTTATAGTTCTGGGTGGAGTTTCTAATTTGCCGGATATAGACTGGGAGACTCAAACGTTCATAACGGGTGGCAGGGACAAAGAATCCAGTGAAATTTTTTAAAGTGCTTTATCTGAAAACTATCTTGAGCAGTTAAACAGAGAACCGACACGTGGCGATAACATATTAGACCTTCTGGTGACAAACAGACCCGAACTATTTGAATCAGTTAATGCAGAACAGGGAATCAGCGATCATAAAGAGGTTACTGCATCAATGATTTCAGCCGTAAATAGAAATATTAAAAAAGGTAGGAAGATTTTTCTGTTTAGCAAAAGTGAAAAAAAGCAGATTCCAGAGTACCTGACGGCTCAACACAAAAGTTTTGTCTCAAGTACAGATAGTGTTGAGTATCAGTGGACAAAGTTCAAAACCATCGTACAATATGCGTGAGATCAGTACGTGCCAAGCAAGATCGTAAGAGATGGAAAAGAGCCACCGTTGTACAACAACCGAGTTAGAAAACTGCTGCGGAAGCAAGGGGAACTTCACAGCAAACATAAACATAGCCAAAGCCTTGCAGACAAACAAAAATTACGCGAAGCGAAATGTAGTGTGTGGAGGGCTATGCGAGAGGCGTTCAATGAATTCGAAAGTAAAGATATATGTACTGACTTGGCAGAAAATCCTAAGAAATTTCATAGGACCGTTGCTATTCACAATATACATAAATGACCTGGTAGATGACATCGGAAGTTCACTGAGGCTTTTTGCAGATGATGCTGTGGTGTATCGAGAGGTTGTAACAATGGAAAATTGTACTGAAATGCAGGAGGGTCTGCAGCGAATTGACGCATGGTGCAGGGAATGGCAATTGAATCTCAATGTAGACAAGTGTAATGTGCTGCGAATACATAGAACGATAGATCCCTTATCATTTAGCTACAAAATAGCAGGTCAGCAACTGGAAGCAGTTAATTCCATAAATTATGTGGGAGTACGCATTAGGAGTGATTTAAAATGGAATTATCATTTAAAGTTGATCGTCGGTAAAGCAGATGTCAGACTGAGATTCATTGGAAGAATCCTAAGGAAATGCAATCCGAAAACAAAGAAGCAGGTTACAGTACGCTTGTTCGCCCACTGCTTGAATACTGCTCAGCAGTGTGGGATCCGTACCCGAGACCATGAGGGTAAAATCAGAGAGATTAGAGCCCACACAGAAGCATACCGACAATCCTTCTTTCCACGAACAATACGAGACTGGAATAGAAGGGAGAACCGATAGAGGTGCTCAGGGTACCCTCCGCCACACACCGTCAGGTGGCTTGCGGAGTATGGATGTAGATGTAGATTTAGATGTAGATGTATATAAATAAAAGCAAATACTGGAATGAACCAATCCCGACGCAGGATATCATTCGAATATTAAAGGGCAAACTTCCACTTGAAGTTAAGGGAACACTTCTACATGTGCCTAAACAATATGTGGAAGATTTTCTAGCCACAATGGATTCAATAGACATTCTGTTCGAAGAATCACGAGTGCGCTATAACCAACCAAGTTACCAACCTAACAAATACAATAGTAACAACAAACAATATGGAAACAAACTTTCTGCACAAAATTCACCAAACCCACAGGTGAATTATTTCCAGAAAAACGTGACATTTGGTAACGAAAATCCCGACCAGTGTAATCATGACCAACAATGTGAACAAACATATAAACGGAAATGGAGGAAGAATAATAAGAAGAGGAAAGGATACTATCAAGAAGGGAATTATCAGCAAAAACGCCGATATCAGCAACCAACCCAAGAATATCACAACGAACCACAAACTTCAGGTTGGGTACCAAATGCTAATGCAAATGAATGGAGATATCAACCACCAATAATAACTGACGTAACGGAGCAGACATCTACTAATAATGGACAATCGTCAAACTAAACTCGACTGTCAGAAGCCCCGACGCTGAAGTCGAGGAAGTTTTGAGGGGCGAAAATTCAAGCGTCAATTTTTTTCGGTACAATGATGGCAGATTATTAATAGAAGAACTTAGAAGAACTTCAGCACGATATGATGCCTTGTCAAGAGGAACATATCACTGAACCTGCTGCGAAAATTCAGGCGGCAATTGAAGGCATTACTGTGCAAGTTACTTTAGATACAGGAGCACCAGTAAATGTCGTTTCTGATAAGTTATTTCAAATAATACTTCAGAAAGCAAATCCACCTATTTGTCCTGTTCAATGTTGTAGAATTGTAGGTCCTACTGGTCATAAGTCTTCTCAGGTTAAAGTGCAAACTCAACTGCAGTTAGATATAGGAAATGTAGCTATAAATTGCACGTTCCTTGTAATAAAAAAATTGGTTGAGGACTGTATCCAGTGTATAGATGAATTTTGAGAGAGAAATTGGCATATCGATTTTTCTCTAGTCCGTGCCAGTTTTACAGTAATGAATCAGAAACATCAAATGAATCTTCTCAGGGAGTATAGTACCCATGGAAAGTATTGTGAGGGACGAAAGCTGCAAATAAAGTGGATACATAGCAAACCTGCATGGTATTACTAAATTAATTACTTGCAACCAGTTTAAACCCTGAATATATGGTGTATGAAAAGGTGCAAGAACCTGAATATTTGCAACAACACCAAAGAAAGCAATTTATGATCTTCTACAGGAATATCATGAAGTCTTTCAAGAAAGACCTGGTGTAATCAAGGGATACACATGCCATTTAGATGTGATACCACACCAAGTTTTCTGCCGCATTTTTTATCCAGTACCGTGGCACCAACGAAATGCAGTTGATGCGGAAATCCACCAGATGCTTGAATGGGATCTGATCTGATCGAACCTTCGACGAGTCCATACTGTAGTCCGTTTCATGTTGTCTCGAAAAAGGCAGAAAAAGTTAGTCTCGTGTTAGACGCACGGCAGATAAATAAGATTATCGTGCCCGTGCGAATTCATCCGGAAAATATCGATGAGCTAATTCAAAAGTTCGAGGGGATAAAATACTTAACAAATATTTATCTGAGAAGTTCATTTTGGCAGGTGGCTCTAGACAAAGCATCAAAAAAGTACACCGCGTTTGTACATGCAGGTAGAAGCTATCAATTTAAGGTTTTACCTTTCGGGCTAAACGTGAGCTCAGGAGTTTTTATAAATGCTCTAGATTACGCATTGGGACCTGCACTTCGAAGCAATTTAATTTTGTTTGTGGACGAGATGTTCATAGCTATGACCACATGGAAGGAGCACGTTGATTTATTAAGAACAGTGTTAGAACGTTTCAAGGAAGCAGGCATAACCGCAAATCTGCAAAAGCCCCATTTTGCTCGAAATAAAATCAAATTTTTGGGTCATCTTATAAATGGAAAAGGCATCTTACCGGACTCCGAGAAACTAAAGGCAATCAAAAACTTTGCAGTTCCAACAACAAAAAGGCAATTAAAGGGCTTCCTCGGAGTTGTCTCTTTTTTCAGGCGTTTCATTCACGACCACTCTATTAATGCAGAACCGTTGCACAGCTTGTTGCACAAAAATACTCAGTGGGTGTGGACGCAACAATGTCAGAATGCATTTGAAGCAATAAAACATGCCTTAGTCAATTCACAAATATTATATCATCCAGATATGAGCCAAGAATTCGGTTTAATGGGAGATGTTTCGGAAATTGGAATAGGTTCATACCTCTTCCAAGCAAATATGATAGATAGAAAATCAACTTCCTGTCAAATAGCTTTTGCTAGCCGACTCTTAACTGCTTGTGAAAGAACATATGCGACTACCGAAAGGGAAGCATTGGCCGTAGTCTGGTCATTTAAGAAATTTTACTATTACTTATACGGAGCGAAGACAACAGTATACTGTGACCACAAAGCGTTAAGTTTTTTTGCAAACATGTCAATTATTACATCCAAGATTAGCAAGATGGACTCTCTCACTCCAAGAGTTTCAATTTGAAATTAAATACATAAGCGGACAGGATAATTTCATCGCCGATGCACTGTCTACAATGCCAGATGGAGATTTGTCAACTATCAATATCACGGACAATCAGTCCGAATTTAATGTTCTTATAATGACTGATAGAATATATTGGAAACATTTTCTTGACATGTGTAAGAACATGGAAAAACTACAGAATGAAGATCCTTGTTGGCATTCAATAAAGAAAACTTTAGCAAAGCCTGTAAACGATGATCTGAAGAGACTGTACAAAGTTGGGGACGACGTCTTATTTTTCAAAGGGCATCTTGATTCACATAAGTGGAAGGTGTGTATTCCTGAGAAGAATGAGAATGACTTAATTTTGCACACGTGCGTCACTTGGGGTCATTTTGGAGTATTTAAGTGTGCTCGGAAGATTCAAGCATATTGCTTCTTCCAAAATATTCGCAGGAAAGTACACAGGTAGTTAAGGAAATGTAAAATTTGTCAGCTAGCCAAACCAGGAAATTTTTGTGTGAAAGATTTCCTACATCCTATTATACCCACTAAACCGCTGTCAATCATTTCGGTCGACGTCTGTGGTCCTCTACCATCATCAAGGGGAAGATGATATTCACTAAGTACGTCAAAATTTATCCATTAAAATCAGCTACTGCTGCATTCATAGCCAAGAAGCTGGTCAAGGATTATATAATCAAGGTAGGCAAACCAGAGGCTATTCTTTCTGACAATGGGACAATGTTCACTGAATTTCGTTGGAGGCAAACATTAACCAGTTGTGGTATAAAACAAATTCTAACATCAGTGTACCACCCTTCGGCGAATCCCGTGGAACGAATTTTTCGTGAATTAAACCGGTTCATGAGAATATAGTGCCACAACCAGCAACCCAAATGGATCGATTATCTTCACGATTTTCAGGAAATTGTAAACAATATGTCACATACGAACTGATGTTTGGAAAACAGGAACAGAATGACTGGATTCGACCACTCCTAAAGTAGCTATTAACAAAATAGATCTACAAAATAAAGTATGACAATCCTTACTCAATATAATGGACAACGCAAGAAAAAGGAAAATATATTTTGACAATCGACTTGGAAAAAAAAACATATAAAGTGAAAGACCAAGTTTTAGTAAAAACTCATCCTAAGGCTTCACTTATACAGAGGAAGAACACAAAATGGCAATTATTGTATCAAGGACCATTTATGATTACCAAAATACCCCATCCAGGAACTTTTTTTTGAAGGATGTGAAGAATGGAAAGGTGAAAGGAATGTATCATCACTTGTTAAAGCAATTTCATGATGACTGAAGATTCTGAAGATTGAAGATACTTTTCTTATCAAATAATATTGATTAGAGAATTTTCATTAAACCTATGAATCATACTTTGGATAGTTTCTTTCTTTTGCAAATTAGTAATTAGTTTTTCTTTTCAGGCGTAATGTACGAGAGACATGCAGAAATTATGTATTTGTTTCCTACTGTAAAGAGAAGTTTTCTTTTCAGTATGCAGAGAATTTAGCTATACTATGAATGATTTCTTTCAAAAAAAATTTTATTTAGTTGATAGTAACTTCAATCAGGTTTCGGAATGCATAATGACCATGGGTTAGTGACTCAAATGAATCTGGTCTATGGCAAGATATTTTTTCTTACGTCAATTTAACAATGTCAGTATATGTTTGTATTTGCTTTTTTACTCGCTGAGCTGAAGTCATGCTGTTCAGAAGGGGTAACCCGTTCTCAGTTTTAAAAGGACGCCTATTACTTTGTTTCAATATTTTGTGATGGACATTGTCTTTATAATTGTACTATTGTTGTAATATACCTGTGTATGTAAATTATGTTATGTTAATTGTTGCTCGCGAAGTTACCAACTGAGCAAATGCCTTTCAGTTATAAGCACATCAACAAGCGTTAAAGTCCATCTGAAAGATGACGAGCATAAGTTGACACAGCAGCACCAGTTGGATTTTTGTATAGTGCATTCTAGGGCTGTTGATAGAAATGAAGAACACCTTACGACTTCCGAATATTTCGAATTCAGGACAGAGAATTAGAAAGAACTTTAGATTAGATTCTATTTCAGCTCAGCATAGATCAAACACCTTTCCCTCAGAACTTACACTGGCTCTTATTTTCTTGTTAACCATATGCAGAAAACTATAATACCCACGAGGAGACAGTGAAATGGGAATAGAATTCAATCAGTTACCCGGAGATGACAGATAGAAGGGAATCATAGATGGACGTAAACCAAAGAGTCGATGGCTCACCTCAAGACACAGAAGATTAACAGTGTTGTGTTTCTTTTGTGAACAGTGTTTAAATTCATTTAGAAAAATCCATATTTTAAATATATTTTTCCATTGTAATTCAATTAATTTTCTTTGCAAATGAGAAATACAAGGATGGTAAATCTACCCCGAGGTTTTCCTTGGTTTTCCTTTGTGGTGCTTGGCCGAATGGCTAGATTATCCATTTGAGACATCCCAAGGCAAGTGACAGAAGCTTTGAGTGATGATGAAAAAGGTTTCTAATCATACCTCATGCCATCCTCGACGAATGAATAAAGGCAAGCATGTAAACTATGCATATAAGCTGCATCAGGAATTTTCAAGCAGCACAGGCTTTGTCAGCAGTATATGCAGCCAAATCTATAATTTCCATTTAGATAGTCATTCACTAATACCAAAATATCATAAGAAAAGTAGTGGACCTTAATACTCTAGAGGACATTAATACTATATCACCGATATAGTGTTGTGTGAACGCTCGTGTTTGTTTTGCCCAAAAACGTTCGTCCACATGAGGGGCATATATGATGTATCTTGCTGTGACAGTGCGAGATAGAGAGAGAGAGAGAGAGAGAGACAAAGATATTGTTTATTACTCTGTGGCGGTCAGCGCTCACATAATTATTCTTACGAGATAGAGCTTTTGTTCTTCTTAAGAGTAAAAATTTTAGGAGGGGAGAGCCATTCTTGTGATGTAAAAATCGACACCATTCCGAGTTTTTGATTCACATTGTAAAATATATGTGCATATGGAAGGAAATCAGTTAATAGAACAATAAAATATTGTTCATTTCAAGAAGATATGTGTTATTATACACCCAACGATATACTTCTATTGTGATTTACTAATAAACACCAGCTTGAGAACAGTTCTGATGGGAGCATTCAGTTCTAGTGAAATAGTTTGATGTTTCCTTTGGAAAAGTAGTCACTTCATGGATCATTCAAATCCACAATAGTACCTGGACATTTCTCAGAACTGAAAGCAATCTGATTGCTATGCAACAGAGCCCTGAAGAATATTTCTCCGTACTTTGGTTACCACTTTCAGCTCAACACGGTATCTGGAGCAGATTTATACAACAGCGGAAGTGTGTAATAGCTATCAGTTTCACACATCACTCTGTGTACACTGTATGTATTTACCCACAACAGTGAACATATAGTTACTCACACACATAGAAAGACAATACAAAGTGGTGTGGGGAACATTTCAGTATAAAGGTCTTGTAGAGATGAACAGTAATTAGCCTAGTAGTAGTGGTAAAATATAAAAAAAAATTCTTTTTTTTTCAAAGGAGTCTTTATATATGTCTACCGTTAGACAGGACACGATCCTGATACAACACTCATAGTGAACCTCTAATATAACTATGTTAGTAATTAATGTTTCATTGTGTGTATGTATGTCTAGTTTTATAGAGCAACTACATTATGGTCCTTTGTATGTTTCATGCTACCGGAACGTGCAGGAGTATCTTGTGAAGAGAACGAGTACGCCGTTCCAGCAGCCGAGCAGAAACTTCAAAAAGGCCAGAACATTTGAATTACTAGCTTTCTTGAGCATTTATGCATTGTAGTGACCTTTCATGTATTAACTTTCTAAGTATAAATAGTGTTGCTACATTACTTTTACTAGAATTCCAGTATTTCAGTAGATATAGTAAGACAATATTTTATGTTTTATCTATGTACTGTGTTTGTGTCACATTGTAAAGTGTACATTAACAGCATTAGGACATTAACGTTTTTTGAGTGTGTAAAATTTAATGGTCACTTTTGTAGGACTTATTTTAGCGGAGAAACTGTCAATTGCTTATTTACATGGTGATAACTAGATGTATGTTCAAAGCCAATAAGCAAGCACGCATCACAATGCCACAAAATGAATTGAATAGTGTGAATGCATCGTCAACTAGTGCCACAGAATTTAATACCGCCGTAGTTAGCGATATGTCGATTACGGCTGAGCAACCAGCAGTAATTAATGCGCTCGCGCCGTGGGCCCAAACGGTTACTAGTTCCGACATTCATATGTCGAAAGAAGCCCAGAGAAATATGCAGCAACCAACAAACAACATGATTTTCATCTCTGACACAGACGCGTGAGAAAGCGAAATGACTGTACTGAAAATTGTGTCGGTACAATCCTCATTAAGCCCAGTGCAATCGTCAATTGCTGAGAATACCGATTTGTTATCCCAGCTGATGTCAAGTTTGACTGTCATAACACAAGGGATGAAAGTATTGGAAATCACTCAATCCACGCTTGTAAACGATATGAATCGTAGATTCCTGGCATTCGAAACCACGCAATCCACGTTTGCAAATGACATGAATCGTAGATTACAAGTATTGGAGAGTGCGCAATTTAATTTGGCTCAGGAGCATTCTAATAACCTAAAAGAAATACATGATAAGATTACTGAAAAATTCCACTATAAAGGTCCTGTAGAGCTAAATAGTAATTAGCCCAGTAGTAGTAGTAGCGGTAAAATACAAAAAAAAAAAAAAAAAATTTCAAAGGAGTCTTTATAATACCTGCCTATAAAAATTTCAGCTATATTGCCAGTTTCAGAGCTGTATATTTAAGTATTGATTTATTATTAGATGTTCTGTGCCTCAACAAGATAGCAGCCTGCCTATTCCCCTTAGAGCAAGAATTGAAAGAGAAACAATGCACATTCATGCTTGGTGAGAAACACTTTTTCTAACAATGGTAATTGCATACAAGTGGCACAATAAAAGGTGTCTGATGCGGCTGTCATTCAGTTTCATAGCACATCAGAGTTGTACCAAACACTTTATGTTGAATTCCCTATTATTTTCATTTCTGCCAACACCAATGACCAAGCAGTTTTAGTGTCAAAATTGTTTGGTGAAGCTAAATGTTGCAGTTTCTGTTGCTAGCATTGAGTGCTGATTGTCAGCATTTCTCCTCACATGTCTGTGGCCACTGCAAAGACAAATCGTCTCATTTAGATTTTTGTTCGTCGTTTTCAGTGACTGTTTTTGAAGAATGCCAATGTGAAGAAATAGCACACTAGTTGCATTAAGAATTGTTTCTTAACACCACTTCATATTGGAAATATTGTTATTCCATTCACACCACTAGCCTCCAGTACAGTCGGATTTTTTCTTCTTTTGTGCCACATGTACTTGTTTGACACAGCCAAAGTGAAAGAGTGGATGTGATGAAAGCTCAAAAAGTAGTAAGACTTCTCCACAAGGTGAAAGTGAAATTATGTTCTACTACTATTTCAAAAGAACAACTTCAAATATATACTGAAAATTGTGAAAAAATATAATGTAAAATTAAAGTATCAGCACTGGATATTGCAGTCTTTACATCAATATACCAGGGAGAAAAATATCTGTCCTTAGAATGAGTGTAACTTGAGTTAATACATAAGTGTGAAGTTTTATTGTGACTGATGGTCACGATGTGGAAGTTTTCTCGAAATTAGTTATAAAAATGAATAGACTTACCCGATAGCCAAGGTGAAAGATGGTTTGGAGCAGAGATATTCCATACAAGTTGACAAGAGCACGTACTGAAATTTGACTTGAAGAATTGTATAGTATGTGAAGCAGTTGACTGGGATATTTTTCACTCCCCCTCTTGTTTTGCCATCTGCCTCCTTGAAATTCATTTTTTCATGTCTGCCTAATTACTTTTAACGTATGTGAGTATAATCTGCATTTCTATAAAAGCGAAAGGATGGCTCTCAGTTTTACAGAAAATAACACCAGATCTAGTTTTGTGCTTAGTTTTATGTATGTAACTGATTTTCTAATTTATTTTGACTATTCCTAGTTAGTATCTTTTGTTATAGGGTGAAATCAGCAATTGTTTGATTACCTGGCTCAATTCGAAAACATGTTACCAAAACCAGCCCTTAATTAATTCCAATGTAATAAAAAGTTTTGTCAAAAGTATTGTTTGTGTAACAATATTTGTTAATTTCATGATTTAAACAAATAATTAGGCCTAACCCTTGTAGTATAAGAAACTGTTAAAAGAAACGATTTTTTTGATGCATTCAGTTAATTTAATGAGTTAAGTTTTAATTGTAATTTCTGTAAATTTGACTTTGAGCAATTTGTAGTTTCAGTGTCTGTTATTGTAAGGAAATATGAGGGCCCAATTTCTGGTCCCAAGACAATCAGTCCACAACCGAGTTTCAGACAAGGAACCTGTATTAGATAGATGAACAACAATGCATTTGTGAAATAAGTGTATCACAATTAGGCCGTATGTTAAAACAATGGCAGTGAGCATTCCATACATACCTTTTTATTCTTCAAGAACCGTGAACTATGTGATTAGACTTTTACTGCTCGTAGGTGTTCAACAGTAAACTATTGTAGCAGTATGTGGATGTTTGGCTGCAAACTGTTAATGAGGTTTACTGAAAGTACCAGACTTGTGCCTTGTTATTAAACATGGTGTATATTCTGATTAACAAAATGTCAATTAGTATAAAGTAATTATGTGTCTTTTTAGTGTTATGGTTTGAGAATTCATTTGTAACTCACAATATAGAGTTATCATGGCATCTTCCCTTTATGTGGGGATATCTGTAATGTTACATGCCTTTTAGGCAAATGAAATTTCCCACTCCCTACTTATGGCAAGAAAAAGTCAGCATAACAAAACACTAAAGTAGTATTAGGTAGGGAATGAAACAGCTTGCACGATCTTTTTTTTTTTTTTTTTTTTTTCATGTTTGTGCGGAGTGGAATGTAGATGTGTGCAGTTCAAGTAAGCAGCCAGGTATGACGGCGAGTAGAGATCTTCACCTGCTGTGGGCAGAGCCTTTTATGTTCAGATATCATGTCATTGTGGTGTATTGTCTCTCCAGGAAAGTAAACAGCAATTAACAAAGGAAGCTTTAGAATGAAATTGTGACTTACTTATGACTTACTCCTTGTTGAGCCTTCAAAGTGGATTTTGTGTTTGAATTAAATTATATATCCTCCTAGTTACAAAGTAATTGTGATGTGTAAACCCATTGAAACAAATATAATACAGTCTATGATGAAATGTTTACATAATTTTGTAATCAGATTAGAAATTGTTTTTCATTTCACCAATAACAGTGGCAAAGGAGAAGAGCTCAAATCCTTCCAGGCCTATGTACTGTTCTGCAGAGATACATTGCAGGACCTCCACATAAAGAAGATAATTAATAGCAACTGAGATACATCAAAGGTAAACTAGCACAACATAAATCCAGTGACAGATCAAATGCGAGTTTTAAAATTTTATTTTTGTGGGGTGTCCATAGCCTCGAAGTGTTTTGAGAATGGAAAAATGATCCAGGTAAACCTCTGATCATTTTCAAGCAGGTATTTTAAGCTTCCAGCTTCATTTTTCATACCAGCAATATAATGTAAAATGTAGCTGGAAGCATAATATATGTGCTTGAAAATGTCCAAAGGCTGAAACTGGCCAATCACGTAGATAACAAAAGGAATGCAGCCGTCCTGGACCACATTTTCACTTTCGAATGTGATTGTTCTGACTCAGCCCCAAACAAATAAGAAGACAACAGCCTTTAGGTAAGATTTTTACAATTTTCTTCAGCCTGTTTCTTTATTTTATCTGTTACCTAAGCTAAAATTTCATAATTACTTTCCCTCCCTTGGTTGTCTTTATAGTTGGTTCCTGGACCACTCTGCAGTACTTCTGTGTTGAGTTTACATTTATTGCTCCTTCACATTCTCTAACTCCCCACCACCACCACCACCAACAACAACAACAACAACAACAACACACGTAGTTTAGATGATCCTGTGTTATTTTTGCATGGTTATTAATTCACATGTTCCCCAGTGTGAGCCTAAACTGGAACAAACATTATTTTTGGGATCTTAGGCTAGTTCCCAGTGTGGTAATTACCATTATGATTTTATTATTTGTGATTATTCTTTCGCTCTAAGGAATTGACCCAAACTCTAGTCTATCATGAGTTCTAAACACATTAAAATGCCTGTTTCTCGTGAAATTATTGTTGTTGTTATTGGTATGCTTAAAATCTCTTTCAATGTGGTTAAGGAACCTGTTTCAGAGAAGTAGAACATCTGTGTTCAAGTCCCAGTCTAACAGAAATTTTCAACCTTCGCCATCAATTTATTTCAATTCCTTTAGGCAGCTGAAGTCCTGATTTCTCAAAATACAATGGTACTCATCCAATACTCTATGATCATCTGACATTGTCTTTATATTAACACAATCCTTCATTACTCACATAGTATCCAACATGCTGCATATTTCACTGCAACCCTTTTGACCAATGCAAGAGACCATCCTTAACCTTGTGAATACACTGTCCATCTGATTTGTCTGATCTTGATACAATCTATTTATAGCCTTACCTTTTGGTGTCAATTTAAAATGTTAAATATAAGGGCGTACTGAAGAGATACAGTGTAATTATTGAATTAACATTAAATAAAATTGTCATAACTTCTGAACAGTTTGTATTAGGATGTTCAAACTGCACAGTTGGCCATGTGGAATGATGGGAATTAGTATGTCACTATTGTCTGGTTTAGCAATGAAGCCCACTTTCATTTGGATGGGTTCATCAATAAGCAAAATTGGTGCATTTGGGGGACTGAGAATCCTCACTTCACAATCGAGAACTCTCTTCAACCTCAGCAGGTGACTGTATGGTGTGCAGTGTTCAGTCATAATCAGTGTGATATTCCTTGGTGGTGTGGTAACTACGAAACAGTACATGAAGGTTTTGGAAGATGATTTCATCCCCATTGTCCCTAGTGATCCTGATTTCAACAAGATGTGGTTCATGCAAGATGGAGCTTGAACCCATCAAAGCAGAAGGGAGTTTGACATCCTACAGGAGCACTTTGTGGAGCACATTCTGGCTCTAGGGTACCCAGAGACCTGAATTGGCTGACATATTCTCTGGATCTGAACACACACGACTCCTTTTTGCTGGGCCGTATTAAAGACAAGGTATATTACAATAACCCCAAAACCATTGCTGAGCTGGAAACAGCCATTCAGGAGGCTGCTGACAGCATCGATGTTACAACACTGACACTTCAGTGGGTCATGCAGAATTTCGGTACTCGTCTGCAGTGACGTTTACATGTTGAATAAAGTGTGTGCACACAATAGTTTGTAACAAATTTAGGTTTTTTTTTTCATATAGTTCAATAACTGTCATCCTGTACCTTCCAGTTTTGTAATGTGAGATATTTCTAATGTATGCAAATTTGTAAGCATGAAGAATAAAGATGTAGAATTTTAATATTGTTTGTTTTATTTAGGTAGCTGAATACTTTCCCCATAGAAATTTGGAGTCATTACTTTTCAGCATGCCCTCATAGAATACTACTACTGCAGAGTGAACATTATAGTGCTTATAGGACTGGGTTTTTTTGACTAATGATTTTAAAGTGATTTCTACCTTTGTGTTTTAGAAAAAAATTAGATTTTTCATCTTATAAGTTCAGTTGCAATTAAATTTCCTCAGCTGTCATTAGAGCTGCCATTATAATCAGTTTAGCAAAAGTTTAAATTTGGAATATTTCCCTTAAAATTCAAAATGCACTTAGAAAATTTTGGGCTACAGTCTTATCAAAACAGATTTTAGAAATGTGATGTGGTACAGTACTCGGAAGTATCTTGAAATAGGATTAATTAATTAATAACTTTTGAACTGTCATATTTCTAGATAAGTTAATTACCTTCTCTGAGCACAGGGTGATGTGGGAACATGACTAATTACTATTGGTAACAGAATGTGTTTGCATAATGTTTGCAGTGATAATGTTGCCGTAATAGTATAATTATTCTTTAGAATTTAACAAAAAATGTAGGTGTATTCTATCATGGCAATTAATTTTCATTGTGTGCATGATAAGAAAATAAAATAAATTGAAAAGTCCAAGTTAAACTGAGTTCTTAATTAACTTAGTGTTCAACAAATTTGCAGACTCTTTGACACATCTTTGTGTTGAAAGAGCTTTATAGTCTTGAAAGAGCTTTATTTACAAATGTGTATTTACAATTATGTGGCATGCACTATAGTAGCATAAATACTACATTTTTACTCCATCACATTATAAGTGCAGTTTCTCATCTTTCTAGAAATACTATCAGTTATCAATACACAACATTTTTCTATGAAAACATGGAGAAGATAATGAAATGCCTATATTACATTTCAGTACTGTAACTTACAGCAATATTTCATCACCAGTACAAAAGCTGAAACACAACCTTTTTTTTTCTATTTCTGGCTGCCAAAACACACCAAATATATATGTCTCTAATGTGGAACATTACATAAAACTGAATTATATATGTTCAATGTAAATAAGAAATGTTATTTTGACCATATTTATTGAATGTGATGAACTCTTTAAATAGTTAACAAAACTTCAAGTATAACATGTTTTTAAAAATCAGTTACGTGCTACACACATTACTCCTTTAATTCCTGGTAGCTATATTTATGATATTACAAAAGTGCCAACAAAGAACATCAATACTTGACATTATGTGTGAATTATATTAAGAGGTCATAGAACCAATAAAGTTATTAAAGATATAGCTAAGGTACAAAAAAGATATAGTTCAATTTTAGTACAATTTACATTCTTTATGGAGGTTAATGGTGAGTAATGAAATGAATGTTTGTTATGATTAATTTCTACTTACTCTTTCAGATGCTGTCACTTCAAATTTATTGATGTTATATTTTGCTTAAATCACATAAAGAAATGGTGTATTTTAAACAGAATGTCAAAAATTGAACCTACAAGGTGCAAACGTGTATGTAAAATCCTGTACATAAGTCAAAAATGAAGACAGAATATTATAGTTAAAAGTAGACTGAAACAGTTTTATATTCAATTCCCATCTACAAAAGCACAGAAAAACTTTGCAAAAGAAGATTAACATTTCTTTCTTTCTGTGGCCTCTGATGAACATCAGTTTACTCCTTGTTACATACTTCAGCTTTAGTGTGATATAAATAAACCTGTAGTTCTGAAAAAAATTAAGATAATATGATGGTGGCACAAGTCTCAATTATTTTTTTCAATGTTTCTCATGCTGTTAGATGCCTGCCCTAGCTTAAATATGACATTTGTGTGTTGTGTGAACAAAAGAAATCTACTTGTTATGACTACTGAAATTTTCTTCATTGGTATTATTTAACTTGTGTATTGAAACACATAATTACTGTTTTTCTGTCTTGACAGTGATTTTCTGCTTGATGATTGGAAATCTTTTGTAATGCTGTAGGCTGGCTGTTTAACATTAATTATATTCCCATTTAAGTACATTGTGTATGGTGGTCTGTTGGCTTGTGCCTTTACAGTTTTCCAGTCATCTGGATAAGATGCAGATGCTTCTGTCTGCAGCTCTGCTTCAGCAATACATCGTTTTACCTGGAAATTTTTTATGACATCAATGTAACATCTGAGCCAAAAACTGACAATATTATTAAAAGGGTAGACTGCTACTCACCATATAGAGGAGATGTTGAATCACAGACAGGCATAACAAAAAGCCTACACACACACACACACACACACACACACACACACACACACACACACACGGGCCCCTGGCACCCCAGGCATATGCATGTGAGCTGTGTTTGCATGAATGTATGTGTCTGTATGTGTGTGTATGTGTGTTTTGCCTCTCTGAGAAGAAGGCCTTCTGGGCAAAAGCTTATGTGTGTGATAGTCTTTTTGTTGAGCCTGTCTGTGACTTAACATCTCTACTGTATGGGAAGTAGCACTCATTTCTTTTCATAATATTGTAATTATTTCATCCTAGATTTTTCTTACATATCAGACTTGATATTATCAGATCTTAGAGCTCTGTACTACTCTGGTAAGGTAAAAAACAAACCAATTTCAAACATATCACATTTTTAAGGTACACGGTTTAGACAAAAATATGGATAAACCACTAGAAATCATATTTGGCCATAAACAGCAGGTGTGCAATGTCCTCAGTATGTTGCAAGTGTCACTCATAGCCAGAACAGTGTTCTGTGTAGATGTGAGAGCATTATGTTGGAGCTGAATGAATTTGAATGTGGGAAAATTCTTGGTGCTCGTACAGTGCATGCTTACATAACCAGGTTTGTTGAAGTGTTTGGTGTTTCAAGAGGTACCATATCAAAGATTTTTACAGTGCGCAGTGAAAGTTGAAAACATCCACTAAGTCACAATGCAGAGGAAAGTATATGTTGGCCGATCATGATTCACAGTCATTATGAGGGCTGTGACAAAAAATAAAGAGTAAGACAGCTGCAAATGTCATTGCAGGACTGAGTATTACACTCACAGATCCTGTCAGAACCAAAACAACACAAGGGCAGCTCCTTAGCAGGGAACTGCAGGGTAAGCTTGAATTGCAAAGCTACTCATCAGTGATGTGAATGCCTGTAACAGGAAAGCAGGGTTCCGAAGCCATAAAATCTGGACTGTGGAACACTGCAATTTGGTTGCATGAGTCTCATTGCACATTTTTTCCAACTTAAAGCAGAGTTTGAGTCCCAAGAGTGAAACATGGTGGAGGTTCAGAGATGTTTTGGGCATCACATTGTGGTATATGACAGGCCACATGGTTACTCAACAAGGACACTTTACACCCTAGGATTATGTGACATTTAACCCTCCAGGAATTTTTAAATCTGTCCACACATTGCGGCAAAATTAAAATTCATTCTGAACTGGTAACTGTTTTGGCAATGTTCTGACAAGTTTCGCATCTCTTTGGACTGCAATGTAGCTCTAAAACTATTAAAGAGCTGACTGCATTTGGTCCACAGAGACCACAAACACTAATTACTTCAAGGAGAGAGGCATTTAAGCAGTCATCCTTTCCAAATTTCAGACATGATTGGATGAGGAAGAAACCCTGACATGTGGTACCATGCTAATTACCATCAACCCACAGATGCATCCTAAAACCACTAAACAAAATCCAACATTCCATTGTTACTAGCACTTCCAATTTTCACTAGGTATGTTAATGTTGCCACATACAAAGAACTGCTTATCTGGGTCATTATCACATAGGCTTAGCATTTCACAGTGTCTGTCCTTTCAGAGTAGATTGTGCAGGAAATCACATGCCTTTTGCAAAATGCTGAACATTCTGTTGCCTGTTCAGTATTTTGAAGACTAAGCATAGTTTCACATCCCAAAGATGTGTTTCTTCATTTAAATCATAGTTCCAGTCTAATTTAATTCCTTTAGTCTCATTTGGCCCAACTACATAGTTCCTATGTACTAGGTAGTCTTTGCATCAAAAGTAAAAAAGATCAAATCTCAGCTATGGGAATATTATAGTGTAGGCAATAGAGAATTATGCAGTGCCTGTACTACAGCTAATAAGATTTGGTTGAAGAACTAAAAGCAGTGAACCAAAACAGAATCATGAGAAACTGAGAAGAGGGCCAGCTTGCCGTCTTGGGATGAAACACTTTCCCCACTTCCTGGTCTGTACTAGGATTTGTGGGAACATTACCTGCCATAAAGCCATTGTTTTTTGTGGACAGTATTGAGAACAAGTTTGGTGGAATCTCTTAGTAAGAAGCGGTTGGGCTCCCTATTGATCAAAGCTTCTTCTGCCACCCATTCTGCAGCTATTTATGTTTGTGATCATCTTGGCGACATCCCAGTGGCTGTTACCCCTCATCAGTCACTGAATATGGTACAGGGAGTGATTTTTCACTGGAATCTAATCCTGCAAACTGATGAGGAACGTCGTGGTAATCTAGAGCGATGTGGCATTCACTTTGTTCGACATGTGCAGAAGGGTAATAAGGAGAACTGCACTGATACCAGGACAACTGCACTGATACCAGGACAACTGCACCATTGCCAGCGCCTTTAATTTGGCTTTTGACAGAGATACCCTCCCAGAAAAAATCAATGTCATGTGCTACCGATGTGATGAGAAGCCATACATCTTGCCACCCATGAGGTGTTTTCCATGCTTGCTATACAGTGGACCCTCTGTGACTGGTCACCGACTCCATGAGGGAAGTTCCTGTGTTCTACCACCTGTGTGTGTAAATTGTCATGACTGCCACTCTCCACACTTGCCGGACTGCCCAGCTTATGAGAGAGAAAAGAAGATCCAAGAGTACAAGTCCTGAATTGCTCGTCTTATGCTTAGGCTCACCAAAAATACAGGATGTACATAAAGTCCAGGAACGAATTCAATTGCACAAGAACTAAACATAGTACAGTTATGATACATATGTCATTTTGAAGAGAAACTCTCAAAGTTTCTCTTTTTTTTTTTCAAATATTCAATATGCAAACCATGAGTGCTTCACTGATTCCTTTGGATTCCTTACAAATGTCTCTAGTACACGCTCCACATTCACTTTACTCACACTGGGACGTCTGCTTGTCTCTGCAAGGCACAAGCAACCCGTCGTAATGAATTTGTAGTGCCAGAGGTAAATGGCCTTCCTTGTTGGTGGCTTGTTACCATACTTAGTTCTAAACATCTGTTGAACAGCTATGGCACACTTGTTTTTGTTGAACTCCAGCCCACAGGAAGCTCACTCCGCACCTGAACTCACCTTGTTTGCGACTGGTGCTGACTATTGGCAAATTACCAAACTACACTGTGGCAGTATACATGAAAGAAAACTTTCAGGGTTTCTCTTCAAAATGACATATGTATGGTATCTGTAGAATGTTTGGTTCTTGTGCAATAAATAATTGAAAGTGTTCCTGGACTTTATGTACACTCTGTACGACCGAATCCTCCCAGTGTTGATTTCTTCAACTTTTGCATCTCTTACATCCTTTCCCTCCTCTTCCCTCTTCCTTACCCCAACCCCGTCTCCTTCTCCCCTTCCCCTCCCATGGAGTCCCCATGCTCTCCCATCCGGGTGCCACTCCTCCTCCCCAGCCAAACAAGTGCCCCCTTCTTCGGCACCCACCAGTGATGAGGCTCTCCCCCCCCCCCCCCCCTCCTCCCCTGGTCATCTCCCCCCTGACGTCTCTCAGGCTGGAAGCTTGCTATCACAACTCTGCCACAAGATGTACCATCTGTATGCCCCAAGGTTGCTCACTCACTTTTGGTCTTGGACCTTGCAGAAGGACCTGTGTCCTGTCCTCTTCCTCCAAAAGATAAGAACTATAAGTCCTAGGACAAGGCCCTCCCTGTGTCTACAGAGGTACCATCTCCCCTCTCACAATTTAAGTCTGACCTCTTCGTTATGGATATCATCCCATCCTCATCAAGCAAAGAGGGTGCAACCAACTACAGACTGTGATGCACATGGGGAAAGAAAACAATGCCTGTCATCAGGCCTCTGAGGCCATATTTTGATCACTCCAGTAATTAGCAGTGAGGGTTGTGAATACCAGCATTGCTCATGGAGTTCCAATGAAGCTCACAATCTTCATCATTGTTCTCAGAACAGATCGTGGCCCCCTATCTCTTAGTCAAGTGGAAGGCCTGAATCAGAGACTCTGAGGGTTCTGTGACAAGCTAGGCTGTGACTTCCTAGACTTGCACAATAGGGTTGAGAGGTGTATGGTTCCTTTAAATAGCAGCTCAGGTGTGCACTACATATAACAGGCAGTTACCCAAGTAGCTAATTGTGTGTGGGGTGCACACTAGGTTTTTTTTTAGATTAGGTGACTCTCCATTCAATCCAGATAATGATAGCTGTGGGAAATCCAGAAGCATCAGAGTAAGATTCAAAGAAATGTCTCCTGCAAATTAGAGTATCAAAATTCTAGTGGTTAACTGTAGAAGCATTCACAACGAAGTGCCACAGTTCAAAGTACTCCTAAAAAATACCAAAGTTCTTGTAATATTAGTCACTGAGAGTGGGTTTTAACCCGAAGCTGATAGCAGTGAGATCATTGGGGAAAATTTAAGCATATACTGAAAGGATAGAGAAATGGAAAATAAAGTTGGTGTATTTGTTGCAGTGGACAAGAAATTCAAATCTGCTGACTTAGAAATTGAAGCTGCATGTGAGATTGTTTGTGAAAGACTCAGTATGATGAGTGGGCAAAATATTATAATAGGGTCCTTCTATTAACCACCAGGGACTCCTTCTGATGTAACCGAAAACTTTAGAAAAAAGCTTCAGTTCACTTGTACGTAAGTTCCCTAATGTTACTGTAATCATTTGAAGAGATTTTAATCATCCAGTAATCAACTGGGATAATTTTAATTTTGTTAGGGATGGGCTCGACAAGACATCCTGTGAAACAGTACAAACTGCATTCCTGAACACTTCCTGGATCACATTGTTCAAGACCCCACCTATGATTTGCACCTTGTAGGACAGTTCATAATGGGAGAGATCCTCCAAGATATACAGTCATTATAAAGATGCTTCTAAAGAAGCAGAGGCTACTGCACAATAAATATAAAACAAAGCACAGGGAGACAGAAAGAGAGGTGCTAGATGAAATGCTTTTGGCAGGCAAGAAAGTGATGCATGAATCCTTCAACGACTGCTGTAGCAGAACAGTGTCCAATTATTTTTCACAAAACCCAAAGAAATTCTGGTCATGCATAAAGACTGTTAGTCGCACCAAAGTTAGTGTTCAGTCACTCATAAATGAGACTGAAATGAAGTTGAGAATAGGAAATCAGAAGCAGAAATGCTTAACTCTGTTTTAAGATGTTCCTTTAAAAGGAAAATCCAGGAGTATTCACCCCAATTTAATTATTGTGTCACTGAAAACATGAATGATATTAGTGTCAGTGACATAGAAAAACAGCTGAAATTGTTGAAACTGAGAAAAGTCCCTGGATGCAATGGAATCGCTATCAGATTCTATACCATATTTACAGTTGAGTTAGCCCCTCTGTTAACTACAGTCTTTTGTAGATCCCTCTAACAAAAAACTGTGCCTTATAGTTGGAATAAATGACATATTACACCTGTCTACAAGAGAGGTAGCAAATGTGATCCACAAAACTATCATCCAATATCACTGACATCCATTCATTGTAGAATCTTGGAACATATTCTGAACACACACATCATGACGTATCTCAAACAGAATGATCTCCTCCATGCTATCCAGCATAGATTTTGAAAACTTAGATCATTTGGAAGCCAACTCTCTCTCACTTTTTTTGTGTGACATCCTGAAAGCCACCAATAAAGGCAGTCAGGCAGATGCAGTATTTCTCAATTTCTGTAAAGCATTTAACTCAGTACCATGCCTATGCTTATTGTCAAAAGTATGTTCATATCAGGGATCAGATGAAATATCTGACTAGACTGAGGATTTCTTGGGAGGAAAGATGCCTTATGTTATTTTGGATGGAGAGTCATCGATTGAAGTAGAGGTAACTTTGATGCATCCCAGGGAAGTGTGTTGGGTGCCTTGCTGTTATTGTTGTGTATTAATGATCTTGTGGACAACGTTAATAGGAACCTCAGATTTCTTGCAGATGAGGCAGTTATCTACAACAAAATGCAATCCAAACGAAGCTGTACAAATACTCAGTCAGACCTCAATAAGATTTCAAAGTGGTGCGATGATTAGCAGCTTGCTTTAAATGTTCAAAAATGTAAAATTGTGCACTTCACAAAACAAAAATCATAGCATCATATGAATATAATGTTAGTGAGTCAGAGTTGGAATCTACGTGTCTGTTAGGAGCGGGGCTAGCACGGCCATCTTGGTGTCATGGCACAGTAGTATTACACTTGGCATCATGGCGTGGGGTGGCATGAGATATGGCTTCAGGCCGTGGCAGAACTAATTGAGGGAACTCCAATGGCTCAGTGGTATGTCATGGATGTCCTGCATCCTCATATGTTATCTCTCGTGCAACAGTATTGTGGTACCATCTTTCAATGGGACAATGCCCATCCACACCTGCCATGTGTCTCTATGAACTATGTACATGATATTGCAGTACTTCTGTGGTCACCAAAATTCTTACATATTTCATGGATAGAACATGTTAGGGACCAGCTCAGACATCAGTTCCATACTAATGCCAGTATCTACAACATCAGGGACCCTTTACAACAGCCATGAGCCAGCTTGCTTCAGGAGAGAAAATAATGACTTTATTACACTCTTCCCAACTCAGTAAATGTGTGTCTCCAGGCCAGAGGGGTGCAACTTCATACTGATAAGTGAGCTTATGAAGCCAAGCTCTTTGTAAACTTAAGTCAATTTTGTAATCACTGAAAAAACATCACATAAACTTTATGGCTGAAGAGAGTAATCTCATTTCTTATTGCCTTGTGGGTGCTTCATTTTTTTTTTAAATTATGTGTTGTATCTCCTAACATGTAATGTATTATTGAACCACTAGAACATCTAATATGACTCACCACTCTTTGAGGTATTCTCTCATTATTCTATGGTTCACAGGCAACATACTGATGAGTTCTGTGACTGCTGCCTGTCAGTACCTTCATCTTTGTTACCTGTGTGATGGGTATAAAACTAAACTTGCTTCCTCTGCACATTTCTGTAGCACACACTGCCTCCACCACAAATGGAGCAATGCTGCTCGTGTAGACTGTTCTGTTGGTCAGTATGCCTCAAAAGGGTATTTCAAGCTTAAACTGTTAACAGGTTGTCACTTTAGACAGAGAGGTTATAATCATGGGAAGTTGCTCACCAAATTGGTGTGCATTCTAAAAGCATCATTAGAACATTCAACCATATTGTGAATAAAATAGAAAGAAACTTCAACATGGGAAAAATATATCAAAAACAAAGATTCCAAGACTTACCAAGCGGGAAAGCGCCAGTAGACAGGCACAATAAAATAACACACAAACACACACACAAAATTTCTAGTTTTCGCAACCAACGGTTGCTTCTTCAGGAAAGAGGGAAAGACGAAAGGACGTGGGTTTTAAGGGAGAGGGTAAGGAATCATTCCAATCCCGGGAGCGGAAAGGCTTACCCTACGGTCTTTCCCTCTCCTTCCCTCTTTCCTGAAGAAGCAACCATTGGTTGCGAAAGCTAGAAATTTTGTGTGTTTGTTTGTGTGTTATTTTATTGTGCCTGTCTACCGGCGCTTTCCCGCTTCGTAAGTCTTGGAATCTTTGTTTTTAATATATTTCAACCATATTGCGAGACACAAGACATTGTAGATCTGTTTCATAGTGGTCATCCACAGTCAGAATCAGCTACGTATAAATTATGTCTCATAGGTGTGCTGAGAGGAATGCTGTAGAGCTGTGTACTGCCTTCTTGGAAGTAGCTGGGAGGACTGTGTTGCCCAGCAGTATGCAACTCTCTCCCTACACAATCCATTTGGCTACTAGCTGTTGATTATGCACATCAACCCCCACCCCCAAGAACTGTAGTGCATGAAGAAGGTGTTGAATGAGAACTTCTTGAATGTAACATGAATCAGTGGCATGCGGTGTCATATGTTCAGTCATATTTTTGGCTGGTATTGTATTCAAACATAGGATGCTTCTGGTTGCTGTAGAGAATAATCAGAGGGCTGTGAGAAACTGGGACAGGACCCTCCAGTCTACATACCAGCCCTACAGTCAGTATTTTGGTGATAGGACCCTCTTTCAAGACAATAATGCATAAGTGCACTGCACCCACCTTGGGAAAACATTGCTCAAGGAGGCATGAATGAACCAAATAGAAAGACTTGATGTATGTGCTGGCAAGAGCACTCTTGGAACCAGCTGAAAACTTGAAGTACATCATTGTAGAAACCCTCCACACATTTTGAGTGACCTTAGAAAAATTGACATCAAGGGACGGGCAGACTTGTCACAGCACCACAGTGACTACCTTATGGGCAGCACGCTACTGAGGACCCAAGCATATTACATTGAAAAAGACATAGGTAGACATTACTGGATGGTGCCTAGAAGAAAATCTGGATTTTATAACTGTGCACTTTAAAACTAGCTGTCTTTGTTTTTGTTATTTTTCTTGGTTTTAATTTCACATTAAATTTATTTTTTTCGTTTTATTCTTTTATTAAACCTGCCTAGATAGTCAAGCACATTAAAGTGCCCTCTTCTGGAACACAGGGAAGCACTCAGGCCCATTATCAAAGGCATCGACAAATTAACGACAGGGACCAGTGTGCCAGGCAATTTGGATGTTGTTTTTAGACAGTTTTCCACATTGGCTAAGGTAAATACTGGGCTGGTTAGGATGTCTTGCGTCAGACAAATGATGTATTAAGAATTTGAAAAATTATGTCACATTTGACCTTGTGATTACACTATATGCACACAGAGGAGGTTCCTCCTAGTGAATGGCTGGCTGTAGCTGTAGAATGCCTTTGGATCTTGTGACCCCATACTAATAATAGCCTATATATAGGTATGGTTCGTTCTCCATGAAACTGGGGAAATTCCATATCAGTTAAAACATGGCATTGGCTAAATAAACAGCACTGAAATGGAAGTAAAAACTCTTTCATTCTTTACTCTCCTTAAATTCAAGTCCAAGGACGTTTGCAGATATGCAGGTGGCGCAAAAATTATTTTTGAGCAGGATGCTGCATCGTATGGACTCGCACCACTCACAGTCACATATAAGATTTTTTTTATTTTGTGCAAAGTGGGAAAAAAAAACCAAATCAGGGCTCTAGTTGATACCAAAAAGGTAGGCTATGAGGGATGCATTTAAGGAAGATCCTTATTCTTCATAGTTGGCTGGCTGCACAAAATTTGTGGATCGTGAATGTCTTCATTTGTTAAGATTATCTGTCTAGATGCACTGATACTCTAAGGTAGCCAACATATTTTTACGGATGAGCGTTTTAGTGGGTGGTAAGATCTCAATAAAGATATGTAATAATAATAATAGTAATAATAATAATAATAATGTGCCTCCTGCTACACGACACAGGGCTGACTGTGCCTTGCTCATACGTTATACATACCTGACGTGTAAGAATTTCACCGAAGAAGGCGACTGTAGCGGCGCAGAAGCCAGTCACGACGATCATGTACGTCATGTACAGGTCAGAGTTGCGAAGCTGTCGCTCCTTACTGCCCAGGTCCAGTGGACAGATCTCGATCTGTGGCAAGTCCTTGCGCAGCAAGTGCCTGACTATCCCAGTTTCCACCAGTGCCTTCAACCTGGTAAACACCGAAAGTCTGTTGATAATGTAACACCAAAAATCGCAACAAATGAGGTATCTCACTGCGCTGTAATACCGCTATAGTAAAATTTTTATCTTTACAGTCTCAAGAGCTTTTCAATTACAGAAAGCACAGTGAATGGAGTGTGTCACGCGAATAAGATGTCGGTGATCGGCTGGAGCTTCTAAACGGCGATGGAGAACTTGATCGGCTTGTTGGGGATCGTCCCCTACAGCGACTATCTTGCGGCGATGGTGACATACATCGTCCTGCATCCACATCATCTCATTCATCTTCGTCGTCCCGGAGTTGGCGTCGGCTAAGATCTGTTATTCGTGGTTTTTCTCATTCACACATACACACACACACACACACACACACACACACACACACACACACACACACACACACACACATGAACTACCAACATTGGAAACCGTATTTTCAGCACCAAGAAGAGTGGTGTGGCATTTCTATTTTTGAAATATGATATCTATTGAAATTTCGCGCCAATCGCATAAGAGTGGCGCTAATAGGTTTGCTTTAACAACATGCTGCAGTGGTCGAGAGCATTAGTTATCTATGAAACTGAACGTTCATGTTAGTCAGGAAGACGCCATTGGCAACACCTCACTGAGTCTGAACGGGGTCGTTTAACAGAGCTATGAGAAGCTGGATGTTCCTCTGCGATCTGCAGAAAGACTTGGCAAGAATGTAGCCAATGTACGTGATTGCTGACAGCTGTCGCTACGAGAATGTACACCCACAAGAAGACTGGGCTCTGGACAGCCATGTGGGATTATCAAAAAGAATGATCATTGTGTTTTGTGTATTCTGTTTATGGCTCTGGAGGATCACACTGCAACTGCAGCAGCAACTTGAGCAGCACCTGGCACCACAATGAGAAAGAATTTTTCCAAACCGGTTACTTCAAGGACAGCTCCACGAGAGGCGCCCTGTAGCGTTTACCCCACTGGCCCAATACCACAGCCATCTGCGACTTGAGTGATGTCAAGCGAGAACTCAGTGGAGGGCAGAGTGAAGGTCTGTTGTGTTTTCTAATGAAGCTGGTTCTAACTCTGTGCCAGTGATGGCCATGTGTTTGCTTACGAGGAAGCCAGTTGAGTACCTACAACCAACCAGTCTACATGCTAGACACACTGGGCCTACATCTGAAGTTATGGTCTAGGGTGCAATTTCGTAGACAGCAGGAACATTCACGTGGTTATCCCACGCACTCTAATGCAAATTTGTATGTCAACCTTGTGATTCGACATGTTGTGCTACTATTCATGAACAGCATTCCAGGGGATGTTTTTCAACATGATATTGCTCATCCACATATCGTAGTTGTAAACAAACTTGCTCTGTAGAGTGTTGACATATTGCCTTGGCCTGCTCGATAACCCTATCTGTCTCCAATCTAGCACATTGGGACATCATCGGACAACAACTACAGCATTATCCACAAACAACACTGACCCTACCTCTACTGACTAACCAAGTGTAACAGGCACGGAACTCCATCCCACAAACTGACATCCGGCACTTGTACCACATAATGCATGTACGTTTGCATGTTTCCAGTATAATTCTAGTGGTTACACCGGTTATTAACGAATCAGCATTTCACATTTGCAATTGCTGATCTCGCACTTCCGTTAACCTGTGGTCTTGCTATGTTACGCATTCACATATGTTACTTACATGTGTTACATAGACAAATGTATTCCCGAATTTCATTACTCTACACTAATAACTTTTTGTTGTTACGATTTTTTTCCGTTTGTATAGATAAAAACAAACATGTATTACAGGCCACTGAACATACTTCTCATATAAAAGAACCGAAACGTAGAGGCAAAAAAACAAACTGCCTTTCATTTAGTTGCAAAGACTGAGTATACTCCATGAAATCTGAAGCTACTTAGGTGCGACGGAAGATGGAAGAATATCAGCTTTGTCTTGTTCAAAATGTCGAGCAATATGATGAAAACTGATCCATGACATATTTTCACTTTTTCCACTAACGCCTCGATTGTTAAACACTGGTCTTTGAACACCAGGCTCTCCCTGTCTCTTATGATTCTCAGCTCTTGAGAGAGAGTGAGAGACAGAGAGAGAGAGAAACTGGGTCATTTCGGTCTCTGCCATTTAGAGTGGGTTGGCAACACTGGAAGCTTCTGCGCCACATTAACACCGTTCCATTTAATGGTGCATTGTTGCCATACATTTCCACCAATCCAATAGGCGTTGTGGTGGTGTTGTTCGCCTTAAAATAGAGAAAACGAATTCTTGCAAGATATTCCACTTTATTCATATCCAGCGACATTTTGTTCTGGTTCCTCTAATGACAAGCGATGAAACTATGGCACGGGAATTCCCAGAACTTCTTATGCCCACGTAGGAAATGCCAACGGTGTAAATGTAATGATAGAATCCGACCAGTGGTTTCTGTTCAATAGGAAAATAATTTTTCCAGTCAACATGAAACAAACCCGCCCAGACAGCTGTGTGTGTTAAAGTACCAGCCTGGACATGGAATTTTCCACATCCCACTAGATTAATATTTGGCTAGTAGCCAACTCCCACCTCCGTTACTTGGTTCGCAAACACTGGAAAAATGTTCGCTCATTTTATAACGAATGACGCACACAGTTGAAATATATGTATTCTGTCCCACCAGGGACGGCGGCGATATAAAGACCTCACCCCTTCTTAAATTAAAGACGCCGCTCCGTTGCCAATCATGACCGAACCTTTTACTATGTGAGGATAAGGCACAAGAAAGAGAAGAAGATGAAGCCAGAATGGAAACATGACAGCATTTAATCGTGAGACAAATTCATTCGGTTTTTCTTCATACTTACAGTGGATCAAATATGTGAGCCAAGCTGCTGTTGAGCGGATAGTAGAAAGCGATGGGTAGGTGCAAGAAAGGCACCTTTGTCATCACAAATGTGCAGCGATCTTTCTCCTCCACTTTGGGGTTTCGTGTCTTCTCCAGGTAATCTCTGAACATAGTGTGTTCCACGTGCTGTTTCTCCCTCAGGTAAACCAAGTCATCTGTCAAACATTCACAAGCAACAGTCATCTAACGTATCTAGTATGCTGGTGACGTACACTGAAACACATGCCGATTAAGTTATTGACTTATTCTCTTACAGATATAAAATAGGAGGGCTGTTCAGAAAGTAAGGACCGATCAGTCGCGAAATCAAAACCACAGTGAAAATCAAAACTGTTATTTGCAACAGTTAGCTACTTCTCTACATAGTCGCCACTTCAATGCAGACATCTGTCGTAGCGTTGTACCAACGTTCCAATACCCTCGTCACAAAAGGGAGCCTCCAGTCCTTTCTGACTGTTTTCTACGTTGGACTGCAACTCGATGTCTTCATAGCCAGCGGTTCATTTGGGTAAAGATGAAGAATCGAAGGAGCCAAGACTAGGCTGTATGGTCGCTTATCAAACGCTTCCCATCGAAAATGCCGCAGGCGCATACTCACTGCCCCTGCAGTTTGCGGCCAAGAATTATCATAAAGAAGAAAATCCATAACAGGTCCGTTATGTGGGTTGCATGAAATCAGGCGAAGTCGCTCGGTAGGCACTCTTACTTAATGGGAGACACTGTTTTCTAGCCATCTTTACACGCTCACTGTGCGCTCAGAACTGAGAGTAGTGGCGTGACACTATTATCTACAGTCATACTGGAGACACTGCCCAACACACATGTGCAAAGGATGTAACTGATCGTGTGGATGAGTCAGGTGGACTTTTTTTAGTTTGCCGAGTGGTTATAAGTAAAATTCAGCTACTCAGGGAGGTCCAGTGTGGGCTGTAATTATCGTTTGCCATCGAAACTTTACAGATCTGCTAATCCGTTAATGCGGAATCTATTTACGCTGGGAAAAATTAGGTCCAATTTTGGCCAGCAGGGGTACAAAACTGGCGTTTTTCAGCATCTCGTTGATGTCATCGGTGCGCATATTGAACAAACTGTGTAATTTGTGGTTAGCAATAAGATCAGTATTACGCCATTCTCACTTGGTTCACATTTTCTGGCCACATCCCGTTCCTGATCCATTATACAGGGTGGTCCATTGATCGTGACCGGGCCAAATATCTCAAGAAATAAGCGTCAAACGAAAAAACTACAAAGAACGAAACTTGTCTAGCTTGAAGGGGGAAACCAGATGGCGCTATGGTTGGCCCGCTAGATGGCGCTGCCATAGGTCTAACGGATATCAACTGCGTTTTTTTTTTAATAGGAACCCCCATTTTTATTACATATTCGTGTAGTACGTAAAGAAATATGAATGTTTTAGTTGGACCACTTTTTTCGCTTTGTGATAGATGGCGCTGTAATAGTCACAAACATATGGCTCACAATTTTAGACGAACAGTTAGTAACAGGTAGGTATTTTTAAAATTAAAATACAGAACGCGGGTACGTTTGACATTTTATTTCGGTTGTTCCAATGTGATACATGTACCTTTGTGAACTTATCATTTCTGATAATGCATGCTGTTACAGAGTAATTACATGTAAATATCACATTAATGCAATAAATGTTCAAAATGATGTCCGACAACCTCAATGCTTTTGGCAATACGTGTCACGACATTCCTCTCAACAGCGAGTTGTTCGCCTTCCGTAATCTTCGCACATGCATTGACAATGCGCTGACGCATGCTGTCAGGCGTTGTCGGTGGATCACGATAGCAAATATCCTTCAACTTTCCCCACAGAAAGAAATCCACGGAGGTCAGATCCGGTGAACATGCGGGCCATGGTATGGTGCTTCGACGACCAATCCACCTTTCATGAAATATGCTGTTCTATACCGCTTCAACCGCACGCAAGCTATGTGCCGTACATCCAACATGGATGATGTCGTCCAGGATACCGAGCATACATAGGACACGCCCGTTGGGCATTTTGATCACAATACCCATACATCAACACGATATCGACCTGTTCCGCAATTGGTAAACGGTCCATTTTATACATTTGTGACTATTACAGCGCCATCTATCACAAAGCGAAAAAAGTGGCACAACTAAAACATTCACATTTCTTTACGTACTACATGAATATGTAATAAAAGGTTCGGTTCCTATTTTAAAAAACGAAGTTAATATCCGGTTGGCCTGTGGCAGCGCCATCTAGCGGCCAACCATAGCGCCATCTGGTTTCCCCCTTCAAGCTAGACGAGTTTCGTTCTTTGTAGTTTTTTTCGTTTGATGCTTATTTCGTGAGATATTTGGCCCGGTAACTGTCGATGGACCACCCTGTATATGTACACTTTGTACAGTACATGGAAACATTCCTACTTGTCTTTCTTGCATTCACATCTTCATACTTGCACCTCATGGCAAAAATTTAAAAATTTTTCCAACTTAAGCTGTTCCCCATTAACACACTAGAAAATCTACCAAGTTTCACTGAGAAGTGCTGTCATACGATAATTACCCCCACTCCTCCCCTCATGAACCATGGACCTTGGACGTTGGTGAGGAGGCTTACGTACCTCAGCGATACGGATAGCCGTACCATAGGTGCAACCACAACGGAGGAGTATCTGTTGAGAGGCCAGACAAACGTGTGGTTTCTGAAGAGGGGCAGCAACCTTTTCAGTAGTTGCAGGGGCAACAGTCTGGATGATTGACTGATATGGCCTTGTAACATGAACCAGAACGACCTTGCTCTGCTGGTACTGTGAACGGGTGAAAGCAAGGGGAAACTACAGCCGTAATTTTTCCCGAGTGCATGCAGCTTTACTGTACGGTCATATGATGATGGCGTCCTCTTTGGTTAAATATTCCGCAGATAATATAATCCACCATCCGAGTCTCCGGGCGGGGACTTCTGTGAAGGATGTCGTTATCAGTAGAAAGAAAACTGGCATTCTACGGATCGGAGCGTGGAATGTCAGATCCCTTAATTGGGCAGGTATGTTAGAAAATATAAGAATGGAAATGAATAGGTTAAAGTTAGATTAATGGGAATTAGCGAAGTTCCGTGGCACGAGGAACAAGACTTCTGGTCAGGTGAATACAGGATTATCAATACAAAATACAATAGGGGTAATGCAGGAGTAGGTTTAATAATGAATAAAAAATAGGATTGCGGATAAGCTACTACGAACAGCATAGCGAACGCGTTATTGTAGCCAACATGGACACGAAGCCAACGCCTACCACAATAGTAGAAGTTTATGTGCCAACTAGCTCCGCAGATGATGAAGAGATTGAGGAAATCTATGATGCAATGAAAGAAATTATTCACATACTCAAGGGAGATGAAAATTTAATAGTCATGGGCGACTGGAATTCGAAAGTAGGAAAAGGACGAGAAGGAAAAGTAGTAGGTGAATATGAACTGGGGTTAATGAATGAAAGAGGAAGCCACCTGGTGGAAGTTTGCACAGAGCAAAACTTAATCACAGCTAACACTTGGTTTAAAACTAAGGAAAGAAGGTTGTAGACACGGAAGAGGGCTGGAGACACTGGACGGTTTCAGATATAATATATCATGGTAAGACAGAGATTTAGGAACCAGGTATTAACTTCTAAGACATTTCCAGAGGCAGATGTGGATTCTGACCACAATTTATTGGTTATGAACTGTAGATTAAAACTGAAGAAACTGCAGAAAGGAAGGAAGGAGATGGGACCTGGGTAAACTGAAAGAACCAGAGGTTGTGAGAGTTTCAGAAAGAGCATTAGGGAACACTTGACAAGAACAGGGGAATGAAATACAGTAGAAGAAGAATGGGTAGCTTTAAGAGATTGAATAGTGAAGACAGCAGAGGATCGAGTAGGCAAAAAGACGAGGGCAAGTAGAAATCCTTGGGTAACCAACGAGATACTGAATTTAATTGAGAAAAGGAGAAAATATAAAAATGCAGGAAATGAAGCAGGCGAAAAGGAATACAGATGTCTCAAAAATGAGATCGACAGGAAAAGCGAAACTGCTAAACAGGGATGGCTAGACGACAAATGTAAGGATGTAAAGGTATATCACTAAGGGTAAGATATATACTGCCAAAAGGAAAATTAAAGAGACCTTTGGAGAAAAGAGAATCACCTGTGTTAATATCAAGAGCGCAGATGGAAAACCAGTCCTAAGCAAAGAAGGGAAAGCAGACAGGCGGAAGAAGTATATAGAGGTTCTATACAAGGAAGATGTACTTGACGGCAATATTATGGAAATGCAAGAGGATGTAGATGAAGATGAAATGGGAGATATGATACTGCGTGAAGAAGTTGACAGAACACTGGAAGACCTAAGTCGCAACAACGCCCCATGTGTAGACAACATTCCATTGGAACTACTGACAACCTTGGGAGAGCCAGTCCTGACAAAACTCGACCATATGTTGAGCAAGTTGTATGAGACAGGCGAATTACCCTCAGACTTCAAGAAGAATATAATAATTCCAATCCCAAAGAAAGCAGGTGTTGACAGATGTGAAAATTACCGAACAATCAGTTTAATAAGTCACAGCTGCAAAATACTAACAAGAATTCTTTACAGACGAATGGAAAAACTAGTAGAAGCCGACCTCGGATCAGTTTGGATTCCGTAGAAATATTGGAACACGTGAGGCAATACTGACCCTACGACTAATCTTAGAAGAAAGACTAAGGAAAGGCAAACCTACGTTTCTAGCATTTGTAGACTTAGAGAAAGCTTTTGACAATGTTGACTGGAATACTCTCTTTCAAATTCTAAAGGTGGCAGGGGTAAAATACAGGGAGTGAAAGGCTATTTACAATTTGTACAGAAACCAGATGGCAGTTATAAGAGTCGAGGGGCATGAAAGGGAAGCAGTGGTTGGGAAGGGAGTGAGACACGGTTGCAGCCTCTCTCCGAAGTTATTCAATCTGTATATTGAGCAAGCAATAAAGGAAACTAAAGAAAAGTTCGGCGTAGGTATTAAAGTCCATGGAGAAGAAATAAAAACGTTGAGGTTCGCCGATGACATTGAAATCCTGTCAGAGACAGCAAACGACTTGGAAGAGCAGTTGAACGGAATGGACAGTGTCTTGAAAGGAGGATATAAGATAAACATCAACAACAGCAAAACGAGGATAATGGAATGTAGTCGAATTAAGTCGGGTTATGTTGAGGGAATTAAATTAGGAAATGAGGTACTTAAAGTAGTAAACGATTTTTGCTATTTGGGGAGCAAAATAACTGATGATGGTCGAAGTAGAGAGGATATAAAATGTAGTTTGCCAATGGCAAGGAAAGCGTTTCTGAAGAAGAGAAATTAGTTAACATCGAGTATAGATTTAAGTGTCAGGAAGACATTTCTGAAAGTATTTGTATGGAGTGTAGCCATGTATGGAAGTGAAACATGTACGATAAATAGTTTAGACAAGAAGAAAATAGAAGCTTGCGAAATGAGGTGCTACAGAAGAATGCTAAAGATTAGATGGGTAGATCACATAACTGATGAGGAGGTATTGAATAGAATTGGGGAGAAGAGGAGCTTGTTGCACAACTTGACTAGAAGAAGAGATCGGTTGGTAGGACATGTTCTGAGACATCGAGGGACCACCAATTTAGTGTTGGAGGGCAGCGGGGAGGGTAAAAATCGTAAAGGGAGACCAAGAGATGAATACACTAAGCAGATTCAGAAGGATGTAGGCTGCAGTAAATACTGGGAGATGAAGAAGCTTGCACAGGATAGAGTAGCATGGAGAGCTGCATCAAACCAGTCTCAGGATTGAAGACCACAACAACAACAACAGCAATAACAATGGGTTTGGGTTTTTACCAAAATAATGTGTCATCAACAAAGATTATCTTTTTGTGAAGAGTCGTCCAATGCACGCGGTAAACCATTTAAGTAAGCCAAGAACAGGAGTGGGTCAAGCAGTGAACATTGTGCTACAACAACTTCAATGTTTTCCCACTCTGAATTTAATTTTATTCCCGTCCTATATATTTGTTACGCGGCTCTCTGTTTTCTACTGGTAAGATACGACTCCATAAATGCAAGAGAAAGGCCTGTAACGCCCTGCATAATCAAAGACCTCGGTAAGATCACAGGATATGCCAATAGGGCATTTTTTCTTGTTTCGTTCTTCCACTACTGAATTCGTGAGATCATATATTGCTTTCTTGGTAAAGAAGTCTCTACAGCAGCCAAACTGAGCTGCTGATAAGAGATTATTCTCAGAAAGATGATTCAGTGTTCTGTTCCAGTTTACCTCCTCTAACAAGTAAAATAAATAGGTAAGAATAGAAAAGAAATCTAAAAAAATGGCTACGTAGGGAGAAAGGAGCTCGGTGTATAATTACAGGTCAGTTGCTTATCACTATTTCTATAAATGCTGCTGCATACTTCAGTCTTTCAGGAGATACAAATTTACTCATCGACTGCTACAGCTGTTATTGTCGCCTTTAATGTTCTTTGCGATGAGCTTTGATATTACTTACCCTTTTTTATCCTCAGTAGCATCTCAGTGTCGCTTACGTCAACGAACTGGCCGTATCCAGCTTGCAACGACAGATTGAGGAAGCTGTACTCATCATTGTTCTGAAACAAACGTAATTGCTGTGTTTGATAGGTGGCGTTTCTAAAACCATGCGGCCGATGTTTGAGCTTGCGCAATCGGAATGTATCCCTGAAAACAACTAGACGCATTAATTCAGAGATAGCCGAAACAGTGGTATCATTTTCCACAGTATAAGAAATATACAGTGGCCTTCCTCGGATGTGTCGGTGGTTCGCTGTGTGGCTCATACCCAAATGTTAGCTGGACATACTGACTGCGCTGTGTGGCGGGTTCTAGACCCATTTGTGTTCCAGGGTTGCGACTACTTTACTCTCATTCTTTGTGGAACCTGAGGGTTGAGACATAATTGTTGACTGTGTAATAAACAGTTTATTGTGCAACTATCAGCTTTTTGAAGGATTAAAATGGAGTAAAATTTCTGTTAACAATTTAGAATAATTCGAGCAAATTACAGAATTAGGTAGAATGTTGCCTTATCGCTCGGTTCACATTATACGTGACACTCTTTTACAGCAGTGCTTCAGAAAGCTAGCATTCCCCCAATCAGACAAACTAATAACAGAACACCGTTGTTAGTTGTGGGAAGTAATCGCTACTGCAAAAAGGATGGAGCAACTTGTCAAAATACAGATGACCTGATCTTCTAAGGATTAACTCGTTCCTACACGAATGGAAACTTACACTAACGTTGAGGAAGCAGCGAGAAATCACAAGGAAATTGGTGCTGGATTATTACAAGGAGCGCTCTATGTCACGTCCTACGCATGATAGAGCCTAGCGGACGTCTTTTCGCAGAATATATGGCCATTTACAATGTAGATGTACACTTAGTTTCAATGCCCTCAAAGTATAACGTATAATGGTTCCGATCTTTATTGCTACTAAAATAAATTACTTCGTAAAAATGCTCATGTAGTGTCGCAACTTAAAGGGGCTACAATTACATATCGATTGTTTACGACGAGGGACAAAATAGCTTGCTGATAAATAATGATTCAAATTTTTACGTGAAAAGTCTTAAAGCTTTTTAAATAAAAAACTTGTTAACGTTATGTATCTTCATGTCTACATATTTATTTCTGAACATTGTCACCTATGCGACGAACACATTTCTCCCAACGAGAGAGCGGTTTGTTGATATAGTCAATATAGACTGTTTGACATTGCTCCCAGAGCCACAACCTCATCTCAGCTTGCACCACTTAATCAGCATCAAAGTGAAGTCCTGGAAGGTATTCTTTAAGTTTTCGAAACAGATGAAAATCGGATGGAGGCAAGTCGGCACTATATGGAGGATGATCGTTGACAGTGAACCTAAGGAATCTGATTGTTGCAAATGTCGCAGGGCTCGTGTGTGGTACGACTGTCATATTGAAGTAGAGGATGATCCATGTGTGGGCAAAATCTTCCTAATTCGAAACTCGAACACAGCACGCTGTTTCTCACGCACTGACATAGTAAACGTTACACACCGCTTGCTACACACTATAATTCGGTGCTCTCCAGCGGCAGAATGTTGCAGACATGTCGACATAAAGAATAAAGATGTAGAATGTTAATAAAATCTGTTTTATGTAGTAGTTTTAGGGGTTTCCCACAAAAAATAGGGGGCATTGCTTTTCAGTAAGCCCGTATTCAGTTTCCAAGTTAGTAATTTATCATGAAGCTTACACTGCAGACATTCTTGAAATTAGAATATAATATTTATTTAAATAGTTACAATAACAGATTTAATTTATTTCAAAAATTTCTTTCAAAATCGAAGTAAACACACCTTTTTACATATTGAAATATTTTATTATACATTTTAGTATATTTGTACCTAAGTAAAAGCCTGTTGCTTATTTAATCATAGCAAAGAAAAACAAAATAATATGATTTCTGAAAATTTTTTGTGTATTAGGTAATCTGATTATCCGAATGTATCAGATACGCCCCGCGTTTGTCGCATCGAGTACTCCGTTTTTTTTATGTGTATCACGTGTTCTGGTTCGTGGTGAAAATAGTGTCGTTGACCACTTCCATTACAGTAGCCACTTGAGCAAAATCTCCTAGTAATTTAACTTTTCTAGGATGGGCCGCATGACGCTTTTGTAAGCAGTGTCTTTTGTAGATTGCCTGCATTTTCCTATTATCCTACTACTGAACCAATGTCTCTCTCCTGCTTACTTAGGATTGCGCCTATATTATCGTTCTATATCACATTTCCACAAATTGTTAGCGCAGCTCTTTCTATGAATTTACTTGTGCCAGTTGTGACTCATTCATATCGTAACCATGTGACACTATGTTTTTACGTTTTGTGGAGAACACAGTTTTACGTTTCTTAATGCCATTATGATATTTTATCAAGATCTGGCTGAATATTTTTGTCGCTTTTTTTCAGGTAATGTTTCCCTGTAAATAACTGCACCATCTGCAAAAAAAAAAAAAAAAAAAAAAAAAAAAAAACCCTGGTGTTACTATTGATAATGTCAATAAGTTCATTAACATACATTGATTCCTTCATTCATTTAATTGACCCTATCAATTGACACGACCTGTTCTTTAGTTTCCTGCAACAGGTCTTACTAAAATGTTATAATGGTGTTCCAAAAGTAAATATGTGGATTATGTTCAGAAATTAATTGTTTTCAGAATCATATAATGCTGTTTCAACAAAAACAACAAGAATAACTCTAGCAACAACAACGCCTCCTCCTACTACTACTACTGATGCTGCTGCTGCTGGTGATAATAAAAGGAAAAGAAGGAAAAGATTCAACTTGAAAAGCAAGGTTCCCAAGACACCAGCTTAAGGGTGGGGGCCCGTATTTTAGTTAGGCAAAAAATGACATATGACAATCTTTCAGTAGCTCGGCCAGGCAGTTACGGTTCAACAAAGAGCTAAGATCCGGTATCATCACGCCATGTCCAGATGTCTGCTGCACGTATCTGCCCAGTTGGATGTTTTCTCTGCCAACTCGCATGTTTTTCGTGATATTCAAGATGCTTTATTTCTCGGCATCAAATAATATCACGACTCTGCCTCATTAATAGTATTCGCTTGCGAGTTTTGCTCTAAATGTTCCAGTGTGAGGTTTCATTGCGGAGTTTTCGTTACCATTATTTTAAAGACACTTCATTCACTTTTCTGTATGAATTACATTTATCATTTGCATATACGATCTACGCGAAGCATCAGAATACAGTATATTGCGAACTGAGTCTTTTGTCACTAGCTAAATAGGTTGCTACTCTTTCAGAAGTCATATATGAGGGCACAATCAAATCCTGAACCCAACGACGCGCTAGTAAGTGACGATCACTTACACACCAACGACTATGTTCTTTCTCTGACGTGCTTGTTTTGTCCCTTTGTAATGAGGAGTGCATCGTAAAGGCAGCAGGAACCAGATAAGCATTAGAACAAAACGATCACGTAGTCACACATCCGTCAATGATTTGTTGAAAATATTGTCTCTATCTGTTCTTAGTTCGATTAGACTGAGCTGAAGTCTCTTTAATTCTCATGAGCTATCACGGGAATTATTCTTTAACAATGAAATTCATAAAAATCTTCACTTTCCTTAGTGAGGTTGACAATTTCTAAAATCAGCAGTCTCCTTCTTACTTTACCATTACATTATGGATGAGTGCGGCCTTTGTTAGTGGACTCTTAGTAAGTTCTAACTTACAAATGTGTACACATAGCGAGAAAACAGCACGACAGAATTAGTGATTTCGAGATTTCCTGGAATTGCAACAAAGTACAGGAATTTCACTAGGACGAAATCGTGCTTAAATCTAGTCAATTAGCGAATGACACGATCAGTTGCAGGAGGCAAGACTGAAAAGAAGTGGAAATGGTTTTTTTTTTTATTTGATGTTTCAGGTGTCGCGAATAGAAAAAACGTCGAGGAGAAAGCGATATGTTAAATACAAATTCTGCGAGTCACCGTCAGAGCGTAGTCTGACTGCTGATGTGGCTACTGCAACCCGACTCAGAAAAAATAGTCAGTTTCAGAAAAAAAAACATAGAAAATATATTTAAAATTATTTTTTCTTGGATACAAGCAATTTTTCTTTCTCCCAGGACCCGTGAGCAAAATTTTAGTTCATGAACTATGACTTTCCTGAATGCATATAGATTTTCCTTAGAGAATAAGCACGAATACAGAAAAAACACGTGTTGGACACCGTTTTCTTTAGTGTCGCACGGTATTTTTTGCAAACAAAAAATATAGATTTATTTTCCATTTCTCAAGTATGTGTGACCATGCTAAATAAGACTAATGGAATACTGAAAGTATACCCAAAAGGGCATCATGAGTGGTCACAGGTTTTTTTCGACTCATGAGATAGCGTCAGGGAGATGCTCAAAAACCTGATCTGGCAGACGGTTGAAGACAGATGTAAACTTTCTAGCATTAAGAGTGCACAAACTACAACCACCTATGTATCGGTCCCGTATGAATCGCTAAGGTCGAACTCATAGCAGCACGCACAGAGGCGTTTAAAATATGGTTCTTCCCGCATCTCATATGCGAATGCGATAGCAAGTAGCAACAATAAGTGGTAAAATGCGAAGTAGCCTCTGCCATGCACTTCACAGCGTTTTTCAGAGTACAGGCATATCTGTAGCTGTGGAAAACCGGTATTCAAAGAAGGTTGTGTAACCGCTATGCTACGGCGATCGCATGTACACTGCCGGAAAAAAATCGCAACGCCACAAAAATTATTAATGAAGAGTAATGAAATTTCGGGAATACATTTGTGTAGGTAACATTGAAAGACCACAGGCCGGCGGCAGGCATAAAACGTCATCCGAAATTGTACTGTATGCTTTCTCATAAAATTATTTTAAACAATTAGTTTATGAGCCTACTCGAATCGTAAATGGTTGCGAAAGCATACTTGACCTCTTGCAACAAATAACCCGGCACAAATAGGGAGTAGGATGACGAATACAGGGATTAGCGACCACAAGGCAGTTGCTGCTAGGATGGATACCCTAACAGCCACAACCATCAAAAAGAAACGTAAAGTACATCTATTTAAAAAAGCTAATAAAAATGCTCTTAATGCCTTTTTAAGAGACACTCATTCCGATCCGACCACGTAAGCGTAGAAAAGATGTGGAATGATTTCTATGAGATAGTTGTTGTTGTGGTCTTCAGTCCTGAGACTGGTTTGATGCAGCTCTCCATGCTACTCTATCCTGTGCAAGCCTCTTCATCTCCCAGTACCTACTACAGCCAACATCCTTCTGAATCTGCGAAGTGTACTCATCTCTTGGTCTCCCTCTACGATTTTTACCCTCCACGCTGCCCTCCAGTACTAAATTGGTGATCCCTTGATGCCTCAGAATATGTCCTACCAACCGATCCCTTCTTCTGGTCAAGTTGTGCCACAAACTTCTCTTCTCCCCAATCCTATTCAATACTTCCTCATTAGTTATGTGATCTACCCATCTAATCTTCAGCATTCTTCTGTAGCACCACATTTTGAAAGCTTCTATTCTCTTCTTGTCCAAACTATTTATCGTCCATGCTTCACTTCCATACATGGCTACACTCCATACAAATACTTTCAGAAATGTCTTCCTGACACTTAAATCTATACTCGATGTTAACGAATTTCTCTTCTTCAGAAACGCTTTCCTTGCCATTGCCAGTCTACATTTTATATCCTCTCTACTTCGACCATCATCAGTTATTTTGCTCCCCAAATAGCAAAACTCCTTTACTACTTTAAGTATCTCGTTTCCTAATCTAATACCCTCAACATCACCCGACTTAATTCGACTACATTCCATTATCGTCGTTTTGCTTTTGTTGATGTTCATCTTATATCCTCCATTCAAGACACTATCCATTCCAACCCTCCCTTGTATAGACACTCTATATACTCCTTCAACCTTTCTGCTTTCCCTTCTTTTCTTAGAACTGGGTTTCCATCTGAGCTCTTGATCTTCATACAAGTGGTTCTCTTATCTCGAAAGGTCTCTTTAATTTTCCTGTAGGCAGTATCTATCTTACCCCTAGTGAGATAAGCCTCTACATCCTTACATTTGTTCTCTAGCCATCCCTGCTTAGCCATTTTGACTTCCTGTCGATCCCATTTTTGAGACGTCTGTATTCCTTTTTGCCTGCTTCATTTACTGCATTTTTATATTTTCTCCTTTCATCAATTAATTTCAATATTTCTTCTGTTACCCAAGGATTTCTACTAGCCCTCGTCTTTTTACCTATTTGATCGTCTGCTGCCTTCACTACATCATCCCTCAAAGCTACCCATTCTTCTTCTACTGTATTTCTTTCCCCCATTCCTGTCAATTGCTCCCTTATGCTCTCCCTGAAACTCTGTACAACGTCTGGTTCTTTTAGTTTATCCATGTCCCATCTCCTTACATTCCCACCTTTTTGCAGTTTCTTCAGTTTTAATCTACCAAGTGTTACCTATGATTAAGTTGTGCTCTGTGCAAAATTCTACCAGGCGGCTTCCTCTTTCATTTCTTTGCCCCAGTCCATATTCACCTACTATGTTTCCTTCTCTCCTTTTTCCTACTACCGAATTCCAGTCACCCAAGACTATTAAATTTTCGTCTCCCTTCACTAACTGAATAATTTCTTTTATCTCGCCATACATTTCATCAATTTTTTCGTCATCTGCAGAGCTAGTTGGCATATAAATTTGTACTACTGTAGTAGGTGTGGGCTTCGTATCTATCTTGGCAACAATAATGCGTTAACTATGCTGTTTGTAGTAGCTTACCCGCATTCCTATTTTCCTATTCATTATTAAACCTACTCCTGAATTACCCCTATTTGATTTTGTGTTTATAACCCTGTAGTCACCTGACCAGAAGTCTTGTTCCTCCTGCCACCGAACTTCACTATTTCCCACTATATCTAACTTTAACTTATCCCTTTTTAAATTTTCTAACCTACCTGCCCGATTAAGGGATCTGACATTCCACGCTCCGATCGAGATAGTATCGACGGGAAGTGAGAGATATATATCACATAAATTAATAAATGTGGTAGTGATCCCCCATCGAACACAAAACGGGCCAGATCGCTGTTTCAGAAGCAACGAAAAAGGCATGCCAAATTTAAAAGAACGCAAAATCCCGAAGAGTGGCAAAGTTTTGCAGAAGTTCGAAATACAACGCGTGCTTCAATGCGAGATGCTTTTAATAATTTCCACAACGAACTCTGTCTCGGAATCTGGCAGAAAACCCAAAGAGATTCTGGTCATATATAAAGCACATCAATGGCAAGACGCAGTCAATACCTTCACTGTGCGATATCAACGGTGAAGTCACTGATGAGATTGCCGCCAAATCAAAGTTATTAAACACGGTTTTCCGAAATTCCTTCACCAAAGAAGACGAAGTAAATATTTCCGAATTCCAATCAAGAACAACTGCGAAGATGAGAAACATAGTAGATATCCTCGGTGTAGCAAAGCAGCTGAAATCACTTAATAAGGGCAAGGCTTCCAGTCCAGATTGTATACCAGTCAGGTTCCTTTCAGAGTAAGCAGATCCAATAGCTCCATATTTAGCAATTATATACAATCGCTCGGTCACAGAAAGTTCCGTACCTGAACACTGGAAAGATGCTCAAGTCACAACAATACCCAAAAAGGGAAATAGGAGTAATCCGCTGAATTACAGGCCCTTATCACTAACGTCGATTTGCGGTAGGGTTTTCGAATATATGCTGTACTCGAACATTACGAAGTACCTCGAAGAAAACCGATTTATTGACACATAGCACGGATTCAGAAAATATCGTTCTTGCGGAACACAACTAGCTCTTTATACTCATGAATTGATGAGTGCTATCGACAGGGGATGTCAAATTGACTCCATATATTTAGATTTTCAGAAGGCTTTCGACAACGTTCCTCACAAGCGTCTTCTAACCTATGCCTATGGAATATCGCTTCAGTTGTGCGACTGGATTCTTGATTTCCTGTCAGAAAGGTCACAGTTTGTAGTAATAGACGGAAATTCATCGAGTAAAATAGAAGTAATATCCGGCGTTCCCCAAGGAAGTGTTATAGGCCGTCAATTGTTCCTGATCAATATTAACGACTTAGGAGACAATCTGAGAAGCCCTCTTAGATTATTTGCAAATGATGCGGTCATTTACCGTCTTGTAAAGTCATCAGATGACCAAAATGAAACGAAAAATGATTTAGATAAGATATCTGTGTCGTGAAATAAGTGGCAATTGATCCTGAATAAAGAAAAGTGTGAAGTTATTCACATGAGTACTAAAAGAAATCCGCAAATGTAGATTATAAGTCAAACACATCTGAAGGCTGTAAATTCAACTAAATGCTTAGGGATTACAATTATAGATATCTTAAGTTTGGAACGAACACATAGGTAATGTTGTGGGTAGAGCAAACGAAAGACTGCGATTCATTGGCAGAACACTTAGAAGGTGCAACAGACCTGCTAAAGAGATTGCTTACACCACGCTTGTCCGCCCTAGTCTGGAGTATTGCTGTGCGGTGTGGGGTCCGTATCACGTGGGACTGACGGATAATATTGAACAAGTTCAAAGAAGGGCGGCTCGTTTTGTATTATCGCGAAATAGGGGAGACAGTGCCACAGACATGATACGTGAATTGGAGTGGCAATTATTAAAACAAAGGCGTTTTTCGTTGCGACGGGATCTTCTCATTAAATTTCAATCACCAGTTTTCTCCTTCGATTGGGAAAACATTTTTTTGGCACCCACCTACATAGGGAGAAATTATCATCACGATAAAATAAGAGAAATCAGGGCTGGCACAGAAAAATTTAAGAGCTCGTTTTTCCCGCGCTCCGTTCGAGAGTAGAACGGTAGAGAGACAGATTGCAGGTGGCTCTTTGAACCCTTTGCCAGGCAGTTAATTGTGAATAGTAGAGTAATCACGTAGACGTGGATGTAGATGTCAGCGCGTTATAAACCATTGCATATGTGAAATTCTAGTATATTAGCAACCGGTGTAACCGCCAGAAGGTTGAATGCAAGCATGAAATCGTGCGTGCATTGTGTTGTACAAGTTCCGGGTGTGAATTTATGGGATGGAGTTCCGTGCCTGTACGGGTCTGTCAATACTGGGATGGTTAGTGATGGTTGTGGATGACGCTCGTGTTATTGTCCAATGATGTCCTGTATGTGCGCGACTGGATACCTATCTGGTGATCGAGCAGACCCGAGCAACATGTCGACAGGCTGTAGAGAATGTTGGGTTACAACAGCGGTTTGTGAGCGAGCAGTATCCAGTTGGAAAACACTCCTGGAGTGCTGTTCATGGCCGCGCCGAGTGGCCGCGCGGTTAGGGGCGCAATGCCACGGATTCTGCGCCCCCTCCTGCTGGAGGTTCGAGTCCTCCCTCGGGCATTGGGGCGTGTATGTGTGTTGTCCTTAGCATAAGCTAATTTAGGTAGTGTGTAATTCTAGGGACCGATGGCCTCAGCAGTTTGGTCCCTTAGGAATTCACACACATTTGAACATATTTTTGTGCTGCTCATGAATCAACAGATTAGCGTACTAATTTTCAGTCAGGGTGCGTGCGACGACGACGAATGTGATCCTGTTGTCATGCGGAACTGCACCCAAAACCGTAACTCCAGATACAGGTCCCGTATGTCTAGAATGCAGACAGGTTGGTTGCAGAACCGCAACTGTCCTCCTTCTAAGCAATAAATGGTCGTCGCTAGCACCGAGGTAGAACCGGCTTTCATCAGAAAACACATCGGTCCTCTACCCCGCTCTCGAATGAGCTCTCACTTGACATCACTGAACTCGTAAATGGCGATGACTTCGGGTCAGCGGAATGTATCTTACAGAGCTTCTGGCTCAGAGCTGTCCTTGAAGTATCCGATTTGTAAAGGTTCGTTGTGTCACTATGGTGCCAACTGTTCCTCAAATTGCTGCTTCAGGTGCAGTACAATGCACCAGTGTCCCACGCCGAACACGGCGGTCTTCCCTCTCGGTATTACCGTATGGCTGTTCAGAGCTCGGTGTTCTTGCGACCGTACATTCTCCTGACCACCGCCGCCAGCAATAGTGTAGAGTGGCTACATTTCTGCCAAGACTTTTTGCAATATCGCAGGAGCAATGTCCAGTTTCTCGTATCTCTTTTACACGATCTCATTCAAACTCACAAGGGAACCATCAGAAGTGTAAATAACGGATTTTGATGGGTCTGAGATATGTTATAGAGGGACATGCCCTGAATATGAGGATACCCGCTTTCTTTTTAGCGACGGGCCTTGGTTTTCGAAAAAAATTGAAGTTCACTGCGCGCTGTAATTAGCATAAAGTTAGCCCTGTTCCATCTAACCGAGCGTGGCGAAGCGGTTAAGGTTAACGTCTACAGCTACCACGCTGGATGTACTGTGTTCTGGTCTTCTTCGTGTTTTTACTTTTTTTTTTTAAATCAGAATATTCCGAAATTTCTTCATTTTATTTTAGAGGGTATCAACAAACAGTGTAAATTCTGTCAAATTATTAAGAAGTTTAAATTGCGTAGGCTCGGTCAAACAGAAAGTGATCTGTCCGCGCGGACATCCCGTACGAACTCTGTAATTGTGACAGTGTATCGCCCTCGTTACCGCCTTTTATTTGGCTACGGCGATATAATTTCATAATACACTGAGTTCGCACGGACAGTCCTCTGTGAATTACAACCACGTATCGCCATGGTCAAACGAACGGCGGTGATCTAGCTCCTAAACCGTTAGTTTGCATTTGTCTTCAACGTCGGTTGCTCGCAACGCGTTGTTAGTGCTGTGCGTGTTCGAAGAATGCAGTGCAATGGGCGACACAAGTGTGTATACAGAAGTGCAGCCAGAGGAAGAGTAGTTGAATGAACAATCGAGAGGCAAAATCACTAATGCTTTCAAATAGGCCGAAAAATTGCTTCGTGATTTAAATCGTGTAACAAATACACAGCCCAGCACGATCTCTCCTAATTGAATTGCAATATGCAATGAGATATGTTTCGCAATACAAGACCTATTGGCCAAGAGACGGATCATCGCCGGCCGGAGTGGCCGAGCGGTTCTAGGCGCTACAGTCTGGAACCGCGCGACCGCTACGGTCGCAGTTCGAACCCTGCCTCGGGCATGGATGTGTGTGATGTCCTTAGGTCAGTTACGTTTAAGTAGTTCTAAGTTCGAGGGGATTGATGACCTCAGCGGTTAAGTTCCATAGTGCTCAGAGCCATTTTGAACGGATCATCGATGGCGATGAATTAATAAACATCAACGAAGAAGATGTGGTGCACGAATATGAGGCGTTAATTTTTACTTTTTTGTGGATGTTCCCTTTCTTGCGGACGCATGGACATAATATAAAGCTATTTACTTTCCAGCGTACAGGAGTAGAGGAAGATGGCGATTTCGTCGCTGACGAATTCGCACAAGAACCAGCAGATTATGTCCCTCTATCGTACAAAAAACGAGCAGTCGCCCTTGCAGTAGCTCATCCAAAATACAATCTGAAGAGTTTGCAGTCACACGGAGTCTCTCGGTTAAAGCATAAATCAACGCTATATCGATGGAAAGGGGATGTGAAATGGAACACTATCGACCGAGAGAGGTATAAACGGCTCGGCGAAGCGAGACAGAAGTTGGAAAAGGTAAATCATATCAAAAAATATGTCAAATACATTGTAAGAAAGAGGCTGGCTTGTGAAAATAACATAATTTCTTCCGCGAGCAGGTGACAACCAGAACTTTACAGCAATGAGCGATGAAAGCTGCTGTTCCACTTTTATCGGATACCTTTAATTTCGTGGCCAGCTCGACTTGGATCCAACGATTTAAACAAAAGCATAAAATCAGGCAAAGGAAGATTACGAAGTTCATCAGTTCCAAAGAATGTGCAACGATGGAAGAAGTATTAGTAGATGCGGAAGGATTCCGCACACAAACGAAAATACTTATTGGTACTTTTAACCTCGACTACACTTATTAAACGGGCTGTATCAATCAGTCCCTCTCAGAGAAGGCGGCGAGAACCGTTCTAGTGCGGAGAAATAATTTAAACAAGATAAGTCATTCGTACACAACACAGTACACTCTAATTGCATCAGGAAAGGTGATCAAAAATCAAGTGGCTCTAAGCACTATGGGACTTAACATCTAAGGTCATCAGTCCCGTAGACTTAGAACTATATAAACCTAACTAAGGACATCACACACATCCATGCCCGAGGCAGGATTCGAACCAGCGACCGTAGCAACGGGGCGGTTCCCGACTGAAGTGCCTAGAACCGCTCGGCCACAACGGCCAGCTGAAAGGTGATCCTGTATGATTTTTTTATGTATGCAGGAACCGTCGGGAAAATTTGGCTCTAATGTTCAGAAAAGAGTGGATGAATTAAACCTCAAATGTGAAAACGTAATTGTATCCTGCACGAAATCAGGGAAATTCACGAAACTGGTGTACGAAAACTTTTTAAAATCTGTAATTCCTCAAACGTGGGACTGGAAAAATTTCTATATATTATTGATACCTGGGAAGGGCAAATTGATCTGACCGTATATGATCACATCTTGGTGAATGAGAGGAAAGCGTGCACCTGCACCGTAAGACTTATCGCACCAAAGTGTACTCCAGTTTGCCAGCCTTGTGACGTATATTTTTACCGACAGGTTAAAATTTTCACGAAGAAAATTCATAATGCCCCCGATTTGTTGAAGACCAACAGAGCAATCGCGTCCAGGGACGACTCCATAAAACTACACTCATTAATTTTACATCAGTTCAGGGCACCTGCTTTTTCGAGTATGATCAAATACGACTGGTTCACATTCAAAGTTAACGGATGACAGAGAAACCTTTTTGAATGTATACGAACAATGTTTTCCGCTATCGCTCCTAAAAACTCCGTCCGCCAGCAAGACAGTAGCTTTTATGAAATGTGCTTGGTGCTGTAAAACGGTGTGTTTCGGTCGATTTACGACACATATCATCCGGATTTCTGTTGTGGCATAGCAAGCGATTCAGGCGATAGCGAATAAGATTTTGTAATAATGACGTGAAAATTAAATTACAACGGCAAAATTGATTATTTCTTAATAATTTCACACAATGTACGCTGTTTTTTGATATTCTGTAAAATGAAATGGAAAAATCTCGGACTATTCTGATTAAAAAAAAAAAGCAAAAACGCGAAAGGACCCGAATACGCTACGCTATCTAAGCGCGGTAGCTGTAGACCTCAACAGTTCCGCCACGCTCGCTTGGTTCGCACAGGTCTAAAGGAACTCGTATTACAGCAGACTGTGTACTCCAGAACCACTTTTATCGAAAACGAAGGCCCATCGCTAAAAAAGCGGATAGCCTCGCACTCAGGGCACGTCCCTCTACAACATATCCGAGACCCATCAAAATCCGTTATTTACACTTCTGATGGTCCCCTAGTCAGTGAGCAGTTCATAACGGCGCCTTAAAGGCATCCTTGATTAACATCGACTCACCACGTCCAACCTGAAAGGTAACCAACGCTCATGACCGCTACAGCGTGTATTTAAAGCAAACCTGGCTTGCATCCTCATAGTCATGGTACTAGCGCTACTCTTATGCGACTGGCGCGAAATTTGAATAGATGACATCTTTCACACGTAGAAACACGCCTATCAACTTTCGTCTAGTCGCACAACTCCTCCTTGGTGTTGTGATTTTTTTTTCCATCAGTGTATCACTTGGGGCTCGTGGGAGTACAGAGATCTGCGGGCGCGCAGAAAGGTATACAGACTATTTTTTCCCACTCTCACAATGTGAATGGCATAGGGCAGTACTGGTACGACGTTTACGCCACTATGCACTTGCTGTGACTTGCAGTGTGTACTGCATATCTAGATGGATATATACGAATAGCTTCTCGTTCATCGACTGACAGCACGAGCTTTACAAATAATGGCAGCACATAGATATCTGGACGTATTATGGGCGGCAGTCGATGTTTAAACGGTACACAGCCACTAAACGTCGCCGGCACTTTGATTTAACGCACACGTTTGTAACACCACGTTTACTTTACGTAATTATGGTTACCTTGTGAAGGACGTATACACGCCAGCAGATGAACTGTCACTCGTTATCTACGTCCATTGTGACAAATAATTACCGTTTCTCGCGACATAGTCGCTCCAAACCTCCTGCGCTCTGTTATTTAGGGCGTACCATTAATCAGACGTGTCACTGACAATTTTTTTTCTGCGACTGGATCAATGGCGAGTAGACATGGAATGGAAAGTTTCTGTACGCCCATATTCATCCACTGACCTGTTTTGTTACCAGGTGTAAGTTTCCTGCTTTTTCCCTGAATCCAGTCATCCGAGTGATGACAGGACGGTAGAAAAAAAGGGGTAGGGGGTCTTTCGAACAACAGATGGTCGATTTCCTCCTCCATCCTCCTCCAAGTAAGGCAGTTTTCTCTCCTTTTCTTCTTTTTCTCAAATGGAAAACTTTCACCCTTTACTTTTTTTTTTTTTTTTTTTTTTTTTTTCGTTTTGCGAAATATCACTGACTACCTGAATTACGAAGGGAAACACCCGCGGCATATCGCACGATTGATTACAGTAACATACAGCCGGATTTGACGATTACTCGTACAATCGTAACTAGAGAAACTCGAAGGTGACCCAGGTTTCTGAGCAGCAGTCACGCAATCTCATAAAATTAGCCGGCCGCGGTGGTCTAGCGGTTCTAGGCGCGCAGTCCGGAACCGCGAGACTGCTACGGTCGCAGGATGGAATCGTGCCTCGGGCATGGATGTGTGTGATGTCCTTAGGTTCGTTAGGTTTAAGTAGTTCTAAGTTCTAGGGGACTGATGACCACAGATGTTAAGTCCCATAGTGCTCAGAGCCCTTTGAACCATTTTCATAAAATTAGATAAATAACCACCCATGTGGAATCAGAATTTCTCACATCCTATACAAGGTGTTTGACTATCAAGTGGAAGAGTGGAGGATAATGAAACGAGCATATGATTCTAATAAACATAGGTCCAGAAACCAATGGTTTCCCATACATGACGTAAGCACAAATGCAGTCATCCCAATGTTACAATACTGTTAATGTCTAAGGCTACGTTTGAATAATGTTCCTCATGGTGAAAGGATGAGTATGTGGCACACGTGTGATGATGCACTTCAATGTGACTATTCGGTAACGCGTGGCACGAATCTCCCACAACAAGTATTTCGGTCGCGGCTCATCAGGACCGTGGTCTCCTAAGTTCAGTGACTACAATCTGTTGGATTTTTTTTTCTTTTGCGTGATTTAACAGCATAGCTGTACTCGAGCCCATTCATAATGCCGTTCGACTCCGGGAACGCAATCCTGATGATTCTGTCAGTGCATTCGGAACACGCTTTGGATTCTGAGCGTGTTCTGGAATCAATGAGGAGAAATGCTGGAGCTTGCCTTCACATGAACGGTTGCCATGTGGAATATTTGTAGCGTCTTTGTCATCAAGTGCATAGCTACAGTTTGGATCCTCGGCGACTCTGTTTCAAGGTTTTCATGTATTCATTCGTAATACGTCGTAATGGGGCAACCATTGGTTTCCGTACATTTGCCTGTTTCATTATCGTCTACAGGCTCCTTTCGTTTGTGCCTATAATAGTCAAAACACTCTTCGTGTTAAGTATTCATTTTTCATGTAGATGACGCTGTGCTTATGGCAGACGCAGAACTATAAAGAGAAATTGTTTATTTAAGATATACACTCCTGGAAATGGAAAAAAGAACACATTGACACCGGTGTGTCAGACCCACCATACTTGCTCCGGACACTGCGAGAGGGCTGTACAAGCAATGATCACACGCACGGCACAGCGGACACGCCAGGAACCGCGGTGTTGGCCGTCGAATGGCGCTAGCTGCGCAGCATTTGTGCACCGCCGCCGTCAGTGTCAGCCAGTTTGCCGTGGCATACGGAGCTCCATCGCAGTCTTTAACACTGGTAGCATGCCGCGACAGCGTGGACGTGAACCGTATGTGCAGTTGACGGACTTTGAGCAAGGGCGTATAGAGGGCATGCGGGAGGCCGGGTGGACGTACCGCCGAATTGCTCAACACGTGGGGCGTGAGGTCTCCACAGTACATCGATGTTGTCGCCAGTGGTCGGCGGAAGGTGCACGTGCCCGTCGACCTGGGACCGGACCGCAGCGACGCACGGATGCACGCCAAGACCTTGGGATCCTACGCAGTGCCGTAGGGGACCGCACCGCCACTTCCCAGCAAATTAGGGACACTGTTGCTCCTGGGGTATCGGCGAGGACTATTCGCAACCGTCTCCATGAAGCTGGGCTACGGTCCCGCACACCGTTAGGCCGTCTTCCGCTCACGCCCCAACATCGTGCAGCCCGCCTCCAGTGGTGTCGCGACAGGCGTGAATGGAGGGACGAATGGAGACGTGTCGTCTTCAGCGATGAGAGTCGCTTCTGCCCTGGTGCCAATGATGGTCGTATGCGTGTTTGGCGCCGTGCAGGTGAGCGCCACAATCAGGACTGCATACGACCGAGGCACACAGGGCCAACACCCGGCATCATGGTGTGGGGAGCGATCTCCTACACTGGCCGTACACCTCTGGTGATCGTCGAGGGGACACTGAATAGTGCACGGTACATCCAAACCGTCATCGAACCCATCGTTCTACCATTCCTAGACCGGCAAGGGAACTTGCTGTTCCAACAGGAAAATGCACATCCGCATGTATCCCGAGCCACCCAACGTGCTCTAGAAGGTGTAAGTCAACTACCCTGGCCATCAAGATCTCCGGATCTGTCCCCCATTGAGCATGTTTGGGACTGGATGAAGCGTCGTCTCACGCGGTCTGCACGTCCAGCACGAACGCTGGTCCAACTGAGGCGCCAGGTGGAAATGGCATGGGAAGCCGTTCCACAGGACTACATCCAGCATCTCTACGATCGTCTCCATGGGAGAATAGCAGCCTGCATTGCTACGAAAGGTGGATATACACTGTACTAGTGCCGACATTGTGCATGCTCTGTTGCCTGTGTATATGTGCCTGTGGTTCTGTCAGTGTAATCATGTGATGTATCTGACCCCAGGAATGTGTCAATAACGTTTCCCCTTCCTGGGACAATGAATTCACGGTGTTCTTATTTCAATTTCCAGGAGTGTATTTCATAGAAGTATGGATTCCTACTAACTCCAGTGTTCAGCAGAAAATACCTTATCACAAGTAAAACAGACATTAATATAAAATTCTGAAGATGGTACCGTGAGGTAACTCAACATTGATGTTGAAATAATGCTTATCAAGGTTAAACAAGTCAAATGAAACTACGACAAAACAGCATCTTACGTAACAAGACCCTTCACACTGTACAGAAGTGAAACATAGATATTCTTCAAGGAAGACAGAAGGGAATTTATAACAGCAAAAGTAAAGTTTCTTTAAGCTGCACCAATTTGCGGAAGTGATTCACAAATGTTTATAAATGAGAATAAAAGGAAAAATATTAGGTCTAAAACTTTGCTTCCACAGTTCCGCAGTAGGTGGCAGTAGCGGCATGTGGTGGTAGGTCGTAAGCGTCATACAACAAGCTTACGCATTTGTAAACATAACTCAATCAGAATATTCCTCGATTTGTCACAACATCATAATGTTATTCACTCGATTAAATGCGACAAATTACGAGCCCTGTTTTTGTAATTTGCGGGAGGTTTTAATTTTCTGCTTTAACACAAAGAAATTTGGGGCCGAGTCTCATAAAATGCTGGGTAAGACGTGTGGTAAGGTCCTCTCCTCTCCCCCCCCCCCCCCCCCCGCCCACCCTTTCCTCTCCCGTCATCTGTCCAGGTTCCCCCCATCTGCTATGGTAGATCATATTTGTGCCAATTTTTTAGCGCAGTGTTCAAGTGAATGTTCAGTGTTGTTTGTCTTTTAAAAGTGTTGCGAACAGAAACCATGCTATCGCTGGGTGTAAATTTTATATCTCTTGCGAACAGAAACCAGACTGTCACCGTGTTTCTTTTAATTGTATGTCTATTGTTTTACCTGTCTGCTTCATATGTAGTTTATTAGCATCATCAACCCTTTATTTTGTGTTAAGTTCCACGATTTTCCGACATATTACCATTTAAGTCACCGATTTTATCGTCTGTTTTTATTATTTATTATCTTCATCTTTTTAAAACAAATTCTGTAGGCTGAAGAGCGGCCTACTAAGCTGCTGCCAGCCCGCCTCCTTCGGGGGGAATCGAAACTCAATAAAAAAGTGTGATAAGGCATCCATTAATGAAAATAAATGTGTAGACAACTGTTCCAACGCTTCAATAACAGTGTATTTGATGTTGAATGTTGGCATTTCAGTGTAAGTGAGATTTTCGAAGCTACTGAAACTGACGAAAACAATTACAAGAGATCGTTTTCGAAAGGAAGTGACGCCTCTGAGCCGAGCATTTAACGGTGAACGGCCACAATACAACTACAGACATGAAAAGATTACTTTGCAACATGACAATGCCGCAAAACCAGTTCAAACTTACTTGGAGACGTTGAAATAAAAATCCTACCACATCCGCCTCATTCTCCGCACATTGCTCCCTCTGACTAGAATCTCTTTCGAGCAGTGGCACACGGCCTGGCTGAGCAGCATCTCTGGTCATATGAACAAATTGCAAAATTGTATCGATTCATGGATCTCCTCGAAAGACTCACAGTTCTTACGTCGCGGTATTCGTATGCTACCCGAAAGATGGGAGAAAGTAGTGACCAGTGATAGCCAATATTTTGAATCCTAAATGATTTGTAATTTTTTCACTATAAAGCCTCAAACTTCGAGAAAAAATGGCGAAAGCAAAGTTGCAGACCTAATACAAAAGCAAAAATAAAATTGTCATTATCTAGTGTTGGTGAACTGTCTGCATAGAAGGGGAAAAGCAGTTATTTTCCAGTGACCTGTCTGTGACTGTAATTGGAGGACATATTAATGTCCAGTACAATAAAAAGTTTCTCTACCGCGAATTTTCCAGTTTTTTGCGTAGTACAGATGATGGTGTTGTCTCTCTACAGATCAAAGACAGTCCCAAACTGTGAATGAATGTAAGATTTGTCTTAGAATCCATTGAGATAATTAAAGAATCTTTGAAATATCCTATCTTTTGGTATCTTGCTAACTGTTTCCCAGCCTCTATGTCCACCGACGAAGTCACAACACCTGAGCAACTGCATCACCTTGACAGACCTAAGAAACGCTCCCTCACTTTACAATGACGGACCGTAGTATCGGCTTATTACAAACTGTTTCTCGTTGTATGGGATATCTGGCGTCCTTTCCCTATTCTAAGATTATTTCCCAGGCAATATATGATTCTCTCATCTTTTGCTTCTAATGCGCAATGCAACGTGACATCGTCGGCGCAACTTCTGACTCACAAAATAAGAAATCGTTTGTCTGTTTGGTTTTTTCCTTCCTACTGTACATAATCCTGACTTCGATAGCTTTTAAATATACTATCTTCAAATTAGTTATTTCAAAACCTATAGAATTAATGCTTTTGGTGTGTCCTCTTATTTTATTATTCATAGCTTGTTCTGTGGTAGAACTCGAGCGAGATACGAGAGTTGCCAATAAATTGAAAATGGGGCTCGTATCATATTATGATGATTCTCGTTTAGCAGCATAGTGGTTTTCGTGCATTACTTAAGGAGAATTCGGGGTTCGTTCTCTCAAAAGGACCGCGACCATTACGTTCCTCCGTCCTCCTTCTTGTTCATCAAGCCCGTGGTCAGTCACTGACAGCCTCGGCGTCAAAAGGATGCTGAACATTAGATCCTTGTCAATGAAGGCCACGGTTATTGCTTTATACTCAGATACTTTTTTATCGCGTTTATGACAAGTTTTGTCTAGAATATGTATTATATTTTTAGGCTGTCCTCTTTATGTGATAATGTAATTTCATATAAGTGAAAAATAGAGCTTAGATCATTAAATGTATCAATTTGGGCTCTCGCATTAAAATTCGTTTTGAAAATTATGTAATTTGTATAGATATTAATGAGGGTTTATATTGCTGTGCCTTCCCCGAGTGTTTCTTTTGGGATACTCTCTTTTTCTCTCTATCTTACCGTTGTTAAACATTTATCTTGTCGATTAAGTCTAGAATTAAAGGTTTAATTCTTCTCGTAGGCAACGCTGTAAAGGGCGATGTACTTGAGGACAATATTATGGAAATGGAAGAGGATGCAGATGAAGATGAAATGGGAGATACGATACTGTGTGAAGAGTGTGACAGAGCACTGAAAGACCTGAGTCGAAACAAGGCCCCGGGATTAGACAACACTCCATTAGAACTACTGACAGCCTTGGGAGAGCCAGTCCTGACAAAACTCTCTGATGAGCAAGATCTATGATACAGGTGAAATACCCTCAGCCTTCAAGAAGAATATATTAATTCCAATCTCGAAGAAAGCAGTTGTTGACAGATGTGAAAATTACCGAACTATCAGTTTAATAAGTCACAGCTGGAAAATACTAACGTGAATTCTTTACAGACGAATGGAAAAACTGGTAGAAGCGGACCTCGGGGAAGATCAGTTTGGATTCCGTAGAAATGTTGGAACACGTGAGGTAATACTGACCCTACGACTTATCTTAAAAAATAGATTAAGGAAAGGCAAACCTACGTTTCTAGCATCTGTAGACTTAGAGAAAGCTTTTGACAATGTTGACTGGAATACTCTGTTCAAATTCTGAAGGAGGCGCGGGTAAAATACAGGAAGCCAAAGGCTATTCACAATTTGTAGAGAAACCAGATGGCAGTTCCAAGAGTCGAGGGGCATTAAAGAGAAGCAGCGGTTGGGAAGGGAGCAGACAGAGTTGTAGCCTCTCCCCGATGTTATTCAATCTGTATATTGAGCAAGCAGTAAAGGAAACATAAGAAAAATTTCGAGTAGGAATTAAAATCCATGGAGAAGAAATAAAAACTTTGAGGTTCGCCGATGACATTGTAATTCTGTCAGAGACAGAAAAGTACCTGGTAGAGCAGTTGAACGGAATGGAAAGTGTCTTGAAAGGAAGGTATAAGATGAACATCAACAAAAGCAAAACGAGGATAATGGAATGTAGTCGAATTAAGTGGGGTGATGCTGAGGGAATTGGATTAGGAAATGAGACACTTAAAATAATATAGGAATTTTTGCTATTTGGGGAACAAATTAACTGATGATGGTCGAAGAACACAGGATATAAAATGTAGACTGGCAATGGCAAAGAAAGCGTTCCTGAAGAAGAGAAATTTGTTAACATAGAGTATTGGTTTAAGTGTCAGGAAGTCGTTTCTGAAAGTATTTGTATGGAGTGTAGCTATGTATGGAAGTGAAACATGAACATAAATAGTTTAGACAAGAAGAGAATAGAAGCTTTTGAAATGTGGTGCTACAGAAGAATGCTGAAGATTAGATGGGTAGGTAACATAAGTAATGAGGAGGCATTGAATAGAATTGTGGAGAAGAGGAGTTTGTGGCACAACTTGACTAGAAGAAGGGATCGGTTGGTAGGACATGTTCTGAGGCATCAAGGGATCACTAATTTAGTACTGGAGGGCAGCGTAGAGGGTAAAAATCGTAGAGGGAGACCAGAGATGAATACATTAAGCAGATTCAGAGGGATGTAGGTTGCAATAGATACTGGGAAATAAAGAAACTTGTACAGGATAGAGTAGCATGGAGAGCTGCATCAAACCAGTCTCAGGACTGAAGACCACAACAACAACAGTTAGTTAGTTTCGTATTCAATTGATCAATAGCACGGAAAACCGTTATGATGTGGAACGTGTCAAATGCACTAGAAATGCGCACAGGAAACATTTTTTTGTTTAGATTGTAGTGTTATACGTAAATATTTCTAATATCTATCCCATTCCCTTAAATGGCACAAAAATATATCTCCAGATTTATTCAAGAATTCATCTATGGTACAGAAGGAATTCTCAAGCAGGTGTGATTTCAATTTGTTTTTGAAACTATTACTGCTGTCTGTCAGACATTTTATTTCATCTGGTGATTTAGCAAAAAGTTTTATAGCAGCATATTTTACCCCTTTCTGTGCCAAGGATGGGTTAAGGAAAGGATAGTGTATTTATTTCTTTTTACTGGTATTGTAATCATGAATGTCACTGTTGATTTTAAACTGGTTCATGTTGTTGAGAAAAAATTTCATTACCCAGTAAATGTACTGTGAAGCAGTTGTAAGAATTCCTAAACTTTTAAGCAGATGCCTACAAGATGTGCGACTATGAACCCCACACATTATTCTAACTACCTTTAACTTCCGCTGGCATAAGTGCCAGTACCGCAGCACCTTTCCATGTAGTACAAGATTCTTTTAATTATCTTTCTCCCATTCTGTTCCTCGTTACATCTTACTAGATTATCACCTCATTATTTTGCTATCTTTGTCACTGTGTTATATCACACTCTCAAGGAATGACGAGAAAACGACAAAAAATTAATATCACCCATACTGGAAACAATGGAGCATTTAAGGCTAAAATGACATAAGAAAGTTCAGTTATTACTGAATATGGAAATAAACATATTGATGCCGTTTGTTGTGTGATGGTGGCCGGAAGAAGATAAATAGGTAATAACCACATCCTCACCCCCACCACCCATATTCTTTAAAGAACTGAACTGAACTTCATTACCCAGTAAATGTACTGTGAAGCAGTTGTAAGAATTCCTAAACTTTTAAGCAGATGCCTACAAGATGTGCGACTATGAACCCCACACATTATTCTAACTACTTTCTTTTGAGCACCGAATACCTTTTGCTTAAGTGTTGAGTTGCCCCAGAAAATTATTCCGTATGATATCAGAGAGTGGAAGTATGCAAAGAATGATAGCTTACTAATTTCTACATCCTCAAAATTGGCAGTTATTCTGATTGCAAAAGTTGCTGAACCTAGTCGCTTTAGGAGATGCAAAATATGAATTTTCCAATTAAGATTCTCATCTACATGTACATCCAAAAACTTAGTATACTCTACCCTGGCTGCTGACTTCTTTTGATGTGTTATGTTTATTGAAGGAATTATACTTTTTGCAGCAGAAAATTGGATGTACCGTGTTTTTTCAAAGTTCGGAGCAGGTCCATTCGCAGAAAACCAATTAATATCTTTTCCAAAGACCTTATTTGTATCATTTTCTATCAGACTCTCTTTTACTGGATTAATAATTATACTTGTATCATCAGTAAACAGTGTCAGTTCAACATCTTGTTTCACTTAAGAAGGGAGGTCATTCACATATATCAAGAACAGGAGGGGGCCCATGATCGAACCTTGTGGAACACCTAATATAATTTCACTCCAGTTAGATGAAGTGGCAAACTCCTTTGAATCACTTGAAGCATATAAATATACTTTTTGCTTCCTGTTCTGTTGATATTATTTAAACCATTCAGATGCTGTTCCATTTATACCATAGAATTGTAATTTCTCTAACATAATGTTATGATTCACACAATTAAATGCTCTGGATAAGTCACAGAATATTCCTGCTGCTGACATTTTACTATTTAAAGACTCTATTATGTGGGCAGTGAAATTGTATACATTCTTCTGGCTCGAAAACGTGGTCTTATATCATTTTGAGGTAGAATTTTGCTCATGCGATCTGTGCTTCTGGAACCAAAAAGGGAAACTAACAGAATGAGAAGATGGTTACTCTTCCTTCTTTATTAACATAAGTAATGAAATTTCGTTCGCTATTCCTGACTATGGAAGAAGGATGGGCTGTTGTTGTTACTGATACGGAAGCCACCTGAAGATAGAGTGTTGAGCACTGTCTTCCCATTATACAGGTCTAAGTCAAGGCAAAACGAGCTGTGGAAAATATCGACTTTCCGCAAAAACGAACTCACTTCAAATCACCAAAATTCCGTAAAATTTTAGGAGAAAAGTCCTAGAGTTTTTGCCAACAGAAGTACCGCACATTTGGCTGAACGCCATTGGAATTTTGAGGGGAGACTGCACGGAGTTTGAGAGACGGACACAGACTTAAATTTCAGCCGAATAAGCCAATACGAAACAGTTTTATCTACGTCATTTACGAAGATAAAGGGGCCAGCAGCACAGAGTTGAAACAAAACAATATTTTAAATTTTTGCGGTGCTGATCCTTAGGCAGTGTTTAAACGAGCCCCTGTAACTTTACCGTCTGTATGGATGGGCCCCGCCTGCGTGTTTGTCTGTGCTGCGCAGTCAAAACTGCCGGCTGCCCCATTATCGGCCACACCGCGATCGAATGGCCGACAGCTTGGCACGGAAGGTAAATGGCAGCCATTACCCGTGCGGCCATAATGACGGTATGCGTCCCGCGACTCGGACGCCTGCCAGTCGAAAGCCTTGCATAATTCACGAGCCTCCTCGGAGACCGCCCCCAGTGTGTGCAAACATGGCATGTCTCCAGGGACTGAGTCAACTGTATCAGGCCATCTGAACGATAGCGGCATGCCTACAATTTCCGACACAAAGAGCTATCTATGGTACGAAACGGAGCCGGTAAAATAGTCGGTTTCTTCGCAGTGATGACGTCACCCACTGCTGCTTTGCACAGCAGAGCAACTTGTTTTCTTGTCTACACAGTATTTTCATTATCATTATGTGCATCAATTACAACAAAAAATTCCGTTCACATGTAAACCAAAAATATATATTTGCATCTATTTACGCTATACGAACATTTAACGACCCAGACTATCTACAAATGTCTGAAGACTCTATCCAGTGATGCACCTCGACGGATGTTTCATGTAGACTGTTCTTAACTCCAGGAAAACGTCTTATAGGGCATTTGTTTTGAAATGCAACACACCAGTTAGGAAAGCATGTAGAACAGATCAGTATGACAATTCTCAGTTCATTGAGAGCAAGTCACCACACAGAATCCAATTAACAGGATAATTATAAAGTCAGAAATAATAATCTCTACCTTCTGAACAATGTAATGTTGAAATTAATATGAAATACCAACATAACAAACCTACGATACGCGGTCAATTGATGGGAACATCCGCAATTGTCGTATTCTCTTTGTAATTAACATACAAGGAAATCGTGTCATCCCATATAGCTCATTTTCTTTTTATCGGTCGAAGTACTTGAATCAATGCCTGGAATAACATGAGAACTGCTATTATCCATCTTTGTAGCTAAACTATGTGCCAAAATTTACTAATTTACAAAATAATTATGAGACTTTGCAAAATAATGAAATCCAGTGCAGTTCAGCGTTAAAGATAGAATTACTGTCATTACTGGCCAAAATCTCTAATGAAATGTATGTCGAAAATATGATAGGGACACTGCGCTTACTTTTGTTGTTGTGTAATTAACAAAATTGTTAAGATCATTGTTCATCCTGCATGTTTGACGTAAAGTCAAGTGATAACATTGTTTCCTGGCTGGTTTAAATATATGAAACGAATAAAAACGTTTGTAACATTTCTACAGGTACGTCAAGTTAACGTTGTGATATTTTTTTTAACTGTAATACCTAAAAACTGTAACATCAGCAATGAAGTAAATATTTGAAGTGTGTATAAGGTTATGTGTTGGAGAGTTCATGGTTCACTGTTGATCTGGTATTCACGAGGGACCACCTGTGTCCCTCTGAGTAATAAAATGCCGTAAAACGTACATCGGTATACCTTTTACTCAATTCACGTAGCACGCAGAATGGGTATACACCCATGCCCTGTTGTAGTGAAGAATTCCAGGACATCGAATGAGAAGTATCTCAGTTACACCACCCATCTAAATTGTTTGTATTTACATGTGTCTTAATTGCAACAAGTTTATATCACTTTAACTTTCAAAAAATAAAATATATTTAGTTGAAGAATTTATGTTTCAGTTTAAACGAGGCTCGCTCATTGTCTGACAATCATCACAGTCATACACAATGACAGTGCAAAAACCCACTTGTGCGTGTTTTATTTACATACCTTTTCCAGTCCGGTATTTGTTAAGCTGTACTCTCACCTTTCTAAGATAATGAAAACTTGGAACTCCAACAACTGTGTGATCAATAAGTTCGTGGTTAAGTGTTTTCGTGGGTTGCCACTCAGTCCCATTCAGCGTTCCGGTTGGACCCTGTGTGGGCAGATTTGAAACTTCCTGGCAGATTAAAACTGTCTGCCGAACTGGGACACGAATCTCGGACCTTTAACTTCCTCTGGCATAAGTGCCAGTACCGCAGCACCTTTCCATGTTGTACAAGATTCTTTTAATTATCTTTCTCCCATTCTGTTCCTCGTTACATCTTACTAGATTATCTCCTCATTATTTTGCTATCTTTGTCACTGTGTTATATCACACTCTCAAGGAATGACGAGAAAACGACAAAAAATTAATATCACCCATACTGGAAACAATGGAGCACTTAAGGCTAAAATGACATAAGAAAGTTCAGTTATTACTGAATATGGAAATAAACATATTGATGCCGTTTGTTGTGTGATGGTGGCCGGAAGAAGATAAATAGGTAATAACTACATCCTCACCCCCACCACCCATATTCTTTAAAGAACTGAACTGCCAGGTAAAAGCTAAAACATCTTCAGAGTCTAAATATTTTCCAAATGAGTTAATGTGTTAAATGTTTGATTTTCATCACGTAAAACCTTCATGGTCGAAGACGCAAAACCCTAGTTATGGTGGTTTTATTAGTGTCGGATTGGTCACCAATACAGTAATGGAAAAGTCGACACAAAGCTCCAAAACTACATGTCAGACAGTGATATAATTTTATAAATGTCTTCAGTGATATATGTGTATACGGCCTGTAAAACGGGTAGCGAACAGAGTTAGTAGTAAACAAATAATAAATTAAAACCTCATTCTTGGTAACTAATTTTACTGCATGAATAACGAAGAATTAGTGACTGATAAACAGTTCTCTTTTCATTAATTTGTGGGCTTGTAAGCGAGAAAAACAAAAGATTTAGAATTACGCTGAAAGTTTGCTGGAGGACACTAAGTGCTCTCATTATCAAGCAATGGATGAATATGGTCTCGTAATTTGCGCGCTGTGAGTTACGGTGCTTCAAGACATTTTCTAACTTTAATCCTTGATGTTAACTGAGTCTCCCGCTGCTTAACTTACTGTGTTGAAGTTTTGTTATGAGTCTGTTCCTCAGCGTTCAACACTAACGGAAAGGGCGTGTGTACCCAAATGTGAGCGCACTTTTCTAAGTTTAACCACGTGAATGGTGTCCCAAACAGTAATCACAAGTGGAAACGTTTATTATTTATGATGACAAGATTACGGCCATCAGGTCACCTCTCATGCATAACCAGACATTCTTCCTTTTTTTATATTTCATACATTAATACACATGTGTTATAACACCCCTTATGTCAAGTATGGTCTCATGGATACAGTTACGACATAAATACTGGAAACAGTAACAGCTATAGCAATAAAAAAAAACAGTTTATATTAGTTTCATATAGAGATAATAGAGATAAATTACAAGTAGCTAAATATAAATTGTGATCAGTGGTAACAATGGGCGTCAGTAGGGGGTGGAGAAGAAAGAGGAACTTGATAAAACAAATAAAGAATGAAGATGGAAAGAGAGAAACATGATAAGGGTGTAAGTAAGCTGTTTAGGTTTTTTTATTGGTAACGCCGCCGCCACGTAGCGCTCTGTATAAAAATCACTGGCTGTGCCGTGCGCAGTCTGTGTTTAGTTGGCATTGTTGTAATACTCGCCATTGTAGTGTCGGGCAGCGGCAGCTGGATGCTAACAGCGCGTAGCGTTGCGCAGTTGGAGGTGAGCCGCCAGCAGTGGTGGACGTGGGGAGAGAGATGGCGGAGTTTTGAAATTTGTAAGAATTGGTGTCACGAACTGATATATATATATATTATGACTATAAAGGTAAATACATTGTTTGTTCTCTATTAAAATCTTTCATTTGCTAACTGTGCCTATCATTAGTTAGTGACTTCCGTAGTTTGAAACTTTTAGTTAGCTAGCAGTTGTGGCGCTCGCTGTATTGTAGTAGTTCGAGTAACGAAGATTTTTGTGAGGTAAGTGATTTGTGAAAGGTATAGGTTATTGTTAGTCAGGGCCATTCTTTTGTAGGGATTTTTGAAAGTCAGATTGCGTTGCGCTAAAAATATTGATTGTCAGTTTAAGCACAGTCGTGTATAAATGTTCAAAGAGGACGTTTCACATAGACCAGTCGTGTACAATTTTTCTAAGGGACGTTTCAAGGGCTAAAAGGTCCATGTTGAAGTCCGCGAATTTATTGTGTTGACAGGTATTAAATTTTTAGTCTGTGTCACATAAATTTTTAATTTCATCAGAACATGTACATGATGCATTTCGGCAACACCAGCTCAGACTGAAAAAATAGAAACAATTACCTCCTACAAAAAGATAGTGTACTGTCAGTTCTGTGCCTCTTTGCATTGACTGACCGCCCATTGCATTTGTATAAGTCAGTACCTTTTCCATTTTTTATGATATGGTGCTGGAGTTACCGCAATGCAAAATGCGTAGATTTCAATTAAAACAAAAATTTCTGCAAAGAGCATGGAACATCTATCCACTGGCATGACTAAATACTGAAAGAAGAGTATCAGGGAGAAGACGTGAACATCTACTTTGCTTACTGACAGAGAGAAAAGGCGATGAAGCCTACTGTTAATTTTTTAGAGAAAGATTGTGAAAGCGATAATAGCAAATCCTACAGCTTTCTCTTAAATGCAACAGGGTATTGAACTGTGCATAGAACGCCTAGATAACTAGCTCTAGAAGTGAACAACAGCAATGTAAAAGGAGTTTGCAAATGTTTTTGCTTTATGGTAAGCCGCACTCCGGATACTAGACTCTACACGGTCCAATCATATTAATGTGACCAACTACGAAAAGTCCGAATAACAACATTTTGCAGAGTTGTCGTACAGGAAAAGAGTCAGTGAGGTTCTGGCAGTTACAGACACGGATGTGGAGTCATGCAGACTTCAGTGCTGTGGGCAGCTGAGCTAGGTTTCTCGCTTGAGGATTCTTGATACGAATAGACCGATCGAGGTGGTCCCACACATTCTCGATTGAGTTTAAAATCGGGGATACTTATGGCCAGAGAAGTACAATAAACTCATCTTGCTGTTCTTCGAAACACACATGTACACTGCGAGCTGTGTGACGCATTGCATTATCCTTTTGTTAGATGCCATCGAGCCGAGGAAAACCGAGCTGCATGTAGGAGAAGACATGGTCCCCAAGGATAGATGCATATTTTTGTCGATCTATTCTGCCTTCCAAAATCGCTAGATCGCCCAGGGAATGCCACGAAAATGTTCCCCAAGACCATACCGCACACAGAAAGTTAGCTTTCAGATGATTCACGCCGTGCATGCCAACGGCCATTTGTCCGATGTTGTACAAAACGAGATTCATCTAAAAGGTCAGCTGCGCAACTCAGGAGACGTCCAGTTGCCGTAATGGATTAGATTAGAGATTAGTTTAGATTAGTACTTGTTCCATAGATCATGAATACGACACTTCGTAATGATGTGGAATGTGTCAGGTTAATGGGCTCTGAGCAGTATGAGACTCAACATCTTAGGTCACCAGTCCCCTATAACTTAGAACTACTTACACCTAACTAACCTAAGGACATCACACACAACCATGCCCGAGGCAGGATTCGAACCGGCAACCGTAGTAGTCCCGCGGTTCCGGACTGCAGCGCCTTGAACCTCACGGCCACTGAGGCCGGCTGTTAGGTTAATGAAAGGTGTCTATACAAGATATTACATTACACAAAATATTGCATGACACTTAATATTTTTAATTTTTTTGCGGGGGTTTGGGAAATTACCCACTTACTATATCCAAAAATTCATCGAATGAGTAGATGGAGTTGCCATTAAGAAATTGTTTTAATTTCCTTTTAAATGCTATATGGCTATCTGTCAGACTTTTGATGCTATTAGGTAAGTGACCAAAGACTTTTGTCGCAGTATAATTTACCCCCTTCTGAGCCAAAGTTAGATTTAACATTGAGTAGTGAAGATCATCCTTTCTCCTAGTGTTGTAGCCATGTACATTGGTATTACTTTTGAATTAGTTCGGATTGTTAATAACAAATTTCATAAGTGAATACATATATTGTGAGGCTACAGTGAAGATCCCTAGCTCTTCAAATAAGTGTCTGCAGGATGATCTTGGATGAGCTCCACCAATTATTCTGATTACACGCTTTTGTGCAATGAACACTCTTTTACTCAATGATGGGTTACCCCAGAATATGATGCCATACGAAAGCAGAGAATGAAAATAGGCGTGGTAAGCTAATTTACTGAGATGTATATCGCCAAAATTTGCAATGGCCCTAATAGCACAAGTAGCTGAACTCAAACGTTCCACCAGATGCTCAGTGTATTTTTTCCAGTTCAACACCTCATCAATGTATACACCTAGAAATTTGGAATATTCTACCTTAGCATTTCTGATCTAAGTCTATATTTATTAATGGTGTCATTCCATTTACTGTGTGGAACTGTATATACTGTGTTTTGTTAAAGTTAAATGAGGGCCCATTTGCAGAGAACCACTTAATGATTTTCTGAAAAACATCGTTTACACTTTCACCAGTTGATTCTTGTCTGTTGGGTGTGGTAGCTACACTTGTATCACCGGCAAAAAGTACCAGCTTTGTATCTTCGTGAATATAGAATGACAAGTCATTAATACATATTAAGAACGGCAGTCAACATGGGTGCATAAACCACGCGCCGGCTGCGGAGGCACATATGCACCAATGGTCACTGAACGGTCGCAGAGGAGACACTGTTAGTAGCTCCTTGGCTCACGTGGTCGGTCTGACGCCCAGCAGCCGCTCGTCTATTCGGCCGCGCACACCTCCAGAGCCGTCGTTCACTGTTGCCATCTGCGGCCAGTGGTGCGTCATAGTTGCCTTGGCGCCGATTTTGAATGGGGTCGTTTTGCCCCGTACGATATTCTTTATCCACGGCGGTAAGCGAACAGTTTACAGTCATAAGAATTTCGGAATATTTCAGCAATGATCATGCCTTTTTGGACGTCATATAAATCGCTACGTTTCCACATTCCGACAACGACTGCTCTATTATTCGCGTCTCCCCCACAAGGTTTATATATCCTCCAAGGAAAATGCTGCCATCGGCCATCTGCGAGTGGTAATGCATAGATCCTGGTTTGTGGTTTTAATTAAATTATTGGCGCAGCTTAGAACCGTGTCAAGGATATTTATTTAATTATCCTCCTTTTTCCATTTCGACAATTTGATGATGCCTAAGCACGGCAACTGTGACTATTTTACTTTTATCCTACTGTCCATTAAAGTTGCTACACCAAGAAGAAACGCAGATGATAAACGGGTATTCATTGGACAAAGATATTATACTAGAACTGACTTGTGATTACATTTTCACGCAATTTGGGTGCATAGATGCTGAGAAATCAGTACCCAGAACAACCAACTCTGGCTGTAATAACGGCCTTGGTACACCTGGGCATTGAGTCAAACAGAACTTGGATGGCGTGTACAGGAACAGCTGACCATGTAGCTTCAACACGATACCACAATTCATCAAGAGTAGTGACTAGCATATTGTGACAAGCCAGTTGCTCGGCCACCATTGACCAGACGTTTTCAGTTGGTGAGAGAACTGGAGAATATGTTGGCCAGGGCAGCAGTCGAACATTTTATGTATCCAGAGAGGCCCGTACAGGACCTGCAACATGCGGCCGTGCATTATCCTGCTGAAATGTAGGGTTTCACAGGGATCGAATGAAGGGTGGAGCCACCAGTCGTTAACACACCTGAAATGTAACGTCCACTGTTCAAAGTGCCGTCAAGGCGCACAATAGGTGACTGAGACGTGTAACCAATGGCACCCCATACCATCACGTCGGGTAATAAGCCAGTATGGCGATGACGAATACACGCTTACAACGTGCGTTCACCGCGTTGTCTCCAAACACAGATGCGACCATCATGATGCCATAAAAAAATTACGTTTTCCCATTCGTGCACCCAGGTTCGTCGTTGATTACACCATCACAGGCGCTCCTGTCTGTGATGCAGCGTCAAGGGTAACCGCGGACACGGTCTCCGAGCTGATAGTTCATGCTGCTGCAAACGTCGTCGAACTATTCGTCCAGATGGTTGTTCGCATGCAAACTTCCCCATCTGTTGACTCAGGGATCGAGACGTGGCTGCACGATCCGTTACAGCCATACGGATAAGATGCCAGTCATTTCGACTGCTAGTGATACGAGGCCGTTGGGATCCAGCACGGCGTTCCGTATTACCCTCCTGAAACCACCGATTCCATATTCTGCTAACAGTCATTGGATCTCGACCAACGCGAGCAGCAATGTCGCGATACGATAAACCGCAATCGCGATAGGCTACAATCCGACCTTTATCAAAGTCGGAAACGTGATGGTACGCATTTCTCCTCCTTAGACGAGGCATCACAACAACGTTTCATTAGGCAATGCCGGTCAACTGCTGTTTGTGTATGAGAAATCGGTTGGAAACTTTCCTCATATCAGCACGTTGTAGGTGTCGCCACGGGCGCCAAGCTTGTGTGAATGCTCTGAAAAGCTAATCATCTGCATATCACAGCATCTTCTTCCTGTCGGTAAAATTTCGCGTCCGTAGCACGTCATCTTCGTGGTGTAGCAATTTTAATGGCCAGTAGTGTATAAAACACTCCGTTTCCGCATTCCGATAACGTTTCCACTATTATTCGCGTCTCCCCCACAAGCTTTATATATCCTCCAAGGAAAATTCTGCCACCTGACATCTGCGAGTGGTATTGCATAGTTGCTGGTTCGTGGTTTTAATTAAATTATTGGCGCAGCTTGGAACCGTGTCTTATGAAGTAAGCAGGATACTTATTTAATTACCCTCCTTTTTCCATTTAGACAATATGATGATGCCTAAGCACGGCAAACATGACTATTTTACTTTTAATATAATTTTCGTTCCTTTATCAAGGAGAAAATTTCCACTGATTCCTCATAAATGCCTTGAAAAGCTGCATTTTCTATTGTTTCGCACCGCCATTGAAATAAGATGTTCCAACTGCTGTTGAGATAAATTTCTTCAAAAGTTTTCAGTTTATTTCTCTGTGCAGAATCTGTGGAACGAAGTGTTCTCTGATGTTTGGAACACTCTGCCAATTATTTTGACTGTAAGAAAAGTTTTAAACAAATTTGACTTTAGCAGGTTTGAGTGGTCTCGCGGCCGCTTCCATTTTGTGGAATTCTACATCTAGTATCGCGTATTTCTGTTGTGCTAGTTTCCACCTTTCTATTGATTAAAATGGTCCACTGAGTTATCTGCGCCACTGGTTAGCTTCAGACAAAATAATTGTATTTTATAGAAGAAACTTACTTCTGTTCCTGCTGCGAATAAAAGCAGACGTATTTTTGTAAGAATACTTTATCCATACATAGGAGTGTCATTTTGAGACCAAAGAATTATACCGTCTCAAATAGTTTGATCAAAAGAGTGAGTGTCATTTCGGTGTTTCGGCTTCTTCTTTTAAAATCCGTTAGATTACAACCTCTGTACTGTCAACCGTTCTATGAGTCTTAGGCGATGCGAGAATGCGAAAATTTCACATGCAGTCATCATGAGCGGAGAGGTTCGGTTTGAATAAACTGAAGTCGGAGGATGCTCCCAATACTAGTGGATGCTAATAAGAGTTCAGACATATTATAGGGTCAGAGTCTTTTCAGCCAAATTACAAGCGAGCTGATGTTTGGGCACGTGGGATCCCGATTGAAATACTTGGGAGGGAGTTTCCAGCTGTGTTCGACGTCAACCTGCAGGAGCCACTCACAGACAGCTGGTGGTAGCACTAGCAGTGGAGGATATATGAAGCGTGCTGGGGGGGGGGGGGGGGGGAGTGGAAACTGAGTGATTTATCTGACGTGCGAAAGAGCTTAATCATTGGATTTCAGGCGAAGCGTGGAAGCATTTCCGAAAGGACTAAGACTGTAAACTGTTCGGATGTCGGCGTGTTAAAGCATACCGTGCATGGCGAAATGGCGCTATCTAAAACTGGCGCCGAGGCAGTTATGGTGCACCACAGGTTGTAGGCGACAAGGGTTAACAACGGCTGCAGAGATGTGTACAGACGGATACATATGCAACTGTTGAGAAACTTACTGCCTAGATGAACCAAGGGTCTTCCAAAACCGACTGCTCAACGAACGTTGCTGTGCATGGGCCTCCACAGAAGGCGCGTGGTCAATTTATCCCACGCTGACTGCGGTTCATCGGTGACGAAGTCTGGAATTTACGCGCCAGTAACGCAACTGGACGTCCACTGAGTGGATGAATCACGTTTTGTGCCCCATCGGACAGGTGGCGGTTGGCATACAAGGCGTGAAACATCTGACAACAAACACCCTGCATGCCTTACGGCCTATAGAATGTTTTCGTGGCATTCTCTAGATAATCTCATCATTATGGGAGACACAAAGGATCAACACAAGTATGTATCTATCCTTGGCAACCATGAGCACCCCTACATAACGTTTTTTTTTCCCTCGGCACGATGGCATCTACCAGCAGAACAGTGCATAGTGTCATACAGCTCACATTGCACACGCATGTATCCAAGAGCACCAGGATGAGTTCACTGTACTTCCCTGGCTACCAAACTCCCTGGATTGAAATCCAATCGAGGATCTGTGGGACCTAGATCAGGCTGTTCGCACCTTGTATTCTCAGCCAAAAAACATAGCACAACTTGAAACGGCGTTGGAGCTGACATGGCTCCACATACCTGTCGGTACCTCCCAGAACGTCCCTAGCTCTCTTGTTCAACATCTCACAGCAGTCCGCACAGCAAAAGGTGGTTATATAAGCTTTTGATGAGTGGTCATAATGTGATTGGAGAGTGTATAAACGGAAAAAGTTGCGTTATAGTAAAACTGTGCACTGAACTGAATAACCCGATCCTGAACTTCACTTCTAATGATGGCGTCGACATGTCATTAAACTTCATTTTACTTCATTCTTTTATATTAAATTCATAGCTTATGCGGTTATCTGCGGTTATCCTTTATGCTTTTGTTATATTTTTCTTTTAATTTACAAAGATATGTCACAATCTACTGCTCCATACCCAAATAGCACAGTCTTAAAAATTACCAAACTTTTCGTTGAATAATTTATCCTCAAAGGAAACACACATTTTAACAAGCAAGAAAGATGTGTATGGGTGCTCTCTGTTCAAAATAGGAAGAGGTGATATCATGTATGCCAAGAAATGGTTGAAGTGGCTCTGAACACTATGGGACTTAACATCTGAGGTCATCAGTCGCCTAGGCTTAAACCTAACATCACACACGTCCATGCCCGAGGCAGGATTGGAACCTGCGACCGTAGCAGTCGCGCGGTTCCAGACTGAAGCGCCTAGAACCGCTCGACCACTCCTGTGGCGCATGCCAAGACCGAATACACTATGACCAGTGTCCCCAGGGAGACCGACTGCCCCATCCTGGCATTGCCAGGGCGTGACATGTTAAGGAAAGCGTGGAAGAGGAGCAGAGACGGATGAGGAATCATTCTGGCGAAATACGGAGGTCAAATGAAGAACTCAGGAGACATAAGCACTTTGACAACGGGTAGAGCGTTGTGGACCAATACCTGGGAACAAGCGGCTCAGAAATGAAGAAAGTTATTGAATATTCACGCTCTACCGTCGCGAGCGTGAAAGGTCTCTGTTGGATTCCTTTCTTGTTAATTTCTTAAATCTGTTGCCATTTACTGCATAAATTCCTCTTCTAAATTTACTGTGGTGTTTCTGACTATCTGGGAGGAGACAGAGCAGTGAAACGTGTTACTTTTACACATAAACAAGAACGATCTGTCACACTACTACACTTTAAAACACAGTTTATATGTAATTCATGTCACACAGTCTCATACGGAACCTACATCCGCTTTCTTTTATATACAGTATATGTTAAGATACTGTCATCCCCATTCCCTTCTGTGTGAAAGAATGAATGAGCAAATGTATTTCTAGTTGCATGCTTGATGGTAGCAGACAAGCCTGTCTGCTAGAGAACAGTAGGACCAACGTCGGAACAGGTAGCTACGCTTTCTAGAAGCAAACAGGTTTCTATTCTTAGTATGGTCCTGTCCGTCCCTTGTCATGTTGGTATAGGGAACTGCCTCTCTGGTTACTTCCGTTTGTATTTGTGAAGCACGCTCGGTAGGAGCCCCGCAGGTCAGTCTATCCGTGGCGAGCCTCTGAAGTGGTAAAATCTCCGGCTAAGCGCGTCTCTGCTAAGTCCATAGGACAATGGATTTCTTAAGTTCAGCGTAACTGAAAATTTAATCTCTTTTATTTCAGGTTTAGCTCTAAAATATCTAATGTTATATTAAATTGTAACGCAGTGTGATTCGAGTGTACAGTTCAGAATATCTTCCGGTAGTTGCTTTGTCACTACTTTGTGAGTAAAGTGGAACCACGTGTTGATCAGTAACTCTAACTAAGATCATCAACTTAAATGCGAATGTGCGTCAGATTATAACGTCTCGTCTTGACAATATTTTTCTATATAGCAACTTTTCTTTATGTTCAACCCACGTGGGGTGTACTTTGTGACACCAGTACCACGTGCTTATACAATTGTTTCACCCATCAGATCAATAGTAAGACGATAGTAACCAGTTCGAGGTTTTTCTTTTTTGTAAATTGCTTTTCGATCTAATTTATTTTAATTATCAAAATTATTGTGGAGTTACACTCTTTGGTTAAACCAAGTTGACCACGTGAAGCATGTGGTGTAAGCATCAAAGTAGCTCTCAGCTATTCTTTTCGGGAAGATTTCACAGAGAGTTAGTATGAATTTAGTATACCAGTGTGTGGTAATTACATGACGGACAGGATTGCGCTACGAACTAACTTCTTTGGGTGAAAATTGAATCTGTTGGCTGTGGTTAATTTCCTCTTGCATATGTTTCAACGTTCTTCCTGTGTTATTTTATGAATGAAGTGTTGTATGTAGTCTCCCAATCTTGGCTCCCTATTTGATGTGTTCCGTAAGATTACAAATTCACATTTTCACAATCCTAAATGAGGCACCAGCTTAGTTATGACTCAAGTTTAATATGCTGAAATTTCAATGATCAATGTTAAAATAAATTTCCAAATATAAACTGATTTATTTCTTTTTATTTAAATTACATATATATATATATATATATATATATATATATATATATATATACATATATATCACCGGTTGTCGTATGACTATTAAAATATTATAATTAATGTGTCTGGTTGGGAATTTGATAAGCTAGACAGGATACCTGGTGAAACAGTTGCTCAGTTATGCAAGGTTAACTTCTCCAGACAGCTCACAGCTTTTAAGCCACTTTTATGGTCTTGAACATCAGCACCGCTTTCAGAACAAATTAATGCAACAACGTTACAAGCGTCTGTATAAAGTGGTTGAAGGGCGGTGAATCTAAGAGTAGGCGACAAGGTTCAGGATATCCATGCCTCATTTCAGAACGTAGAGGTTGGTGACTTTCCCAACCTGTAAAGCAGCATAGCTGGTCATCTGTGCTAGGTCTGGCGACAGGGTTCAATGCTGGGGCACGCACAACTGTTCCGGAGAGTTGCTCAGTGCACATTGTTGAGCATGGGGCGCTGCAGCAGACGATTATTCTTACGTCCTCCCATGTTGACCCAACGAGGTCGTCAGATAAGAGAGCACTGGCCACACGATCATCGAGATTCTACATCTACATCTACATGAATTCTCTGCAAATCACATTTAAGTGCCTGGCAGAGGGTCCATCGAACGACATTCACAATTCTCTATTATTCCAATCTCGTATAGTGCGTGGAAAGAATGAACACCTATATCTTTCCGTACGAGCTCTGATTTCCCGTATTCTATCGTGGTGGTCATTCCAACCTATGTAGGTCAGTGTCAACAAAATATTTACGCATTCGGATGAGAAAGTCGGTGATTGGAATTTCGTGAGAAGATTCCGTCGCAACGAAAAACGCCTTTCTTTTAATTACATCCAGCCCAAATCCTGTATCATTTCTGTGACACTCCCTCCCATATTTCGCGATAATACTAAACGTGCTGCCTTTCTTTGAACTTTTTCCATGTATTCCGTCAGTCCTATCTGGTAAGAATCTCACACCGCGCAGCAGCATTCTAAAACAGGACGGTCAAGCGTAGTGTAGGCAGTCTCCTTAGTAGGTCTGTTACATTTTCTAAGTGTCCTGCCAATAAAGCACAATCTTTGGTTAGCCTTCGCCACAACATTTTCAATGTGTTCCTTCCAATTTAAGTTATTCGTAATTGTAGTACCTAGGTATTTAGTTGAATTTACGGCTTTTATATTAGTTTACCAAGTTCCTTTTAGCAATCATGTGGATGACCTCACACGTACCATTATTTAGGATCAGCTGCCACTTTTCGCACCATTCAGATATCTTTCATAAATCGTTTTGCAGTTTGTTTTCATCTTCTGATGACTTTATTAGTCGATAAACGACAGCGTCCTCTGCAAACAACCGAAGACGTCTGCTCAGCTTGTCTTCCAAATCGTTTATATAGATAAGGAACAGCAAAGGGCCTATAACACTTCCTTGGGGAACGCCAGAAATCACTTCTGTTTTACTCGATGACTTTCCGTCAATTACTACGAACTGTCATCTCTCTGACAGGAAATCACAAATCCAGTCACAAAACTGAGACGATATTCCATAAGCACGCAATTGCACTACGAGCCGCTTGTTTGGTACAGTGTCAAAAGCCTTCCGGAAATCCATAAATGCGGAATCGATCTTAAAGCCCTTGTCAATAGCACTCAACACTTCATGTGAATAAAGAGCTAGTTGTGTTTCACAGGAACGATGTTTTCAAAACCCATGTTGACTGTGTGTCAATAGACAGTTTTCTTCGAGGTAATTCATAAGGTTCGCACACAATATATGTTCCAAAAGATTAGACCGTGGATAATTGAAAATGTGTCGCCTTGTCGGTCAATCACTTTTCTTGTTATACCAATTCGATCGTCATGGCCCAGTGAAACGTGCAAACAATTAAACATGCCTTTTCCATCCAGTTCTAGGTTGATTATGTAATTAGAGGGAGATAATGGTGTGCATACCTTGGCATATTTAACGACAGTAACTGGACATCCTGCGCTCTTTTGATGTTCGTTTCCTTTCATTTAATGTGGTACTGGGATGGCTCGTTTTCAGGGCGATTTTTGAGTGCGTGGGAAAGCACAGCGTGTTGGATTTGAGACAGATTGGTCATAAAGGGCTACGAAAAAAGCTAATCTTTGCTGTCAGCGCAACCTGGATTGCTGTGATCGGGCATTTCTTGATCCACACTCGCAGACATCTGTACGATCTCCTGTCTCAGGTCGACCATTGCTGTACTAACTGTTTGAAATTATTGATTAACCAGTAGGTTTACGTGACTGTTTTGTTTAGGATCAACGAATTTGGGATTCTTGCCCTGATTGATATGAGCATTAGGAGGGCATACTTTTATCATTCAGTCGAGTAACTCTGCGAATAGATGCCTATACACCAACTAGAATTTATATAATATAGAGTTTGTAAACTATTCCACAGTATTTCATAATCTGTCGATACGAAAATGTTTGTTGAATAAATTAACTGAAAGGATGTTTCCGTTCCATATCTTCCATTCAAATTAAAACATTGTTTGTGAACATCTCCACTTTAGAATTTACAGCTACGGTCTTTAAAAATCGCGTTATCCGTTAAAGTTGAGTACATTAAAATTTATAGCAATAGCTGTAAAGGCATGGCTGGTTCACAGTTAGTTTTCTCGGCGTGAGTAACTTTATACCCAGGGACTTTCACATCGATACGTTATCATCCAGCTGCACAGCTGCTCGAAACATGCACTGTGCTACGGACGCAAGCAGGTGGGGGCAGTGTAACGCAATGATAGACAATCATCTGGGCTTCCAGGAGACTGGAAGGCATCTTGATAGCTGTGAATATTATTGCAGACCACAGGCATATCGTTAAGTTTGATGACTTCCCCTAAGGCTAACGATCTATCTAACAACGCCAGAACCGTTTGAGGAGCATACTGTCAACTCATGTAGATGCCTTAGCCACCTAATCGCCTGATCTGAATCCAATGGGACACTTAAGGGACGCTATTGGGCTCCAGTTTGTGTCCACAAGTCATCCACAAACCATCCAACTGCAATTCGCATGATTTGAAGGACCTGCCCGTTGACCCTACCGAGGACTTATCGAATGCACTCCATGTGGCATCTCTGCTACACTGAGTTCCAAAGGTGGACCAGTGCGTTATTAAGCAGATGGTCATACTGGTGTGGCTAATGTATCTTATTTCAACTTTTAAGGCCTAATTTATACATAAGAGGAGAACAAGCACAGACATTGTTGTGGGAAACTAGAACTGGTCCACTGACTTGCAACTTGTGCCCGCTTCCAGAGTGTCATTTTCTGTACAGTGTCGTGCTGGAGCAGTGAGAGAACGGACATGTGACTTCCCCTAGCGTCGCCGTGCCCGAGCTGGTCGCAAGCACCTACGGTGTTCCATGGAGTTAGCGGCAGCAAGTGGAACAAGCAATACCTTCCGGAGGCCAGTGCCGCCGTGGTGCTGGGAACGGTAGCGATGGAGAAGTCTGTGGCGCGTCGACACAGCCCAGATTGGTGCGACAGCAAGGTGACTGTAAGAGTGCATTTATGCTGCTGGTACCTTATAGCTCGATACTGGCGTATCGTATCTCACTGCTATAACCCGTTCACCATAAGAATAAACTTGATACAAATACTGCAGTGTGTACTGTTCCGCGTTTGCTGGAACCTCATTGGATTTCACTTTCACGTGGGATTGCAGCCAAGCTGTCTCCAAGACTGTCAAGTACGCTAATAAGGGTACATTTTGTAGTGTGCGTCACGCACACCGACTTAGCGATAATACGGGACAACAGCTTCACCGGCGCATTTAACTTGGACAGCACTGGCGGGTCAGCTGCTACAGCTGGCCTGCAGTGACGTGGCCAGCTGCAGTTCACACGTAAAAAGAGACGAGCAGAGGAGCAATACAGCTTCGAATGTCATTTAACTTTTAATCAGAATGTAATAATAAACTGAAAAAAATGAAATGATCGTATGGCATTGTTGGCAAATCCCCCACAATACGCTCCTTAGACGACTAAACGAAAGCTGCAACTCGCTATCCTTTTTAGCTAACTTTCTATTGTAATTTAAAACAAGAATGATGAAAATTCCTGACATAACGACAGGGTAATTTTTCTGCATAAGCTGAGTGCAACGTAAGAGAGAATTGAAATATTTCACCGTATATTTAAATATTGAAGCCACTGAAGGCATCACTTACAGTCAGTCGTCATCTCTTAGCTCTTTCCTTATCCGAATCCGAGAAATACATTTCAGTTCTGGAAGAGTCACTTGCTACGGTGATAACGCGCCTGTCAACAACAAAATCCACGAAGCCAAACAGGCGCAGCATTTTCTCTGCTTCATTAATGACGAGCCGTTCTACATCCCGCCAGCGTTCGGCAGCGACGTGAAAACGCTGCGTGCATTAGTGCCAGTACGTTTGGTAGCTTAGCAGTCTTGTTACTTATCGGGCCAAATCCCGCAGCATGGCTCCAGGTTACTTCCCTTGGGTTAATGTTGTGATGGTACAGTAGCAAAAGTAAAAATGCAGCATTTGTTTGATGTGATCGATGCTGTGAAAATGACTGTTTTTCATGTTTCTACGACACTTATCTACCTCTGTGGTATAAAAAGATGGACACAGTCCAAATAAAGAGGATTTGTTTTTTCATTTGTGCCTTAAAAATCAAATTATTTTTTCTTAATTTAAATAATTTTTGAACAGTTTTCCATAAAACGGCGATAATTAAGAATTTGTATTTGAAATAGAAACAGGAATTTTGCGTCCAATATGTAACTAGAAACAAGGCGACGTGCCTTATTCGTAGAAATATGATGATGTGTTTTATAATCGAGCTGCTCGGGGGAACAAAATGGTAAGCGCCATAATCACAGTTTCGAGATACAGCGCTTCTAAAGTTTCAATTGATCTGCAAATCTGAATTATTTTTTTTTTGAACAGTCCTTTTATTCTGTAGTGATTCTAACATCTATCTTCTACTATACAGACATAAATGAAACTCAGAACTGACTAAAACAAATGAAATATACAAAAATTATTACATTACCGTACACCATTAACAACACATAGTGATAGAACATTACATATTAAATTTTACAGTAAGTCTTCAACATTTCACTGAAACTGCAAAATCATTCATCACTCTCATTACTAATGTCTTTTTCATCTAAAACTGTTGGTTTTAGTGACAGGAAAAATCCATTGTGGACAGGTGATATGTAATTTAGGAGCGACGGGTCGTCAGCAATTTCCTTCTTTTCAATAAGCCTTGGCCCATTGTATTTAAGTCGAAGCGTAGGAACTGGTCCTTAACTTCCACGTATCCTGAAGTTTATTTCATGCCAAATGTCATGACAAAATGCCTCGCTGATGAATAAAGATTATGGATATTCGGAGGTCACCTTCCACCTACATATTTTCCATAGGTTGACATCTCGATCATCAACTGCCTTCTTTCTGAAGACAAACGCTTCTTTAGAGTGTCGTATTTGATAGAAATCCTCTCTTTTTCATATTGCATACAAGCCGACTTCTTGATGATCTCGCACCACCGATCTGGACTGTACTCTGTGTCACTTACCATTATGTTTCCGCAACAGACGGACAGTGGCGCTTACCATTAAGCTGCTCCCTGACATCTGTTGAATGAATTTGGAACTGCTAGTAAGTTTACTGCATTGTGCATCCCACAGGTGGTGTTATTAGCCATCTACCGCAAAATACACGGCGATGGCGCTTACCATTGTGTTCCCCCGAGCAGCTCAATTACGAGATGTAGGTATTTCTAATTGAACGAGACAAAAAATGGTACTGGAGAGGTTTGAATCGACGTACGAATAACGGCATTTAGTTCACACCGCATCACTCTGCGTACTGCGCTTCACGTTCAATGTGCATTTGTGTATCAACTTCATTACATAAAACGCTGGAAAAACCTCAAAGCCGATTACTTCGGTAAATTTATGGCTCTGAGCACTTTGAGACTTAACTGCTGTGGTCATCAGTCCCCTAGAACTTATAACTACTTAAACCTAACTAACCTAAGGACAACACACACATCCATGCCTGAGGCAGGATTCGAACCTGCGACCGTAGCGGTTGTGCGGTTCCAGACTGTAGCGCCTAGAACCGCTCGGCCACTTTGGCCAGCAGTAAATCTATGAAAAATATTAAGAACAGCCTATATCTCATCACTTTTTAATCGTGTTCCACACTCGTAGTTCACTAAGGATCAAAAAGCAGAGTCAGGCATTTTGATACTACGAATTAACAACACCACAATCAGATCACAACGCTGCAGAAGCTGTGACTGTACACAGTTCTTGAAATAAAAACTACGTAGCTAAAGCGTGATTAAGAAAAACGTTGATGGCTGTTAATATATTTGATTATCTTTAAGTTTCATTTAACGTAACTTAGTAATAAGATATCTAATACGTAAGTACGACCTACTTCCAAGAGCATAATAACACCGGTGTACGTGTGATACGGCTTCTGGCCAATCATCGCGTTTGTGTTTGTTTACATCAGGTTTATTCTTATGATGAACGGATTATAGCCGCTAGCGTTGTCACATTTACGCTGCAGTTTCGCTGCTCGGTGCCCACCGCGAGTAATTACCCTGCAGCTGTTCTCATATCGAGCAGAGTGCTAGCTGTGTTAAACGCAGCACTACTGCAGTGACCTTGGAACAGCCGTTTGTGACTCTAGTTGCAGAACATATGGCAATGTTCGCAGAACGAAACACAAGTCAGCTTGATATCACCGCCTGGTGAGGATCGTAGCGAGCAGGTGGGTGAGTCATGTTAAATAGACCCTTAAGGCGCAGGGGGCTTGATTCGTCATCGCCGGGCGATGCCGGCAACCAGCGAGCAGAAAGGTGGTAGCACAAACGCACCCGAAGGGCGGACTGCGCCTGAAGGTGTAGGTAGTCCCTGCAAGGAGACCAACGGGCGAATTCTGAGCAGTGCGGAGGGCGAGGGCCTCGAGAACCTGGTGTACTGCAGCTCAGTCAGCTGGACGTCACTACGGTCTGTACGGGGTGTGGTAGCTGTGCGGACACAATGTAGACGGTTCTTTCTTTCGCCAGACGGTCATCGGTCCCAGTTGAGGTGAAAAAAGAGGCTTCATATCAAGAAAAGCAATACCCGAGTGATTTTGCAGCTGATGGTTGCACGATGACCGTTTTATGGTTGACACAGTGTACTGTGTGTGTATATGAGTGGTGTACTGAGTGTTTTTGTAAGCAACAAATTCTGCACAAATTCCATGCTCGACATGTGGTAAGTTGCGATTTCTTATTTATAGCACAAAGAGGTGCAGCTGTGTATGCTGTCAGCAAGAACAGTTCTACGATACGTTGGAAGCTCAAGAAGTGAATTAAAATTTGTGCTGCGGCCGGGACTCGAGCCCAAGTCGTTTTGCTTATGATGCAGATATGCTAACCATTACACCACCACACCCAAGTCAAAGACCCTCGAAAACAGAAATTCCAATTCACACCTCCCCTTATATTGTCACTATTTCCAGGGCTCTCTGTGATTCGAATATGTTGACCATAATGATGTGGTGGTATGTTGTTGTGGTCTTCAATCCTGAGACTGGTTTTGATGCAGCTCTCCATGCTACCCTATCCTGGGTAAGCTTATTCATCTCCCAGTACTTACTGCAACTTACGTCTTTCTGAATCTGCTTAGTGTAATCATCTCTTGGACTCCCTCTACGATTTTAACCCTCCACGCTGCCCTCCAACGTCAAATTTATGATCCCTTGACGCCTCAGGACATGTCCTAGCAACCGATCCCTTCTTCTAGTCAAGTTGTGCCACAAACTTCTCTTCTCCCCAATCCTATTCAATACCTCCTCATTAGTTACGTGATCTACCCACCTAATCTTCAACATTTTTCTGTAGCACCACATTTCGAAAGCTTCTATTCTCTTCTTGTCCACACTATTTATCATCCATGTTTCACATCCATACATGGCTACACTTCATACAAATACTTTCAGAAACGACTTCCTGACACTTAAATCTATACTCTATGTTAACAAATTTCCTCTTCTTCAGAAACACTTTCCTTGCCATTGCTAGACTACAGTTTATATCTTCTCTACTTGGACCATCATCAGTTATTTTGCTCCCCAAATAGCACAACTCCTTTACTACTTTAAGTGTCTCATTTCCTAATCTAATTCCCTCAGAATCACACGACTTACTTCCACTAGATTCCATTATCCTCGTTTTCCTTCTGTTGATGTTCATCTTATATTCTCCTTTCAAGACACTTTCCATTCCGTTCAACTGCTCTTCCAAGTTCTTTGCTGTCTCTGACAGAATTACAATGTCATCGGCGAACCTCAAAGTTTTTATTTCTTCTCCATGGATTTTAATACCTACTGCGAATTTTTCTTTTGTTTCCTTTACTGCTTGCTCAATATATAGATCAAATAACATCGGAGAGAGGCTACAACCCTGTCTCACTCCCTACCCAACCACTGCCTCCCTTTCATGCCCCTCGACTCTTATAGCTGTCATCTGGTTTCTGTACTAATTGTAAATAGCCTTTTGCTCCCTATATTTCACCCCTGTCGCCTTTAGAATTTGAGAGAGAGTATTCCAGTCAACATTGTCAAAAGCCTACAAATGCTAGAAACGTAGGTTTGCCTTTCCTTAATCTTTCTTCTAAGATAAGTCGTAAGGTCAGTATTGCCTCACGTGTTCCAACGTTTCTACGGAATCCAAACTGATCTTCCCCGAGGTCGGCTTCTACCACTTTTTCCATTCGTCTGTAAATAATTCGCGTTAGTATTTTGCAGCTGTGACTTATTAAACGAACAGTTCGTTAATTTTCTCATCTGTCAACACCTGCTTTCTTTGGTATTGGAATTATTATATTCTTCTTGAAGTCTGATTCTGTTTCGCCTGTCTCATACATCTTGCTCACCAGATTTTAGAGTTTAGTCAGGACTGGCTCTCCAAGGCTGTCAGTAGATCTAATGGCATGTTGTCTACTCCCGGACCCTTGTTTCGACTCAGGTCTTTCAGTGCTCTGTCACACTCTTCACACAGTATCGTATCTCCCATTTCATCTTCATATACATCCTCTTCCATTTCCATAATATTGTCCTCAAGTACATCGCCCTTTTATAGACCCTCTATATATTCCTTCCACTTTTCTGCTTTCCCTTCTTTGCTTAGAACTGAGAGTCCATCTGAGTTATTGATATTCATACAAGTGGTTCTCTCCTCTCCAAAGGTCTCTTTAATTTTTCTGTAGGCAATATCTATCGTACCCCTAGTGGGATAAGTTCTCTACATCCTTGCATTTGTCCTCTAGCCATTCCTGCTTAGCCATTTTACACTTCCTGTCGATCTCATTTTTGAGACGTTTGTATTCCTTTTTGCCTGCTTCATTTACTGCATTTTTATGTTTTCTCTTTTCATCAATTAAATTCAATATTTCTTCTGTTACCCAAGGATGTCTGCTAGCCCTCGTCTTTTTAGCTACTTGATCCTCTGCTGCCTTCACTACTTCCTTCCCTACTTCATCCCTCAGAGCTACCCATCCTTCTTCTACTGTAGTTCTTTCCCCCATTCGTGTTAGTTGTTCCCTTATGCTCTTCCTGAAACTCTTTACAACCTCTGGTTTGGTCTGTTTATCCAGGTCCCGTCTCTTTAAATTCCCATCTTTTTGCAGTTTCTTCAGTTTTAATCTAGAGTTCATAACTAATAGATTGTGGTCAGAGTCCACATCTGCCCCTGGAAATGTCTTACAATTTAAAATCTGGTTCCTAAATCTCTGTCTGACCATTATATAATCTATCTGATACCTACTTGTATCTCCAGGATTCTTCCATGTATACAACCTTCTTTCATGATTCTTAAACCAAGTGTTAGCTATGATTTAGTTATGCTCTGCGCAAAATTCTACCAGGCGGCTTCCTCTTTCATTTCTTAACCACAATCGATATTCACCTACAATGTTTCCTTCTCTCTTTTCCCACGCTCGAATTCCAGTCACCCATGACTATTAAATTTTCATCTCCCTCCATTACCTGAATAATTTCTTTTACCTCATCATACATTTCAGCAATTTCTTCATCATCTGCAGAGCTAGTTTGCATATAAACATGTACTACTTAGTAGGCGTGGGCTTCGTGTCTATCTTGGCCACAATAATGCGTTCACTATGCTGTTTGTAGTAGCTTACGCGCACTCCTATTTTTTTATTCATTATTAAACCTACTCCTTGCATTACCCCTATTTGATTTTGTATTTATGATCCTGTATTCGCCTGACCAAAACTCTTGTTTCTCCTGCCACCGAACTTCACTAATTCCCACTATATCTAACTTTAACCTATCCATTTCCGTTTTTAAATTTTCTAACCTACCAGGCCGATTAAGGGATCTGACATTCGACGCTCCGATCCGCAGAACGTCAGTTTTCTCTCTCGTGATAACAACGTCCTCTTGAGTAGTCCCCGCCCGGAGATCCGAAAGGGGGACTATTTTACCTCCGGAATATTTTTACTCAAGAGGACGCCATCATCATGTAATCATAAAGTAAAGCTGCATGCCCTCGGAAAAAATTACTGCTGTAGTTTCCCCTTGCTTTCAGCCGTTCGCAGTACCAGAACAGCAAGGCCGTTTTATTTAGTGTTAGAAGGCCAGATCAGTCAATCATCCTGCAACTACTGAAAAGGCTGCTGCCCCTCTTCAGGAACCACACGTTTGTCTGGCCTCTCAACAGATACCCCTCCGTTGTGGTTGTACCTACGGTACGGCCATCTGTATCGCTGAGGCACGCAAGCCTCCCCACCAACGGCAAGATCCATGGTTCATGGGGGAAGTGTGGTCGTATAATGATCAGCATATCTGCAAGCAAGAAGACCCGGGTTTGAGTCCCGGCCGCAGCACAAATTTTAATTAGCTTCTTCAGCTTCCAACGTTATCGCAGAGACTTAAATGTCTCAGGGAAAATTTAATTTAAGAACAGCTCTAAGTGTTAACTACATGCTGAAGGCATGGTCAATTGCATTACTCCAAAAGTGTTTTGATAAATTACCTTGAATGTGACATCTCAAAATACATATTGATAGTTGTTCTATGTGAACAACTAGTGTTTTTATTATTGTACAATACTTTGTTAAAATATATGCGAAGGTAATTGGATAGAGCCTTGTTTTTAGGTTTTTGTGGTAGCCATCTGGTAGTAGTAAACCAAAGCATAGTTCTATGTTATAATCCCAGTTTGAGAGTTGTTTGCCATCCCACGTTTTACATTTGAAGTTGTCTCGGTTATTCTTTCTGGTTATCGCAGAGGGTGAAGCACTGTAAATCATAAATGTTGTTGATCAGTTAAGTAAGGGCAAAGGTATAATTATATATTTGAGTCAGATTGTGTGGAGCCCTGTATAGGATCTTTACAATCTACAGAATTTTTTATTTTTTTTGTGAAGGGTATCTCCATTCTGTTGATGACATTGTACAAAAAAGGTGTAAGAAATAGGTGTCTATGTGAAAGGTGGATAAATGAGTTGAACGGCCTCTGTATTTGTGTCAAGGAACTCAGAAACTGAAGATAATTATTACTATATAACAGCTCAATTACTCCAACTACTATAGCATCAAACTGGCTCGGTGACCCAGTGGTAAAAACCAAAGTTTCGAGTCCCAAATAATCTTATAATTTATATGTTTCACCTACCACTCCCTTGTAACGGGCTGGTTTAATCAGTTCTAGATCGAAACATGGCAACGGCATACCACTTCCAAAAGAAGCGTGTCTAAAACACTGTGATGTTTAGTTCTGTGGTATCCGGTCGGCCGCACTTCCAATTACGCCCGCCGCCATTTACGCCGCCGCGTTTGCTACTGCCCAAGGCGCGGGGACACTGCCACGACCAATTACGCCGCTGCCCATGAGGTACAAGCACCGCTCTCGGGAGCTTCAGCGCGGGTGTTCTTAAGTTCTAATTTTCATTCACTGTGCCCATTTTCTGTCTCTGGCAGTTGAATAACATTTACAGGCTTTCAGTGGCCAGGGGACGACATCTTGCAGACAGACATTGTATTGAGGAGTAACAGATTTATAAATCTTTTGTATCTGTATATATTTCTACATTCAAATCTACTGTTAGCAACTGACGCTGCAACTCATTTTTACTATTCGATATCAGATGTAGAATAAATTAACATCTAAATTCTCTGTCCATGAACCCATCCGTTCCTCGCTCCTGTATCCAAAAAGAACCACACACTTTGCAAAGGAAGCCATAACAACACCAACCCTCGAGCTCATGACAGCTCTGTCTAGGATTAGTTTAGCTGATTTTCTAAGCAAGAAAAAAATAAGGAAACACAATTGACAACCAAAGAAATGATGACCTATATTAAGCAACAAGAATGTAACGAAAGCCAACTGGAGTAATTAGGGATGAAAACATTCCTGATTACACAAGTTGACAGCATGTAACAGTAATGAAGCTGACGTATACTTAAATAATATTCGCAAGGAATATTCTCCCCATTATATTTGACAGCGTAGCTATTGATGTAGATTTCGTTTTATAGTTTCTGCTGTGAAACACCACATTTAATAAGTGCAGTTAATATGTTTTTTTTGGGAAGGAAAGAGCGATTACTCACATAGACGAGGTATTCCATTGCGCTGCCCTTCTGCGCCGCCCAGTGCGCCTTCTTAGTTGATATATCTTTGAGGTCAGTGATCTGCAGGGTGAAGCGCGACAGCGTCAGGAAAGCTGTGAGGTTGGCCGTGTAGAAGGAGGTCAGCAGTGTGATGAAAATCCACCAAGTGGCGAACAGCAGCCGAGATGAGTCTGTAACAAGGTCACGGGCAGCTCTAGGGGTAATCATCCTAACTTTCCTCCGGTTTGATTACTAAATTAAACGCAGTATCAAACAAGATGCACACTGTCTGACCAGAAGTATCCGGAAACGAGTATATAATGCGCAACTGACTGACAGATGCCTCAAGAAGTGGGCCCGCCAGTGTAAAAGGTTTTGGGGAGTGGAGTGGAGTGGAGTGCTGTGTTGCCGGTAGAGAGCATTAAATACTTCAAAACCTAATAATTGGCAAGCAATGCTGTACATCCGGAATTAAGTCATGAGATGTTCAATTGACTCTTTTATTAGAACATGTTACGCGTTTCGGGATTATACCCATCTTCAGACATCACAAACTTCAACTCCTTCCTAACCAACCTGGCGTACAGCCTTGACAACTCAAAGAAAGTGTCGAATAAAGATGTCTTCATGGAATAATAATTTTCAGTCATAACCACCCATATCGGTTCTTACTGTAATAAACATTTTCATATCACCATATTCAAGCTGTTTAATGGTTTTATGTTTTTCAGGTAGATGTATTGGAAATTTTACTCACATTGTTTGCAGGCAAACTGATAGAGTGCTCATTGTGTCGTGTCGTTTAAATATTTACCCTCGACAAGTCGAACCTGTCGATCTGGTTTTTAAGAAATCCAAACGAATATTTATTACCACTTTCTACATGGAACTCTTAACTGTATTTTCACGGTCAACGAGCCTTCAAACAGCGACGGCGCTCAATAGCTACGAGGGGCGTTTGAAAAGTCCGTGCAAAGTAGGAGAGATGGCTCTACCAGCGAGTATCGAGGTCATGTTTAGTTAGTAGCATCTTTGGAAAGAACGCACACCAAGTTTCAGCCATATTGGTCTATTTCTTTGTGTTTGGCATTCGTGTGAATCAAGGAAGTCGAATGATTGTCAAAAAAAAAAAAAAAAAATGGCCGAAAAAGAATTTCGTGTGGTGATTAAACATTATGAAAGGCAAAACACATCAGGAGACTAAAGAGAAGCTTGATAAACATTACGGTGATTCTGCACCTTCAATTAGAACAGTTTATAAGTGGTTTCAAAAATTTCGGAGTGGCCATTAGGGCACAAGTGATGCTGAACATTCTGGACGCCCTGGTGAGATTACGACACCAGAAATCATTGATAAAATCCATGATATGGTGATGGATGACAGAAGCGTTAAGGTATGTGAGATTGCTAGTGCTGCGGACATCTCAAATGAACGGGTACATAATATTTTGCATAAACGTTTGGACATGAGAAAGCTATCCGCAAGATGGGTTCCGCGATGCTCACACATGACCAAAAACGGAATCGTGGGAAGTGTTGCAAGGATGGTTTGCAGCTGTTCAGTAAGAATCCGCAGGACTTTAAGCATCGTTTTGTCACTGATGACGAAACATGGATAGATTACTATACTCCCGAAACCAAACAACAATCGAAACAATGGGTTACCAAGGAAGAATCTGCACCAAAAAGGCGAAGACCATTCCTTCGGCCTGAAAGGTTATAGCGTCTGTCTTTTAGGGTTCGCAAGTGATAATCCTCATCGACTATCTGGAAAAGGGTAAAACTATTACAGGTGCATATTATTCATCGTTATTGGACCGTTTGAAAACTGATCTGCAAGAAAAACACCGGCGATTGGACCGCAAAAAAAAACCCTTTTCCATCACAACAATGCGCCAGCACATACCTCAGCAGTTGTGGTCGCAAAATTAATAGAAATAGGATTCCAACTCGTTTCACATACCCCCTATTCTCCAGACCAGACTGCCTTGGACTACTGTTCCCCAATTTGAAGAAATGGCTGGTGGGACAACGATTTTATTCAAACGAGGAGGTGACTGCAGCAATTAATAGCTATTTTGCCGACTTGGACAATTCCTGTTATTCGAAAGGGATCAACAAATTTAATATCGTCGGACGAAGTGTATAAGTCTAAAAGAAGACTGCCGAAAAATGAAAAAGGTTTACCCCAAACACGTAAGTAGTTTTTATTTTTGCGCGGACTCCAACACCCCTCGTACCAAGGACTGCCAAGGACTGGTACATCGGAAGAATAGAACAGCGATGGCTTACAGGTTTAAAGGTAACAATAATTCAATATTATAAAAACATTAGCTGTGTATGGATATGTGTAAAATTTCTAACCACATCGTGCCATCACATTTGTAATGTCTTTCCCGGGGCAAACCCATGCTCATACACAGCTTATCTATCATTAATTTAAATATTCGTGTCTTTTTATCTGCCAGTAAGGAAAGATTCGTTATAACGTCCATCGTCAACAGCCGACACTCGACGTTAGTTGTTTATTGTACGAATAAGATTAACATCGAATTAATAAGGCCTCGTTCACCTCGTGAGTTAAACGTCTTTGTATTAATTTGGAAACATGAGAAAAGAAATATCCGTTGCTAGCACGTGTCAATAACAATTCGTTCAAGGCGAAATGTGTGATTAATAAATTTTAGTCACAGTTCTCAAAGGTAATTACGGCGTTTAAGAGATTAGCCTCATGCTAGAATGAGGTATGTTAGTGTTCAATGTTTAACATCTCGAAAGTTTTGTAAGTATTTAAATAAGTTCTGTAGATTTACATTCGTAGTTATTAAAACGGGGGTAAGTTGGCAACCCTAGTTACGTGTCCCTGAATATCTCTCTTTTATTCATAGAGAAGAAGACTGGAAATATTTTATCAGATGCCCGCACTACATCATCGCATGTTTCCGGAGAGAGGTCGTGTTTGACGAGTGCTCCGTACACAGTGCAGAAATATAAGCGTCGTTCCGTGTACTTACGCCTGCCATCGATTTTCTGGGTCAATTTGAGGACGAAACGGGGCTGCTGTAGGTCGCACTTAAAACAAGTTTCTTCGGAAACAGTTGTTCTAGTTTAACTGCGACGCTTGGTAATGATTTGCAAACATACACAGGGAACTCACTGAAAGGAGGTTCTCGGCTTAGAGACCATTCAAGCATTCAGCAAACAACTGATTTTATTGTTTCGAGTTACTTTTCATAGAAGCGATTCGTACTGCATACCGAAGTAGAGCTTACACGTGAACAAAAATAGAGAATAAAAACGGATGTCCTGTGTTCTGGACTGAACAACGAGCAAAACAATAACATCAATGTAATAATAGCAGGTCCGTTAGAGAATATTTTTCCATAAAAGAGACTTATTATTTGGCGCCTCTCCCCCTTTTTCCCTAGTATACTTTCAACGGCGTCAGTTTCCGCTACTGATTGTGGTACGCCTGTGTCTGACGACTCTGAGCTTGGTGTCCCAAGCTGCTACTGGTATTTGTAATACGTCAAGGACAGCAATCATACACGAAATTCGCCAATACCAGCCCTCGACTCTCAATAAATATGTGCTTCCTGGATGGGAATATAAGCATAGTACTAGTGCAGGTTGTGAAACAAGGATGACGACATATGGAAGTTAGGGTCTGACCGAGATTCACGCACAGGTAGCCGAAGCGTTTAAGGCGACCGCTCGTGTAAAACAGAAAATCCGGGTTTGAGTCCTGGTTCGACACAAGTTTTCATTGTCGTCATTATAAAATACAGCCGAAGGTGGTTCATATTCGCAACTGCCAATGCGTTTCCCCTCTCAGCTTAGTACCCCAAGCTGCGGTTTGTGTCACTTGGGCCTTAGACAGGCCCTGGACATTAGGTTCCACAATAAGTCCATTTAGATATGATTAAGCAAACGGAACAATATCTACTGGCGAAAAACTGTATAACATAAACTTTGAACTGCAATCTATGCAGACTGGTAGATACGCTCGAACACACATTCGTATGCATAAATCAGGTGAAAATTTGAAGCTAGTCTACAGTCTAAGTCAACAAATTAAGCCATTAACATAAAATTTGTAAAGCCTATAGTCAGAGAGCAAACTGTTTCCAGAAGCAAAAATCAACAGTAGCCTTCGTGATGAAAAGGTGAAAAACAGCCAAATGTCTTGCAGTATACAAGGTAACGTTCAATATTTTAAACAATAGTTACATATGGCTTGTAGATCCGCTGCATAAAAGCAAAGAACACATCATCCACACAGAAATTACAGAGGGAGAAATGATCATCACGATAAAATAAGAGAAATCAGAGCAGATTTAAGTGCTCGTTTTTTCCGCGCGCCGTTCGAAAGTGGAACGGTGAAGAAAAAGGTTGGAGATGGTTGGATGAACCCTCTGCAAGGCACTTAATGTGAATTGCAGAGTAATCACGTAAATGAAGATCCGTGGCCCGACAGAGACTCGATCCCTCTGTGTTTCCAGGCACCAGCTTTACCGCTAGACCACCAGACCCGCATGTATGTACATAGTTCATCTGCAGGTTTTGATTAGTTTGAAAGTATCAAAATGTTTGATATAAATTAGTTGCATCGTCGAGCGACCATAGACCTCAGTATTTGATACAAACTCCAATATGATGTCTATCAAAAATGGCTCTGAGCACTATGGGACTTAACTTCTAAGGTCATCAGTCCCCTAGAACTTAGAACTATTTAAACCTAACTAACTTTAGGACATCACACACATCTATGCCCCCAGCAGGATTAGAACCTGCGACCGTAGCGGTCCTACAGTTCCAGACTGTAGCGCCTAGAACCGCACGGCCACAACGGCCGGCCTTGATGTCTCTACCCGTTCCTGCGAAAAAGGGATCTTAACAGACGGCAGACAGATGGATAACAAATGGCAAAAAAATTTTAATGTGATATAATTGTTTTAACTATTTTCAGATTTTTCCGTTACTACTCCAGTAAAATATTGCTCCTTGCCAAATTTTAAGATTCTTGCTCAACGGTAAGTATCCTGTGGATTTTGAGGAGTGAGCATCTTTCGACTGCATTTATTTAGAAGCTTAAATTTATCATACCGAACAGGGGCCATAGACCTTAGTATACGACATCAATGTCAACTTGATATATGTACCCATTCTGAGAAAGAAGGGGTTTTAACAGTCGGACAGGCAGATAGATGGGAAACAAAGTGATCCTACAAGAATTCCGTTTTTACCGACTGAGTACGAAACCCTAAAAAAAGAGAGTAGGACTATAAATAATGTGTTAATTATTGTTAAAACTGGACATGTAAACATACCATGTAAACTGACGCGTTCCACAACATTTCTATAAAAGATTCGTTCAAATGATGTATGGAACGTGTAACTAACTAACCTAAATCTTGATCACTATATAGAGGATTTGAACCTCCTTTCTCCAGCCTTTTCGTAACTTTTTTTGTATCTCCATTTCAGCCGCACCTTTCATTCTCCAAATTTAGTGCTTAGTCCATATCCATAATTCGTAGGTACACATTTCATTCTTACCTGTAAGACATAAGCGAGGAGACAAAAGAAAAATCTGTAGTAGTAATTAAATTTCAGGGGAATAAATAAATACTTTGAGGTTTGCCAATGACACTGTAATTCTACCAGAGGCGGCAAAGGACTTCGAAGAGCAGCTGAATGAAATGGACAGTGTCTTAAAAGGAAGATATAACAAAAGCAAAACAAAGATAATGGAAAGTGGTCGAATTGAATCATGTGATGCTGAGAGAATTAGTGTAGAATACGAAACACATAATGTAGTACGTAAGTTTTGTTATTGGGCAGCAAAATAACTGATGATGACCGAAGTCGAGAGGATATAAAATGTAGAGTGGCGATGGCAAAACAAGAACTCTGAAGAAAAGAAATTTGTTAACACTGAATACAGATTTAAGTGTTAGGAAGTCATTTTCTGAAAGTATTTGTACGGAGTGTAGCTAGATATGGAAGTAAAAAATGTACGATAAACAGTATAGACAAGAAGAGAATAGAAGCTTTCGAAATGTGGTGCTACAGAAGAATGCTGAAAATTAGGTGGTTAGATCACGCAACTAATGAGGAGGTACTGAATAGAACAGTCGAGAAAAGAATCTGACAAGAAGAAAAGATTGATTGATAGGACACATTCTGAGACATCAAGGGCTCATCAGCTTAGCACTGGAGGGAACTGTGGGTGAGAAAATTTGTAAAGCGAGACCAAAGGATGAATGTAGTAAGTAAATTCAGAAGGATGTAGGCTGCACAGTTATTCGCTGATGAAGAGGCTTCCACAGGATAGAGTGGCATGTAGAGCCGCATCAAACTAGTATTTGAACTGAAGACCACAACGAAGAAAAAGTATGTTATGTATATAAACTGTCTCTGAGTATAAATTATCTAAAAGACTGTCTGTGCACACCCTGCAAAATTACCAGACAAAGAAAAGTAAGTAGATGTACTTTTGCAAGTTGTGTTCAGGAATATCGGTCGTTTCCAAGAGCGTCATTTTCACATCCTGCGGAGAAGGTTGGCGATTGAAATTTTACGAGAAGATCTTGCAGCAACAAAAAACGCCTTTGCTTTAATGATTGTCACCAGAGTTCACGTATCATGTCAGTGGCACTCTCTCCCCTATTTCGCTATATCACAAAACGACCTGCTCTTCTGTGAACGTTTTCGATGTCTTCCTTCAATCCTGTCTGATACTTATCCCAAGCCGCACAGCAATTTTCTAGAAGGGGCCGGACAAATGTGCTTCAAACAGTCACTTTAGCAGACTTGCTCCTCTCTCTAAGTGCTCTGCCTATAAATCGCAGTCTTTGGTCTGCTTTCCCCACGGCATTATCTATGTGATCGTTCCAATAAATAAATAAAAATAAAAAAAAACTCCTCTTTGTGTTCTGCATTACGGCAGGTCTTGTCATGAGTTATTCCTAATTGTGATCCTTAAGTATTCAGTTGATTTGACAGTCCTTACATTTTTGTAGTTTATCGTGTACCCAACATTCAGAGCATTTCTTTTGGTACTCGTGTGAATGACCTCACACTTATGATTATTTAGAGTAAATTGCCACTTTTCGCACCACACATATAACTCATGTAAATCATTTTACGTTTGGTTTCGATATTTTGATGATTTTGCATCACGGTGAATGAGAGCATCATCCGAAAACAATGTAAGAGGACAGGCTCAGCTTGTCTCCTATGTCGCTTGTGTAGGTCAGTACAGCAGAGAGCCTATAACATTTCCTTGGGGAGTGCCAAATATTACTTCGTTTTACTCGATGACTTTTTCAATTTTCCTTCTAACCTAGCCTTCAGTTCTCACCTGTGTGAGCAGTCGTAAGAAACAACATGTGGTTCGGGTTCCACGTCAAAGTATAGATCCCCTTTCCCAGGCTGGATAAATATGTTAGGGGCACGCAAGTCGTTGAAATGGGTTCCAGTGGAAAAACTTGCACCAGGCCAACGAACCACATGAAATTATTAACATTATCCACATACATAATTAAGTTTGTCGGTACCCTCAGAGCGCGTGTCCTACTCGCATTCGTCACTTGTTTTTTCTTTTTCTTTTTTTTTCCTAGCAGTTCTGAAATAGAAATTCGTCCATGGAATAGAAGGAGTTGCCCAGAAGAAATGATTTTTTAGACATTTTACTTACTGGGAAAATGATAAAAATTTTATATTGCTTCGTATTGAACTGCTCGCGTGGCAGCTTTAATAATGGGCAATAATGGTTATTCTCTAGTGTTGTAGGTAGGGACATCACTGTTGTCCTCAAACAGCGAACAGCGAATATATGCATTTTGACTGTGCTGTTACCTATATGACGACCGGGGGTGAACACCACATGTTATTCTTATTGCTCCCTTTTGCGCAATAAGTGTTTCTTTCTAGCTGGTGAGTTGCTTCATCAAATTATTCCATAAGACAATGTTGCGTGGAAAGATGCAAAATATGTCAGAAGGTTGATCCGCTTGTTTCCGAGACCAGAAATTAAACAAAGAGCAAAGATAGCTGAACTTAACAGTTTCTATTATCGAGTAAGACAAATGCCAGTATTACTCCTTTGAACGGTATACAACTGATCTCCTTGTCTGATCTGCCACTAACGTATACATCAAAGGATGTCCCAATAGTGTTAGTCATGGGGTAAAAATTGTCTCCTGGTGACAGCACTGGAAAACCAAACGCACTATAGGAAAGGCAACAACGTTCGTAGTCTGTGTTTACAGATCGTTCGTTGTAAAACCTCATCTAAACTTTGGATTTTTTGACTACCTAAAAAAAAATTGGATACGCTTAGATACATTATTTACCACTATACCATCGCACTAGTCTAGTCTAGTCTGAGGAAAGTTTTCGATTTAGGACATTAGTTACCTAGAGGTACGCCTGACTTTTAAATGTATCAACTGTTTTTTACAATGAGCCCGATTACAATTTTTGGCTATAATTTTTGTGGCCTTTTTCTATAATTTAAAAACAGTGTGCATATTTTGTCTATTTGTTTGCCATTAAAGGACTCCACAGCGAAGAATTGAGTGTATACGTGGACAGTATGTAACTAATAGGCTCTGGGTGCTGCAAACTGACAATAGCTGCATGACGAGGTGTTAACTTTCTATTTGCAAGTGTCGGTGTGTTCACAACCGAGAATAAACATTCATTTCTATAAATTTAGTTTTCCTTACACGGTGTATCCCTATAAAATACAATCTACATTAAGTTAAAGAACGGCATCATAAAACCACCAAAAGCTGCTGTAGCGTGTATTTATTTATCGAAGTTTGCAGTAACCCTCGCACATGTTTTGTTTCTTTATTAGTCACTAGGAGCACAAATGCGCCAGTGTCATTGCACTTTTCCGCCTACTATGTCATCAAAGTCTTTCATAAACCGATGACTGAATCAGTTGATACATGTTTTCATACGAGTGCAATGATGTTGCTTACAAATTAGGATAATCGATCATAGCTTCATCATAAATGCATAACATACAGTTCAAATTCTTCCGTTGCAGACGACAAAAAAACTAACTAATTAAAACTAATAAAAACTGTAAACTAATAAAAACAATATAATAAACTAATAAAACTTATGAAGTCATATCGACCATCAAGCCTTAAAATCTACATACTAAAACGCAGACTAGTGGAATGGTATGGTGGCAAATAGAGCACGAAGGACATATAATTCTGTTTACATAATCAAACAAAGTTGTATACATAGAAGAATCCTGTAGATACTAAAAGGTATCAGATAGATGGTAGACAGAGATTTCGGAACCAGGTTTTAAATTGTAGGACATTTCCAGGGGCAGATGTGGACTCTGACCACAATCTATTGGTTATGAACTGTAGATTAAAACTGAAGAAATTGCAAAAAGGTGGGAATTTAAGGAGATGGGACCTGGATAATCTGACTGAACCAGAGGTTGTAAGGAGTTTCAGGGACAGAATAAGCGAACAATTGACAGGAATGGGGGAAAGAAATACAGTAGAAGAAGAATGGGTAGCTTTGAGGAATGAAATAGTGAAGGCAGCAGAAGATCAAGTAGGGAAAAAGACGAGGGCTAATAGGAATCCGTGGGTAACAGAAGAAATATTGAATTTAATTGATGGAAGGAGAAAATATAAAAATGCAGTAAATGAAGCAGGCAAAAAGGAATACAAACGTCTAAAAAATGAGATCGACAGGAAGTGCAAAATGGCTAAGCACGAATGGCTAGAGGACAAATGTAAGAATGTAGAGGCTTATCTCACTAGGGGTAAGATAGATACAGCCTACAGGAAAATTAAAGAGACCTTTGGAGAAAGGAGAACCACTTACATGAATATCAAGAGCTTTGATGGAAACTCAGTTCTAAGCAAAGAAGGGAAGGCAGAAAGGTGGAAGGAGTATATAGAGGGTCTATACAAGGGCGATGTACTTGAGGACAATACTATGGAAATGGAAGAGGATGTAGATGACGATGAAATGGATGATACTGCGTGAAAAGTTTGACAGAGCACTTAAAGACCTGAGTCGAAACAAGGCCTCCGGATTAGACAACATTCCATTAGAACTACTGACAGCCTTGGGAGAGCCAGTCCTGACAAAACTCCACCATCTGGTGAGCAAGATATATGAGACAGGCGAAATACAATCAGACTTCAAGAAGAATAAAATAATTCCAATACCAAAGAAAGCAGGTGTTGACAGATGAGACAATTACCGAACTGTTAGTTTAATAAGTCACAGCTGCAAAATACTAACGCGAATTCTTTACAGACGAATGGAAAAAGTGGTAGAAGCCGACCTCGGGGAAGATCAGTTTGGATTTCGCAGAAATATTGGAACACGTGAGGCAATACTGACCTTACGACTTATCTTAGAAGGAAGATTAAAGAAAGGCAAACCTACGTTTCTAGCATTTGTAGACTTAGAGAAAGCTTTTGACAATGTTGTCTGGAATACTCTCTTTCAAATTCTAAAGGTGGCAGGGGTAAAATACAAGGAGCGAAAGGCTATTTACAATTTGTACAGAAACAAGATGGCAGTTATAAGAGTCGAGGGGCATGAAAGGGAAGTAGGGGTTGGGAAGGGAGGAGACAGGGTTGTAGCCTCTCTCCGATGTTATTCAATCTGTATATTGAGCAAGCAGTTTTTTTTTTTTTTTTTTTTTTTTTGGTCATCAATCTACTGACTGGTTTGATGCGTCCCATCACGAATTCCTTTCCTGTGCTAACCTCTTCATCTCAGAATAGCACTTGCAACCTACGTCCTCAATTATTTGCTTGACGTATTCCAATCTCTGTCTTCCTCTACAGTTTTTGCCCTCTACAGCTCCGTCTAGTACCATGGAAGTCATTCCCTCATGTCTTAGCAGGTGTCCTATCATGCTGTCCCTTCTTTTTATCAGTGTTTTCCACATATTCCTTTCCTCTCCGATTCTGCGTAGAACCTCCTCATTCCTTACCGTATCAGTCCACCTAATTTTCAACATTTGTCTATAGCACCATATCTCAAATGCTTCGATTCTCTTCTGTTCCGGTTATCCCACAGTCCATGTTTCACTACCATACAATTCTGTACACCAGACGTACATCATCAGAAATTTCTTCCTCAAATTAAGGCCGGTATTTGTTATTAGTAGACTTATCTTGGCCAGAAATGCCTTTTTTGCTATAGCGAGTCTGCTTTTGATGTCTTCCTTGCTCCGTCCGTCATTGGTTATTTTACTGCCTAGGTAGCAGAATTCCTTAACTTCATTGACTTCGTGACCATCAATTCTGAAGTTAAGTTTCTCGCTGTTCTCATTTCTACTACTTCTCATTACCTTCGTCTTTCTCCGATTTACTCCCAAACCGTACTGTGTACTCATTAGACTGTTCATTCCGTTCAGCAGATCATTTAATTCTTCTACACTTTCACTCAGGATAGCAATGTCATCAGCGAAATGTATCATTGATATCCTTTCACCTTGTATTTTAATTCCACTCCTGAACCTTTCTTTTATTTCCATCATTGCTTCCTCGATGTACAGATTGAAGAGTAGGGGCGAAAGGCTACAGCCTTGTCTTACACCCTTCTTAATATGACCTCTTCGTTCTTGATCGTCCACTCTTATTATTCCCTCTTGGTTGTTGTACATATTGTATATGACCCGTCTCTCTCTATAGCTTACCCCTACTTTATTCAGTCTCTCGAACAGCTTGCACCATTTTATATTGTCGAACGCTTTTTCCAGGTCGACAAATCCCATGAACGTGTCTTGATTTTTCTTTAGCCTTGCTTCCGTTGTTAGCCGTAACGTCAGAATTGCCTCTCTCGTGCCTTTACTTTTCCTAAAGCAAAACTGATCGTCACCCAGCGCATTCTCGATTTTCTTTTCCATTCTTCTGTATATTATTCTTGTAAGCAGCTTCGATCCATGAGCTGTTAAGCTGATTGTGCGATAATTGTCGCACTTGTCAGCTCTTGCCGTCTTCGGAATGGTGTGGATGATGCTTTTCCGAAAGTCAGATGGTATGTCGCCAGACTCATATATTCTACACACGAAGTGAATAGTCGTTTTGTTGCCACTTCCCCTAATGATTTTAGAAATTCTGATGGAATGTTATCTATCCCTTCTGCCTTATTTGACTGTAAGTCCTCCAAAGATCTTTTAAATTCCGATTCTAATACTGGATCCCCTATCTCTTCTAAATCGACTCCTGTTTCTTCTTCTATCACATCAGACAAATCTTCACCCTCATAGAGGCTTTCAATGTATTCTTTCCAACTATCTGCTCTCTCCTCTGCATTTAACAGTGGAATTCCCGTTGCACTCTTAATGTTACCACCGTTGCTTTTAATGTCACCAAAGGTTGTTTTGACTTTCCTGTATGCTGAGTCTGTCCTTCCGACAATCATATCTTTTTCGATGTCTTCACATTTTTCCTGCAGCCATTTCGTCTTAGCTTCCCTGCAATTCCTATTTATTTCATTCCTCAGCGACTTCTATTTCTGTATTCCTGATTTTCTCAGAACATGTTTGTACATCTTCCTTTCATCAATCAACTGAAGTATTTCTTCTGTTACCCATGGTTTCTTCGCAGCTACCTTCTTTGTACCTATGTTTTCCTTCCCAACTTCTGTGATAGCCCTTTTTAGAGATGTCCATTCCTCTTCAACTGTACTGCCTACTGCGCTATTCCTTATTGCTGTATCTATGGAGTTAGAGAACTTCAAGCGTATCTCGTCATTCGTTAGAACTTCCGTATCCCACTTCTTAGCGCATTGATTCTTCCTGACTAATGTCTTGAACTTCAGCCTACTCTCCATCACTAATATATTGTGATCTGAGTCTATATCTGGTCCTGGGTACGCCTTACAATCCAGTATCTGATTTCGTAATCTCTGTCTGACCATGATGTAATCTAATTGAAATCTTCCCGTTCCTCCCGGAGTTTTCCAAGTATACCTCCTCCTCTTGTGATTCTAGAACAAGGTATTCGCTATTACTAGCTGAAACTTGTTACAGAACTCAATTAGTCTTTCTCCTCTTTCATTCCCTATCCCAAGCCCATATTCTCCTGTAACCTTTTCTTCTACTCCTTCACCTACAACTGCATTCCAGTCGCCCATGACTATTAGATTTTCGTCCCCCTTTACATACTGCATTACCCTTTCAATATCCTCATACACTTTCTCTATCTGTTCATCTTCAGCTTGCGACGTCGGCGTGTATACCTGAACTATCGTTGTCGGTGTTGGTCTGCTGTCGATTCTGATTAGAACGACCCGGTCACTGAACTGTTCACAGTAACACACCCTCTGCCCTACCTTCTTATTCATAACGACTCCTACACCTGTTATACCATTTTCTGCTGCTGTTGATATTACCCGATACTCATCTGACCAGAAATTCTTGTCTTCCTTCCACTTCACTTCACTGACCCCTACTATATCTAGACTGAGCCTTTGCATTACCCTTTTCAGATTTTCTAGTTTCCCTACCACGTTCTAGCTTCTAACATTCCACGCCCGTACTCGTAGAACGTTATCCTTTCGTTGATTATTCAATCTTTTTCTTATGGTAACCTCAGCCTTGGCAATCCCCTCCCGGAGATCCGAATGGAAGACTATTCCGGAATCTTTTGCCAATGGAGAGATCATCATGACACTTCATCAACTACAGGCCACATGTCCTGTGGATACACGTTACGTAGAAGCAGTAAAGGAAACAAAAGAAAAATTTGGAGTAGGTATTAAAATCCAGGGACAAGAAATAAAAGCTTTGAGGTTCGCCGATGACATTGTAATTCTGTCAGAGACAGCAAAGGACTTGAAAGAGCAGTTGAACCGAATGGAAAGCGTCTTGAAGGTAGGATATAAGATAAACATCTACAAAAGCAAAGCCAGGATAATGGAATGTAGTCGAATTAAGTCGGGTGATACTTGAGGGAATTAGATTAGGAAATGAGACACTTAAAGTAGTAAAGGAGTTTTGCTATTTGGGGAGCAAAATAACTGATGATGGTCGAAGTAAAGAGGATATAAAATTAGACTGGCAATGGCAAGGAAAGCGTTTCCGAAGAAAAGAAATTTGTTAACATCGAGTATAGATTTAAGTGTCAGGAAGTCGTTTCTGAAAGTATTTGTATGGAGTGTAGCTATGTATGGATGTGAAACATGGATGATAAATAGTGTGGACAAGAAGAGAATAGAAGCTTTCGAAATGTGGTGCTACAGAAAAATGTTGAAGATTAGGTGGGTAGACCACGTACCTAATGAAGAGGTAGTGAATAGGATTGGGGAGAAGAGAAGTTTGTGGCACAACTTGACTAGAAGAAGCGGTTGGTTGCTAGGACATGTCCTGAGGCATCAATGGATCACATATTTAGCATTGGAGGGCAGCGTGGAGGGTCAAAATCGTAGAGGGAGACCAAGAGATGAATACACTAAGCAGATTTAGAAAGATGTAGGTTGCAGTAGGTACTGGGAGATGAAGAAGCTTGCACGGGATTGGTTGGCATGGAGAGCTGCATCAATCCAGTCTCAGGACTGAAGACCACAACAAACAGACAATCAAACAAAGCCAAGATTACATTAGTTTGTCAAGCAAATGGTCTATAATCACAGACTACGAACATCATTGCTTTCTCTGCAGTGAGTTTGGTTTTCCAGTGCTGCCTTCAGTAAAGACAATTTTTCCCCGTAATTAATACCATTGCGAATCCTATTACGTGTATCAGGAACTGCGTTGGACCCAATGTGCACCGTGAGGAATTCCCATTTTAATGTATTTTGCTCGTGGTAAGTGTTTCACTAAAGTTTTAGTGTTATTTTAGGGTATGTTAGCTGTGCTCTTTGTACCCTGCCTGCTAGGTGTGCTCGGAACTAGTTATTAGCTATACCTCTTCATCCTAAATATACAAGCTTTTTTAATAGAGTCTTATGATCACCAGCATCAAAAACATTACAAAGGATCTGCCTGTGACACATTAATTGATGTAAAGTGCATGAAGTACACTTCTGCGAATTCAGCTACATCTGAATCCTGTACTCGTATTATTGTGCTTAGTACGTAAACAGTGACATATGTTATTTTTTGGGAGATTTTGTACTAATTTCTCTACAAAACTTGAAAAATGCTCATTCGCAAAAGTTGTTACCAGGTGTCAATCATTTATTATTTTATCCCCCTCCCTTATGATACCGTTAATGCGTTTCTTTTTTTTTTTTGTTTTCTCGTGATGACTGGGTGTTGTGTGCTGTCCTTAGGTTCGTTAGGTTTAAGTTGTTCTAAGTTCTAGGGGACTGATGACCATAGATGTTAAGTCCCATAGTGCTCAGAGCCATTTTTTGTTTTCCGCTGGGTTCTGTTAAATAAATTGTCAGATGTGTCATTCTCCACACCTTATATTTATCATTTGAAAGAAATAGTCTGAGAGTCGAAGATCAAGTACAGCTCCAGCATCATCAAACAGGAATCCCATCTCTCCGGCTTATATTTCTGTTTCATCATTTGAGAAAGTTCTGTAAGGGTTGTACCTCAGTTCAGTTTCATGAAAAAATGCTGAAATGCTACCACACTCACCACACTGCCTGGGTGCTGCAAATCTTGAATGAGGCTCACATTGAGAACAACTGATTCTTCTATAACAGTAGCTGTCAACATGAAGGTAAGAGGGTAATTATTCCTCTGGGAGGATAGTTACGATTTCTGATAGGTGAAACCAAATATAAAGTCCAATTGTTTTTCAATCACCAAGCAAAATTCTTTTTTTTTTTCAAAATTGTCTTTATCATCACTATTTCGTTAAATCCTAATATTTGTTAAATACATCATGTAAATCATTTTCCAATACGATGAAACCAAATATAAAGTCCAATTGTTTTTCAATCACCAAGCAAAATTCTTTTTTTTTTTCAAAATTGTCTTTATCATCACTATTTCGTGAAATCCTAATATTTGTTAAATACATCATGTAAATCATTTTCCAATACGATGAGAAGCCCGAAACGTAATTTACTGGAAGCTACAGCTTGTGAAATAAAGGTATGGACAGAGCAACTTCTGCAACCGGCCGCTTGCTACACATGGCGCGTCCAGTGGTTCGACAAAGTTTGTCACTCACTGTTTTGCTAGTTTGGTGTTGGTTAGCTGACCAGAAAAAGCAAAGAAAAAGAAGATAACGCGATTTTTTTAAGAAAAATTGGTATGCGTTCTGGATTTCATTGGTGAAATAGCCAGGTGGAGTGGCCACGTAGTTTAGGCGCTATGTCACGGATTGCGTTGCCCCTCCCGCCGGAGGTTCGAGTTCTCCGTCTGGCATGGCTGTGTGTGTGTCGTTCTTAGCATAAGTTAGTGTACGCTAGTTTAAGTAGTGTTTCAGTCTAGGGATCGATGACCTCAGCAGTTTGGTCCCTTAGGAATTCGCACACATTTGAACATAGATGAAATAAATACGCTTAACCTCGCGCTGAATGATAGTAGGGTGCAATATTTTACCAAATTACGTTGCCAGGTTTATATATATATATATATATTTTTTTTTGAATGTAGGAGATTTGCCAAAGGCTGAGGATAAGAACGTTTCGATGTGTCGAGAGCTGACGAGGACCAATGCAAGCAATGAATAGTCCTTTGTTCACAGATGATATTCAGCAGCTCATGTAAAATGGTCTGTCGGCAACTATTCTCTCGATGTGAAATTCCGACATGTAAATGGCCGAGTTCTAAGACGTTTTTCAGTGAATGGAGTAATACTTCAATATAGTGAAATTCGAGCCCAAATACAATTTCCTGAACTCCACAAAGACAATCCACTAGAAATAGGTATCGATAGAACAGGAAATTTTTACACAAAATTTATTCGCATTTGCGAATATGGCAACCATCAGCTGTAAAATGGAGTGACGACAATTAAAATGTGTGCCGGACCGGGACTCGAACCCAGATTTCCCACTTTTCGCGGGCGGTCGCCTTAATGTTAGGCTATCGGAGCACGACGCACGGCCTTACTCAAACATATGGATGCCAACCACGTATCTACAACCTGTACTCGTACAGCCGTTGTGTTTATTCCCGTACAGGGGAGACAGCGTCACGAAGTTTTAATTATCACCCAGAAAAAAATCGAGCTGAGACGAAGAAAACTAGTGATGGTGGTACTCCTCTATATATTCACCATTCAGAGAGGCACGTGTATCACGAGAACGGATTACTGAGGGAGATCTTGGCTCAATGAATCTGCATATTCCAGTCAAAAATCACTTCAACATCCTTGAAATGACTACCACATAATGGTTTCTTCATCTGAGGTAAGAGGGAGAATACGGGAGGCTGAGGTAAAATTTGATGGCCCAAGGAAGCAGCATGTGTGAAAGCAAGTGCTGTGCAGATAAGTTGGGGCGCTGTCGTACATCGGACACAGAACCTTGAACAACTTACGGCGACACGTCATCTCATCAGCCTCCAGTTATCTCGTTAGGAGATTTCGGTTATTATGATCCAGTGACAGTTAACCAGTACGAACTTAATCTAAGAGCACAGCACCACCGCAGTCCCATAAGCGAACGGTGTTTGACAGTCAATCTTTTTCGACAGTGAAGAATCCACATATTTCCACTATAATTTTGTTCTTTTGTCTCGAGGCTATAGTAATACAGCCATCACTCGTACAAGGCGATCAGGCAAGTCACCTGGTTGGCTAGACATAGTTTCTTTCTTGGGGCCTTCGTCTCACTTCAACGCAGGGTCAGCCGAGTTACTATTGATTTGGCAGTGTTCGTTGCAGAGGGTAACTGGGTGCCCTTCCTGCCGCCGCCCCGAAACCCCCGGGACAGCTGTCAGCGTCTAGAGTAAGTCATGGAATAGTGCGAACGTTTTTCAAATGTCTGCGAGACGTGTAACTGAGGAACGTGGGGACCAGCCCAGTATGCACTTAGTGGGATGTGGAAAATCGCCTAAAAACCACATCCAGGCTGACATACCGGCCCTCGTTAATCCGCCGGGAGGATTCGATCCAGGGCCGGCGCGCCTATCCGAGTCCAGGAAGCAGCGCATTCGCATTCTCGGCTACCCTGGCGGGTCCCGTTGGCTAGACAAAGTGATCCAGCATGTACCAAGCTGACTGACAGAATGGACTGTGAGCATACTAATGAAAACATATTTTTGAAGTTGTCCAGAAGGTGTGATAGGCTGATTATTTTTATTTTCATTTTTTAATTGGTTACTGCAAAAAACGTGACCAAAAAAACGCGACAAAACTATATCCTTATTTCCATCACTCTATTAAATTTTTAAAATTTCAAACAACTGTGCTATAACTTTACAACGTCCTATACATTAAGAAAATGATTGATTTTTTTTTATTTCTGATAATATTTGTAGACCGCAGGACTTCTGTTATGGACACGTGTCTGTTTGGGCAGAGCAACTTTAGCTCCTCGGAGTGGGGGCATAATGATGACTGAATTTCTTAAGAAAATCGTAAAATATTGTCCAAGAGTCAGTAAAAAATGAGCAAAAGGATTTACGTTGATTGCTTCATTCATTTTTCGCTTATTTTATAGGCTGACTGAGGAGAACGGACTCTTAAATGCCCCATCAATCAAAATGTAGTGAATTAAAATTAGTGTGATAATCTATTACGTAAATTATGGCCGCAGACTGAGGTACTACATGATTCTTTTATCGGTGTCAAATTTCATAAAATGAACCGACAAAGGGTGTACTGAAGTGTATCAAGACCTACTGTTTTTCTACCTGCCCCGGAGCAGATAATGGGAGCGCTAAAATTGGTTTACAACAGTACCATGTACACAGCTCCAGCCACAGCGAACACAAGACAGGTAAAACATTGCATCCTTCGCCCTCAGTGCCGATATCACCAGTGGCCACTTGCTCTCTATGCAGGTCTAGAACTAGTAAGAAGGTTTACTGAGAACACAGTGAAGTTATTAAGTATAGGAGGCAAGTGAAAGGGTTAAGGAATAGAACAGTTCGGAGTAGCTAGTTGTAAGGTGTAGGAGAGAGTAGCGAGCGGCAGTACCTGTGACAGGCATCAGGGTGGAGCCCTGCTTCATGAGGGCGCCGTAGACGAACCAGACGCAAGAGCTGAGCGGGAAGATGCGCGTGAGGCGCGCCGAGCCGGCGCAGAGGCGCACGCGCACCAGGATGATGAAGTAGATGGCGGGCCCCATCAGCACCACGGAGGCCAGCACCAGGTACCAGACGGTGGCGTCGAACGGCGCCAGCAGGCCCGTGCCCGACGCCGACACCAGCGGCCGCTTCATCAGGAACACCCAGGGCGCCTCGGCCAGGCTCTCCGAGTGCTGCACCAGCTTGGCGTGCTGCGAGAACTGCGGCAGGTAGCCGACCGCCACGTCCACCTGCTGTCACACGCCGGGACGGTTCCGTTAGGCACCCTTCACCAGCAGCAGTTTCTCACAAAAACCAATGGACAGGTTGAGCCAACCTTGCCCCAGGGGACTAGGACACCGGGGACCTCCCTCGCAGGCGGGTGCAGCTTAAGACGCTAGATTCACCTCGGTAGCGCTTCTCCGTGACGCCACTATGACGTGTACATGTGCAGTTTTGACCATCTGGAACGTCTATCTAATTTCGTGGTCGTATCGAGACTGAGCGCGGCGAGTCCCCTGTAGAACGGTCATCCATCTTGCGTTTACAAAGAGGTATCACAGCAGTAACCCTGAGTCTCATGATTTCCCTTGCTAGTAGGCACTATCGATCTGAAATAATGAGGCTCATTGCCGACCGGAGTGGCCGAGCGGTTCTAGGCGCTACAGACTGGAACCACGCCACGCGATCGCTACGGACACAGATTCGAATCCTGCCTCAGGCGTGCATGTGTGTGATGTCCTTTGCTGTTTACACTGTTATTAAGAGGATTGGAAACAATACAGATGCCCAGCCACACGCAGTGAAAAATAAGGAAATGATTTGTTCATCGTGAAACGATTACATAAACGTACAGCAGTACCTAGAAAACAAAAGACGTCTTCTCAGAAACACACAAAATGTGCGCCGGTATGCAGTCACATTAGCCTGCCGCAGTGGCCGAGCGGTTCTAGGCGCTTCAGTCTCGAACCACGTGATCACTACAGTCGCAGGCTCGAATCCTGCCTCAGGCGTGGATGTGTGTGATGTCCTTAGGTTAGTTAGGTTTAAGTAGTTCTAAGTTCTAGGGGACTGATGACCTCAGAAGTTAAGTCCCATAGTGCTTAGAGCCATTTGAACCAATGTGGCTCATTGCTGTCTCCAGTACCTAATTATTTCTATGCATGAAAGTAATGTGTGGATAACAACGTTCACGTTTTAGGACGGATAAATTACATATTCGGTTGCTGTTACGTGCATATTCCACTTTATATGGATTGATGACGGATGCGTTTTATATCCAGCTATTTTTACAAAACCGATCATGCCCCAAAAGGGTGAAACGCGTCACTGACATTAATTAATTTCGCAATCAAAACTGTTGTTATTCTGAAATAAAAAAGTTAGATTGTTTTCAGAAATGGCTTGCAAATACCCAACCATTGTGTGTGTGTGCCTCATTAGTGTTCGAAAAATTAAACGGATTTATTGACTGCATGCCAATGGATATGTCATATCTTCCCTCATCTTATTCGATTTGACCTCGTTTTAATTTATGTGTTTATTCATTTGAGGCCCATATACGTAATGTAATTTTGACTAGCTACATATACAAAATTATACATGCTTTGCAAGCCAGAATAATAAATTTTGTCTAGCTGCATATACAAAATTATACGTCCTTTGCACGCCAGAATAATAAATGTAGTATTACAATAACACTCTCCTCGAACCGTAAAAAGATTGTTAATATGGAGTATGGTTGTGACTATGGTGTCTTGCTCACGAATAAGAGCAGCAAGTCATATATTCAGTTGGTACATCCATTGCAATTTTGGAAACTATTCTTGCCTTTTCTTTCTCTGGAAGTGGGAACTTGCCAACTTCATACTCGTTTTTTACATACCGTTAGTGTGTACTGTCCGCCCCGATAGCTGAGTGGTCAGCGCGCCGGTCTGTCACGCCAAAGGGCCCCGGTTCGTTTCTTGGATGGGTCAGAGATTATCTCCGCTCGGGCACTGGGTGTTGTGTTGTCCTCATTATCATTTCATCGTCATCAGTGGAAGGGAACGGGAAACCACCACTGGAGTCACTTCCCTAGACGCTCATGCCTCTGACGAGGCTTCCTCCATGACGATACCTGCCGTAAGGCAGAACACAAAGTTTTTTTTAATTATGTACTACAAAAAGTACTTAGCTGGGAACTTCCCCAATGGTAAAAGTGTGTTCGTTGCGTGAAGTGTGTTCTAATTTGTGCGAAAAATTACATTTCACTGCGGTGATAATGAACTCCTTCGTCTGTATTTTTGAAAGTAACTAAACAACGAGGAAAAACAAATGCAGCTACATTCCTGTAAGATATTCTTGTTTGGAAAAGAGATCTCCTAAATAACTAGCTTGTAAATTTTCTTTTATACTTCATAGACGTCTAGGACTAAGTTACCTTTTAATTACTTTTCAAATATATCAGTCTTTTATGCGTTTTTTAATCTGAGTAGTACTTACATTGTTTTACCCGATGATCAACGTATTTCGAACATTTACTGACATTTGCGTGTTCCATGCATAACCTAAATTATTGACAATTACATCTCACTCCTGAGACAGAGCGTTCTTATCTGTACACAGCATCAAATATTATAGAACATACTTTCTTAAATTGACAATATCTCAGAACCATCTAAAAAAGCGAAGGCAAAAAATTTAAATGTAGCAAAACGCAAACCAACGCACCACCTAGATTCATTTTCGTATCCCGACACTCAAACCACTACACGATCGTAGGCTCTTGCAGTGTGTCACTTAACGTTAAACTTGAACACTCCGAAGACGTCATCTGCCATTACATTTTCAACTTATATTCAATTACAACGAATCATACTAACAGCAATGCGCATTTAAAGCAGCCTATATTCATAGGGTGCCAACGGCCTTATCACTATGGCAACACCGGCTCTGGTCAGATCACCGAAGTTAAGCGTTGCAGGGCTTGGCTAGCTCTTGGGTGGGTGACGATGCGGGGCTGCCGAGCGCTGTTGGCAAGTGGGGTACACTCAGACCTTGTGAGGCCAATTGAAGAGCTACTTGATTGGGGAGCAGCGCCACCGATCACGAAAGCTGCTAACGACCGAGAGAGCTGTGTGCTGACCACATGCCGCTCCGTATCCGCACCAGGTGCTGAGGATGACACGGCGGTCGGTCGGTACTATTGGGCCTTTCGAGGCCTCTTCGGATGGAGGGGAGCATATTCATAGTATATCGAAATAGTTTAGTACGTATCAAATGTGGCTTCTTCCACTACTCAGAATTCAATACGACCACGAAAGTCGATAGAAGTCCCCGACAGTCGGAACTTGGCATGGATACGTCACAGTGACGTCACCAAGAAGTGTTCCTGATGTGAATCTAGCACCTCCCGGTGCAGCTAGTACAGGTTACCTGCCAGAAAGGCATACTGCATGCATTCTGCGCATGCATGCGTAAAGTATTTGCCCACCCCTGTCGGAGGGGGGGGGGGGGGGGGGTATGATAACAAGACTTGTACTGTCGCGGGCGCTACCTCAATGCCTCAGCTGTATCCTCAGTCCTGCCCACCAGCGCGGTTGCTGGCGAGCAGATATTCAAACTGGAACAGCCTAATACAGTAGAATCTTCTCCTAAGCTCCCGGATAAACGAGTTCCATGCAGGGTCGCATTAATGCAGAGGCTATTTAAATTACAGCTTTCTGACTGTCGCATTAAGACTTAAAATAAAAAATAAAGTCTTCGTCTTAACACTATAGTGCGTGGCCCTTATATTAGTACAAGGCATGGATCTAACTATTTTGTATGGGCTTCTTCGGCTGAATCGCTAAGAAGGTCTAAGGCTTTTCTCCAGTTAGCTATGGTCACAGGTTCGAATCCTGCCTCGGGCATGGATGTGTGTGATGTCCATAGGTTAGTTAGGTTTAAAGTTCTAGGGGACTGATGACCACAGAAGTTAAGTCCCATAGTGCTCAGAGCCATTCGAAACATTTTTCCTCTCCAGTTACTCGTCAGTTAGTGTGGTGTGGCAGAAGAAGATAGCTAAAGAAAAGCAGAAATCTAAATTTTACGTTCATGCAGGAGAATTGTAGAAACATCCTTTAGTTTGACCATCGCAGAGACGCCTGTATGGAGGACGTAGTAATAGGCGTCCCTGGCACAGAGAAACAACTGAAAGAGTCCGGATGGAACCCTAATTTGGTTTCATAAAGAGTACTCTACAGCACTGGTTCCTTACTCAGTTTGCATTTATCCCGAATCTTTCGTCCGAAGCAAGCTCCAAGCGACTGGAAGAGAGCGCAGGACGCACCTGCAGGGTGAGAGGACGGACCTGCAGAATTACAGACCAATATCCTTAACATCGTTTTACTGCAGAATTCTTGAACAGATTCTCTGCTCGAATATAATAAGTAAGTGGTTCGATGACTTCTTAAGTAATAGAACCCATTAAGTTGTCCTCGACGACGAGTATTCATCAGCGGCAAAGAGTATTGATAGGTGTGCGCCAGGGAAGTGTGATAGGACCGCTGTAATTTTTTATATACACGATTTATCTGGAAGATAGGATAAGCAGCAATATAAGGATGTTTGCTGATGTTTCCGTTGTGTGTCGGATGGTGAAGCGTTGAGTGACTGTAGGAGGATACAAGATGTCTTAGACGAAATTTCTAGTTCGTGTGACGAATGGCAGCTAGTGCAAACTGTCGAAAAATGTCCGTTAGTGCAGAATAAATCGAAGGCCGCCGAGCTAGGAGAATTTAGGTCTCGTACAGAGCAGTATAGAAAATTGTTTTCTCTCGCTCTGTTTGCGAGTGAAACAAGAAGGGAAATGATTATAGTGGTACACAGAGCCCTCCGTTATGGGCCGCAGGGTGGCTTTCGAAGTATGTATATAGATCTAGATAAATTTTTCAGTGGACATCTGATACGTACACTGTCTGATGAAAAGTATATTGGGACTCCTATATCACGCGGAATTTGCGTCCAGATGACTCACTATTATAGAAGTGGGATAGGAGCAAGAAGCAAGGGTTGCGTTGTCTTTTGTCAATTTTAAGTCCTCCTAAAGGATGGAGATTGCCGGTAGATACGAAGCTTATGCTGCAGGTGATATTTACGTCGCCAGCGATTCTGTACGGATCAGATGTATAGTCAGTGGCAGCAACCACACATCTGAAGAAGCTACAATCATTGCAAAGTAAAATCCTCCGTATCACAGCAGACGCAAACAGTACACGCCAAACACTCAATTAGGGACCTGTTAGGCGAACCATCCATCTCAACGTGTATAAGGAAGAAGTCTGAAAACCTGTATGGAAAGGCTTGCACTTCACCCTGTAAGTACGCTGTTTAGGTTTTTATGTAGGTAACACCACGTACTGCTCTGTATGAAAATCGCTGACTGCGCTGTGTGCAGTCTGTGCCTGGTTAAACGCATTGTTGGAATATTCGCTTGTGTAGTGTTGGGCAGTTATATGTGAGCCGCCAGAAGTGGTGGATGTTGAGAGAGAGATGCCAGAGTTTTGAGAGGTTACTATAAGCGGACGATCTGGACGTGTGTCCGCCAGAAAATGGAAATTTGTAAAGGTGTATGATATACGATGACTTTTAAACATTATTGAGATAAATACATTGTTTGTTCTTTATCGAAATCTTTCATTTCCTAACTATGCTTATCAGTTGTTAGTGCCCTCAGTAGTTACAAACTTTTATTTAGCTGGCAGTACTGGCGCTCGCCGTTTTGCAGTAATTCGACTAACAAAGATTTTTGTGAGGTAAGTGATACATGAAAGGTATAGGTTATTGTTAGTCATGGCCATTCGTTTGTAGGGATTATTGAAAGTCAGATTGCGTTGCGCTAAAAATATTGTGTGTCAGTTTAGTGATGATCAGAATAAGTAAACAGAAAACTGAATACATTGAGTTTTTTTAGCTGTTTGGAAATGAATAACGTAAGCGTTCTTCGAGCACTGTCATTCGTAATTTTTCACAGGGGACGTTTCAACCCCACCATATCATTTATCACTTAGGTACAGATTACCCCCAACGCTTCAGATAAGAGACTCGTAACCAAAGTCAACACGTAGTTTAGGCTACAACAGATTGCAGATAATAATCATACAACCACACCATCATTCAGATACATAATCACCACCATTTTTCATAAATCATTGAAGCCATTCTGGAAGTCAGATGGGCAAAGCCAAGTGTTGCTTCAAAGAAGCGAATAGACATACATCCAGACACTATGCCGTCAGTAGAAAAGCAGTAGCACTAGAATGGGTTGTTCAGGAGAACTCGGTGACTTCGAACGTTGACTAGTTACTGGACGTCACCTGAGAAACTAATCTATCAGGGACATTTCAATCCTTCTAAAGCTGCCCAAGTGGACTGTTGTTGATGTGATTGTGAAGAGTAAATGCAAAAGCCACGCAGACCTCGTCTACTTACGAACGGGGACCGTCGAGCATTGTGGAAGCAGGTTGTAAAAAACTCAATGACATCAGAGGGCTCACTCATGGGCTCAGTGCCACCAGCTGTTCAGCTATTGTGCGTAGGGAGCAGCTCTTCATAGGCCCCGCATTTTTGTAGTCAGTGCTAAGTGATGCTTGAAATGGTGTAAAGGGAGACGGCACTGGCCGCTGGATGAAAACAAACAGTTATTTGGAGTAGCTTCATACACTGTGGCAACCCGATGGAAGGGTTAGGAACTGGTGAAAGTTAATGCCATCGTGTGTAGTGCTAACAGTGAAGTACAGAGGAGGTAGCGTTACAGTATTGGAGTGTTTTTAGTGTTTATGGTTCGGTGTCCTTATTGAGCTTAAGGAAACGCTAATTGCAGAAGGATATGACTACATTTTACTGCATTGTGCACAGCGTAAGGTAGAGCAATAGCTCAGAGACAGTGACTATTTGTATCAACATGAAAATGCACCCTGTCAAAGCAGCATCTATGAGGCAACGGCTTGTGGACACTAACACTTCTGTAACCCACTGGAACATCTTTCGAATAACTCAGAACGTCCATCACTATCTTTTTTGGTTTCGGATTTTGAGGAAATATGGTCTGCCATTCATCCATAGACATTCAGATACCTAAATGAAATTGTTCCCAGCAGAGTTCAAGCCATCATATTAATTTCCAATATTAGATGTCCGGATACTTCTGAACAGCTAGTGTATTGAATCAGTGTCTGCTCTGCACGTCACTCGCATCAAATTTTTCAGTGGTACCCAGTCAAACGCATTGCACTTCACTTGTCAAAACCACTAATACTTTTAAAAGAATGATTTACGGATTTTTGGCAGTTATAAGTGAATTTCAAATGACTGAAAAGGCGGTTTCTTACATCCCTGATCTACAAATGTTGCTAAATTAGTCTCACGCCGCTTTTTTCTGTCTGTGTGTGGTTTCTAATCACAGGAAATAGTGTGCGGATTTTGATACAGTTAATTAACAGATAGACTGATTCACAAGGAATGTTTTTGTATAGTATTTATCATCGTGTAATACATGTACTGTTATCTGTTCCACAGCCATACACATTATAAAAATGTATGTCTGAATATTCCACACCTGTTCCCAAAACCTCCGAACCAATTACTGCCAACCTTGGTACACATATCCCTTATTGTCAGGCGACAATCGCTGTGGAGATAAGGATCAACTACCTGTCATAATTCAGGAGATGTGACGTCATAAACAACCAGATGCATTAAAAACTGCCGCATCGTGCACGTAGTTTACATTTATTTCTTCTTTCCTTTTAACTCTATTCACAACATATTTCGCACTGTATCCATATATGCCGTTGAATATTCCTACGTTCATACATCATTCTACGGCACATAGTTCAAGAGCTATGGTGTCATAAACACTGGGATGCGTGAAAGAATACCGCATCTTGCTTGAAGTTTTAATACATTTATTCTTTACTACTAAGACACTTCTGCAGTCGAGTCGGTTTAAGGTAATTCCTGACATTAAGCAGCGCTTTTGACAGCTTTCAACCGTGATCATCACATACCGAGCCCACTGAAGGAGTAGTGAAGGGCGGGGAAATTTATACATGCATGCAGTCACATGCAGGCTGAATCAAAAAGTCTAAATGACACGGAGTTTTCCTGATTGTTGCTGCACCCTGCTGGCAGGCCTATAAATTAAGCGCCACACATGTTCAGCCATTTTCAAGTTGTGTTATGGCAGCAGTCAAATGAGGTTTATTTTAAATGTGTTTGATGTAATTTTTGTCAGCTGTAGGTAGATGTTAGGTCGTACTACAAGTTCCTTTAATGTAATGTTTTGTATATCAACTACTGGTCCTAGATGCAACCTCCCGTTTAATTGTAGATTTGTCTCGATATTTGAACTAGGACACGACTACTGCTTAGGTTAGCCACTGAATTCACTTTTAGGGTATCGGCACGTGACTCTTCAAGTATGTAGCATTTCGCCCTTGAGAGACAAATTTTAATGTATTCGTTTAGAACAATGTGAGACCTTCAGAGACATTGGCCTTGAAGACCTCCCGAATGCAAAAATGGAAATGAGGTGGTTGCTTCTACAAAGAAACCAGATTTTCCAGAAAGGAGTCAAAAACAGTTTTCTGAAATCAGCAGCAGAAGAAGAGGTTCCACTTTTGGTATAAGAGGCCTCAACAAAATCAACTAAAAGTTCAGGTGTCAAGCACGTTAGTTCATCTGACACATCACCTATTCCAAAACCAAAAAAAGTTATTCCTCAGGCAAAACGAGCTAATGGAAAGCGTAAGGGAAAGTCACTGATCCTTGCAGCAATCTCAGACAAGGAACAACTACAACTGGAGCTCTCAATAAGGAAAAAAAAGAACCTATGAAAAAGAAAGTTGAAGAAAACAAGAAAAGAAAACTTAAAGATGAAGAAGATAAATGTACAATTCTATAATTCAAAAAGGCTAAAAGAAGAAGCAGACGCCTTACAATAAACTAGAAAATGAGAGAAGCAGCAGGATGACCTAAATCTCGAATTAAAGGTCAATTGTGATGACAATGAAATGGCTGATGCTGATCCAATGGCGTTTTCAGAGGATGTTTGTTTAATTTGTAGAGAGTGTGAGTAAGATGGATAACTATTTTAGATATGTGTTTCGTGAAGTAGATTCAGCCATGAAGAATGTATCATCTGGAACAGTTCAAAAAATTACAAGTGTGATGTTTGCTACACAAGAAAATGAACTCTTTTCATGCCTATAAAAACTAAAAATGATTACAATAAATTATTACAGAACATAATTATTTTGTTCATTAATGTATTGTTAGTATATGTAATTAATAAACTAATAAAAATAATGTGTATTGTCCATTTTTATGCAATATTTGTTTTGCATGTTGTTACCCCACACCATGCATGTCATTATCCTAAGGGGTATACCTCACAATTACTATTTGTTTATTTTAATGTTCAAAATTAATTTAATATTGATAATTCTTTCCAATCACTTGCAGTGTGTCAAGAAATGTCCATAGTATGGTATGTGTTTGTTTTTGTAGGTTATTATCGATGCAATGAACAATTTATCTTGATTATTTTCTTAGGTGTATGTATTTCCATCACCCGTTCCTACGTATAAAGTCTCGTTTCCAATAGAAAACGGGCAGAATGAATACCTGAGAAATTCTTGTCAGCTACTTTAACAACACACTAGTCTCTTTACACATCGTCCTAATAGATACAGTGAAAACATTATTGGACAAATTACTGTGCACACATTAGCATTAAGGAGTTATTTTTCCTGCACTCCATACGTGAACGGAACAAGCAAATACCTTGTATCTGGTACAAAGTGAAATACCCTATGCTACTCACTCCAGAGTGATTTACTGAGTATAACTGTGTGTACCAGCACTCTTGTATACGAGCTATTACCAGCACCAGCACAAGAAGTCACTGATATTCCAAAGATTATTCATCTGTAATATCAGTGAAGGGAGTGGCAGAGTAGAACTCTGGCAGTACCAAGACAAGGCTGCAAAAGATTTTCGTTGCATCCTTTGTAGAAACTTAGTCATAAGAGTCACGGTCCACATAGAACATCATGGCCAGCCCTACAGCGCTACTGGTGATGTCATACATTGCGTTCCAACATCCTCCAGAGTGGTGTAGCTTCCATCGACTCTTGTGCCGCTGTTGATCTCGATAGATGCAGCATATTGAATTGTCAGCAGTACAATTACTGTTCAGATCTCAGTTTCTGGAATGACAGTGGCTCTCTCTGTCAGATGGTAGTGAGATTTTGTTCCTCATGAAACCATAACAAAGTATAGCAATTCTCTTTAATCCTACTAAAAAAATAACCTTGTTAATGTGTTGCCACAGATGACTGGCTTTTAACAAGGCTGTCAACGTAATACAGTAAAATATTGGGGGTCCTATTTAAGACAAACTGCAAAGCTAAAAATCTGTTGCAGGAATCACTCTTACGGTTCAACTGTAGTTTAGCTGTTTATTTATTTACTTTGGTGTGCTGTGGTGAAATATATCCAATGAGACAGAACATTATGACCACCTCTGGAACGCAATACAGCAACAATTCTATGTAGCTCTGGTTCGACAGATCCTCGATAGGTTTCCAGAGGTATGAGGCATCCGCTACCTACCCACAGGTCACTACAGTTCTCATAGATTACAATCTTGTGTTTCGTGGGTGCGGAGCTGGCACCTAATAGCATCCCAGCTGTCATCCATCGAATTCATATCAAGCGAATTTGGTGCTTAAGAGATCAAGCTTCGAAACCACTGCAGCACAGTTTTGGTCCTGTGATAAGAACAAGCTACCCTATAGAAAGATGCCATGGCCAGCAGGAAAGATAACTAGCACGACAGAATGCAGCCGATTCGCAATTATGTTTATATAGACCACCGCTGTCGTGGTGTCTTCGATTAGTTCAACGAGCACCATGGCAGAGCCCTGCTGATGTTGCCCATAGCATAACATTGTCTGCCAGCGTGCACCAGTAGCACCGTAGACGTCACGCCTCAGTTCAGTGAGTGTGGAGGCTGAGCAGGTAAGTTGGTAGCACTATAGGTGAAGGAGGCCGAGCATAGGGGGCTGGTGAGGGTAGATGCCATACGCTTAAATACAGGAGAAAATGTGCTTAAATGCACACTCAACTGCGACAAGGAATGTGGAAGCATCACGCTGGTGTAGCGCAGGTCAGGACTAGAGCTGGGTCGTTCGCGAACATACGGGTCCAAAGGAACGGTTCACCAAGATGAACCGAACGACCGAGGAACGAATTCTAACGAACGGTCTTTCATAGTTCACTTAGGTCTCGGCTTTCTACTTATAGCTCCCGGGAACGGGAAACGGTCGGTCTCGTTCCCCGAGGAGCACGTCGGCCGGTCTCCTTCCAGCCTCGGTCCCGTTCCCGTATGTCTCGGTCACGGTCTCGCTCGGCCGGACTCGTCGTTCTTCGCGTGGCCACTCGTCTCGATTCCACTGCCGACTGTTCATAGTTCAATATCGAGTTGTTGTTCGTTTCGTTCGCTTCGCACGCGCACTCTAGATCTGTTTCAAATCTTTTTTCAACTCTGAACTTCGGGTTCTTTTCGTATTCTGTTCAGTGTCCACGACCGGTAACTAAAATGTATTTTATAATTACGTAAATTACATAAAAATTACGTGGTATGTAATACATCCATCATTTCAGGTTTTAAGTAGGCTGTTTTGGTTTTTTTATTGGTAACGCCTAGCGCTCTGTATGAAAATCACTGGCTGTGCCGTGTGCAGTCTGTGGCTGGTTTGCATTGTTGTCTGCCATTGTAGTGTCGGGCAGCGGCAGCTGGATGCTAACAGCGGGTATCGTTGCGCAGTTGGAGGTGAGCCGCCAGCAGTGGTGGACGTGGGGAGAGAGATGGCGGAGTTTTGAAATTTGTAAGAATTGGTGTCACGTACTGATATATATATTATGACTATTAAGGTAAATACATTGTTTGTTCTGTATTAACATCTTTCATTTGCTAACTATGCCTATCGGTAGTTTGTGCCTCCAGTAGTTTGAATCTTTTATTTAGCTGGCAGTAGTGGCGCTCGCTGTATTGCAGTAGCTTGAGTAACGAAGATTTTTGTGAGGTAAGTGATTTGTGAAACATATAGGCTAATGTTAGTCAGGGCCATTCTCTTGTAGGGATTATTGAAAGTCAGATTGCGTTGCGCTAAAAAATATTGTGTGTCAGTTTAAGCACAGTCGTGTATAAATTTTTCAAAGGGGACGTTTCAAGGTAACAAAACGGCGTATCAGCTTACTTCACTATTTCGATAAACAGCAGAAGAAGTGCTTGTAAAAGGGCATAATTTTGTTGTTGTTACACATGGAAAGGTCGTCGGCACGGCACACACTGGTGGCCATTTTCCGTCTTTTTTTGGCACAAGATAAAGAGCATGTTCAATGTAATGGAAGGCAGACCAACTTACAACCGAATGAAACCCACGATTTGTAATCGAGTGTATGGTGTCAGATTTTGTAAAGAGAATATGAGAACTCCTACAATATTATTACAGTGGTACTGGGTGGCGCACGAAAAACCTGCCCCGATTACTAGACTGCCCATTGTCACTTACCAATCGTCATCTATTATTTCGAAGTTCAAACAATGAACGAAGAACGCAGGTGTAGATGGATGGAAACTATGGAGAGCATGGATTTCACCCATTCTAGCCGCAAGAGCTGGAGTCTGCTAAGAAGATTGGGAGGAGCTACAACCCTACACAGACCACAGACGAGAATGACACCCACCCAGATAGCGCTGCACATAAAACAAACCTCGAAAATCCATCTAAGAACATCTGAAAAGAAGGACTTCGATCATATGATAAAAGAGGTAATGAAGAACAAACAAGAGAACACAGATCTGATAAAAGATGTAGAGTTTCAAGACATCAATAACGCACTGAAAGGAGTGAAAGCTGGCAAAGCAGCAGGAGTAGATGGAATCCTACCAGAATTCCTTAAAAATCTAGGACCAGCAGGAAGAAACTGGCTAGCAAAACTCTTCTCTCAGTGCATCAAGCAGAACAAACTACCTTCTATATGGAAAGAAGCCAAGGTAGTCGCTGTCCTGAAACCAGGGAAGACTGGAGAAAACCCCAAACATTTTAGACCAATTTCTCTTTTATGCACTGTATATAAATTATTTGAGAGAATTCTGATGACCAGACTCTCCCCAGATATAGAACCCTCCCTGCCAAAGGAGCAAGCAGGTTTTAGGTCTAAAAGAAATTGTTGTGATCAAGTCCTTGCCCTCACAACCTTTATGGAAAAGGGTTATCAGGATAAGAAGAAAACTGGCGTTGTCCTTTTGGATCTAACCTCAGCATACGATACAGTGTGGAGGGATGGCCTACTTTATAAACTGACGGAAAAACTCAGAGCAGCCAGACCTATAATCTTATGAAGAACATTCTAACTGGAAGAAAAATTAGAGTTACTCTTAATGGCAGAACCAGCAGATGCATAGCGCTCAACAACGGACTCCCACAGGGCTCGGTACTGGCCCCCTTATTGTTTAACTTGTACACTGCGGATATCCCAGAAACAGCGTCCCGTAAGTTTATATACGCGGACGATATGGCAATAGCTTATCAAAGCAAATATTTTGAAACAATAGAGCGGAAATTGAACGAAGACCTAAACCTGCTGCACCTATACTACACCAAATGGCATCTCCAACCAAATCCAGACAAGACAGTAAGTGTAAACATGCATCTCAATAACAGAGCAGCCAAGAGAAAGCTGAACATCTGCATGAATAACCAGACCATTAGACATGAAGACAATCCTCGGTACCTTGGAGTGAAGCTCGACCGATCCCTAACGTACAGAGCCCATCTAGAGGACACAAAACAAAAACTGAAAACTAGAAATGCCATTCTAGCTAAACTCACCGGAACCACTTGGGGATGTGATGCAAATACCTTGAGAACTTCTGCCTTGGCACTGGTATACAGCGTGGCCGAGTATTGTGCACCTGTATGGGCCAGAAGTGTGCATGTATCAAAAATCGATATCCAGCTTAGAGAAACAATGAGAATAATATCGGGAGCACTTAAACCTACCCCTATAGATTGGCTACCCGTACTGTCCAACATAGCACCACCTGAAATCAGAAGAAATCAGCTGCTGTCAAGAGAATATAGCAAAATACTGGCAAATCCAAACCTACCCATACATCAGGACCTGACACCAAAAAACCGCCTGAGATCGAGGTCACCTCTATGGCAAATAGGTGAAGAGGTGTTTCCCTTCGACCCAGAAAATGAATGGAAAAGTTTATGGAGTAGAAGCGCAGTAAAGAACAAAAAACTAGTTACTGACCCGAGCATACAAATAGAGGGCTTTAAGCTTCCCAGAAGAGTGTGGACTACGCTGAACCGTGTGAGGACGGGTGTCGGAAGATGCAGGGAGATGATGACAACATGGGGCCTCGCGAACGACCCTCAGTGCGAATGTGGACTCAATCAATCAATGGCCCACTTGATCGAGCGTACTGTGCATGGTTTTAATGGTGAACTGGAAGATATACATAATCTCACGGACAATGCCATTGAATGGCTAAAAAAAATAAGTCATATAGTATAAAATTTTGTATTTTGTATTATGTAATTAGGTAAAGCTGAATGTCTCATTTTTAATGCTGTAATGTTCAAATTTAATATTTCGCCTTGTAAATGCCGATCGAGTAAATAATAAATTTCGAAGTTGTTTACATTAGCTTATTTGTTATTTCTTCACTGCGTAATTATTGCATATTTATCTACTCTGCTCGTAGCGGTCAACAAATCGTGCATAATTGGCGATCAGTCTGTACTCGGGGCCGGTTTTTCGTGCGCCACCTTATAATATTTCACTGCGATCAGCCGCATAACGGTACAGTTGGTTAAACGAGATGTTTTGCAGAATCACGTAAATTACAAGTGTATGAGAATTCTGTTGTGAATAAAAACACTGTACTCCAGGGGGGAGGCAAGTGCCCCCTCTTGGCACCTTGCATCTTCAGTCACCTGCACTACTAATTTTCAATTTTTCATAAGAACCATATACCAAGCACAGTGAACGGCGAACGAGTAAAAATAAACGGTTCCCAAGAAAGAGCGATCACCAGTAAACTAGTTCCCAAAGATAAACGACTAGCCCGCCTCTAGTGAGGACTCAACAGTGATGTAGTGCAGGTAGTTGAATCAGGAGCCTGCAGGTGCAAGCCTACAGTGGCATACCAGTAACTCATGTGGCCCACCTCACCGCTCTTGAAGACAGATGTGCACTTAGACATGTGCAAACAGCATATTGCGGGTGGCGAATGTCGTGAAGGTGGAAGCCCAGGACCCAAGCCAGCAGCGCAGCATACAGCCAGGAAGACGATACCATGTACAGCCAGGGAGCCGATACTCAGGCGCCTCGCACAAGGCGGTATTTTGCTGTCACTTGGTATGGCCCTTCACCAGGTGAAGGCCCAAGTTCGTGCACCTCTAATAGTCACAGAGGTGATCAAACCATAGTGACAATTGCAGTGGCGAAGTCCCACTACCTCGAGCTGGTTGCAGCCTCGATTGCGATGTCTTCATCCAGGCAGCACGTAGCAACCCAATGCGTTTTGACCAGCTGTTCGCCTGGTTGGCGGTGTATCGGACAAGACCACCGATTGGAGTAACAGGATACGTGATACATCCGACTGGGTGACATGTTTCCATTGATCCACAGTCCAAACTCGGTGTTTTGTCTACTGCAACCCTAACTGATGATGGCGGATGGTTAACATGAAAACATGTAGGGTTCAAAATGGTTCAAATGGCTCTGAGCACTATGGGACTTAACAGCTGAGGTCATCAATTCCCCAGAACTTATAACTACTTAAACTTAACTAACCTAAGGACATCACACACATCCATGTCTGAGGCAGGATTCGAACCTGCGACCGTAGCGGTCGCGCGGTTCCAGACTGAAGCGCCTAGAACCGCTCGGCCACTCCGGCCGGCTTGTTTTACAGAGTGGAGAAGCCTTCGACCTCCACATTCTACAAAGAGGCATGGGCGCCCAACACCTTGTCACCTATTTGTGCTTTCACCTTCCGTCTGGCATTTTACATAAATGTTCATAACAGGAGTAAGCGATAGTCTGACCACCTTCATCTTTCCGATATGCTCGTAACCAGGTAGCAGGCCATAACATTTTGCCCTTCATCAAAGATACTTGCGTCAGTAAATTTTCCCATTTTCGGCCCTTACCGTCGCTAGAATCATTGTCCATTCGCCTCTTCTCCCTTTACATATTTTCCTTACTCCGACAAGTGCCGGTAACACCAGCAGGTGACATTCAATATCGCAGAAGTCAGTGGTCGTAATGTTCTGGCTTGTCATTGTATATCAGACAAGACTACTACCTGACAGGGATCGATTTAAATGGACAAAAGTTAATGGAAATTTAGAAACAAAAGACTAAACATTATTATATGCTGTTGTAGGAAGGCTAATTTACAAACAAAAGCTATGGAGATGTAATCTGGGTGGCAGACCATGTAGATAAATAAATAATAAGTTAATGATAGATGTGCACTATCGAAGTTTACACACAGCGCTCACTGGGGGAACGTTTTATTCTGTATCTGTCAGTTGCACTTCTTTCCAGAAGAGCAAGTAAGATATATGCAACTACAAGATAATAAAAGAACAATATTTGAAACGCAATGTAACTGTGTTTATGTTTAGGCAACAAAGGTGCTGCTGTGCGTCGGTGCGACCTGCAGATAGCCATCTTCAGCCCTTGCCATACAGCCGAACGCCTGTCTAGACAGCGATCACGATTTTTATAAAGCGGTGGCGTCGGAGGCCTCCATCGATTTCCAGCTGCACGCTAACCTCTGCTCCGAGCTTCCGCTGCACGCGTTTCAACGACGACCACAAACAATTCGGGAAAAATGTTTGTTTTTATGTGGGCAGCTTTCGCGCTCTTTAGTTAATTAGCCAAATCAACAAACAGAATGCTACCGATACGTTATGAATAGTTCGAGAGTTAAAGAAAATTGTGGTTCCACAGCGGTCATGTGCGCGAGAATCAACAGCCGACGCAGTCTGGGACCGTATGACAAAAAACTAACGAACACATTAGCTGCTCCTTTCGCAGACATAAAGTGATACGTATCTCTCTATTACCACGGTTGCACGTTGCTTCTAAGTGCAGATGCGGAACTGTAATGAGTACCACAGAAATGGTTGGTTTTCTCTGGCACTCGGTGGCTGTTGTTGCAGTTACCACCTTCATATGGATTCTCTTTCATTAACCAAATGGCCGAAAACTCTTCGTCGTCATGGGGTACAATTTCACACAGAGAGGAACATTGTTTATTAGGAAAGATTTGAATGGGAGAAAGAATGGCTGTAGACTGCAAAATGAATTACTGCAAGAGGAAATTTTCCAACTTTGCTCCAAAGATAGGCCATCAGATCACAGATATCTCCTGATTTCACAGCGGTGTTAACAGGGCACAGGAAAACGAAGGCATACTGCCATTTATCAAAGTAACCAACGACACCATGTGTCCGTCCACTGGAGTTAACCAAACTGTGGACCAAATGTTAACGGAATGTAGCAACTTAGACAGACAGAAAAACATATTACTCAGAAGCGTAATAATGAAAGGCTTCTATTAGCCAACCAACAAAAATGACCTGTACAACCATTTACAAAAGACTTTTATAAAATCTGCAATTCTATATAATTTCAGAATGTATGGATTTGAGTCACCGATTGTAAAACAAACTCTGTATTAGATGTGTGGTTTTAGGTTTTCCCGGCGTAAGAAAATCTTGAATAGTTCTCGGTTATGTAACCGAGTGCAATCATCTAAAAGGCGTATACACTGAGGAGACGAAGAAACTGGTACACCTGTCTAACATCGTGTAGGGCCACCGCGAGCACGCAATCCAACTGCACACGCCCCAAACCATTACAGAACCTCCACCAGCTTGAACAGTTCTCTGCTGACATACAGGGTTCATGGATTCATGAGGTTGCCTGGGAACCAGGCGAGGCGAAAAGCTTTGCGTTGTGCACTCATCAAGGGTACACGAGTGGGCCTTCGGCTCCGAAAGCCCATATCGATGATGTTTCATTGAACGGTTCGCACGCTGACACTTGTTGATGGCCCAGCGTTGAAATCTGGAGCAGTCTGCATTTCTGTCACGCTGAACGATTCTCTTCAGTCAACGTTGGTCCCGTTCTTGCAGGATCTTTTTCCTCAGAAGTTAAGTCCCATAGTGCTCAGAGCCATTTGAACCATTTGTATTTCGTGAAGTAGCCTTTGGCAATTTTCAGGGGTTGTTGATACACTTTGTAGACGACACCACCCGGTTGAATACAGGAGAACTTTTCAGAATTCTGTATTAATTTACATCTACTTCACTGTTCTGCAATTCACACTTAAGTGTCTGGCACAGGGTTCTTCGAACCACCTTCAGACTATTTCTCTGCCGTTCCAATCTCTAACAGTAAGTACGTAGGATAAATGAACACTTAAATTCTTCTGAATGAGCTCTGATTTCTCTTATTTTATTGAGATGGTCGTTGGCGTTAATAAAATATTTTCGCATTCGGAGGAGATAGGAGGTGACTGGAATTTCATGAAAAGAGGTCACCGCAACGCAAAACTCTTTTGTTTTCATGATTCCCACCCCAACTCACATTTCATATCTTTGACACTTTCTCCGCTATTTCGCGATAATACAAAACGAGCTGCCCTTCTTTGGACTTTTTGCATGTCCTCTGTCGGTCCCATCTGGTAAGGATTCCACACCGCACTGCAATACTTTACCGAAGACGAGCAAGCGTAGTGTAGACAGTCTCTCTTGTAAACCTGCTGCAGCTTCTACGTGTCCTGTCAATAAAATTCAGTCTTTCGTTTGCCTTCCCTACAACATTATTTATGTGATAGTTTCAGTGTAATTTTTTCGGAATTTTAATTCTTAGTTATTTAGTTGAACTGACAGCCTTTAAATTTGTATGATTTATCATGTAACCGAAATTGAACGGATTTGCTTCCGTACTAATGTGGATGACATAACTCAATGTAGTATTGAAAGAAAATGCTACTTCTCGCACGCTACAGACATCGTATCTAAGTTATTCTGCAATTGGTGTAATCTTCTGATAACTTTACTACGTGGTAAATGACAGCATCATCTGCAGACAATCTAAGAGGCTGCTTAAATCGTCTCCTATATCGTTTATATAGATTATCAACAGCAGAGGATCTATAACGGTTGCTTGGGGAGCGCCGAATATCATTTCTGTTTTACTCGACAATTTTCCGTCGGTTACTACGTACTGTGACCTTCCTGATAAGACATCACTAATCCAGTCGTACAACATACGCGATACTCCATAGGTGCGCAATCTGAGTGGAAGTCTCTTGTGGGACATAATAACTGTCAGAGAAATTACGCAATATTTTAATTTTTTTGTATCTATAGCAAACGTTGTAATCAACTAAACTAATAAATGTAGTATTTCTCTATGTAACAGAAAGTGTTAATAAAAATAATAAATAATACTCATTCTGAGATAGAAATTCTTTTCTCCGTGTTTGATTCCAAATAAGTTTATTTTTTAATGGTATCCGCTCTAAGCAAAATACAGTTTTTCTTCTTTTATCCACAGTTCGCTGATGTTACAGCATCATCATTAGGTTTTTTATTTTCTTGCTATTAAACATCTGGAAAAATGCTCTTTACTGTCTGTGCACACATAAATTCGAGTTTTTAATCCTCCTACATGCGATCGCCTTAGAACCGTGCCTCGCAGGCGTACGCCGCCACCTTACCGGGATCTCCCTGCGGCATCTATCATTCAAATGTAGAGCATAAGCGGATGACATCGTGTTCCTTGTCCGGAATGAGGGGGAGACTCAATGAGCACTGGATAGGCTACAGGCGTATGGGATAGCAGCTGGCAGCGAGGTCAGCTTCCGAAAATCACAATGCATGCGTGTGGAGTGTCGACTAGAACCAGGAACGGAAGGACCCTTACCTGTGGTGCAAACCCTCCGATGTTTGGGTATCACCTTTCATAAGGAGACGGCGGGACAGCTACCGACGGCTGTCGCTGTGAGTCCGTACGTCAGTATGACTAAACGCCCTAAACGTCGGTGGATGTGCTGCAGCGATGATGTGCCACCTGACACACCTTCTCCCCTTGACGCGCACAATGGCTATGAGGATTCAGGCGTCTTTTGGGTGCTGTGGGACAGCTCTTACCCTCCCAGAACGAGAAGGGGGCGTTGGTTTAGTGAACGTGCACAGAAGACGCGTGCCACGTATATTAATACTATGCTAAAAGCGGGACGCAACAGGAATCACTCGCTTACGGGGACGATCATCGAAGAACTAGTACCAATATCGCATCTTCGTGCGGTCAGTGTCGGCCATATATCACCGCCGTTAAAGTATGTGCGCACGTTCATCGTTGAACACAGTTGCGTTCGACAGTGTTTACCGACATCACGACAGTCGACATCGAAGGACGAGTACCAGTTGCTTCTTCGACAGATCACCCGGAACAGAGTGGAACGGAAACATCCAGCCGTTAATTGGAACGTGGTATGGCGCACGGTACACCACCCCCACCTAGTTACAATAGTCAGGTCAACATGATACATTGTAGTGAACCGGAAAGACCTAACGAATAACAAAAAGTGCGCTATACATTTGGCGGATTCGCCCATGTGTCAGCAATGCGGCATGCTGGATAGGGACGACCACCGGCTGGTCTGCGGCGAGGAACTGGCTGTATGGACTCTAGCAAGGAAGATAATAGCGTCCATGCGGCGCACTATATACACAGCAATATCTTCCGATATAGTAATTTTTTCCACAGGAGACGTATCTTCCACGTCGTAAGACAAAAGCAGTGGCGTTGATCACAGGTATGACGGTCCATTACATGTATAGAGATACACGTCTGAACGTACTGGATTACTGGCAATCCTTGCAAGATGGACACACAAAACTGTTACGGCAACGAAAGTACAAGAACTGGTATGCAAATTTCCTAGGAATGGTTTCTGCGGACCCACCATATACTTGGGGTGTGCCGGGTGCGCAGATATGAGCGGTGGTGCTGTCGTTGTGTAACCGACCAAGTAAAGTGATCAGCTAAGGAAAACTACGCGAGTATGCGACCCAGGAAGAACTAACACTTGCACAGTTAGCAATGGAATGTTTCTTCGCATTTTGTTTTAATATCTATAAATACTTTTTAAGGGCGTCGGAGGTGGCTCCACTTTGACTTTGTTGTTATTTCAGGCTGCATAGTAGGACGGCAGCGAGGTTCCTTCCAGGACAGCTATAATGTATAAGCTCGTACTCTGGTTTTGTGAATAACAAAGGTTTCTGTTTCTCCTACCTTCCTTAAAAAATAGAGCGTAAAAAAGTGGCTAACTCACGTGCCTAGTAAGTATGGGATCCGGGTTCCATTCCCAGACTCTGTACAAATTTTCGCTCGCCGCTGAGTCTTTATACATAAGAAGTTCTTATAGCCAGATACATCTCTAGTCAGCTGTAGCTTGTCTCAAGGAGTGTGAATGTTCGTTACGACCCCTTGGAGTAAAGTCCAGTTTCAACTTCACAATACAGACTCCTGATTGGCATATCTCGTCATTTTCGATAATGCCCGCGCTTTTGCACTATGCCTACGTGCAGAGCTTTTCAGTTGTCCATTTCAGAATCACGTCATGGAGTTGGAGAAATCTTTCGGTTCTAGCTGTCAGCCTCTTAGCGATTGGCTGAGGATTAGAGTGACAGAAGAGAGTTGGAGATCGTTTAGCGCTGTTGCTCATTTTTAATTAGGCGGAAATCGGAATCTCTACACTCATTGAGCAGTGCTTTCCAGTTTCGGTGGCAAGATAGGCGGGTTGCAGACGCCTCAGTGATGACGTTGCTTTAGGCTTTTGTAAAGTACACTTCCACTCAGGGTCTACATAAACGCCTCACATTTTTAGGACAGGAGAGGTGATAGGTGAAAAGAGCCTTGCTATTGTTGTAAAGGGGTGTGAACTTAAGCAATAAGTACTAAAGTAGGTCTGAAATCATATCTTCTAGCCCTTGCTGTCGCCAGCCTTCTCCTCAGAAAGCGAATGCACGATCTTGAAGTCACGCATTCAGCTTGTTGAACTCAATGCGCATTTTGGCAACCTAATGGTGTTCACTCCCTTCTTTCTGTGTATTTTCGAAACTTAATTAACAACTTACGCAATCGCTGGCCGTGTCCATGAGTAATTAAGTGACTGTGTTTTATTCTCCCTACCCATCTGTGTCAAGGTGAGTTTCATTCCCTTATCTTATTATCAATGGTTTTTTAAGACGTCAGTGATTAACTTTCAAGTTGAGATTCGATAAATTTATTTGTTATAGCGCCCATTTTATTCCACCCACCATTAGAAGATCCTTTCCTACCATAAACTGCCTATGTGAATGTGGTACCCTTATGTTCCATGCTTAATTGCGACACCCTTTTAATATTCATTTAAATAAGATGTTTTCCGTTGCGTTTACAGTTAATTTTCATGATCATTTTGGGTGGTTCCTCACTTTCTTGGGCACCAGAATTTAGTTTTGTGCATCCTACGGGTATGCTCCAACTACATCCGACATCCCAAACTTTCGTCATTTTATGGAGAGGGTGGCATCAGCGAGAAAGACCCTTATAATTATGTTTGTTGGAAGTCGCTACGTGCTCTCATTCTCAGATAATGGATGAATATACACTGCTGGCCATTAAAATTTCTACACCACGAAGATGACGTGCTACAGACGCGAAATTGAAACCACAGGAAGAAGATGCTGTGATATGCAAATGATTCGCTTTTCAGAGCATTCACACAAGGCTGCCGCCGGTGGCGACACCTACAACGTGCTGACATGAGGAAAGTTTCCAACCGATTTCTCATACACAAACAGCAGTTGACCGGGGTTGCCAGGTGAATCGTTGTTGTGATGCCTCGCGCAAGGATAAGAAATGCGTACCATCACGTTTCCGACTTTGGTAAATGTCGAATTGTAGCCTATCGCGATTGCGCTTTATCATATCGCGACATTGCTGCTGGCGTTGGTCGAGATCCAATGACTGTTAGCAGAATGTGGAATCGGTGGGTTCAGGAGGGTAATACGGAACGCCGTGCTGGGTCCCAACGGCCTCTTATCACTAGAAGTCGAGGTGACTGGCATTTTATACGCATGCCTGTAACGGATCGTGCAGCCACGCCTCGATCCCTGAGTCAACAAATGGGGACGTTTGCAAGACAACAACCATCTGAACTAACAGTTCGACGACGTTTGCAGCAGCATAGACTATCAGCTCGGAGACCATGGCTGCTGTTACCCTTGACGCTGCATCAAAGACAGGAGCGCCTGCGATGGTGTACTCAACCACGAATCTGGGTGCACGAAGGGCAAAACGTCATTTTTTCGGATGAGTCCAGGTTCTGTTTACAGCATTATGATGGTCGCATCCGTGTTTGGCGACATCGCGGTGAACGCACGTTGGAAGCGTGCATTCGTCATCGCCATACTGGCGTATCAACCGGCGTGATTGTATGGGGTACCATTGGTTACACATATCTGTCACCTCTTGTTCGCACTGATGGCACTTTGAACAGTGGACGTTACATTTCAGATGTGTTGGGACCCGTGTCTCGTGATGACTGGGTGTTGTGTGATGTCGTTAGGTTAGTTAGGTTTAAGTAGTTCTAAGTTCTAGGGGACTGATGACCATAGATGTTAAGTCCCATAGTGCTCAGAGCCATTTGAACCCGTGTCTCTACCCTTCATTCGATCCATGCGAAACCCTACACTTCAGCAGGATAAAGCACGACCGCATGTTGCAGTCCTGTACGGACCCTTCTAGATATAGAAAATGTTCGACTGCTGCCCTGGCCAGAGCATTCTCCAGATCTCTCACCAATTGAAAACGTCTGGTCAATGGTGGCCGAGCACCTCGCTAGTCTGAATACGCCAGTCAGTACTCTTGATGAACTGTGTTACCGTGTTGAAGCTGCATGGGGAGCTGTACCTGTACACGCTCTGTTTGACTTAGTGCTCAGGCGTATCAAGGCCGTTATTACGACCAGAGGTGGTTGTTCTGGGTACTGATTTCTCAGGATCTATGCACCCAAATTGCATGAAAATGTAATCACATATCAGTTCTAGTATAATATATTTGTCCAATGAATACCCGTTTATCATCTGCATTTCTTATTTGTGTAGCAATTTTAGTGGCCAGTCTGCTGTCTCCGTTTCTCTTTTCCTCTTACCCTAGTGCTGAATTATCGACTGTGTGTTCGATGCCTACTGATTGCAAGGCACACGCTGAAACTCTGGAAATTTAACACGTAAGAATATATGAAAATCTACTTCATACTCCGCAAGCCATCTAGAGGATACTTCTGGTACCACTAACTGATCCCCCACCCCTCTTCTTTCCTGTTTATCTCATGATGGCGAGTGGGAAGCCTGAGAATTATCTCTAATTTCTCGAATTTTCTTGTGTAGTTACTCCTAGTTGTTGTATGATAGATGCTATTTTCAGCAATTTGTCATCAATAGTGTAGTAGTACAGTAGTGGATTTCTTTTATTATTTATGGGCAATATGTTAAATTTATTTACGTTCATGGTCAACTGCCAGAGCCTGCACCATTCACCTATCCCCTGCAGACCGTTCTGTAAATTGCTACTGTCTTCTGGCATTGCTGTCCTCTTACAGCCAACATATCAATCTGTGAACAGTCTTAAAGAACTTCCGACGCTTTCTGGTAGATCATTTATATATACATAAACTGTGAACAGTAACGGTTCTGTCACACTTACTTACTGAAGGAAGTACGTTTACATCTGTCGCTTTTGTTGTGTTAAAAGCAAAGTGCTGAGCTCTGTGTGTAGGAAGTCTTGAATACAGTCGCAAATCTGGTCCTATATTCGGTAGACTCATATTTTTTTCATTAAATGTCAATATCATATACCTTCCTGCAGGCAAGAAGCACAGAATCAACCTGAGCGCTGTTGTCTACAGCGTTATGGATCTCTTGGAGGAAGAGAACGAACTGAGTTTCGCAAGATCTCTGTTTGCGGATTGCATGTTGATGTTTGGAGAGGAGATTTTTAGTTCTCCAACAGCGTCATAATTCTTGAACACAAATATGTTCCATAATTCTGCAACAGATTGACGTTAGCCTCTGTCCCACGACCCTTCTAGAAAACGGGAATGACCTGCGCTATTTCCCAGTCGATAGGTACCCTTCGTTGTTCCACCGATCTACAATATACTGTTGCTAGAAAGGAAGCAGTTCTTTCGCATAGTCTCTGTAGAATCTTATACATTTGTGTTCACAAATTAAGGATAATGCTAATACATGGTGAAACAAGGCTCTGGTGGGCGGTTTGTGGGTTTAAATCACCTCGGGGTATGACCATGCGGTGCATTTGAACTGCGGTCGTCGCACGGTGGCTCTGGCAGCAGTCCACATACGCAGAGGTGGATTGGTGCATGTAAGAGTGCGGTGCAGCCAGTAAGTGCGTAGACGTTTTCAGACGTGCTAATGATGACTGTGTGTTGAAAATGGCTCAAAGAACACATATTGATGACGTTATGAGGGGTGCAATGCTAGGGCGACTGGAGGCTGGTCAAACACTTGAGGTCGTAGCACGGATCCTCCGTGTGCCACAAAGGGTGATGTCAAGATTTTGGTAACGATTCCAGCAGACAGGAAACGTGTCTAGGCGCTACAGTACGGGACGTCCACAGTGTACAACACCACAAGAAGACCGATATCTCACCACTAGTGCCCGCAGACGGCCGCGGAGTACTGAAAGGAGATTTGCTCGGGACCTTACCGCAGCCACTGGAACAGTTGTCTCCAGACACACAATCTACAGACGACTGAACAGACGTGGTTTATTCACCCGGAGACCTACAAGATGCATTCCACTGACCCCTGGTCTCAGAAGAGCCCGTAAAGCCTGGTGTTAAGAACACAGTACATGGTCATTAGAACAGTGGTCCCAGGTTATGTTCACGGACGAGTGCAGGTATAGTCTGAACAGTGATTCTCTCCAGGTTTTCATCTAGCGTGAACCAGGAACCAGATACCAACCCCTTAATGTCCCTGAAAGGGACCTGTATGGAGGTCATGGTTTGATGGTGTGGGGTGGGATTATGATTGGTGACGTAGACCCCTGAATGTCTTTGACAGAGGAACTGTAACAGGTCAGGTATATCGGGACGTCATTTTGCACCAGTATGTTCGCTTTTTCAGGGGTGCAGTGAGTCCCTCTTCCTCCTAATGGATGATAACGCACGGCGCCACCGAGCTGCTATCGTGGAGGAGTACCTTGAAACAGAAGATACCAGGCGAATGGAGTGGCCTGCTGTTCTCCAGATCTAAAACCCATCGAGCACGTCTGGGATGCTTTCGGTCGACGTATCGCTGCTCGTCTTCAAACCCCTACGACACTTCAGGAGCTCTGACAGGCACTGGTGCAGGAATGGGAGGCTATACCCCAGCAGCTGCTCGACCACCTGATCCAGAGTATGCCAACCTGTTGTGCGCCCTGTGTACGTGTGCCTAGTGATAATATCCCATATTGATGTCGGGGTACAGGCGCAGTTAACAGTGGCGTTTTGTAGCACATGTGTTTCGGGACGGTTTTCTCAGCTTATCAGCAATACCGTGGACCTACAGATCTGTGTCGTGTGTGTTCCCTATGTGCCTATGCTATTAGCGCCAGTTTTGTGTAGTGCCACGTTGTGTGGCACCACAATCTGCAATTATCCTTAATTTATTAGCATGAGTGTAGGTATCTCAGATGGTCTAGATGCCTTTGCACTACTAAGCGAATGTGCTTGCTTTTCTGCTCTGCGATCGTTCATCTCAGTATCTGCCATTTCGACGTCCGTATGAAGAAGGGAAGGAGGGACCATGTTACTATCTTGCACGACAAAACAATTTTGGAAGACAGAATTCAGTATTGCTGCTCTCTCGCTGTTACCTTCAGTTTCGATGCCTCTATAGTCACTGAATGAATGAACAGAAGATTTCGAACCGCTTACTGTTTTTGTGAAGTAGCAAAACCTTTTAACGTTTTCACTCAGATCGGTCGACAAAATTTTACTTTCAAAGTCACTGAAAGCTTTTCTCATTGCTCTTCTTACATTCGTTTTCGCTTAGTTCAGGTTTTATATTCAGCTAGCTACCGACTTCTCTTGAATCTGTGATGACGCTCTCTTTGGTTACGTAGTAGTTTTATAACACAGCTATTAAATCACGGCGGATCTTTCCCATACCTTATGACCTTGCTCGAAATATACTTGTCTAAGGCATATTAAACGCTGCTTTTGAACATTTCCCGTTTGTGCTCGGCATCTTCGTCCTCAGAACCAAATATGTGGTGCTGACTGCTTACATACGAGTACTCTGCAGTCTTGTCAGTCTCCCTAAGCAGAAGATTTTCCAACCTATCCCAACATGCCTTGTAAAAAACGTGCTTGTAGTTCCTAACATAGACCTACGACCGCTCATAGCTTCCCCAACGTTAACTGATTAGATAACTCGTCAAGGATACCAATTCACGAATTACTACGGTTTCCAAAAAATAATATTTTCTATTCTTCTGGTAGGGTAGAAACAGTGGTTGTAACTATTCGTAATAAGAACTTATCCTTACCTTCTTGTGCACAAGACCAATGATTCCGTGATTTTCGTCTCCTAGTATGTTAGACTCCGGCTTCACCACTTCGTAGCTGAAGCCCAACTTATGCTTCAGAATATCCACTATCTCAAAAATGACTCCTTGTCCAACCAGAGCGCCGTCAGTATTATTGGTCAGCGTCAACGGAGGATTCTGAAACACAAGAGAAAGAACAGTACTCGTCATATCAGAAATAAAAAGGAAAAGAATATCGCTTCCGAATGTGTAAGTCCAGATATACCTTTTAACAGAGAAAATCACGAAAAGAAAAGAAAACGAGGAAGAGAAGTTAGTAACACGTAGAATTTATGCCTTTACAGTTCGTCAAGTAGAAAGCAGCAAATAAATATTTATAAAACATTCCAAACGCAGACGATTACTTACTTCCAACGTCCCTATTCTGATAGTCTTCCCCTCCATTAGCTTCGGTGTTCGGAGGATGCATCCGGGATCCGGCTCACCTAGGTCAGAAAATTAGAATTATATTAATACCGTCAGCTGCTGACGAGCGTTGATATAGATCAACGGGGACAGGTGAAAATGTGTTCCCGGACCGGGACTCGAACCCGGGATCTCCTGCTTACATGGCAGACGCTCTGTCCATCTGAGCCACCGAGGACACAGAGGATAGTGCGACTGCAGGGACTACCTCGCGCACGCCTCCCGCGAGACCCACATTCTCACCTTATATGTCCACACACTACATTCTTAGTGACCCACCCCAACCCACTTATTACTCGTGGAAGACATTCTTCCAAGTCCCGTAAGAGTTCGGGGAATATGTGTCCGAAAGAACAGACACCATATCCATATAAGTATATAGCGCAGAAAAGGTAAAGAGTGAATATTTTTATTGGCATTAGAACTATCCCGATTTTACGCTAGCCTTACAACATAAATTACTTCGTTATTTGTTCAAGTAAATCGGAAATTCATTATCGCTTTATGCATTTTCCACTGTGTGATTCAAGTGATGTCGACAACATAACACAGATTTCGTGGACGAGTCCTTCGCAGTGCGCTGATATGATCTCACTTGCAGATTAGAACTATATGCCAGAATAGGCATCGCACTCTGACCATTACTCGAGATCCGAAGGCGGCACGGAAGGGCCTAGGTTCGAGACCTGTTCCTAATCAGTTTTAATCAGTCCCACAAATACTCATCACTGCCAGAAAAAGCATTAATGTCTGTTATTACCTTCAAAAATGTTTCTCATCTGTTAATAGTGTTTCTGGTAAAATGCCTATTCCGCAGTGTAGTATTTCAAATTTGTAATTGTCGTCATCCAGAACAAATGATATGAATGGAACTATATGTAAAAGAGAATTCACTGTCAATAAACTACCGTGCGGCAAAGACTTAGTGCTACTCTAATGAGTCAAAACATTATGGCCATCTGCTCAGTAGTTTGTTTGTCCGTGTTTGGAACGAAATACATCAGTGATTTTGCATTGCATCCGACAATTTGTTGCTAGATTTGTGAAGCTATGTGGCATTAGATGTTTACTCAGAAGTCGTGTAATTCTTGTAAATAAAGAGCCGCTGATTTGCGTACGCAGTGATGGCGCCCGATAGCGACCCAGATGGGTTTCATAGGATTTATATCAGGCGAATTTGGTCGCTGAGACTTCAACGTGAGTTCACGGTGATACTCCTCAAGCCACTGTAGCACGGTTTTGGCTCCGAGACACTGACAATTATACTGGTGAAAGACGATATTGCCGTCGTGGAAGACATCAAGCATGGAGGGATGCCGGTGGTTGGCAGCTGTCAGTGTGTCTTCGGTTACTACCACAGGTCGCATATAATCGCAAGAGAGGCTTCTTCACAACGAAACAAAGCTTATGCATTGCAATAAAACCATTATTTTTTTCGAATGATACGTAACGGAAGTAAATGATGGCATAACCTCACATTTACGAATACGATACCAGTCATTCTTCATCAGCCATGGTGCGAATCTGATCGGTAAAGTGCTAAGAAAGTAGTAGTAATCTGTTGCTTTTCTAGGCTACAGCCACCTTACCTTCGGGCACCTCCATCTTGGTGCCATTGTGCAGGTAGTTGGAACATACGGTGGTTACCACCATCTTTAAGACGGACGAAATATTCATACTGGTGCTCTCCAACTTCGAAGTAGTCACTTGCTTCGAACAGTACTTCCCCTGTGGGACAAACAAACAAAGGAATACTGTAGAGAAAGTACTGTTCAGTATACTTAGAGCCTTATGAAGTAATGACATCGTTTAAACATTAACAAAAGACCTTATAGGCGGAATATGTTGTGAAATCGTAATGTTGGTCTTTTCCGTTTCAGGACAACAGCGATGCTATGTGGCTGTTGTGACATAATTTTATAAATTTGCCTCGTTCCACGCGTCACCGCCATTTATCATTTAAGTAAAATTTCCTGCACTGGGTCGTAATTGCTCGGCTGCTGCCGATCGCAGCTCTTTTAACAACTAACCTAAAATTACGTCATATTAATAGCAAATCCAAATGTTTCGTGACGTACATCAGTAACTACAGCATATTGTATCTTGGTATTTTCTGGTTTGTTCAAAATGTTCAAATAATGTGAAATCTTATGGAACTTAACTGCTAAGGTCATGAGTCCCAAAGCTTACACAGTACTTAACCTACATTATCCTAAGGACAAACACACACCCATGCTCGAGGGAGGACTCGAACCTCCGCCGGGACCAGCCGCACAGTCCGTGACAGCAGCGCCTGAGACCGCACGACTAATCCCGCGCGGCTTTCTGGTTTGATTCAGACATAACACGATGCACACATATACATCCTGAATATCAAGACATGAAGCCTATTCACACTTTCAGATATTCGAATATAGGGATATTGTAACATCTGTGCCTAATAATGGGGTTTTTGAGGGTTTGTTAAGTAGTTTACACCGTATGTGATATTTCGAAATATTGTGTGCTGTAAATGAGGGTTCCTGAAGTCGAAGCAGGCCGTCGGAATATCCGGCTATATTCACTTGGATAGCTAGATCTACATTTATACTCCACAAGCCAAATTATAGTGTGTGGCGGAGATACTACTGGTACCACTATACAAGGTGTGTGGGAAAAATAATGAGACTGGCAACACTGTGAGCGATCTGGCAACTCCTGTTCTACTTGAATACACCGGTGTGTTCATTCCTTCCAGATACTCAGTCCGAGTTTCATATCCGTATAGCTATCATGAGATTATTGAGAGCTCCATCAGTGAAGTTGTGTTTTTGTCATGTGTTACGAGAATGGAACAGGGGATTTTAGAGCAACGTTGTGCCATCACGTTTTGGCTTAAACTTGAGGAATCCGCAAGTGTGACCTCTGAAAAGTTGAAACATGCTTATGGAAAACATTCCTTATCAAGGACGCAAGGTTTTCGCTACCACAAATCATTTTTTTGAAGGGTGACCATGTGGTCTGCCGAGCGCTGTTGGCGAGCGAGGTGTACTCAGCTCTTGTGAGGCAAACTGAGGAGGTACTTGATTGAGAAGTAGAGACTCCGATCTCGGAAACTGACGTACGGCCGGGAGAGCGGTGTGCTGACCACATGCCCCTCCATATCCGCATCCAGTGACGCCTGTGGCCTGATGATGACACGGCGGCCGGTTGGTACCGTTGGGCCTTCCAAAGCCTGTTCGGACGGAGTATAGTTTAGGTTTTTTAGAACTTCAGCTTCAAAAACCGACGAAAACGTAGAACTTGTGCGTGCTCTTGTGAGGTTGTTCCTCCAGGACAAACTACCGATAGGTGCTTTCCAAAGATGTCTTTTCAAGGATCAGGAAAAGGGTGAATCGAGTGGGACTGAACATTTCAGACAAGTGTACGGTGCATCATGACAACACCCGATGTCACACGGCCACATACGTCATGGAGTTTTTGACCTCAAAAGGCATTCCGGTTATTCCACTACCCCCCTATTCATCAGATCTGAGTCCTTGTGACTATTTTCTTTCCCAGAAATTGAAATATGGCTTAAAATGGCGTCATTCTGGGACTCTGGAGAACATTCAAAAGAATGTGACCGACATTTAAAAGGCCTTACCAGTTGAAGTCTTTCAGCGCTGCTACCAAGACTGGGAACAACGACTTCGCCGGCGTGTACCAGCCGAAGGGAACTATTTTGAAGGGGCAATATTGCTGTTTGAAAAAAATAACAACTTTGGTGGATGAATCATCAGTCTCATTAGTTTTCTCACACACCTCGTGCCTTCCTCCTTTCCCTGTTCCATTTGCATAAGAAGAATGGCGCGTGGGAAGAGTGACTGATAAGGCCTCTAACTTCCCTGGTATTCTCTGTTCACGAGATGTGTATGGATGGAAGTAATACGTTGCTCATTTTTCCCCGTGATGCGTAACGCCTCTCTTGTAGCGCCTGCTATTGGAATTTGGTGACCATTTTGGCAACGCTTTCGCGCCGAATAAACGATGCCGTGACGAAACGCGGCGCTCTTCGTTGGAGCTTCTGTATCTCTTCTGCTGATCCAACCTTGTAAGGCTTCCAGACTTCTGAACAGTAGTCAAGAACCGATCGAACAAGTGTTTTGTAGGCGACTTCTTTTATGGGTGAATTACTTATCCTTAAGATACAATCAGATTATGTTGAACTGAATGAAAAATCATTACAAGAATATTAAATATAATATGACTATTATATGTACAAGTAATAGAATTTAAATGAAACTGTAGAGCACACACATAATCAACACGAGAAATACTGCCATTTTTATGTGTTTCACGACTACGTTGCACTTAATTTTAACACGGTTTCTTGTTTGTTCGTTCGGTACAAATTTTGTAATTTATTTTAAACTAAATTCCTCATGAGGCAGAGACTTGGAACTTCCAAACTTGCTCATAACTCGATGTCAGTGCAGTAATAATCCGCTTTCGTGTTTGGTGTGTGACGGAGGATACTTGATGTACCACTGCCATTTCCTATTCCACTTGCGAATGTTTCGTCGTAAGAACAGTTGGTGGTAAGTCCCCGTGTGAGCTAGATTTTCCAAAACTTTGACTTTCGAGGTGTAATAGTAGAAGGAACATGACGATAAACTGAAACAATCCAGAAATTTAGCACATGCCTCTATTGTAAGCTCATCAAAATGTTTGAAATCTATTGAAAAATATGACAAACACAAGACAAAAGAAAGAAAATAATAGTTTAAACAAAAAACCTTTCAACATAAAATGTTTTTAAAACGCAGAGGTCTAACATAAATTCTCCTACCTCCATACAGATTCCCAACCCCGCACAGGTAGTCCTTAAAACTTGAGCTTGTGAATTTTTAACAGCTATGAAAATACTTGAAGAATTTAAAACGATAAACGTGGAAAGCATGCAATACACAACTGATGCATGTTTCCAATTCTACAAATATTTTCATAGCTATAAAATTTCATAAGCACACATTTTCGGTACTTTCTGTACGGGGTTAGGAATCTGCATGGTGTTAGTTAAAATTATTTTACATTCTTCATTCGTGTTAAAAAGTGTTACATTAAAAAAAGTTTTTATTTAAATACGTAATTATCTATTGCAATATTGTTCGATTTAGTCTCGATGTGTTAGAATGTGCAATTCACGTCACTGCCCGTACTCTGGTGTTAGAAATATTTACTTTAACCAGCTATGGTTTTTAAGATGCTATATTAAGTGTCTGCTTTTGCTACGATGTGAATAAATTAGTTACAGTGCTATTTTAGTTGTGCTAACAACGCATATTTGGAAATTAAATTGAAAACATACATGAACCCAAGTGCCCACAGTCTTAGACGTGACCAGTGCCATTGAGAAAGATAAGTACGACCACATGGCATTAACTTGTAGTGTGTCCTGAAGTGTACCTAGGCAAGGTAAGTAGGGGATGAATATGCGAAACAATTATATGAGGGATTGTTTACGATATTTTCCTTGAATAGCCAACCGTACTCCACGCAATGCGATCTTATCGTAGAAAAAAGAACATTCATGTTCATCTCCCGTCGACGAAGTGGTCATTGGAGACAAAACATATGCTCGGACCTGGCATGAAAGAGGACGAAAATCGACGATGATGTTGTCATATAAAACCGTGTGATTTAGGAAAAATCAAGAGTGTGGCATACTGTATCAAGTGGGGAAGTTGTTTGTCATAGACAAAATATCATTATGATACAGTTCACTGACAGAAGTAGTTGCAGTAGACGAGCAGACATTGAGTACTCCGGCGCTTAATGAAATGGGATGTTTAGAAGCTGGTGACTGTGAGGCGCACATAAACAAAAGGAAAATCAAAATAAAATTGCGGGCTTCAGGTGCACTTAGACGTACTGTGTTCATTTGCAGGTGGTGTCACAGCCGCAGTGTGTGGGCTGCGTATGTGGACTTACTCTGTTCCCCCACGATATGGCGGAGAACCGGTCTGAGCAGTGAGTAGTACAGGATGATGACGAGGTGTTCAAGTTAAAGAACGGCATCACGAAACCACCACAGACAACCACATTCGGTCAAATGACTAACCTTAAGTCACCTACATATTAACAAAGTCATAAAAAAATTGTGAATGTCAAAATAATTAAGGTGAACTGGTGCATACAGTCCTCATGGGTATCAATACATCAGGTTAAAGGAAGTTTCCTTAGCGTCAAAACCATCATTATTATCATACATTAGTAAGTAATCTTTATGACTGTGTATTTAGAAAAATCTGTTAAAATAGCTAAGTTTTACAAAGAAATTGCAATAAAAAGGGAATCTTTTGGACATTACATCTTACGAAAAAGAAAAATAACGAAATGTTTTTAACCAAACTCTCAAAGTTTTTAGCCTAGTCTGAGTTTATCGAACATTTGCTGCGCAAACTGACGTAATCTTGGCACCTTCTTTATTATGTAAACAAAATTAACGAAGTTGCAATTTGTAATTCCCTATAAGGTGGTCTGTTTTACTGACTAGTGCATAGACGTAATTGCCCGAATAGCACGAAAATAGGTAGATGTACATGTACAGACAAACAAATGATTACAATTTCAGATAATTTGGATAATTTACTCAAGAGAAATAGGTTCACAACTTGAGCAAGTTAATAACGCGTTTGCAGGCCGTTGTGGCCAAGCGGTTCTAGGCGTTCCAGTCCAGAACCACGCTGCTGCTACGGTCGCAGGTTCGAATCCTGCCTCGGGCTTGGATGTGTGTGATGTCCTTAGGCTTAAGTAGTTCTAAGTCTATGGGACTGATGTACTCAGATGTTAAGTCCCATAGTGCTGAGAGCCATTTGAAACAATAACGCGTTGGTTCACTCTGGTTCTTACGCAAGTTGTTATTCCGCTTGGCATTGATTGGTAGAGTTACTAGATGTCTTCCTGAGGGATATCGTGTCAAATACTGTCCAACTGGCGAATTAGATCGTCAAACTCCCCAGCTAGTTATAGGCCGTGCCCATACTGATGCAAACGTTCTCAACTGGGGAGAGCTCCGGCGACCTTGCTGGCGAAGGTAGGATCTGCCAAGAACGAAGACAAGCAGTAGAAACTCTCTTTGTGTGCGGGCGGGCATTATCTTGCTGAAATGTAAGCCCACTATGGCTTGTCATGAAGCAACGAAATGGGGCGTAGAACATTGTCGACGAATGCTGTAAGGGTGCTGCTGATGACAACAAAGGCGTCTTCCTATCAAAAGAAATGTCACTCCAGACTATCACTCTTCCCACACTATTCGGTGTAAAAATATGGAACGAGCATCGGTGTGTTCTGGACTGTGTTCCGATCTAGTTTTCAGTGCGGCAATAAATTACTAAGGCCATTATGGACAGTTTACGGAATTGCATTTTATGACAATGTTACCGAATTTTCTACATGCGGGAAACTTTTTTTGCTATTGAAGTTAGGTGAAAATATTATGTGGAAAAAATCTGAACAATTTATCATATATTCATCTACTCCAAATCGGAACTCTCTCAAAGTTTGCGAACACGAGATAATTTTGGTTAAATATGGCGCACAACGGTCCACACGCGCGTCAAATACTCTACCACAGCGTTCGCCCATGCGGTTCCGTTACGGGGAACAGATCGCCACGTTTGTTACTGACCAGTTATTAATTTTTATGATCTGACTACTTATATATAACATAAAAAAATGAGATTTACTCAGTGGGAAAATGTGTCTTAAATGTCAACCGGTATTGGGAGAAAAAAGCTACACAAAAAATCAGTACCTCAGAACTGCGGCAATATTTACGAGACATTTTGAAAAGTAATGCCTCCGGTTTTTTTTTATGTGTAGACTCAAAGCTTTCTAAACGAAACAAACTTTATTAACATTCTACATCCTTGTTCTTTGTGTCTGTATATTTATTTATCAATAAACTCTGACGACGAACACATTCTCCCATCTACAGATCGTTTTGTTGATGCCATCACTGTAGGAAGTTTGGCTGTTGACGGAGCCACAGCCCTTCCTCTGCTTGCACCGCTTCGGCACTATGTAAGTAAAGTCCCAGAAGGTGTTCGTTATGTTTTGGGAAAAGTTGAAAATCGGGTGAGGCCATGTCGGGACTACATGTAGAGTAATCGATGACAGTGAACCTAGCGCGTAGGATTGTTGCAGATGTCGCAGCGCTCGTGTGCAGCCTGACACAGCCATGCTGAAGGATAGGGTGCTCCGTGTGTGGACGAACTCTTCGAACTCGAAACTCGTTTACAACACGCGCTTTCTCAAGTAGCGACATAATCACCGTTACAAACCGCCATGTTCTACGCTACAGTTCAGACCCCTCTAGTGGCAGAGGGCTGCAAATATGTAGGCGTCAAGGAAAAAGAAAAGAGTTTTCACATGAAAAATTCGGAGGTGTTACTTTTAGTACGCCTTCGTATTGTGTATGACGCAGACTGAATTCCTAACATGAACATTTCAGAAGTTACGAAATTATAATTTTACTATGTAGCTACATATAGTTGTCAATTACGCACTCCGAACATGCAGCTGAATCGTCTGCCTGTGCTTCAGTTCTGTGGTGGTAATGGAAGAACTGCACTGGCCTCACTCTCGTCGCTGCGACATATGCTTGAAATGTAAATAACAGATTTCAGCTATCAATCGTCCTTTTTAAATTTTATTGGCAGATCTATATTTCAGCTAGAAACTAGGCGTTCTCAAAGCACATTTTTGAACAGTGCATGTAATGCCCGTTGGTCGGGCTTTATCCACAGTTCATTGAATACTACTGCTTGCGGAAGGCGGAATCACAGAAATAGATAAATGCAATGTAAAGTGACTCGTTATTCTCTTTCAGTTTATACTGCCTTAAACTAATAGTTGCAGTGTTTCAGCACGGGAAAGGTAAATCTACACCAAAAAACCACAAGTCAAACAGGAAAATACCCAAAGACAGTAGTGAAGGAGCATATGATCGGCACATATTTCCCAGCCATCAAAGACGAAGAATAATACTAAGAAACTATCTGTTTACTGTGACGGTATCACTAAAACAGCGACTCAGTGTGACACAGGGTAATCGATAAGTGGAAACAGCTTGTTATAGTGAAGTGAGTAAAAAAGCGGTTTTAGATATTTGTATGTAGGACATCAACGAAGTACACAGAGGAGTAAAAATTTGCCAGTGCGAGTAGGAGCCGCGCACTGCGCGTTCCGTACAATCTTAATCATGTACGAGAATGTAGACAGTTCATCCATTCTTGGAATCGAGAAACTCGAACATTTTTACCTGTTATCGACATTGATACTGGCAAGACATCAGTTCCAGGAATTCCAAGATTTTCGAGAATGTTTTAATTTCAATCATGTAAATGCGACATACAATCATGCAGGAGGTACGTGACCACTATTAGAGAATAATCAGCAGTTTTGCCTTCAGGCTGGGTCTCAATGGTAAAAGCCAAAGATCACACGCGTTTCGAAATTTATCCATCATCACATATCCAGAAGCGATTACTGCACATGGATATGGCGTTTCGAGCTGAATGTGAAACAAAAATTCGCAGACTAAAGTCATTCCTTGCCTCATGTTTGACTTTCACCACTGCGGCCCAGCCAGCCAGAATCCAGCACTACTGACTGTTTTAACTTCAAGTTTGACTTCAGATAACAAATGTCAAAAGAAATATTTTTTTCGCTTGATGTAATGACAAAACAAAACTTTTCTTGTTTTTTCTTTACTTTTACTGTGAAACCTTGCTTCTTGCCAAATTTCATGATACTAGGACAACGGGAAGTACCCTATAGGTTTTGACGTATGAGCTTGCGAGTATCATAACATGTGACCTAAATGGCCGTAGCTTTTGGGTGCATTGGCTTAGCAGCTTACATTTATTATACCGCCAAGGGCCTATGGTCCTTGGTACGTGACGTTAATTTCAAATTAATACATCTACCGCTCCTGAGAAAAATGGATCTTAACGGGCGATAGGTGTAAAGAATATATAGAAGGGCTATATAACGGAAATGAAGGCAATATTTTAAAGTGGAGGAAGAAGTAGATGAAAATTAAGATATGATGATATGATACTACGAGAAGAATTTGACAGAACACTAAATACTTTAGTTGAAACGAGACCATTGAAGTAGATAATCTTCCCTCAAAATTATTGAGATCCAAAGAAGAACCAACCATGACAAAACTAATCCAACTGATGTGCACTATACACTGAACAGTCGAAATATTCTCATACTCCAGCAAATATACACTCCTGGAAATGGAAAAAAGAACACATTGACACCGGTGTGTCAGACCCACCATACTTGCTCCGGACACTGCGAGAGGGCTGTACAAGCAATGATCACACGCACGGCACAGCGGACACACCAGGAACCGCGGTGTTGGCCGTCGAATGGCACTAGCTGCGCAGCATTTGTGCACCGCCGCCGTCAGTGTCAGCCAGTTTGCCGTGGCATACGGAGCTCCATCGCAGTCTTTAACACTGGTAGCATGCCGCGACAGCGTGGACGTGAACCGTATGTGCAGTTGACGGACTTTGAGCGAGGGCGTATAGTGGGCATGCGGGAGGCCGGGTGGACGTACCGCCGAATTGCTCAACACGTGGGGCGTGAGGTCTCCACATTACATCGATGTTGTCGCCAGTGGTCGGCGGAAGGTGCACGTGCCCGTCGACCTGGGACCGGACCGCAGCGACGCACGGATGCACGCCAAGACCGTAGGATCCTACGCAGTGCCGTAGGGGACCGCACCGCCACTTCCCAGCAAATTAAGGACACTGTTGCTCCTGGGGTATCGGCGAGGACCATTCGTAACCGTCTCCATGAAGCTGGGCTACGGTCCCGCACACCGTTAGGCCGTCTTCCGCTCACTCCCCAACATCGTGCAGCCCGCCTCCAGTGGTGTCGCGACAGGCGTGAATGGAGGGACGAATGGAGACGTGTCGTCTTCAGCAATGAGAGTCGCTTCTGCCTTGGTGCCAATGATGGTCGTATGCGTGTTTGGCGCCGTGCAGGTGAGCGCCACAATCAGGACTGCATACGATCGAGGCACACAGGGCCAACACCCGGCATCATGGTGTGGGGAGCGATCTCCTACACTGGCCGTACACCTCTGGTGATCGTCGAGGGGACACTGAATAGTGCACGGTACATCCAAACCGTCATCGAACCCATCATTCTACCATTCGTAGACCGGCAAGGGAACTTGCTGTTCCAACAGGACAATGCACGTCCGCATGTATCCCGTGCCACCCAACGTGCTCTAGAAGGTGTAAGTCAACTACCCTGGCCAGCAATATCTCCGGATCTGTCCCCCAATTGAGCATGTTTGGGACTGGATGAAGCGTCGTCTCACGCGGTCTGCACGTCCAGCACGAACGCTGGTCCAACTGAGGCGCCAGGTGGAAATGGCATGGCAAGGCGTTCTACAGGACTACATCCAGCATCTCTACGATCGTCTCCATGGGAGAATAGCAGCGTGCATTGCTGCGAAAGGTGGATATACACTGTACTAGTGCCGACATTGTGCATGCTCTATTGCCTGTGTCTATGTGCCTGTGGTTCTGTCAGTGTGATCATGTGATGTATCTGACCCCAGGAATGTGTCAATAAAGTTTCCCCTTCCTGGGACAATGAATTCACGGTGTTCTTATTTCAATTTCCAGGAGTGTATAATAGTTCCAATACCAAAGAAAGCAGGTAATGAAAAGAGTGAATATTACCGAACTAACAGCTTAATAAGTCATAGTTCCAAAATACTGACAAATTATTTACAGAAGAATGGTAAAACTGCAGAAGCCGCCCTCGGGGAAGGTCAATTTGAGTTCCGGAAAAATTTAGGAATACCCGAGGCATTCCTGACCCTACGTCCTCCTTAGAGGACGGGTTAAAGAAAGACAAACCAACGTTTATGGCATTTGATGAAGGAATACTCTGTTTGAGCGTTTGAAGGTAGCAGGGATAAAACACAATGAGTGAAAGATTATTTATAACTTATGCAGAAACCAGATTGCAGTTGTAAGAGTGACAGGGCATGAAAGGGAAGAATTGGGTGGAAATGGAACGAAACATGTTTGCAGACTATCCGTGATGCTAATCAATCTATTCATTGAGCAAGTAGTAAAGAAAACCAAGGAGAGGGAATTTGAAGTTCAGGGAGAATAAACAAAAACTTGGAGGTTTGCCGACGAAACTGTGATTCTGTCAGAGATAGCAAACGACCTGGAAGAATTGCTGAACGGAATAGATAGTGTGTTGAAAAGAAATTCTAAAATGAACATTAACAAAAATAAAACGAGGGCAATGGAATGCAGTCGAATTAAATCAGGTGTCGCTGAAGAAATTAGGCGAGGAAATAAGACACTGTAAGTAATGGACGAGTTTTGCTATTTGGACAGCGGAATAACGTGATGGGCGAAGTAGAGAGAATAGGTATAGTTTGAAGATCATTTCTGAAAAAGAGTAATTTGTTAAAATATAATATAAGGTTAAGTGGTAGGAAGACTTTTATGAATATATTTGTATTGCGTGAAGCATTGTAAGAAAATGAGACGTGGACGATAAGAAGCTCAGACAACAAGAGAATAGAAGATTTTCAACTGTGGTGCTACGGAGGACGGCTGAAGGTTATATAGGTAAATCGAATAACTAATGAGGAGGTACTGAATGTAATTGCGGAGAAAATAAATTTGTGACATAACTTCACTATGGGATGGATTCGGCTGATAAGACACATTTTGAGACCTCAAGGAGTCATCAGTTTGTTACTGGAAGGAAGTATGGATGGTAAAAATTGTAAAACGACACCAAAGAATGGATATAGAGAGCAGGTTCAAATGACTGTAGGGTGCAGTAGTAATTCGGAGGTGAAGAGGCTTACACAGGCTAAAGTAGAGTCGAGAAACTGCATCAAACCAGTGTTGGACAGAAGACCGCAACAACATCAACAACAATATCAACATGGGTAGTAGATGAACCGTGGAGCTTGTTTGTTGAATTCCAGGAGAGGAGGCTGGGATGACCCTCTAATAGAAGGTGGGTGGATGACGTTAGTCAGAAGACCTTTATCCAGCAGTGACTGCTAATCATGCTGGTAATATAAGACCCTAGTTTTAAATTGTAATAGTGTGCTGTAATTGTATACTTCCACAAAGTAAGATCATATGTCGGTCAAATCCTCAGTCTGAGTTCAATAATGAAGCAGTATGCCATGGCGAAGCAAAACTATGTCATTGCCTTTTTGGCTTTTAAAAATGCTTACAGATCTATCGAGCACTAACCCTATTCTCTACACTACAAGAATTCGAAGTAGATAACAGACAAATTAGTTTACTTACATAATCTCTCGCGAACACTAAATCGAAACTTAAATTCCATTTGAAATCAGAACTGGAATTCCATAAGGAGATGGTGTCCCCCTCCTTCTCCTCTTTAAGTGCGTTTTCGGTAAAGTCATTAGAGAATGGTGCACTACAAAGAGCTGAACTAAAACAATAAATAACACTAGGCAGGAAACAAACAGTCGCTGACAAAGATGGAAAATCAGCCATCACCTCCTCGGAAGAGAGAGCAGGCAAACAAATCCGGACTTTCAAAACAGAGTTCATGACAAAATATCGAAGGTGCCACCAAATCGTTGAAAACAGATTTGTGAAAAGCAAAGTCCAAAAGTTTAACTACTTCGAAGAAGTCAATGAAATCAGTGGACTGACTAAGGAAGCAAGCAAAGCCAGAGGAGATTTCTTATCAACACTTCAGCGACACATACAATACAAAAATCAGTCCTCATTAACGCGAAAAGTAGGCACCATGCAGCTGTTATGGAGTAGCATTTTCACTCTTGAAGTAAGGGATGCTGAAAGAAGTGGAAAAAAGTGGTGAATCCATCAAAAAATTCTGGGATCCGTATAAAGAAGCAACAGAGAACATTATGAAAAAAATCCCCATGCATTCAGCCACAATCAGGACAAGCGAGGCCAGTTTGTTTAAGGATGTAAAAACAATGGAGGACAGTATTATGTTGGTGCATAAGTTCGTAGCGTTTTTGTTTTGCATGTTGGGCTGTTTGTACAGGTTTATTTATCGATAGTCATTTTTTTTGTACTTTACTGTTGCTATTTGGGTTTATATATCGTCATTTTGTCCTTTGGAGATAGACAGAGTGGAGCTGTGGACGCTAGAAAATTAAGTGCCAAATGGATCAAAATGGTTGAAATGGCTCTAAGCACTATGAGACTTAGCATCTGAGGTCATCAGTCCCTTAGAACTACTTAAACCTAACTAACCTAAGGACATCACACACATGCAAGCCCGAGGCAGGATTCGAACCTGCGACCGTAGCAGCAGCGCGGTTCCTGGCTGAAGGGCCTAGAATCGCTCGGCCACAGCGGCCGGCGCCAGGTGGAGAAATCGGAATATTTCCGACTTACTCTTCTGTTTGAGTTCATTATAGGGGTGACAGGAGCAGAGGTGGCCAGAAACATTTGCGCTGTGTTTGGGATAATGCCATTGGACAGAGCATATAAAGAAAATTGACATTAGTAACTCTCCAAGTTCAGGAAGACCTTCGAGATTTGATGGAGAACATTTAAACGCAATAATCCACAAAGATCCACAGCAGTGCGCTCGAGAAATGGCAGACGTATGAAGTGCGATAATTTGGCTGTAGTGTGATATTCTCGTACAATGGGAAACGTTCAAAAATCGGGTATATGGATACCGCATTCTCTAAGCCAAAGTAATACAAATCAGCGGGTGGCCATATGTGCACCTCTGCTTGCTCGTCATCAGTTGGCTCGTGAACAACATAGACCATACCTGTACTGTATCGTTGCTGAAGACGAGATGTAAACGAAGGTTGATCCCAAAAAAAGCAGCAACATCCCGTACGAGGACTTCCGCGTCCACAATAGATAACGTTATGCATCTGATGAAACAGCGACAGTGTGGTGTTCAACGATTGTTTTCCCCAGGTGTAACCATCACTGCTAACATTTGTTGTCAACAACTGAGACATCCTCCAGACGCAGTCCAAGAACAACGACCAGGAAGACTGCGTGAAGTGATGCTACTCCACGATAACGCCCGCCTGCATTCTGCTAGACCGAGGACAACACTATACGGGAGTTGGGAAGTCATTGCGAACCCACCTTACTCACCTGATATCGCGTCCTCAGATTTCCACCTTTTACTCTCTGTATCGAACAATCGCCAGGGAACTTCTTTTCCGGATGAAAATGTGCTCCGAAAATGGCTCGACGAGTTACTCACCTCAAACCACGTTATTGTTACAGTCTCGGACTCGTAAAGATACGCCACCTCTGGCAGACTGTTGTAGTTAGTGAAGAAGAATTTGTTATTGATGACTAAAGTCTCCGTTACATATATCTGTTAACTTATCATAAATCGCTACGAACTTATGCACCAGTTCAATTAATTAAATAAAAGAATCTTGCAATATTTCAGTTACAAAAAGAACAAAAATTATTGGCTTAAAGATACTCAAAAAGTTAATGGTGTGCTTCCGGGTATTCTGGCGAGGTATAGCCATATTGTGCACAATATTTCGACGACCGACTCAGCCGTTTTCTTTAGGTCCCGCGAGTTGCGCTGTTATGAACACTGGCAATCCGGACTCCAGTCAGCCTGCTAAAGTAACTGCACATCTCGCGGGACCTAAAGAAAACGGCTGCGTCACCGTCGAAATGTGCACAAAATGGCAACAACTCGTCAACAACCAGAAGCTCACTGAGAGGACACATACTCAAAAAGAATTATAAGAGATGAGCATAACTGAAGAAGATGTTGAAAGCAGAGAAATATTCTGATCAAAAATAAAAAAGACCTTCAAGATTTTTGGAGAGAAAGAGAGAAAACGTTGGAGAATCTTCGCCTAGGGACAAAAACAGCTGCACAGTGATAGAATGAAAAAATACTGGAAAGATACAAAGAACCTCGTTCGAGAGAACAACTCCTCTGAGTAATTCAGTCCTCAGTTGGCTGTATTCAACGCAAGAAGAAGAGGTTTAGTGAGTACAGGGCAAATGGCTTGAAACTTCGCCCTTTTTTCTCTTTAACGATTTTCGGCAATAATATTACGCATAGGCGCAGGTGACTTTGTTGATTTTGTAACGTGGAAAAACCACACAACAGCTGTGCACACGACAGGTTTCGGAACACTTAAATTTCCACCATTTTGTGCAAATTGTACGAGGACTATTCGGAAAGTAAGGAACGATAGGTCGCGGAACGGAAACTACAGTGAAAACAAAGCTGTTTTATTTGCAACGGTTAGCTACACCTTCCAGCTACTTCTCTACACAGTCGCCACTCAGATTTAGACATCTGTCGTAGCGTTGTACCAACTTTTATATTCCCTCGTTATAGAAGACAGCCGCCAGTGCTTTTCGACAATTTTCTACTCTGTACTGCAGCTCGTTGTCTGTGTCAAAATATTGTCTTCATTACCAGCGGTTCATTTGAGCAGAGATGAACCTCAGGGGTAGCCAGTTACGGACTGTATTGTCGGTGATCAAACACTTCCCATCGAAAACGCTGCTGGGCCATCTTCATTGATCCTGCAGAGGGCGGCCGAGAATAGTCGTGTAGAACGAACCGCATGACAGTTATGTATGTGAATTGCATAGTTTAAGGCGAAATTTTTCGCCATGCCCTCATTTTTGGCGGGAGACGCTAATTTCTAGCCATCTTTACGTTCTCATTGTGAGCTCAGAACTGAAGAGAGCGACATGATGCGATCGATGGACGTGCTAGACACAGTGCCCAACGCATATGTGCGAAGTTTCATCGGATTTTCACTGTATTTTCCATTTCGTGACCGATTGTTCCTTACTTTCCGAAAAAAACCCGTAATAACACATGACAATGGGAGTGACTTTTGGTGTCGAGTCTTAATGTCCACATTTTCGGATTTTTCTAGGTCCCTTTTAACTCTTTTGACACATAACCTTTGGTTCCATGACAATAGTGGAGTGAGGATGACCTCAGGTTGTTAAAAGATTTTATTTGCAAGTAACGTCCTATTCTCTCTTTTAATTTATTTTAATTCATTTTAGAACGTTTAGCCTCATAGTTCCTTATCTGACATTTCAGATCTGAGGATCCCCTCCCATGTTGTGTGACACAATATGTTGATTACTACAGTTTACATCAGATGATGGAACTTCAAGTGTTCCAAACCTTTCGTGTATACAATAAAAAACTGCATTAAGCAACAGTTGTGCGGTTTCTTCATTTTACAAAGCGGACTTACAGAGTTGTCGCTGCCCCATAAGAAGAACTCTCTGTAACTTTGTTGTGTGTTTAATACTTTTAACTCCTATATCAACCGACATATTTATGCAAAAAGTCAGATTAATGTGCTAAGAACTGTAAGGCAAAACGGCCGGAATTGGCTATTTGTTGCAAACATTGTTCTCATGCGAGGCTCCCCTTTAGACTGTTTATTTGTTTCCAAAAAAGCCGTTTACCTAAACGTGAGTATTAAACTGTCTCAAACTTATTTGCGACACTCTTTCTCGCAACAGCTGGCACAATGTATGTAAGACACATTTTATTTAAATTTTTATTAGATTTTGAATTATATGCGTTTATTTTATGTGATTACTGAATTGTATTTTGCTCTTTTCGTGTAATGGCTGATGAGAGAATGTGTGACGCCTTTTAGCCGGGACGCGCTGCCTGAATCTGTAGCGCACCGAAGACTATCGTCCTTCCGAGCAACGATCACATATTGTCCCCGCTTTCCCCTTGAGTCTTCGATCGTAAATTCTGTAACTTTGTTTATGGAATTGGTTTTGGTTGGAGTCCAGCTCTATCAGAAAGGCTTTTACATTCAAATGTATAGACCTTATGACACCGATAAATACTCACGGAATATTGAAAGATAACAAAATTCCTGCTCCGGAGCTGCATGTGTTATATTTTTTGGAGGAGATGAAAGTTAATTTTATCTAAAAATTATATTTCAACTTTTATTATCCCATGAAGCGTGGAGAGTAGTTTATGGTAAGTACCACAAAAAATTGGTAAATTATTTATACACTACAATTTAAATGTGATTTTATATTTTCGAACAGTATGCAGGGGTTCCGTACAGCTCAGCGGTGATTTAAGCGACGCTGTTTCAACAGATAATTCGTAGTTGCTACTCCTGCTCTCCACATCCTATTATATTTTCCTTCTCGCGCTCTAGAAAGCCGAACCTGCAATCTAAATTGGAAATTAATATTATTAGCCAATGAAAAATTTTGATACACAACAGATAATGTAGAAGATTGAGTGTGATTCTTTGCTCTCTGAATTGTTATGTGGTGTTCAACAAGCTTGGAGGAGATGAAAATGTAACACGTAAGAAACTACAACACGATCGCACACCAAAATCCATGGACAAATATGAAAAGGTTTTGGGAAGTCCCTTCTGATATGCTAGAAGATAGTTCCATTTACAACATAGACCAATAGGAAACACATTTTTGTTGCATATAACAATGGAGCGATGTTTGATAGCTCGACTTGCAATAATAGATTCAGGACGTCATACTTTGAAGCTGTAGCACATTTCTCAGAATTTATGCGAAAAGTTTCAACGCCAACAATAAGGAAGATTATAATGCTGTACAAGCCTTTTCGAGAGCTTTCGAATACCGATAAAAAAAATTGTTGTTTCCGTTTTAAAATATCATTGTTCCTTCAATATCTCAGTTGTACAAGAGTAGGGAGTATTAACACGTGCAACAAAATTACATGCCACTCTACCAACTACCGTTGGCCTATGATATCGTTTAGAAGTGTTGAACCGTTCACGACGTAAAAGGGTGCAAGTTTAAGTGATTCACGCTATATACTGTACGTAATTTATTATTGTTATTAGTGTGTATTCATCATTAATGTAAAACATCTTGTGTTATCTATGCCAATATGTAAATTGGAAAAGTTGTTAGGAAAAATCTCGAGGTCTTCACCGATTTACTACAAATTATTACGGACGCTGTAATAAACATTCGGACTAACATAGGCTACATATTTTTAAACAACAATGTATAGGCATTTTTTAAACCGTCTGCAAAAAAAGAAAGTGCTGTGTTGCGAAAATGTGTGCTGTTACATTTCCTGACTTGAAGTCAGTTCTAACTACAGTATCTTAAATGGAGTGGGTAAATCGGTTGGAATCATTGGTATACGGAGTATGAAAAAGATCTCTCCAGTGGGCTGTGTTGCTACAGTAGCTTTAACGATGTTAGTTCACGCAGTTTTGATCTGTGAACGCGTGACCTTACAAAGTTACAAACGATTCAGATCGCATGAGAGTATCCTAATTGTAGGCCGGTATGCCACAGTTACAACTTACATAATATTCAGAATTCTTGTTAAAACTGATTGCGAGAACGAAAAGAAATCAGCACAATGTTGTGAACACAACTTTTGTTTAAAACTACATATACAGAGAAACAATTTATCTAATGGTTTACACTCCACGCTATCGTAATTAAAATCGACTGCAAGAAAGAAGAAGAAAACAGCACATTTTCATAGTACAGCACACCGTTTTCATTATCGAAGCTGGTTTAAACAGAAAAACTGTACATTGTAATTTAAAAGAGTGTACAGCCTGTGTCCGTCCGAATGTTTATTAGAGTATCATGTGTAAAAATGGAGTAAGTCTGTCAAGAACATTTTCAGACGGTTTTCATTCATATTCTATACGATTTTTATTATAATTTCGAATACCATGCGTTCAAAGCAGGCGAAGTTGCAGCGAGGCGCTGAAATTTGGTTCTGACACAATTCCCAGGTTTACCCCAGATTATGACGTAAATATATCTAATTTTCATACGTATTTAGCAACTGCGAAACATCACCGAGTTCGGTAGTATTTTGAATTAGGAGAAGTTTTGAAAAACGTCTGTTAAATGTAAAAGAACACCCTACGCCTCTATTCTTCGGTATGAGAGTGGATAAAGTATTAACAGTACCAAATTTATCGAATATGCAGTACGTAAATATAATACGAGCACGTAACTGAGGGTCAGATCACAGATCCGTTGGTCTTCACTCCTTGTTGGTCTCAACTGTTTTATTTGCCACTGTTCAGGATATCCAGCAGCGGAAAATGAGTGCGTAGGTGGAAAGAGTGAAACGACCCTATGCTTCCTTCAAGCTCCTAGTTAAACAACATCAGTGGTAGTCACCATAACGAGGTGTGCGAGACTGTTTATACATCGAGTCAAGGCAAAGACATATCACGACAAATAAACAATGACCTGGGAAATAGCTGAATGTTAATTTTACTTTTTGTGCTGCGTTTCATATAACGCCCATATTACGTCTATAGTGATGATCACGAAGAGATAACAGTGTCTAATGTTTAATGCTATTTATAAACACACTATGTAAACACAAAACAAAGAGATTGAAGTTGCAGTGGGACCTACAGTAGCAGTAATTTTACTGAGTGACTATAGTCTGTCACACTGACTGTCGTAATTTGGATTAGAAAACACATTTATTTTGTCTTTCTCACTAGAACTCAATGTCGGACGCGCAGCCATTTTCAAGGGTGTGGCATAGCCCGTCAGACTAATTTGAGTTAGTGTCAAAACTTACGGACATTGTTAAAATGCAGTTGGGCGCATGGATTTTAACATGACACCAAGTGTTTCCTGAATAGCTGAATTATACTTGCAAAGTATTTTGCGTCACAGCTATTCAAGAAACGCTTCGTATCATGATGTTCATTTTAAAATCCGGATAATTGACTGTAATATCTACATTCGACGAGTTGTACCAAACACTTAAAAATGCCTACACTGTTTAAACTGTGAAATGTTGAAAAAGACAAATTGAAAGCGTACCCTAATTCAAGTTACGACACCCAGTGCTGCAGATAATTGTCATTCAAAATGATAAGAGTACATGAGTCACTGAGGAAGCGCCGATGTCGCCGTCTCACCAATCACGTTCTCCTATAAGCCGGTATAATAGCAATGAGAAACAGCATAGCATAGTACATGGCATTACGGGAGAGAAAAACGTAGGCAGCGACAGGCAGTAAGTATTGCGTTACCTGCTAGCGTTGCGTCGAGCGCTGGCGCTACTTTGGCCTCTGCGAAGCTTCTGGCGCCTGCCGCAGCGGCAACCTGCCATGCGAGCATGCGTATTCTGCCACCGCTCCGCCCCTACCACCACACCCAGTGGACTCAGCTCGTCATTAACTCGGTATGGTAAGGCACTTGTTTCTCTTTGCACGACATTTGCACCCACTAACATCAACAAGAATGGCATCTAGTTTTTAACCTGTAATCTTAGTCATTTCTCATCATTAAAATTACAACACTGGTTGCAAACCATGTAACGAAATTTTACTTATTGTGTGCATTCAGAAGAGTGGGAACAGCACATGATTAAACTCTCAGGTGATGTGTGAGTACTTACAGTGCGAAATTTAATACACATAGTTGTCATCCCAAATGGTCGGAATCCGGTAGCAACATAGAATGGGGAGTGGAAATGGTTGGGACTCTGGAGCGTAAACATATTTTAACACTAACACAAAATATTGTCAACCGCCTCTCACAGTTACCACTTTCAAGAAAAGCAAGACCAAAACGTATTTACAGGATAAACGAGAACTCTACCGACAAACTTTGTGAGGTGGTAGAATGAACCAAAACAAGAAAAAATATCCAATAGACAAGGACTCTAAAATGTGTACCTCAAGAACTATGAGAATTTGTTCGTTTAACTGCTGTGATACACACCTCTTCTACTGAAAACTCTTTGCTTTCCGATTTTTCGGAAGTGGTAGTGTGGACCAAAACTCGAAAACAAAGTCCAGTGGACATGGGCTCTAAAGTACCGACCTGAAGACCTGTTGTTGTTGCGGTCTTCAGTCCTGAGACTGGTTTGATGCAGCTCTCCATGCTACTCTATCCTGTGCAAGCTTCTTCATCTCCCAGTACCTACTACAACCTACATCCTTCTGAATCTGCTTAGTGTATTCATCTCTTGGTCTCCCTCTACAATTTTTACCCTCCACCCTGCCCTCCAATACTAAATTGGTGATCCCTTGATGCCTCAGAACATGTCCTACCAACCGATCCCTTCTTCTAGTCAAGTTGTGCCACAAACTTCTCTTCTCCCCAATCCTATTCAATACCTCCTCATTAGTTATGTGATCTACCCATCAAATCTTCAGCATTTTTCTGTAGCACCACATTTCGAAAGCTTCTATTCTCTTCCTATTTATCGTCCATGTTTCACTTCCATACATGGCTACACTCCATACAAATACTTTCAGAAATGACTTACTGACACTTAAATCTATACTCAATGTTAGCAAATTTCTCTACTTCAGAAACGCTTTCCTTGCCATTGCCAGTCTACATTTTATATCCTCTCTACTTCGAACATCGTCAGTTATTTTGCTCCCAAAATAGCAAAACTCCTTTACTTCTTTAAGTGTCTCATTTCCTAATCTAATTCCCTCAGCAACACCCGAATTAATTCGACTACATTCCATTATCCTCGTTTTGCTTTTGTTGATGTTCATCTTGTATCTTCCTTTCAAGACACTGTCCATTCCATTCAACTGCTCTTCCAAGTCCTTTGCTGTCTCTGACAGAATTACAAAATCATCGGCAAACCTCAGAGTTTTTATTTCTTCTCCGTGGATTTTAATACCTACTCCGAATTTTTCTTTTGTTTCCTTTACTGCTTGCTCAATATACAGATTGAATAACATCGGGGAGAGGCAACAACCCTGTCTTACTCGCTTCCCGACCACTGCTTTCCTTTCATACCCCTCGACTCTTATAACTGCCATCTGGTTTCAGTACAAATTGTAAATAGCCTTTCGCTCCCTGTATTTTACCCCTGCCACCTTTAGAGTATTCCAGTCAACATTGTCAAAAGCTTTCTCTAAGTCTACAAATGCTAGAAACGTAGGTTTGCCTTTCCTTAATCTTTCTTCTAAGATGCGTCGTAGGGTCAGTATTGCCTCACGTGTTCCAGTGTTTCTACGGAATCCAAACTGATCTTCCCCGAGGTCGGCTTCTACTAGTTTTTCCATTCGTCTTTAAGGAATTCGTGTTAGTATTTTGCAGCTGTGACTTATTAAACTGATTGTTCGGTAATTTTCACATCTGTCAACACCTGCTTTCTTTGGGATTGGAATTATTATATTCTTCTTGAAGTCTGAGGGTATTTCGCCTGTTTCATACATCTTGCTCACCAGGTGGTAGAGTTTTGTCAGGACTGGCTCTCCCAAGGCCGTCAGTAGTTCCAATGGAATGTTGTCCACTCCGGTGGCATTGTTTCGACTCAGGTCTTTCAGTGCTCTGTCAAACTCTTCACGCAATATCATATCTCCCATTTCATCTTCATCTACATCCTCTTCCATTTCCATAATATTCTCCTCAAGTGCATCGCCCTTGTATAGACCCTCTATATACTCCTTCCACCTTTCTGCTTTCCCTTCTTTGCTTAGAACTGGGTTTCCATCAAAGCTCTTGATATTCATGTAAGTGGTTCTCCTTTCTCCAAAGGTCTCTTTAATTTTCCTGTAGGCAGTATCTATCTTACCCCTAGTGAGATAAGCCTCTACATCCTTACATTTGTCATCTAGCCAACCCTGCTTAGCCATTTTGCACTTCCTCTCGATCTCATTTTTGAGACGTTTGTATTCGTTTTTGCCTGCTTCATATACTGCATTTTTATATTTTCTCCTTTCATCAATTAAATTCAATATTTCTTCTGTTACCCAGGGATTTCTACTAGCCCTCGTCTTTTTACCTACTTGATCCTCTGCTGCCTTCACTACTTCATCCCTCAGAGCTACCCATTCTTCTTCTACTGTATTTCTTTCCCCCATTCCTGTCAATTGTTCCCTTATGCTCTCCCTGAAACTCTGTACAACCCCTGGTTCTTTCAGTTTATCCAGGTCCCATCTCCTTAATTTCCCACATTTTTGCAGTTTATTCAGTTTCAATCTACAGGTCATAACCAATAGATTGTGGTCAGAGTCCACATCTGCCCCTGGAAATCTCTTACATTTTAAAACCTGGTTCCTAAATCTCTGTCTTACCATTATATAATCTATCTGATACCTTTTAGTATCTCCAGTATTAAGGTGAGGCAGCTAAGACGGACCACCCCCAATATATCCAGTGTGAATAAATATGTCGAGGTGAGGTATCCACCAAATTACAGCAGACAATATGAGGAATTTCCCGACGTTCTCAAGTCATTTTTGTAGTTTTTAGTCGCCGAATTACGACACTGACTTTAATTTTTGAGTGAAACTATGTATTTTTTCTGTAGCATTTGAAAGAATATTCTAAGAGAACTTCAACGACTTAACACGAATGGTACTTAATCAAATAGTATCAAGATAACAGCGCCGGAGACCACTGCCCAGCAATCAGGAGAAAAGGTTCCACAAACGTCTGCTCTGTTATACCAAATACAAACGAACGAGTAACTCAGGTGTGGTTCTTGTGTGTTTGTCTTTGAGCTTGCAGTCCGTCAATCAGTGTTCTGCTGTTGTACCTATCAGGTAACTCGCCGGTAAAATATTGAGACATTCGCAATATATACAACAGTCAAAAAAGTGAATATCGTTTACGGTGATTGTCGCCAAACTATTAGAGCAGCGGTACGGCTGTATGCTCAAGAGTATCCAGACCGTGTCAAACACCTAGAAAATGGAGTATAAAATATTCCAAGGAAAAAGAAGAGCAATCGATGAAACTAACATTTTAGCAGCAGTAACACACAATACAAATATCACGAAGAGACACATCGGAAGTACGAGAGGAGCCAACAAAACGGGTGTTCCGCGAACATTCCATTGCATTGCATTTCAACCTCTTTACATTTCGCTGCACCTACAGCTTCACGACAATGACTTCCAAAATTGATTACAGTTCTGAGAACGCTATCTACAAAAAGTTCAAAATGATGTGCAAGACCTAAGCAAAATTTTGTTGAGGTAAGATGAATCATTTACAAACAAGGGCAAGTCAATCTTCGCAATATGCGCTAGTGGCCAGTGTAAAATTCACACTGCCTCAAAGAAATGGATAAAATAAGCGCTCTTGATCAACGATGCGTGTTTTTCAAGACCTGCATCATTGATCCCTGTTTTGCTGATGGAGGTGATAAATGCAAAGACACAGCGATACGCACATACACAGGTGGCGGTAGTGTCACATATTTAAAAATGCAAGGCTTGAAAGGCAACAGAAGCCAGGATTTCAGCTCGACAGCTATACAGGAGGGACATTTGTGCATCTGTGCATCTGAGGAGTTGGGTATGGACTTGTAGTATTCCTCCTGGCTATCCTCGTGTTCATATTTAGCCGCATATTTCCCTCCATGGGGTTATAGACTATCAGGAATAGTGTACTTTGAATCAGGTCACTTATTCAGTTTTGTTCAGAAGAGGATTAAAAATTGCAGTTATTGAATTCTTGCCGATTTTTTCGTATATTTCCTGACTGATTTCCGTAACTCTTTCAAAATATTCAATTAATCTTCTCCAAGTTAGCTGACTGGAAGGACCAGCCACAGCTTCCTACGTCATTAAGTGTCTAGACCGCTAGCTGAACGCAACATTAGGATTATTTTTTCTAATTTTCTGGTGTCAGGTGTGGGGATGGTGGTGGATTAGAGCGCACATGTGTCACGTCACGAGTTAGAGGAATAGATTCCCTCTTCTTGGATTATCAAACCTGCTCAGCCCGACGTCACGTAAAACGAAGGAAAGGCTTTGAGAGCTCATTTTGCCTTACTTGAATACCCTAATGCAGGCTAACGGCAGCGCCAGGGGATTAAAAGATCTGCCGGGAAGAAGAAGACGGTCCCTATTCAGCACCAAGGAACGGACGACGCCTGGAGAAGACAGAAGAAGAGGTCAGGTCCAGCCCAGCCGAAAGACGGTGCTTGGGGAGCGGAGCTCTCTTTTGCACTCAAATGTTTAATGTCCGACGTCACTATGGCCTCACAACTGGAACTAACAGACTTTGAAAGCGGAATGATAGTTGGAGCTAAACACATGGGACACTCCATTTCGGAAATTGTTAGGGAATTCAGTATTTCGATATCCTCAGTGTCAAGAGTGTGCCGAGAGTATCAAATTGCAGGCATTACTTCCCACGACGGCCTTCAATTAACGAACGAGAGCAGCGTCGTTTATATACAGTTGTTAGTGCTGACAGACAAGTAACACTGCGAAAAATAACTGCAGAAAACAATGTGGGACGTCTGACAAAAGTATTCGATAGGACAATGCAGCGAAATTTTGTGTTAATGGGGCATGACAGCAGACAATAAGAAGGCCCCATACGATATTAGGATGTATCCCATGACTTTCGTCAACTCAGGAATTCAGTATTTCGATATCCTCAGTGTCAAGAGTGTGCCGAGAGTATCAAATTGCAGGCATTACTTCCCACGACGGCCTTCAATTAACGAACGAGAGCAGCGTTGTTTATATACAGTTGTTAGTGCTGACAGACAAGTAACACTGCGAAAAATAACTGCAGAAATCAATGTGGGACGTCTGACAACAGTATTCGATAGGACAATGCTGCGAAATTTTGTGTTAATGGGGCATGACAGCAGACAATAAGAAGGCCCCATACGATATTAGGATGTATCCCATGACTTTCGTCAACTCAGGAATTCAGTATTTCGATATCCTCAGTGTCAAGAGTGTGCCGAGAGTATCAAATTGCAGGCATTACTTCCCACGACGGCCTTCAATTAACGAACGAGAGCAGCGTTGTTTATATACAGTTGTTAGTGCTGACAGACAAGTAACACTGCGAAAAATAACTGCAGAAATCAATGTGGGACGTCTGACAACAGTATTCGATAGGACAATGCTGCGAAATTTTGTATTAATGGGGCATGACAGCAGACAATAAGAAGGCCCCATACGATATTAGGATGTATCCCATGACTTTCGTCAACTCAGGAATTCAGTATTTCGATATCCTCAGTGTCAAGAGTGTGCCGAGAGTATCAAATTGCAGGCATTACTTCCCACGACGGCCTTCAATTAACGAACGAGAGCAGCGTTGTTTATATACAGTTGTTAGTGCTGACAGACAAGTAACACTGCGAAAAATAACTGCAGAAATCAATGTGGGACGTCTGACAACAGTATTCGATAGGACAATGCTGCGAAATTTTGTGTTAATGGGGCATGACAGCAGACAATGGACGGGAGTGCCTTTGGTAACAGTACGACATCGCCTATAGCGTGTCTCCTCGGCTCGTGACCACATCGGTTGGACCATAGACGACTGAAAACCGTGGGTGGGTCAGATGAGACCCGATTTCAATTGGTAAGAGCTGATGGTCGGGTTCGATTGTGGCCAGGAGTCCTCAAATCCATGGCCTCAAGTTGTCAACGAGGAACTGTGCAAGGTAGTGGTGGGTCCATAATGGTGTGGGCTGTGTTTACGTGAAAAAATGAATCCCATCGGACACTTATGGGACGTAATGCACAATATCCTGCACATGCAACATTTTCCTTAATTATGAACGGCTGTAGCAGTAGCTTAGCTCAGTATTTCTGCAGGGTACGTCCAACGACTTGTTGAGTCCTTGTCACATCGAGCTGCTGCCGTACGCCGGGTATAAGAAGGCCCGATACGATATTAGGATGTATCCCATGACTTTCGTCAACTCAGTGTAAATACACTCCAATTTCTCGAGTTTCTGAGATATAGTTCTGCCGCATTTATTGGAAGACGTCCCCCTGGACATATCGAAATCAGTGTGATACAAACATGAGGGATGTCGCACCCATTCCACATGTGACAGGGCATCTGTGAGTAGGGGTGGTTATGGTTATGGGGTGCCTATCCGTAAAAAGTAAAATTTAAGTCCCCATGGCCCATGGAACTCCTCTATCCCTGACGTTTCACCCAATGCTACGTTGGACCTCTTCGGAGGTGCTCCTGGTTGTGCTGAGCAACGTAGCTTTGGACGGAACGTCAGTGATAGAAGAGTTCAATGGAGCACGGCCATACAACCCAGAAGAATTCTCGGCAACTGAAACATCCGGTCGTGAAAGCCTTCAGTGTATGATTAAGTCCCCGTGCTTGGAAAAGAGAGTCAAGCTCCCCATACTATCATGGTAATTTACTATTAAAATGTAATGAAACAGTCGTACAATGGATAACTTCTTATTACGTCTTAATTTAACAGGGGCAGGTCCACCTTAAAAATTAATAGTCATGAGTGAAATACACAGATTAGCCACCACACGGCAGCACGTTTCAGTTAGGGGAGGTGTCTTTTAAGTAACAAAGCACACTTATATAATATGATATTTATTTCCCTTAACGAACGTTCAAGTGGGAAAGCCTTCAACAAGATAGCAATGAATGAAAAGGTAGAGAACAGTTTTTAATTCTGGTCTTAGAGTCAACTTTAGGATCTTGTAATTAATATTGCCAATGGTCAAGAGAAAGAGCATATCAGAAAATGCTAATGAAAAGTGAACACAGAAGAACAAACACCGTTCACAGTTGCAAAGTGCTTCCTGCATATGAAACAATTAAGTGCGGTCATCGATTACCGAAACAACTAACTCCGCACAGTTAACAAGTACCGCGCCCCCTGAACTATTCCACATAAAAGCGTTACTGGCTGAATACTATCAAATAAATTTCTAGTATTCGACTGCGTGTTCGCAGGCTATGAGCAACATTTAATAGAATACTGGCCCCGTGGAGGGGGGGGGGCAGGGGGAGGGGGGGTAGAGGAGGGAGAGTGAGACTAAACAAAAATCCTGTCTTCTCTCTTAAGTTTTGGAAACGCTCCCCGTCATCCACCACTGACGCCAATGATTCCGAGTGGCATCCAAGAGATTGCGACCACCACAGCAATGAAATATCAAGATATCTATAGAGCGCCAGTGAGATTCTTCTTTCTCTTATTTTGTGGGCTGGGGGATGGGAAGAAGCTAACCTTCTTTCTAACCACGTTCCAAAGGAGCCATTGAGACGCCGTGTCTTGCAGTTCCCATGGAAAACTTGCAACCATCGTTTTTTTAAGTAAAGGAGACGTTTCTCCATGTAGGGAACGCAGCTCTGCATGAGCGCTTTCTAGCCGCCTGGTGCGTTACCTTCCATCCAGTTAACATGGCCAGCCCCGAGTCGGGGGAACCAGCGAGAATGGAGGCTGCATTGTCTCTAAAGCTTACTGACAGCTACACATTTGAGGCCATGGTGAAGGTCAGATGAATGCGTCCCTCAGACATTTCTCTCTTTGCTGGGCTGCTGTACTGATAAAAAGAAAAAATACAGCTTCCCACAAACTGTAGTGAATAGCTAATTCAGTTCCTAATTTGACCGTAAGCAATATGTGGAATTATATATTCATTTTGCAACCAGTAGTACGAATTACGAAAGGAACACCTCAGTTCCCCATTCATTATGTTTATAGACGTGGGGAGTACTATTAGAGCACAGAACTATGAATAAAATATGTAAGGTGGTGCTATGTCAATAATTAAGCCACGTCACACCTCTTCAGAAGGCATTTGGAGAGCACCGGAATTGCCATTTAGGAAACACAAAATGATCTGCACACTCATCAAACTGCACATTTTATACTTTTATCTGTGGTGAAAATCAAAACACGAGGTCTCTTAGGAAACACCAATGACTCCGGAAAACACTAAATGCTTTGTAACGGGAGTCCATGCTGCCGTTAACTCCAAAATCACTTTACAGTCTTTTGCAAAGCTCAAGGCCAGCCAAGATAATAAACACATGAACCGTGCCTGAGTTGTATGCTTGCTTGCATTTGGCATAACAGAGCAGGCGTTTCTGGAACCTCTTCTACTTACAGCGGGACAGTCGCCTGCGGCACTGTTATCTTGATACTATTTGGTCAAGTCACATATATGCTGTGTTGCTGAAATCCTCTTAAAAGCTTTTTCCAAACGCCACAGAAAAAATATACATTTCCATTTGAAAATAAAGCGGTGTCGTAATTTGGCTACTATAAACGATAAAAATTATTTGGCAATGTCAGGAAATTCGCCATATTGTCCGCTATAACTCGGCGAAAAGCGTTTATTCATTATGGATATATTTAGGGTGGCTAGGCGCGCAGTCCGGAACCGTGCGACTGCTACGCTCGCAGGTTCGAATCCTGCCTCGGGCATGGATGTGTGTGATGTCCTTAGGTTAGTTAGGTTTAAGTAGTTCTAAGTTCTAGGGACTGATTACCACAGCAGTTGAGTCCCATAGTGCTCACAGCCATTTGAACCATATTTAGGGTGGCCTGTTTTAGCTGCCTCAACCTGTATACATTTCACATACATTATACACCATATAATCAGGAGTACCCAGCCATCCCTTTGTAATGCGGAGCTGATCACTAGATGTCACGAGAGGCGGTACCGCCAGCATAAAAGGAAGAGGGGAGTACTGTGCTCTCATTTCAGAAGCAGTGACAGCAAAATGGGTCGTTCAGGAGAGCTCAATGACTTCGAGCGTGGGCTAGTCATTGGATGTCACCTGAATAACGAATCAACCAAGGACACAGCATTCATAACTTTATTGTAACTGTTGCCGTGGCTGAGGCCTGCGCAGCGTGTCAGGTGCCATCGCCGTCATCCAGATGATGCGTATTCTGATGATGCCCCGTAATTAAAAGGCCGAAACAGCTCAGAAGTTAACACCAGCTGCGATCAAGACTATTTTTAAACAATATTATGGGACACAGCAACCCTTCTAAAAGCCCGCCCAGCTAGCCGCACTATCTAACGTCCTGCCTCCCGAGCAGGAAGGCGTGTCGGTCCCCAGCACGAGTCGGCCCGGCGGATTATTGTCGAGGTCTGGTGTGCCGGCCAACCTGTGGATGTTTTTTAAGGCGATTTTACATCTACCTTGGCGAATGTGGGCTGGTACCCCTTACTCCGCCTCAGTTCCACTGTGTCGGCGATTGCTGAGCAAACACCATTTTCACGTACGCGTACACCGTAACTACTCTACCATGCAAACATTTGGGGTTACACTCGCCTGATACGAGACGTTCCCGGGATGGGGGGGGGGGGGGGGGAGGGGGCGCTGGAGGCCGAAAAGCACAATAACCCTGGTTTCTGTGGGGGGCGGCGGTGGGGTGGGTGGAGTGCTATGGCCTGTTGTGGCGTTGTGAAGCACTGTGGGCTACGGCGGAATGAAGCCTCTCTAGGTCCCTGGTTTAATACACTACACTACAATACAATACAACCTTTCTAAAGCTGCCCAAGTTGACTGTTGATGGGACTGTGAAGTGGAAAAGCGAGAGAACGAAATGGTTCAAATGGCTCTGAGCATTATGGGACTTATCTTCTAAGGTCATCAGTCCCCTAGAACTTAGAACTACTTAAACCTAACTAACCTAAGGACGTCACACACATCCATGCCCGAGGCAGGATTCGAACCTGCGACCGTAGCGGTGTCGCGGTTCCAGACTGAAACGCCTAGAACCGCTCGGCCACTGCGGCCGGCAACGAAGGAACAACTACAGCTAAATGGAGACAAGGCTGACCTCATGTATGACGGAGAGGGACCGTCGAGGGTGTAGAGTGATCGTAAAAAATCGCTTGAAGCGGAAGGAACGAAACGACAGTTCTTAAGTGCTATTAACATTAAAGGTATCAAAATGATGCGCATAGGAAGTTAAAAAGAATGGATATCAATGGTGGAGCAGCCAGACGTTTCTGTAGTCAATGCTAAGCAACGCTTAAAGTGATGTGCAGAGGAAACGAGTGATAAGGAATGATGAATGACGCTATTTCCTATGGCAATCTGATGGAAATGTCGCCTGCCATCCCTAGTGCCAACTGTGAAGTACAGATTGGATGGTGTTGCGGTATGGAGGTGATTGTCGTGGTTAGGGTGTGTTCCCTTATTGAGCTTAAGAGAACGCTAAATGCAGAAGGATATAAACACGTTTTACAGCATTCTGTACTGCTTGCAGTAGAGGAGCAGTTCAGAGATGATGACTGTAAAAGTGTGACAATGCCCCCTGTCATAAAGCTGCGTCTGTGACGCAATGGTCTGTGAACAATAATATTCCTGAATTGGCCAGCTCTTCCCATAACACCGACGTGAACCCAGAGGAACAAATTTGGGATGAGGTAAGACATCTAATTCGCTCGAGACTCCAGCGTCCAACATCAGTACCTTTTCTGGTTTTGGCTCTTGAGAAAGAACGGGCTGCCATACTTCCACAGACGTTGAGACACCTCATCGAAAATGTCTCCAGCAGATTTCAAGCCGTCATAAAGAGTAAGGGTGGACACACATCATATTAATGGCCATTAGTAGATGCCCATATACATTTGATCAGTGTGTCTGTACATATATATCATTCGTATATTCAGGGAATTATGTCCGACGGCTCCATTTGAATTCCGAGGAAACGTGATTCTGCTCGTAAGTGATAGTCGTTTCGAGAAAAAGGACTGCCACTGGCATCTGTCTAACTCTCTGCTGTTTTGCAACGTGCGACTATAGAGAGGACATTTAATGTATCTGTGGCTCTCAGCCGTGTGGCATTATCTCTGGCCCCAAAACACGCAGGCAACGTTATTGTCTCGCTGCAGAGCTCATTCCCACAGTTCGATTGATGCCATGAACAGCGCTAACAGGAGACATTGTGCTTCACACTATTAACGTATTCCAAGTCAACTAATTACAAGAAACAAATACCAACATGTCGCAAATTTCTGCATGTCATTCTCATCGTCATCCCATCCTTAGGGGTATTAATGGTTTCTTACTCACACGGTATTTTTATACAAATAATGAGTCAAGTACAGTAAACAACAAATTTCGTTAAAATTTCTCCGCGTGTTCCTGAGTTATACCAGATGTCACGCGTTTTCACCTCGAACCCTCAGCCTTAAGGGTGCTAGGGGCGTCTTACTCTCTCCTTCAGGCGTTACAGAAATTGTTGATATATCACTGTCTTTGAGCATCCCTCTCCCCCCCCCCCCCTCTTCCCCAAACTCTAGGGCTGCAACGTCATCGTGACTGCCAACAATAATATGTTACGTCTTCTCAGCCCTCCCGCTCAGTAGAGGTGACGGGCATATTACCGCAACCGCAACATTTTAATACAAGTACTCTTACAAATCTATATGCTTTTGAGCCCGCTGTGTAGTATATGTCTTTTAAGGATATTGTGTAATTATAATTCCAAGTACGCTGCTAAGTTTGACTGCTTTCATATTAACAACAGGCCTACTTCGGCTGAATTTCCATCATCACGTTATCTATAAGAAATGGCTGTGAAAACCATGTACGTATGTAAAAATGTATCATAATGAAAACTATTTAGTAATTACCTACAAACTTAGAAATTATGTACTAAAATTATGTACCATTACTTACAGGTAATCTGATGATAACAGTTCAGGCCTATTGTAAAAGTAAATGCAGTCAAATTAACCAGAGTACTTGGAATTACAATTAAGCAATTCTACAAATGATGAGTCACTTACATACAAAATTTTATGGAATCTACTGAGTCAAGCTTCTATGTCACCCCATTATTTACACCTTCACCCCTATGGTTCTTTTTCTCCACAGGAACTTCGTGGGTACGCACAACTTACCAAAGTTTCATTGTAAGTGCATGAACGGTATAGGAAAGTGCAGAAGACGAATAGACAAACAAATATTCTTTACGTGGCTTCCTCTGTAATAAATGTTTGCGGACCAGAATTACTCCTATGCACTGTTTCTCATATACTGTCATGCTAACTAAGGATCGTCAGCCTCACTTTGGTCCGCAGGATGGAGTTAAAATCGTCACTTTTTCTGCACTACTAATAAACTGCTTTGTAGCTATTCTCAACGTTCAAAATAATCTCAGATCCGACCACTGGATTAGAAAACGAGCACAGCAAACAGTCCCTACGCTTTTTCCAACCGGTTTCTTCAGTAGCGTGCGAAAAATAAGGCCGAAAGTAACTTTCGCACGATGTGTCACAGCCAAATAGCTTGATGACCCTTCGATCGTACATACAAATAACTACAAAGGTATAGTACAGAACGTAAGTAAAAGAAGTACGCAATGAAACGGACAGAAATGACAGTTTTATTCAAAGACAATAATTGTACTGAAGCCACCGCTGTTCGTGGTGGTCCACTGAGCATTGTTCTTCATAGGGTTTGAATTACCACAGAGGGCAAAGCATAAATTGCATTGTGCTCTCATGTTCGCTAAAAGGTTAGTGGTTGACAACTACTGGATGGTCTTTATTATACATTGACGTGCTGCATCGGTCTGGACAATGCATGCCACATGTGCTCAATGGGATTTAAGTCAGGGTTACGGAAAGGTCAGTAAATTCGCCGAATACCCTCTCATTCCAAGCGCTCCTGCACCGGCACTGTTCGATATGGTCGCGCATTGCCGTCCATAAAAATGATGTCAGCACCGAATGCACTCCTGAAAATACGCACATGCCGAAGAAGTGCAGGATCACAATAACACTGACCGATGAGTATACCGAGACCTTTGGAGGTCAGTATGCCCATGCATTATGCATCTTCATCACACCGTAACATTTGGACCGTCTAAACGATCATGTTGGATAAAATTCCTGGGTGCATTACTTGTTCCCGCCTCTCACCATACGAGGATACGTCCAGAATCAATACTCAAACTGAATCTGCTTTCATTCGAGAAGAGCACGTGATGTCCCTTCTCGTTGGTCCAGTCCACGCTCTTGGCACAATCGAAAACGGTCCTGGTCGAAAAATCAGATGCATCCAAATCTGTACAAACTAACAAAGCATGTCTTCGCAATTCGTGTCAGTGAAGCGTATATACAACAAGTATTTAGTGTGAGAAGTGCTTTATAGTTGGATACTATACAACCGGCCATTAAAATCGCTATACCACGAAAATGACGTGCTAAAGACGCGAAATTGAACCGACAGGAAGAAGATGCTGTGATATACAAATGATTAGCTTCCCAGAGCATTCACACAAGGTTGGCGCCGGTGGTGACACCTACAACGTCCTGACATGAGGAAAGTTTCCAACCCACTTCTCATACACAAACAGCAGTTGACCGGCGTTGCCTGGTGAAACGTTGATGTGATGCCTCGTGTAAGGAGGAGATATGCGTACCATCACGTTTCCGACTTTGATAAAGGTCGGATTGTAGCCTATCGCGATTGCGCTTTAAGGTATCGCGACATTGCTGCTCGCGTTGGTCGAGATCCAACGACTGTTAGCAGAATATGAAATCGGTGGGTTCAGGAGGTAATACGGAACACCGTGCTGGATCCCAACGGCCTCGTATCACTAGCAGTCAAGATGACAGACAACTTCTCCGCATGCCTGTAACGAATCGTGCAGCCACGTCTCGATCCCTGATTCAACAGATGGAGACGTTTGCAAGACAACAACCATCTGAACTAACAGTTCGACGACGTTTGTAGCAGCATGGACTATCAGCTTGGAGACCATGGCTGCGGTTACCCTTGACGCTGCATCGCAGACATGAGCGCCTGCGATGTTGTCCTCAACGACGAACCTGGGTGCTCGAATGGCAAAACGTCATTTTGTCGGATGAATCAAGGCTCTGTTTACAGCATCATGATGGTCGCATCCGTGTTTGTCGACATCGCGGTGAATGCACATTGGAAGCGTGTATTCGTCATCGCCATACTGGCATATCACCCGGCGTCATGATAAGGGGTGCCATTGGTTACACGTCTCGGTCACCTCTTGTTCGCATTGACGGCACTTTGAACAGTGGACGTTACATTTCAGATGTGTTAGACCCGTGGCTCTACCTTTCATTCGATTACTGCGAAACCCTACTATTCAGCATTATAATGCACGACCGCGTGTTGCAGGTCCTGTACGGGCCTTCTTGGATACAGGAAATGTTCGACTCCAGAGCTCTCACCAATTGTAAATGGCTGGTCAATGGTGGCCTAGCAACTGGCTCGTCACAATACGCCAGTCACTACTCTTGATGAACTGTGGTATGGTGTTGAAGCTGAATGGGCAGCTATATCTTTACACGCCATCCAAGCTCTGTTCGATTCAATGCCCAGGCGTATCAAGGCCGTTATTAGGGCCAGAGGTGGTTGTTCTGGGTACTGATTTGTCAGGATCTATGCACCTATGCACCCAAATTACGTGAAAATGTAATCACATGTCAGTTCTAGTATAATATATTTGTCCAATCAATACCAGTTTATCATCTGTATTTCTTCTTCGTGCAGCAATTATAATGGCCAGTAGTGTACAATCGGAATATCCATTGAACTTGTAGAAGCTGTGATTCAATTTCAAAATGACATGTGAAAATTTTTACCATGTGGTCTCAAAAACAAGACTCTTCTGAATAAAGCGATATCCTCTATAAAATGTGAATAACAAGGTATGTATTTATAACAATAACGTTTACTACTATTATTTTTATTTGGAATGGTGTAGGTTCAGTTGGTGGTCACGGCAGCGTTAGTAGAAGATTAATAGTCGTAGCAGTAGCATTAGTAATACTTATTTATTACGTTAAATAAATTGTAGCAATAATAATACACAGAAATCTGTTTAACAAATTCTGTTCCCAATTACAGAAATGCCCGTGTCTTCGGGGCTGCCTCAAGTTCAATCTGGAAACCTACGTGTAGTTGCATATGGATATGATGGGTTGCTTATACAACGGCTTATAGCTGAAGATGATGCACTTCGATCAAAAACTAGTTATGGCATAAATAAATGTACAACTGAGACGTCAAAATAAACGATAAATTTTAAATTGAATTTGTAGCTGATTTGGAGGAGTACTTGGTGCAAAAATTTGTACATAGGACTGTCACCTCTGGTACCAACAATGGTCCTGGGTTGCCAGATGCCCCTGTTTTCCAGAACAGTCCAAGTTTCAGATTAAAGAAATCGCTGTCCCGAAAAATACTTTTGGGGTGGCGGTTTGTCCCAGACTTGAAATTACAGAGAAATATTCTCATACTATCTATGTTTTCTCCAACTTCTTATGTGTGTCTCCAGTTAAATATCGAAATGTTTTATTATCACTGCTTACTGGCTCTTAGCACTATGGGACCTAACATCTGTCATCAGTCCCCTAGAACTTAGAACTACTTAAACCTAACTAACCTAAGGACATCACACACATGCATGCCCGAGGCAGGATTCGAACTTGCGACCGTAGTGGTCGCGCGGTTCCAGACTGAAGCGCCTAGAACCGCTCGGCCACTCCGGCCGGCCACTGCTTACTGAATCATTTAAGGACTATTATTGTGTGGTAATGCTGCAGAGTTTCTAATAGTGTCCCTCATCTCACTTCAGTTTAAGCTTTGCACCAACTTAGTTCTCTGTTTCTCTGCCTGAGTCGTATCTCGGTTAATTTGTTATTAAAGTGTTTGATTGTTTTAAGTGAACTCCATAAAACGAAGGAGAGCTATGAAGTAGAATGGGTAATTTGAATTATTTTTCCAATGCAGACAGGGGAAGAGCAAATACCAGATGGTTGCAATTAAAGTGCAGATACTCACAGAGGTCCAGCGTGGCCTGTAATTATCGTATGGCAGCGAAACTTGGTAGATATGTTAATGTGGAATCAATTTACGCTGAAGAAAAATAGTTCCAATTATGGTCACTCTGTACAGCATCTCGTCGACGTCTGCTGTGCACATATCGAACAAACAGTGTAAGCAGCGGTTAATAATAAAATCAACATTATGCCTTTCTCACTGATTTGACCTTTTCTGCCAATGTCTCGTTCCCAATCCATTTTGTACAGAAAAATTTCTAGATATCTTTCTTGCATTCACAGCGCCAGATTTGTTGTAAATGGTGGCCAAAATGGGAACTAATTTTTTGTGTGTTTATGCCGGTTCTGCATTAACGCATTAGAATAACAATCAAGTTTTGTTGCCAAACAGTAATTACAGCCCACACTGGACCTTTATAAGTAGCTGCGATTTAATTATAACCACCTGGAATTAAGTATCATTTAGCTGGTATAAACCATTAATCAAACATGTACTCTGCAAACGCTTCCAAAAAATATAATATAAAATAAAGCGGACAGTTATTTTCTTTCAGATTCATGTAACAGGGAAAATTACCAACAGCAGCAGTAACAGCAATGCGTTATTAGATGATTAAACATCATGTTTTCAAAATCAGTGGACTGTACGTCTAGGCTAATATCCAAACTTTTAATGATTCCAAAGCAGCAAAAGATGTGACGTTGGACAGAACAAAATCAACAGCAATTGTGAAATCAGTGTTGGTGCGCGACACTCTCAAACAAATATGATATGCTCTTTCGAAGGTCTATTATTTCGGTATAGCTACGGACAGACGTAATGACAAACCTAAGAAAGTATTTTCATTAATTAATTCACTTTTTTAAGCTTAAGAGAAGTGTCCAGGTCCCCACTTCTCAAATTAAACGTCCATTGCCAGTCAGTTTAAAAGAAATGTCCCGGTTTGTCACGCAGAAATTACGACAGCCATAAACCAGCCCAGGCATCGCGTTGAACTGGGCTTGTATGACATACAGATATGTCAGTCTATTTATAACTCTCCCCATCCGACTGAGTTGAAGAGTTACATTGGTAAGGGAAATTATTTGATAATGAGATATGTCGACTCATACTCCATTGCCGGGATAACATGCTCGCAATTTCTAGTTCGTGAGCACATGAACGTTAATTATTATAGGCGCACCAATTTTATTCGCACTTGGACATCGGACTTCGTAGTGAAATAATAGCTGCAAGCTCTGTAAAAGCGATCCTCTTGAGATGTAGAAAATGGTTGATAATGCAGGGAAACAAAAAGAATTTTTCTGTGGCATAAATTTACGGAGCCTATTTAGATATACAGGGTGTTACAAAAGGGTACGGCCAAACTTTCAGGAAACATTCCTCACACACAAAGAAAGAAAATATGTTATGTGGACATGTGTCCGGAAACGCTCACTTACCATGTTAGAGCTCATTTTATTACTTCTCTTCAAATCACATTAATCATGGAATGGAAACACACAGCAACACAACGTATCAGCGTGACTTCAAACACTTTCTTACAGGAAATGTTCAAAATGTTCCCCGTTAGCGAAGATACATGCATCCACCCTCCGTCGCATGGAATCCCTGATGCGCTGAGGCAGCCCTGGAGAATGGCGTATTGTTTCACAGCCGTCCACAATACGAGCACGAAGATTCTGTACATTTGGTACCGGGGTTGCGTAGACAAGAGCTTTGAAATGCCCCCATAAATGAAAGTCAAGAGGGTTGAGGTCAGGACAGCGTGGAGGCCATGGAATTGGTCCGCCTCTGCCAATCCATCGGCCACCGAATCTATTGTTGAGAAGCGTACGAACACTTCGACTGAAATGTGCAGGAGCTCCATCGTGCATGAACCACATGTTGTGTCGTACTTGTAAAGGCACATGTTCTAGCAGCACAGAGTATCCCATATGAAATCATGATAACGTGCTTCATTGAGCGTAGGTGGAAGAACATGGGGCCCAGTCAAGCCATCACCAACAATGCCTGCCCAAACGTTCACAGAAAATCTGTGTTGATGACGTGACTGCACATTTGCGTGCGGAATCTCGTCAGTCCACACATGCTGATTGTGAAAATTTGCAATTTGATCACGTTGGAATGAAGCCTCATCCGTAAAGAGAACATTTGAACTCAAATTAGGATTGACACATTGTTGGATGAACCTCGTCCATTGCAGGTGTCCTCGTCGTTCTAGGTCTTCCCAAGTCGCGAGTCATAGGCTGGAATGTTCCGTGCTCCCTAAGACGCCGATCAATTGCTTCGAACGTCTTCCTGTCGGGACACCTTCGTTCAGGAAATCTGTCTCGATACAAACGTACCGCGCCACGACTATTGCCCCGTGCTAATCCATACATCAAATGGGCATCTGCCAACTCCTCATTTGTAAACATTGCACTGACTGCGAAACCACGTTCGTGATGAACACTAAACTGTTGATGCTACGTACTGATGTGCTTGATGCTAGTACTGTAGAGCAATGAGTCGCATGTAACACAAGCACCGAAGTCAACATTAACTTCCTTCAATTGGGCCAACTGGTGGTGAATCGAGGAAGTACAGTACATACTGACGAAACTAAAATGAGCTCTAACATGGAAATTAAGCGTTTCCGGACACATGTCCACATAACATCTTTTCTTTATTTGTGTGTGAGGAATGTTTCCTGAAAGTTTGGCCGTACCTTTTTGTAACACCCTGTATATGATGATAAAGTACTCAGCCAATAAATTATTTTGTTTGAGTAGACTCTGGTTCACATGATAAAACGTTCTATAAAAAATACACGTTTTTTTACTAATCTATCCTCATTAACGCGCATTTGGCTAACTGCTTTAACTATCTCTGCTTCTCACAGAAAGCACCGTGACTATCAGCCATTTCACAGTTGAGCTGTTGTTGTTTGCCATTCAGTTGTCATTATTTTGCGTGCTTCTTGCATTACTAATTCGTTACAGTTTTTCTACAAACAAGATACTGTGTCAGTTCCTTCGTGTAATTGCTCTGTTGAATGTTTTTGTTACAGAAGGTATGAATTCATCAAGGAAGCCTTGTGTTAATAAAACCAACCATTTTTGCTACATATGTGGTAAATATTGTCAAGAAAAGCAACGACGTAAAATAAATAATTTCCTAAAACAAAGCTGTTGGGACTACTGTGAATATAAATGGTACGAATCGATACAAAAAGCGCTCTCAGGTTTATCTGAGCGAACGGTATGGTAAGCCAGCAATCTTGCATAGTGATGATTCGCCAATGCCGGTATTTAGTTCCTTATCAAACTTTTACTGTGACGTTGTCGACAGTTAGAGTAAAAGCAATACTTAAAGTAATTCGAAGACTGCAGTCCTACACTGCAAGGGTTTACTCAGGGTGAGGTAAACGACTTGATTCGAGATTTATATTTATCTAATACATCAGCTGAGCTTCTTGCGTCGAGACTAAAAGAAAAACATTGCCTCCAGCCTGGAGTATCAATAACATCCTATCCGCATTATTCCATATTTAACGAGACGAATGATATTGAATATCATAGTGATATTTCTGGGCTTCGAAATTTCATGGGTCTTCCACGTCTCCATTCGTCCCTCCATTCACGCCTGTCGCGACACCACTGGAGGCGGGCTGCACGATGTTGGGGCGTGAGCGGAAGGCTGCCTAACGGTGTGCGGGACCGTAGCCCAGCTTCATGGAGACGGTTGCGAATGGTCCTCGCCGATACCCCAGGAGCAACAGTGTCCCTAATTTGCTGGGAAGTGGCGGTGCGGTCCCCTACGGCACTGCGTAGGATCCTACGGTCTTCGCGTGCATCCGTGCGTCGCTGCGGTCCGGTCCCAGGTCGACGGGCACGTGCACCTTCCGCCGACCACTGGCGACAACATCGATGTACTGTGGAGACCTCACGCCCCACATGTTGAGCAATTCGGCGGTACGTCCACCCGGCCTCCCGCATGCCCACTATACGCCCTCGCTCAAAGTCCGTCAACTGCACATACGGTTCACGTCCACGCTGTCGCGGCATGCTACCAGTGTTAAAGACTGCGATGGAGCTCCGTGTGCCACGGCAAACTGGCTGACACTGACGGCGGCGGTGCACAAATGCTGCGCAGCTAGCGCCATTCGACGGCCAACACAGCGGTTCCTGGTGTGTCCGCTGTGCCGTGCGTGTGATCATTGCTTGTACAGCCCTCTCGCAGTGTCCAGAGCAAGTATGGTGGGTCTGACACACTGGTGTCAATGTGTTCTTTTTTCCATTTCCAGGAGTGTATACACAGCTTTAAGAATCATTTATGTATCGTTTCACTGTTCCCTTTGATTGAGGCGAGGAATTTTCTTTATAAAATTACTCACTGAAATCAAATGTTCTTCTCAATGCTAGGAGTGTCTACGTAGGACATGTACTTCATACTTAAAGGACTCATCATATATAAGCTTCACGCATTCCACTCTATTTTAGTCTGTTCACATAACATATAATACATAATTACACCAAAATTAGTGGCAATATTTTTCTAGAAAGAGAAAAAAATTGAAAAATTGTCAATTGAACGTTTATTTGAGGTAAAATGTAGTTCAGTCATATTGTAGTGTGGTGATGCTTGTGAGATCAGACCGACGAATCGATAAGGGTTAGGCACTTCCAGATTACTTTGTGTAGAACTTCTGGAAGTCGCAACGACGTCCAGTACTCGTGCTTTATATAGAGAAAAACATAGAAACAACATAGAAACAACGGCGTATCAATCGGGAGTGTGGTGGGGGGGAGAGCAGGAGAGGTATCATCCCCCCCCTCCCCGCCACTTCAAACTCTGAAGGGGAGGAGCGAGATACGGTTTCTGCCCTCCCCCTCCCTCCCAAAATTAACTTTTATTCGATGTATAAGCAAAGCAAGTGAATAAACTACGCCGCTGTCAAGAAACAGGGATAAGTATTTTTATTGGGTGCGAGTTTTGCTTTTGACTGAAGCATTTTATAGCACCTATTACATTCTGTCCTCTCCCTTAGTCCCAGTTTTCAGTCTGTGACCCCTAGTGGCGGACATCCTCTGTATACAAACGTAACAAACTCTCCACAGCACTCCCGACCGGTAGTTGAGATTGATCGGACCCTCAGAGCCGGCTACGACATATAGGCAAACTACAGAGTGGCCAGCGCGCCGAATTTAGGGGACTAGCGCCAGACTATAATGTTCAAAACAAGTATTGCCACCATCCTTATCACTTACTGTTCGGTTCCCCTTGAATCTAAGTCCACACACGTTCGCAGAAATGCAGGTGGCGCAAAACTTTTTCTAATCATTTTAGATTCGCGGTCACGCAGGACTACGTCATGAGCGGTCCTATCGTCAGTGACAAACACGGGCCAACAGCTGCACTGTGTCTCCTGGGTGGACTTGGGTTAAAAAAAATGTAAACTAAATATTATGATAAATTTCATAAATAATCAACAAGTACGCCAAGGAAGAAGAGATAGACCTACAATGGACATGTTATTCCATGGACTCTTGCGCTTCTATGCATGAACTATCTTTCCTTTGTGATTCGCTTATCTTATCTGCTTGGATTCGGACCTAAGAGGACGTTATCGTCCAAAGCTCATCCTGCTGTACCGGCTGATAATGTAAGTTGCACTTAAAACCCGAAAAATATAATGGTTATTTTGTCAAAAGAATTTTGTGGATGTGGTCAATCTATTGTTAGTCTGATAACTAGACTGTCTTAGGTAGATATGAGCCTTAACAAAGAATTTTCATTGTTAGGCGCCATCTTAGAAAAATCTTTAACATTTTTCTTTTAGCTCATCTACGAGACGTACCGTCGGTTAGCACAGTTAACTTTATTTCAGATTCCACGGGACCGGAGGCAGCTACTAATAATTTAACAGTTTTATTTACAGATTTTCTTTATTGTAACGAGATAACATTCCAGGAAGAAAAGTTCTGGTCACAGGATTCCATTTCCATTATGGGATTACATTTGTAGATGCTACTCTTATTATCTAATATTGGGGAATCGAGACGAAACTACGACATTAAGTTACTTACTACAGTAGTGTACATCGAACAGACTTAGCAAATTTTCTCCGGTACAATAAGCACACGACTTCTCACGAACCTAGTATTGGATAAATAAGAAAAGGACAATTAATTATAGACGATTACGTAACTACCCTGAGAACTGAGTTAGTTTACTGAATGCTTATACACGTCGGGCTAAATTAAACAACATATTACTCTGTTAGTAATATTCCTACATTAGTTATTTCTCTTTTATGATGAGCCATTGCATTAATGTGTGTTTCTTTTTTGTATAAGTCACGGCTCATATTTTATTTTATTACATTACACTAATAGTCGCAAAATAACAAAAAAAATATTTTATTACATTACACAGTGCCCAAACAGCGTCGGTATGCGTGACCTGCCTCGCTGCTACGACAATGTCCGCCGCACTTTACGAACAACCCAACATTTAAGAAAATAAAAACAACGTGAAAACCTAAATGTGAGGAGAGGCAGTATTCTAACACTCCCCCCCCTTTTCCTCCCTCCACTCCTTAGCTGCATCGCTATGCATTGTTGCTCTGGTAACGGACGTGAAACTTGTGCAGTGTAGCCAGTGATTATCTATTATCTCCAATTTTCTATACTGAAATAAAAACACATTTGATTTGCAGTTTCGAGGTGAGACACACACATTTGATTTGCAGTTTCGAGGTGATGTGAACGAATCTTTGTGGTGAAAGGTGTGTTGACTATTTTATGTCGTTTATTTGTCATAAATTTCCTAGCTCAATACTGATTGGTCTTAGTAGTTCATTGAAGATGAAATGAATATTTTCGCTCTATGCTTACATTTTAAAAGTTTAGACGGGCGGTCTCTAACTCGATCTAGTTTCGATGTCTCACAGATTGACCACGACCCAAAACAGCATGCGGTAACCGAGAGGCCACTGCCTAGTGAAATCGTTACAAAAGAAGAACAGGAACAGGTAGACAGAGTCAATGCTCCTGTGCCCGCGCCCCCCAGGTAATCTCCTCCACTTTCATACCGTACGCGTCAGCAACAATTAAATTAACCCTCGAGCGGGAGCGCTATTGTAAAAAGTACAACAGCAGCAGTTTTTATCCCTAACCGATGCCTTAACCTTCAGCTATTGCGCCATTGCTGCCATGTATTCCATTATCGATATTTTCTCAACAATGTTAAAGTGGCTTCAGTTCATTTGGTTAGCCCTCTCAGTTTAAGCGATGAAAACACTGAATAGGACCGTGGCAGTTAATCTGAACTTGAAGGTGCGGATGGTGATGATCCCGAAGAGACAGGGTTCATTATTGAAAAGAGAAGTTCCACACTGGTATAAAAGCGAGTTTACTAAAACATCAAAAACCAACAGAACAAGCATTGTGCAAATTCTACCAGATCCGAAGAGAAAGGTGATGGGTATATCTGATAAAGTTAGTGCTTTTTTGAAAACAACTTGACTTTGAAATCGTGTATTAAGATGTTGCGCTACCATCTGGTGTCTATGAGACGAATCCAAACCCGAAAGCTCAACAACTGATTCCAATGTGTCCCACCCACCGGACATCACACACATCCATGCCCGAAACAGGACTGGAACCTGCGAGCGTAGCGTGTTTTTCAGGGAAAACCATGAAGGGTCCAGGAAACGGTGACCGAAATATTGAATATTCCGAGCTCAGTCAGAGACGGAAGAATGTTAGTCCTGCGGGGCTATGCGAAGCGACACGAGAAGATCGAAACTATTTTTTGTGTATCAGTAACTATCGAGGCGTTTGGACTGTGTAAGGGACTGCACAGATCCCTACTGAATCCAAATTTTCATACAGCCGGAATGAAACATTCTGTAGAGGTTCTAAAAGTAGTTCTTGCAAATCTTAGGACTATGGAAGCATTTGACATGCTGTTAGAGAAATCAAAAGATTATTCTAAAAACCTATATACACTCCTGGAAATGGAAAAAAGAACACATTGACACCGGTGTGTCAGACCCACCATACTTGCTCCGGACACTGCGAGAGGGCTGTACAAGCAATGATCACACGCACGGCACAGCGGACACACCAGGAACCGCGGTGTTGGCCGTCGAATGGCGCTAGCTGCGCAGCATTTGTGCACCGCCGCCGTCAGTGTCAGCCAGTTTGCCGTGGCATACGGAGCTCCATCACAGTCTTTAACACTGGTAGCATGCCGCGACAGCGTGGACGTGAACCGTATGTGCAGTTGACGGACTTTGAGCGAGGGCGTATAGTGGGCATGCGGGAGGCCGGGTGGACGTACCGCCGAATTGCTCAACACGTGGGGCTTGAGGTCTCCACAGTACATCAATGTTGTCGCCAGTGGTCGGCAAAAGGTGCACGTACCCGTCGACCTGGGACTGGACCGCAGCGACGCACAGATGCACGCCGAGACCGTAGGATCCGACACAGTGCCGTAGGGGACCGCACCGCCACTTCCCAGCAAACTAGGGGCACTGTTGCTCCTGGGGTATCGGCGAGGACCATTCACAACCGTCTCCATGAAGCTGGGCTACGGTCCCGCACACCGTTAGGCCGTCTTCCGCTCACGCCCCAACATCGTGCAGCCCGCCTCCAGTGGTGTCGCGACAGGCGTGAATGGAGGGACGAATGGCGACGTGTCGTCTTCAGCGATGAGAGTCGCTTCTGCCTTGGTGCCAATGATGGTCGTAAGCGTGTTTGGTGCCGTGCAGGTGAGCGCCACAATCAGGACTGCATACGACCGAGGCACACAGGGCCAACACCCGGCATCATGGTGTGGGGAGCGATCTCCTACACTGGCCGTACACCTCTGGTGATCGTCGAGGGGACACTGAATAGTGCACGGTACATCCAAACCGTCATCGAACCCATCGTTCTACCATTCCTAGACCGGCAAGGGAACTTGCTGTTCCAACAGGACAATGCACGTCCGCATGTACCCCGTGCCACCCAACGTGCTCTAGAAGGTGTAAGTCAACTACCCTGGCCAGCTAGATCTCCGGATCTGTCCCCCATTGAGCATGTTTGGGACTGGATGAAGCGTCGTCTCACGCGGTCTGCACGTCCAGCACGAACGCTGGTCCAACTGAGGCGCCAGGTGGAAATGGCATGGCAAGCCGTTCCACAGGACTACATCCAGCATCTCTACGATCGTCTCCATGGGAGAATAGCAGCCTGCATTGCTGCGAAAGGTGGATATACACTGTACTAGTGCCGACATTGTGCATGCTCTGTTGCCTGTGTCTATGTGCCTGTGGTTCTGTCAGTGTGATCACGTGATGTATCTTCCCCCAGGAATGTGTCAATAAAGTTTCCCCTTCCTGGGACAATGAATTCACGGTGTTCTTATTTCAATTTCCAGGAGTGTATATGAGAGACCCAAACAAAAATAGCAGCGAAATCGCAATATACAAAAACATCATCTGCTGTCTCAAAAACGAAAATTTAGGAAAGATTTGTTTGAAATTCTTGATCTTCTGAATAATACTGATCAAAGATTCAACCAAGCGGATCCAAAGCGACTATCCCATCTTGAAGAGAAAGTTATTACATCCTCCCAAACACATCCTCCATCTACACGACGCTTGGAAGAACTGCCTGGAGCACATACAAAAGACTTTAACCTGGATAGGTTACACACACAGCTCGAAATTCTGCGAACCACTACGACTGGTGTACAACAATGTAATGTACCCTCTAACGGAAGGAAAGGTATTGCTGAACCTGGTAGATTTAAGGAACTCTTTCAGGAAGTTATTCGGCTCATCGTTCTGATTCTGACAGTTCCACTATCTTCAGCATCCTCTGAGAAGTCATTCAGAACCCTGAGACGACTTAAAACTTGCCTCAGATCAATAATGACTCAGTCGAGACCTATCGATCTACTCCTCCTCCATGTTCCTTAAGACAGGGCTGGAAAAATTAATCTTATTGGTGTCATGAAATAATTTGTTTAACGGTCGAAAGCAAAATTGCATTTGGAAATTGTACATAAGAATTTTATTTATTTATTTAGCGTATGGCTAATACAGACATATCATGAAATTACATATACATATGTACATATTGACACACAAGAAAGTTTGTATTTACAACTGAATATCCAGTCCTTCAATCCAGCGCACTGCATCTGGAGTTGCTGGCAGGAAGTCCTCTTTGGCGCCGTGATACGCTCGAATCCTGCATTCACTGACAATGTGGTGAACAGTCTGGTATGGAGCCCCGCAATCACAAGCTGGGTCAGGCAGCTTCTTCCACTTAAAGAGAGCATCCCTGCATCGCCCATGGCTGGTACGGATTCTGTTGAGAGTAGACCAGGTCTTGCGTGGTAAGTCGAATTCACTTGGAGGTTTAGCACCTGAGAAGATGTTATTCAGGTGCACATCTGTCACTGCTTCCCACCGACATTTCCATTCTTCAAGAGGTTTGAAATTCTTAGCAACCATGTCAGCAGCATCGCACAGAGTTGGATGGCGTGATTTCAGTCTCTTGCGATTTAAAAGTGGCAGGTCGCTATGCACGGGTAGGTTAAAATTCCTGGCTCTAGCTGTCAAACACCAGGAAATGAAGACAACGGAAGAGATGTTAGCCAATGGCCTGTCTGTACATAAGAAATTTTAGTCTAAATAAAAACTAAATAAATGTGTTATTCTTTTTCAAACAAATTATGTTTTTCTTTTTTTCAATAAGAAGTAATGCACAGTGTTTGTAAAATAGTAATAATAACAAAAGGATTATCTCTGGCCGACTGATATTGCAATCTACTTCGTTAATGGTCTCAAAAAAAGTAGGACCAGTTTCTTCCCAGGTAAATGATGTCTTTTTAAAAATTAAAGCAAAGAAATTGTTTCCAAAGGCCCGACATATAAAACTGGGTCCATATTAGTACTAGTGAGTTGTTTTCTTTCTATAACAACATAATGCTGATTACCTAACATACTTTCCCACAATATCGGTATGCGTGCGCCTTAACGGTTTTGCTGAAAGACGAAATCATGAAATAGGTTAGCTTGCCCCCATTCTAAAGAAATAGTTAGTGCGCTACTGTATAGAAATAGTAATTATAGTAATTTCACACCTTAATTATTTGCAACAAAACACATAACACTAATGAATTATTTGTTTTGTCTTTACTGATATTAGCCATTAAACTTTATATTTGATATGTGGATTAATTTGCATGTGACTCTTGTAACATGGGCTGTGCTACCATTAGGTAATTACAGTGGTCTCACACTGTGCGTACATTTGTTTACGAAGTGCTGTACGTAGTCTTGAACTAGGTCATTCAACAGACAGCAGCTAAATATAAAATAGCAGAACAGGTGGTACAAGTAGCTTCGCAGTTATACATAATCTGGTACATTACAAAATTATCTTCGTCCTCCACTTAAACTTCAAGGACGCGGACACCATGACAATGGCATCGCCAACAATTAGAATTAGACCACCACAACAGCCTGTTCGTTGCTCACGCCAACGTGCTGATCTTGAGTAGCAATGCTCGGACTACGTGAAACACTCATGGGATTTTGTGTATGCACTTTTGTAGAGATAGTCACACCGTGTTACAGGTACACGCGTGTTCATTACTGTTATTTACTGTGGTCTAAGCCTGTGCAAGTTAACACTGTTATATTTTCAAATCTGATTTAGTATTGGTTGCTTGAAAATGATTACTGTCGTAATTCCTCTGCAACGTACCATATTTATATATTGTGTTACATACATATAGCTAGGGCTCACTCACGAGAAATCCCATTAGAATATAGTTACTGACGTATCTTGTGCCTTAATATTTCATTCTAATAATTTGCACATTTGCAGATTGCCTGCGTATCTCATTCTCGTTTTACGGAAACACAATTTTTTTTTGTAGATAGTGCATATGTCCATTGTTCATAACAGGGTCACTCAATAAAGTTTGGCATCACTGAGCAGTCGGTCACGATCACTTTAATCGTGCAATGAATAGCATCCGACTTAAGCTAGAAATAAGTTTCCACATTAGTGACATATAGCGAAATCACTATTCGCATAACTTCTACGGAAAAGGAAAAGTTTCATGAGTTTGAGACTTGTTTTACATTAGTGCTCAATCTTGGACACAGATAACACAATTCTTTATACGTAATGCACACATCGAAACATTCCTAATTCCTAGAGTGCTTGCTGTATGACTTTATTTTCGTCTCTTTCTTTGGTTTATTATTATGTAATTTGAAGGGGAAGGGGGGACAAGGAAAGGAAAGGGAATGAACTAATGAATCAGCTGCATATTCATTCATTCATTCGTTCATTTATTGGTCCATTTGATTCATTACATACTTAAACAGTACATTGAATATAGGACAAGTTAAAATTGCGAATGGAGCAGAAACACACGCACACACACTCACACATACACACACACACACAGAGAGAGAGAGAGAGAGAGAGAGAGAGAGAGAGAGAGAGAGAGAGAGAGAGAGAGAGAGAGAGAGAGAAGGAGAGAGAGCATGACAAAATTAATTACAGATAACAATCATAAATTACAAGTGACAAGTGAAAATTTGACTTTAACTATTATTAAAAATGGTTCAAATGGCTCTGAGTACTATAGGACTTATCTGAGGTCATCAGTCCCCTAGAACTTAAAACTACTTAAACCTAACTAACCTAAGGACACCACACACATCCATGCCCGAGGCAGGATTCGAACCTGCGACCGTAGCGGTCGCGCGGTTCCAGACTGAAGCGCCTAGAACCGCTAGGCCACCTAGGCCGGCTAACCATTATTACATAATCATTGTTTACAAGGCTATTTTTTGCAATTTAAAAATTCTTTTCAGAGTAAACACATCCTTCCACTAGAAATTACTTACGATTATGTTTTAAAAAAAATTTGTGTGCTGCTATTTTAAATCACTGGGTAGGCTGTTATATAGCCGAACTGTTATCTGTGATACCCTTTTTTGGTACAGTGCTGTTCTACACTGTGACATGTTACACGGATGGGACTTTACGCAGAATTGGTGATGACTATTGAAAATGTTTGTCACACTAGGACTTGAACACACGATTTCTTACTTTTTAGGTAGCTGCATTAACCATTGCGTCACTTGGACACCGTGTTTATTCCAAAAGCGTAGACTGTCTCGGCATGCTCCCATGCCAATTCACATTCCCATCTAGCGACACCTGTCCATGAACTCCACGGCTTCTACTTTTAGATTCCTCCAGAAGGTCGAACTTAAATGTGCATCCACACTGAAAGTTATGGATTCATTGCCCTTCGAAGCCAATCAATGGAGGAAAATGGTGGGGACTGCAGATATATGGTGTTATAGTTGGAGCCGCGGACGATGGGGATCGAGTTTAGATTCGTTCTGCACACCTACGTCACGCATTCTCCGACAGCCAATGAGCGTTAAGTAGTGTTCTGAGCGCTCTGCTCTGAATGCCACAGCTAATGTGAGCGTTAAACGTGATCGTAGTGAATTGTTTAGTGAATTTTTATTCTATTTTTTTGCGAGTTGTCATCGCTGAAGGTGCTGGCTGATAAGTGATACTTTCTGCACGAGCAAGGAAGGAGATAATTTGCAGAATATATACTTTCTTCAAGCGGAAAGCACGCGCATGGCCCATACTGCAACTGTCGCTTGGAGTCGTCGACAATGCAATCCTTGTCCGTGTCTCGACATGAGCGAACTGCCATCGTTCGTCGATTGGAATATGGGTGTGCCGAGATACTCTTTGCATTTGCGATAAATACTGTCTTAAAGTGGAGCAGTAGTTAATGCAACTGTGTGTTGAGCAGTAGATCCCAGATTTGAGGCGTGACCCAGCACACATTTTCTCTCACCGCCACTGATCTTACATTACACAAAGTCCCGATAAAGCTGATATCGTTAGTTCCTTCTCTTTCCTTTTCTTTCTCCCCCCTCCCTCTACAATTTACATAACGTCTATCACAGCTGCGGATCCCGTATGGTGTCTGTTCTTTTGGACATGCATCCACATAATTCTTTGCTTTCGTTGTATGAGGACGCTGATTGGAATTGTACGTGAAAAAACTTACTGTTAGTACATACACATATTTACATATACAAACATACAGAGACTTGGTAATTCATAAGATAAAAAGAAAATTCATTGCTACCGCTACATAATTATTCCAACATTGCAGAGATATTCTGCATTCTATCCTTATTGGAATTACTGTTAATTTTATTCATGGGCTCACACAATTCCCTGTGATTAACAAATTTTGATTAATTTCTGACACAGCAGACAATTAGTTAAATCACTTAGGTAATGCACTATTACCACATCATTTGAACACCTTGTGGCTATAAAGGTCTTTATTACACGCATTACAGTAACCACAAAAGTGAAATTATGTCATCACCATCCACATTCTTCTAACATTTACTTCAACAACACTCTACATCTACATCTACATAGATACACTGCAAGCCGCCTTATGGTGCGTGGTGGAGGATACCTTATACCACTACTAGTCATTTCCTTTCCTGTTCCACTCGCAAATAGAACGAGGGAAACACGACATTCTACATGCATATGTATTAGCCCTAATTTCTCGTATCTTATCTTCATAGTCCTTACGCTCAGTGTACATTCGTGGCAGCACAATCTTTTGGCAGTCCACTTCAATTGCCGGTCGTGTAAATTTTCTCAAGAGTGTACCAAGTGAGGTGGCACAGTGGTTAGCACGCTGCACTCGCGTTTGGGAGGACGACGGTTCAAACCCGCGTCCAGTCACTCTGACATCATACAATGCCTATCGCATTATGCTCATCAGACTCAAAATCACATGACACAAAGGATTCTACAGAGCAATCATTAGCCGAGATTCAGGTAAATGATGTTCAAATAAAATCCTTAAACTATAGGCTAATACATTTACATTAAAACTTAAATACAGATAACAAATAAGCTTATAATACACTCCTGGAAATGGAAAAAAGAACACATTGACACCGGCGTGTCAGACCCACCATACTTGCTCCGGACACTGCGAGAGGGCTGTACAAGCAATGATCACACGCACGGCACAGCGGACACACCAGGAACCGCGGTGTTGGACGTCGAATGGCGCTAGCTGCGCAGCATTTGTGCACCGCCGCCGTGAGTGTCAGCCAGTTTGCCGTGGCATACGGAGCTCCATCGCAGTCTTTAACACTGGTAGCATGCCGCGACAGCGTGGACGTGAACCGTATGTGCAGTTGACGGACTTTGAGCGAGGGCGTATAGTGGGCATGCGGGAGGCCGGGTGGACGTACCGCCGAATTGCTCAACACGTGGGGCGTGAGGTCTCCACAGTATATCGATGTTGTCGCCAGTGGTCGGCGGAAGGGCGGAAGGTGCACGTGCCCGCCGACCTGGGACCGGACCGCAGCGACGCACGGATGCACGCCAAGACCGTAGGATCCTACGCAGTGCCGTAGGGGACCGCACCGCCACTTCCCAGCAAATTAGGGACACTGTTGCTCCTGGGGTATCGGCGAGGACCATTCGCAACCGTCTCCATGAAGCTGGGCTACGGTCCCGCACATCGTTAGGCCGTCTTCCGCTCACGCCCCAACATCGTGCAGCCCGCCTCCAGTGGTGTCGCAACAGGCGTGAATGGAGGGACGAATGGAGCGTGTCGTCTTCAGCGATGAGAGTCGCTTCTGCCTTGGTGCCAATGATGGTCGTATGCGTGTTTGGCGCCGTGCAGGTGAGCGCCACAATCAGGACTGCATACGACCGAGGCACACACGGCCAACACCCGGCGTCATGGTGTGGGGAGCGATCTCCTACACTGGCCGTACACCTCTGTTGATCGTCGACGGGACACTGAATAGTGCACGGTACATCCAAACCGTCATCGAACCCATCGTTCTACCATTCCTAGACCGGCAAGGGAACTTGCTGTTCCAACAGGACAATGCACGTCCGCATGTATCCCGTGCCACCCAACGTGCTCTAGAAGGTGTAAGTCAACTACCATGGCCAGCAAGATCTCCGGATCTGGCCCCCATTGAGCATGTTTGGGACTGGATGAAGCGTCGTCTCACGCGGTCTGCACGTCCAGCACGAACGCTGGTCCAACTGAGGCGCTAGGTGGAAATGGCATGGCAAGCCGTTCCACAGGACTACATCCAGCATCTCTACGATCGTCTCCATGGGAGAATAGCAGCCTGCATTGCTGCGAAAGGTGGATATACACTGTACTAGTGCCGACATTGTGCATGCTCTATTGCCTGTGTATATGTGCCTGTGGTTCTGTCAGTGTAATCATGTGATGTATCTGACCCCAGGAATGTGTCAATAACGTTTCCCCTTCCTGGGACAATGAATTCACGGTGTTCTTATTTCAATTTCCAGGAGTGTATATTGTTTTGCCTGAACTTTGTTATTACTGACACTTAGTCCTTTAGTAGATTGTATTGTAAGAGTATAGCGCAAGACTAGCTATCCGTGTTGCTTGTGAAGCTCGTTCACATATTATATTGAGTTATATGTGGAGTTGTTATCTCTGGAGCTCGGCAGACGCGCGTATACGAAGCTCTTGGTTCAAATGGCTCTGAGCACTATGGGACTTAACACCTATGGTCATCAGTCCCCTAGAACTTGGAAGTACTTAAACCTAACTAACCTAAGGACGGCACACAACACCCAGCCATCACGAGGCAGACAAAATCCCTGACCCCGCCGGGAATCGAACCCGGGCGCGTGAAGCGAGAACGCTACCGCACGACCACGAGATACGGGCTACGAAGCGCTCGCTAAGTTAAGTCATTAATATTGAAATAAGTGCTAATCTAGTTAATATTACATTTTAGAATAGTGTGTATTATTCTTCTCTAGGCTATCTATTGAAGTTGTCGCTTTTCTGACCGTATTTCGATCGAGAAGGAAGTATTTCGTAAAAAGCCGGTAATTTTTGTTTACGTTTTTTAGACGTAAATTTCGCGCGAGTGTAAATTTTCGTTTTTGGCTGGAGTCATCGCTTCAAAGCCAAATTAATTCGTGTCGGTCATACAGAGTTTAAGTAGTTAAAACTTTCGGAAGTAAGTTTAAAATTTGTTTACATTAGTGTTTATTTACGGATTAGTAGGCTACAGATTACGAAAATGCTGTGGTCTTGTTCCAACTTATTCTCTGCTTTTGTGTTAAGTTTGTCTATGTGTGACAAATGTGGCGATTGCCTGTGTTAAGTTTGTCTATCACACCATGTGTGACAAATGTTGCCGTAGAAATTTGAAACAGGTGGTGTTCTGTGAAGACTGTAAGTTATGGTTTCATTGGGGCGAATGTAGCGGTGAGAAAACAAGGGTAGAAAGTGAGGCTCTTCCATGGCAGTGAAGGTTATGTAGAAAGGGCAGAAAAATCGCTGAACAGGAGGCAAAAATTTGTGCCCTTAAGGTTGAATTAGAAAACACTACCTTGGAATTATGTAGGTTAAAGGAGGAAAAAGAGACTGGGAAATGGGGAAAGGTAGCAAGCAAAGAACGAAAAAGGGAAACACTTGAAAAAACTCCAGAAATTCAATTAGTAAATCAATTTGGCTTGCTATCTGAAGCGGAGGAAAGGCCTCATCCAGATGTTGTTGAAAGTAGGTTGAAGCAGAATATTATTTTAGAGAAAAAGACAGGTCTGGATCAGACCTGAATAGGAAAAGAAGGATTCTCCTTATAGGCAGCAGTCATGGGAGGGGTGTGGGCCAGCAGCTTCAGGAGAAATTAGGGGAAGGATGCCAGGTCACAATTTTTGTGCAACCAAGTGTTAGCCAGATGACAGAAAACTTAGGTCAGCGATGCAGGGGCTTTGAGAAGGAAGATCAGGTAATTATAGTTGGGGGAGCAGGAAACAGCCTGGCTATGAATCCACGATACAGTATTAGAAGTGACCTGGATAAAATAGGAGCAGAAACTGAACACACAAATGTGGGGTTTGTGGAGGTGTTATAGCGCCATGATCAGCACTGGGTAAACACTGCTGTAAGGCATGTTAACACTGAGTTGAACAGGATGCTCCAGACACCGGCAAAATCTCACGTAAGTGTTGTTCCAGTAAATGCTCTTTATAGGTGGGGATACACTACACATGGCCAGCACCTGAATAGGATGGGGGAAAATAAGTTAGCAGAAACTGTAACGGGTCCACAGTCACACAAGGTGTGATCCCTTAATGGGTCCAGGCAGACAGGTTTTTTAGGTTAAATCCAGAGTCCACATAGATGACAATCAAGACAAAGAGAATAAAAGAAACTTCATGTACAGTAAATAGGGGTAAAGCTAATGGCAGTATCAACTTACTTCATCAAAATATCAGGGGAATAAAAAATAAAGTAGGTGAGCTATTAGTGTGTTCGGAGAATATAAAAAAAATAAGATTGATATACTCTGTCTGTCTGAACACCATGTAACTGTGGGCATGGGTAGTGTCAGTATAATTGGATATAATTTAGCACCTTACACTTGTAGATCTGGGATGATAAAGGAGGAGTTGTCATTTTCACAAAACAAGGGTATAAATGCAAAACTGTAGCAGTAAGCAAATTTTGTATTGATCAGCACTTTGAGGTTTGTGCATGTGAACCTCAGCTAAATACTGTTGTGCTGATATTAACAACAGTGTACAGGTCCCCATTAGGAGACTGGGAGCTGTTCAAAAAATGTTTGAGTTCCTGTTATCCTGTCTGTCAGACAAAAAGAAAAATTATTGATCTGTGGTGATTTCAATGTAACCTTTCTAAGTAATTCTGAAAGGAAAAGTGAACTAGAAGTGTTATTAACAACATATAACTTAGATCAGTGATCCGTTTCCCTACATGTATAGTTAAAGACAGTAGCACCTTAATAGATAATTTATTTGTACAGAAAGAGGATGTAAAACAAACACATGCTTTCCCTGTGATAAATGGATTGTCAGACCATGATGCACAACTGATTAACTTACAAAGCCTAACAGGGTGTACAGTTCGGAAACCATTAAGTGAAAGTGTGAGGTCGCTCAACCCGGTATCTATAGAGCACTTCAGAGAAAGCTTAAGAAATGTTAATTGGTGAGATATATATAAAGACCCAAATGCTAATGATAAATGCAATATATTTCTTGATAAATTTATATCCCTTTTTGAACATTATTTCCCAAAGAAACTTTGGATTACTACAGGTATCAAAGTGTCTTCAGAAAGAAAAAGAATACTGTACGATACAGCAAGAACTAGTAAAGATCCAGAAGTAGTTTTACACTATAAAAATTATTGTAACATACTGAGAAAAATTGTACAGAAGTCAATAAATATGTATGTTAGAGAAGAAATTAACAACTCTAGCAATAAAATCAAATCAATATGGAATGTTGTTAGAAGGGGGACAGGAAAGTAACCAGTGGGATAGGTAGTATTACTATTAACGAGAACAATACCATTCTAACCGACAGTACACAAGTAGATAACGTAGCTAACAAACATTTATTAAGTGTGGGAGAAAAAATTGGTGAGAACAGTTCGAGAAAAACCAGGCAGTACATGGAAGAGTATGTTTTGAAAAAAATAGACATATAACCAAACTGATTTTACTTACATACTAAACACGTCATGTCGATTTACTCTGATGCCCTTAATCAATACTTACCCTAAAGTCGCAGTGGTCATACTCAGCAATCATTCTCATTTGACACATCAAGTGCAAGTTTTCACAACATTTGCATAAGGATTTAGGTATAAATTCTGACATAATCATAGCTAAGACGTTTTCTCTACCAAAACTAAAACTTATGGGTTAGAGAAATTTATATTACCAATTTCGACACATTATTTACTGACCAGAAAATTATACTCACTGCAGTTAGTCCAATTACATTACTTAAGTGTATGTTCATTTTATTTTAGAGGTTCTGTCAATATATGCATTCATTTGTTGAAAATATTTCTTCACAACATGATGAGAGTACAGACCTTTACTATTTTTTTCATCGTCAGGTGGGCCAATAGGTAACTACCTCTACAGGGAATTTGGATTATCTGGAATGGTCCAGTGTATAGTAGTTGCCATTCCTAATTCTTTATTAATAATAGTGAAGGTTGATAATGGGTTTTCAACACAACTTTCTCACCTATGGAGTATACTTGTATTCTACCTAGCCTCTTATTATACTGTTCCTTTTGCAGATTAGTATTTTCTATGATAGAAGTGAACACTTGTTTTATCTTTTCTTCCAGGGTTTCCTCTGCTCATGGCATATGTGGAATGTGGTTCACCCACACATTTTTTTCTTTTCCTCCTTTTACTAAATCAACTGGAGTGTGTGAAGTTGAATAAATAGGAAGATCATTCACTATTTCCTCGAGCATGTCTAGAAAAATTCAACCCATTTTGTCTGTTTATGAAGCACATAGGTCCTCATAAAATGATTAAACTCACGAAAGATCCTCTCCATAGACTTTTCTTATGGGTTGAACTGTGAGACCAGTACTTGCTTAATCTGCTGATCTTTAAAGATTTCCCTCATTGTACGATAAGTGAATGTAAACATATGTAAGGTTGGGTCTTTCCATTACATTCATGCCAATATAGTTTTGTGGCAATTGTTTACCTGAGCATACGACATCAGTGCATATACTGTTTTGCGATATCGGACTATGATAGTGGTCACTGGCTACATGTGCTTGAGATGTAAGTGGTGTGTTATCACCAACACGCTCTTTTCCAGTATTTAATGCCTTTTCTGCATGATCAATTTGTCTTGAACCTCTCGTTGTCATTTAGGCAGATCTTGAGGCAACGTTTCATCATGCTTTTCAGATATCTCAGTGACAGTCTGATCTATCGTTTTCCTTTGCTCTATTTCGAATTTTTCAGTAAGCTGATTACCCTTCTATTTTAAAAATTCCTCTGTGTTGCTTCTGGGCTCAGCAGACAGATTTTGTGCATATGGGTCAATTACCGAATTAAAATTCATAGTATTAATTTCAGTAATAGAGCTAGAGGTCATAATTTTGAATTCTGTGTATGTGTTAGTATCAGCTGATGACATAATATTATCTCTGCATCGGTGGACTCACCATTAACTGTTTGAATATTCTCAATTAAAGAATTAGTTTGAATCATTTTCAGCGATTGCTGGGGAATTAACACCATAACAAGGGATAGTAACTTTCCAAAACGTTATCACTTTTACATAAAGCTGGGTTCACACACACATTTAATGTGGCATCACAGCTAGAGACTTGCTGTAGCGGCTTCGTGAGCTACCATTCACACAGGATGCCACAAATTCCACGTAGTTGCACAGCGCCAACTGAAATCATATGGGGGGTATGAATTTGTGCAGGTTATGGCCTTAGAGCTGTGACAGGAGTTAAATATAAGGAAGATGAAACCCAAACGCTGGATCTGAACATAAATCTCACACAGGGATAAACCAAGGAAGCAGCCACATTTATAAAAGAAATTGTGCTCAGAGACGAAAATGCTGTCTTTAATGGCAAACTAACGAACATCTGGCATGTAAATATCACCTGCAGACACGCCACTCTTCCAAGATTTTAGAATCTTATTGTATTCAATAGTCCGCCGCTCATGGTCTCGCGGGTCCCGGACTCGGTTCCCGGTGGGGTCAGGCATTTTCACCTGCCCCAAGATGACTGAATGTTATTGCGTCGACTTCATCATGATCATCATTCATCCTCATTATGATCGGAGGAAGGCAATGGCAAACCACCTCCATTACGAGGTGCGGGTTTCCCGCATCGTTCCCCTATGCTCTGTCAAGAAGCATGGGACTTCATTTCCATTCCATTGTATTCGTCGATATAGGCAATTCTTAGTGTAACAGCCGCCACATCTCACTCTGGAGCTATTTCCTGCATATAATCCACAATTTACACGAGACTTGGTCTCAGAAATTGCCAAGTTTATACGACTAGCTTTTTTGGCTACATATATTAAGTTTATTTTATTTCTTCATGGGTTGGCCAATGGACACACACACACACACACACACACACACACACACACACACACACACTGCTATGGAATATCAAATATAATATGCTGTTTTTGTAATTCTAGAAGCTGTAAAAGTGTACATGCCGTCCATTGTTTTCCCTTTTTTCAGAAAATAAAAACACGCTGAAATACAATGGAGTATAGCAGTAATTACTGCATGATAACTGTAACAGAATGCCCGTGTTTCGCAATCCTGCCGCCAGAGACCAGTTGTGATACGAAGGTGTCGCAACAAAGTACAGCCACGCTGAACTTTTTGTGGCATGACAAAATTTGGGTCTTGTAAGCTGTGCTGTACGTTCACAGATGCAAGTGCTGTATGCCTCTAGCTGTGGCGAAACTTTTGTTGTGTGTGTGAACCTGGCTTAATACAACTAAAATATTAAAGAGGTAAAGCTTGCCACTCATTAATGCAGGTGCCAAAATATATCTTTGGTAACAAATTCTGATCACACTAATCAACGGCACACACTTAACTGTGCGGGTATGCCATCTTGCCGGATTTCTACTGATCGTATTTTTTTTATTAAACAGTTCTAAAAATTGAAGTAAATGCAAAAAAAGCCTCAGAATCCCGGAAATTTATTTCTACTGGCGCAGATCTACTGAATTTCAAAGAATTTAGTGAGTCTGTTCTCTTTACCTGCTGCTGTATACATCAAAAATCGATATGGTGATAAATTCATGACTCTCTGATTTCAGATTCTTTTCCTTCCAGATTTTCTCGTTTTTTTCAGATTTCAGTGCACTTTACCCTCTCTTTCTCGCCTGGTCTCAATCTCTAAGGCTCATTGATTTCAGTCATAGCTAAAGGAAATTATGTGAAAATAAAGATATGTAGATTCATATTCCATTGCCAGGATAACAGGCTCATAGTTTCTAATTTATGAGTGTATGAATATTAATTACTACAGGCTGACCAATATTATTTGCTTTTGGACATTGCACTTTGTAGTGACATAACAGCTGCAGGCTCTGAAAAAGTTTGTTTCCATTAGTAGCGATCTACATGAGATGTAAAAACTGCTTGATGGTTGTTCATCGACAAGCTGTCGTTCTGGAAAGTGTTACAAGTACTTACAAAAATCTCTCATTCATCAGCTGTGAAAACAGTAGTTATTACTCTTGAAATAAACATATGTCCACCATTTCCAGTTAATACAATTATTGTTAACTAAGAAGTACAAATGTAGCTATGGTTAAGTCAGGAGAGAGTAGGCCAGCTGAAGAAGAAGATAAATGCATAAACAGAAGTGATGAACAACTAACAAAAATTTAGATATAACATTTTGTTGATTTTTATCACAATTACTGGTACGTATTACGTTTGCCTTCTCTAACCATGTGTATAAAAGAGCATTCTATTACAGATTCCTTATAGCGTTTATAATACAAAATATATATAGCTTTACAAATCATTTCATGTATAGTTTCATACGTTTGCTTTAATTCCATGTCAGAGTTCGTTAATAGTTGTGGTTGGTGAGTGTGACATGCTTTTCTCTTGGCGACTTATTGCCAGGCGTTTCCCATGGGTCACAAATCTGGAGCACATGCTGATGAAGGCAACAATCAAACATGACAGCACAGGGAACACGCAGTCTTTCGTGATCTTGTTACAATATAACATAATGTTGACCTCCTGGCGCCCCATACTGCGAGGGTTATTCGGAAAGTAAGGAATGATCAGTCGCGAAATGGAAAATACAGTGAAAATCTGATGAAGCTTTGCATAGACGTAGTGGGCACTGTGTCTAGTACGCCTGTCGATCGCATCATGTCACTCTTTTCAGAACTTAAAAAATGGCTAGAAATTAGCGTCTCCCGCCAAGTATGCCTGGCGAAAGATTTCGCCTGAGGCTATGCAGTCCACATAACGTAACTGTCATGCAGTTCGTTCTATACGACAATTCTCGGCCGTACTCTGCAGGGGCAATGAAGATGCTCCTGCAGCGTTTTCGATGGGAAGTGTTCACCATCAATACAGCCTGTAATGGGCTACCCCTGAGGTTCATCTCTGCTCAAATGAACCGCTGGCTATAAGACAATATTTTGACACAGACAACGAGCTGCAGTCCAGAGTAGAAAATTGTCGAAAAGCGCTGGCGACTGTCTTCTATAACGAGGGAATTGAAAAGTTGGAACAACGCTACGACAGATGCCTAAGTCTGAGTGGCGACTGTGTAGCGAAGTAGCTGGAAGGTGTAGCTAACCGTTTCACTGTGGTTTCCATTTCGCGACCTACCGTTCCTTTCTTTCCAAATAGCCCTCGATTCATGCCAGATGCTGGGTACATATGACGATGGCAAATGCAGTGTGGAAACTTTCTTTCTTCTCGGACCTTTCACATAGGGATACATCTATTATAATGTTGTACACAAAACTGAGACTCGCCTAAAAAGGCGACAAGGTGCAAACCTGTGCCCACTGCTGTTGTTATTGGGTGCACCATAATCAATCCATCCCTCTTCACTTCCCCATCATCAAAACGTAATGGCCACTGTGGTCACAGGCGATAATCCCTCCACTTTCGAATTCCAACACATACTGGCAGACATTACTTCTTACACAAGGGATAACAGGGAATCCTCATTAACAACCAATACTCACACTGCATCCTTTGAGTAGCTTCCGTATTCAGACAGCTGTGCTTAAATCAGTCTATTCAGGACGGATTTATACTGAACCATCTCCATAAATTTCCAATCGTAGAAAGGAATCTTTATTACTCTTAAATATCTTATTATTTTTTGTAAAATGTATTTTGGTGAATAACCTCGGTATCGTTAATACTTCGATGTTTATGTCACGAAACTCTCAAATACACCACTGCGTCGCACTTTGTTCTAGTCATAATTATCATTAACGTCTCAATTCACATATGCATAGTATAACCGCTTCAAAACCAACAACTTTTTCAGTTCCCCATTCAATTTCACATTTATTAAAACGCCAATTTACTAATAATTCCCTGTCGCGAAAGCTGAAATGTTATGAAACCGAATAGTTTCACCACTTACTTTCATCTACTTTCGCCACTGTGGATCGAGGACCTAGCTTCGAAACTTGGTTTCGCAATATGGTGGCACCGAATAAACTAAAGTGGAGGACGGTTGAGAAACAAATGAGCATAGCGGTGTGCATTTCTTCGCGTTCTGCTTAAGTTTGTGATATCAGCACATGAAGTGTTTCTGTTCCACGATCATGTTCAAGCTCGTAATTCTTGAATGTGGCTCATTAGTTTTGACAGCTGGTATTCCAGAGAAGAAAGCCTGTCATCTGGAGATGATGGCAAACCAGCTTCAGCAACAATTACGAACTGACTTGGCATCGTGATCTCTAAGACCTACTCAGCCATAGAAACCATTGAATCGAAAATTACATCTTGAATAGTTGCTAGAACGTGCATTGTTCGCTAGTCGTTGATGAAATACAGGGTGTACATAAAGTCCAGGAATACTTTCAATTATTTATTGCACAAGAACCAAACAACCCTGTAAGTTTTTTTTTTTTTTTTTCATGTATACCGCCACAGTGTGGTTTGGTAATTTGCCGATAGTCAGCGCTAATCGCAAACATGGCGAATTCAGGTGGGGAGTGAGCTTTCTGTGTGCTGGAGTTCGACAAAAACAAGCTGTTCAACGGATTTTAGAACCAAGTACGGTAAGAAGCGTTAGGTCGGTGTGGCCGAGCGGTTTTAGGCGCTTAAGTCTGGAACCGCGTGACCGCTACGGTCACAGGTTCGAATCCTGCCTCGGACATGGATGTGTGTGATGTCCTTAGGTTAGTTAGGTTTAAGTAGTTCTACGTTCTAGGGGACTGAGGACCTCAGATGTTAATTCCCATAGTGCTCAGTGTCATCTGAACCATTTGAACGGTAAGAAGCCACCAACAAGGAAGGCCATTTACCACTGGCACAACAAATTCGTTAAGACGGGTTGCTTGTGCCCGGCAAAGAGAAGCGAACATCGCAGTGTGAGTGAACAGAATGTGGAGCGCGTACGAGAGACATTCATAAGGAGTCAGAAGAAATCGGTGCGTCGTGCATCCTGTCAACTAGAAATGGCTCCAATGACAGTGTGGAAAGTCTTGCGACAGAAGTTGTCTATGACACCAATCAAATTGGGGGTATAATCCGTTCATCATAACAATAAAGCTAACGTAAACATTGCACTATATATTCTTCAAATGGTTCAAATGGCTCTGAGCACCAAGCGACTTAACTTCTGAGGTCATCAGTCCCCTAGAACTTAGAACTACTTAAACCTACCTAACCTAAGGACATCACACACATCCATGCCCGAGGCAGGATTCGAACCTGCGACCGTAGCGGTCACGCGGTTCCAGACTGTAGTGCCTAGAACCGCTCGGCTACCCCGGCCGGCACATATTCTTCTGCATTTGCTGGAACCTCATTGGATTTCTGTTTCACGTGGGACTGCAGCTAATATGTCTCGAGTACTGTCAAGTACGATAATAAGGGTACGTTTTGTGCTGTGCGTTACGCACACATCGACTTAGCTACTTCCGCTTTTCTTCTGGCTGATCTGCTTCAGCTTGGTGGTGCAGGGTTTACTTGTAAGCATTTCCTACATCTCTCAGGGGGGTAGGTTTGTGTTGAACATCTTTATTTGTTTGTGTGTCATGGGTGTGGGCGGGCATGAATCAGTTTCCATCTTGGGTGCAGATTCCGTCGTATTTCGGATTGTTTTCTTTTTACATTTTTACCTTTCAAGGATGGCAATGGGTCGCGCATAGCGTTCCCTTGGCTGAGGCGGTGCTCCAAGGTGTCGTATCAGTGGGTTGGTCGAAGTTTCAGTCCTGGCATAAAATCGTCGTGCAAGCTGCTTATGTCTCTGCGGTACCTCCAATTCTTCGGCTGCTTCATGAATGTATCGGTGAGGAAACTGCGGGGGAACGTGGAAAACACGGCGAAGTATCTTATTCTGGAGCGATTGAAGGCGCTGAAGATGTGTCTTTGCTGCATTGCCCCATACCTCACAGGCATAGTCAAAGATGGGGCGAATGTACATCCTGAATATCAACAGTCCGTTGGCTATCGATAAGTCCGAGCCTTCGTTGATGAAGGGGAAAAGTGCCCCTATCCTTCGTGACACGTTAGCGCGGACGTCGTCGATGTGGCGCTTCCATGTAAGTTGTTTGTCCATGGTCACTCCTAGGTATTTAACAGAGTCCGTCCACTGCAGTTCGGTTCCATAAAGTCGGAGGTTCCGAAGATGTCGAAGTCGGCGAGGGCCAGGTCTCCTCTTGGTGAAGATGATGGTTTGCGTCTTCTGTGGGTTGAACCGGATGCGCCACTTTCCTGCCCATTCCTCCAGGGCATAGCAGGCACTCTGCAGTCGTGGGACAAGGACTTCAAGCCATTTCTCCCTCGTGTATATCATGGTGTCATCGGCGTAAATGGCTTTGTCGACTCTTGGTGGTGTCGGAAGGTCCGATGTAAAGACGGAGTACAGGACTGGTCCGAGGACTGAGCCCTGTGGGACCCCTGCACGGATAGGTCTAGCCGTGGAAAGTGCATCCCCTACTCTGACCGCAAAGGTGCGTTGGTGGAGGTAGGCGGCAACGAGCTTGACGTACGCCCTGGGGAATCCGAAGGCGCTAAGCTTCCAAATGAGGCCCTGATGCCATACACTATCGAACGCCTTCATCACGTCCAGAACAGCACCACAGAACTCTCCATTGTTGAAGGCTGACGTAATATATTCTGTTGCCCTAAGAATCTGCTGTGTCGTGGAATGACCAGATCGGAAGCCAAACTGCTCCGGTGGCAGAACTTGGAGGCGGTCCATGATGGTGTGGAGCCTCTTCAACAGGAGCCTTTCGAAGAGCTTACTGAGGTGTGGTAGCAAGCTTATCGGTCTGTAACTGGTGGGTAGTCGTCGGTTCTTCCCAGGTTTCGGGACAGCCACCACTATAGAATGTTTCCACGCTGCTGGGTACTTGCCCGTAGCAAAAATCCAATTAAAGATGGTTGCCAAGTGCACAATCGCGGTCCACGGGAGTTGTTTTAAAGTCCTTCCCGTGATGTCGTCGCAGCCAGGTGCTTTGCTGGCAGGTAAGGCCCGGATGCCAGCGTCGATTTCAGCAGGCGTTACTGGAGGGATGAGGTCGTCATCGTTGTCGGCGTCGTCGTCGGCTGCACGAAGTATGGTAGTAACTTCGTTTTCAATGTCTGCAACCCGCTGGGGGTCAACTCCGTCGTCCAGCGGTCGAAAGTTCGTTTCGAAAACGTCCGCCAGCATATTGGCCTTGTCTTCCGACTTGTACACAGTGCGGTCATCATTTGTCAACGGCGGTATCCGGCTTCGTCTATTTGTGAAGAATACGGGACAACAGTTATACCGGTGCATTTAATTTGGACAGCACTGTCCGGTGATCTGGTACAGCTAGCCTGCAGTGACGTGGCCACCTACAGTTCACGCGTAAAAAGAGACGAGCAGAGGAGCAATACAGCTTCGAATGTCATTAAATTTTTAAGCAGAATGAAATAATACACTGCAAATCTCGCAGAAGACGCTCCTTAGACGATTAGGCGAAAACCGCAACACATTATCGTTTTTAGCTAACGTTCTATTGTAATTAAAAACAAGAATGATGAAAATTCCTGACTTAACCACAGGGTAATTTTTCTGCATAAGCTGTGATTAACGTAAGAGAGTACTGATGGATTTTACTATATAGTTAAATATTGAAGCCACTGAATGTATTACGCACAGTCAGTCGTTTGGTAATCTCTTAGCTCCTTCCTTATTCGAATCCGAGAAATATATTTCAGTTCTGGAAGTGTCACCTGCTACGTTGATAACGAGTATATCAGCAACAGAATCCACTAAGCCAACCAGGCGCAGCATTTTCTCTTCTTTCATGACGAGCCATTCTATATCCCGCCAGCGTTCGGCAATGACGTGTGAAAAAGCTGAGTGCATTAATTCCAATATGTCTGACAACAGTCTTGTTACTTCTTGGGTCAAATCCCGCATCTTGGCTCCAGATCAGTTTGTTGGGTTCATATTGTAATGGTACAGGAGGAAATGTAAACATGTGGCATTTGTATGATGTGCTCGATGCTATGAAAATGATTGTTTTTCATGTTTCTATGATACTTACCTACCTCTGTGGTATAAAACGACTGACATAGTCTAAATAAAGAAGGTTTGGTTTTTCATTTTTGCTTTAAAAATTAAATTGTTATGTTTTCTTAATTGAAACAACTTTTATGGACAGTCTTTCATTAAACGTCGATAATTAGGAATTTGAAATGGAAACAAGAATTTCGTATCCAATATGTAATTAGAAACAAGAAGACGTACATTATTCGTAAAAAAATGATCATGAGTTTCGTAATTACGAGATGTAGGTATTTCAAATTGATTGAGAATAAAAAGATACGTAACAGATTTGAACCAACAAACGAATAACCACGTTTAGTCCAACATTCCATCACGCTATTGCTTACTCTACACGTTCAATATGCATTAATTTATCAACTGCGGTATACAGGGTGGTCCATTGATCGCCACCAGGCCAAATATGTCACGAAATAAGCTCAAATGAAAAAAAATACAAAGAACCAAACTTGTCTAGTTAGAAGGGGGAAACCAGATGGAGCTATGGTTGGCCCACTAGATGGCTCTAACATAGGTCAAACGGATATCAACTGCGTTCTTTTTTTTTTTTTAAGGAACCCCCATTTTTATTACATATTTGTGTAGCACGTAAAGAAATATGAATGTTTTAGATGGACCACTTTTTCGCTTTGTGATAGATGGCGCTGTAATAGTCACAAACATATGGCTCACAATATTAGACGAACAGTTGATAACAGGTAGGTTTTTTAAATTAAAATACAGAACGTAGGTACGTTTCAACATTTTATTTAGGCTGTTCCTATGTGATACATGTATCCTTGTGAACTTATCATTTCTGAGAACGCATGCTGTTACAGCGTGATTACCTGTAAATACTACATTAATGCAATAAACGCTCAAAATGATGTCCGTCAACCTCAGTGCATCTGGCAATACGTGTAACGATATTCCTCTCAACAGAGAGTAGTTCGCCTTACGTAATGTTGGCACATGCATCGACAATGCGCTGATGCATCTTGTCAGGCGTTGTCGGTGGATCACGATAGCAAATATTCTTCAACTTCCCCCACAGAAAGAAATCCGGGGACTTCAGATTCGATGAACGAAAGGGCCACGGTACGGTGCTTCGACGACCAATCCACCTGTCATGAAATATGCTATTCAATACCGCTTCAACCGCACGCGAGCTATGTGCCGGACATCCATCATGTTGGAAGCACATCTCCATTCTGTCATTCAGTGAAACATCTTGTAGTAGCATCGTTAGAACATCACATAGGAAATCAGCAAACATTGCACCATTTAGATTGCTGTCGATAAAATGGGGGCCAATTATCCTTCCTCCCATAATGCTGCACCATATATTAACACGCCAAGGTCGCTGATGTTCCACTTGTAGTAGCCGTCGTGGATTTTCCGTTGCCCAATAGTGCATATTATGCCGGTTTACGTTACCGCTGTTGGTGAATGACGCTTCGTCGCTAAATAGAACGCATGCAAAAACTCTGTCATCATTCTGTAATTTCTCTTGTGCCCAGTGGCAGAACTGTACTCGACGTACAAAGTCGTCGCCATGCACTTCCTACTGCATAGAAATATAGTACGGGTGCAATCGATGTTGATGTAGCATTCTCAACACTGACGTTTTTGAGATTCCCGATTCTCGCGCAGTTTGTCTGCTACTGATGTGCGGATTAGCTACGACAACAGGTAAAACACCTACCTGGGCATCGTCATTTTTTGCAGGCCGTGGTTGACGTTTCACATGTGGCTGAACACTTCCTGTTTCCGGCGAAAGGTCCGGACACTTGGATGATGTCGTCCAGGATACCGAGCAACATACATAGCACACCCCCGTTGGGCATTTTGATCACAATAGCCATACATCAACACGATATAGACCTTTTCTGCAGTTGGTGAATGGTCCATTTTAACATGGGTAATGTATCACGAAGCAAATACCGTCCGCACTGACGGAATGTTACGTGATACCACGTACTTATACGTTTGTGACTATTACAGCGCCATCTGTCACAAAGCGAAAAAAGTGGTCCAACTAAAACATTCATCTTCCTTTACATACTAAACGAATATGTAATAAAAAATGGGGGTTCTATCTATAAAAAAAAACGCAGTTGGTATCCGTTTGACCTATGGCAGCGCCATATGGTTTCCCCCTTCAAGCTAGACAAATTTCGTTCTTTGTAGTTTTGTCGTTTGACGCTTATTTCGTGATATATTTGGCCCAGTCACGATCAATGGACCACCTTGTATACAACACTGGGAAAACTTGAAAGCCGGTCATTTCCGTAAATTTATGAAAAACATTAAGAATAGCCTTTCTCGGCACTTTTGAAACGTGTTCTACGCGCGAGTTTCACTACGGAACGAAAGCAGCCTCAGCCATTTTCCTACTGTGCATTAACAGTGCGACAATAAGAGCACAGCGCTGCAGAGGCTGTGACTGCACACGATGTTTGAAATAAAAACTACTTAACTAAAGCGTGATTAAGAAAAAATGTTGAAGGCTGTTAATACATTCAAATATCGTAATGTTTCATTTAACATAAGTTAGTAATAAGACATCTCATACATAAGTAGGACCTACTTCCAAGAGCGTAACAACACAAGTGTACGTGTGCTACGGCTTCTGACCAATCATCGCGTTTGTGTTTATTATTACAACGATTGTTCCCCTATAGGAGAGCGATTGAACTTGAATTCATAATTTCATCTTCGGATGTTTTTCTTCTTTGCTTCCCAAAACCTCCTCATCCTCTCAGAATGCTCCTTCTTCCGTTCCTCTGTCCATTTTTTACCAGGCTGACGCGATGTCCTTTCCCCAAACTTCACACTTGTGATTTTATGCCGGCACTCGGTGCGATCTTCGAGATTTTTTATGTTGATCTTCTGTAAATCCCTCTGGACTTCTTTCAACCATTCTGTGCCACATTTACTCCTTGTTATAATATTGAATCATTCCTTTGCTGTTCTGGAGTCTTCCATCCTGTAGATGTGTGTATAAAATTTGGCTCGGTGCTTTCTGATTTCATCTGTTACTATGTTGATCTTTCTACAGAGTTCGTTTTGTGGTCTCTTCATCCAAATGCCATTTTTGTTGATTGGACCGTAAATCTTCCTGAGAATTTTTTTCCTGCTTTTCTATTTCCTTAATTTTTGAATGACCATCAATCACCATTGTTTCAGCTGCATAGATTGCTTCTGGAAGAATCACTGTTGAATAGTGCCTTAATTTTGCGTCTGTCGAAATGCACTTCTTGTTGTAATGCGTCCATGTTAGCTTGTAGGCCTTCTGGAGCTTGGTGATTCTTTGTTCATTGGCAATTCGGTTTAATCCTGAGGACTGTATAGTTTCACCGAGGTATTTAAAGTGGCAGACTTGTGCAATTTTACCATATTTTGTTATTAAAGAGGATTTATTTTCTGGCTGCCTTTCCATATATTGGGTTTTTTCGTAAGATATCTGTAGTCCAGTTTTTTGTGAAATTTCATGTAGTTTTTCCACTGCGTGAATCGCTACTGTTCTGTTATTGGTGATAATTGCAATATCGTTAGCGAAAGCAAGGCACTTGACTTTAATTCGGTTCTCTTTCTTGATACCAATTTGGATACCCTTTAAGCGAGGTTTCCATTCCCTGATTATCTTTTCTAGAACAATATTGAAAAGGATTGTCCGTCCCCCTGTCGAACTCCAGATTTGATTTCGAAGGGTTCTGCTACTTAGCCCATGAATTTCACTTTGGCCGTTGTTCCTGTAAGTGTCTGTTCTGTGATTTTTCGCCTCTTTCGGTCGATCCCAAATTCTTCCATGATTTTAAACAGGGTTCCACGGTCCACTGAATCATATGCTTTCCTGAAGTCGATGTATGTAACTACTGTGTTTCTGCATTTCCTCATTTGTAATATTGTCTTTAAGCACCAGATCTGTTCCGCACATGAGCGTCCTTTTCTGAATCCGGTCTGGTATTAACCAATTAGTGTATCTGCTTGGGATTCTATCCTGTTTAAAAGCGCTTTGGAAAGGATTTTGTAAGCGACTGGGAGCAGGGAAATTCCTCTGTAATTGTTCATGTCTGTCTTGTCGCCCTTTTTGTGTAGCGGGTGAATTAGAGCGCATTTCCAGTCCTCTGGTATCTGCTCCGTTATCCATATGGCTGACATTATATGGTGTAATTTCTGCATAAGTATAGGATCGTTTAGTTTCCAGAACTCAAAATCATCCCATCTTCTCATGGTGATTTGTTATTTTTCAACTGCTTGACTATCTCCATAATTTCTTCAAGATCCGGGGCATGTGAGTCTGGGTGTGTGAATACTGGAGAAGAGAAGACAAGTTTTTCTTGGGGTGATTCGCTATTGAGGAGGAAACTGAAATATTGGGCTAAGATTTTGCAGTTATTTTTCGTATTGGTTTCCAAAGAGCCATCGGGTTTCTTGAAGCACTAGCTAGGCGCTTGGTATCCCTCTAAGTTTTCTCTGAAAGTCTTATAAAAATTTCTTGTATTATGTTTGATGAAATCCTGCTGGATTTCAGAGAGTCTGTTGTCATATCCCCGTTTTTCGTTTCTAATTATTTTTTAGGTCTGTTTTTGGGTTTTAAGAAAGCTCTCCCAGTTTTCTTCAGTTTTGTGACTGCTAAATTTTTTTCCATGCAGTTATTCGGTTATCGACTGCCTCATCACAGGTTGCATTCCACCAGCGATGTTTCCTGTTACGAGGGGGTTGTCCTAATTTGAGGGATTCCTGAATTTTCTCTGCTAGTTTCTTCCAGTCTGTTGATTTTTCATGATTAATTTGCATGATGATTTTTTCTTTGTTAAGTTGCAGATATTCCGGATAAGTTAGTAATAAGACATCTCTAGTAATAAGACATCTGATACATAAGTAGAACCTACTTCCAAGAGCGTAACACAAGTGTACGTGTGCTACGGATTCTGACCAATCATCGCGTTTGTGTTTGTTTATATCTGGTTTATTCTTACGATGAAAGGATGATGGCGCAGAACACGGAGCTGACGCATCGATGGATCGGCCGTGCTACAGAAGGGGACAGCTGTTTCGTGAAATGGCCTTCCCGATCACCAGATCTCACTCCGTGTGCCTTTTTGTCTGTGGAGACACATTAAAGATCTGGTGTATGCACCACCTCTACCACGTGATGTAGCACAGCTCCGGGAAGCGACTGCCACAGTCGACGATGCCATGCTGGAACGGGTATGGCAAGAATTCGATTACCGGATTGACATCTGCCGGGTCACTCATTCTTTGCATATCGATGTTTGTAAAAAAAACTTGCAGAGGTTCTCCTCAGTGTGCAATATATATGACGTCTGTACAATGTTTAGTTCTTGTGCAATGATCGGTTACTCGCGTTACGGCTAGAGCACGTGTCTCTCTGGTCAAAGTATGTTGATAGTTTTTGTCTCCCAGCCCTACTGCAGTTAGGTGTTTTATTTACTTTACGTGTCTGATTCTTCAGACACTATTTTAAACGTATTTTAAGTCTGCATACTGGAAAACTGATAATCGACTTGAATAGGAAATCCTACATTAGCTGAGCTTCTTTTGTGCCTAGTGACCACAAGATCTAATTATGTTGTGTCACATCATTGCTTTCCTTATTTCCGCAATGAATTGAGATGCTAGTTGTACCATAGTTTCAGATTTTTTCGTCAGAAAGGTGATATTTTTACAGTCAAATGATATTTCCGTGCCCGTGTTGTTTGATAAGGATTTTGCCATTTCACCAGTACTCAAATCGAACTCGTAAAATCTGAATAACAATGTTTGCGATTTTTGCGTACTCACGAAAAAGTCGGGGTCGCTAGTTGTGGTTCTAGTTAAAATAACTTTACCACTTCAGCCACACAAAACTACAGAACAGCAACACAAAACTATAATGAATCCACCTTTGCTGTGAAGACGATTAACGGAAACGAAAAACTGATCCAATTTGTATCGCATTATCGATACCGGTACCTTTAACAGATTTTATATTTCTTTGTATCAGTTACAGCCACAACTGGTGCTTTCCAGTCAGCTGTTGAGAGAAATATGTAAAAATGCGTTTAACGTTTTTATACCGGGTCATCACAGAAAAATCTTATGCTCTGAAATATTGTTTACTCATTTGGCCTAAAGCCAATATCTGACATTTAACCCACTAAGCGGTAGGTTACGTATGAACGATGTAGATAAAGAAAACTGTAGCCACCAGAGAAGTAGTCAGAAGTTTGCACGCCGATGTCAATTACTTATCGCTTTTGTTTTCGCATTCAGTTGTTTCCCGACAGCCCCTTGAAATAACGTCTGTTTGAGTGCAAAATCTAAGTGCATTACGTTGCCAGTAGCCAGCTTTCTCAGTGTACACATTATATTACCAGTGAAACGAAAGTAGGACGGATACTGAGTTACTGTCAACAGTTCAGTAATAAGGTTGTCATCAGAATCGAAAGCAAACATCCAGACGTCACTTGCAAAATGCGAAGAGACAGAGGAATTGTATGAGGATATTGAACGGGTAATTCAGTGTGTGAAATAAGATGATAATTTAATAATCATGAGGGACTGGAACGCCTTAATAAGAGAAGAAATAGCTACGGGAGAGTATGAGCAAGGGTGTAGGAATCGGTGAGGAAAAGGACAAAATGAATTCTGCAATAAGTTTCAGCTAGTAATTATGAACACACTGTTCTCGCAAGAGTGGGAGGTGAACTTGGAAAATGCTATAAGATACAGGAAGATTCCAGATGGATTACATCATTGTCAGACAGATATTCAGAAATCAGATGCTGGATTATAAGGCATGCCCAGGGGCAGATATAGACTCATATCACAATTTACTAATGATGAGGATTAGCTGAAAGCCCAGACAAATCGGTGTTCAAAAAAAAGAGGGTTACTGAAGTACTGAGGAATGTTGAGATGTTTCTGAATTTCTCTGAGCCCAGATACTGTTATAGCTGTAAGCAGACAGTTCCTTTGAAGATGAATAGACCTCTCTAAAAGTGGCAGTCACAGAAGTTGGAGTGACAAACATAGATACAAGGAATGTAACTGGGAAGAAACTTCGGGTAACAGAAGAAATACTTTGACTGATCGACAGAAGAACAAGTACAAAAATTTTCAAGAAAATACAGTAACACAGATGTGGTCTGTTTCCCTAACAAAGGACTGGGGAATGTACCAGTAATACACTAGACATGATGGTTGGTTGGTCGGTTTTAGGAGAGGAGACCAAAGAGCAAGGTCATCAATCCCTTCAGATTAGGGAAGCATAGGAAAGGAAATTGGCCATGCCCTTTCAAAGGAACCGTCATGGCATTTGCCTGAAGCAATTTAGGGAAATCACAGGAAACCTAAATCATGATGGCCGGATGCAAGTTTAAACCGATGTCCTCCCGAATGTGAGTCAAGTGTGCTAACCTCTGCACCATCCCCTCAGTCAGACATGACGTGTAGCTGTAAAGCTTTCATTCGCACATGACACAATACCTTACTTACACCTCGTATCATGTTCTAGAGAAAACTGCCAGTCATAGTCACAGATATTCCACTGCTCTGCATGCGATGTTGGTCAGCGATAAACTTAATATCACAATTGGGGACCATGATGCACACAAAGTCAAGGATTTCTGCCACCTTGGAAGCAAATTAACACATGACAGGAAAAGTAAGGATGACATAAAGAACAGATTAGCTCAGGAAAAGGGGCATTACTGGCGAAAAGAAGTCTGCCAGTGCTAAAACATTGGCATTCATCTGAGGAAGATGTTACTGAGAACGTACATTAAGAGCACAGTACCTTAAGGCAGTGAATTACGGACTGTGGGAGAAATGTAAAAGAAGAAAATCAGAAAATTGGAGATATGGAGTTACAGTAGGCTGCTGGCAGTCATGAGGACTGATGAGATAAGGAATGAGGAGATTATCCTCAGAATTGGTGACGAAAGGAACATATGGTAAACACTGAAAAGAAGAAGGGGCAGGTCCATAGGACATGTGTTAAGACGTTAGGGAAGGGCTAATATGGCACTAGAGGTAACTGCAGAAGGTAAAAACTATAGAGGAAGACGGTGATAGGAATACATACAACAAATAATTTATGACACATGGTGCAAGTGCTGCTCTGAGATGATGAAATTAGCACAGGAGAGGAATTTGTGAAAGTTCTGTAATCGCTTAATCGAATTTGAGAGATTTGCCTGATTTTATAAAGTATGATATACATTAAATTATACAAGAACCAAACAATTAGTCAGTAGTGTACATATGACATGATCATGATACAAATTTTCACAGATGGCGAAGAAAGGTAAATATTTGAGGGGGGGGATTCTGGTTTGGTAACAAACTGAGTTGAAATTTATAAGTGAAAGAGAATCCAAATTTATACCTAGTCTGCTGACAATGGTAAAAATTCAAGTAGACACACTGCAGTAATATCGTCTGCAGAAATATAAAATGCTAAAATACTTTAAAAATAGACACAAACAGTCTCAACTGCAAAAGCATTTATATGTTAAATGGTTTTGGTCAGTTTTGTACCACCCTCATACCACCAGTGGTGGTGAATGTGGAGGGTGATGTTCATGGAGTTAAGATTTCCACTCCGTTCACTGCACCACCTACCACCGAGGTATGGGGGGACCTGAGGATGGTCAAAATCTGACCAAAATTGGTTACCATTGAAATAAATATTTTTCCCAGTTGAAACTATTTGTGACCGATTTTAAACTTATTTGTAGAAGTTGCACAGTGTGTGACATTGACAACAATTTTTGGCTCCTGTGTTGGCATGACACTGCTCCACAGTAGTTCTGTAGCACCCATTATATCAACTGCATTATTTTTTTCCGACAATGTTTGTGTGTTTTTAAAATGAGACACTTCTGCTGTCAGAGATTTCTTCAATATCTTTAATTTTCTTTTTAATATTTTTGTTTACAATTATGCCTGCAGCAATTTTTTTCCCTTGCTCTGTTCCTCTATGATAAAAGATGTCCTTATTTTCATTCTGTTTGGTTCTCATTCTTTCAGCATAATTTTGATAGCACTATTATAGTTTATCTTATGTAACTCCTCCTGCAAATTCAGTGGATTACCACTACGTATTATATGTTGGACATTCATTTATGAACAATAAATACTATCATCTGTATTTATTAATTTTGAAGAAATTTTAACTTAATTTATATGAAACGTTTAAACAGTTGGGTCATCTGAATTTCTCTCATTGGTAATATTGTGTCAATATTCTGTCATGCAGTGGGAGCTTCATACTTACTGTCAATGACAACCATTTTCATACATTTAATTTATTGGCCTTTAGCTTACATCATACAGTCAGCTCAAACTTACATAAAATAGAAATATATTAATAGAAAATTAGTGTTAGCATATTTGTTTGTTTGCTTGCACACAAACATTTTAAACAGAAGATACATTATTACAGAATACTTTCGTACAGTCCATTATCAATGGTGTGTTGGTCTTAGAGGCAGGTACCTGTGCCAAAAGTGAATCATTACATCATGTATGAAAAGACAGTGATCATGTGTTGCCAATAAAGGTGTCACACAAGTTGGCAATGGATGACCATGCTGCACAAGCTCTTGCAAAAGGATTGTAGTACTTCCATGTAGTGTGGGGCACTAAAAGAAAATGTGATCTGTATCCTCCATGATCTGCAGTTTGTGAAAATGTTTAGGGAAACATCTGTGGTTAAATCTGAGTCTGCCTGTTAGAGAGGCAAGGTTCTAGGCATTAAACTTGTACGAGCGCTTGTGGATAAGGGGACCAACAGGGGAATTGTGTACTTCTTGGCTTTGTATCTTATGGTTTCCTCCCATTCCCGTTGCCAGTCTTCTGCTGTGTGTCCATGTAGTGTATATCGATAATCTGTACTTTGGACTGATTTTACCGAAACAAAGTTAACTTAATGGCCCTCTTCATGCACCAATTCCTGCATTTCGGCAATCCAGTATACAGTTCGGTCTTTAGTTAGACAGATGCTAAAATTTCTAAGTGCTGTTACACCAGATAATGAGTTACTGAGAAAGAAATATAGAGATGCTGCCATCCACAAGCAGAAATGAAGTGCTTTTAGTATCACAAGTTCTGTTGTGTTGATTGGTAATTTGAATATCCCAGACTTCTGAAAACATGAACTGCAGTATGTGCTTCCAACAGAGGCACTAGTTTTGGAGCAATAAGTGTGGATATATATCACTTCTTGATACTGCCTTAAAAATTATCCCAAAGTTTTATTGTTAATGTCAAAGGTAATTCCAATTATTAAGTTCACCTTAAACAATTTCAGTGGGAATTAATTTCTACCAATACACTGAAGTCTGCTACTTGTTATTAGTCTAGGTGCTCTAATGGTCTTCTTTGAAATCCCCTGAATAAATACACTTGGACTGGAGGAGGAAGAGTCCTAATGATCCAGAAGCATCCAGTTAAGCACTGTGCAGTTAGGTTTGAGATGATGTTTCAGATTGTTGGATTCATATCAACTCCTTTAAGAAGAAATTTGGCACAGAGATATCACCAGCATAGAGTGCTTCAACCATAAGTGTATTGGTAGGGAGTTTCAGTGCTTTATATTGGTATGTATTAATTCTGTTGAGGACCTGTCAGGTACGGATCCATAACAACTACTCCCATAATCAGTGACTGGACGAACCATCTTTGGATAAAGTGTTAATGCTGTGCCAACATTCAAGCCCCTCCAATGTCCTCTCGTACCTTCATAGCATTTGTTAGCCACATATTTTGTGTGTGCCCTCAAGGCTGTCATATGGTCGATGAAGAATCCCACGTATTCAACAACCATTTTTGAAGGGACATTGTGTGGGCCTATTGCAGTGGTTTCCAACTTTCTGAGACCATTACTAGTGCAATCAGATACTAGCTAGTAACCCCTAACCCCCCCCCCCCCCCCCCCTCCCCACCATCATCAACATAAGTGCGTAACTGAACTGTAGAAGGAAAAATAATTTTCTTTGAACACTTTCATCCTTAAAATGATGAAAGATTATTGGAATTTATTTTTTGTAGGTGTTCTGTTAAAACATGAGTGAATGAGTCAGTGACACAGTTGGCACTGCTTATTTCTAACAACAACATAATGACATAAATCCCAACAGCTACCTACAACCCTTTCTCAGAAAAGAAAGCTAAGCATGCACAGTGAAGCTACACACATGTTATTAGGTCTACAACTTTGCTCCTGCCATTTTGCAAAAGATGGCAGTAGCGGCAAGTGGGGTTCATGTGGTTGGTCATAGAGGTAAAACAATAAGCATAGGCATCTGTAAACATAATGCCATAACAATATTAATCAATTTGTGATTGAAACATAAGGCTATTCTCAATTAAGTACATCAACTTACGTACCCATTTCTTGCTATTTGCGGGAAGTTTTAATTTTCTGCTTTAACATGAAGAAATCTGCAGCTGTGGCTCTTAAAATGTTGGGTAAGACCAATGGTGAGGAACTATTAGTGGAACAATGTGCAGAGAATGTTTCCAACACCTTGAAAACGGTGATTTTGATGTCGAAGACCAGCATGGCGGTGGAAGACAGAACGTTTTCGTAGCTACTGAAACAGACGAAGACCAATGTACGCCGCTGGTGGTCATGGAAGGCAGTGTAATGGCTGTACGATATGTGAATTACACCCTCTGACCAATAATGCAACCATATCAGCAGCGTATTGGTGAGGCATTCTTCTTCATGGATGACAATTCGCACCCGCATTGTGCACACTTTGTGAATGACTTCCTGTAGGATAACGACATCACTCAACTAGAGGCATCAGCATGTTCTACAGACATGAACCCTATTGAACATGCCAGGGATAGACTGAAAAAGGCTGTTTATGGACATTGTGACCCACCAACCACACTGAAGGATCTACGTCAAATCGCCATTCAGGAGTGGGACAATCTGGACCAACAGTGCCTTGATGAACTTGTGGATAGTATGCCATGACAAATACAGGCATGCAGTAATGCCAGAGAATGTGCTACTGGGTATTAGAGGTACCAGTGTGTACAGAAATCTGGACCACCATCTCTGATGATCTCACTGTATGTTGGTACAGCATGCAATGTGTGATTTTCATGAGCAATAAAAAGGGCAAAAATGATGTTTATGTTGATCTCTATTCCAATTTTCTGTACAGGTTCTGGAACTCTAGGAAATGAGGTGAAGCAAAACTTTTTTGATGTGTGTATATTGCTAGAAAATGCAGTTTCCTCAATAAAAGCTAACATTAAAGATGCAAAATAAAAATATATCAGTACTTCAATACTTTGTTTCTGTTATTCATAAACAACTTTTGAACTTGTCAATAATAATAGGAAAATCTGCCTTTGATCATGCATGATGAAGAACATCCTATTGGGTACAAAATAGTAACAATAATTGTACAGATTTTTTATGTTTATGAATATAAATGGTACTTGCATCAAAAATAATTGCTTTGATTACATAAGAGAGCAAAAGATACATGATCAGCTAATTTTGATATAAAATACACCCTGGGCTAATGCTGAGCAATGTGCTGTTCTAATTATGTGGAAAGCAAACAAACAAAAAGGGAGAAGTCATCGGCTCTTAATTTCTCTCACACACATTCATTTATGTTTCTCTCCCTACAAATGCTATCAATACTACTAGTACTCCTACCACTCAATATGTCATTTATTGTACCTTACCAAAACTGCCAACCCTTAGTTTCTGTAGAGTGCAACTGTAGTAATCAATGTTTTAGTCTTACAAAATGCAGTAATAGTAATGATCTTTTAAAAATAATTTAGTTTTATGACTAAAACATAGCAGAAAACTTTTGTTTTTACTACTCAGAAAATTACATTACATTTTATTCCTAAGGAGGTAATACTCCCAGGTTGGTATCTACTGGCTTTGTGCTATTATGGTTGGCAGATTCAGTCTGTGCCTCAAAAACAATTCTGCATTTCATGTAGCTATGGATACATTGAGTCCCTTTCTTGTCATTGTTGGATTGCAAGCACTGAGGTTGTCAGTTGCGTCTTACAGTCTTATAGAGATGTACTTTCCACATAAATGCATATACTGTCTGCGTATTGCAAGCCAACCTTCGTTTTTACCATACATAAACTGCTCGAAATAACATTTTGTACTATCTGCATATATAAATGTATATTCAAAGGGAGCAAAGAATGAAAGAATAAACTTCATGAAACTATACAGTTTTATTGTGAAACAAAAATAAAACAAAAAAAATGTCTTTTCAGAAGTGAACATCTGTGAAATAAACTGCTTATGGGAAACATTCAGTATTGTGTTGCTCCAGTCCATGCATTGTAACATGCTTGGATCCTCCTTAGTATGCTTCCTACTAACATGGCTCAGATGGTGCTTCTCAAGCATGTTGTACTCCTCCCTGAGGTCATTCAGTGTGCGAGAAGATTCCTCCAAAGCTGCAGTGCAAGTTTCAGTTAGTCTGGTGTAAGCTCAATTGGGTGATAATATGTGGTGCAAATCTTGTTTACTCCCTCTCCCTCCCTCCCCCTCTCCCCCACATGGTGGATTGCCACCAGATGCAAGACTTTTATGGAACGCCATTTAGGTGACTTGCTTGTCTTGATGATGAGGACAACACAACACCCAGTCCCTGAGCAGAAAAAATCTCCAATCTGGTTGTGAATCAAACCTGGGCCCCTTCAGTTGGCATTCAGCCAGACTGACCCAGCTAATGAGGTGGACATCTTGTTTACAGAAAGTAATTGTCAAGCAAACTGTGCTTTGCACCAAGTTCAAGTTCATTGCGCAGAAAGAGGTGCAAGTGTAGTCATCACGAAGAGCTAGGGAGAATCTGGTCATCCCAGTAAACCAAGGCCAGTCTTTATATCTATATCCACAACTGTGTGACTTCTGTGCAATTCACACTTATTTAAGTGTTTGACAGAGGGTTCATTGAATCACCTTCACTCTACTTATTTACCGTTCAACTCTTGAACAGCAAGTAGGAAAAAATGAACATTTAAATCTTTCTGTATGACCCCTGAACAACTGTTGTCACTGAAGCAGATGGATTGTAGCAGGTAGAAATGAAACAAGCAAACACAATAGTCTGCTACAGCATCACTTCACTAGCTTTCTTATATGGCTCCGAAGCCTGCTGATTCATTCGAAGTGAGCATATATTCACAGATTAAAAATATGTGAAATACTGTCATTGAAGGTACTGTCCTAACAATCCAATAGTTGTGAAGGTCTCCCTTACACTCTGTATACCAATAATCCCAGCCAATTTACCCACTCATTTTCAGCAACTTCAGTCAAGGTTTATTTGCAATAACTATAAACAAAGCTTAAGGTCTGAGGGAGGAGAGGAGTTGCATAGAGAGAGGCAGGGAGAGGAAATGGACATGGAGGTAGATTAGGGAGGAGGAGATGGGCAGGGTGAGGGGGTTGGGTGCAGGCAATGGACAGAAGTAGTGGGGAAGAGGAGACGGATGAGGAGGAAGGTGACAGAAAGATTGAGGAAAAGGAGATTAGGATGTATATCCAAGTCCCATATATATATTTAGCAATTACTAAGCATTGCTACTTCATTAGTTAAAAACATATCTCTTTTTTAAAAACAACTGCTCAGTTCATGGAACCAGTTCTAAAAATAAGAGTAATCTTCACAAAGATTTAAAGTAACTTACTTTGGTCCAGAAAGGTGTCCATTATTCGGAAACACAAAGTTTTGATAGCTTGCCCGCAGGCATAAGAAGTTTGAAAACCAATGAAGTTCAGTTCAAGAAGAGCCTAAAGCATTTATTATAACAATGAACTCAATCAATTTTTGGCAAAATCTGCCTGAAGGAGGAGCCACTGGTTCCAAAGCTTGCCTATTCATAACCTTCTTTTATGCATGTGTTCTGCCACCCCTTGCTAAGGATTTATTGGTGGCCCACTCTTTCTGCTCCACTGATTAATTTCCTAGTAGAAACAAATGATGTGAATATTATGTACATTCTGACTTGCGTACAAATTCAGTGCAGTAATGCAATCACTGTAAATAAGTGTTGTAAAATGACCTTTCTGTTTGATGATGCATGGTTACCACAATCTAAGAATTGTTATAAACACCTCAGTGTACTGAAAATTCATATTTTTTGTGCCATGTTCACTCTTACCTTTTAAATGAATGAACTGTTTAAGATCTTTTAAATTATTTCACATCCTTATGGATCATTTCATCTGAGATCTGTGGAAGGTACATTAGCATATTTGTTTTTCTTTGTGAAAATTTATTGTATATTATTGTTTTTAATGTGTTTTGCATCCTGGAAGATCTCCTTGCTGTGTCTCTTTGGAACAAGAAGTACCTTTAATGTAATCTAATATAACATTGACTGTGACTATGTGTGTAGCAAAATTAATTTAATGTAAGCAAAGCACAGAGAGAGAATATGTATTCTCACAACTAAGGCACTTAATCTTAAAATAATTAAACAGTGAACATCAACCTCCCTACCACAAATTGAAGTTGGTTAACGGACCCCACCACCATGCCCAATCAGAAAGAACCCATCATACTTTGCTGATTATGCACTGGTAACACCTTGCTCAACCACAGTTTTATAGTAAACCAAGTGCTGCACCTTGATGTAAACACAGTTGACAGTGGTCCATGCAAGTGTTCAGTAGATTCTAGAATGAACTTTAATGGTCCTTCTAGTTATTTGTCAGTCTCAATGATGGATATGGAGAGTGAGCTCGTTATCTGAGTTTTGGCACAGATTGATCTCTAGATAGGTCCTCCTCCTGTTCCAAGTACAACAGAGGTCCAGAATTCCTGCTTACGACCTAACTCACTCAACCTGCTTCAATATTTCGCCAGCAGAACTAGTTCCTCTGATATGGAAATTGGGCATTGTGCTTCCTTCATAAGGTCAAAGTCTGCCCCTTGCAGCTGAGTGGTCAACGCGACGGAATGTCATGCCTAACGGTCCAGGTTCGATTCCTGGCTTCGTCAGAGATTTTCTCCACTCTGGGACTGGGTGTTATGCTGTCCTTATCATCCTCATTTCATCCCCATCGACACGCAAGTCACTGAAGTGGCATCAACTTGAAAGACTTGCACCAGGCAACTGGTCTATCCAACGGGAGGCCCTAGCCACACGGCATTTCCATACCATCAAAAATTGAGCATACTGCAGTAAAGGGGATGGTGACAGTCTGGTCTCATATGTAATACTGCCACCCATCATCAATAATGGTGGTGAGCAAACCACTTCTCTTTATAATCATAATTCACTGTTTCCAGTCTTTCCTAAAATAACAAAAAAGTGACTTTTAAAATAATATCAACTCTTCTTCACAGTATATCTTCTGAACACCTTTGTTTGGCGTTTGTAGAGCATACCCTACAGAGAAAATCGTGCACAGGGTGTGCAAAAGAAAACTGTCCAGAAAATATTTACTGTAAGACTGACACAGGACTGACCCTTATTTATGAATACCACAGATGCTGAGAATGGCCACTGTCAATATCAATGCAGCACTGTGCTCGATTCAACAAACTGTGAGCCATGCATAGCAGCTCTGCCCATACCTCTTTCAGTACGCCTGCTCTTTCAAGTTGCTGCATAGATAAAAATCATAAGGCGAGAGATCATGCGATCATGGTGGCAGGGAACTGCAGTGCCTCCACAGAGTGCCTTCTCCTCATCAGTCACATCACGCACATATGACCAGGTTGTCAATGTGGTGTGTGCTGTTGCTCCATCTTGCAAAAGTATCCGTACAATTTTTCACCTTTTGTGAGGTGATCCCCATATGGATTAAACAGTTTCTGGGCATATTGGTTAGCATTAATAGTTTGTTGAAAGAACTGTGTTATGTTGCGAATACCAGAAACTGCCATAGCTGCCAACCTTGAGAAGAGGCTGGCAGTAAATCACCTGGCAAATATGGGGGTGGGAGGGAGATGAGCCTTGCTCCAGAAAATTTTAAAAACTAGAAGCCCGATTTAGGCTAGCACTTTGGTGTTTCACAGTATTATTATCTCTCTTTTTTTTTCACTTTCATTCTTACAACAATCAACATGATAAATAAATCCACGACTACTGGTACTTGGAACATCTACATAAGCTTCCACCTTCTTTTTCCACGTTTGCTCCAGATATAATTTATACAAAGGGAGTTCAAAAAGTTTTGCACAGTCATCTCTATTTTTTTTATTTTTTGCTGGAGGAGAATGAATTTTTTTGTGAACATAGATGTCAGGTTGTGATAACGGTCAGTGACGGACTTCCTCTTCAAGACCAGCGATGAGTCTCCCACGTCAATTCACAGGAAGTTGTCCCCTGTTTATGGGAAGGACGCAGTGGATCACAGCAGTATCCAGAGGTGGTTGCAGAGGTTTAAAGACGATGATTTCTCTCTACTGGACAACCACGATGCGATAGACCATCGACGGCAGTGAGTGATGTGAATAAGGAGACCATTGGCCAAATCATTCAAAATGGCAAATGTGTAATGAAACAACAGCTTGCATCAGCTCATCAGGCTAGACCGTGACAATGCCAAGCCCCATATAGCCCTTAAGACGCAGGAGAAAATCAGGAAAATGGGTTGGAAAATTGTTCCTCATCCTTCCTACAGTCCAGACTTCACTCCATCTGATTTTTACCTCTTTGGCCATCTGAAGGCCCACCTGCATGGTGAAACATTTAATAGTGAGAAAGACCTTATTTCCTGTGTCAAGCAATGGTGTAAAAGTCAGTCCCAAGAATTTTACCAAAGTACATGTACATCATGGATAGAACTTTGGGCCAGATGTGTCACAGCTGATGGAGGCTATATTGAGTAGGCTCAACGTATAGCTAAATGTTTCAAGTATGTTCACAAAAAAATTTCAAACTCCTCCTGCAAAAAATAAAAAAATTAGAGATGACTGTGCAAAACTTTTTGAATGCCCTTTGTACGGTTTAATTTCATATTATCATTTGTGTCAGGCTAGTCTTTACAGAAACTGTTATCAGTTGGCCAAGGAACAATGAAAGCATAATTCCTTGCATTTTTGACAAAAATAATAAAAAAAATCCACTAATCCTTAGTGGCTAACACTACGTTACACAGTGTAAAAGATGAATAAACCCATCAAACACAGATAATGGTCACAAAATTACAAAAATTTTATCAGTCTATAATAAGTTATTCCCAGCACAATTTTTAGAAAAACTCAATGAGACAGCCTTTGTAATAATTGCTACAGCATGTTGTGTATTATTAAGTGTGGATAATAAGTGAACTATTCATTTTGTGATGACACATGGTTAGAAAAACCACAACAGCCATTAACCTAGTGACATCACTTGCCTCGCATGATGTAGATTGCAAATGCTTGGCTACATCCAAGGCCAGGCAGGAAATCAGTGTATCAATGGGAAGGTACCCAACAAAATGACTAACTCTGTTTATGTCATTGAGAGTGTGAGTCTATTTAAATGCACAGCTGTGAAGCATTATAGTGGTCTCGGGGTAACTTGCTCCCTGCTGAGGACAGTTGCTGCAACTCTTAAGACCTGTGTTGTCATACGCCACAGGACCTGAGGTTCAAAAGTAGTTATATTCCTATCCTTTAAGCCAACGTGAGCAGAAAGACAAATTTTCATCATCACTCAGCATAACCTATCTTTGTAAGTTGTGGTGATGAAAACATTCTTAGAAAGGTTGACTACGTTCTTAGGCAGGAAATCATTACACCAATCTTGAGATTATGCAATGGCTCTTCAGAGTACAAATTGGGATTTCCTGACAGATAATGGCACATTTTCTGTGAGTTCACATATCTTGACAGGCTTAACTGCACCTCATATGCAAAAATTAAAAACTGGGGACCTGCCCTGACAGGCTTAACAACACCTCATTTGCAAAAATTAAAAACTGAGGATCCAAAAGTTCTGATCCCATGGCACTCAAAAACCACCAGAAGAATACAGCGTGCGAACGTTCTGCTGAACACTTTTATAACATGCACAACAGTAAATTTGTAATGATACAGATGCAAGTCCTTTTCAGTAGTGTTTCAACGTGACACTCTCTTAATCCTCATTTACACAGATAAACAGCATTAAGATTTCATTGGACTTTATTCCACAGTTTCCTTCTGTTGAGCAATGTTTCATGGTGTTCAAACTCTTTTCAGATAGTTATGGTTTTTCTTTTCTACGTAATCTGTTTGACACCATTTTTCCAGTAAGTTTTGTATTGCAGACTTTAATGGACATTTTACCAAAACATTTTGTCTTATTCCATTGCGTAAGCAGTTTTGCACACATTTTTTCACAGATGGTGAAAACACTTGACAATGAAAATGCACTGTTTTACTGTGAGCACCATTATGTGTTAGATTCAACTGGTTGCTAAACATGTCTGCTCCCCTCACTCACTCAAATATAATGACGCAGCTAAGTACTCAGAACAGGAAATACAGGAGATGCACATATGCATATATGTGACAGCAACCAACTGGTGCATTCAAATAATGGTTTCCAATATTTTCTGTGATTGACAGATCTCTACTGCATTGAGAAGGGTCAATTCTGTATCAGTTTCACAAATGTTTTCCAGCTGAGTTTTTTTTCCCAGTATGTATGATTTCATGAAGAAATGAACAACAAAAGAATATTTTGCAACTTGGCCCTGGCCACTCATTATGTGAGAAATGAAAATATAATGGCATAATACCTCTGTTGCATGGATGAAACAGGAACTTCCTAGCAAATGGTACCGAGCATAACTTCACCAAAAGAATGTGAAGGAATTGAGGATTATAAAATATGGAGACTGAATGGTGGTTACATTACATAAATCATTTTCCATGGATACCTTGGAGAGGAGTCTTTGGGATGTGGAAAGAACCAAAGGATATGTATATATAAATAGAAAGAAACTTCCACATGGGAAAAATATATTAAAAACAAAGATTCCAAGACTTACCAAGTGGGAAAGCGCCGGCAGACAGGCACAATGAACAAAACACACAAACACACACACAGAATTACTAGCTTTCGCAACCGATGGTTGCTTCTTGAGGAAGTAGAGGGAAAGATGAAAGGATGTGGGTTTTAAGGGAGAGGGTAAGGAGTCATTCCAATCCCGGTTGCGGATTATATATGTTGTTGTTGTTGTCTTCAGTCCTGAGACTGGTTTGATGCAGCTCTCCATGCTACTCTATCCTGTGCAAGCTGCTTCATCTCCCAGTACCTACTGCAACCTACATCCTTCTGAATCTGCTTAGTGTACTCATCTCTCGGTCTCCCTCTACGATTTTTACCCTCCACGCTGCCCTCCAATGCTAAATTTATGATCCCTTGATGCCTCAAAACATGTCCTACCAACCGATCCCTTCTTCTAGTCAAGTTGTGCCACAAACTTCTCTTCTCCCCAATCCTATTCAATACCTCCTCATTAGTTACGTGATCTATCCACCTTATCTTCAGTATTCTTCTGTAGCACCACATTTCGAAAGCTTCTATTCTCTTCTTGTCCAAACTACATCTGAACAGGTTGGGCTCAAAAATATTCAGTAAGATGTTCTTAGATACTTGCCAGATCATAAAAAATAAGGGAAACTTATAAGTAGTGATGGGGGTGAAAAAACGTGTGTAGCATTAAGAAAGAAAAAACCAAACCATTATCTGGCAAGAAATATGCTAAAGCCTGTAAGAAATAGTCAAAGTAGGTATGTTATCCACTGGAATATAAATGGCTTAAACACTGATGCTTCTAATAATAAAAGCTCCAAAATAGATGAATTGGAAATCATTCTGTCAGAATATGCAAATATTAAAGTTGTTTGTTTAAATGAACACTGGTTGACTGAGGGGACAATTAAAATTCTGAACAAAATAGGGAACTTCAGATTAGCAAGTAGCTTTTGTAGAAGAAACAAGTTACGTGGAGGCTCATGTATACTTCTACACAATGACATAAATTATGAGACCAGAAACTGTTTTAATTATTTAAATGAAGAATGTGTGTTCGAGAGCTGTTGTGTAGAAATAGTGGACTCGCTAGCAAATGTTATAATAATCTCAATATACAGAATTCCAGGGACATCAACAACAGAACTATTCTTATCTAAGCTTCAAATTATGCTAGAAGACCTTTGTAGAGAAACAAAGAAAAAAGTTGTAATAGCTGCTGATTTTAATATTGATATCACATGTAATAGTAGCCAAGCTTCAAGGTTCACTGACTTAGTTAAGAAATATGGTTTCAAATTGAATTTCTTTGAATCTACCAGGGACAATGGGCAATCAGCAACATGCATTGACAATGTTCTAACTAATTATGTATATGAAGATGTGTATAAATTTTGTGTAGATCTAGGTATTTCAGATCATTATGTATTGTTTATTGAGCTGCCACAGACAGACACAAACATTTCACATACAAGAACCCATATGAGCAGGAACTTTAGCAAAGAAAACTTGCTAACATTTAGTGAGAAGCTAAGAGATAAAACATGGCCTTTTGATTATGGTAACTCAAGTGATAAAAACTTTGAGAAATTCCTAAATAGTTTTCTTGCAGACTTTAATGAAACATTTCCACCTAGACTCTGCAGCAATAAGATAACAAATACAGTAAAGTGGATTACCCAGGGCATAAAAATTTCCAGTGTAAGGAAAAGGCAACTGCACAGAGAACTAAAATATAATAAAGATATAAATTTCATTAAATATGTTAGACTCTATAAAACCATATTTAAAAGAGTTGTCAAGGCAGCAAAACAACTGGCAAACAACAGGTTAATTTTAAATCATAAAAATAAGACAAAGGCTGTGTGGTCAGTCATTAAATCTGAGTTAGGTGTTAAAGCCTGTAACCAAGAAATTCCAAAAATTGACATTGAAGGAAAAACTGTTGTAAATCCAACTCAAATACCAGAGTACTTTAATGAATTCTTTATAAATGTAGCAAAATCTGATGTAGATGTAGCAGATTATCACAACAAAGTAAATCCCTTTGGCCTAGGCAAAAACTCTGAAAACTTTACAAAATTCTCAAAAGTTTCTTTTGAGGATGTAGAAAATGCTATTTTAACATTAAGAAACAAAAAATCTGCAGGTTGGGATAGAATACCCACCAAAGTTATTAAAGTGGTACACAATAGAATTGCAAACCCACTAGCTCAGATAATAAATCAATGTTTTGAAGAGGGCTGTTTCCCAGAGGTACTGAAATATGCTGAAGTCAAACCACTCTTCAAGAAGGGATCAAGAGAGATCATGGGAAATTATCGTCCTATCTCAATTCTCCCAGTCCTATCTAAAATATTTGAAAAACTTGCTGTTGCTCAAATCCAAAACTTCATTGCAAAATATTCTGTTATTCTAAACAATCAATTTGGTTTTCAGCAAGGGAAAAACACCATAGATGCAGTTAACAGTTTCATTGAGAAAATAAGTACGTCATTAGACAAGAGAAATAAGGTGGCAGGAATTTTCTGCGACCTCACAAAGGCATTCGATTCCGTAAACCACGCATTGCTTGTTTACAAACTTGAAAAGTATGGCATTGGCGGCAGTGCCCTACAATGGCTTAAATCCTACTTATCCAACAGAAAGCAAAGAGTTAGCATTTCTTCAAATGGTGCATATTATTTTTCTGACTGGAAAAAAATTACTCAGGGTGTTCCACAAGGCTCCATATTAGGCCCAGTCCTATTTCTCTTTTATGTTAATGACTTACCATTAAATATCAGCTCCCCATCAGTTCTGTTCGCAGATGATACTTCTGTCTTAGTTGAAGATCAGGATTCAGAAAAAATTCTCAAATCTGTGATCAGTACCCTCAGTACCTTAGAAACTTGGTTTCAGCTAAATGGGCTGAATCTAAACATATCTAAGACTCACGTGATGCAGTTCAAAACCAAACAGTCAAAATGTGAGCAAATTAAGATTGTACACAACAACCAAGTTATAGAAGAAGTTGACTCAGTCAAATTCTTAGGTCTAAAAGTAGATGAAAATTTGAGGTGGCAGGCACACATTGAATACCTTGCAAACAAATTGAGCAGCTTTGCATTTGCAATGCAAATATTATCAACTGCAACGGACATTGACACGCGGAAAGTAGCATATACAAGCTACTTTGAATCCATTATTAGGTATGGTATTGTTTTTTGGGGTAACTCGACAAACATAGTGCGGATACTAAAAATACAGAAAAAAATCATACGAAATATGTGCACTGCCAATCACAAAGAACCATGTCGACCATTATTTAGGAAACTCAAAATATTAACTCTGCCATCCTTATACATATATGAGATTATTATATTTTTGTACTCCAGACGCGACTTATTTGAGGGAAACCATTTTGTCCATTCACATGATACCAGAAACAAAGAAAATTTTATGCTCCCCACCCACCGCCTCAGACTGTTTGCCCAGGGACCTCAATACATGGGAATGAAAATTTTTAATAAATTAAAAGGGAACAAGCTGATGCAGATGAATTTAGGTACACTTAAAAGAAAGCTATATGAGGTACTGACAATGAAGTGTTATTACTCGGTGGATGAATTCATGCAGGACAATCTGGAAATTTGAGCTGGGTACAATGTGTTACATGTTCCAGGAAATATCCTTATAGTGTTGTTATTTATTATAGTGCTATCATTAATTAATGTAAAAATCATTGTAATTGTTTTATAAATTTTTGACATGTCTCCTGTACGCAAACCAAATGGATTGCAAATGTACGTCATGAGATGAATAAAACACAATTCACAATTCACAATTCACTAGTTATCGTCCATGTTTCACTTCCATACATGGCTACACTCCAAACAAATACTTTCAGAAACGACTTCCTGATCCATAAATCTATATTCGATGTTAACAAATTTCTCTTCTTCAGAAACGCTTTCCTTGCCATTGCCAGTCTACATTTTATATCCTCTCTACTTCGACCATCATCAGTTATTTTACTTCCTAAATAGCAAAACTCCTTTACTATTCTATGTGTCTCCTTTCCTAATCTAATTCCCTCAGCATCACCCGATTTAATTTGACTACATTCCATTATCCTCGTTTTGCTTTTGTTAATGTTCATCTTATATCCTCCTTTCAAGACACTGTCCATTCCGTTCAACTGCTCTTCCAAGTCCTTTGCCGTCTCTGACAGAATTACAATGTCATCGGCGAACCTCAAAGTTTTTACTTCGTCTCCATGAATTTTAATACCTAACCAAATTTTTCTTTTGTTTCCTTTACTGCTTGCTCAATATACAGATTGAATAACATCGGGGAGAGGCTACAACCCTGTCTCACTCCTTTCCCAACCACTGCTTCCCTTTCATGCCCCTCGACTCTTATGACTGCCATCTAGTTTCTGTACAAATTATAAATAGCCTTTCGCTCCCTGTATTTTACCCCTGCCACCTTTAGAATTTGAAAAAGAGTATTCCAGTCAACATTGTCAAAAGCTTTCTCTAAGTCTACAAATGCTAGAAACGTAGGTTTGCCTTTTCTTAATCTTTCTTCTAAGATAAGTCGTAAGATCAGTATTGCCTCATGTGTTCCAACATTTCGACGGAATCCAAACTGATCCTCCCCGAGGTCTGCATCTACCAGTTTTTCCATTCGTCTGTAAAGAATTCGCGTTAGTATTTTGCAGCCTTGGCTTATTAAACTGATAGTTCGGTAATTTTCACATCTGTCAGCACCTGCTTTCTTTGGGATTGGAATTATTATATTCTTCTTGAAGTCTGAGGGTATTTCGCCTGTCTCATACATCTTGCTCACCAGCTGGTAGAGTTTTCTCAGGACTGGTTGTCCCAAGGCCGTCAGTAGTTCTAATGAAATGTTGTCTACTCCGGGGGCCTTGTTTCGACTCAGGTCTTTCAGTGCTCTGTCAAACTCTTCACGCAGTATCGTATCTCCCATTTCGTCTTCATCTACATCCTCTTCCATTTCCATAATATTGTCCTCAAGTACATCGCCCTTGTATAAACCTTCTATATACTCCTTCCACCTTTCTGCCTTCCCTTCTTTGCTTAGAACTGGGCTGCCATCTGAGCTCTTGATATTCATACACTTGGTTCTCTTCTCTCCAAAGGTCTCTTTAATTTTCCTGTAGGCAGTATCTATCTTACCCCTAGTGAGATAAGCTTCTACATCCTTACATTTGTCCTCTAGCCATCCCTGTTTAGCCATTTTGCACTTCCTGTCGATCTCATTTTTGAGACGTTTGTATTCCTTTTTTCCTGCTTCATTTACTGCATTTTTATATTTTCTCCTTTCATCAATTAAATTCAATATTTCTTCTGTTACCCAAGGATTTCTAGCAGCCCTGGTCTTTGTACCTACTTTATCCTCTGCTGCCTTCACTACTACATCCCTCAGAGCTACCCATTATTCTTCTACTGTATTTCTTTCCCCTATTCCTGTCAATTGTTCCCTTATGCTCTCCCTGAAACTCTGTACAACCTCTGGTTCTTTCAGTTTATCCAGGTCCCATCTCCTTAATTTCCCACATTTTTACAGTTTCTTCAGTTTTAATCTACAGGTCATAACCAATAGATTGTGGTCAGAGTCCACATCTGCCCCTGGAAATGTCTTACAACTTAAAACCTGGTTCCTAAATCTCTGTCTTACCATTATATAATCTATCTGATACCTTTTAGTATCTCCAGGGTTCTTCCACGTATACAACCTTCTTTCATGATTCTTAAACCAAGTGTTAGCTATGATTAAGTTGTGCTCTGTGCAAAATTCTACTAGGCGGCTTCCTCTTTCATTTCTTAGCCCCAATCCATATTCACCTACTATGTTTCCTTCTCTCCCTTTTCCTACACTCGAATTCCAGTCAGCCATTACTATTAAATTTTCGTCTCCCTTCACTATCTGAATAATTTCTTTTATTTCATCGTACATTTCTTCAATTTCTTCATCATCTGCAGAGCTAGTTGGCATATAAACTTGTACTACTGTAGTAGGTGTGGGCTTCGTATCTATCTTGGCCACAATAATGCGTTCACTATGCTGTTTGTAGTAGCTTACCCGCATTCCTATTTTCCTATTCATTATTAAACCTACTCCTGCATTACCCCTATTTGATTTTGTGTTTATAACCCTGTAGTCACCTGACCAGAAGTCTTGTTCCTCCTGCCACCGAACTTCACTAATTCCCACTATATCTAACTTTAACCTATCCATTTCCCTTTTTAAATTTTCTAACCTACCTGCCCGATTAAGGGATCTGACATTCCACGCTCCGATCCGTAGAATGCCAGTTTTCTTTCTCCTGATAACGACATCCTCCTGAGTAGTCCCCGCCCGGAGATCCGAATGGGGGACTATTTTACCTCCGGAATATTTTACCCAAGAGGATGCCATCATCATTTAATCATACAGTAAAGCTGCATGTCCTCGGGAAAAATTACGGCTGTAGTTTCCCCTTGCTTTCAGCCGTTCGCAGTACCAGCACAGCAAGGCCGTTTTGGTTAATGTTGCAAGGCCAGATCAGTCAATCATCCAGACTGTTGCCCCTGCAACTACTGAAAAGGCTGCTGCCCCTCTTCAGGAACCACACGTTTGTCTGGCCTCTCAACAGATACCCCTCCGTTGTGGTTGCACCTACGGTACGGCCATCTGTATCGCTGAGGCACGCAAGCCTCCCCACCAACGGCAAGGTCCATGGTTCATGGGGGGGGGAGATATATATATATATAAAACAAAGATTCCAAGACTTACCAAGCGGGAAAGCGCCGGCAGACAGGCACATGAACAAAACACACAAACACACACACAGAATTCTAGCTTCCGCAACCGATGGTTCTGTGTGTGTGTTTGTGTGTTTTGTTCATGAGCCTGTCTGCCGGCGCTTTCCCGCTTGGTAAGTCTTGGAATCTTTGTTTTTAATATATTTTTCCCATGTGGAAGTTTCTTTCTATAAATTCATATACATGGATATTGTACAATTCTAATGCAGACAGAGTTATGAGCTACAGTCCTTGTGAAGACGTTCATTGATGGAGTAGAAGGAGTTGGCTTAAAAACTGTAATGTTTACTGATGATACAGGCAGACTAAATAGGGATTCAAACCCAGTCATACTGGACACAGGTCAATTGATAGCTTAACAGGCTTATAACTGGTACTCTTTACAATTTAATCTCACAAAGGTGGGCAGTTTCGAACAAGCTGTTACCACAAATGGCAATTAGTGGTCATACACTAAAAGTACAATAAATGTAAAATTCCTTTGGGATCCAAGTGGATAACAAGCTAAAATGGAGTGAAAACAGAAATTAATTGACCAATAAGCTCAGTTTCACGTATTTTACACTTACCAAATATTTACTGTCCAGTTTTTTTTCTTCTTAGTGGTACTTGCTGCTAATAATGAAAATAAGTCCCGAATTAGCGGTGCTTTCCACAACCATAATGCAAGAAACCAAATTATCATAAAGTTTTGTTTTCTTTCCTAGGCTCTGGAATGACTCTATATCCTCCCATCACACTTGAAACAAGAAACTAGCAACCTGCAGATTAAAATTAAAAATACACCTGTTTACCCACATTAAGAAAGTCCAGTATCTGATTGTCTAGATTCAACAACTGAAGATACCTGGTAGCTGCTTGCTAGAGGTATCTGTGCTTATTATGAACTGACTTCTGTTATCCAATGTAATAAGACAGACAGTTTTTGATTTTGGGGCAGTCCTACTAAATCCCCTTTGTTGAAATTTAACCTGGTAAGTACAAATGGTTTACAACATTTCGTAGCAGCTAATTAATACTGAAATTCCTAACAGGAGTTCTTCATTAATGTATAAGGTCTTGCTCTACATCCCTGAACGCTGTCTTGTGATGGGATCTACAGAACATATTCTTAAGTGGCTCATCTGTTAATCTATTCATAGTGATAAATATTTTTTTAAAGTAAATAACAAAAGCCTGGAATGGGATTGGTGAAGGAAGAGGGTTTCTTGTAATAAAATTTACAATGCTATTTGAAAATAGTATAATAATATATTATAAACACACTTCTGTATATACAAGTTTGTAAAAAGCACTCTGTTTATTCTTAAATACAGTTCATTTAGTACATTTTTAGCCAGATACTGACAAGAGTTAGCAAAACTTTACATGGGCTGTGCTCTTCATCATAAGGAAGTGTGATCAGACACCCTGTAAAAGTTATATCTCAAGAGCATTGTGCAAGATATGTAACCTGGAGTGAAATTAACAAATTGCATTTCACCCTCATAGAAGAAAAAATGGATGCACCTGAGAAATTAATTTGCTCTTGACTGAGGAAATTCTCTTCCTGAGTTGGTCCATATCACTATTAATATGTACATTACGCCATGGTACCAAAAATACAAAAAGGTTATCAGTACAATTCGGTTCATAAAGTATGAAATGGTTGACGATGAATATGATGATACAAATGAACTTTATATTACTGTACTTTGAAAGTATTGTCTTCATAAACTGTTATGATCTCTGGTATTCGCACTTCAGTTTTATAGTCAATATTTTAAGGCAACAATATCTGGCCAGAACTGCCAAAAACAATATATTGATACAGTCAACATACTATGCATTAGGCAAAATAATTTTTAACAGGGTCGTCACCAAATTAAATATTGCTGTATCATTTTTAAAGTCTGTATTGTATATTATATACTGATAGCACCAAACCAAAGTCACTGGTTAAAAGGACAAACAGTAGTCAGGATTTACAGAGTAACTAAGTGCTCACAGAGCATATTTATGTAAAGTTTCTCTTTAGTTACTGGTGGTATTGCCTCCAACACCACAGTAATTTCCACCATCAAACATAAAACTTTCTTTTACAAAAATGCTTTAAATTCTGATCTGAATGCAACAGGCCACATTCAAAATCCTTTTAAATAAATACACCAAAAACTAAGTACTCTAGAAGTCACTTCGGCCATAAAAATACACGATTTCTGTAACACCAGTCTAACAATACACTTTTAAATTAACCTGAAATATATTCTTTAATTGCTTCAATATCATTTACAGCAGTCCATGAAGTATAAGTGTCTTCTGATGTAATATATTTTACACAAGTCTGTTGCATATATATATATATATTTATATAAAGAAGATGTGTGTGCAAGAATTTAAAAAAAAAGTCACTTGCTTTTAAAAAATATATTTGCTATGGCACTTTTGAGAAGGATGACAACAAGGCTGGTTTTGGCACATGGGGAGTTTCTAGTATTACATTGGAACCACCACACTGTGGTGGTCTCATCTGTCACACAGATGTCTGCATCACACCAGATGGGATTGATTTCTTTTGGTTATTCTTTTTGTGATCCAAACTTTCAAACTCAGAATCTTCAATCTCACACAAATGTGTAGAAATATCACTGTTGCTGGTGAATCCACCAAGCAATGATGCTCTTTCCCCAAGTACTGTTATCACTGATCCATCCTCGTCATCACCCTTACGGCGCTTGCTAGTAGGAAATCCATAAGGCACCACTTCCTCATCATCAGTGTCATCAGCATTATTACAACCATTAAGTGGTTCAGTCTCTGTTTCACTGTTGATGTTATAACGAGGTAGGTATGTGTTTGGATGGCATAAATAGGTGTTTGGTCTTTTAAATGAATATTCTTCTCTCGAATTATCCAAAATGTTATTAATATTCAAACTGGGGCTGTCAGGATACTGGCTTTCCTCAAATTCAGTGCCACATTCTGAGTCACCTATATACTCAGATTCCTGGTCCTCATTAAGTGTTTCAATGTCTCTCACTGGGTCCACTGGTCCATTCACTGCTGGGAAGAAATATGCTTTGTAAAATGAGCAGATGGGCAAATTGGTGTTACATGCAATTATCTGATTTTTTTCTGGAGATAAAACATTACCTGTTGTAAGAATTAAATTTCCTTGGTGGGTGTTAGATTCGTTACTTTCATTGCTATGGAAACTAGAAGAATCAGGTACTTCACTTCCAGGAACCTCAGTTATATTAGGAAGTGGATTCTGACTGCGATGAACCCAGTCAGAGCAGTCCCAGTGGTAACCTGAAAAGAATTACAAAGTTAAAGGAACATGATGCCATTCAATATCAGCAAGAGATAAACTCCAAGCCACATCAGTTCAGAGCATAGTGCAGCTTGTGTCAGTGTGAGTGCACAGTGCAAAGGGGACAATGGACCTCACAGTGGAGCAGCAGGCATTCATTGTGGAAAGTTACATGACAACAAAGTTGTGGAAATGGTGCAGAAAATTGTTTGCTGAGAAGTTTAGTGGTATCAAATTGCCAGCAAAGAGTGACATGCAACGCTTAGTCTGGAAATGGCGTCAGACAAGAACTATTTTAAACAAGTCAAGAAACATTCTGAAACATGCCTGCACACTAGAACATGAGGCTGCAGTTCACCAGACAATGCTTCAGAGTCCTACAGAATCAACTCAGCACACGTTGCAAGAGACCGGCGTATCACATCGATCATGTGGATGAATACTCCACCTGGACCCATTCTCCAGGCCACTGTTATTTGCCCTAACCAGCATTATGAAAGTACCTAACAATAAGTTTCCTCAGTGGTCAAAATGTGCTGGTTGTGTGATGCATGTTCATTGAGGGTCATTTTTAAAGTATGAACGAATTTGTAATGGAGTAAGGGAAACTTTATTTATCAATGTAAATTGTATCGCAAATAACAATACACATTTTTTTTTCACTTCCCGACATAGTCACCATAAACATTTAAACATATGTCAAGCTGTGGCATCTGCTTCTGGGTCCCAGCATGAAAGGACTCTGCTGCCTGACCGTTTCAAAGTGTCATCATCTTCCGAGTGCTTTGCACCAAGAAATTCCTTCAGTTTCCGAAACAGATCAAAGTCTAATGGTGCTAAGTCAGGGCTGTATGGTGGATGATCCAGTAATTCCCAAAGAAACTTGTCCAGTTGCACCTTTGTTTTTGCTGCAACATGAGGCCAAGCACTGTTGTAAAGCAGAACACTGCCGCTAGAGAGCAGTCCCCACCAGTGAATTTTAACAGCGTGCATAAGCTTTAATAACGTTTCACATTACCTCTCAGCATTTAGCATAATTTCTCTAGGCAAAAAGTCTAACAGAAAACACCTTTCCGGTCCCAAAAAACTGTGGCCATGATATTCCATGTTGAAGATTCTTGTTGGAATTTTGATGGTTTCGTCAGGGAGTTTCAATGAACCCATTCACTGGATTGATATTTATTCTCTGGAGTGAAGAGGGCAATCCGTATTTCATCACAAGTCACAATGTGACTCAAAAACTAGACACCATCCTTATGATAGCACTCCAAAATGGACAAAGAAATTGCCATTTGCTATGTTTTGTGTTCTTCTATAAACATTTTCAGCACCCATCTTGCACATATTTTTTTTGTGGTGAAGTTAGTCAGTAACAGTGTGAAAAACTACTGATCTTGAAACTTATAAAAATTTCTGAAGGACCTCGCCAGTAGTGCAACATCTGCTTTGGTGAACTACCACTTCAACTTTTTATGTCACGTCTTCATTCATGACAGTGGGCCACCCAGATCATTGTTTACCTGAACATTCATCCTCCTTTCATTAAACAGCCTACACTGTTTACGCATATTTGTGCACATTCATTAAATGTGCACAATAAATTTCAACATGCTGCCAGTGAGTTTCAGCAAAATGAACTTGATTTGCATTTAAGAACTAAATAACTGAGCGCAATTATTCAGATAGTGAAGGGAGACGAAAATTTAATAGTCGGGAATGGAATTTGGTAGTAGGAGAAGGAAGAGAAGGTAAAGCAGTAGGTGAATATGGAATGGAGATAAGGAATGAAAGAGGAAGCTGCCTGGTAGAGTTTTGCACAGAGCATAACTTAATCATAGCTAACTCTTGGTTTAGAATCATAAAAGAAGGTTGTATATGTGGAAGAGGCCTGGAGATACTGGAAAGTTTCAGATAGATTATATAATGAGATTTAGGAACCAGGTTTTAAATTGTAAGACATTTTCAGGGGCAGATGTGGACACTGACCACAATCTATTGGTTATGAATTGTAGATTAAAGCTGAAGACACTGCAAAAAGGTGGGAATTTAAGGAGATGGAACCTGGATAAATGGAAAGAACCAGAGGTTGTAGAGAGTTTCAGAGAGAGTATTAGGGAACGATTGACAAGAATGGGGGAAAGAAATATAGTAGAAGAAGAATGGATAGCTTTGAGAGATGAAATAGTGAAGGCAGCAGAGGAACAAATAAGTAAAACGACAAGGGCTAGTAGAAATCCTTGGTGAACAGAAGAGATATTGAATTTAATTGATGAAATGAGAAAACATAAAAATGCAGCAAATGAAGCAAGCAAAAAGGAATACAAACATCTCAAAAATGAGATCGACAAGAAGTGCAAAATGGCTAAGCAGGGATGGCTAGAGGACAAATGTAAGAAAATAGAGGCATATATCACTAGGGGTAAGATAGATACTGCCTACAGGAAAATTTAAGAGAACTTTGGAGAAAAGAGAACCAACTCTATGAATACCAAGAGCTCAAATGGAAAACCAGCTCTAAGCAAAGAAGGAAAAGCAGAGAGGTGGAAGGAGCATATAGAGGGTCTATACAGGGGAAATGCTCTTGAGGACAATATTATGGAAATGGAAGAGAAGGTAGATGAAGATGAAATGTGAGATATGATACTGCATGAAGAGTTTGACAGAGCACTGAAAGATCTAAGTCAAAACAAGTCCCCAGGAGTAGACAACATTCCATCAGAACTACATAGCCTTGGGAGAGCCGGCTTACCATCTGGTGAGCAACATGAATGAGACAGGTGAAATACCCTCTGACTTCAAGAAGAATATAATTCCAATCCCAAAGAAAGCAGGTTTTGACAGGTGTGAAAATTACTGAACTATCAGTCACAGCTGCAAGGATTCCATAGAAATGTTGGACAGATGTGGCAATACTGACCCTACGACTTATCTTAGAAGAAAAATTAAGGAAAGGCAAATCTATGTTTCTAGCATTTTTAGACTTAGAGTAAGCTTTTGACAATGTTCAATGCAAAACTCTCTTTCAAATTCTGAAGGTGGCACAGGTCAAATACAGGGAGCGAAAGGCTATTTACAATTTGTACAGAAATCGGATGGCAGTTATAAGAGTCGAGGGACATGAAAGGGAAGCAGTGGTTGGGAAGGGAGTGAGACAGGGTTGTAGGCTATCCCTGATGTTATTCAATCTGTACATTGAGCAAGCAGTAAAGGAAACATAAGAAAAATTTTGAGTAGGAATTAAAATCCAGGGAGAAGAAATAAAGACTTTGGAGTTTGCCAATGACATTGTAATTCTGTCAGAGACAGCATAGGACCTGGTAGAGCAGTGGAATGGAAGGGAAAGCGTCTTGAAAGGAGGATATATGATGAACATCAACAAAAGCAGAGGATAATGTAATGTAGTCTAATTAAATCAGGTGATGCTGAGGGAATTAGATTAGGAAATGCGACACTTAAATAGTACATGAGTTTTGCTATTTGGGGAGCAAAATAACTGATGATGGTTGAAGTAGAGAGGATATAAAGTGTAGACTGGCAATGGCAAGACAAGCATTTCTGAAAGTATTTGTATGGAGTGTAGCCATGTACGGAAGTGAAAAATGGATGATAACTAGTTCAGATAAGAAGAGAATAGAAGAGTTTTGCTACTTGGGGAGCAAAATAACTGATGATGGTTGAAGTAGAGAGGATATAAAATGTAGACTGGCAATGGCAAGAAAAGCGTTTCTGGAAGTATTTGTATGGAGTGTAGCCATGTATCGAAGTGAAACTTGGACGATAACTATTTCAAATAAGAGAGTAGAAGCTTTTGGAATGTGGTGCTACAGAAGAATGCTGAAGATCAAATGGATAGATCACGTAACTAATGAGGAGATACTGAATAGAATTGGGTAGAAGAGGAATTTGTGGCACAACCTGACTAGAAGAAGGGATTGGTTGGTAGGACATGTTCTGAGGCGTCTAGGGATCACCAATTTAGTATTGGAGGGCAGGGTGGAGGGTAAAAATCAGGGAGACCAAGAGATGAATACACTTCATGCTTAATTCATAAATTATTGTCAATGACAACTCACTCCTGGGAGAGAATACTCTTATGTGTCTGTAACATTGAATATTACAGAACATACTTTTCTTAAATTAATAAGAAGGTCCCACAATTTTTTCTCAGAAAAGTGAAGGTAAAAAGAAAAAAAAATTGAAGGAGCAGGACTCGAACCAGCGAATGTAACCCGACATCTTTAGTCACTAGGCCCTTGCGAACATTAGCAATATGTAACTATGATTTTGTCTTAGACTTCCATGAAGATTTTGACCACTGATGTGTTTTTGCCTTACATTTGATTATAATAAATGGTAACAATAATGAAATGTTTTCAAAAGATCCTTAATATTTGAAGTACTGTGAATTTACAGGAGACATGTCATAATTTAAAACCTACCAAATATAAGATTCAACCAAATGACAAAATCCAATGTCTTCTCTCACTTCTCAGAAATCCAGAATTACCTCAGAAGTCAGCAGACATCCTCAACGATTGAAACTGGGCATGTATGCATCATAATGAGTTTAGGGGAAGTGTCACTGAGGTGAATCTAGCGTCTCCCAGAGCAAACACATGGAAGTCACAGGGTGACATGTACTGCTCTCACTTAAACTTGGCCATTACATGTTTTGTGACATTGGAGACATGTGGACACATGTTATCATGGACCAGAATCACTCCGTCAGTCAGCAGCTCAGGCTGTTGGCTGTTGAGAGACTTTTGTAGGATATGTTGTGTCCCATAGTACATGTTGTTGCTAATGGTTTTTCTGTGCTTGAGTAATTTGATCGGTTTCAGACCTCAGACATCGAAAAAGTCTGCTGAGGGAATAGCTTTGAATTTTTTAGGGGCAATGATGATGCTTGCACAAAACCATGCTGAATGATGTTTCAACCAGTTTGCAGGTTGTTAAGATGTTTTACACCTTTTTACTTGAACACTCTTAATATACTCAATCAGCACAGCACCAGCCTTGACCAGAGACCTAACAACAGTTTCTGGACCAATTACCTCTCATCACATGGTGCTTCATCAGCTTCAGAGGATGGTGTTTATTCTTAGTGACCCAGCAGGTGTGGTGCCTCACATAATAACAAATGCGATGCCTTGTCTACCATGAGTGTAACAAGGAACATAGTGTCCTGTCCCTGTATGAGTCATGGCTTGGCTTTGAGAGTTACTCTCACTGTCTATTTATCTAGTGTACCATCAAGACACTTCTGGTTCACTCCATAATTAAATCCAATTTAATATGAATGGGACAATTTGGACCAAAGGACAGTAGCTCTAAAGCTGTCCCACAGACCACCTGTGAAATAATGTTTTATGTTGGTATACCATTCTATCAAACACTGCATTCCTTGTTCTGGCCATCTGCAACTGTTAATTGCAAATGGAATTCCATAATTGTTTTCCAGCATATATCTTTCTTTGTTCTAAGAAAGGAAAAAGTGGTACCACCTGTAAAAGACAGTTTACTACTGTTTGAGCAACTCCATTCTTGCCAGTGATGCAGTACCACCAACTGTAGTGGTCTGATTTGTACTAATGCATGGTCAATATTTTAATTTTGTTCACCAGGATTTAAACTTTAGATTATGGTTTATGGTGCTTCACACCTCTCACTGACCTTCCTTACTTAGTAAAACTTGAATAACTGATGATCAGCAATCTAAAGTCAGAGTGTTTTTCCCAACTCATTTCTACATGCTCACTTTGTGATTCAGATTATGTCAGTTCATTCTGCCAGTTTCAATTCAGTCTATAAAATTTGCAACCTAATCTGAATTTAAGAAATTAGTGATAATTTGCCATGTGAGAGGTAACAGTGAAAATTACCATTCTCAGCAACCATTGATTAAGAAAAATTGTCATCTAGAAAGAAAATATTTTTTTGTTATTGCATTGCTCTCCACCAATTATCTATTATTCTTCAATGCATCACATTTCAAAATGCAACCTAATAATTGTACTCTTAGAGTCCAGTTATCATTCAGTAATGCTAATCATTTGCTTATTCAGTTGTACCATATCTGTGGGTGTTGGGGTCTTCAGTATCAGTAAAGCCCTCTCTCCAGTATATCCTATGTCAGCTTCTTCAAAATCATAAATGTTTCCGCCTACCTTCATTCATCATACTTACAGTATTCATCCTCTGGTTTCCATCTACAATTTTTACCCTCCACACTTCCCTCCATCACCAAAGTGATGATTCCTTGATGTCGCAGCAATGTTTTTTTTGGTACCACATTCCTAAAGCCACTAGTCATGTCGCAGCATTTTATTTTTCATTTTATTTTTTGCAACGAATCTGTGGTTTAGTCAAGCTGTACCACAAATTTATTGTTTCTCCAATTCAGTTATATCCTTGTTAATTATTCAAACCACTCTCCCATTCTTTGACATTGTTCAATAGTACCACATTTCTAAAGCCACTAGCCATGTCCTGTCTGAACTGCCTACTGCCCATGTTTCATTTTCATACATGGCTACAATTTAGACAAATTCCTTCAGAAATGACTTATAATACTTAAATGTACGTCAGATGTTACCAGAGTCCTCCTTTACAGGTATATTTTCCTTTTATAGCCAGTCTGCATTTTATATCCTCTTCTACTTCTGCCATTATTAGTTATTTTGCTGTCCAAATAGCAAATGTCATCTACTACTTTTAGTGTCTCATTTCCTAATTTTCAATTGCTTTTCTAAATCCTTCACCCTCTCTGGTGGAATTACAATGTTGTCAAGAAACCTTATTTTAGTCACAAGTATCCTTTTTGGTGTTGCCATGCGCAAATACCTGGACAAGAACTACAGTTACGAATATTTAAGTATATACACAAGCATTAAGAAAGCATAAAGGAGGATAGATCATCCCAATTATAGAGGCAGAAAGAGCAGTTTCAAAATTTAATTACAAGGAAATGAAGACTTACAAGATTTGCTTTTCACTAGTGGCAGATCACTGATAACACCAAGTAATGTTGAGAAAAATATTAACTTTTAGAGCCAACTATTACTTCATGCAACAAAGTGATGATCTGAGACTATTAGAGCATTAGAAGGGAAATGACCAAAACCTCCAGTAGCAGAGGGTCTGAGAGAAATTGATAAATGCCCAAGAGCAAATTTATTTTGTTCTATCAGATTGTGCTTTTGTACAGGGAAAAAGTGGCGAAAGTAGCACACAACAACACAGAGAATATAGTCAGCTTGACCATTTTTTTCCACTAATATTACACTTCACTAGTTCCACAAATTTGTCTGAATGACGCATTCTGGCTGCAAAAGGTGGTAACGTTTTTAAAGAGAATATCCAAAAGAAAATACAAGGAGAAAACAGATTTCATAAGAAAACTATAATATTGACTACAAACCTCCCATGATGCGGGGGTCCTCATCTATGGAACTTATGGATGAAGCTCCGGTCTGTGACCCCCTACCTGGCCTCCCGGTGGGCATAAGACCTCGTGGAAAATCTGTACCCAGTGAACGTTTCAGGTCTGCAGCAGAAAAAAAGAGAGAGGGGGGGAAAATAATGCAGACATTTGATCTGAGCACATGTAAACAGTCACAGCATTCATCAACAAATAGATTAACATGCACAATTATGTGGTAGCAATTAACTGATGTTGCTGAATACTACTAAGATTCTGTCTTGGAAATCAGGGTGAACACTACTTAATTCACTTTATGTTTACTAATAGTTAAATTAATAAATAATGTTAAGCAAGAAATGCTGTATTCAAAACTGTAACAAAAGTACAAACATAATGCGAGGATGCTTTTCGTTATTGAACGTAGGCATAAACTAATAAACAAAAAAAATAACATACACAAAGAAATAAGTACTAACAAGCCATGGATTAAATGATACCACAGGAATAAGGAACACAACTTACCATTCTTAATTTTATTGGAGTCAGTATAAGAACTCATCTGGTCTGTCATCTCAGCCCAAGAGGGTTTATGGAGGCTCTCTGCGTCGAGCGTGGTGACAGTGTGGTTGGGGATGGAAGGGACGGGAGTACTCCTATTTAAGTTGCGTAAGTAGTCAGGAGGCACATTTTCCAATTCATCCCCAGCTGACCCATAACTACGCAATGTGTCAAGGTTATTCAGAACAGCAGTGTGGTTGTAAGATGTAGGATCATTGTTGGAGCTTGGAGTGTAGGAAGCAGGCCTAGGAGGGCACTGAGGGGGGACCTGCAAACAAAACATACCGTACCACTCAGACAACAAAAAATAAGAGATCTTGTGCTGCATGCTGTTTAATCTTTATCATGCAATTTGCTGATTACAACACAAAACTGCAGCATGCACAAAGAGAATTTAACATTAAAAATATTAAAATTAAAGTTTAAAGAGAAGAGTGTCTATTGAAAATTGTATGTCACTTTACATGCCAATCTGCAGCAGCAGTTTCTTATATATGCAATACTGTTCCTAATGCTTTCACAGTCATGCATTTTATTTTAGGAAATGTGAAAAATTAAATTATTACCTGACTGACTTCGAGGTTGCTGAGTTTTGATCCTCTTTTGAAGTCATTATCATTAGGTCGGGCAGAATTTAACACGATGTCTTTTCTTGTCTCATTATTTATATTGTTTGCTCTTTCTCGAGATCGTTTTACACGAAATCTCCTGTACATAATGAAGCAGATTACCAGAAGAATGAGGATTGCAACAGCTACTATGATTCCAACAAGTTCTTCACCCGTAATGTTATAGATACTGGATGATATGGATGAACCATACACTGGATTGGCACAGTGTACACCAGTGACATTTGGAGGACACACACACCTGTACGTTCCAGGTTCATTGTAACATGTACCACCATTAAGACAAGGTCCACGTATGGCTGTTTCACATTCATCTATGTCTAGTTTGCAAAAGTCGCCAGTAAAACCAAGGCACTTGCATATGGGTCCAGAGTTTCCTTCTTCACAAACACCACCATTGAGACAGGGGTTAGGGCTGCAATAATGCCCATATTCACAGCGTTTCCCACTAAGTCTTGGTGGACACTCACACAGGTAATCATTGCCTGCTGGTGCTGTACGACATCTACCACCGTACAAACACGGTGAAGAGGCACATGGATCTGTGTCAATTTCACACGAATGACCTGCAAATCTCTTTTCGTAACAAAGGCACTCATAGTTATCACCACCGAGATCCTTGCACGTACCTCCATTCATACAAGGTTGTGAGCCACAAACACCAGGAGGTGTAAGCACTTTCAGAGCATCACAACTAAAGTCCACATTAGCAAATCTTTTAAGGATAGCCACACTGCTTGCACCACTCATATGTAAAGGTACTGATACATGGGAAATGCGAACATCATCCATGCATCCAATGAATCCTCTCTGGACATCGTCATAACCAAGTATCGTAGGATGATGGCGAACTTCTGCACCAAGATACAGGTCATCTGACTGCAAGTTGAGAATATCATTCGCTCCAGGTGCTGAGCCATGAGCTATATGCTTTCCGTCCACAATGACCTGTGCACTATTCTTCTCCCGTTCTAATTTCACTTCGTGCCATAAACCATCACTCACATACACACTGCTGACTCTCACTAGCCCTTCTCCACTACCAAGATCAAATCGGTACTGTACAACTCCATTCACAACCTGAAAAACAAAAACAAAAAAAAAAAGGAAAAGGAATTTTTATGAATCATTTCGGACAGAAACATGGCTGCCTGTCATTTACAGAGAGCTAAATTTCTGAAAAATTTATAGCACTGGTAATACCATAGAAAGCATAATAATAATAATAATAATAATAATAATAATAATAATAGTAATATGAGCTTTGTACTTTGGGTACCATAAGATAAACAAAGAAAATTATAAATTCTTTCTTCTTTAGGGGAAGAATAACTTTGCTTGTATTGTAAAATAAGATGACTGATGTGTACATTACGAAAGATGATAGCCCCTTGCAATTGTTTAGTTTAATGCTGCCATGGTGTTTAGCACAATGCATTACATTAACGTAAGTGATATAATCTGATAACAATAGCAACAGGACTCTTTCATAATTGATGGGTCACAAAAAAGGTAATAGGAAGCAGACTGTACGAGAGAAACTGGAGAAAGTCAAACATAAGGTCAGATGGAAAACAAACAGAAGGTCAGATGGAAAAGCTGTAGTACCCTACTCTTCCTTCAGATCTTTGATGCCAGCAAAACAAAGGTTTCTGTCATCTATGATCATCAACTTGTTTCTGCTTCACGTATCTTTATCTACTACCTTTTACTTGACCTTTTTCTATTAGAACACTGCTGTTTGCATTCTTTGTTTTTGTTTTAAATTTTATATTCAAAGTGTACTTTACTGATCAAAAGCTTTCTTGGTGAAATTATTGATCAATTTCTACACTTTTTCTCTGATAAGATCATGTAATAGTGCCACATGCAAGGCTGCTTTTCATTTTTTTCCATTGGGCTTTCTTGGAAGTATGTAAAAGAGGTCACTGAATTTTATTCGCCAAACCTTTCACCTTAATCCTCACCCTCTGCACGTATTTTCAGATTATTTAAATAATTACATCCATTTCTTTGTCAGATTCATTATTGTCTTCTTTTGCATTACTCTTCTCTTCATTTCTACTGAACTTTACTGGAGTGCTATCAGGTAATTGTTGTTGTCAGTCACACTCCACTGCTAGAAGTAAGCTCCTCTTCTGTGCATCCTCAGAAAAGCACAGAACAGATGATATTTTCAGGACAGGATTAAATTTTTTTTCAAATTGGCAGAAAATTCAAATGAGTTATTTTCTTGGGTCCAAAACTGAAACTGCCACATAATTACACTTAAAAGATTAGTGGATGGCAATAATACTCACTCACTCACTCACTCACACACACACACACACACACACACACACACACACACACACACACACACACACACACACACACACACACAGAGAGAGAGAGAGAGAGAGAGAGAGATTAAGTTGGTGCATAACTTTAAAGCATTTTTATTTTTTGTGTAGTTACTGCTGCTGTTTGAATTATGTTGTTGTTGTTGTTGTTGTTGTTGCTGTTGTTGTTGTTGTGGTTGTGGTCTTCAGTCCTGAGACTGGTTTGATGCAGCTCTCCACGCTACTCTATCCTGTACAAGCTTCTTCATCTCCAGGTACCTACTAAAACCTACATCCTTCTGAATCTGCTTAGTGTATTCATCTCTTGGTCTCCCTCTACGATTTTTACCCGCCACGCTGCCCTCCAGTACTAAATTGGTGATCCCTTGATGCCTCAGAACATGTCTTACCAACCTATCCCTTCTTCTGGTCAACTTGCGCCACAAACTCCTCTTCTCCCCAATTCTATTCAATACCTCCTCATTAGTTATATGATCTACCCATCTAACTTTCAGCATTCTTCAGTAGCACCACATTTCGAAAGCTTCTATTGTCTTCTTGTCTAAACTATTTATCATCCATGTTTCACTTCCATACATGGCTACACTCCATACAAATACTTTCAGAAACGACTTCCTGACCCTTAAATCTGTACTCGATGTTAACAAATTTTTCCTGTTGAGAAACGCTTTCCTGGCCATTGCCAGTCTACATTTTATATCCTCTTTACTTCGAACATCTTCAGTTATTTTGCTCCGCAAATAGCAAAACTCCTTTACTACTTTAAGTGTCTCATTCCCTAATCTCATTCCATCAGCATCACCTGATTTAATTCCTAATACCATTACCCTCGTTTTGCTTTTGTTGATGTTCATCTTATATCCTCCTTTCAAGACACTGGCCATTCTGTTCAACTGCTCTTCCAAGTCCTTTGCTGTCTCAGACAGAATTACAATGTCATTGGCGAACCTCAAACTTTTTATTTCTTCTCCATGGATTTTAATATCTACTCCGAACTTTTCTTTTGTTTTCTTTACTGCTTGCTCAATATACAGATAGAATAGCATCGGGGAGAGGCTACAACCCTGTCTCACTCCCTTCCCAACCACTGCTTCCCTTTCATGCCCCTCAACTCTTATAACTGCCATCAACTCTTATAACTGCCATCTGCTTTCTGTACAAATTGTGAATAGCCTTGCGCTCCCTGTATTTTACCCCTGCCACCTTTAGAATTGAAAGAGAGTATTCCAGTCAACATTGTCAAAAGATTTCTCTAAGTCTAGAAATGCTAGAAACGTAGGTTTGCCTTTCCTTAATCTTTCTTCTAAGATAAGTCGTAGGGTCAGTATTGCCTCATGTGTTCCAACATTTCTACGGAATCCAAACTGATCTTCCCTGAGGTCGGCTTCCACCAGTTTTTCCATTCGTCTGTAAAGAATTCACGTTAGTATTTTGCAGCTGTGACTTATTAAACTGATAGTTCGGTAATTTTCACATTTGTCAACACCTGCTTTCTTTGGGATTGGAATTATTATATTCTTCTTGAAGTCTGAGGGCATTTCACCTGTCTCATACATCTTGCTCACCAGATGGTAGAGTTTTGTCAGGACTGGCTCTACCAAGGCTATCAGTAGTTCTAATGGAATGTTGTCTACTCTCAGTGCCTTGTTTCGACTTAGGTCTTTCAGTGCTCTGTCAAACTCTTCATGCAGTATCATATCTCACATTTCATCTTCATCTACCTTCTCTTCCATTTCCATAATATTGTCCTCAAGAGTATTTCCCCTGTATAGACCCTCTATAAACTCCTTCCACCTTTCTGCTTTGTCTTCTTTGCTTAGAACTGGTTTTCCATTTGAGCTCTTGGTATTCATACAAGTGGTTCTCTTTTCTCCAAAGTTCTCTTTAATTTTCCTGTAGGCAGTAGCTATCTTACCCCTCATGAGATAAGTCTCTAAATCCTTACATTTGTCCTCTACCCCTCCCTGCTAAGAAATTTTGCACTTCCTGTCGACCTCATTTTTGAGACGTTTGTATTCCTTTTTGCCTACTTCATTTTTATATTTTCTCCTTTCATCAATTAAATTCAATATTTCTTCTGTTACCCAAGGATTTCTAGCAGCCCTCGTCTTTGTACCTACTTTATCCTCTGCTGCCTTCACTACTACATCCCTCAGAGCTACCCATTATTCTTCTACTGTATTTCTTTCCCCCATTCCTGTCAATTGTTCCCTTATGTTCTCCCTGAAACTCAGTACAACCTCTGGTTCTTTCAGTTTATCCAGGTTCCCATATCCTTAAATTCCCACCTTTTTCAGTTTCTTTAGTTTTAATCTACAGTTCATAACCAATAGATTGTGGTCAGAGTCCATATCTGCCCCTGGAAATGTCTTACAATTTAAAATCTGGTTCCTAAATCTCTGTCTTACCATTATATAATCTATCTGAAACCTTCTAGTATCTCCAGGGTTCTTCCATGTATACAACCTTCTTTCATGATTCTTGAACCAAGTGTTAGCTATGATTAAGTTATGCTATGATTTAGTTATGCTTCTACCAGGCGCCTTCCTGTTGCGTTTCTTAGCCCCAATCCATATTCACCTACTGTTTCCTTCTCTTCCTTTTCCTACTACCGAATTCCAGTCACCGATGACTATTAAATTTTCATCTCCCTTCTCAACCTGAATAATTTCTTTTATCTCATCATACATTTCATCAATTTCTTCATCATCTGCAGAGCTAGTTGGCATATGAACTTGTACTACTGTAGTAGGCGTCGGCTTTATGTCTATCTTGGCCCCTCAATGCGTTTACTATGCTGTTTGTAGTTGCTTACCTTTTTATTCATTATTAAACCTACTCCTGCATTACCCATATTTGATTTTGTGTTTATAACCCTGTAGTCACCTGACCAAAAGTCTTGTTCCTCCTGCCACCGAAATTCACTAATTCCCACTATAGCCGGCCGGAGTGGCCATGCGCTTCTAGGCACTACAGTCTGGAACCGAACAACCGCTATGGTCACAAGTTCAAATCCTGCCACGGGCATGGATGTGTGTGATATCCTTAGGTTAGTTAGGTTTAATTAGTTCTACATTCTAGGCGACTGATGACCTCAGAAGTTAAGTCGCATAGTGCTCAGAGCCATTTAATTTCCACTATATCTAACTTTAACCTATCCATTTCCCTTTTTATGAATATAATAGAGGGAAACATGCCACGTGGGAAAAATATATCTAAAAACAAAGATGATGTAACTTACCAAGCGAAAGCGTTGGCATGTTGATAGACAAACAAACAAACACAAACACAGAGTTTGCCTTTATAAATGTCTACTTGTGTCTGTATATGTGCAGATGGATGTGTGTGTGTGTGTGTGTGTGTGTGTGTGTGTGTGTGTGTGTGTGTGTGTGTGTGTGTGTGTGTGTGTGTGTGTGTGTGCGTGTGGGCGTGTGTGCGTGTGCGCGCGCGAGTGTATACCTGTCCTTTTTCCCCCCCTAAAGTAAGTCTTTCCACTCCCGGCATTGGAATGACTCCTTACCCTCTCCCTTAAAACCCACATCCTTTCGTCTTTCCCTCTCCTTCTCTCTTTCCTGATGAAGCAACCGTTGGTTGCGAAAGCTTGAAATTTGTGTGTTTGTTTGTGTGTGTATCAACATGCCAACACTTTCGCTTGGTAAGTTACATTTCCCTTTTTAAATTTTCTAACCTACCTGCCCGATTAAGGGTTTGAATTATATAGTTATATATTGTCATTTTGTCATCCGGAGATAGTGCTTGGAGCTCTGAACACTAGAAAATGGAGTGCCAAGTGGAGAAATTGGAACATTTCTGATATGTTCTTCTGTTTGAGTTCAGTACAGGGCTGACAGTAGTGGAGGTATCCAGGAACATTTGTGCCATGTCTGGGGATAATGTCACTCAACATGGCACAGCAAGAAAATGGTTTGCTTGATTTAAGGATGAGCATTTTGACATTAGTAACTCTCCTTGTTCAGGAGACCTTCGGAGTTTGATGAAGATAATTTAAAAGCATTAATCCGAGTAATCCATGTCAGTGTAATTGAAAACTGGCAAATGAGATGAACTACAATCATTCCACATTGTGTAATGTTTGCATGCAATGGGGAAAAAATGAGCATATGGGTACCTCATACTTTAACAGCAGGTGGCCACAAGTGCATCTCTGCTTCTTCATCAACAACTGGTTCATCAACAACACTGACCATTCCCAACCTGCATCATTACTGGTGATGAGAAATGATGTCTTTATGCTAACATAAGAGTAAGAAAGAAATTGTTGAGCCCAAACAAAGCAGCAACTCCCCATACACAAAGACTTGCATGCATACACGAAATATAATGTTATGCATCTCGTGGAACAGTGATGGTGTGGTGTACTACAATTTGCTTCACCAAGGTGTAACCATCACTGCAGACTTTAATTGTCAGCAAATGAGACATTTTACAGAAGCAATCGAAGAACAGAGACTGGGATGGCTGCAATGCGGTGATGTTACTCCATGGTAACGCTCCCTGAATTGTGTCAGACTGATAAAAAACACTATACAGGAGTTGGGTTGGGCAGTCATTCTGCACCCACCTTATTCACCTGGTCTTGTGCCCTCAGATTTTTACCGTTTTCACCGTCTATAAAACAGCCTTTAAGGAACTTCCTTCCTGGATGAGAATGTGCTCCAAATATGGCTGAATGAGTGCTTTTCCTTAAAACCACGTGATTTCTACAGTCGCAGAGTCGAAAAGTTAGCCCAGTATTGGCAGACTGTTGAAAATAGTGAAGTGGAACATATTATTAATGACTTAAGTCTCTGTTATGGGCGTCTGGCGTGTTTAATAAACTTACGGGAAAACACTACGAACTTATGCACCAACCCAATACACAACAAGGAGGGTGGGTATCGCAACACCTTGAAAGAATTGCTCAACATGAATGAAAGTTGATAGGCATGTTTCTACATCTATAAGATGACATCTATTCAAATTTTACGCCAGTTGCCCAAGTGTGGCACTAGTAGCGTCACTATGAGGATGCAAATCAGGTTTGGTTTAAATACACACTGTAATGGTCATGAGCATTACTTACCTTTGAGACTAGACGTGGTGAGCTGATGTTAGTCAAGAATGACTTTAAGGCAACAAAGAAAGCATTACTAACATCCCACAAAGTTTGAACAAGTTGTGTAATACGTCTATGAGAAGCTGGGTAATGCTCCTTATGGGGTATTGCTGAAAGACTTGGCAGGAATGTAGCCACTGTACATGATTACTGGCAGCATTGGCCATGAGAATGTAACATCACAGTGAGACATGTTTTAGATGGCCACACAGCACTGCAGAGAGGGGAGACCATCCTGTCTGGCATATAGCTCTGGTGCATCATGCTACATCTGTAGCAGCAATCTGAGCAGTTGTTGGCACTACAGTGACACAATTAACTGTTACAAATCGGTTACTTCAACAACAGCTCTGAGCCGAATGCCCTGTAACATGTATTCAATTCACCCCAGGCCACCACCATTTGCAACTTTACTAGTATCTAGCAAGAGCTCATTGGAGGGCAGGGTAGAGTTTTGCTGTGTTCTGCCTCTGTGCCAGTGATGGCCATGATGACTGCAAATTTGTATGTCAAACTGTTGTGCTGCTACTCATGAACAGCATTCCAGGGGTGTTTCCTAACAGGGTAACATTTGCCCACATACTGCTGTTGTTGCCCAACATGCCCTTTGGAATGTCGACATGTTATGTTGCCTTGGCCTGTCAGCCACCAGATCAAGCTCATATGGGACATCATCAGACAATAACTTAAGCATAATCCACAAACAGCATTAACCATCCCTATATTGACTGACCACGTGCAAAAGGCATGGAACACCATCCCACAAACTGACATCTGGCATCTGGACAACACAATGCATGTGTGGCATCGATATGTCATATCGACCATAGACAACATTAATCTTTGAGACTCAGGCCACTCATCCGTGCCACCATGTTAATTCAGTCTGTTCTTATACCTTGTACTTTGTGCACATGTATGATAATTGTCGAAATATATGTATGTGCAGATATTAGTGGGGACAGTTTATTCTGTATTCCACTATTCACATCCTTTTCCTATATTGGTGACCCTGAAGTTTCTACATTTCCCACACCGGGTGTTGTAAATCAACAGGTTATGTGCACGCCACCATGGTCACCTCACACAATGCTTTGTTTGAAGATTTGGAAGCCCAACTACAACCGCTGGGCCCCTTCAATCCTTCGCCAATGGCTGGCTCTCCATTACTCCACAGTGATTCAGGATCTCCAACCACGTTAACCTCAAACTTTGTTGTTTTACAATGGTTGAGTGCTACACCCTCAACTCAAACAATGGACTCGGGTTACGTGTCGCCGGAATGTGCTCGCCAATATGTGAAGTGTGAAGTGGATCATATTCAGAACTGTGTACCTACTGATTGATTGTATAATGTTCAAAGTGATCTACATTTGCACACGTACTTTGACTCTCAAAGGGTGGCAACAACAGTTATTGTCGAGCCATGTGCAATGCCGCCATTTGTGCAAAGTGCACCCATCCACTATCAATTGCGACCTGTCCTGATTTTTGCCTCAGCTGTAGACTAATGATGGACATTTTCACGCACAAAATTCTCCTTGCTCACCCCCAGACCTGCTGCTCAACTTTTCGACCACGTGGGTTTGAGTTCATCTTTCAGCATTTCACCTTCCAGCGGCATCTTATCACACTGCAGTGATCTCCTGCAAGTTCTACCAGTAATTTATAGTCCGACCCCACAGGGTGTGTTTTCAACGTGCACAGAGAACTCACACTTTTGTCACACAAGTTACCAACCCCAACCCCCCCCCCCCCCCCACTCGCAGGGGGATCTGGTTCCGACCACTCAGCTGCTCGCCTCTCCCACAGCTCTGCCTGTGTCTGCCGTGCCAGCCTTCTGCATTATTTCCGAGGTGGGTAAATTCAAATCAGTACCTGTAACCTACGGTCCGGTTTATGGGACCCCTACATGTATCGCGCAACCGCTCGTTCCCACGGTACCGGCGACGCCAAAGGCATCATGTTTTTGCGACACATCAAGGACAATGCAACCCGTTATTGCTAGGGACATTCTTGCCAGTAACACAACCACACCTACTGTGCTGGCCTGCTGGACGGCCTCTCATGCCATGGACCAGCCTGTTTTCCAAGGCACACTGAAGCTGCCTTCATCCCATCCCCCAGGTTGTCTGCCAAAGCTGCCACCTTTATATGAAGACAACCCTGTATTATGATTTGTGCTTGTCAAGCATCTTTTTGAATTGCATCACATGTCCAATGGCAACTCTAAATTCCTATGTCTCATAACACACCTCCATAAACATTTGGACTTGATTTGCAATCTATTCCTCTCGCCACCACCTCCACCTAAGTACGAGTTCATGAAGGAAACATTCATAGAATGACTCGCCTGCCCACCACAATAATTAATCATCAAGATCGTGTGCAAGGAACACCTGGAGGACCAAACTCCATCACAACTTTGGGGCTGCCTTGGGTTACTTGTCAGTGGCATACCATGCTGGACATAACTGTGGGCAGTGTGGTCTGCCAAATTGCCTACCAACCTACAGATCCACCTGCTATCGCAATCCTTCAAGTCAATCAGCTCTCATCTCGATTAACATCCGAGCTTGCCACACCTATGCCCCACCATCTGCCATTCAACCCATCTGCTCTCAGGCTGGCTGCCACAATGTCCATCCTCGCTGGCTCAACAACTTCAAGGTAGGCTTGTCTCCTGTCGCTCCGCCTCTGCACCCTACCTCAGTCAGGGTGGAGGTCCCGGTCATGCGTCTACCAGCTCGTACGACCACCAACAGCGTCGCCACCCTCATGGTCTTCCCTCAAGACTCGCATGCGGTACTCCGTACTGCGGGGGAGAAGGGGGGGGGGGGGGAGGGGCTGTGTGGTGTCTATAGGTAATATCGACCACAGACAACATTAATCTTTGGGACTCAGATCACTCATCCGAGCCTCCATGTAATTCAGTCTGTTCTTATACCTTGTACTGCGTGCACATGTATGATAAGGCCGGTATTACACTATCAAATTTCTTTGTCATAGATTTGATCAAAGATGTGATCAAATATTCCATCAAATATATTTGACAAAGATCTTTGACATAGTGCTACACTGTCATCAAATTTTTCGTCAAAGTTCAAGATGGCTGGCAACAACTTGTTATTAACCGCAGCAGTTGTACGTACCGCAATTGCATCATGTGCGCATGCGGCAAAGAAGTGGGGGAAAAAAGGAACCATACATACGAGGTTGACAGTCTTAAATTCCTGGGATTACAACTTGATAATAAATTCAGTTGGGAGGAGCACACCACAGAACTGCAGAAACGTCTTAACAAATCTGTATTTGCAAATTCGAGTGTTAGTAGACATGGGTAGAAGAAAAATGAAAAAGCTTGCATACTTTGCCTACTTTCATTCCATAATGTCATATGGGATAATATTTTGCAGTAAATCTTCAATCTCAGAGTCCAAAAGCATGTAATACGTATTATATGTGGAGTAAATTAACGGACGTCCTGCAGAAACCTCTTCAAAGAACTGGGTATACTAACTACTGCCTCTCAGTATATTTACTCCTTAATGAAATTTGTCCTAAATAATATATCCCTTTTTCCAACAAACAACTCACTTCATACATACAATACCAGGAACAAAAATGATCTGCACAAGGACAGGAGAGCACTTACTTTAGTTCAAAAAGGGGTCCACTACTCAGGAACACTCACAGGAACACTCATCTTCAATAATTTGCCAGCAAACATAAAAAAATTTAGTTACAAATAAAGATTAGTTTAAAAGTAGCCTGAAAGACTTACTAGTGGCCAACTCCTCCGACTCCATTGACAAAATTTTTAATAGAAACAAATGATGTATTGTATTTATTCGTACCATTAGTATTGTTATTTCAGCTTAAAAAAATTGACATGTTCCACATCTACGAGGATCTCCTCAGCATGGATCTATGGAATGAAAAACTAATCTAATCTGGGTGAAGCCGTCGGTTTTAGGACGGCACAATAAAACCATTCAACAAAACTTGTTACGTGAGCTTACAGTGGAAGACTTCAAGTCACACATCAATTACTTAAGAATGGATGATCATACATTTCTGTATGTGCTCAGTGAAGTGTATCCTCATATAGCAAAGCACAATATTCACTTAAGAACTGCTACATCTTCAAATGACAGGCTCACTGTAACACTCCGATTCTTTGCTACAGGAGAGGGTTATGTTATGTTATGTTATGTTGTGAAGCGCCTCATCAGCTTCATACATCTCTATTAATTTTGTAGTTGTCATCACACACCAATTGTAATTACCAGCAATGTTCATAAAAACACTACAGATGACAGAATGCTGCAACGATGCTAGTGCTCCATGTGGTAACATGTCACATTGCAGTGAACAGAAGACAAGCGATTTCTTTGATCAAATCTACAGCGAGGCCCTAGATTTGATCAAAATTGGACGACATTTGACAAAGTCCCTATTACACCCTCAAATATCTTTGACAAAGATATTGGACAAAGAAATTTGGTAGTGTAATACCGGCCTAATTGTCAAAATATATGTATGTGCAGATATTAGTGGGGGCAGTTTATTCTGTATACCGCTATTTATATACTGTTCCCATACATCCACATTTGCATTTAGTATTCTAGTGGTTATAGGTTATTAATGTGCCAGAATTTCACATTGGCAAAGCTTATCTTACACTTCCATTAATCTGTGGTCTTGCAATGCTGATCACTTAAGTATATTACATAGACAAATGTATGCCTGAAGTTTCATTACTCTACATTAATTAGTTTTTGGTGTTGTGATTTTTTTTCCTGTCATTATTCAGATACTGGTTTTTTCCCTACTTTTTTCCACTGACAAACTTTTTGGACTTTTTGAAAGCTAGATATTCATCATATGTATCTTGACCTATCTGTTTTCCATATATTTCTAATCAGTTATTATATGCTACTTCCATCAAATGTGGTGTTAATATAATTGTTTTACTTTTGTTTATTACCTTTATTCTCACAATTTAGAACAAAAATGTTGTAAATAATCAACATGAATCTGAATCTCATCCAGTATTTCTTTATATTCCCAATGTTTAGACTTCTTGAATATTTTATAGGTGATATGCTGCAAAATAGCAGTTCTTTCCCTGATCTCAATTTGTTTTCAATTTTTCGAATTAGCTTTGTAGTAAATGACAGCACAGTTAATTACTTTTGATTCTTGTGTTAAGAGAATATGCTTACCTCCAGTATATTATAGTCTATTTTTCCTGCTGCATACATAAGATTTCCAGTTGGTTGAACTGTTCTAATTCTTAAAGAGAGGCTGAGTTGATCTTCTAAGGTTTTCTTTATCAGATTTTTTCCAATTTTGTACTGTGCATAGCTCTTGCCTCCAAAGGACACAGGATTCCGAGGAATGTAGCAAGATTCATCATGACATTTAGATATATCAATCTCACAAGTTGTTCCAGCAAAACCTTCTGGACACTGACATGAATAACCTTGAAGAGAAGCATCAGGAATACAAACTTTAAACATTGGGCATGGATCTCTGGCACATTCATTTATCACAGTTTCACAACGGTCTCCTGTAAATGACAAAACACATAAACAAAATTAGTATAGTTGTATCCAATAATTTTACTTTACTTTGTTCTACCTATAAATATAAATAAAATTTTTTCCATTTTCAAAATTTTAGTAAAGCATTTAGTTTCTTTAAAAAACTACAAATATGCATCACATGGTCAGTGTTATGTAAAAAAGGTGTTGTGGGGTCTTCAGTCACCATTACAGCAACAAATATCTCAAGTGTATTCCACTTACAAAATGTTACGGTAATGTGTTGAAAAGCATTAACTGGGGGAGGGGGGGTCTCTTGAATATTTGTTTTTAAAGAGAGAGAGAGAGATTGCAATACTACATCAAGTTAAACAATGATACATACTGGAGGCACTGAATAGTGAGAAAGCATATAAACAAAACTAGAACATTTGTGGCTTAGCTTATGAACTTAAAGATCTTTTATCTGTGTTTATTTCGGCCGGTATTACACTATCAAATTTCTTTGTCAAAGATTTGATCAAACATTCCGTCCAATATATTTAACAAAGATCTTTGACGTAGCGCTAGAAGGGGTATTACACTGTCATCCAATTTGTCGTCAAAGTTCAAGATGGCTGACAACAACAACTTGTTATTAACCGCAGCAGTTGCATGTACCACAATTGCACTGTGTGCACGTGCAGAAGAGAAGCGGGGGGAAAAAAAAAAGGAAACATACCTGGGTGAAGCCGTGGGTTTTATGACGACACGATAAAAGCATACAACAAAACTTGTTACATGAGCTTATAGTGGAGGACATCAAGCCGTACTTCAATTAGTTAGAATGGATGAGCCTATGTTTCTGAATGTGTTCAATGAAATGTATCCTCATATCACTAAGCACAATATTCACTTAAGAACTGCTACATCTGCAGAAGACAGGCTCACTGTAACACTCCACTTCCTTGCTACAGGAGAGGGTTAGGTTAGGTTAGGTTAGGTTAGGTCTCCAAACTTCGTAATCTATTTTTGTATTCAGCGTGCCTCACGTTATGAAGCGCCTCATCAGCTTCATACATCTCTATTAATTTTGTAGTTGTCGGCACACACCAATTGTATATACCTGCAATGTTTATAAAAACACTACAGACAACAGAGTGCAGCGATGCTAGCGCTCCACGTGGTAACATGTCACATTGCAGTGAACAGAAGACAAGCGACTTCTTTGATCAAATCTAAGCGAGGCCCTAGATTTGATCAAATATTGGACGACATTTGACAAGGCTCCCTATTACACCATCAAATATCTTTGACAAAGATATTGGACAAAGATATTTGACAAAGAAATTTGATAGTGTAATACCAGCCTTCCTAAATATATGTTTTCAGTGTTCATCTCTAGAGTCGGTTCCCCAGTGTCCAAATTCTTATCTTCTCTAACAGTTGACATTACATTCTATTTCAAATCTAATAATAGATTCATTTAATAATAATCTAATAATAGATTCATTTTCCTTTTACCTTTGTCAATTCAGGAAACAATCTTTAACTAATCTGAAACACAATGCATTTCCTGTTCTTGAAATTCTGCCTCCTCTCACCCAAATTGCCATACCCCATTGTTGTACCTTCTTCCATAAGGACCTCCTAGCTCTCATATTTCATCAATACCTGCCCCTCACCAACCTAGCCCAGCACAAACAGATTAGCATTGTGTGAGCAGACCTGAATCAGCTCTGCTCCCTCTGAGAGTTAGTCCTGTTAAAATATCTCAAATTCCTACAGCCAGTTTCCCACAGTGAAACCAATGCTTTCAAAAATATGGAGCAGCATTCTCCTAAAAGCTGTCACATGAACCCCTCAAATACTCTAGACCCGTCTTTCTAATGTATTTCACCTGACACACACCATGAAACTCCTTTTGTATCACGACTGTTAATTAAATCTCTAAAATATTTAACCTGCAGAATTTCACACCTATACTAATCACCAGTGTCTCTCACAAATTCAACCACAACGGGCTTAAAAAAAAAAAAAAAAAAAAAAAAAAAAAAAAAAAAAAAAAAAAAAAAACGACCCCCTGCACACGAAACATCACATTACTAACCAGTAGCAACCTATTTTTAAACTTGTTTTACATAAGTAATCCTCTTAGTCATTGAAGTTGGCACCAGAGGCCAATAGAACAATCTCATCAGCAAAATGAAGGCAAATCAGATATTATCCATTTCCCAGTTTAGTGGTTTGGAAACTTTCTCCAGATCTGCTAGTAATTATTTTTGTGATACAGAAATTTCTTTCCTGATGTCTCCTATCATTTAACAATTTGCCACTATCTGATGAAGTATAATGGAAGCTGCGGAACTGACATACATTTCTAATTACACTAACTTAGGTTGAATCAGTGCCTTGTTTCTCAATGACTGTAAGTGCAGTTTTTATTGAAATTTGGTAAAAGCTTTCAAAAAAATCCCCGAATTACAGAATAAAGCTGTAACTCATATTCACTGCTCCATACAATGATTCCATTTCCTGGCATTCAAGTGGTCCATTGCTGTCCCAAATAATCACCTCATGTAATCTTTAAAAATTCCACACTTCTAAATTTACCTCACCTGTCTTCTCTGGCTTGATGGTTGATAGCTAGGGACAGGAAAATGTTGAGAAAATGTTAATGTGAAAAAAACACAAAATTATTGGTTGTTAATGAAATAATGTGAAATCAGTGACTTTATGACATATTGCAAAATTTGTAATTTTGCAGTGTATAAAAATGTAACAAAAATAAGGACAGTAATTTACTAATTTGTAACTACTAATTACTGAATATCCAAACTGCAGTTTGGCTTTTAATCTCCTTAAGGCTGGGAGTTTGTGTATGATCTTAAAATAACAGTTCATTCCCTGCATAACAAACCTAGATCTGATGATATACCACCGAATTTGGCAAAAAAACACCACAAAATTGAGCAAAAATATAACAAAAATTGGCAAAAAAGCAACATTGAATATGGCAAAAAAATCAAAATTTGGTAAAAAAAACACCAAATTTGTTAAAAAAACTTATCAAATTTGTCAAAAACAACACCAAATTTTGTAAAAAGAACACATTTGGGAAGAAAAATACCAAATTTGGCAGAAAAACCCCATAGAATTTGGCACTACACTGAACTTAACAAAAACAACAAGGTATTTGGCAAGAAATATGGACTTACAGAATTTGGCAAAAGAAACACCAAATTTGATAGAAAAATAACATTAAATTTGCCAAAAAGCAGCAACACTAAATTCAACAAAAAATAACACCAACTTTGGTCATGAAACAAAATTATTTTTCCTGTACCTATTGATAGCTAATGATGGCCACTCACAGTCTCACAAGTAAATAATGACATTACAGCTTATCTGCAGCAAAAGGCAACCCCATTTTCTTGATGAACCACATTAGATACCTCACGGAAAAGCTCAACATTATGCCTCATACTTTCTTCTTCACATACATACAGGCCTTTCCGCAAAAATGCCATTCCAGAAGTCTTCTTTAACCCTTAACAGCTATTGTTGGGTCCTGGAGAACACCAGGCAAATTGAATAAGATACACAGTATGCAAACGGATCAACGGATGGTGCCTGTGTTCTTGGTAGTCCACAGTGAAGTGATGCCGTTTAACACTGAGTTTTGGATGCAGTGTGAAATAAAGAGAAAAGGTCTCAGAATACTCCACCAGAGTATTAACAGAAGTTGTTTTTCATTATCTCAATGACTGTTTTAAGTGACTGAAGTCTTAGAGCACTTAAAAAAAAGCAAAATTTCAATGATAACATCAATTTTTAAGGTTATGTGAGTACGTCCCCCCCCCCCCCCCATGAACTATGGACCTTGCCATTGGTGGGGAGGCTTGCGTACTTCAGCGATACAGATAGCCGTACCGTAGGTGCAACCACAACGGAGGGGTATCTGTTGAGAGGCCAGATAAACGTGTGCTTCCTGAAGAGAGGCAGCAGCCTTTTCAGTAGTTGCAAGAGCAACAGTCTGGATGATTGACTGATCTGGCCTTGTAACAATAACCAAAACGGCCATGCTGTGCTGGTACTGCGAACGGCTGAAAGCAAGGGGAAACTACGGCCGTAATTTTTCCCGAGGGCATGCAGCTTTACTGTATCATTAAATGAAGATGGCATCCTCTTGGGCAAAATATTCCGGAGGTAAAGTAGTCACCCATTCGGATCTCCAGGCAGGGACTACTCAAGAGGATGTCGTTATCAGAAGAAAGAAAACTGGCATTCTACGGATCGGAGCGTGGAATGTCAGATCCCTTAATCAGGCAGGTAGGTTAGAAAACTTAAAAAGGGAAATGGATAGGTTAAAGTTAGATATAGTGGGAATTAGTGAAGTTCGGTGGCGGGAGGAACAAGACTTTTGGTCAGGTGACTACAGGGTTATAAACACAAAATCAAATAGGGGTAATGCAGGAGTAGGTTTAATAATGAATAGAAAAATAGGAATGCAGGTAAGCTACTACAAACAGCATAGTGAATGCATTATTGTGGCCAAGATAGATACGAAGCCCACACCTACTACAGTAGTATAAGTTTATATGCCAACTAGCTCTGCTGATGACGAAGAAACTGAAGAAATGTATGATGAAATAAAGGAAATTATTCAGATAGTGAAGGGAGATGAAAATTTAATAGTCATGGGTGACTGGAATTCGGTAGTAGGAAAAGGGAGAGAAGGAAATGTAGTAGGTGAATATGGATTGGGCTAAGAAATGAAAGAGGAAGCCGCCTGGTAGAATTTTGTACAGAGCACAACTTAATCATAGCTAACACTTGGTTCAAGAATCATAAAACAAGGCTGTATACATGGAAGAAGCCTGGAGATACTAAAAGGTATCAGATAGATTATATAATGGTAAGACAGAGATTTAGGAACCAGGTTTTAAATTGTAAGACATTTCCAGGGGCAGATGTGGACTCTGACCACAATCTATTGGTTATGACCTGTAGATTAAAACTGAAGAAACTGCAAAAAGGTGGGAATTTAAGGAGATGGGACCTGGATAAACTGAAAGAACCAGAGGTTGTACAGAGTTTCAGGGAGAGCATAAGGGAACAATTGGCAGGAATGGGGGAAAGAAATACAGTAGAAGAAGAATGAGTAGCTTTGGGGGATGAAGTAGTGAAGGCAGTAGAGGATCAAGTAGGTAAAAAGACGAGGGCTAGTAGAAATCCTTGGGTAACAGAAGAAATATTGAATTTAATTGATGAAAGGAGAAAATATAAAAAAGCAGTAAATGAAGCAGGCAAAAAGGAATACAAATGTCTCAAAAATGAGATCGACAGGAAGTGCAAAGTGGCTAAGCAGCGATGGCTAGAAGACAAATGTAAGGATGTAGAGACTTATCTCATGAGGGGTAAGATAGATACTGCCTCCAGGAAAATTAAAGAGACCTTTGGAGACGAGAGCCACTTGTATGAATATCAAGAGCTCAGTTGGAAACCCAGTTCTAAGCAAAGAAGGGAAAGCAGAAGGGTGGAAGGAGTATATAGAGGGTACAAGGGCGATGTACTTGAGGGCAATATTATGGAAATGGAAGAGGAGGTATATGAAGATGAAATGGGAGATAGGATACTGAGTGAAGAGTTTGACAGAGCACTGAAAGACCTGAGTCGAAACAAGGCCCCCGGTGTAGACAACATTCCATTGGAACTACTGACGGCCTTGGGAGAGCCAGTGCTGACAAAACTCTACCATCTGGCGAGCAAGATGTATGAAACAGGTGAAATACCCTCAGACTTCAAGAAGAATATAATAATCCTAATCCCAAAGAAAGCAGGAGTTGACAGATGTGAAAATTACCGAAGTATCAGTTTAGTACGTCACAGCTGCAAAATACTAACGCAAATTCTTTACAGACGAATGGAAAAACTAGTAGAAGCCGACCTCGGGGAAGATCAGTTTGGATTCCGTAGAAATGTGGGAACACGTGAGGCAACACTGACCCTACTAATTATCTAAGAAGCTAGATTAAGGAAGGGCAAAGCTACACTCCTGGAAATGGAAAAAAGAACACATTGACACCGGTGTGTCAGACCCACCATACTTGCTCCGGACACTGCGAGAGGACTGTACAAGCAATGATCAGACGCACGGCACAGCGGACACACCAGGAACCGCGGTGTTGGCCGTCGAATGGCGCTAGCTGTGCAGCATTTGTGCACCGCCGCCGTCAGTGTCAGCCAGTTTGCCGTGGCATACGGAGCTCCATCGCAGTCTTTAACACTGGTAGCTTGCCACGACAGCGTGGACGTGAACCGTATGTGCAGTTGACGGACTTTGAGCGAGGGCGTATAGTGGCCATGCGGGGGCCGGGTGGACGTACCGCCAAATTGCTCAACACGTGGGGCATGAGGTCTCCACAGTACATCGATGTTGTCGCCAGTGGTCGGCGGAAGGTGCACGTGCCCGTCGACCTGGGACCGGACCGCAGCGACACACGGATGCACGCCAAGACTGTAGGATCCTACACAGTGCCGTAGGGGACTGTACCGCCACTTCCCAGCAAATTAGGGACACTGTTGCTCCTGGGGTATCGGCGAGGACCATTCGCAACTGTCTCCATGAAGCTGGGCTACGGTCCCGCACACCGTTAGGCTGTCTTCCGCTCACGCCCCAACATCGTGCAGCCCGCCTCCAGTGGTGTCGCGACAGGCGTGAATGGAGAGACGAATGGAGACGTGTCGTCTTCAGTGATGAGAGTCGCTTCTGCCTTGGTGCCAATGATGGTCGTATGCGTGTTTGGCGCCGTGCAGGTGAGCGCCACAATCAGGACTGCATACGACCGAGGCACACAGGGCCAACACCCGGCATCATGGTGTGGGGAGCGATCTCCTACACAGGCCGTACACCTCTGGTGATCGTTGAGGGGACACTGAATAGTGCATGGTACATCCAAACCGTCATCGAACCCATCGTTCTACCATTCCTAGACCGGCAAGGGAACTTGCTGTTCCAACAGGACAATGCACGTCCGCATGTATCCCGTGCCACCCAACGTGCTCTAGAAGGTGTAAGTCAACTACCCTGGCCAGCAAGATCTCCGGATCTGTCCCCCATTTAGCATGTTTGGGACTGGATGAAGCGTCATCTCACACGGTCTGCACGTCCAGCATGAACGATGGTCCAACTGCGGCGCCAGGTGGAAATGGCATGGCAAGCCGTTCCACAGGACTACATCCAGCATCTCTACGATTGTCTCCATGGGAGAATAGCAGCCTGCATTGCTGTGAAAGGTGGATATACACTGTACTAGTGCCGACATTGTGCATGCTCTGTTGCCTGTGTCTATATGCCTGTGGTTCTGTCAGTGTGATCATGTGATGTATCTGACCCCAGGAATGTGTCAATAAAGTTTCCCCTTCCTGGGGCAATGAATTCACGGTGTTCTTATTTCATTATCCAGGAGTGTATGTTTCTACCATTTGTAGACTTTGAGGTTCGCCGATGACATTGTAATTCTGTCAGAGACAGCAAAGGACTTGGAAGAGCAGCTGAACGGAATGGAAAGTGTCTTGAAAGGAGGATATAAGATGAACATCAACAAAAGCAAAACGAGGATAATGGAATGTAGTCGAATTAAGTCGGGTGATGCTGAGGGAATTAGATTAGGAAATGAGACACTTAAAAGTAGTAAAGGAGTTTTGCGATTTGGGGAGCAAAATAACTGATGATGGTCGAAGTAGAGAGGATGTAAAATGTAGGCTGGCAATGGCAAGGAAAGCATTTCTGAAGAAGAGAAATTTGTTAACATCGAGTATAGATTTAAGTGTCAGGAAGTCATTTCTGAAAGTATTTGTATGGAGTGTAGCCATGTATGGAAGTGAAACATGGACAATAAACAGTTTGGACAAGATGAGAATAGAAGCTTTCGAAATGTGGTGCTACAGAAGAATGCTGAAGATTAGATGGGTAGATCACGTAACTAATGAGGAAGTATTGAATAGGAGAAGAGAAGTTTGTGGCACAACTTGCCCAGAAGAATTGATCGGTTGGTAGGACACATTCTGAGTCATCAAGGTATCACCAATTTAGTATTGGAGGGCAGCTTGAAGGGTAAAAATCGTAGAGGGACACCAAGAGATGAATACACTAAGCAGATTGAGAAGGATGTATGTTGCAGTAGGTACTGAGAGATGAAGAAGCTTGCACAGGATAGAGTAGCATGGAGTGCTGCGTCAAACCAGTCTCAGGACTGAAGACAACAACAAACAACAACAACAACATCAACATGTGAGTATGTATGCATTATTTTTCAGAATGGCATCATTGATACCATTAACAGATGATGGGTTGGAAAGAATAGTGAATGATCCTGTATTTTTGCAATCTGATGAGGAAAATAAAAATGAGCATTTGTCATCATTGGCTAGGTGGCCCCTTGTGGGGCAGGTCCGACTGCCATGGTGCAGGTCTTATTACATTCGATGCCACATTGGGCAACCTGTGTGCCAGATGGGTATGAAATGATGATGAAGACAGCACAACACCCAGTCCCCGAGTGGAGAAAATCCCTGACCCAGCCAGGAATCAAACCCGGGCCCGTCGGACGGCAATCCGTCATGCTGACCACTCAGCTATCAGGGCGGATAATCTGATGAGGAGAGCATAGCAGATGAGGATGAATTTATACTAAGTAATCATGATCCCACCTTTGAAGTTACACCAGAAAGTAGTTGTGAAGAATCAGATGTAATGGTGTGTATTAGGCCCGCTGACAAATATTTTTTTGGAAAAACGCAGTGCTACAAATGGTCAAAAGAAGCTCCTCTTACAACTCTTATCTGTGCTCACAATATAGTTAGTCACCTTCCAGGTGCTAGACATGAAGTAAAAACACTTGATTCAACTGACATATTATCTGCTTGGGAATTAACCATTACTGAAGATTTATTACAACTAATACTCACCAATACAAACATCAAGATATATGACATGTCAATCAAATACAGAGCTCCTCAACCAGCATTCATAAAGCTGCTAGATATAATATAACTGAGAGCATTTCTAGGTCTGCTTTATTTATATGGAGTAATGAAATCTAATCACGAAAATGTTGGTGGACATTTTGCTAATGAACTGGTCGTGAAGTGTTTCAAGCCACTATGAGCGTTCATAGATTTTTATTCATTTTTTCTTGTTTGCATTTAGATTGTGCTACTACAAGAGATGCTAGGAAGGCTGATGATAGACTTACAGCTATTAGAGATATCTGGGAACTCTTTTATAGACAAATGTTGAAAGTATTATACTCCAGGAACAAATGTGGCAAGCGATGAAATGTTAGTACCCTTTCATGGGAGGTGCAAATTTCACATGTATATGCCTGAGAAGCCAGTTAAATATGGCCTCAAAGTTATGTGCCTTTATGATTCACGAACATTCTAATTTATGCAATTATCAATTCCAACACAGGATGTTTTGAAATTAATAACACCAATTGAGGGAAGCAATATAAATGTGACAGCAGACAGTTGGTTCATGTCACTTGAATTCTGTGATCAACTGGAAATCAAACAGTTGACGGTCTTAGGCACTCTAAAGCTAAATAAACCAGAGATCCCAGAAGAATTCAAACCAAACAGAGGGTGTTCAGTAGGACCTGCATTATTTGGGCATAATGAAGGAAAGACAATTCCTTCTTATGTTCCTTGGAAAGGTCGAGCTGTTGTGTTGCTTTCATCTATGCTCCATGATCAGAAAATTAGTACTCAAAAGAGAAAACCTGAAATGATTATTGATTACAATGCTACAAAAAGAGGGGTGGACACACTGGACCAAATGTGTGCCAACATCACAGCAAACACGCAGATGGCCAATGTCTGTATTTTATGTCATTTTAAACATAGTAGGAGTCAATGCAGCTGTTTTACTTCAGTGCACCAAACAACTTGATCAAACTGATAATTTAAAAAGAAGAGAATTGCTACAGAGGCTTGGAATGGATTTAATAAAACTCCATACACAATGTCAAGATGTCCTACCCCTTTCTTGAGAACTGAGAGACATTGTTGTTAAACTTGGTGGTACCCCTCTTGCCTCAAATATCTTCAGAGCCAGAACCCATGATGAAAGCAAGATGCTACAGGTGTGCAAGAAATGCGGACAAGAAAACCAAAATAGTGTGTGAAAAATGCTCAAAACTTGTCTGTCCTGATCACAGATTTTCAGTGTGCCAAAATCCTTTTTAATCATATCTCAAATGTGTAAAAATGTTTATAATATTCAGTGATAAAAGTGCAATTCAGAATAAAATTCCTTTAAATTATATATATTTTTTTTACTTATTGTGCTACTCTGAGACCCCACTAGAGTATTAGCATATGAGCATTTCACTAGAGTAGTTAAGGATTAATCTCCAATGCCTATATCTACACCTGTATCTACATCTGTACTCTGTAAACTGATGTGGAAGTGGGTACATCCTATTTTACCAGTTATTAGGGATTCTTCCTGTTGTTCACATTTAGAGTGCAGGAAGAATGATTGTTTGAATGCCTCTGTGCATGCTGTAATTATTCTAATCTTCTCCTCACTATCCTTATGTGAGCAATACATAGGGGGTAGTAGTTTATTCCTAAAGTCACCATTTAAAGCTGGTTGAAATGTTGTTAGTAGATTTTCTCAGGATAATTTATGTCTATCTTCAACAGTCATCCAATTCAGTTCTTTCACTATCTCTGCGACAGTCTCTCATGGATCAAACAAACCTGTGACCATTCATGCTGTCATCCTCTGTATATTTTCAATACCCCTGTTAGTCCTATTTGGTATGAGTCCCACATACTTCAGTAGTTTTCTAGAACCTGAGGTGCGAGTGATTTATGAGCAATCTCCTTTGTACACTGATTGCTCTTCCCCAGTATTCTACCATAAACCAAAGTCTAGCTCGTGCTTTACCCATGACTGAGCCTATGGGCCATTGCATTTCATATCCCTACAAAGTCTTCCTCAGGTATTTGTCTGAGTTGGCCAATTCCAACTGTGACTCACTGATTTTTATAGCCATAGAGTACTATATTTTATTTTGTGATTTGCACAGTTTTACATTTATGAACATTTGACGCAAGTTGTCAATCTTTGCACTACTTTTAAATCTTATCAAAATCTGAATAAGTCTGAGGTTACTATTAATATTGTCCACACTATTAATATTCCATTTTCATTCTGGAAACATACCCCAGGCTGTGGCTTCTCATGTCTCCACAAAATCCTTTCTTCCAGGAGTGATAGTTCTGTAATGTCTGTAGGTCAGCTTCTATGAAGTTTAGAAGGTAGAAGATGAGGTAGTAGCAGAATTAAAGCTTTGAGGACGGGTTGTGAGTTGTGCTTGGGTAGCTCAGACAGTGGAGCACTTGCACATGAAAGGCAAAGGTCCCGAGTTCGAGTCTTGGTCCGGCACACAGATTTAATCTGCCAGGAAATTCCAGTATTAATATTGTCCACAAGGTGATTAATATACAACATGAATAGCAAGGGTTCTAACACAGTTCCCTGTGGCAAACACAAAATTACTTCTACATCTGATGATGACTCTCCACCTAGGATAACAAGCTGCATCATCGAAACCAAAAAGTTCTCTGTCAAGTTAAAAATTTCGCTTGACACCCCATTAATCAAACTTTTGGCAATTAGCATTGGTGTAGTACCAAGTCAAATGCTTTTCCAAAATCAAGAAATACTGCATCTACCTGACTACCAGGATGCAAATCTTTCAGTCCGTCATGTGACAAAAGTGTGAATTGGTTTTCAAATGATTGATGTTTGGGTTTCAAATGATCAGTATTTTCAGAATCCATGCTGCTGCATGACATGGAGAAGGTCATTATGTTCAAGATACGACATTATGTTTGAGCTCAGAATATGTTCTGAGATTCCACAACAAATCGATGTAAAGGATATCGGATGGTAATTTTGTGGATCACTTCTACTACCCCTGTTGCAGAAGGGTTTTCTTCCAACTACTGGCCACAGGTTTTTGTTTGTGGGATCTATGATAGATTATAGTTGGAAGGGGGGCTAACTCAGCTGCAAATTCAGTACTTAATCTGATAGTGATTCCTTCTGGGCCTGGCACTTTATTCAGTTTTAATGATTTCAGATGTTTCTCAACACCTTTCACACTAATACTTATTTCACTCATCTTGAAGATTACATTGGGGCAACTCTCTTGGGTTTTCCTCTGTACAGAAACATTTGAAGACATAATAAGCATTTTAAATTATGCTTTGCTATCCTAAATTTCAGTACCTGTCTCAATTCTCTAGGGACTGGACACTAACTTTGGTGCCACTCACAGCCTTTACATACGACCAGAGTTTCTTTGGGTTTAGTGGAAGAGCATTCAACAACATTCTACTACAGTAGCCATTGAAGGCTTCACACATAGCCTGCATACGTACAAATAATTATCTAACTCTATATACACATTTATACTCTGCAAACCACTGTGATGTGCACGGCAGAGTAACGTGTTAGGACTTCTTCCTGTTCCAATCATTCATGGAGCGCATGATTGTGTAAATGCCAATGCACACACTGTAATTAATCTAATTTTGTCTTCATGGTCACTATGGGAGTGATACTTGGGGGACTACACAAATCCCTAGATTCCTCATGTAATATTGGTTCCTGAAATTTTGCAAGTAGGCTTTTTTGTGATATTAGCATCAATCTTCAGGAGAGTCAGGTCAGGTTTTTCAGCATCTTTCTGATACTCTGCAATGGGTCTAACAATCCCAGAACCTATAATTGGAATCCACTTTTTCCTCACTGCCTATGTACTCAACTCCTCATGCTTCCCAAAATTCACACATCTAACCATCCTAGATGTGTCACTGTAGCAAGTTATTATTCTGTCTCTGAAAGGATGTCTGTATCCATCAAACAATTGTACCAACCCACTTCTAATAGGCTATCTTTCAACATTAAAGATGACAACAACTTCTTCAATCTCCTCTCTATAGTTACAACCTCTTTAACACCAGGTTTTCTGCCTACGCCTGCTGACAACACATCATCCACCAACATCCCTGAGTCGAGCACCTCGCTGCTATCAAACACTACCTATCCCAATGTCCTGCCACACTAACCCCAGCATTTCTTTTCTTACTTGTGTGAAAAATTATATCCTCACCCACAAATGTGTTTGGAGGGAAAACACACAAACTGATCCACAGCACTTCCCGTTGCCACATACATGGCATGCTCATGAAGATATGACACTTGGATGAATCCTGCCTAAGGACATAACATTTTAAAATAGTCATCTGATTCAGATTTACTGAAAGTATCTTCACAATGTGCACCAAGGACCAAGATACAGTTCTCCACAGCCTCAACACTTTCTCTCTTATCCATTACACTAGTCGTCTTCACCACAGTATGTTGGTTCCCATCTGTCTGAGGGATCTATATAAACTGGGAGTCATTTTAAATCAATCATTAACCAACAGTAACTACAATTTGATAGCTCTCAACACTTCCACGCTAGAATCTGTCTTCTATACAGTAATACAATGGTAGAATATGTTGCTAATGATGACTTCAATGGCTGCTTCATAACCCATGCCAACTGGATCCCTCTCCCATTCATATAACTCTTTCTGAGAAGATAGGATATGCCCCTACAACACACATCCTTGATCTCACATTTTTCTTCTGGTCCACATAAAAAAAGGAAGAAGAAAGCCATGAAGTTCATAGCCTGGTGCAAGTTTTCCTAATTTGGTATCACTTTGGCAGATGATGTACTAAACCCTTTGACCTAGGTCGTATGTCCCTATTCCAGAAACCAATACAACCTCATTAACATTGATTTCTGATTAGTTTTCTTTCCATACTTTGTATTTTACCCAAAATTTTACAACAGATTATTATAAATTAAGAGTAAAGATCGAAGTGCAAAATAATGATTACATTTAGAAAGCAAGATTTAATTAAAATGGTAAAAGAAATACCAGAAATGCTTTTTACAGATACCTATTTAATCATGTCTCTAGCTCAAAATTTGTGACTGGAAATAATGTGAGAGCATCACCACAGCACGAACAGTCTTTTAACTAATTCTGAAGCCAGATTATTTGTTTACCTAAATTACTTTTTATGTCTATCAGTACAGAGTTATGAATCAAATCATCCCTTCTTGAATATCTATAAAAAGCTTCGTACAAAATGCAATCCACTGATTGATTTTGTTTTTTTCTGTTACGGCAATTAGAAATTTCAGTTTTGGAGACTAATATTATTTTAAAGAAATTAACACTTGCCTGTCTGCAACACAATTGATGTTACTCTAAATATCAAATTAATTAACTTGTGATACATTCAAAAGTAACACCATTGACTGGCTACATGGGACATCAATGCCATTTGTACAGAGAAATTGCTTCCGTTCTGCTTATTTTGTAGGCAGTGTTTCGTATTTATGAGTGAAATATACTTGCAACATTACCATTTTGTTAATTATGTTAACATTTGGTTATGTAATTTAAATATAAAATTCACAGAATAACTGCTTCTTTATAATTCTCTCATAACATGAATAGTAAATGAAACATTCGTATACTGGAAATGAAAACAAAGTTTAAAGTGTAGTCTTGTATTGAAAATATGAAATCATATTTACCTGAATATCCTTCTTTGCAATTACAGTGAACTTTATGCTGATGATGAGGGGAGACAAAACTAGTAACATCTGTTGAGATGGGTGTAAGATTGGATGCATCCAATATAATTTGATCTTCACACTCTCCATACGTGCAAAAGTTTGCAACACATTTGTCTCTTACTATTTCTTCCACAACAAGATTTGCTGAAGATTCTAGTTCTTCAAGGTGATCAGTTATTGCTTTGCGAATAGTGTTTGAGGAATGAAAGCCTGTAACAGGACTCATTGGTTGTGATTTGCGAACAGCAAACAGCACGTCCAGATCAGAACTTGGGTTAGTGTGACGAGTTATACGTCTTCTCTTAGATGCAGTTTCATCAGATGGTTGCACACTGATAATTACAACATCCTTAAGTCTTGCACTCAGTGCATTCCTCACTGCACGAACAAAACCTCTCCGATGACTCAAAACAAACTCCAAAGGGCTAACATTACGGAATCTTACAATTACTGCATTTGATAACATTTCTTCTGACACAAGGTCGACAGATACTCTGACAGTAGCATATGATGTAAACTTTCCATCTGTAACAGATACATTAATGTGGTAATCACCAACATCTAGACCAGGCAGAGCCACGAGTGTCCCATTGTTATGTTCTATTTCAAAGAGCTGTGATGTTGGGTTCTGTACACCAGAGTTCGAAGTCGTTTTCACAAGGTTGAAGGATAAGGTATCATATTGGTCCTGGTCTGAGGCATGAATTTGGCCTATTGTACCACCTGGAAACTCATCCATGAAGGAGTTGATGAAAACCTCAAGAGGTGTGATTGATGGAGGGTACTGAGATTCTTCTATAACCTGCAATTGTAGAAAATTATAGTAAATTGTTACAGTCATCAACAAAAACCACAGAAATTGGAAGTATGAATGATGCACTTACCTTAATTGTAACCCATGTATCTGAGAAAAGAGGTGGTGTTCCATTATCAAACACACGTACATGAAGGAGGTAGTTGTCTTTAACTTTATGATTGAAACGACCAGCAGTGCGAAGGACGCCATCTTGCTCTAACACAAACATATTGCCCTCATTTCCAGAACGTATATCATACGTGTATGGTGCAGCATTTGGAGCAGCATCAGCATCAGTGACCAAAAATTTAATAACAGCATATTGTAATGGTTTGTCCTCCTGAAATGTGTAGAAATACAGAAATCACATAAACAATACTAAAGATAGTCTTGCTGCAAATACCAGCTGTAGCAAACAAAATGTTGTACCTGCACAACAGCTGTGTAATTAGGCTGGGAAAATACTGGTGGATTATCATTGGCATCAGATATTTCAACATTCACCATTACGTAACTAGTCATCACAGGAAGGCCATTGTCTTTTGCATTAACTTCCAGAACGTAGCTAGAAATCTGCAAGCAGTGAGCAAAGTATATAATAAAAAGTTATTATTATAAGCAGAAAGGTAATGTGGTAAATTCTATATTACTATATGTAATACATCCATATTTGGGAAATTAGCTTTCTTAGTACCATTTCTCGATCAAGAGGTGCTGCTACGGAGATGTACCCTGTCTTTTCATCAATGAAGAACTGTCTATGTCGATCACCTCTCTCAATGAAATATGATATCTTTCCATTATCGCCACTGTCAAGATCGCTTGCTGTCACCTGAAAGAAAAAGTTGACAGTTTGTAACATGTGTTCTTCAGAATCGTATTAATCATTATTCCCATACAAGGAGTTGTCACTGACGATAATAATAGAGATGATCACAATAATAATTAATTATTTGGAAACTGGTTGCCACACCATAGTTTCTGAGTACCTGAAGTGCCTAATATCTGCCTACATCTGGTAAAGGGAGCAGATTTCTTTACATAAGTGGCTAACATTAGATTCATAAATTGATACCTTGCATGTTTCGTCATTGGCTCACAACAATATATGCTGAGAATTAATATCACTGGTGCTAGTTCTGCCACCTACCACCAAAGGCACAGCTTTATGAGGAAATCATACCCCCTCTTCTAATAATCTAAGTTACTTTTCAGGGATTTAAATATGGATGCATACTGCTTAACTACCAGTTCTTATTCAAGTCCTTCATCTGACACTCAAGTCCACCAGCAAAGATGAGACAACTGTGCAAAATGGGATCCCAACTGTAGATTTCTTTTTAATCAAGACAGCTCATTGCTCTTGCTGAACAGATTCACTATTTATGAGAACACTGTCACAACTTCACCCATCAGGACATTTAATGTACAGTAGCCAAATATCCTGCCGAACCTGTATTTCATGTGTCAGATATTGTTACATGTTGCAGTCTTTGTTAGGCTCTACTCTGAGACTGATTATTTAGTTACACATGTGCATCTGGTTGTGACTAATACATTAAGTAATGTTTTGGACTACTGCTGAAGATGTATAAACAGCACTTTTTCAACAGTGGTGGATATCAAAGCTAAAGAAACTGTGTTTCAAATACTTTTCTGTCGGATACATCAATTATCTTTATTTAAATGTTGTTAATGGCATAATAACTACTTAGCATAACATTCTAAGTGACAAACATTTGTTAAAGAGTCTACAGACTGAACCTACATCTTATAAAAGTCACAAAATTGTAAAAGATGAGTGGAAATGTGTAACATGACTATTTAAATTTACCTGCAAAATTTTGTCACCAATCTGAGCATCCTCTCTGATTCTTGCACTGAAAGATGCTTGACTGAAGATTGGAGCATTGTCATTGCTGTCTAAGACTGAGATGTTAACAGTTGCATGGTTGCTTAATGGTGGTACACCTCCATCGATAGCTTGAATAGTCAAGAAATAATCTTTGGCTCTCTCATAATCAAGCTGCTCAGCTATAGTTATAACTCCTAAAATTTAGAGTCATGGACAGTATTACTTTCAGAAAATCTGCAATACTTACAACAAGAAATAAAATGAAATAACTGAAAAAATTGTAATAAATGTTTACATGCCTGTTTTTGGATGTATTTCAAATTTCTTATGTTCATTTCCACCAACAATAGAGTAAGTTATCTCTGCATTAACTCCTGTGTCTTTTGATGTTGCTAAAACTCTTACTATTTCAGTTCCAACTGCATCAATTTCAGGAACAACAGCATAATAATACTTGGATGCAAATTCAGGAGGATTATCATTAATATCAAGTACATGAACATTGAGAAGAACCACTTTTGAGAGTTGCGGTGTTCCTTGGTCAGTGGCTCTTACAGACAAGTTGTACATTGCCCTAGTTTCACGATCTAGAGGTTTTGCTAAGGTCACAATTCCACTATCAGAGGCAATTTTGAAATGACCATCTGCTGAATCTACAAATGAGTACCTTATTTTCCGATTTATACCTGAAATGATTAAATAGTCACGTGTTACCCACACAGTTTGTACCAAATATCAAACAAATATGATGCTAGCATCAGTGACCTAATATATCTGCTTACCTATGTCCCTGTCTGTTGCATGTACTTTTGTTACAAGGGAACCAACCTCAACATCTTCAGGTAGAGTTGCACTGTAAGATTCCATGGAGAATTCTGGAGAATTGTCATTGAGATCAGATATAATTATTTCCAGCTGAGAAGAACACTGCCAGTCAGGATGGTCCCTATCTTGTACATGTGCAGTTAATTGAAATTTTGATTGCTCCTCACGATCTAAGGGTTGGGCAGTTTTGAGGTGACCTGTAGAGACAAGAGTAGTGAAAATCATTAAACTCTGATATTTAAATAAAGTTGAATAATGGAAAAATAAGTTTTCAAAAACAGAAAAAAGATACCAAATTTTCTGTTTACCTAGTAACACAATTTTTAAGAAAGCACTTTAATATAGAAAAAACTTAAATTTTGAAAATGGAAAACTGGAATGTTAAAATAATATCAGTTTTTGTTAAAAATATGAAGTTTGAGAATGTGATATGTGAAATAAATAAATGAAACAACAATTTGGCTGGTGCCAGCATATAAAAGAACTTAGTCTTTCATTGAAAACTTTCATCTTTAAAATAATTTATGGAAAAACAAACTGCTTGGATTTCTGGCATCGACATAGATCAATATACAGTATCAATTTGTCAAACAAACAGTTACACATTTGATATTTACCTCCTGCTTTGTCAAGTGAAAACTTGTCTGAACCATCTCCAGTCAGATAATATCGCAGATTTGCATTTGGTTCTTCATCTATGTCAGTGGCTAGCACTGTAAGAACATAACTGCCTGGATGCACACCTTCAGAAAGAATCTCATGGTATCGGTACCGCAAGCAGTAAGGAGGATTATCTGAAAAGTTATGTTTATAATGTACATATTGTAAATAATTGTGCCAAATTTCAAATGAAAAACAACTGTTTCACACAGAAAATAAATGTCTATTTACCAGACTCTGAAAAAGGAATAATCAAAGCACTCTCACTGTCATGTGTGCTTTTTTCCAAATAAGTATTTAATACATCTATTGCACTCTTGTTTTTTGTGTTTATACTAAAAATTTGGAGTGGCTTTTTAAAATGAAAATCTGATTTTTTTTCCTATCCCTTCATTCCTTGCGAAGAAGTTATAGCAATTTGTGTGTGTGTGTGTGTGTGTGTGTCATTTTTCAGTTGTTCCTGTTTTGATGGCTGATAAGCAGTCTTCCACTTTGTGTAAAAGAAATCTCAATCCTGGATTTTACGTTGTTTGAAATCTCAATAATGATGACATATACTTACAGCATAATTCACAATTACACTGAGAAGACAAAAGTCAAAGGACAGTGATATGCACACATACAATTGGTGGCAGTATCACATACATGTAGAATAAAAGGGGCAGTTCATCGCCAAAGCTGTTATTTTTAGTGGGGTGATTCATGAGAGAAGGTTTCCAATGTCATTATGACCACACAACAGGAATTAACAGACTCTGAACCAGAAAGGTAGTGTAGCTACACACATGGGACGTTCCATTTCGGAAATCATTAGAGAATTAAAAATTCTGAGATCCACAGTGTCAGGAGCGTGCTGAGAATAGCAAATTTCGAATGTGTTGAGAATAGCAAATTTTGAATGTGCTGAGAATAGCAAATTTCGAATGTGTTGCAAATAGCAAATTTTGAATGTGCTGAGAATAGCAAATTTCGAATGTGTTGAGAATAGCAAATTTTGAATGTGTTGAGAATAGCAAATTTCAGGAATTATCTCTCACTATGGACAGAGCTATGGCTGATGGCCATCACTTAACAATGGAGAGTAGCAGCACTTGTAGAGTTGTCCGTGCTAACAGACAAGCAACATTGTGTGAAATAATTGCAGAAATCAATATGGGACGTACAACGAATATATCTTCCAGGACGGTGTGGCAAAATTTGGTGTTAATGGGTTATGGCAGTGGATGATCGACATAAATGCCTTTGCTAATGGAATGACATCACCTGCAGCACCTCTTCTGGGCTTGTGACCATATCAGTTGGGTCCTAGATGACAGGAAAACCATGAGCTGGTCATTTCAAGTATTGTGCAGACTCCATCAATCTATGGATCCAAGTTAGTCAACAAGGTACTATGCAAGCTGGTCATCGCTCCTTAATGGTGTGGGCTGCATTTGCATGGAACATTCTGGGTCCTCTGGTCCAACTGAACCATCTTTGACTGGAAGTGATTAAGTGATTATGTTTGGCTAAATGGAAACCATTTGCAGTCATTCATAAACCTTACGTTCCAACAATGATGAAATTCTTCTGGATGACAATTTGCTATGTCCCAAGGCCACAATTGTTTGTGATTGGCTTGAAAAGCATTCTGGAAAATTCAAGTAAATAATCTGGCCACTCATCGAATATTTATGGGACATAATTGAGTGGTCAATTTCTGCACAAAATCTCTGGTTTGCCATTCACACCTTGCTTAATATACTGTAACGTAGATACAGTTAGACAAATGTTTGAATGGCAATACAAAAGGCCACTGGTCCAAGCTAAGCCAAAAACTCTTTACCCCAAGTTCCTAGCTCAAATAGGAACTGAGCATCAAGACCTCTCAAATTGTGATTCACTACTCAGTGTTTTCATACATATTTGCTGCAGCACTTCTGCACTACAATGATTAATTGTGATTTGGAAACTCTTCTGGGAGCTTCTGGAAACAGAGTAATAAGTGGAAGTTGGATAAGTTTGGGGTGCTATTCATGGTTTCCAGTCACTGTTAACCTTACGTTTCAAGTAATACTATGTGCAGCACCAATTTATTACCATTTGTTGAATTCTGTTTCATTTCACTAATATGCGTTTTACAGTAAGAACCATAATTACAGAAGCATCATTCTTGAGTAAGACTATTTCAGTTTTACGAGGGTCACTCCAAAAGAAATGCACACTATTTTTAAAAAAAATATATCCTTTATTCCATATGTTTGAAAGTTTTACAGTATGTAGATACATCTTTTAGGAACAATATTTTCATTTCTCCACATAATTTCGATCCCTCTCAACTGCCTTATGCCATCTTGGAACCAGCAGCTATATACCCGCACTGTAAAATTCTGGACCGACCTGTTGGAGCCACTGTTTGGCAGCATGCACAAGGGAGTCATCATCTTCAAACTTTGTTCCATCAAGAGCATCATTCAGTTTCCCAGAGAGATGATGGTCACATGGAGCCAAGTCAGGACTGTAAGGCGCGTGTTTCAGTGTTGTCCATCCAAGTTTTGTGATCACTTCCATGGTTTTTTGACTGACATGTGACCGTGCATTGTTGTGCAACAGCAAAACTTTCTGATTTTGCCAATGTGGTCGAACACAACTCAGTCGATCTTGAAGTTTCTTCAATGCCGTCACATATGCATCAGAATTTGTGGTGCTTCCACTTGGCATGAAGTCCACAAGAAAGGGTCCTTTGGAATCAAAAAACACTGTATCCATAATTTTTCTAGCAGAAATTGTAGTTTTGAATTTTTTTTTTCTTGGGTGAATTTGCATGATGCCACTCCATTGAATGCCTCTTCATCTCTGGTGAAAAATGGTGGAACCATGTTTCATCACCTGTCGCAATTCTTCCAAGAAATTCATCTCCACCATTCTCGTACTGTTCCAAAAGTTCGCTGCATACAGTTTTTCTTGTTTCTTTGTGAGCCACTGTCAACATCCTGGAAACACACCTAGCACAAACCTTTTTTAATGCCAACACTTTCAGTATTCTGCAAACACTTCCTTCCCCTATCCCAATGCAGCATAACAATTCGTTCACTGTGGTGCATCTGTTAGCAGTCACTAATTCGTTAACTCTCTGCACATTGTCTGGAGTGTGTGCAGTACGAGGCCTGCTGCTGCGAGGACAATCTTCAATATTGCCATGCCCGCTTTTATCACGTGACCTGCTTGCCCACCGACTAGCTGTACTGCTATCGACAGCAGCATCTCCATACATCTTTTTCAACCTCTTGTGGATGTTTCCCACTGTCTCGTTTTCACAGCACAGGAATTCTATGACAGCACGTTTATTCTGATGAATGTCAAGTGCAGCAGCCATCTTGAAGACATGCTGTGACGCCACCACTCGCGGGAACAGGTTGAACTAAGTTTTGAAAACAAGCAGGAAGGATGTATCTACACACTGTAAAACTTTCACACATTCAGAATTAAAACTGTATTTTTACAAAAATAGTGTGCATTTCTTTTGGAGTGACCCTCGTAGTTTCACTTACACAAAACATTTACCTCACTGAACCACTTCTGCTGTTGTAAAAGAGTGAAGCATACGTCTATCCTCTTCTTGAGTACTGCTGTATGTATGGGATCCTCACAAAATAAGATTGACAGAGGATAGCAAAGACTTGTATCATGAAATAGGTGAGAGAGTGTCATGGATATGCTAAGTGAGTTAGGAGGTTAATTATTAAAACAAATGTGTTTTTCATTCCAGAGAGACCTTCTTCAAAATTACAATCACCAGCTTTCTCCTATGAATGGCATTTTGCTGACTGCTACCAACAAAGGAAGAAATTACCATTGTGACAAAATAAGAAAAATCAGAGCTCATAGTGGTAGATTTAGATGTCGTTTTTTCCCACACACTGTCTGAGAGTGGAAAAGTATAGAAAACATCTACATGTGATTCCAGACTAATCATGTAACTCTAGATGTAGATTCTTAACATTTTTCTATCACTATCAATAAATATCCTTAGACTAGATACAGTACTAGATGAAAACAATGTGCTCTATTACTCAAACACATAAAATTACAATTTAGACAGCACTTTGTCCATATAATTATAATAATATCTTTTCTAGTGACACTAGGTATTGCATAAAACATCCCAACAGCATCTTTCCCAAAACATTGAAAAATGCCACCTGATATCTCTTAGGAGGTACATCTGATATTTATGAATGAGTAGCACACCTACCTGATGAGAACTAGTCTTTCACATTTTGTATGCATTTCTGCTTTTAAGAGTGTTAATTATGCTGTTTATAAATAGCTGCACTAGCCTTCATATTATTTTAATTTTGCTTTTAGAATTATTAACTTTGGGAACTAGTCCTGTCTTATCATTTTCTTTTGTGCTTCATGATATTTTAGTTCCTACTGTAGTCTATCGTTTCTTAGATGCTCTATTGAAACCACATTTTATACTTTTCATTGACAAATATCTCTTAAGGGTGAGAAAAATGTATGTAAAGAAACATTAAATTTAGAATTGACATCTGATTCATTATATGTAACACATTAGCTGAGATCCTGTCAGTTCCTAATGAAAACCAATATTGTGAAATTATTACTATACTATTTCTCATTAACACTTGGCTCTGAGTCATCAGTGTTGCAGGTCCAACAGCCCATGGGGAGGCCTTTGTTTTCTCTGGTGGCCAACATTTTTCTGGAAGATTTTGAGGACAGGCACTCAACTCAGTAGTCTAAAGACCAACAGTATTTGGGTGATATTGTGACAAAACTTTTATAATTTAGCCTCATGGATTGAACAAACTCCAAGAATTCCTTCTACTTCTAAACTCCATAAACTAAAACATAAAATAAGGAGACATAAAGGAAGAAGATTGCTTGCTGTTTTTAGAAGGCTTAGCATGATGGTACACTTGGGCTTTTGGTATTTCGAAACACGCTCGTACAGATTCATATTTACAGGCAACATATGGCACACACCATGAGCATTCTGAAGACTTGGATTCACTGAACCCATACCATTTCAGATCCCAGCAAATTGCAAGTGGAACTAGAACACCTCCAAACTGTGTTCTTCAAAAATGAACATTCATCACAGCAGATACAGAGACCATTGCAAGCAAACAAATAGCACATAATGAAAAGGATAAGACCTTCAGGATGAAAGCCTACTTGCCATTCATTGGAAATGTTTCTGTGAATATAGGTAGGGTATTAAGGAAACGTAAGTTTAAAGTGATATTTCGCCCTCCATTAAAAATCTCCACACTTGAAACTTTTGGAACTCTATTATTAATGAAACAGTGGAAGTATGACTGACTGAGGACTTCATCAAGTGGGATGGCAGTTACCAGTTAAATAATACATGGAGTCCTGTTATAAAAGACTACACAGCCAGCATAATTCACTAATTTACAGCCAGCATAGTTTGCTAATTTTGTCATTGAAGATGGACAATTCTCACAGTGGTGCACAAACCTGTAGCAGACATGCATGTGCTGTAGCAATGAGAATGCAATGACAAGTGGAGGCACCAAGCGTGCACTAGCATTGTTTTAGGCAAGAGAACTCAGTGTATTTTTGCTAGTGTATTCCTAAATACTGCCAGGAGGCTCTGTGCACCGTGGTAGCAAGTTACTGGCATTTGGCAGTTCGCCTGAAAGCTTGTTACTTAATAGTTTCCTTGAAGGCAGGGACATACACTGTAACCAGAAAAATAGTTTGCATTACTGTAACACTTTATCTGTGAATACATAAGCTTACTGTTGGATTCCATTGCTCTAGATATTTTCTCAGGTTACCCATAGTCACTTCGACACACACTGTATGACCCAAGTATGGCGCCAAGCAATTTCCTTACTTTCAATATTTACAAACAAATATCCAACAAACAATTATCTTTTCATGACAGCCACATATAATAAACAGAAAACTGAATGAAAATTTCTATACTTCAATTTTGTACTTTACATCAGATTTGCATAAAGTGTGACTATAAGAATTCTATCACATCTGGAGCTGTATATGTGTCACCACTTCTGCACTGAAGCAGTGGCACTGCTTGCACAGTGAAACAACTTTGCACTCAGCAAGCTGCCCCAGTTAACTGTTACTAGCAGAACAAACACATTCAATCTCTGTGTTGCAAACTGCCCAGATGGAGCCTGCACAGAAAAGCTGCAATGGAATGTACTGAAGGAACATTGCAGATGCTGATGTAACACTCAACCTGGATGGACTTACTAGGCACGATTGCAGTGTGGAATGGAGGAAATAGAATTTTCCAAAGGAACGTATGAATTTGAGGCAAGCAAGTAATGGCCTGACTCTAAGATTGGCTATCACAGATTCTTTTCTTTTTTTTTAATATTTACAAAATATTTAATAACTCTAAGAGGAGATACTGAATGGAAACAAAGGACAGCACAAATGGAACCTGCTTTGTTTAATCAATGGAAGAGTGTCATGGAAGTGTTGAAAAGCCTGAACTGGTTGACATCTGAAATAGAGTTATCAACTATCCCTTGACAGCCTATCTGAAGAGTTTCAAGAATCACTATAAAGTGATGAATCTAGGAATACACAACAGCCTCTTATGTAATGGTCCCATAGGGGTCACAAAGACAAGATTAAACTATTTACCACAAGCACAGACACATTCAAACAGTTCTTCATGTGCTCCATATGTGAATGGAATGGGAAGAAACCCTAATATGCAGTACAATGCTAAGTACCCTCTAGCATGTGCTTCGCAGTTGTCTGAAGATTGTGTATGTAGATGTAGATCAGTTTCACTGTCACATTTTGATTCTCCATGTAAACAGCACATTCACTAATTTTGAGTTAACAATAACTATGGAAACATATTTACCATTTGCATCTAATATGTCAACAGTGACTTTTGTTTTTGCAATGTACTTTCCATCAGTTGCTGTAACATCCAGCACATAGCTACTGACTGTCTCTCTGTCAAGAGGCTTTGCAACATAAACTTCACCCGTCTGGCGTATCTGGAACTGGGATCGTGCATCACCGCTGGTAATGTAGAAATCCACAGATGTCGATAGATCAGCATCTTTGTCCTCTGTACTAAGCTGCACTACAACGGTGCCTGGTAATGCATCTTCGTTCACTGCAATAAAAACATCCATGTTTCGATTTTAACCTTTTTTCCCGATATATAATCACATTGACAATATTCCTAGGCATTCTTCCTCAGCTCATAATCCAATATTGTTTTTCTTGCAGTTAAAACTAATTATTACTCACCTTTTGCAATCAAAATAAAATAAAATCAACTGCAAAGGATAAGTAACAGTTATTCTCATCTACATATTTTTCCCATGTGGAAGTTTCTTTCTGTTTTATTTACATTATGAAACAGAATAGATTGCTACTCACCAAATAAACAGTTGACATCGGGTGGTGGTCAGGCAAATCTAAAGCATTTAAAAGTATTCTAAGCTATCCTCAGATGTGGGAAAAAAACCACACACACACACACACACACACACACACACACACACACACACACACACTGTTGTCTCCAGGTGCTGTAGCCCCACATATTGAGTAGCTGGGGTGGACTGTCGAACTATAGAAAAGTGTGGGAAGGGATAGAGCAATAAGGGAGGGGAGGGGTAAAAATGTATGTGAGATTGGAGTGGAAACAGAGAAGAGAGCTGTGAAGCAGGTGCTGAACTGAAGCACGCAGTGTTGGGTGGCTCTCTCAGCAACTACTTAGTCAAACTGTCTCTTGGGAACAGTATGGCTGTGGTCATTCATACATCTTGGGAACAGGTTGGCAGTGGCCATTCATGCAGATGGACAGCTTGTTAGAATGGGATTTTCACTCTGCAACAAAGTGTGCACTGATATGAAACTTCCTGGCAGATTAAAACTGTGTGCCAGACCGAGACTCGAACTTGGGACATTGGCCTTTTGCGGGAAATTTCTCTACCAACTGAGCTACCCAAGCACAACTCACGCCCTGTCCTCACAGCTTTACTTCTGCGAGTATCTCGTCTTCTACCTTCCGAACTTTACAGAAGCTCTCCTGCAAACCTTGCAGAACTAGCACTCCTGAAAGAAAGGATATTGCGGAGACATGGTTTAGCCAGAGCTTGGGGAGATGTTTCCAGAATGAAGTTGTGAGGACAGGGTGTGAGTCGTGCTTGAGTAGCTCAGTTGGTAGAGCATTTGCCCACGAAAGGCAAAGGTCCCAAGTTCGAGTCTCAGTCCGGCACACAGTTTTAATCTGCCAGGAAATTTCATATCAGTGCACACTCCGCTGCAGAGTGAAATTCTCATTCTGGAAACATCCCCCAGGCTGCAGCTAAGCCATGTCTCCACAATATCCTATATTTCAGAAGTGCTAGTTCTGCAAGTTTCGCAGGAGAGCTTCTGTAAAGTTTGGAAGGTAGGAGACGAGGTACTGGCAGGAGTAAAGCGGTGAGGATGGGTGCGTGAGTCATGCTTGGGTAGCTCAGCTGGTAGAGCACTTGCCTGCGAAAGGCAAAGGTCCTGAGTTCAAGTCTCGGTCTGGCACACAGTTTTAATCTGAAAGGAAGTTTCAGCTTTTTAGAGGTCATGACCACATAGAATGCGTTACTGCTTGCTGTGAAGTTGGCAGACCTCATGGCTGTTTTCACAGGTGGCCTTGCCTTTGATCAGATAAGAGATGCCTGTGACAGGGAATGGAGTTCATGAAGAGGGAAGATGTCTGGGACAGATCTTTTATCAAAGTCTATAACAGTGATGTGATCTGTGGGGAAAATGTATTGAGAGCATAGGTGGAATGGGGACAAAAAATGGTTCAAATGGCTCTGAGCACTATGGGACTTAACTTCTGAGGTCTTCAGTCCCCAAGAACATAGAACTACTTAAACGTAACTAACCTAAGGACATCACACATATCCATGCCCGAGGCAGGATTTGAACCTGCAACCGTAGCAGTTGCATGGTTCCGGACAGAGCGCCTAGAACCGCTCGGCCACCGCAGCCAGTCAATGGGGACAGTCAAGAATATTGCCAAAGTTGGGTGGGCAGTAGAACAACACTGTCAGTGGAGTGAGTAGGATAGAGAGTACGGTAGTTCTCATTTCATGGAACCGATGAGAGGTAGCTGAAACCCTGGCACAGAAAATATTCAGTTGCTCACGTCCTGGGCGATACTGTGTCACTAGCGATGGAAGAGACAAGGGGGGGGGGGGGGGGGGGGGAGAGAGAGAGAGAGAGAGAGAGAGAGAGAGAGAGAAAGAGAGAGAGAGAGAGAGAGAGAGAGAGAGAGAGAGAGAGAGAGAGATTTCCTTGTAGCTGGTCAGGGGGAAGGGTAGGTAATTGATGACACAAAGTGCAGGAAATCTGTTTCTGGGCAAGTTGGGTAGGTTTTCTTCAGGCTATGAAGCCCTCGGACCCTCAGCATATTTGGAGAGGGACGGCTCACCACTGCAGATGTGATGAACACTGGTGGTTGGTCGGCACAGAAAGGTCTTCCTGGTGTGGAATGCATAGCAGCTGTTGAAATGGAAGTACTGTTGGTGATAGGCAAGGCTGAAGTGGACAGAAGTGCTAATGTAGCCATCTGCGAGGTGAAGATCAACATCAAGGAAGGTGCCTTGTTGGTTTGAGGAAGACTGGGTGAATCAAATTGAGAAACTGCTGATGTTCTCAAGGAATGTGAATAGGGTATCCTCATCCTCAGTCCAGGTCATGAAAATATCATCAACAAATCTGAACCATGTGAGGGGTGCCATGTGGGTACTCATTACTGTACCACGAATTCGTTTGTAGGTGATGCCTTCAAAGATGATGTTATTGTCAGTGCAGGTTTAGGTTTACCAATGAAATTTTCATGATCTGGACAAAGAGCCAAGACACCCTATCTCTCCTCCCCCATTCTCCTCAGCCCAATGTGCCACCTTCTTGGATGTTGACCTCCACCTCTATGATGGCTTCATCCCCACTATCAACAGTAACTGCATTTTAACTGCTGTCATCCCTTCCATGGCAAGATATCACACACTCTTATTGTCTGGTCACCCATGGACGGTGCATCTCTAGTGACAAAATTCTTGCACAGTGTACGGAAAGTGTCATATTCCCACCACAGACAGCCACTATCCCCCCAAAACTGGTTCACAAACAGATTTCCCATTCAGTATCTTCACATCTATCTAATCCTCCCACCACCTCCAAAAACAAGCTGCAAAAAGAGCACCTCTCTTATCACACAGTATCATCCTGGACTCCAACAGCTAATCAATATCCTTCATGCATAGAAATAAGGAACATACTATCCACAATCCTTCCCATCCCCCCTAAAGTGATATTCCACTGCCCAACAACTCAATGTAACACCCTGGTCTGTCCTTGTGCCAGACTTAAACTCTCCACCTTTTGCCACATGATTCATAACCCTGTACAAGACCCTGGTGCAAGACCTGTCATATGGACCCATGCACCAAAACCTACTCCAGTCACCTCAGAGGCACTTCTTATCCTATATGTGGCAGGGCCTCCTGGAAATCAGTCATACCTTACACCAATTGTGCTTAAAATTTCACGCAGTATTTTATGTGGAGACCCAGTTTCCTACCCAACTAAATGGCTACTGCCAAACTGTAGCCAAGAACAGGACTGACCACCAAGTGCTGCTTCACAGCTGATACCATCTAGCTATTTAGATGCCCTCCAATTATGTAGACGGAATTTGTCCTTAGTTTCCATAATACTCCTGGCCTCAATCTCCAACAGTCCCCTGCCCAAGCCCCAACTTACCAACTTCATTCACCCTGCACACACCCTCTTCCCCACAGTCTACTCTTGCTCTTTTCTGTTACGCCCTTCAAATCCAATTCTCCATGTCATCATCATCATCATCATCATCATCAACATCAACATCAACATCAACATCAACATCATCATCTCATGTGATGCATGGAGGTGCTGGTGCTGGTGCTGGTGATTGCATGTCGCCTTCCTATCCCATGCACATGCTGCCTCTCCCTCCTGCATTCTTATTTTGCACACTTGCTGCCCCCTCTGAGCCATCAGCCAGTCTTCCCCAACCCTCCTCTCTGCCTCCTTTTCTATCCTTGACCACTCCATCTAACACAACTCCTCACCCAGCCAACCTGCAGAACTGCAGTCCCAATGCCTACACTATTTGGTGAGCTGTTTTCTTTAGTATTAAATTACAACAGACATGTATATTTCATTCAACTTTTAAGAAACAATATGCTGTAATTCAAGTAAAAAGTTGGCAATAGCAATCTCAGAAAAATGGCACTTTACTGAGTATTTAGATAGAAAAGCAGAAATTTAAATGAATGTTATGTGTATAGCTTCTTCAGAACTATGCTGGAAAAACTGAGAGACTACTTTTATATTTTTTCTGCAGATGCATTTTTCATATCTATCAAACAAGGATACAGAATAAAAATAGGTAATTTACAATTATATACAATGATACATGAAAAAAATTTAGTACAATATAAGAATGGATCGTCATTTGCAATGCAATAAATTTATGGAACCACACAAAGAAAGATAAACTACATAACACACTATGCCTGTAAATATCAAAATTTTAGACTAATTATAGGAATTTTCAAACAAATTGATACCTTTTATCCATTCAATGTTATTCACAACTGATAAAGATTTTAAGTTTAGTGTATATTACAATCCTTTTTCATCTCATTATTTGACATAGTCAAATTTGGAGATAAGCAAACTGAATTGTTAAAGCTGTGGATTCAGAAAAACACTTAGTAATCAAGATCGGAAATAAAATCTTATTGATCACTAGTTTTGGCTTATCTACAAGCTGCCTTCAGATCATAAAAAAATACACCTATTAGTGTACAACTGCCAAATGGTGGGACACATTGTTGTAATTTGTGTGAGCAGGATCATTTGTTATACAATCCAATGGAACAATGATGCAAATTATAACAGAATAAAAAGTCGTCATACAAATGGATGGCAGTTTATACAGGGTAAATCACCTAAAACTTGCAACATAAATATTGCGGAAATGGAAAGTGCTACCGATGTGCGGTTTTCACAGAATGCAGTGGTAGTCAGGGGCTTATGTTGTTAGCCACTTAGTACATTGTAATAACACTTAAAAAGTGTATTTTTGTGTAAACATACACTTTTTAAATGGAACAATGCCTACTACCATTAACAAACTAATGGTGTTTGTTGTAGGATTCTAGTGAGAGTCGTTTATGAGATGTTGTATTTTGAAAAGTTCCGCACTGATTCTTGTGCAACATCTGTGGTGGCATACATTAAAGAACAACTCAAGTGCGTACACTAGTTATGTGGATTCTGACCAACAACGAGGCAATTGACCGTCACAGGTTGCATTCAAAATGACAACTGGGAGTGTGGCATTACATGCTTCCAGTCTGACATGGAATGACTGCTGCACACATGCTATCATTTTAGCAGAAATTACTGAGTAGTCTGTAGTAATAAGTCACTGCATGTCATTGCATATAGTTGGTATGGACTATTGAATATCTTACTCCATACAGTGTACAAGAATGAACTGCACTTTTCCTACACTCTCCATACACCATGAGCATATTGGCTTTTTCTGCACTGGTAAATCTCATCATCCACTCACAATCTACTGACTGTCATGCACTGACTAGCAAATTGCAATGCATGCACAGAATACACAAGCATATTGTAAGTAAATATAACGTCATCGTACCCAGCAACTATGCAGGTTGAATGGCACAAACAAGAGTCAGCATGGAAACTTTGTACAATACAATATCTCATAAATGGAATGATTGAAATTTGTTCTCAACAACATGGACCAGTTTAAAAACAACAGTGACACTCACGAGTATAATACCAGAGGAAAGAAAGGCTTACACTATTCTCTACTTAACCTATCTTTGGCACAGAAAGGGGTAAAAACATGCTGCTGTAATACTTTTCAATAAATTACCAGATTAAGCAAAATGTTTGACAGACAGCAGTAATAGTTTCAAAAATAAACTGAAATCACATCTCCTTGACAACTCCTTCAATACCATAGATGAATTCTTGAATATGAATAAATGAATCTGTAGATATAATGTATGTGTTTTGTGCCATTTAAGGAAATGGGATAGGTAAAAAATGTAAGCTTTCTTGATTCATATGTGCATTTCCTATTCACTTGACATGTTCCACATCATAACGGTTACCCTGAGATTGATCAATGGAACAAGTAACTAACTAACTAAACAATTTGCACTAGATTGTTAATGACAAATGGCATTATTCCATTTAAAATAGTGTATGTTTGCACAAAAAATTCACTTTCTAAGTATTATTACAATCCGTTTGTTGGTTAACAATACAAGCCCCAGGCTATTAGTACTTTCCATTTCCACAATATTTGTGGAGCAAGTTTTAGGTGATTCACTTTGTATATGTGGACACTGAACTCATGCTTGCCATTCTTCTCCCTGCCACAGCACAGCTGCTTCCTAATCTACTGAGGCTTATGTCATGAGCAACACATGGTGTTTATGTTCACATATGGAGGTAATATTGTACTGGTTTCCAGTGTGGGGTAGGCATCTTGTTCTACATAGTCCATAACAGTTACTGCTTCAGACTTTTTTTTTTTTTTTAGAATAAAATAACGTGAAAAGCATGATCTAAGTGTCCACGTGTGTAAACTGTCTGATTCTGTCAGTGTGCATTGTAAAACAAACAATCCTGGTCCCACAAATAGTGATGATGTATCTCATAAGTTGTAGACTAATCAGTGTATTCTGTTATGATCTGAAGATGTCTTGCAGATAAGCTGAAACCACTGATCAATAAAATTATATTTGCAATCTTGACTACGTCTATTAACATTTTTTATCAATCTATGGCCTTTTTCTATGAAAATAATTTTTATGCCATAATGAAGATACCGTTCTATCTTGCAATATTAATATGATATCTTTAATTTGTTTCTAAGTAAACAATACTGTCTGTATGGAAATGTAGTGTCATGTGGTCTCAATGTTATGACAAGTTTCCTACTAATCATCTTCAGGTGACATCTGAAAATAAGGAGTAAGACTTTTTGAAACATTTCAATAACATGAAGCCATGAGTCAGCTGATAACTTGAGGAGATTTCATCACAAAATACTTTCTGCACTTTAACTTGTGAATCATAAAAATTGGCATATGATTTCATAACATAAAAGGGTATGGAGATATGCACAATATGTTCACTGATACTTACAAAACTAGAATTTATTTAACGGCAAGTGTTCGTGAGTAGAACCTCTTTAAATTCCTCATCATATGACGCTCACAGGCAAATCTGTTATCTGTATAAATACCAAAATCCTTTTGAACCTGTTATATATCATATGCACTGAAAATATTCTGTGTACATCTATGGTCAGAGCAGAGCTGATTGTAATTGGTTTGATAAAATTTTTTGAGAGTGAATTTTGTGAACAAAATTATAAAAACAATTGCTTGGCAACACTTTCTAAATAACTGTTGTTGTTTACTACAGAGATAATACCAACAGCGCACACTGTAATGAGAAATGGTAGAATATTATGGAAATATGCCTGATGGCTTCCATAATATTCAGAGCCTCAGTCACATTCCTGAAATAAAAGAAGTATATGTCTCACATAAGTTTAAGAATGCAAAGAAGATAATTGTTTAAATACAGCACTGAGCCCCATTGAAGAAGAAATGCTGATCTGCCTTAGAAATGACTTCGGAGCTTGGATTTCCTAAAATTTTCTATATATTTCACTCTTTGGTAAACAGTGGTTCTTATGTTTTCAACTGACTACTCAACTTGGCCTTCCTTCATCTCTTATCTCAATCTTTGTGTGTGTCTGTGTGTGTCCACAATGTTCTGCAACCTGTACTACAGAACACAGCAGACAGATTTTAGTTTTTGAAATGCAATGAATAAAGCATATTTAATGTATTCATGTTATTAGATTACACTGACCAAATATATACCCAGTTTACTTCTTCAGTAAATACAAAGTTTACTTACCAGCAGCCTCATAATGTCTACTACCAAATACAGGAGGGTTGTCATTGTAGTCTTGGAGTTTAATATAAACATTAGTTCTAGTAAAGTGTTTTGGAGTTCCATTGTCTGTTGCAACAATCTGGAAAACATACTCTGACTGTTTCTCTTTGTCCAGCTGCACAAGAGTAGTTATCCAGCCAGTATATGCATCAACAGCAAATACATTTGCGAGATCACCAATATCAGAACCAAATGAATACCGCACTTCTCCATTACTCCCAATGTCCTTGTCATGTGCAACAACTGAAACAAAGTACACATATTTAGCTAAATGTTCATTAATATTTATTCTCTCTCTCTCTGTACATATGTGTTTGCAAAGTACTTAAATCCTTTAATTCAGTGTCATAACTGGTTTCTGGCTACAGCTTTGAAATAAAGCATTTTAAAAGTATTTGTGGCAGGTTGCTTTATTCACTACCAATCATTAATGGGTGCAGAGTTTACAAGATCAAACATTGATAAAATAACACATTAGCTCATGTTGTACTGAGTAAGGAATAAAATATTTTAGATAGACCCCTTTTTCAATAGAGATAACCCCAATCTTTTACTTGTTTGCTCCATTTTTGGTGCATACTCTTACAACTATATCATCATTGTTTACAAATGTGTATATTCCATTATACAGGGTGATTCAAAAAGAATACCACAACTTTAGGAATTTAAAACTCTGCAACGACAAAAGGCAGAGCTAAGCACTATCTGTCGGCGAATTAAGGGAGCTATAAAGTTTCATATAGTTGTACATTTGTTCGCTTGAGGCACTGTTGACTAGGCGTCAGCGTCAGTTGATGCTAAGATAGCGACCGCTCAACAGAAAGCTTTTTGTGTTATTGAGTACGGCAGAAGTGAATCGACGACAGTTGTTCAGCATGCATTTTGAACGAAGTATGGTGTTAAACCTTCTGATAGGTGGTGTATTAAATGTTGGTATAAACAGTTTACAGAGAATGGGTGTTTGTGCAAAGGGAAAAGTTCTGGACGGCCGAGAACGAGTGATGAAAATGTAGCCCTGATCTTACCCCCTGCGATTTTTTCTTATGGGGGTATGTTAAGGATATGGTGCTTTAGCCACCTCTCCCAGCCACCATTGATGATTTGAAACGAGAAATAACAGCAGCTATCCAAACTGTTATGCCTGATATGCTACAGAGAGTGTGGAACGAGTTGGAGTATCGGGTTGGTATTGCTTGAGTGTCTGGAGGGGGCCATATTGAACATCTCTGAACTTGTTTTTGAGTGAAAAAAAACCTTTTTAAATACTCTTTGTAATGATGTATAACAGAAGGTTATATTATGTTTCTTTCATTAAATACACATTTTTAAAGTTGTGGTATTCTTTTTGAATCACCCTGTATATTAGTTTTCTGGAATTCTTGAGATAATCACTGTATAGCTGTAACATAGTGCCCGGCTGAATGACCATTGTTTCACATTTCCACAAGAATTATATCTAAAATTACATAAAGACTTTACTTATGGATCAAAAACTTGAAGACAATTGAGCTTAAATCTACTTATGTTTTAAATGTGTATATGATTGAGTTATCACCTCAACATTTTGTAAAACGTGAGCTCATCACTTTGCAATATATTACTGATCATGGCATAATGTTCATGATAATGCAAACTGACTTGACCAACATCATATGCCACATTTGCTAAAAGATCAATATGGATACGAGTAAAATAAAATACAAACTGTGGTGGCATAAACATCTTCACATCGTCACTGACTTCATGTGGATGGACTTGTAGAGGTATAAACAGTGCACCAACATACCCAAAAAAAGTAAGATTTTACATTTTCCACCTTGCATTTTATGCAGTTTTCCAACAGAGCTAACAAAGGTTTACATGTTTTCAAAAAGGCAGTTCCAAGTATTACATGAGCTTCTTTCTTGAAAGAGGAAAATGAAAGTAACCCTAACCTTTTCACAACTACCAGCATTTCAAAAGGTGTGTTTAGTGATACCACACTTATAATTTATAGAAAGTAAAGGAATTTTATTATTAACCTAATAAATACACGTTAATAGATAGATGCATAAAATGGAAATAAATAAGTAGCTTGTAAGTTTGGTGTCAGTAATGGAAATAATTATTTTACCTTTGAGTATTGATGTTCCTTCCTCTACATTTTCAGCCAAGGTTAACTTATATGGGTTGCTTTCAAATTCTGGTATATGATCATTCTCATCAAGAACTTTTAAAGTAACTTCAGCTAGTGCTGTCAAAGGAGGACTTGAATCAGTTTCTGCAAGAACTGCTATGATGTGTACGTCATGTGATTCTCTGTCAAGAGGCCGAGTCAGCATCAACTGTCCTTGTCCATCCACAGAAAATGTGGGAATATCTTCATTACCAGAAATTATGCGATAATGAACAGAGATGTTTGTGACAGTCTTCAACCGTGTTATTATTGTTCCTGCAAAAATCATAAAATAAAATAACATTGTATAGATCTAAATGTAAAGTGACCAGATCAAAATTTCACAAGAGGGAAAAAAAAAAAAAAGGAAAAGTACACACACACACCGACATGTATACCCAATAGTTATATAGCTCTGTCATTATAAAATTTCATTGTGGCCTTATAATATGATTTCTGTAATAGCAACTCTGTACGAAAAATGGACACAGATATTACCATATGATTTCAGGTAAATATTTGAAAAAGAGCTCAACACAATTCAGTATTAATCACTCTCAGTAGCCCATCCAAATAAGGGCCAGAAAGGTGGAAAAATTGTAATTTTCTAATTAATTTGTTTTTATTTTGATACTCTCACTGCTTCTACAGCTGACTTGCATTTCTGATGTGCTATCGAATTTCTTGGGTTGAGCCATAATTATAAATTTGTCACTAGTACTCATCATGAATCCTATGTTGATCGCATGGTGCATGATGTTATTCCTGGATAGGGAAGTCTGTAAAAAAAAAAAAAAAAAAACACAAAAAAACACTGCACTGTGAGAATCTGTCACTTACAGATATGCCCAATATAGCACAGTCCTTTGAAGCATTATGAGCCATAGGCAATTGCCTGCATGGGGAGAGGTATGCTGCAAGTGTTCAGGATCAAGTTCCGTATCAGCAACTGGATTCTCTCTGCTCTGAGCTCTCGTCTCTGTTTTCCCATGGGCTTCATTGTGCTACAGGTTTCCAGGCCCACTGTACCATGAAAGAGTCCACCTGCCCTTATTTTTTGTGTGCATAGTGCAACACTGACAATGGCGAATTAGACCGTATGGGGTCGCTTGATGTCATTTGGCCTATTTCTTCGAGTAAATGGGCTATACCAGTAATCAAAGAAGCCGACAGGTAAGTTTCACTTCTATGGTGACTTAATTGCAACAATTAAAGCACAGTCTGTGATAGATACATACCCTTTGCTCTACCCTGATGAGTTGCTCGGCGGCCACCTTGGATGAGGCCACTAGGCGCCTTATCATCAACATCACCTTTTGGCCTATACCAATATCACTGCTTGCCTTTTGGGATTGCTAGCGTGCTTGTAATGTTTCAGATATTTTATTTTTTATTTATTTATTTATTTTAATATAGCACCTGACAGCCTCTATACCCAGCTGCATCAGTTACCTCAATGATATAATTGTTTCAGGCACTTCCACTGAAGAACACCCTAGCAATCTTTGATTGTTGTTTTCTGTTTTGCAGTCTGCCGGCCTCAAGTTCAATCCTGCCAAATCTCAATTTTTTCAGCTGTCAATTGAGTACCTAGGTTTTGAGGTTTCTCACACAGAGATCAAGCTGTTGCAGCACCATGTTGATGCAATCTTGGGTTTGCTGTGGTCGACCTCTGTTAAGGAACTGCAGGTGTTTCTAAGTTGTGTACTACCATCAGTTTTTAACAGATTCATTCACTGTTGTTCAGCCCCTGCACGCGCTTTTGTGCAAAAATATCCCATCCTTTTGGTCCCTTGCTTGTGACCAATCATTTGCTTTGCTTACTTCTAAACTTCAATCTCCCTTATGTCTGGCCACTTTTCAGCCTGGTCAGCATCTCGTGTTGGTTACAGATACCTCTCAGCACAGTCTTGATGCAGTATTGGCACACAAATACACAGATGCTTACACTTATAAGACTTGAACTTCCACTCAGCAGTGGTATTCTCAGATTGCAAAGAAGGCTTTAATGACTGTGTTCGCTCTTAAGAATTTTCAAGTCTTCTTGTATGGTTCTAAGTTTTATTTAATCATGGATCACAAGTCGTTGGTTGCTCTTTTTAACCCTTCGGCTTCTGTGTTGGACACGGCAGCACATAATTTGCAGCAGTGGCTTGATTCCTCTCTTGTTATCATTACCAGATCCATTACCGGCTGACGGCACAACACGCCAACGCCGACGACGATGCCTTATCTTGCCTTCTGATTGGGCCAGAACCGGCATTTGATCAGGATGAGTTGCTTTATTTCTATTTCAATACTGGGAACCAGAATGCAGTCTATGGTTTTCCGATCACTAGTATCGGCCGTTGCCACGGACCCCATACTTAGATGGGTCCTCTCTTTTGTGCAGCACGGTTGGCTGGAAAAACCCCTGTGCCATGCCTCAGATCTCTTGTGTGATTAATTCTACCTCTAGTATCGCCTTTTTGTGTTTGATGGGGTTCCTTTGTTTGCTACAGAGGATGCTGCTCCCTGGGTTGTAATTGTCACTTCCTTATGTGGTAATGTACTGTGGCTACTGCATGTCAGTCATTGGAAGACCTCTCACACCAAAGCTTTGGCCTACTGTCATATGTATTGACCGGGGCATAGATGGGGACATTACGCAACTTATCACATCTTGTAAACACTGTGTTCAGCAACAGGATGGTCCTGTGGGCTTGTTTTTGCCCTGGCTTGACAGGCAGACATCCTGTTACTTTGACCAGCTGCAGTTACACGAGTCCAGAGCCCCCCACCCTGCAGATGCCTGTTCCTGTGTCACAGACAGTCTGGTTCATGCCGCAGTGGGGGTCACTGCCTGGCAGGTCACTGTCTGGGGTTCTGCTCCCATTTCTCAACTGCCATCGCCTGTGCAGCACCTGCTGCACCTGAAACACAGCCTCTGTCATCTCCGTTGCTAAGTCCTGTGCAACCGTCGTCTCCAATGCCCCTACTGTTGCCTCCAGTGCCAAACTCGATGAGGACATCACCACGGAGATGCCATCACTGGTCCTGCCCTATGGTGTCTCATGAGAGGGGACACACACACACACACACACACACACACACACACACACACACACACACACACACACACACACACACCCCAAAGCAGTCCCTCATTTCTGTCCCTACTTGCCGGCGCCTGCCTGCCACATGCTGCAGCAGCCACATTTGCCATCTTTCACAATGGATGTCAGCACATTCATTGGTGTTTTCTGTGACTCATAATCTCACTGCTTTGAGATATCAGTGCTTTTTTTCACAGTATCAGAGCTGCTAAAGAACCAGTGCTTTTCAGTACCAATGCTTTCTATACCATGCATATTTCTGTGTCTAGTGCTTTTCTGTACTCGGTTTTCCTAGCCCTGGAAGGGAGGAATAATGTAACTTCACTCATGACATGCGATTTCAGAAATCGCGCATCCATGCAGTTCACTGGTCTGCTTATAGAGGCTGCCTGGGTTGGTCCCCTGGGTGCCCTCTGGTGAGCCACCAAAGAAATGTATTATTTAAGTGATCATAAATGAGTGCTTAGCCTGATCGTAACTGTATTATTGTTGTCCAGTCAATATGTTCAGTGCTATGCACAACTTGTACATCACTGTACATTACACGTTTCTCTATAAATCACATTTGTTCTTGCAATAACAGATCCTTCCACAGACCTTATATGGAAAAGTTTCAAGGACATGGAAATCAAACTATTTTTTACATATTATCATTTACTAATTAACACATAATTTTTCAGAAACATGTAAAGGTATAACTTCAAACTGATCCCAACACCTCCTTTCACCCATGCATATGTTCACATGTTTTCCTGGTCCTGCCTGACACTCATAATTCTTTCCTCACACCTCATACCCTGAGAGACTCCCTCTACCCCTGCATGCACCATATTAACCTCACCCAAATCATTTTCGCTGACCTCCGCTTCTCCTCTCTACTTTTATCTTACCAACAAACCTGCACCCTCACACAATTAGCATCTCTTTATTTCTATTTTTACTTTAATTTCACCCTGTTATCATATCAATCTCATTTTGTTTTCATCTCATTTTTTTCCTCTAATTAATCTGGTTTCATCCTTTGTTACTGTACTTCATCTGGTTTAACCTTTCATGAGTTTTTAAGATATTCACATGTATTTTCAAATGTTTTTATCCTCCACTACAGATTCTTGTTCCTTCCATCTGTGCCAATGCAGGAAAGTGTCCTTTCCCCTAGCCAGAAATCAGTCCCACATATTGCTCCTGCCTTCTTAAGTAGCTCATGGAATTTCCCCCAAATGGCCTGACCATTAAATTATACATCTCTGGCTGCAACTCATCTTTCCAAAATGGCTGTTCAAGTTCTGTCAGAGCATAGCCATCACGGATATCCTGCAAAACCATGTAACCCGGGCCCAAGACTCCTTGCATTGTCTCTGTTCCATTCTTAAAATCCTCCTGCTCTCAACCTGAAACCTTTTCCCTCCAGAAACTAAGCAGCATGCACACCACCACCTCAGAAAATTATCTTATGAATTCACTTCATACTCTCAGCTTGGGCTACTACTATCCACCACCACCACAATGGCCCCTATCGAACCTCCTCAACAACCCTTCATAGCCATCAAAACCTGTCCTGTAGATCTATTACATCTGTCACACTCTCAAAAACTCCCTCCTGCCACCCTACAGAAGCTAAAGCTTAAACAGACTAATAAGACAATTACGAACATGTCCTCCAAAATCATAAGACCCACAGAAGTTTCAGCAGTTTCCAAAAGCCTTACCTTTTGCACCAGTCCCAAATGTAACAATGTTGGGCTTGTTAATGACCTTATAGTCTTCTCTCCTAAAGTAGCAAATTTTTTTGGTATCAGTGTTGTCTATCATACAAGCAAAAATCATATTGAATCCTGTCTCACTCAGTTTACTCCCACTTCTAATTGTGGTCCACCCACACTTCACCAGAGTCAACCTCTGTTAAGTTTCCAGGATTTACTAATCTTTAGCCTTGGCTCATAATCATTCCCCAAATACCTCAGCATGGAAACCAACCTCAGGTCTGCAGGACAAACTACAGTTCAAAACCTAAAAGATGATCCTGATCTTATGCTCTTACCTTCCAACAAGGACTCCGCCACTAGTGTTCTGAACCACAGGGATTACTTTGCTGGCATCTTTCAGAAATGTTTGCCTACAAGGCTTGCCACTGAGATACTATTCAAGAAATCCAGCATGATCTCCAGTCCCTCCTCAGTTCCCTGGATTTCACAGAACCTCTCCCCTGTGTCTACCTGTCTCCTTACCCTTACCACTCTGTAGATTCCTCCCTTGTAGATGCTTCTTAAAATGCTTACTCCCAACAACCTAAGACGTCCCACTGTGGCTGAATATTGTTCTCCATAGAGAGGATTTTTGTCCTTGTGGACCAACATCATCTACCTATAGAAAAGACACTAACCATTCCCTCCATTGTCTCACCAGAGTTCCTGTCCCTTTACCACCCAGTGCCATACTTGGTATGATTGATGCTATCTCCCTCTACACCAACAACTCCACTGTCCATGGTTTTGGTGCCACTGAACACTACATTTTCCAGCACTCAAATGACACCAAACATACTTCACGGGCCCAATCACCAATTATATCCTCCCCCCTTCAATGCCATCACATACAAACAAATCTGCAGTATAGACATGGGCAACCATGTGTCTCCATAACAGTCCAGACTATGCTTAGGCCATCTAGATGAATTCTCACATCGCAAAGTCCTCACCCGGCTCAGATTCATCATTGGCATTTTCATGATCTGGACTGAGAGTGAGGACATGCTATCCACATTCCTTGGAAACAGTAACATTTTCTCCTCTACTTGCTTCGCCCAGTTCCCCCCAGGCCAACAAGCTGCCTTGCTCAGTGTAGACCTCCAGTTCACAATATGGTTCCACTAGTAACTCTGTCATCATCAAACCTACCTATCACCAACAACATCTCAATTTCAAGCTGCCACCCATTTCATAAAGCCTAGTCAGTCATTGTCATCATCATGTCTGCAGTGGTGAGTACTCTTTAAAAATTGTGAGGGTCTGAGTCATTCACAGAGCAAAATAACTCTCCCAATCCTGCCCAGAAACAGATCTCAATGCTTTGTCTTACAAGTAAATATCCTACCCACTGACTGGGCATACACAACACACAAAGGAGCAACACCCCCCCTCCCCCCCTGTAACTCAGTACCATCCATGACACAAGCAAGGGAATGATATTCTCTATCTGGGTTTTGATTACCTCTCTTACTACCACAGTAAGAAATATCCTTCTCACTACCCTATCCACCGTGCCAAGAGTGTTCTTTTGCTGCCCACCAAATCTACACAAATCCATGACGGTCTCTATGTCACCTTTACTCCCAAACCCTTGCCTCATGTCTCATAATCCTGTAATAGACCTAGATGCAAGACCTGTCCTGTGCACTCTCCCATTACCATGACCTCATGGCATCTCACAGGCAACTCTTGCCCAATCAAAAACCAGGCCACCTATGAAAGCAGCCATGTGGTCTACCAAATTAGTTCCAAACACTGAACAGTATTCTATATGGTCATGACCTATAAAAAGCTGCCTGCCTGCATGAATGGCCATTGCCAAACTGTGGCTAAAAGGACTTAAGGACTTTAAAACTTTTAAAATTCATATAAATTTAATGAAAGAAGATGTAGAGCTGGGTGTAGTGTTATTTTGTAGGAAAACACATCAAGTTTTTTTTACCTTGAACTAAAGATGTTGTATGTAGCTTCCATTGGTTATCCTGCACACATCCCATCGGAAGTCAGTTTCCTCCCAAACTCGCTGTAGCATTGCAAGTATAACTTGTTCAGTGGTGGCGCAAATTCTTTTGCTCTAAGTTCAAGTAGAGAAGCCGGTACAGGAGGTACAAACACAATATCCTTGATGAATCCCCATAAAAGAATTGAGTGGTGTCAGGTCTGGGGAATGTGGGGCCATGCAATTTGCAAATCACGATCAATCCATTGAGCTGGAAAGCGGTCACTGAGAAAATCCCAGACATCAACCAGGTAATGGGATGGTGCACCATCTTGCATGAAGTAAACATTTTGTTCTTGGACATCCTCATTGATATGTGGTATCCAAAATTCTTGTAACACATCCAGGCACACTATCCCGTTAATGGTTCTCTCACAGAAAAAAGGGGGCCATGTTTGATCTAGATTTTTCATTGCCTCATATCCTGTGGTTATGTGCGTTAACCTTGGGACTTAAGTGAAAAGTCGACTTGTCAGAAAAGATGATTTTGTCCAAGAAACGTTAATCCTCATGTAATTGATTTAACATATCTGCACAGAAGTTTTTGTGAGCAATTTTATCAGGGTCTTTTATTGCTTGTATAATCAGCAATCTGTATGGTTTCAAATGCAAACTGTTTCTCAATACATGCCAAACAGCCAAATGTGGGTTAGCAGTTCACGAGATGCATGCCTGGTCGATGTCATAGGGCTGTTGACAAAAAATTGTCTCACTTGCTCTATGACGTCGTCAGATGTGCTCAGATGAAGTGATGATTTCCCATGTCTTACCAAACACCCTGTTTCTACAAAACATTTATGCCCCTCATAAATTGTAGGCGTAATAGCAGGATCTTTAGCATACTTTGTACAGAAATTATGTTGAACTGTTGTCACTGATTTCGATTCTTCAAACAAAACACACAGCTAGCACACTCAGGTCCAGTAAAGGCAGCCATCTTTAATGCAACTGCCACCAGCGCTCCTTACGATGTGATTCAGCACTAGCGAACTACACAAAACAAAACTTGATGCATTTCCTACAAACTGATACTACAATCACCTTTGTAGGTACTATGACTTAATTTATATGAATTTTCAAAATTGTGAAGTTCTTTTTGAAACACCTTGTAGTTCTTCCCCTTCTCTGTTTCTCTATCCTCCTATCCCCCACCCCCAGCACTGAGCAAAGCAAAGCCTCCATTCTTCACCTAATAGCCTACCATCATCCCATTCCTGCCAAGTTTTGCACACTCCCACAGTCAGCAATACACATCTTCCCACATACCTCTTCCCCTCCCTCTTATGTACAAGCATGAACCACCTCAACCAAGATCATTTTCTCTGCAGTGCGGCCAGAGTGACAAGAGATGTGAGTGACCATGTGTGTGAGTTATGGTTGTATGAAAATGTATGTGTATTTCTTCTGCTGATGAAGGACTTTGTCTGATAGGTGAATAATACTGGACAGTCTACTTTTAAATGTGCTTTTGTGCTGTTCAGGACTTCCTCTATGTGGTGAGTAGCAAACTATTATTATACATAAAAATGTGTAAGATCATTCCCGAGCTACTGTACCAGGCAATAATAACAACAACAATAAAGAAAATGGAAGGAAAGTGGCTTAGGAGATAATGTCCCATCAAGTATGAGGTCATTAAAGATGGAGCACAGGTTCAGATTGCAGAAAGAAGTTTATCATGTACTTTTCAAAGGATCCATCTTGTCGTTTGCCAAGTGATATACTGAAACCACGGTAAATGATCTTGAAGAGGAATTGAACCACTGTCCTCCTCAACATTAGTCCAGTGTATTAACAACAACGTCATCTTACTTGGACTGGGAGTAGTTGACCACCAATAAATATGACTTTTAGACTCTTTTCAATCCATTTTCTAGTAGTAGCCAAACTTTTTATTATTCCTGTCAAGTTATTAAAAAACTGTGTCCCTGAATAAGGGTCACATTTCTGAAAGAAGATTGTGGGATTCATCAGTCCGGGCAATGCTCTGCCACTGTGCCAGTGTCTAATGCTGATGGTCACTTGCCCATTTCAGTTATAGTTGCCAATGTCATGGTGTTAACATTGCCACAAGCATGGGTTGTCGTCTGTGGCATATGCATGGGCAGACGGTTGAGCAGGCCCATTGTTAGGAGTGTACGGTGCACTCTGTGTTCAGACACAATTGTTCTCTGCCCAGCAGTAAAGTCTGATGTTAGTTCCATCAGAGTTCCTGGTTTACTAGTTTTCACAGCTTATGATGTCTGACCTCTGTAATGAGGGACAGCCGTGCAGCCCCACCATGTCTCCACGTTGTTTCGCTTTGGCTTCATGGCGTGTTGAAGATGCTCACCACACCACTCCTTGAACACATGACAAGTCATACAGTTTCCAAAATGCTTGTGCTGAGCCTCCGGACCATTACAACCTGCCCTCGGTCAAATTCAGATAGCTCACATGGTTGACAAGTCATTCTACACTCGGACAGCACGCTCACTGGTAGTATATGCACCATGTGCGAGTCTGACTAGCAGTTATTCCTTGCCAGGTCACTCTGATATCGGTTGGACAGGTTTATATCAATAGTAGGCTGGTGGTCATAAAGATCTGGCTGATCAGTGCAAAAATTTTAGCATGTCTTATTAAGTTATGTCAAAAATAGAATGCCATTTGAAACTACAAACTAAAAGTAAGCACCAAATGCCAGTAATTCTCACCTACGTCTGACAACATTTGCATTGCAAACAAAAAGTTTGTTTGGGTGTTCCAGGAGTTCTGTGCTCCTTGAATCTAAATTTTACTGTCAAGTCATAAACCCAAGACATCAATATTTTCACTGTTTTCCACTGGTATTTTGTGCATGTGTTAGGTGTTCACCTTTGCAGCATTCTGAGCTGCTTACAGTAAGTTTTTCCAAAGTTTAGTGACAATGATTTGCCTGAAACTATTTATTAATAACCATAAAGATTTCAGTACAGGTCTTTCTAAATGATTACTTCTACAACATACAAACAAAACATGCTTATTAACTGGTAATGATACGGGAATGAAACATCGCAGTGAATCCTCACACCAAACTTTGGCACAAGAGTAAATTTATGCATCAAGTGGCCCATAATGCTTCTGAAAACATCAGGCTCGTCTCGTATGGCTCCTTCACAAACCATACCATCTGAATGTCTCATCCTCCCTCAGTACCAGCAACTTCTCAAAACTGTTAGATGGGAATTGTCCTAACAGCACATCTCTTGAAAATATAATTCATTTGTGTTAAATCACCACTAGCCCTAGTCCCACCGCATCATCTACTCCACTCTAATTTGATCCATCTATTCATTAAGCTACATGCACACACACTTTTCTACCTTCCTTGGTTCTTTCCCTGCCTGTGTTCTATCACATCCCCTACCCCTTTTCTCCCCAAAACTGCAGACTTCATTCTGTACCACAAATAGGTTCCTCTGCTTACAAAGGAGAGAGATCATCTATGTTACATGTCTACCCTGTTCAATTGCTACCTTTCCCTCTCCTGTCACTTTCCTTTCCCATAAGCCCCCTCTCCTCCTCCTAGTTCTTCCCATTCTACTCTAAACCACCCCTCTTCTATATTTGGTTGAAAGATTTATGTATATGTAATGGGTGGCATTTTCTTTTATGCCCGTCTACTGCTCGGTGACTCAACTGTACCTTTAATCCTTAACTATGCGTAAACTTGTGTAGCACTGTGGGATTATCAGGAAGGTTACTTTGAATCGGTATAATTTTTTTTTATCAGTTCCTTCTCCCACCCCTTTTTCTGCCATGTTCTTCTGTACATATCTTATCAGATATCATAATTAATACTCCCTGCACATTCAGCAACTGCTGTTACTACTATGACCACTGAATGTATATAAATGCTGCTACATTCTATGCAAAAAGATATTAAAATAAGAAGTGATCCCAGATTTTCATAGGTAATGAGTATTTATCAGCTATCAGGATGACGATACAGATTTTTGGCACAACATCTCTGTGCCATTAGGTGTGTACGTGTGCCAAGCGTCAATCAGCTACAGAAGAGTGGTTCCATTTCCACACAACCTTTGATTTTTAATAAATTACAGAGGAATCTGTGAAATAATATTATAAATGTATTACACTATCTGAAGTTATGTATAAATAAATCATCCAACTGACAAAATTGACACTGGTTGCAAACAGTTAGGTTTTTTTCGTTCTTCTTCTCCTCTCTCTCTTTATTTGTTTTGTTTTTGTTTTTTAGTACTGATGTCATTGAGCTAAGTATAACTGCATGTCAGCTTAAAGGTACACAAAATTTAAAATGCATGTATGAAGAAAATACATGACCTACCTGGTGGAGAACTTTCTTGAAGGAAGAAGTTGTCATCCTTTCTCTCAAACATTGGTGCTACATCTTGGGAACCCATAATGAAGACATCAACTGGAACATCAGCATATAAAGAAGGCACTCCTCGATCTTGAGCTCTTACAAAAAACTGAAATACTTCATTTTCTGGAACAAAGGTACATTGTCATGTTAGTATAGGAGAAATGCTTAAAAGGCAACATGCATTTAAGCAAACATTTTCCTGCAAATAAAACTGATAAAAAGTAAAGGTTAATCTATGATACAAGAACTGATGAAATCCTAAAGAGAGAAAAAGATGGTATAAAAGCACTGAATGGCACCTACTAATTTCAAATAGTCAACATACTCACAGGAATCAAACAAAAAATTCAGTTGAGGGACCTGTTACCATTATAAAAAGGCAGAACAACTGGCCAGATCTCATCTATAGGAGGCAAAATTCCTCATACACCTAACAGAAGCACTTAGAACACAGTAACCCCAGATTTGGCAACTAAATGTTTTTTCTTCATAGCAGAAAGAGTGGTTGGCTGAAGATTTGAAAAGGAGCTGGTGAACAGGTCACACGACTCTAGGTCAGGAGGGGCCCACCTGTTGTGAGGAGATGGGAGGCAAAGACGAAAGAACAAATCAGAGACAGGAGGTGAAAGATAGTACACTGATAGGCAATGTGCTTGTTTCAGCTGAGAGATGATAAACAGGAAGAGTGAGAAGTAAATTTGGATTAGGAAAAGAAGACACATGAAATGCGTAAAAGAATAATGCAGTTAAGAAAATCAAATTAGATTAGATTTACTTTAATTCCAATTGATCTGTAGTGAAGAAGTCCTACAGAATGTAGAACATGTCAGAAAAACAATAATACATGATAAATATTTACATTTTTTTAAATGAACACTATATGAAAGGATCGTTTTACAACACTCATTTACTAAGATCTGAATGTAAAATTTAAAAAAAGTTTATTTGTTTATGATGTAATAAACATATAATAGAACTACTACAATACTCATTTAGAATGAACACATTACTGCACTGAAATGATGCAGAAGTTAGATTGTACTTTACCAACAAATCCTTTAGGCTTCTCTTAAACTGAATTTCATTAATTGTTAAGCTTTTTATGGCTGCTGGAAAGTTATTGAAAATGTTTGTTTCTGAATTATGCACACCTTTTTGTACAAGAGTAAGCAACATTAAATCCTTGAGAAGATTATTCTTATTTCTAGTATTGCTTCAATGAATTAAACTTCTGGTTTGAAAAAGTGATATATATTTTAATGACAAATTTCATTAAGGAGTAAATATATTGGGAAGCAGTAGTTAGTATCCCTAGTTCCCTAAAGAGGCCACTGCAGGATGCTCTTGAGTTCTCACCACATAACTCTTATTGCATGTTTTTGTGCCTGGAAAACTTTAGCTTAGCTTGATGAATTACCCCCAAAAATAATCCCGTATGACATTATGGAGTGAAAGTGAGCATAGTATGCCATCTTTTTCATTTTTATATCCCCTATGACTGACAGAATTCACATTGCAAATAGAGATTTGTTTAGACGCTTCAGTAGTTCTGAGGTGTGCCCCTGCCAGTTGAATTTATTATCAAGATGCAATCCCAAGAATTTAACTCTGTCCAATTCTTCTATCTGTTTGTAATCATATGTTAGGCATATACTTGTGGGACACCTCGTACATGTTCTGAACAGCATGTAGTGTGTTTTTTCAAAGTTTAGTGACAAAGAATTGGCTAGGAACCACTGATTAATGTCCACAAATATTTTATTAGCAAATCATTCTAAGACTACACTTGATTTGCTATTTATTGGAATGTTTCATCACCAGCAAACAAAACAAGCTTAGCATCTGGTGATGTTACTGATGAAAGGTCATTGATATACACAAGAAAATGTGAGGGCCCTAAGATGGAACCTTGTGGGACCCCACATGTTATTAGTTCCCAGTTGGATGATGCCTGATAGCTTAATACATGCCTCTTTCGTGATAACACCCCTTCTTTTCTGCCAGAGATATAAGATCTGAACCATTCTGCAGCATTTCCTGTTACACCATAATATTCTAATTTACTTAAAAGAAATGTTGAAGTGAAGAAATTAAATTAAAAAAGAAAGAAAAACTGGCAAATAAGTAATTCATTTCTGCCATTCTGTAATAAGAGGGAAGGGTGTGTTAATACAGATAGGTCCAGGATAGTGGCATTATAAGAGGATATGTTTGACAGCATGTTTCTATCTCCAGACATTAGGTGACCTTAGTACTGGAGGTGTCCACTATAAATACATGCCTTTCAGATCCCTACACAAATACTAATTTTCCCAAACATGGAAATGTTAAGCTGCTCTTTAATTTCTATACTCTCTTAGGCTTAACCTCCATTAACAAACACACTCAACCTTTTTTCACATAATCTCTCTCGCTCTGTTTTGATTTCCAAATTGCTTTATTCTTCTCATCTTTCATTTCTCTTCCTCCCTCTTTACTCCTCATACCATCCCTTATTATTATCTCTCAAATGAAGCTGGCACAGCAGTTACCATTGCATATTTGGCTTTCAACTATCTCTGACACGTTTTCTTTTGTCTTTGTCTCTCCATGTCCTCGTCCTCACAGGAGGACCTAGTGGCTGAGTGAGCGGTCCCCATGCCCTCTTCGGAGCTTTCCACAGCCAGTCCCTCTTTTCTTCCTCAAGAAGGAACATTTATTTCTCAGATACAAGATTACGGTTTTCTACTTTTTAAGTACTATGAATTTCACCACCTGAAGGAAAGTAGCCTGTTATTCTGTCCCTTGTAATTTTAACAATGTACTTGCAATGTGAAATGAAGAGGTAAACATATTAACTGAAGCAAAATATTAGATAGAGGATTTTTTATTACAACTGCCAGCATAAATATTACAAATAACTATTCTCAACGTCTAAATTGTAGCAATTCTGAGTAAATATTCTGTATTTTGATGACTACTATTGTCATCCTCAATAAGAGCTACAAAACTGGCTGGCAGTAGATATGACACTGTCCACAGCAACAAGGCTGTACTCGTGACATACTACCTCCTCCTCTATTGTAACATGGCCTCAGTAGTAAAATACAACTTTCATTCTATCTGCACTGTAGTGAACAGCCTGAGTGTTAAATTGTTTACTTCATTTCCATTACATGACTTGTTCATAATAGCTTAGCGTGTAGCAGCAAAGTGAGCCAGGAATACATGGAACTTATGCTACCAGGAATACATAGTATTTATGTTGCACATAAATGGCAGTGGTCTGGTAAGTGGTTGCTGAAGTAGGACAAACAAGTAGTGCGAAATTTTCTTCATCACAATTCACCTAAAATAGTGTCTGTAAATCAATAAGTTGACTTCACAGTTAAAAAATACAATTATATTATACATTCAGTAAATTCATTGTAAAATATACAACAAACAAAATCAAATTGCAGTTGCTATGAAACAGAATATTACATGAAGATCTTTTTCCTCACCCAAAATGACAAATCATAAAAATGGTTAGAAAAGTTCCAAGTACTTGCAGAATTATATATCATTGGTACCACCATATTGAATGTAATAAAAACTGTATACTTAATAGAAAAGTTTATAATTCAAACAGCTTATGGGACTGCAGCTAAGTGATGTCTGTCTGCATTCCTGTATGCTGGTTGAATACATTATACACTGAGAGAAAGTCAAGTTTCACAAATATGATTATTTTAAAAGAAACAAAGCCATCACTTTTTTTTAAGTCTCACCTGTCATTTCTAACAGCAATTGAAACCATGATAAAAACACTTAAGGGCTTATTATGAAAACCTGACTATTTCTGCAACTTTTATAGATCTGAGCAAAAGCACTTGCTTCTATGTTACATGACACAATTATTAAAAACCTAGTATATTATGGAATAGGAGATAAACTCTCCATTTATTCAAATCTTAGGCATGGTTTACACTAAGATGATATGAAACATTGCAGTGGAGGTCCTGTGATACGTGCTTATCGGTGAGACACTCATGTTCCCACTGGGAACATGGGATGATTGATACGCAACTTGTTACACGACAAGCAAGAGGACAGCATGAATCACACTTCTGTCTCAGTCTCAGTTGCAGTCATGAGCTCTTCTGAAGAAGGCGTTATCATGGCTTATCATTATTTACAGCTCAAAACATTGAAAAAGGAAAGGAAGTACTGGATGCATCTTTACAATGCTATAAATACCAAACATATAGATTTATTTTTGAAGGAGGTCTGCCTTGATAAAAACAAAATTTTATCTTTTCTTTTATATCTGAGACATGCTTCACTGAAGTTTCAGCATCATGTCTGACAAATAAAAGATAAAATTGCGTTTTGCTCAAGGTGGACCTACTCCAAAAACAAATACACAAATCTAGTTGTAAAGCAAACAAGGACAAAAGAGCTTCAACCTCAAGATGATTATATCAAACACAGTTTGGCTGCAGTTTCTCTTGAGGTCTCTCAACAGGAAAAATTCTATGAATTCTATGGAATGAGTCCATGACTTTTACAGAATGAGTTGAGACAGTTTCCACTTTTTGGAACACTAGTACCAGCTATTCTGATAAAGCAAGACACAAATTTTTAGCATGCTATTTCTCCTGTTGAGGAACTATCTCATTACAGTAAGGTACGTTGGTGAAAGAGTGTGAATGGCGTTAAAAATGTCACCATGAAAATTTAATTTTTGTAAGACCACTTAGTATGGTACTTTATCCAAAGTGGTGCGTACACAAATAATGGTTTCAAATTAAGAAACCTAGGATAGTATTTCTACAGCTCTTCATTTATGCAAAGTAGAACATGATGCAGCTTGAGGAATATTCAGAAGAAACATTGCTGGATTTAAAATGATATCAGTCACTATTGATGGTGTAGAAGTGTGTAGTAGGGGTAGACAATATATCTGAAGAAATGGAAAGAGCCCATGACAATATGTCCTAGTGGACAGCTGGTTGGTAGTCATACCAACTGCCAAGCTTTCTGTGTTGTTACAATTTCCAACCAGCTGTCCACCAGGATGAACAGCCACTGCCAAACAGTTGCCAAGAGCAAAGTAGGCCAACCTGTGACACAACAAGCAGCTGAGCATAACATGCTTAATTTAAATGGCTGCTTCACCATCTGACCCATTGGGATCCTCCCCTCCATCACCAGCTTTTCTGAACTGCACCAATAGGAGTTATCCTCGTAACACATTCTCTGCTCCCATAATCATCCCAGCCTCAACCTATGATAACATATTGATCCCACACTCTCCACCCAAGAGTTTCCATCACCTCTGTCCTATCATCTCTTCCCCATTCTCATCTCCCAGCCTCTTTGTTTGCCAACCTCTACCAACGCATCTGCCTGCCTTTCTCCGTTCCTCTCCTTTTTTCCCCACCTCCCTGCCCCACAGCCTCCTGGTGCCATGGCTGTCGGCATTCTAGTCCTTGAACACTCCACCAGACAGCTTTCCTCAGTCTCCCCACTTGAACACTACTATCCCTTCCTCTTTCTCACCCCCTCCATATTGTTGCTGTCATCCCACGTGACAGCTGCTTTCTGGCCTGAGCGGCTGGAGATGGTGGTCATGTGTGCACGAGGTGTGCTTGCATGTGTATATGAATGATGTGTGTTTCTTTGTTTCTTTCTTGCATATGAAGGCTGTGGCCAAAAGATTTGTGTAAGTGCTTTTAACTGTGCCTGTCTACAACTTATAAACCTTCTTTACGGTAAGTAGCAATCTATATATTCCTTCATTGTCCATTACATTTCGCATATTTTCTCCAGAATGAAAACAAGTATCAATCTCCTTCCACTGTTAAAATGAATTTTGATATGTTTGCCACATTTTGCAGTCAGCAATCTGTGACCTAAAACCCACCAAACATAAACTGGCCAGTAACTACATTCTAAGAAATCCAGTTCATTATCAAGCTAGGATGTCGCACTATCAGATGTGGAAAAATCAGTGTTTTTGCAAAAGTTTCCTCAGAACTGAATGAGAAAGAGTGCAGAGCAGAAAACATGTGTGAATCCAAAAACAGTTGTTTTTATTTTTTACATAAAAAGTATATGTTTTACCAAGAGATTAACTACAGAGACGATTCATTGCCATGTATCATACAACACATGCATGCAGCATCTCACACTCCATATTGTGCCAGGAAATATGACAGAGATGTGTGCTAGTGTCATTTCACTGTCATCCCAGTATGAAACAGTTCAGTCATTTCAACTACATTTCTAAGTGCTCTGCTGATGTAGGCTGTTTCTGCACCATACTGTATGTCTCACAGCATATTGTTTTGGATACTGTATTACCTCAGCATTATTCACAGTGTAACTAATCAATGGGCTACAGCCAATATGTGCACATGAGCATGTATCAGAACAACTCTAAATAAAAAGACAAATTCTGCAAAATTATGTTCTTGGATCTTTCCCGCGTACAATAACGACTTTTTGGATTATATACCAAGTAACAATGAACTGTAAGTGATTTATATGACAATAATTACTACAGGGGAAAATTTGCAAATTTAAATAATTAATGACAAGTGTCAAACTAGTCAGCTGTACTTTATCAGTACATAAACAGAAGATATTATCTTTAATCTGTTGCCAACCAAAATTGAAACTAAAATAGTGTCATTACTAGTACTGGCAAATGACCTACAACTCACTTAACAAGGACAACGAATTATCTGCCCAGCAAACTTGGCATTGTAATTTTTTATTAAGTAAATTATGGAGCAATGTGAGCAAACAACTATTACTCATACTTTCCTCTTTCACTTGTGTGACCCATTCTAGAATATTGCTCAAATGTGTGGGACCCATACCACATAGGAGTAAGGAGAGCATGTATGGTCACAGGTCTGTCATGAGAGAGTGTAACAGAGGTGCTCAAGAAACTGAACTGGTAGACACTTGAAGACAGACACAAACCGTCCCAAGAAACCCTAATTAATTTCAAGAACTAACTTTAAATGATGAAACTAGGAATGTATTACCAATCTCTACTTATCACTGCCAAGGGACTATGAAAACAAGATTAGACTAATTACAGCACACACTCCATATGTGGATGAATGGGAAAAAGCCCTACCAACTGATACAATGAGAAGTACTCTCTGCCATGCAGTTCACAGTGGTTTGCAAAGTATGGATGTAGATGTAGAGAATTCAGTTTCTTCCACATTAGTAAGTACAAACAATGCTACAGGGAAATTCCCACTGCAGTTAATCACTGAAGCATAAAATGTTTCAACAATTTGCCAAATTTAGCTCGTTCAGTACTGTAAAATAAATATCAATGAACATAAGAAAACTGACTGAAATGCAAAGAGCTCTACATTACTGGAGAATCAGAAAGCAAACATTATAAAGCATGTTTTTCATATAGGCACTTCATTTGTTTATGTACATGAGTGGTACTTCTACAACACAGATTGTAGACTCTGTACTTTGACAAGACCAGACCTAGGAAAAAATGGAATAGTCAGAAAATATTTGATTTCAAGAGGGAGCACAGCACAGACACTCCCAAATTTAATAAGACAGAGAATGTTACTTCACATATAAAATAAAACAATTTACTGTTATCGATTACCTGTATTATTTAGTACTGTTTGGTGTATTGTTCCACTGAAGTTAAATTAATGCTTGTTTAGGTGAGTTACTGTGTACCATTTAAATGTAACTACTTTTTTAATATAAAATGCATTTTTAAGATAGGTAGAGGAGCTCAGTACATTATTTACAATGCAAAAATATATATTTGTATTTTCACAGAATTTACTGATTCTTTTCTCAAAATAATGCTCAACACAACAGTTTCACTTTCCATCCTTTGTATTACCCACATACAAAACAAGTTCTGTTACATCAAATGAATGTGTGTGTGTGTGTGTGTGTGTGTGTGTGTGTGTGTGTGTGTGTGTGTCTAGCAGCATTCTCCTGAAGATGGCGACCAGTTGGATCGCCGAAATATCGAGTCAAGTTGATTTTAGGATCCGGCAGCAAATCCGAAGAGATTTTCAAGACTTATTACGCCGGGAAAGCCTACGAAGTCACATCAAGTACCTCTACGGGGAGGAAATGGTGAAACTTGTACGGAAGTTAGATAAACTTCGGAGGAAGAAAGGAAAGCTGTTGAGTACACTCGCCTTTTTGCCGAGATGTAATGACGAAGGTATCATTCCTAATTTCGCCAGATTTGTTCATTTTATTAGTAGTAAGAGAGCTAATAGGATTAAGGAATGGGCAAGCCTAGCACTTATAAGAGAATGCATTCATTTTACCTGCAGACAGCTGGATATTGTTTCCAAAGATTTATTTTACTTACATTTGAACTTGTCGTCACAGTTTTCAAGTGATGTTTGGCAGTGGGTTGATGATTCCACATGGGCGATTTCGGATTGGGCTCAGACAATTTTCGAAATTTGAATGGCTTCTTTCTCGTTCTACAGCGTCAGAAGGGGATAAACGTCAGCGCGCTGTGGTTAATCTTTCTAACAAGGCGTTGGATGGGCCCACAGTGGCGGTGTTGGAGAAAGGCTTAAATTTTTCGCCCACTCCCAAGAGTCTTCCTGTCACAGAGTTCATATGCTCTGTAGAACAAGCAGTACACAGCCTACCCGAGGACCAAGCAGAAGAAATAAGGCAAGAAGTGTCCCACACATTACGTCGGGCTCGGCCACCGCGGGATAACATCTCTTCCGCAGAGAGAGCAACCATTCGTTCCCTTAGGAATGATGATGAAGTAGTAGTTTACCAGCTGACAAGGGGAATGCCACGGTTGTAATGACGCGGGATGATTACATCCTAAAAATGGATTTATTACTCAACGACCCGGCATACAGAAAACTATCTAGTGACCCCACAGAAAGGATTAAACGCAAGACACTTTCACTGTTGAAAAAGAGTTCGTTGTCCGACGATTTATGTAAGAAACTTCATCCTGGTGCTGCCGTTCCCCCTAGGTTGTATGGTTTGCCTAATGTTCATAAAGAAGGGGTTCCTCTACGCCCAATTGTTAGTAATTTGGGTGCACCCACTTATAACCTGGCGCAGTATTTATCATCTGTTCTCCGTCCATATGTTGGCAAGTGTGAACACCATATTTCCAATTCGGTGGATTTTATTAGTCGATTGAAATCTTTGAAGTTGAGTCCTTCAGATCTATTAGTGAGTTTTGATGTGGTATCTCTGTTTACGCGAGTCGCTTAATTTGATTAGTGAAAAACTGGATGAAGAGTTGGTGAAGCTTTGTCGTCATGTGCTGACATCCACATATTTTTTATTCAACGGCAACTTTTTTTAACAGAATGACGGAGTGGCTATGGGTAGTCCTTTATCACCTATAGTCGCCAATTTATTTATGGAGGACTTCGAGGATATGGCACTAAAGACTTCAGCTTTGCAACCAACGTGCTTCTGGAGATAGGTGGACGATACGTTTTTCGTTTGGCCGCATGGACGTGACTCTCTTAATAGATTTTTGGACCATTTCAACTGTCTTCATCCCCGCATCAAATTTACCATGGAGGTCGAAAGTGATGGGATGCTTCCATTTTTAGACGTTATGGTTTATAAAAAACCAGATGGTACTTTGGGACACAGTGTTCACCGAAAGCCGACGCACACAGATCACAGATCGGTATCTGCATTCTACGAGTTGTCATCGACCCTACCAATGCAGTGGAGTCCTCAGGACTTTGGTACGGAGAGCATATGCCATTTCCGACGCGGACAGCTTAACCCAAGAACTTGCGCATTTGATGGCTGTTTTTAAGGATAATGGATACTCCGAGAAGCAGATTCGTCGGGCTATGGAGTTTGGACCATCTCTGGAGGTGCATGAAGAGGAACATGGATCGGTGGCTTTTCTTCCCTATGCAGGAGGTATATCGTTTAAGATTGGACGAATTTTAAGGAATTTTAACATCAAAAGTGTGTTCCGACCGCCTTCTAAGATTAGGGCACTACTTGGCTCTGTAAAAGATGATCTGGGGCTTAGGAAACCTGGTGTATACAAAATTCCGTGTCAGTGTGGGAAAGCTTACATTGGTCGTTCAATTTGCACAGTTCATGACAGGTGTGTGGAACATCGACGCCATACGAGGCTACAACAGCCGGAAAAATCGGCAGTAGCAGAACACTGTTTAAATGAGGGACACGGCATGAAATATGACGAAACGGTGGTAGTTGCCAACATTTCCAGTTTTTGGAATAGTGTTTATAAAGAGGCAATTGAAATTAGGTTGGCGGATAATTTAATCAATAGAGACAATGGGTTTCCTCTTAGCAGGACGTGGAATCCGGTACTATCCCGCATCAAAATTGAACGTTCTTCGGTGCGACCATGAGTGCGATATATCGTTGCCGCAAAGTTCTTCCAGGGGCGGCGCCCCTTCCCTATCTTGGAGGGCAGCAACTGTGACGGGCGGCGCACGCGCCGTGTACTGCACGGTGGGCTGTATAGGACGTCGTTTTGCAGCCAGGCGTTGGTTCTCAGCGGGACTCATCAGCAAGCAGCATTCTCCTGAAGATGGCGACCAGTTGGATCGCCGAAATATCGAGTCAAGTTGATTTTAGGATCCGGCAGCAAACCCGAAGAGATTTTCAAGACTTATTACGCCGGGAAAGCCTACGAAGTCACATGCTGTGTTCTGTTTGCTAAAAACTCTTCAACCCAGCCACACAGCTGATCTGATATTTCGTAGACTCTTACTTTGTTTATCAGGTGACAGTGTGGAACTGTATCGAATGCCTTCCGTAAGTCAAGGAAAATGGCATCTACCTGTGAGCCTGTATCTAACGTTTTCTGGGTCTCATGAACAAATAAAGTGAGTTGGGTCTCACATGATTGCTGTTTCCAGAATCCATGTTGATTCCTACAGAGCAGAGTCTGGGTTTTCAGAAATGACATGATACGCGAGCAAAAAACATGTTCTAAAATTGTACAACAGATCGATGTCAGAGATATAGGCCTATAGTTTTGCGCATCTGCTCGACGATCCTTCTTGAAAACTGTGACTACCTGTGCTCTTTTCCAATCATTTTGAACCTTCCGTTCCTCTAGAGACTTGCGGTACACGGCTGTTAGAAGGGGGGCAAGAACCGAATTGGTATCCAGTCAGGTCCAGTGGACTTTAATCTGTTGAGTGATTCCAGTTGCTTTTCTATTCCTTGGACACTTATTTTGATGTCAGCCACTTTTTTGTTTGTGCGAGGATTGAGAGAAGGAACTGCAGTGCGGTCTTCCTCTGTGAAACAGCTTTGGAAAAAGGTGTTTAGTATTTCAGCTTTATGCGTGTCATCCTCTGTTTCAATGCCATTATCATCCCAGAGTGTCTGGATATGTTGTTTCGATCCACTTACTGATTTAACATAAGTCCAGAACTTCCTAGTCGGTACACAGAATTTTACTTTTGAATTCACTGAACAGTTCATGCATAGCCCTCCTTCCACTAACTTTGACATTGTTTAGCTTCTGTTTGTCTGAGAGGCGTTGGCTACGTTTAAACTTGCAGTGAAGCTCTCTTTGCTTTTGCAGTAGTTGCCTAACTTTGTTGTTGAACCCCACGGTGGGTTTTTCCCGTCCCTCACAGTTTTACACGGCACGTACCTGTCTAAAACACATTTTACGATTGCCTTGAACTTTTTCCATAAACACTCAACATTGTCAGTGTCAGAACAGAAATTTTCATTTTGATCTGTTATGTAGTCTGAAATCTGCCTCCTATTACTCCTACTAAACAGGTGAACCTTCTTCCCTTTTTTTATATTCCTATTTACTTCCATATTCAGGGATGCTACAACAGCCTTACGATCACTGGTTCCCTGTTCTGCACTTACAGAGTTGAAACGTTCAGGTCTGTTTGTTATCAGTAGGCCCAAGATGTTATCTCCATGAGTCGGTTCTCTGTTTTAATTGCTCGAGGTAATTTTTGGATACTGTACTCAGTATAATGTCACTCGATGCTCTATCCCTACCACCCGTCCTGAACATCTGAGTGTCCCAGTCTATATTTGGTAAATTGGAATCTCCACTTAAGACTATAACATGCTGAGGAAATTTATGTGAAATGTACTCCAGATTTTCTCTCAGTTGTTCTGCCACTAATGCTGCCAAGTTGGGAGGTCAGTAAAAGGAGCCAATTATTAACCTAGCACATTTGTTGAGTATAACCTCCACCCATAATAATTCACAGGAAGCAACCACTTCTATTTCACTACAGGATAAACTACTACTAATAGTGACAAACATGCCACCACTGGTTGCATGCAATCTTTTCTAAACACCATCTGTGCCTTTGTAAAAATTTCACCAGAATTTATCTTTGGCTTCAGCCAGCTTTCCGTAGCTACAACAATTTCAGCTTCAGTGCTTTCTATCAGCGCTTGAAGTTCCGGTACTTTACCAATGCAGCTTCGACAGTTCACAATTACAATACCGATTGCTGCTTGGTCCCCGCGTGTCCTGACTTTGCCCCGCACCCTTTGAGGCTGTTGCCTTTTCTGTACTTGCCCGAGGCCATCTAACCTAAAACACTGCCAGACCACGCCACACAGACCCTGCTACCCACATAGCCGACTGCTGGGAGCAGTGGACTCCTGTCCTGTGTGTGTGTGTGTGTGTGTGTGTGTGTGTGTGTGTGTGTGTGTGTGTGTGTGTGTCCAAAAATAAAAATAAATAAGATGCAGTTCAAATAGATAATATGCCAAGCAGTCATTACATAAATAAAATTAGTTGGCTTACCCCATGATGTAGCATTTTTTGCAAGAGAGATAGTTCCTTTATGTTTGTCAATGGAGAAGAGTTCCTTGGTTTCTGATCCTTGTGTCTCATAAATTGAATATTCTATCTCAGCGGCCATGTCATCATCTCTATCCACTGCTTTGACCTGAAATAACAATAATTATATTGTTTTACATAAAATGAGAGTTACAGTGAATCTGTGTTAAAATGATCACTTTTTAATGACTATGGAGTAAGTACAAATAGGTATATAATGAGAAGCCATAAATACACAAATATTCATAAAAAATATTATGTGAAAAACACTTCATCACATTATAGGTTTATGTTTCTAAAAAATGATTAAACCTCCACAGTATGATTCTTCCATTGTAATGTAATTAATAAAATGGTAAACATAATTTTTTTGGCCTCTTATGAAATTCTGTCTCAAGATCCACACAGTTCACTGAATTAATTTCTGTGTTGAAGTGGTCTTTAGCAATGTCACTAATTATAAAGGAGCAAAAGTTCAATGTCCGAGTAGAATGAATCATCTGAGAGTAATGATTTGCATATGCAATGGCAGGAAATCGGCACAGGAGGACACAGAGTTCACTCCCATATCTCTCCTAGCCAGAAATTGTGGAGCAGAAGGGGAACAAAGGCCACCTCCAGCACTATGTTTCCCATTTTCAATTAAGTTTTAAATTTTTGCTCTTTGTGAATGTTCCAACTCTAGTGCCCATCGTCAAATGCCATTAACATTATAGCCACCATCTATCTTAAATGTACTCATATATATGCACTTTTGTACTGCATCTTTTATTATATAAGTCTCACACTGAGACCTACTCAAAGTTTGCGAACCTTACGTACCATTTATGCTCATTACAGTGCTTGAAAACCATAAAGATTGTATGCCCTATGTAATTTTCACTGCGTTCACAGGGTACATTATATATATGCCAAAATACTCTCAAACTAGTGTTATGTTTCACTGAAAAGAGAATTTCTTAAATTTTTGGTTGAACATTGGCCTAATTCCATCTTATATCCCATCTTACTTAAGGTATCTGTACAGAATGGAAGGACTGTTGTTAAATTGCTTATTTCTTTTAGCTGAATATGTTCTTGTATTCTTCAGCAAGAAAATGCATGACTGCAGATGAAAATGTTCAAGAACTGATGCTGTGGTGCCACATAAGAAGTGTGTCACCCCCATATTGATGAAAGTACGTTGGACAGATGCTTCAGGCTGCTTTCCTTTTCAGTGTTAGATATCATTATCCAATTCTAATAATTTTTAAATTGAGCAGAAATTTATTGTGATGAATTTCAGGCTTACTGGTTCACTATATAAGGTTTTTAAAAATTGGGAATTAATAGGAAGTAAAATTAACTATAGGAGAGAGAGAGGGGGGAGGGGAGGGGGGCACTTCACAGAGTTACAATGGATTATTGTTCCCCTAAGGAAGAGTCAGATATTCAGTGCCATATAATTTATTTGTAATTACCTTTAGGAAAGGTGATTTGAGTGTCAGATTGCCAGGAATTGTGGCCTTATATTCTCGTAGAAGGAAAGATGGAGCATTGTCATTCAAGTCTCCAACTTTCACTCTAACAATAATAAACCCTGACCGTCCACCACCATCTGTTGCCATTACTGGAAGCTCATAAAGCTTCTGCTCTTCTCTGTCCAAACTCCGTTTAGTGAATATCTCTCCTGAAAATTAACAAGCAACGTGATAAGTATACCTGCAAATTATTTATTAATGATCTGTTAGATGAAACAGAGATTTGAAATTTTGCCATCCTGCTTTTATAGAAGTCATGTAATTTAGACAAAGATTCTAACATAATAACAATGGAGACTGTTAACTGCCTGTTATGTAAGTTACAGTAAATACTACAGTTAAGTATGAAAAATCTGTTAAAAGCACCATAAAAAGAATTTTAAAAATAAAAGAAAGTCTCTACATTGTGGTGAGGAATAACTGATCAGGTTTTTCCTTTGTTTTCCCTAGTTCTAAAAACGTTTTCTCCTGATGTTTACCTCTGTTGTGCTCAGGAAAGAAAACATTCGAGTGATACAGTTCCCATGTACAAGCCCTGCCATTTTTATGGTGTCCTATAAATACACTCTTTTCAATATAAATAACAAATTTCAAGACACCATTAATTATATTACACTGATTTTCAAACAAGCAAAAATTTATATGGCATTCTTCTAAAAATTCCCATGGTGCGGCTGACCTATCCAAAATACTAATGCTTTGTATGAACTAAATGCTCATTATTTCACAAAACTTTATTTTTGACCTAGGTTTGGGTTGTAAGCTTATTTTACAGTTCGTAACATACTCCAAAGATGGCACTCAATGAAACATAAACATGTCACCTCCTTTAATCCATCACATCTACACAAACTATTAAAGTATTCTCTGTTGACTATTTTAATTACAAAACAGTTATGTCTGTATAGTACAACCTCATAAAATTCATTAGAATAACATTAACTCCAAATATTACTAAGTGCACTGGAACAGAGCTAAGAGCACATCAATCATGTTGTCGGTAAAGTAAATTAGTATTTGTGTAGTTATATATTTTTGAGTAATGATCCCTAGACTCCAAAACTGTTATTTGCTTCACTCCCAGATAGGAGTTACAACATTATCTAAAAGGGATGAAGAATTGAACTGAGTCTGCTCGTTCAGTAGTAAATCATTTTAACCCTCTACTGCACAACTTTTTTTTAGGAAATCAATGTTAGTTTTAAACTATCTGGGTCTAGGATCTGATGCACAAAATACCATGCGAGAGGCTGAACATAGAATATGGAAACATTAAGAATCTAACTAGATCTGTGTGTTTGTGTACATTCAACCTTTAGCAAAGATTATTGATTATCAGCTATTTCTTTCAAGATAAGGATGCTGAACACAGTGTAGCTCAATACAGCCAGACTGTATTTGTTGAGTGTGTTCTTCAACATTATACATAAAGTTACAGTTGGTTGTCAAATAGCAACACAAAGCAATAGAGGGTTAATACTTCTAATAGAGTCATCTTCACAGCATTTCCCTCTATTTATAGGACTTCTGTCTTAAATACATACTTGTGCCTCTGGTCTCAGTGATGTTCATAAAAGAATGAATTTGACTTTTGGCTTTGCAAAACATTGCTTGGATCAGAAACACAAATATATACTGTATACCATTCCTCACATTCACCAATCTCTGTATCTCTGTCCATATACCATATCAGTCTGTCAGTACTCACTTGTTGTACTGTTTTCGCATTTATAGTTACATATTTCAATCTCTGAGTAGAATATAATATGAGGTTTATTTGTACACATCATACCTTCTTTGAATGTATTTCATTATATTTATTACTGTTCATCATTTTGTGTACAGTACCTGTGTAACTACATAGCACAATATATGTAGTTGAATCAAACAGTGGATTTATACTCATGTCTTTAGAATCAAAAACATTCATTACATCTTCTCCTTTATCTTTTGCCTTTGTTCTGCATCAGTGCAGGATTGGCATTGTTATAGGCGATTTGACATGGTTAGTTCAAGGGGGGGGGGGGGGGGGGCTGGATGTCCTTTCTGTCACCACCCCATTACTCCTGATCAGAATAAGTGTACCTCAACTGCTTCATGCAAAAGTAATTGGGGAAACTGCCTGAAAATCACATCCAGGTGGGCCAGCACACAGCAACCCTCGTTGTTAATCCTGTGGAGCTGGTACGCCTCCTCATCCCAAAATCGACTGGGTAAAACTAACAATACATAATTTTTCTTGTTTTGTAAACATGTCAGATTGAAGCATTGAACTGTTGTGTTTTTCATATAGGTGCATAATCTGTGAATCTTCATATATTTTTAGAAACAAGAGTCTCTGTACACCTAGAAACTCTTTCTGACGAATAGAATATGTGTTCTGTCTTAAACTGTCTGATAATGGCATAGACAGCTGAAATACAATTTGCAACAAAATATGAAATAAATATTGTGGAACATTAATGCAGCACATTCCATTCATAATACGTCTATGTCCCTCCAAGAACTGATAGAATATTCCATAAAAGTTGGACTAAATGTTATTGTAATGAATGTTCACAGAAGTAACTTTTTCAAAATTAAAACAGTCCACAGATATAATCTGTATAGTTTAAGTCAATAAGTGATAGATTAAAGCAGTTGACTCGTTCACCTTTGCTTGGAAGCCAGCTTTGGAAGCAGTTGTGTATTGGAAAATCTCATTACAACCCAAAAACTAGGTCAACAAAAATAAAATTTTGTGAAACGAGACAAAAAAGAATTTTATTTAGTTTATACAGTATACAATGTTTGAGTAAGTACTCACAGTGGAATCAATTAAGATTGTGGCCATGATAAACACAAATACTGTTTGAGAAAAGGAGTACCCACAAATCAGCTATTAAATAGGAACAATAGGAAGAGAGTCAAGAGATGCTCATATGAATGTACAGATACTACATTCTAACATCCAGAACCTGTAAATAGGAAAGACATTTATGAGAAAAATGAGAAAATAAATGTGATATTTGCAGCTGCTGGAGAGAAGCAAATGAACTGACTTTAACCCTATTTTTCTGTAAATAATGACCCCAGGGTCAGCTCATTCTTAGGCCACACCAGAAATTTTGTAATATAATTTTATTTGGTGTGTTCTTTTCAGTATTACATCAAAGTTTGAGTATGACATGACACTGATGTAATGCAAGTGATGCAGGCCCCATTTACACTGCTCTGTTGCAGAGACTGAATGTTACTCTGTGCTGTCAGTAGCTGAATCATTCAACCAGTGCCAAGTGGCACACTGATCGTAAAACTGTAGTCACAGTGATATGATCAAGCAGTGTCACTTTCTCCGCTTTGCCCCTCAACATAGCTTAACATAGGGCCAACTCAGGTGGGCTCCTGGAAAGGAAATGTTCATGCGTAACACTCCTTTCCCCACAGCCCCATGAATCCTGCTTCCTCTTTCCCCTTCTTGCCCTCCTGTCCATTTGTCTGCAAAACACTTGGGGCTAGGTGGCTAGGTCTGTAGCCAGAGCCATACCAAGGTGATCCTGCACCCTGGCAGAAATGCTAAAGCTGCATCCTCTCCCCCTCAAACCAGCCTCCTCCCTACAGAAAATTATCTTTCTTCAATTTTTTCTAAACAGGTAATTTGTAAAGCAGTTTTAATAAAAATGAAGCATTATTCATGAATATTACATTAATGAGCTATACAGAAGAAAAATATTGCACCAAACAAATTAAATGTATGAGTGCAGTAAATGAATTACAAACCGTCCAACTTTCTACGAGAACTGAAAGTAAAACAAAATCTATGTCTTATTCTCCATGACAGATACTGTATATTGATTTTACCGCGTTGTATAACAAAGAACAGTTTTTATTTGCATCTATTAAATTACTTATAGGAAATAAAGGAAAAAGGGCTATAATTATGTGTTGAGAATACATTCCTTTCCAAGATTTGTGTTCTTATTATAATTTTACTTTCTGTTTCCTTGCTTTGAGTGCAGCAAACTCATTGATAATGTCATTGAAGTCAAATTTATCAGTTGTCGACAAGATAGCTGAATCTGACAGTCTGCTTCACGTACACTCGACCATAAGTTGTTTTTCATCATCTTCAATTTACTGAAAGCATATTGTAATTGTCATAAATATCCTCAATATTACTTCATTGTTTCCATAAGGATCTATTATCCCATACATTAAAAACGAAAATTCAAAATATCCAAATGGTGCTCTGTGTTAGTGTTCTTCATCAGCCCTATCTACTGAATATGAAAGCAGCTATTTCGTTAGCTGGTCCTGCTGCATCGATGTTTCATTTATATTTGGCACAAAAATCTGCCATATATATGTGAAAATAAGATACAGAGCTCTCATTTAATGCTTTGCTGGCAGGAAATTAAATTGAGATGTAATGATGTGTTACATGTTGGATGCATTTCCCATTTCGCTTCTTATTCTATCAAATACCTTGAAGCAGTATAGTTTAAACAGTTTCACTCCAGTCCTCAGTTGCCTGAAATCAGCAAAATTAGGAAGCCTTCCATTAAATAGCATGTTATTTGCATCAACATCTGGTAGGCAATCTTTGAGATCCCACAATACAGAAGTGAAGTACCAGCAGAAGCTCCATTGTTGAAATGCACAAACTGTTGAAACATAACCAAGTGATGCACATTCAGTCCTGAATTTGAACCCTCTCACCCCTATTGCCATTCATCAACAAGAAATGTTGCAAACAGGAAATGGGTCCATCTTTCAGTAGTGTTCCGTATTCTGGAGCAGTGTCATTGAAACCTCAGTATTCTAACAGTATTTTTTTAAATGAATAAAGTAGAATGTTTGCTAAAAATGTTCTTTAATTTACTAAGGAAGCAAAGGAGCTAGAAATCAAATGGTTAGGTGCACATGAACCAGCTGCAACATTACACACACAACACAAAAAAACAAAACAAAAAAATGAGTTCACTTATGTATATACTTTAATATTAGCTACAGTATTTCTGCTATTAGTCCTACATTTATAAGTGTATAATTACATTCCACCACCACCTACTACAGCACTGTCACAAACATGACGTATCCCATCAAAGGTAGGGCTACCTGTGAAACCCGTCATATGATCTGCAAGCTGAGCTGCTACCACTGTGCTGCATTCTATATGGGCACAACAACCAAAAAGCTGTCTGTCTGCATGAATAGCCACTGTCAAACTGTGGCCAAGATACAACTGGACCACCCTCTTGCTGAGTATGCTGCCCAGTATGATGTCCTTCATTGCAATGACTGCTTCACAGCCTGTGCCATCTAGATCCCTAACATCAACACAAGCTTTTCTGAACTGTGCAGTTGGGAACTCTCCCCACAATATATCCTACATTCCTGTAACCCTCCTGGCGTCAACCTCTGTTAGTCATTGCCTTTACCCATCTAGCCCTTCCCTGTTCCCATTAAAGCACTACACAGCCCTCTATTTCACCAATGCACCCAGTGTTTTTACTTCTCTCCTTATCCGCTAACCCCCCCCCCCCCCCCCCCCTCCCTTGCTCTCCGTCTAATCTCTTGAATGCACCTAGTTGCCACACTCACCACCTCGTCCCTGCACACTTGCAGCAGCACTTTACTGTCCTCCAATCCCTACCCTTCAGTCTCTCCCCCTCTCTGCCCCAGATTCGTCCTTACCCCCACCCAGTTTCCTCTCCAATAACACCTTTCTGCTCGCAGTCTGGATCCAGCTGCCAGAGACTGTGTTCATGTTAATGTGAGTTGCACTTGCCTGAGAGTGTGCACATGTGTATGTTGTCTACTTTTGACACAGGCCTTGTTGGTCAAAAGCTAACTCTGACAGTATGTTTGTTACGCCTTTCTGCAACTCAGCATTTCCGCTACATGGTGAGTGGCAACTATTCTTTTCATTATATCATTACTTACCATATTTACTATTTTTCTAATGTTTTTTAAGGAGTAAGACATAAATGAAGGTTATATAACAAACAATTTGGAGCAATTCCGTTATAACGTTTTTCGATTTTTTTCTGGGACTCGCCAATGAAAATGAGTACAGATAATAAACAATAACGATGTTTTCATCTGTTGTAACTTTATTCTGGTCTAATGTCAAAGGGTAAATTATTTTTTTTACTATCTTTGTTTATTTAAGGTTATGAATAGGTGCCTACTTGTGTTATATAAAACTTAACACATATAAGAGGGATGTAACAGTTCAATTTAAAGAATAGTGGTGAGAAAAAAAAACATGGATTAAACTTAGGAGTACAGTTATTACAAAGTTTCTGTAACTATGTACAGATCTATTCACTCTTCCGCAGGTAAACCCTAAGTCCATAACCATTTACCAAAAGCATTTTTCATTACAGGCTATGAAGAGAAAATTGTCAATTATATGCACTTACCTAAATATTTCAATAAAAATATGATCACACTAACTTCTAGCAAAGAAAAGGTCACACACATCTATTGGAAAACACTTTTTCATAGACTTACCTGTCTTTTTGTTGACTTCAAAAATTTCTTTCAGTAAATCAGATGGAATGGAGTATGCAACTTCACCATATTTGCCAAAATCTTTATCTGTGGCTGTGACTTTTGTTACCAGTGTTCCACGTGGTTGATTCTCTGGTACTGTAACTTCAAACTGAATCTTGGGAAAAGCAGGATTATGTCTGTTTGCTGGCAGTATGATAATACGTACTCTGGTAAAACTTGTGTAGACTCCATCTGTGACTGAGATATTTAAAATGCTTTCCTGTTTCTCCGCAAAGTTCTGCATATTTATCAGTGAGATCACACCTACAAACAAAGAATTTATTAAATCCTTTTTGTAAGCACAACTAAATTAATAGAGTTTTCATTGCTATTTATGAGGAAAAAAGAATGTAGACCAGGTGATGATTCTCAGGAAATAAAAATTGTACACATTACACATTAAATAAAACAAACATGTCATCTTAAGGGTTCTAACATGGTTATGTCTTCCTTTTAAAACAGGGACTGTGATTCTTCTGCTTCACATAGATGAGTTAATGAAACACAAATGTTACAAATGCTAACAAACTTGCTCTTGGCCACAATCTGACGTGGTTATTAATCAAAGATAGTTCAGCCTATGATATATAAGAAACACGGCCATCCATAAAGTCCCCAAATCATATAGTAATTCCACTGCAATTATGGTATAGCTTTTCATGTGAGTATGGCCATCAATAAACTATCTATCTGTAAGAATGCCTCCTGTGGGACTGCAAACAAGAGAAAATAAGACCACCCGATATCAAAGCATGTTTTTCAATGTAAGTGGTTATTTCACGACTTGTGGTATCTGTTTTCCCAATCAGCATCAGCTTCTCTTAATTTTATAGGTGGAAACTGTCTCAGCAACAAATCTTTTGGCCGCACAATCACCCTGTCTCAATTGTCACTAGTCCCTGTATTGCAACATCTATCCCTGCACTCATTCTGTTTCAGCCCACCAGGTTCTGATTTCTCTCTGCTGTCCACCATTCCCCTAGCGAACTGGAGCTAGGTTTAGGATTAGAGCCCACACAGAAGCATACCGACAATCCTTCTTTCCACATACAATACAAGACTGGAATAGAAGGGAGAACCGATAGAGGTACTCAGGGTACCCTCCGCCACACACCGTCAGGTGGCTTGCGGAGTATGGATGTAGATGTAGATGTAGATGTTATGGATCTATGGATTCTCATATCCATTAGTCTCTGCTGTTTCCTCTTCAATACTGCTTCCCCCCATCCCCGACACACACACACACACACACACACACACACACACACACACACACAATACACCCCCTAGCACGCTCCTACGACAAACATAAAAGGTTATGCTCCCTTTCCCTCCCTCCCTCTCTTTCTCTCTCTCTCTTTTATTGTAGGACCAAACTGCAGAGCAAATCTCCATGGCCATGGAACAATCCACTACATGAAATTAATATAGATAAAGTACAGACAAATCCTATGCAGATGACAAGCTGTGACTATATATTACCACAATCAACAATGTAACATGTGAATTAGCTTAATTTTTCCAGGAAAATTGTATATCAAAATACACTGACTGAAAAATGACGATAAAGCACACCTGTAGCAGAATCAATGGAGAATGTCTGTTGCTCATTTCCTCCAACAATTGTGTAGCTTAGTCTTTCATGATCAACATAGTCAGGATCACTTGCTTTAACAACAGTGATGAACTGTCCTCTTTGAGCATGTTCAGAGAGCGAGCATACATATGATGGTTGCTCGAATTTTGGTGGGTTATCATTCATATCGATAACTGAAACAGAAATAAAAAATCTTCAGAAATGAAATTATCAATAAAATAATTAGATATACAAATACTTTAAGTTTACTTTTACATTTGGTTAAGAAAAGAATCAAATGAAACTGACCAGAAACCCAAACATGTGCAGTACTTGAGAGACTTGGAACCCCAGCATCCATTGCAATAATTGTAAAGTGGTGACTGTCATGAATCTCATGATCTAATGACTGCTTGAGATAGATAGATCCATCATCTGAATCAATATGAAAAAATTCTGATGAATTGCTGGAATCGCTCTGAATCTGATATCGAATCTTCTGGTTAATGCCTGCAGGAAATAAAAAAAAGTTTCTAGATTCTCAGTGAAGTCTTCTTATATTTTGACTGTTTCTTAATAGTCTGTGCTATTTTACCTGTGTCATTGTCTCTGGCAGACACTCGGAGAACAGAAGTGCCAAATGGTGAAGCTTCAGAGACAGAAATATTATAACTGTCACTGCTAAATTCTGGAGGACAGTCATTGACATCTTGAACAAGAATACTGACTGGTACTTCTGCATAAACTCCAGATACACTGTCTGTAGCACGTATGGTCAGCTCATACTGCTTCTTTTGTTCATAATCCAGCTCATCAACAACATATATTACACCTGCATGCAAAAACATATTCTAAAACATTGAAGTACAAAAATAAAATACAGTCATTTAAATTTGAAGCACGTAAAATGCTTAAAAATATTTTTTCCTTGCAGCAGCTTTTGTGTTACACACAACCAGTTTCAAATAAGCTCACAAAAGACTAGATTGTTTAGGCTGCTAAATGTGTTATGTGAAATCCCCATAAATATACTGCTCCCAAAGCCCTTGTGCAAGTTAATTTCTCTTGTAGAAAAAGTGAATGCATACATTTACAGAAGTAAATAATAATACAGAAAATGGAATTCAACATGCAAGGACAGATAGTAATAATCTGAGACCTTCCATTTACTGTTGTCCCATTGCTTGAATAAATATCATTATCTACTGAGCTAGCTTAACACATTTTAGTAAAGAGGCCTACTATGCTAGCTTCAATGTTGTAAGAAAAGAAAGTCAATTACCATGCCAGACATGAGCAAATTCATTAAATAAGTCCAGATTGGCCCTTTCTACTGCTATATCTCAACTGCTGCATCCTGCTATTAGTGAGTGTGAGTGTAGTGTCACCACACGCGTGTACTTAAATCAACTACCAACTGTATCAGCGGGATGGTCATTAGAGGCCAACTGTAGGAAGCGTGCACACGGCACGGTCTGTGCCACATCTACCAGTGAATCACCTTTTAATTTGTACTGCTCACATCAATTGTTCTATGTGCCACTTATGTTGCACCGTCTGTATGATTGTTTCATCTTGCCACATGTGGAGTCACAACAGGCTTATTTCTGTTATTGTTCAGAGATTTGTGAATAAAGCCATATTAGTGTTACTTGGGTTTGGTTACTACACCACCTACAGCAGCAGTTTGTAAAGTACAATCAAAATAATAACATTCTCTTTTATCACCTTCCCCTTTCTATAAATGATTTGAGATTTGACTGTAATATTGTCACATTCCACACTTTCCTCAGTCTATTCTCATCACCCACTTCTATACTAGAAAAAGAGTAACATTTTGATTCATGAATGACTGATGTTGCTCCAAATGATTGTTTATTCACATTATTGCCTAACTGGCATTGGGACTAATGCCCAACTTCATTGTCATTAGTAAATATTCTACCTTTCTCAGTAAGTAAGGTGCATTACAACACAGTCACATCATAATCACACTCAAATCCAAATCGAAAAGCAGGGTCGTGAATGATATACAACACTTAGCACTAAATGAATGCATCTTCATTATTACCACCAATATACAGCCTCAACAAAACTGAATTGCCGAACAGAGTTTGCTAGTGTTTACATGAACGTTGATTATTACAGAACATGCAAACATAAGAAATTTCGAGAACCTTCCAGAAATGATAAACTGTAAATAAAAGAATGCTTGTGATCAGCAGTAAGCCAGCCAATGCTGTTAATGGTTATGCCACACTGCACATCCTCTTCACTATGATGAGCATTTGAAGGTAGCATCTCCTGTCGAAGCTTCACAATTATTAAGTTGGTATTCAGTTTCTTCGAAATTCCAGCAATTGATTACACTTCTTGACTCTCTGTCATAGGACTTCATGCAGAGGACCCAGATGAAATCTCTGCGCTTCTGTCTTCTTGATAAAGGGTTATTATCCTGGACTTTGTATATGATGCCTGACAAGCAATTAAGGATATACTACAGCTGACAGTAGTGCTTTTGCAACTTTTCCACTAGTCCTACTTTATGCACAGAAGTAGAAATCCATACCAAGGCTCCCTAGCTGTATCTCATTGGCTGTTAAAACACTCTGTCTTTCTCCTGGGCATCCAGGTTCTGTTTGTACATCAGATGCCTTGCTTCTTTGGTTCTAGTGATAAGGTGTTTAACATAATCATATTGAGTATCATCTGGCTGGAACGGGAACAGTGTATCCATGGCGGTTTTAGCCTCACAGTCGTGGAGTGCAAAGATCATTGTGAAGCCTGTGGCATCTTGCCTTGCTGTGTAGTATGCAAATGTCACAATGGGCAGCATTTTATCTTATTATCTCTGTGAGGCCATTCATGTGTGGGTGGTACACAGTTTTCATCCTGTGGATGAGATTGCAACATGAAATTACCTATGATACTAGTCTTGACTGGAAAACTTTTCCACAGTCAAGTAACTTTTCAATTTCTGGAGTTTCAGATTCACACAGCTTTGATGAGAGCACAGTTGGGTGAGGTAGTAAGTGCAGACTACAATCCACTGAATCCCATTTCGAGACTTTGGGAACCTCCCCAAGAGGATTTCATCTCAGTGGAATGGCACTGTTGCAGGAGAGATCAATACCAAATGCTATGGAGGTCATTTCAGCTTGAGATTCAGTCACTGGCACTCCTTACAGTGGCTCACATAGCATCTAGTGGATTGGTAGGGACCTGGCCAGTGATAACTGTATCTGATTCTTTTTAGAGTCTTCACAAATCATAGAGGATCAGATACTGGAGCAGTGAGTAAATACTTCAGGATAGTCAGCTGCAAATGAGCTGGGATGAGAAGCAACCATTTCCACTCTGTTGGTTATTGGATCATTATTCCTCTTACAACCATGATCTGCTTGTTAAGTGGAATTCTTCTTTGGCCAGCTCCTCTTTCTTGAGTTTTCTTTGGTTTTCATTAGTTCTGGATCTACCCTTATGTTCAACACAAATGTCATTTCATCCTCACTCCATTCCTCCAAAGGATTCCTTGAAATGCATTCATTGTCCTTGCATTTGCAACCACTTGGCATGATGTTGTAGTCCTGAAGTCTCAGCACCTATCTCACCAGTCGATGTTATGGATCCTTCAGGCTAGTCAGACAGCATAGGGAATTGCAGTCTGTCACAGTGGTGAATGGACTGCCAAATAAATATGGCTAAACTTTTTGATGACTCAAACAGGTGCAAGGAACACTTTCTTAGTTGTAGAGTAATTCATCCCTGACCTGGAGAGTACACATGAAGCATATGCTATCACATTTTCAGTGTCTTTCTGTATTTGCACTAGTACCAGCCTAATCCTTATGGGACTGTCGGCGTGAAATTCTGTCTCACATCATATAATGCTAGGACTGGAGAAGACGGTAACATCTTCTTAAAGACAAGGAAAGCTCTTTCTTGCACCTTGTTCCAGGAACATTTGATATTTCCCTGTAATAATTCTGTAAGGTAAATGCCCAAGTGCAGAAATCCTTTATGAATTGCTGGTAACATGAGCCCATTCTGAGAAATTTTCTCACATTACAAATGTGTTGAGGAGCTGGAAAATGTGTGACTGCTCTCACTTTCTCTGGACAGGACAGAATCCATCACCATTCTCTACATACCCAGATTTTTATTTCTTGGGTGGCAAAGAGGCACTTTCTTGGATTTAGACAGAGATCTGCAGTCTGAATACACTTCAACATGGTTTTCAGGTGGCTTAGACGTTTCTCAAATGTCTTCAAAAATATGAAAATGTCATCCAGATAATAAAGATACATTGTTCATTTAAGGTGTTGTAACAGGTTGTCCATCATACATTCTAAGGTGGCTCTAGTGTTGTACAGCACAAACAACATAACTGGAAACTCTTAGGAGTTATGAAGGTTGTGTTTTCCTGCTCAACCTCAATCTCAACTGGCTAGTAGCCTGTCTGCATGTCCATAGTTGACATATAATTTCATCTTTTCAAGCAGTCTAGAGTGTCATCAATGTGCCACAATGGACAGACATTGTCCATCACAAATTTGTTCAGTTGACACATATGTGCCACATTCTTCTTCTTCACAAGGCCTTAAGGAGAGGACCAAGGAATCTCTGATGTCCTATTGCAGTTTCTTCTTCACTTCCTCCCAAATTATCTGTTGGTCAGCTGGTAACTCTCCACATGAGTGCTGGCTAATTGGTGGGTGACCTCAATGTCCATAATTTATTTTACCATGGGTCACTTGGTCTGTCTTTTCTCCAGTCTGAATTTAAAAGCATTTAAAATTGGCACATAACAGCTGTCACTCATTGATGTTGTCCATTGGCCGGGCCAGATTCTATTGATAATTTGATAGCAGCTTCCTACACTGTGTGGTCTGTAATGGTGACAGAGCACAGTTCTTTGTCAATGTCACTAAGCTACACTTCCTGGAGTGGTTCAGGTGTACCTAAGCACAAATCTTTAGTGATATGTTGTGGCTGCTCAAGACAAATATTGAGTCTGAGTAGCTTCTTGCAATTCAAGACAAAACTTACATTTTAACCGAGCATCTCAGTTGATGGCTGGAACTTGACTTGTTGATGATGGCAGGACAACAATGTCTACAATAGCAAACAATCACCCAGAGCAATCTTTGTTATGTGTGCTTGTTGAAATAGCATAGTAAATCTGCAGCTCTGATCTTCTACAGTCTATGGCTGCTTCTGATGCCTGGAAAAAGTCCCATCTGAGAATAACATTATAACTAAATTCTGTTAAAATGACAAAATTCATAGGGCTCTCCTCTGTCACTGATAATTATTCTTGTAGTGCACATTCCTGTCAGCTGGATTTATTTCCCATCTGCAACTTTTAGCACAATCACTTTTGTATCATGGAACCTAGTCTTTTTTGGCTGTTGATGATAATCATCTGACAGGACAGAAAAGACAGCCCTGAGTCGACTAGTGTCTGGACAGGTTGGCCATCAATGATGTGTCAGTCAGAGTTCCTGACATTTTGGTGACCATCAAGTATTTGTATCTGTGGTAACGTCATCTTCGTAGATGGTTGCCTTGCTTAGTTTTCCTGATGTCGGCAGCTAGGCGAGTGGCTGGTACTTCTTTATGGCACAAAGGAGTGGTTACTGCATGTTGGGAAGCAACCTCATCCACATTATGTTGGTGGGCTTCATCCCACAGGTGACTATAATGGTCTGCAATTGACTGGAGCGAGCAGAACTGTTGTGATGACTCATGTCTGGCAGTGTAGACATCATCAAAAACTCACCTTTCCTCTTTACAGTAATGTACAATGTGTCCGAGGCAAGCAGAGTGGAAAAACACTGGTGTGTTGTTCTCTGACCTCCAAATGTCTGTTCTTCTACGTATTGTTTTACTTGGCATAGAAGTTGCTCATACTAGCATTGATCAGATGCAGGGTTGCCATTTGATGGGAGTGGTGTATTGCAGAATTGGCTGAGCCCATTGGCTGAGACTGGTGCTAAAGATCAATACACCTCTTCTTCAACAGTCTCTATTATCTCCTGACGTATCATGTTGAAATTTGTACCTACTATCTCCTGCTTACCTGATATGATGGTTCTGGTTGTCATAAAATGCAGCATCTCTTCGTTCACTTGGCACATGAGACAAGAAAGGTTGTCATGGTATTCTGCAACTGCCATAGGGTCTACATTTGGTAGTCCATAGTACTTCCTATGTCCAGTTACTTTCTGTTGCATTTCCTTAATGCGCTGGCACAACATGATGAATGCCTTGGATGTTATGACATCCATTACCTGAAGAACTTGGCAAATGTTTCTGCAGCTTCTTTCATAAAGTGTGAAATTTTGTCAACTTCTATCATATTTGGCTTCACAATATGGCACATGGCCAAAACTGTATGTAGAACTGTGTTGCTTCTCTACACAGTTGTGCCCTTGTCCTTCAGTAGTTCTTCTGTAGGCAGACTTGCTGCTGATTATTGTCAGATGTTTTCTTCAGTTTGGCCTGTATTTATCCCGACAGTTTAGCTTTTCTCTGTTGTTCCTGAACTACTGCTGGGCTGGGCCATCCAAATAAAAGTACACATTTGCCAAACACATTATTTTATCCCACCTATTGTACTTGATAATTAGGTTGACTTCTTTCAGCCATTTAGTCAGGTCCTGGCCAGTATCTCCCAAAAATACTGATGGATACCATATGTCCAGCTGACTTACAGCTGGCTTGGAATCCACTGGTGTCCTGAATATGTGGACCACTGAAATGTGGAATGATGTATTCTGGTTCTTGTCCGTTTACGCAACTGCTATTACATTGCCTAATTGGAGCCACAGTGATGTTGATGTTTCAAACTACCTGGGATTACCACCACATTCAGGTCCAAATCTAATAGCAGGATCATCAATTAAATACAATGCTTAGTACTAAATGGTATGTTTATTACGAACACCAGTACGCAGCCAGAACAGAACTAAACAGTGCAGCTATTTGTATAAACACCAAACATTCCAGAATGCTGGTACTTACACAAACATCAGGTATTACAGAACATAAAAACATTATAAACATAATATACTTTAAGAACCTTAGACAAATGATAAATACTAAATAACAAATAAATGCTGAAGGTTGGATTTGAATTGGCGACCCACAGTATGCCAGCTGGTGACGTTAACTACAATACCACACAGCATGCACCACTGTTCATGGCAATATCATGGATTTGCAAAATTGATACTAAGTGTATCATCACCATACCGTGTCAAAATTTGATTTGACAATAATGATTAACTTCTGATATGGTACTTTTCAATTCAATAAACTTTACCAACAGCCATAAACTTTACGTTATTTTATTTTATTTCGAATGCAACCAGTTTTGGCAATTCATTTTGCCATCTTCAATCCCCATACGCTTCTTTTGAATCAATGAGCTTATCGTATAGTGGCATAAAACTGGATACCATCAATCTCAATTGTTGAATCTGTGGCACAAGCACTGGGATTCATGGTATCCAGTTTTATGCCACTATACAATAAGCTCATTGATTCAAAAAAATGTATGGGGCTTGAAGATGGCAAAATGAATTGCTGAAACTGATTGCATTCGAAAAAAATAAATAAATAAAATAACCTAAAGTATACGGCTGCTTCTTCATCTCCCACTACCTACTGCAACCTACATCCTTCTGAATCTGCTGGGTGTATTCATCTCTTGGTCTCCCTCTACGACTTTTACCCTCCACGCTGCCCTCCAATGCTAAATTGGTGATCCCTTGATGCCTCAGAACATGTCCAACCAATCGATCCCTTCTTCTAGTCAAGTTGTGCCACAAACTTCTCTTCTCCCCAATCCTATTCAATACCTCCTCATTATTTAAGTGATCTACCCATCTAATCTTCAGCATTCTTCTGTAGCACCACATTTCGAAAGCTTCTATTCTCTTCTTGTCCAAACTATTTATCGTCCATGTTTCACTCCCATACATGACTACACTCCATACAGATACTCTCAGAAATGACTTTCTGACACTTAAATCTATACTCGATGTTAACAAATTTCTCTTCTTCAGAAACGCTTTCCTTGCCATTGCCAGTCTACATTTTGTATCCTCTCTACTTCAACCATCATCAGTTATTTTGCTCCCCAAATAGCAAAACTCATCTACTATTTAAGTGTCTTATTTCCTAATCTAATTCCCTCAGCATCACCTGATTTAATTAGACTACATTACATTATCCTCTGCTTTTGTTGATGTTCATCATATATCCTCCTTTCAAGATGCTTTCCCTTCCATTCCACTGCTCTACCAGGTCCTATGCTGTCTCTGACAGAATTACAATGTCACTGGCAAACCTCAAAGTTTTTACCTGTTCTCCATGGATTTTAATACCTACTCCGAATTTTTCTTTTGTTTCCTTCACTGCTTGCTCAGTATACATATTGAATAACATCAGGGAGAGGCTACAACCCTGTCTCACTCCCTTCCCAACATACTGCTTCCCTTTCATGCCCCTCAACTCTTATAACTGCCATTTGGTTTCTATACAAATTGTAAATAGCCTTTCGTTCCATGTATTTTATCCCTGTCACCTTCAGAATCTGAAAGAGAGTATTCCAGTCAACATTGTCAAAAGCTTTCTCTAAGTCTACAAATGATAGAAATTTAGGTTTGCCTTTCCTTAGTCTAGCTTCCAAGATAAGTCGTAGGGTCAGTATTGCCTCACGTGTTCCAATATTTCTACAGAATCGAAACTCATCTTCCCCAAGGTCGGCTTCTACTAGTTTTTCCATTCGTCTGTAGAGAATTCGCATTAGTATTTTGCAACCGTGATTTATTAAACTGATAGTTCGGTAATTTTCACATCTGTCAACACCTGCTTTCTTTGGGACTGGAATTATTATATTCTTCTTGATGTCTGAGGGTATTTCGCCTGTCTCATACATCTTTATTTCGCCTGTCTCATACATCTTGCTCACCAGATGGTAGAGTTTTGTCAGGACTGGCTCTCCCAAGGCCATCAGTAGTTCTGATGGAATGTTTCTACTCCCGGGGCCTTGTTTCGACTCAGGTCTTTCAGTGCTCTGTCAAACTCTTCACGTAGTATCGTATCTCCCATTTCATCTTCATCTACATCCTCTTCCATTTCCATAATATTGTCCTCAAATACATCGCCCTTCTATAGACCCTCTATATACTCCTTCCACCCTTCTGCTTTCCCTTCTTTGCTTAGAACTGGGTTTCCAACTGAGCTCTTGATATTCATACAAGTGCTTCTCTTTTCTCCAAAGGTCTCTTTAATTTTCCTGTAGGCAGTATCTATCTTACCCCTAGTGAGATAAGCTTCTACATCCTTACATTTGTCCTCTAGCCATCCCTGTTTAGCCATTTTGCACTTCCTGTCGATCTCATTTTTGAGACGTTTGTATTCCTTTTTGCCTCCTTCATTTACTGCATTTTTATATTTTCTCCTTTCATCAATTAAATTCAATATTTCTTCTGTTACCCAACGATTTCTACTAGCCCTCGTCTTTTTACCTACTTAATCCTCTGCTGCCTTCACTACTACATCCCTCAAAGCTAACCATTCTTCTTCTACTGTATTTCTTTCCCCCATTCCTGCCTATTGTTCCCTTATGCTCTCCCTGAAACTCTGTACAACCTCTGGTTCTTTCAGTTTATCCAGGTCCCATCTCCTTAAATTCCCACCTTTTTGCAATTTCTCCAGTTTTAATCTACAGTTCATAACCAATAGATTGTGCTCAGAGTCCACATCTGCACCTGGAAATGTCTTACAATTTAAAACCTGGTTCCTAAATCTCTGTCTTACCATTATATAATCTATCTGAAACCTGTCAGTATCTCCCGGCTTCTTCCACGTATACAAACTTCTTTTATGATTCTTGAACCAAGTGTTAGCTATGATTAAGTTGTGCTCTGTGCAAAATTCTACCAGGCGGCTTCCTCTTTCATTTCTTACCACCAATCCATATTCACCTACTACGTTTCCTTCTCTCCCTTTTCCTACTACCGAATTCCAGTCACCCATGACTATTAAATTTTCATCTCCCTTCACTATCTGAATAATTTCTTTTATTTCATCATACATTTCTTCAATTTCTTCGTCATCGGCAGAGCTAGTTGGCTTATAAACTTATACTACTGTAGTAGGTGTGGGCTTCGTATCTATCTTGGCCAAAGTAATGTGTTCACTATGCTGTTTGTAGTAGTTTACCCACATTCCTATTTTCCTATTCATTATTAAACCTACTCCTGCATTACCTCTATTTGATTTTGTGTTTATAATCCTGTAGTCACCTGACCAGAAGTCTTGTTCCTCCTGCCACCAGACTTCACTAATTCCCACTATATCTAACTTTAACCTATCCATTTTCTATTTTAAGTTTTCTAACCTACCTGCCCAATTAAGGGATCTGACATTCCACACTCAGATCCATAGAACGCCAGTTTTCTTTCTCCTGATAACAATGTCCTCTCGAGTAGTCCCCGCCCGGAGATCCGAATGGGGGACTATTTTACTTCCGGAATATTTTACCCAAGAGGACACCATCATCCTTAACCATACAGTAGAGCTGCATGCCCTCGGGAAAAATTACGGCCGTAGTTTCCCCTTGCTTTCAACCGTTCGCAGTACCAGCACAGCATGGCCGTTTTGGTTATTGTTACAAGGCCAGATCAGTCAATCATCCAGACTGTTGTCCCTGCAACTACTGAAAAGGCTGCTGCTCCTTTTCAGGAACCTCATGTTTGTCTGGCCTCTCAACAGATACCCCTCCGTTGTGGTTGCACCTACGGTATGGCTATCAGTATCGCTGAGGCACGCAAGCCTCCCCACCAACGGCAAGGTCCATGGTTCATGGAAAGGGGGGGGGGGTAAAGTTTATTGAATTGAAAAATACATACCAACCTATGTTCCTGGCCATAATGGACTGACAGACACTTTGACGTGGTATGTTGGTGATGACTGATTGTGATAATTCATGGATTTGTAATGTATTTTATTTACTATAAACAATAAAATATATTTTGGTGCCACTGATGAAGGATATTAGGGCAGACAATGATTCATCAACATTGCAATAAATGTCTGCTTGTGTCTGTGTATGTATGGATGGATATGTGTGTTTGTTTGTGTGTGTGTATATATATATATATATATATATATATATATATATATATATATATATATATTAAAAACAAAGATTCCAAGACTTACCAAGCGGGAAAGCGCCGGCAGACAGGCACATGAACAAAACACACAAACACACACACAGAATTACAAGCTTTCGCAACTGGCAGTTGCTTCGTCAGGAAAGAGGGAAGGAGAGGGAAAAATGAAAGGATGTGGGTTTTAAGGGAGAGGGTAAGGAGTCATTCCAATCCCGGGAGCGGAAAGACTTCCCTTAGGGGAAAAAAAGGACAGGTGTACACTCGCACACACACACACATATCCATCCGCACATACACAGACACAAGCTTGTAATTCTGTGTGTGTGTTTGTGTGTTTTGTTCATGTGCCTGTCTGCCGGCGCTTTCCCGCTTGGTAAGTCTTGGAATCTTTGTTTTTAATATATTTTTCCCATGTGGAAGTTTCTTTCTGTTTTATATATATATATACCTTAGGGGGAAAAAAAGGATATATATATATATATATATATATATATATATATATATATATATATATATATATATATCCTTTTTTCCCCCTAAGGTATCTTTCCGCTCCCGGGATTGGAATGACTCCTTACCCTCTCCCTTAAAACCCAAATCCTTTCATCTTTCCTTTTCCTTCCCTCTTTCCTGACGAAGCAGCCGCGGGTTACGAAAGCTCGAAATTTTGTGTTTGTGTGTTATTTTATTGTGCCTGTCTACCGGTGCTTTCCCGCTTGGTAAGTCTTGGAATCTTTGTTTTTAATATATTTTTACCATGTGGAAGTTTCTTTCTATTTTATTTACATTTGTAATAAACTTTCATTTTTAGTGAATTCAGTGGATCATTAATCAAAATGTTATTTTTCTAACATACCCAGTAGCAGAGCACACCAGACATACAACCAACTCCTAGACTGTTCTTCCTCATATAGTAAAAGCATACAAAATTTCCTTACCAAAGAAGTCTCTCTCTCTCTCTTCAAAACTAGTCAACACATCGATTTATACAAGTTGTGCCTTTTCCTCCTTTCCTTTTTTCAAGATAATGAATTCATTTTTAACTTAAAGTAGTGGTGGAATTCACGGCTATTAATACTGTTGGAAAGTACTAACTTCTCAGTTCTTCATGACATATAAGAAAATCTGTATGTAGGCTGATGAAAATGATTCAAAATGTAGAATCAATAGCAGTGACAAATCAAAATCATAACTATAGTATGAAACAAGTAGTATATTGAATTGGAGACAATATTTTACCCTACAGTACTAAATGCTGCAATTTGTGTAAATAATTAACAATAAACTGTGATGTCTGTGTAAAGGGTTTTATTTAGTAATGTGTTGTTTGTTATATCCACTGACATAATTTTGCAGATAGGCAGTTAAGCTGACATGAAAACAAATCACAAATGAATATTCTACACATGCAAATATACACAAGTAAGTTGACTTTAATAGACAAAAATAGTCAAAACAAGTAACAGAAAAGATATTTCATTTACAAATAAATATACTCTGCATTAAACTACTCTTGTATGCCGTAGGCTTACATACTAAATATGGAGTTTACTTCTAAACACAAAGAAACTCTCTTGTGAAACTATACTGTCTACAATATTTGAAACTTTCTTTTACTATTAAACAATGGAAATTCCAGGATGGAATCTACCACTATTATGAAAAGGAAAGTGTCTACTCGCTATATAGCAGAGATGCTGAGTCGCAGACAGGCATAACACAAAAACTATCAAAAATAAAGCATTCAGCCAGTAAGGCCTTTATCAAAAATAGATGACACACACACACACATATCCAAACACAACTATTTTTGACGAAGGCCTTATTGACCAAAAGCTTAATTTGTGACAGTCTTTCCATTGTGCCTATCTGTGACTTAGCATCTTTGCTATATGGTGAGTAGCAACATTCCTTTCCATAATATCGTTTCTTTTACTATTTATAGCCATATGGGCATCAAACCCTTCTCTACTAGCAGTAGGCAGGACCAGAGATGACAACAACATGAAACAGCTGACACAGATGTTATATTTTCATAGCAGGTGATTTCTTAACTGACAAATGAATTCATGATCACTGAAGTTCACAATTAATTACCATCTCTTTTATACTACTGCTGGTCCCTCCATCACAGTACTTCCTCTTACAAATATTAAGGCCTTTTTAAAACCTAGCTTAAGAGCACAAATTTAAGCTTCAGTCTTTTGCTTTCTTCTTTACACACAAACAGATCAGGTGCCGTAAGAGCACTCAAGCCAGTATTTCCATTTAACAGTCAGTCACCCAGCCTGTATGCGTAATTTATAATGCATTCAATTTTAGAGGGTTGCAGACATTCACTTACCATGACACTTTCTGCAACGTTCCGACAAGATGTTTACTTTATTGGAACAAACAACAATATGTTCCAAAACTCTGAATTGGACATCTGTTTTGTTAGCCATTTTCTGCATTGCTGTTGGAATTACTTTTTATTCACCCTAAATATACTGCGAATTGAAAAATATTTTTCCCTTGATGGCGACTGGCATTGATTGATTCTCTTCACATGTTGTGATGACAGCTAGTTTTTCTTTTTGTCATCAGAAGACATTGAGAAGTTGCATAGCATATTCAGTGGTCCCTATCTTACTGAGTCATTAGTTTTCTAATCAGTTTGATGCAGCTCACTATATATTCCTCCCATCACATCTTCTCTCACACACATCCCAAGTACAGCCATGGATTTTGTTTGATGCTATGCAAAATACAGTTTTGAAAATTGAAAGGGAAGTATATCAAACAATGGAAACTCCAGGTAGGAATATCAACAATCTAGGAAAAGACAGTTTGCTTCTTACCAAAGAAGACACATCAAGTTGCAGACAGGCATAATTAAAAGACACTTACATAACACTTTTGGTCACAGCCATCACCAGTAGAAGACACACACACAAGCAAGCACACACACACACACACACACACACACACACACACACACACACACACACACACAAAAACCACCAACTCCAGCATCTTGGGCTGGAATGCAACAATCATGTGAGATACAAGCAGCAATATGAACAGGGTGGGGAAGGGGGAGGGATCATAGTGAACAGGTGGGGCGAAAGACGAATGCTGTCTGGTGCAGTGTGGAAGGACTAGATTGCCAACAGGTGCAGTGTCAGGAGGATGTGGAACAGGGTGGTGGGGAAAAAAGGAGAGGGACAGGGACAGGGAAAGACAGGTGGATACATTGGCAGAGCACTGTAACTAAACAGGTTTGGATATGAGAATGGGGAGGAGATGACAGGTCAGAGTGGGTGGAAACTGTTGAGTGGAGGGTATGGGGATAGTATGTTACTGTAAGTTGAGGCCAGCATAATTATGGGATAACTCCCATCTGCACAGTTTAGAAAACTGGTGGTGGAGGAAAGGATCCAGATGGCTCGGGTATTAAAGCAGCTCTTGAAATCAAGTGTGTTGTGTCCAGCCACAGAATGGTCTACTTTGCTCGTGGCCACAGTTTGGCTGTGGCCGTTCATCCTAGTTGGTAATCATATCAAAATAAAAAGCTGTGCAATGATTGCAGCAGAGCTTGTAAATGACATGGCTGCTTTCACAGATGGCCTGGCTCCTGATGAAGTGGGATAAACATGTGACAGGACTGGAATAGGACATGGAGGTGGGTAGAGTGGGCAGTGTTTGCACCTTGGTCTTCCGTAGGGACGTGATCCTTGCGGCAAGTGCAGTATAGTAAAGTAAAGTAAAGTAAAATAAAGTACATTAAAGTAAATTAAAGAAATGTAAAGTATACACAGAAGTCTAATGCAGCTCAAGAAAATGTTGGCTACAAGAGAGAAAGGAATGGGAGTATCAGTGAAGGTGCACAGCAACCTTCCATTTTCAATCTCTAATGACAATGAAAAGGAAAACCAGCTGCCATCATAATACATGAAAAGAAATAATAAACAGTCATCACCACAGAAGATGCTTACCATTGAAACAAAATGAGTCTTTTACAAAACTTTTTCAATTTTCAATATGCTTCGGATGCAAAAAAGCAAAATAATGGTGGCAATGGATATTGAAATTGAGACTGATCAGTTTATTTCTTCTGATAATTCTTTTCCAGTCTTATGTATGATAAATGTTTTTGGAAACTGTCTTAACCCAGTCCTGTGAATCACTTTTCACCAGTTGTTACTCCCTCCTACTACCTCAAACATGATCTCTTTTCAGGATGTGCCTATACAATTGGAGTCTTCTTTACAGAAAAGTTGGCAACATTTCGATTTTCTCATGTTTTCTTGTTGGGAATCATGTCAGTTCTGAGGATTCTGTATATCCATCTCAGCATATCAACTTGACTTTCAACATCTTTATGATGACAACTTTATGTTTTCATCTCAATTGTACATACTCTCTAATACTTACTTCTTTTTTTTCAGTTGCCCACATCTTTGCTCCTTCCTTAATGCAGACTTCATGAATGTTTTATACGCCTGCTGTCTGGATTTGATGTTTATGTATCAGCCACAGTGAGTTCTAGAAGTTATTTCTGAATTTGAACTGCATTGCGTGAGCTATCTCAGAATGAAGACTTCATCTTGTGATATATCTCACGCCATGTTGTAAATAGAGTCAACATTTTCTGAAAATTTTCTTGGCTTACATTCATTTAAAAGTCTTTTAAAGGGGAGTTTCATTTTTCTTCATTTGACCCTCACCATGAAGTACGAATCTATCTTCATTCTTTACTTGCACAATGTGGGAGAAATCATTGGTCACCTTATCCCTGGTCTTAGCTATTCTAAAATCAAGTCTGCTTCCCTCATTTGTTTGTAGTTCCTTGTAGACTTCATTCCATGTAACTTCCTTTACTATATAACTGCGTTTTTGCCTGTTTGTGTGCCATTGTGAATAGTTGTTTATGCTCAGCAGCTCCAGTTTCTCTCACAACACTTCTTAGTGTTACATTTTGCTTTGACAGCTTCCTGTGATTCACTGTTTGGCCAATAAATTTCTTCACCAACAGGATCACTTTTCTCTTGGATGTCTCCAACAGTTCTTCAAGCACTCATTTAAGCACATTTTTAATAACCTTTCACCTTTCTTGTTCTCCCCATGACTGGTTGCACTTCTCATAAAACCTTTTGTTTGAAGCCACTTCTGATTTATTAGTACATTTTTCTTTGACTTTCTGTTCTATAGGTGTATTCACAGCCTATTGCTAATAATTTCTGTTGAGTCAATATTTGTTCTCTGATTATGACCTTACAGTTCTTTAACTTCCTTCCAGTGTTCCCTTAACATCTCCAAATTATAATTAAGAGATCCCCTCGCAGCTCTTGTACAGCAAACTTTTGCAGGTCTGGGTGAGACAGCTGTGAGCATAGCTCTGCTGCTTAAACATTACAGAAAACAGTCTGAGGCTTGAAGGCTGCTGTACCATTGTAGAGTTATTGAAGACCCCACTCCTATGTCCAAGTTTGTGAGATATCAATATTCCACACCCAAGTAAAGGGGGGGGGGGGGGGGGGGGGGGGGGGGAAGAACATAGCATGGAGATCTGGACTTCGCTGTAAGCAGAAGAAAAAATGAAGAAAACTCAGAGAATAGCAACTTCTTTTTGAATAAACAAGACATTCCATTGAATTCATTGAAAATGTAAGAAAGTCACTATCAAAGGAAATGTGAGTGTTTCAAGAAAATGATAATACTCACATATGCCAACTGCATTCAGCTTCCTGGAGAACAAAAAAATTGAAAAATGTTCAAGAAAAACATTAGCAAACAGTAAGTTTTAAGAAAACAAAACTGTAACAGATGTCAGCTAGATATTTCATTTCAGATGATAAAAAACCTACGCAGAGGAAGAATTTGTCCAAGCGTTCTTAACACGTTTTTAAAGCACACAAGATGATCCACCAACACAAGAGTGAACAGTCCAAAAGAAATGCCAAATGAGGTGCATAATACCAATACTTATGAAGAAAGGAAAGGTGTGTGTAGATGGTTTTAACAGAAATGATTAACGCCAGAGAAATTTGCAAAATTTACATAACATTATTTAATAGATCCTGTTTGGAAGTAGGCCTAAAAATCAACTAGTATCACAGAGTTATGTATGTTCGACACAATGAAAAAATTGTGCAAATTAACTTTTCCATCCTACTGGGCACAGGTAGAAGACAGTTTATCATCACTCAGATTGGTAGTGATGCAGAGACCAGTGGAACAAACAGGAAGTTCGTGCAGTTGATGATGGCAGAGTGCATGAAGCTCACAACTAGTCAGAAGCAAAGTCCAGAGTGTAGTGAAAGTTGTCTTAAGCATGCACACATTATGAGTGTTTTGAATCAAGAAATGTAAACATAGGCAATTTCAATCACTCTGCTATCAATGGTGTGTATCAAAGGACAATAACTGGACATACAGCAAAATAAATAAACAGAGAAGTAAAACTACCCTGCATCTGCTAACCAAAAACAGCGGAAACTCCAGGTAGAAATATCACCAATGTACAAAAAGACAGATGGCTACTTACCGTAAAGAAAACTCGTCAAGTTGCAGACAGGTACAAGTAAAAGATATATATAGTTTTCAGCCACAGCCTTCATCAGTAAAAGACACACACACACACACACACACACACACACACACACACACACACACACACACGTGCGCGACTCCCATCTCTAGCATCTCAGGCCAGAATGCAACATGATGTGGGATGCAAGCAGCAATCTGGAGAGGGTGGGGAAGGGGAATGATAAGGGATAGTAATATACGGGTAAGGAGAGAGACAAACACTGTCTGCTGGAATGTGCAGAGACTAGATTGCTAACAGGCACAGAGTCAGGATGTTGTGGGGCAGGGAAGTGGGGAAAAAAGGAGCAAAAAATAGAGAAAAGTAGAGAAAAATGGGAGAAAACAGGGAAAAGTGGGTGGATGCCTTAGCAGAGGGCTGCAAATAAACAGGGTGGGAGATGAAAATGGGGAAGAGATGTTAGGGTAGAGGGGGTGGAAACTTTTGGGTGTAGAGGGGGTGGAAACTTTTGGGTGCAGGGTGTGGGGACAGTGTATTACTGTAGGTTGAGGCCACGATAATTACAGGATTGGAGAATACGTGGTAAGTATAACTCCCATCTGCACAGTTCAGAGAAGCTGGTGGTGGAGGGAAGGATCCAGATGACTCAGATAATAAAACAGCCATTACAGAGGTAGCACGACAGATTGTCACTCCTAAGGGCCCCAGTTCAATTCGTGGCTGAGTCGGAGATTTTCTCCACTCAGGAACTGGGTGTCATGTTGTCCTAATCAGCATCATTTCACCCCCATTGACATGCAAGTTGCCAAAATAGTGTCAAATTGAAAGACTTGCACCCGGCAAATGGTCTATCCGATGGGAGGCCCTAGTCACACAACATTTACATTTTTTTTTATTTATCATGTGTATTATGTTCAGCTGCATGCTGTACCACACGAGGTCTGCTTTGCTCTTGGCCACAGTTTGGCAGTGGCCATTCATATTGGTGGACATCTGGTTGGTAGTCATACCAATATAAAAAGCTGTGCAAAGATTTGCAGCAGAGCTGTTACATGACATGGCTGCTTTCACAGGTGACCTACCCCCTGGGGTACAAGAAACCTGTGACATGACTGGAATATGTAATGCTGGGTGGGTAGATTCAGCAGGTTTGGCACCTGGGTCTTCCACAGGGATATGATCCTTGTGGCAAGGGACTGGCTTGGGAGTGGCATAGGGATGGGCTAGCATGTTGTGGAGGTTGGATGAGTGATGGGACACCACTTTAAGAGGGTTGGAAAGTATCTTGGGTAGGATGGTCCTCATTTCAGGGACACAACGATAGGCGGTCAAAGCACTGGCAAAGGATGTGGTTCAGGTGTTCCAGTCCAAGGTGGCACTGGGTAATGAAGGGGACACTCCAGTGTGGCTGGTTCTTGGGGGGTGGTGGGAGGATTTGGGCATCTGAGGGGAAATGGCCCAGGAGATCTGTTTGTGGACTAGATCTGAGGGATAGTGCCTGTCTGTGAAGGCCTTGGCGTGACCCTCAGTGAACCGAGCATGGGAGTTTTTGTCACTGCAGATACACCGTCCCCAGATAGCCTGGCTATTTTGACAGCTGTCATACCTTTCACATCGAAAAATCCCTCCCATATAGCCTTGATACCTGGGGACAGCATATCTGCAGTGACAAAAAATTCCTTGCTTAGTATGCTGAGGGTCTCACCAAGGCCTTCCTAGACAAGCACAATCCTCCAGACCTAGTACACAAACAGATATCCTGTGCCATTTCCCCTCATACCTCGAATTCTCCCAGCACCCCTAGGAACTAGCCACAAAAAAGTGTACCCTTCATCACCCTGTACCAACCAGGACTGGAATAAATGAACCATATCCTCCATCAGGGCTTTGATTACCTGTCACTGTGCCCTGAAATGAGGGCCATCTTACCCAAGATACTTCCCACCCCTCCTAAAGTGGTGTTACGTCACCCAGCCAACCTCCACAACATCCTAGTCAATCCCTATGTCACCCTCAATACCAACCCTTTGCCTCATGGATCATATCCTTTCAGAAGACTGAGGTGTGAAACCTCCCAAATCCACCCACCCAGCACTTTATCGTACCCCATCAGCTGTCCATAAAATACATTCTATACTCCCATAATTATCCCAGCCTCCACCTATGGTAGCATACTGTCCCAACACTCACCACCCTACAGTTCCCACCTCTTCTGTCCTATCACTCCCCAGTCTCATCTCCTAATGTTTTTATTTCAGCCCTCTGCCAACACATATGCTCATCTTGCCCCACTTCTCTCCTTTTTTGCTCCTTTTTTTTCCCCACTTGTGTGCTCCACAATCTTCTGACACTGCAGCTGTTGGTGATCTAGTCCCTGCACACTCCAGCAGACAGCTTTTGTCTCTCTCCCCACCCGTACTCTACTATCCCTTCCCACATCCTATGTGATGCATTCTTGCACAATATGCTCGTATTGGTGGTCATGTTTGCCAAACTAATATAGACTTCAAATTTAAGCTTCCAATAGGTCTCAGATGGGAAGTTTACAGTCAGTATGTATTACCATTTTGACTTATGACAGTGAGTCATGGACTTCTTTGTTAAAGTGAAAGAAATACTTAGTGTTATCCAGTAAGCAATGGGAGATGGGGGTGACAAGACTACAAATACATGGCTCAAGGAACAGTCAGGAAAGGCAGCTGTAATTGTGACTGCAATAAAAATGAAATGAAAGTAGGCACAACAAGGACAAAGAACGTTTTTTGCTGTGTTTCATGAGGCAAGAAAACAACAAGACAACAACCTAATGTGGGTGGATGACCTCAGAAAGCCTGCAGGAGGTATAATGATGCATACAGCCCAAGACTGTAAGGAATGGAGGAATGGAAAAGTCTCGGAGGAGGCCTCTATGCAACAGTGGTTTTCAAATCACTGCTGCTAATGGTGATAATTATGGTGCAATGAGCCTTTCTTGAGCACAAGTCAGTTTTAGCCATTTTACTTGGCCTAAAGTGATGTTATATCTGAAAACACTGGAGACGATAAGACCAAAGAGAAGTCAAAGAGAAGGAAAAGGAAGAAGGAGAAGAAAAACACAAAAACAAGAATAAAGTAGTGGGCTATTTTGAAATATACAGCATTCCAGATTATTTTTTACCAGTACCTTCAAATTCTGCAATGCATTATCTATCTAATTTTCCTTTTCTGGTTTCTTTTGCAGTAAAAATCTTCTGGAGGAAAAAAATTTAAGGCTTCTAAAATTGAGGGACTGTGTCAACTATTTTGTGTTGCTGGCACCTCCACTACAATTTCACATGGTGCATACATTTTTTTCATCTCAAGCCATGTAGCACTTTTTACATTCTTTTACATTCTTTTGCAAAACTGCATAAACGTAACATTCATTCAAAAGCAACTGCACTTCACTCGTCAATGTAACAATGAAAAACTGTATAATAAAATTTTATGACTATTACAATATCTGTGATATGCTGTTATGTTGACCTTATAGCCCCAGTAGTGATTTATGAGTTCACACCAGAAAATTTACATAGACATACTTTAGACAGTACAAGTAGTTTAAATGCAATAAGTACATATTATCTCCAGGGGAGAAACTTTACAAAAATGACATTCTGGTGCTCCCATATCACTCACTCAACATAAAAAATAATATATTTCCATCAGATATTAAGTCACTATGGACAAAATCTGTTATAAAATAAGGAAGCATGTATTTATCTGCAATGTTTTCCTTAACAATATTTAAGTCAGACTGTAATATTTAAAAACCTATTTTCATTGACAATGTGTATGGATATAAGAGAATCAAATAACTACTTTTTCATGTTTCCAGGAAACTTTTTTGGTGTTAGTAGTATGTTTTCAGCTAACTTGATTCCATTCTAGTGAAAAAAGGAAATCGCGTAATTTATATCAAAAGGACGACTCACTTGAGAAAACTATAAAATAATGAGAGAGAACTACTAATTACTACTTACCTTCAGGAGAGGAAATTTCAGTATTCCTGGTAGACATATATAAAAATTCATACACTGTGCTAGCTTTCTGAACTACTACGTCCTTCCTCTGGGAAGAGAGATGGATGCATTGTGGACTATTAAGAAGCAAGGGCAAGTCACTCAAAGAACCTATTGACCTATTTTGTGTATGTCTATCAGCAGTATTGAAATTTCACCTGCTGAGGCTATGTAGTGGCCAGAAGCTATATCATAATAAATTGCAGTCCAAGAGACATTCCTGTTATTTTCAGTCTTCCCTAACCTATACCTGTTTTCTCCCTTGAAAAAGGAACTCTCAGTTCCATAAACAACAATATTTTTTTCTACTTTTAAATGTGTATATTGGCAGTACTTGGAACTTCACCTCCTGAAAGTATGTGCTGGCTTGCCATTCTGTCTCTTTGTTATTTCAGATTTATCCAGTGACTTTTTTAATGTTGATATCAGCTGCTCTTTTGACTTGGTGTTCTGTATGTTTTGGATGAGAAGTTGAAATCTCCAGAGTTTGGTCTTCAGTTAGTCATACAATCTTTTCCTGCAATTTACTGTGACTTTCACCTCTGGCAATTGTTTGTGATATAAAAAAATTCTAAGGTGACTGCAGTGTGCATTTAACACTAAACTGTTACATTCCCTGATAACTGGCTGAGTTATCCCATTCTCAGATCAGAGGACAAGGGAATAACATTTATGAGAAACATAACAACTAGAGCATTGTGTGTTTTTCAAATCAATCTTCAAGTAGATATGTCACTTTAATTTTAATTTACTAATTATTTGTTTCAATGTAACTATTTTTCCCTTTCATGGTAATGTAAATCACACAGTATATCTTCATTGAATGAGATAATGAAAAGTAAAATGTAAGTTGAAACTTTTAACAGGATTGCAAAGTGTTCAATAATGCAGTAAAAATGAGAGTTCTGTAAAGATGCATGGCCACAAACGGTCTACATCAACTAAATAAAATATTATGTTGAAGAACACATTTTGGCATTTGGATTCCTGCTCCCAGTATCAGTACCATACAACCTAGAGTTGAGAAATGGCTCTCCAACCAATGACTTTTATGGTCCTTCAATCTTAATTTATGATTTATTACTCTTTGCTTTTTCATTTTTTGCATCTCTCCCATTTTCTACCTTGTTTTCTCTCCCCTTTTCTATTTTTTATGTCTCTTATTTCAAAACTCTACTTTATTAACTTTATTTATTTTCAGTTTTCCCCCATGTTGTCTCTCTAATCACATATTTCTTCATGATTTTGGCTGTCATTATTTGTTTACCTTCTTAACCATAATTTTCTCTCTTCAGCAGTTTCTATTAACTACGCATTGCACTGCAGTAAATTTATGGAAAACCATGTAATTTGCCACTTTAAGTGATAGTGATTATTAGTTTCCACTTTTAGTTTCTCACTATAATTATCACCATGAATCCTGTTCTCTAGCAGTTCATCAAGCACGCAAAATTTAAATATTAAACTATTTCATCATATGGGCAAATGCATAGAGGACAAGAGAAAGTAAAAGCAAGATGAAGCAAGCAAATTAGGTAGTTAAAGTCATTTCTTCCAAGGACAGTGTATGCACCCCATGCCACTTGCAGCACAACATGCTACAAATTACAATACAAAGCCAAACACAAACATACAATAATAAGAGAAATCGATACTCACAGGGACCATTGTTACTGTCGGGGGCTGTGGATGGAGATAGAAAATACATCAGTCTAGATACAGTACTTCAGCAGCATTTTCTATCATTATTGAATTAACAGTAATGTAATAATTATTTCCCATGCATTTGTATTTAACTACAGAAATAATCCTAACTATATGGATGATCTTTATTATTTTTCTTCAGATGTCATTTGGGCAAGTTACTTACACCAGGCATGTATTTCCTAAATCCTGAAGTTAATTTCACTATTAGTTCATAGTAGTAAATTGTTTCCACTGGAAGTTAAATGCAAATGAGAAGAAGTAAAGTTCAAGCAGGTTTTGAATTTATCTATAGATTAATCCCAAACCTGGACTGAAATCTGAGGAAATAATCCCTCATCCTCAATTACTTTACAGCTCATAATGACAGCAGGGCCCATAACCATATCATGTCAGATTTTGAGACTAAAGTCTAATTTAGTGCATCAGTCAGTAAACAACATGGTATTTATATTAGCAAATGCACAAAATGCTCATAGTGAACATTACTACTATTGCAAAAGACACTCATCAGTGATTGTTACTGTAACCATGATCTAATATGCTCTTTAACTGCACTGTCACGAAGCATGTTGCTACAGAACTTCCATGCACATCACCAGTGCAAACTGAAGAGCACTTACCTGTGTTAAAGTCTAAGGCAAATTCCTCATACTCATTTCCTTTCACAATGCTGTAAATAAGTTTCCTGCCAAGTGGAGATTCAGCCTGTATACTAACAGCAAGAGAAGAATGTAATTCAATACTTTCTAAAACACTGTCTGTGTAGAACTGTTTGTCAAAAACAGGCATGGATCTGTCAATAACTTTTATATGAACAGGCATCTCTGTAGAGCATGGTGTGATACCTTAAAAGATAATAATAATCTTGTTACACACAAAAAATTCTCAGAACAAAGCACACTTATAGCTTTGTCTTACAAACATTATGATTTTAGAAACATGTATTTAAAAATACAGCTTGATATCAAATTTATAAAGGAATACACTAGCATACCTCCATCATAGGCAGCAATTACAAGTTCATATTCCCTATTATGCCCTTCCAAGCTCTGTTTCAGTGTAATTTCACCACTCTTTCTGCACACTTTAAAGAGCTCTCCATGGCCTTTTATTAGTTCATATCTCACTTCACCATTTTCTCCTTTATCCAGATCAACTGCATGGACCTGCAAATGTCGTAAGTACGTATAATAAACTAGTGATGTAAATACTTGCAACAAAATGAAAGCAAACTATATTCTCATTTACTGCAAAGTAATATTTACAAAAGCAATAAGAATGCTGGAAGAAGCCTGTAAGCAATAGTAGGACACTAATGGGTAATGACAAAACCCACAAGAAACATACTACTCACAAATTAATTTATTACTTAGTTTTATTTCAACAAAAGGTCCTGATATGCATTAAGAAACAAATAAGGAAAAAAAAATATTTTCTGTACTCAAGACCTTTGGAACTCAGATTTGCATGGTTGTGTGTGTAGAAAACTAACATAGGATAAAGAGTTGTACATATTCAATGTTTTGCAATCATAATTACTATGAAGAAGTAGCTCTCAGCCAGCTTCATACGAGCTGCAGTGCATGTCTTTAGTTTAGTGCAAATTTAGGTTATTTTTAACTATATCTTGTCTGTTGTGTGTGCTTGTCTCTACTTCCAACAATGACTCATTGATATCTCATTAATACGACACTAAGTATTTTTGTTTGGTGAAATCTGACTGAATATTTAAGCAGTTTCTTTCAGAAAGTACCTCATTATAGATAACTCCATCAACTGCAAAAACTCTGAGATTACTATTACTATTGTCCAGAAGGTTGCTAATGTACGATATGAATATCAAGGGTGCCAACACACTTCCCTGTGGAAAACTCCAAGTTACTACACATGATGATGTCTGTCCACCCAGGATAACATCCCCACCAAAAAGATCTCATTCCAGCCACAAATTTCGCTTGATATCTCATATGCTCAAACTTCTGACAATAAGCAGAGGTGTGGTACCAAGTAAATGATTGTCCAAAATCAAGAAATACTGCATCTACCTGATTGCCTTGATCCAAAACTTTCAGGATGTCATGTGAGAAAAGTGTGAGTTGGGTTTCAAACAATTGATGTTTGGGTTCCAAATAATAGGCAATTTCAGAATCTGTGCTGAGATTCTACACCAAGTCGATGTAAAGGATATGAGATGGTAGGTAGGTTTGTGGATCACTTCGGCTACTCTTCTTGAGGCGGGTGTGAGATGTGTGTGTGTGTGTGTGTGTGTGTGTGTGTGTGTGTGTGTGTGTGGTCTTTTTTTGTTTTTTTTTTTTTCTTCCAAGAACTGGGCATGGTTTTTTGTTCAAAGGATGTATGATAGATTACAGTTAGAACAGGGGCTAACTCAGCCAAAAATTCAGTATAGAATCTAATGGGGAATCCATCAAGCCCTGGAGCAGTACAAAATAGCCAGCTCACAGTTACCTGAGGTTGACATTTCTATTTTTTCATAAAGTTATATCATTTTTATTACAACTGTGGATTTCACAAACTGGGCCACACACAGGGAAATGAAGAATACAAATAAAACTCACACTCCTTCTATGTAAACAATCACTGGTATCTGCAGCAGTTTCAGAAAGTTTGCCATATTATGTGGTGAAACATGTCAGGGTTTTCTTAAGCCAAGTGTGTGCCTCTGAACATATAAACAAAGTGTCCTACTTCTGTTTCAGGAACATTGCTGAAAGTATTATGAGTATTGGAAATTCCACGGTGACAATAATAAATGATACATGCAAGTCAAAAACTGCAGTGAAACTATATTTGGACAGGTGTAAGGTGAGCTACAGTTTAACACAAATGTTTTAACCTTATATTTTAAAAAAATAGAGAAAAGTTTCTAGAAAGGAATTAAGAAACATAAATTCTGATATCATTCTTTCGCTAATGAGATGCTTAATCTTGCAGGAAATAACTTCAATTGGAAATCACATGCAACCTTCTTTTGTTCTCTGGTGGTATTGGTGTCACTGACGAATTATGTTTAGGGTCACTAATAGTCCCTGGAGGAGGAGAAGGAGGAGAATAAACTACAAATCAATACATTAAAAGAAAGACTTACTTTTGTAATACTGTCTCCTTTTTGTGCATCAACAGATACAACTGCATAGTATGGCAGATTAACGAACATTGGACAGTTATCATTTATGTCCAAAATTGTTACATTCACCATTACATGGGCCACTCTTGGTTGTTCTTGACCTGGTTGATCACTGCGTGCCTGAAATAAAAGCAACAGATTTATTTTTTAGACTAAATCAATTACTTGAAAGGAGAAGTAAATGTGAATTGATGTGAGAAAAAGAACTTACTTCAACTATTAACTCATATTTGTCCTTAAGTTCTCTGTCAAATCTCTTTCCTGTTGTTCTAATAGCACCAGAAGTGGAACCAATTTCAAACATATCTGTTGGATTCAATATGTTAAATACTATATGTTCATTCAGTGCACTTCCTAGAACATTAACTACAGCCACAGTCATAACTTTTGTTGAATTTTCTATTATAGTTCCCAAATATACATCTTTTTGAAATTTCAGGCCTGATTTCTCTGACTGTTCGACTTTAATGTTGACTTGTGCTACACTGGAAAACTTCCCATCAGAGACTCTTAAGTGCAAACGATGAAACTGTCTAATATGTGTTGCATCTGACACTGTTATTACTCCAGTGTCAGAATCAACAGCAAACACTTCACCCCTATTACCATCAATTATGTCATATCGCAGATGTGTGCTTTCTGCAGAATCAGGATCTGCTGCGACAACCTGAACAACTGCAACATTCTGATATGTAGGCAACAACAGTGTTGCATTGTACTCAGTCTGAGTGAAGTGTGGTGGACAATCATTAACATCTGTTACACTTATTTCCACTGTTGCAGTATTTTCTGAGTACAGCTGAGGTTTCCCCAAATCTGAAACCTTAACATGGAAATGAAACTCAGGTATAGTTTCATGGTCCAAATTCAACACTGTTCGTATTGCTCCTAAAACACAAGAAAAAAATTATTATGTTAAAAAATCACCATTCCAAATTATGTAAACTGATTAAAGAACTTAATTCCAGAAACATTTTACAGTAATAATCTAAGCATGTTAAACATTATTTGAGTTGCAGGTAACAAATGAATAGTATTAAAACTAAATTTAGATACCTGTGCTGGAATCTATATGAAAGAATTTGCGTGGCAGTGCTTCAATAATATCATAATTTAGAAGACCGTTCAGTTCAGAATCATCATCCCTTGCTGTGATAACAAGGGGAGAAGTGTTGTTTGTAAGAACAAGTGAACCAATTGATGTACCTTCACTTATGACACCTTGATACAATGGCTGTAAAAATGTAGGTGCATTATCATTCTTGTCCAGAACGTGAACAATGACACTGCATTGGGTTTTGGCACCAGCCTAAAAACAAATCCACAAGAACTGTTAGTTTGACATATGTGAGCAGTCTATAAGTACAGGATATTAATCAGAAATCCTTTGTTTGAAAATAAAAATACCAATTTGAATTTTAGGATTGATTTCCAAAATCAAGCAATGGAAAATCCAGGAGGAAATAACAATATAAAAATTTTTGTTGGAAATACAATGAAAATATTGACCAATAAAATATATGTTATCCAAATCAATATTTTGCATAATATAATTCTATTAAAATTATCACCAAAGCAAAACTGGGCATTGTGCCGTAGAAAGTGGACAGTTATTAATAATGAAGAGAGATATCTGAAAAATGCTTAGGTTATAACATAAAAAGGAACATTACTGTGAAGGTGGCACACACCTTGAACACACAACAATACGCAAACATTAGAGATTTACACTGTTCCCAGAATGATTATCAACTTACCATATTTGTTGCTTCAATAGTTAGATTATAAAATTTACAGAACTCATAATCTAACTGCCTTTTTGTTATTATAACACCAGTACTTGGGTTTATAAAAAACATATCATCCTTATTTCCACTTTTAATTTCATAAAATAGTGATGAAGTACTTCGAGCTTCCAGATGCTTTACATATGTTCCTACTGGTTGATTCTCATATATTTCAGCAGCATGTTCTTGTTTTAGAAACCTAGTGCAAGTACATGTTATCAGTTACTTTGTCCACATATTGTATTAAACTAACTACATTTTGAAAAATGGGTGGAATTAATTTATTGCTACATATACCTTGGAGGGGCATTGTCTGCCATTGTCACCATGATATGAACAGGGATCGTAGCTGACAAAGAAGGTGATCCGTGGTCAGTAGCTTTTACAACCAGCATATATTCAGACATAACACCAATATCCAATTCTCTTGCCACATGTACAATACCTAGTGATGGATCGATGCTGAACACATTTCCAATATTTCCTGAAATGAAAAATTTCAGTGTCAGATTGGAAGTTCATCATTTAATATGATACATTTCAAAAGCTTATTCAACACTGTGCACATGTATCTGTATTTTGAACTCTTGATTTTTACAACAATTAACATTTTGACTATAGTAAAAGTGTCTACAGCAAATTATATCTTCCATGACTCACTCTAAAGCACTTAGAAGAGAATATCATGTCAATGTTATGCAAAACTGCCCACATCTTTGATAACGGTGACAAGGCAGCGAGGAAGAGAGGTCACAAATTTTGCTCATGTTTGTATGTTTGTCATATTCAGCTACGTCATGCACTCGTAAATAGATGCTGCACAGTTACCGAATTGCAGAAATGTTGGTTGCTGGGTTTTGCCCATTGTTCCAAACAGTTCCATAATTTTCTGTGGGATTACATTGGGTGAATTAGTGGCCCAGTTCAAGTGCAACAGTGTGCCAGAGTGTTTATCAAATCAGCAATGTATACATGCAGCCTTGTGAATGTGTGTTCCCATGTAACCAGTGTGCTTTTGTAAGGGGGTGACTAATTTTTGTCCAGAGCACTTATTTAAACAATGTCCACTGCTCTTTATTCCTAAATCCACTGTCAACTGTAATTTTTCTGACATTACTAAATTTGTACTGATGACTACTAGGTTTCTCTGTTACAAGAAGGTGATTATTCCATTCTCTCACAGCACAGCAGCACTGTATTTGTCTCATTGTTCCAGAGAAGATAAGACTAAAATATGACCTAATGGAAGATGGGTACACAATACTAAAAAACATGCAACATTGATCTGTACAGCTAAAGACCTCAACACACTGAGAGCTCTGGAAGAGGCCTGTTTATGAGAGTGGAAGTTAAATGAACACTGGTGAGGAGGACGAGCAATGCACACAGGTAAGTGTCTATTACAGGTGCCACACTTTAAAAACAATGTACCAGAGCTCAGATAGTCATCTTGCAAACAGCCACTCCTGATTTTAGCTACAATAACACTTTTGGGGACAGTTTTTCACCTGGAGGGCATAGGGTCGGAGTGGGGTGGTGGTGGGGGGCCTTGAATGTCTATCCATACAGACAGGGAAGATTAATATCAATGAAACTACAACCACTTAAAACCAAACCAAAAAATCTATTTATTAGGTAGCAGCATACAGACATATACAGATACAAGGTGAAACATTAACAAACATTCAGAAGTTGTGGTTCTTTCATCTAAACTAAGAGAGAAAATGAGTAAAATAAATTATTGCAATGATTAGACAGGAAAGTCACTGAAGTGGTAATTCAAAGACGACACTGCAAGCAAGTTCAGGATACAAAAAACAACAATGATTTCAAAATAACAATTAAATACAACAGAAACAACAATGAAATACAACACATTGGATTTAAAATGTAAAGAGGGAAGGAAACTACAAGCAAAACACAAGAAGGAAAGTAAAAACAAAAGACAACTAAAGAAAATTTGACTGCAAAAAAGAAAGTGGCAGAGAAAACAGGAACAGTTGTACAAAGGGAGTAAAATTGCGAAGTGAGAGGGAAAGAAAGTTACACAAGGGAGAGAAAGATGTCACTGCCCATGCTACTGCCTCCAGGAGCTTATACTGCTGGCATAGATTGACTGTCTGGATCATACTGAACATCTGCAAAGACGAATGACTATTAGTCGTGCAATAGCTGATTGCTCTGCTTTTATCTTTAACATACAACAGATTTTGCATCTGATGTCTCAACAAGAAAATAAAACATATTGTGGTATAGTAGGCAAGGTCGATTATGATGCTCTACATTGTTGTGGAGACTGAGTGAGGGGTAGAAAGTTCATCTGGGAAGAAAATGCGAAGAAACAAGTGCTTGATCAGCCAGAAGAAACCACATTGTAGAGCAGAACGGAAATCAAAGCTGAAAATAACACACTTCTGTTGTCTCTGGCACACTTCCTCACATACAGGATTGGTTAAGATATTAAATGAAATCTGCTTGTGAACCAGACTAGTGAGAAAACTGAAGGCAACAATGCCTGCACAGGGCATAGATACATTCACCACAGGAGCTTTTATAGTGAGATAGACAGTGTTTCACATGAAAAGTTATCAACTGTCAAAAGACAAATACTGTTAATAAGGCACTTTACAAGAAATTTTAGTTTCTTTTTTATGAACCGTAAACTGCTGCCTCCCTTGTATTTTCAAATCCTGTTCTTTGCAGTTTCCCTTTCATTTATTCACTTCCTACACTGAATTAATTCCTGTGACACCTAATATACTTTGTCAATCCTTTCATTTCTATCAGACATTAATGTATCATTTTCATATTACTTGCAATATCATCTTTTTTTTGGGAAATGAACAATACTCTTTTTATGGTGCATTATAAACTGTGTAACTACGTATTCCATGTTTTGTACTTCACTGCCAGTGTTTCATCTTTTCTAGGGCTTACAGCATCAGCTAATTCATGGTTAGAAATATTTTATCTTTTAATTTTTGAGCTCACTGTATCCTATCATTCTTCCATTCCTCTCCATCTCTCTGGACACTTTAGTTCACCCATTCTGCCACAAGAATATTTTTGTAACTGAATACTACTTTCTCTCAACTCATTATGTCTATGATCCACCATTTTCTCCAACTGTGACATCATCTAGCCCTCATTCTGTTTCATACTACTTGCACAAGTAACTTTAATTTTTGTTTTCTTCACCTTCTATAAGACTGAGTACTCACAATGACAGACTGCCTGTTGGTTTCCGTCTCAGTTCCTTCTGATTATGTTTGTGTGTGTGCGTGTTTCCCCCCTCCCCCCGCCCCCCAAAGTGGCTGTCATTGTCAAAGCTTCACCATTTGTTGCTGACAATGAAGGGTGAAACTTTGAAAATGTCAGCCACATGAGTTGGCATGGTGAAACATCAGAAAAATCATCACAAGTGGCCACGAAACTCTTAAGAGTTTTGTAATACTCACAATATCAATCTCTCTCTCTCTCTCTCTCAATTGTCATTGTTAGCTACAGAGTTGTTGTCATTAACCACATATTATTTTGGTTCTATTCCATATACTATGTTAACTTACAAATTGATTACTTTAAGATTACTTGCATCATATAGTTCAAATAAATGATGTAGGTTACCTGATGTAATTGAATATTTTATTTTGGCATTTTCTCCTCTGTCTCTGTCAATTGCATACACCTGAACAACTGCAGTTCCTATACTTGATGTTTCAAAAACTTTTCCTTGAATGAGTTGGCTTGTGAACTCTGGTGGGTGATCATTGTGGTCATGAACAGTCACAATAACTCGGGCATAATTTCTTTTAGATGGTGTCCCCTGATCTCGAACCATTACAGTGAGTACGTGCTCTTCCACAGTCTCCCTACAGAGAGAAAGAAAAAATAAATATTTTACCATATTTCTACACTACTGTACATGTATATTTATTGCACTGATCTGTTATTATGAATATAGTGTACAGAGTGTCAATATATTATAATGTTCTTTAGACTGCTGGTATGATACACACTGCTTCTTTACAGCTTACAAATACTGCAAATAATTTTTCAATCACTTGTACAATGATAAAAAGAGAAGCATTTTTGATCCTCCATTGAAATTAACTGAACATATGACATTACTGGCCAGAAGATCCCATCTGGGCATTTTCCCTCGCCTGGTGCAAGTCTTTCTATTTGACATCACTTCAGCAACTTACATATCGATGAAGATAAGATAAAATGATTACAACATAATACCCAGGCCTTGACTGAAGAAAACCTCCAACCCAGCTGGGAATCAAACCCAGGGCCCTGGAATCTAGAGGCAGTGACACTAACAGGCAGTGACACTAACCATGAGTTCCACATCTACATTCCACAAGCCATCTTATGGTGTGTGGTGGAGGGAACTTTTGTGTACCAGTGTCACTTCCCCTTTTTCTTGTTTCTGTCACATATGGTTCATGCAAAGAATGGTTGCTGGTAAGACTCCATGTGGGGTCAAATCTCTCCAGTTTCATCTTCCTGGTCTATTCACAAGTTATACAGAGGAGGAAACAATATATTGGTTGACTCTGCTAGGAATGTATGCTTTCGGAATTTTAACAGTAGACCTACTGTGATCCAAAACGCCTCTCTTGCATATCTGCTACTGGAGATGACTGGGCATCTCTATGACACTTTTGCACTTGCTAAATGAACCTGTAATGAAACATTGTGCCCTTCTTTGGATCTTCACTGTTTCCTCTATCAGTTCTGTCTGGTCTGGATCCAGTACTGATCATCAGAATTTAAGTATTGGCTGAATGAGTGTCTTGTAAGCTACTTCCTTTGCTGATGGACTACACTTCCTTAGGGTTCTTCCAATGAATCTTAGTCTGGTATCTGCCTCACTTGTGATTAATTTTATGTGGTCGTTCCACTTCAGATCGCTCGATATTTATTCCTCTACACAGTAATTGCTTTTAGTGATCATTCTGCAGTTGTGTAATCATATAATAAAGGGTCTTTATGACCAAATATTTGCAATATACAAGATTTGTTTGCATCGAAGGTAAATTGCGAGTCCCTGCACTAAGCATTTATCCACTGCAGGTCTTCCTGCAGTTTGCTACAAATTTCTAGCATCGCGATTTCTCAGTATACAAAAGCATTATCCATGAAAAGCCTCATTAACCTTCTGATGTTATCTACTAGGTCATTTATATGTATTGTGAAAAACTATGGTCCTATAACACTCCCCTGGGCCAAGCCCAGATTTGTTTAAGGACTACTTCTTGTCAAGAATGACATGCTGTGTTCTGTTTGCTAGAAACTCTTCAGTGTAGTTGGTCTGATATTCTGTACACTCATATTTTGTTCGTTAGGCACCTGCAGAACTGTATCGAATGTGTCTCGGTAGTCTCATGGACAAACAGAGTGGGCTGGGTTTCACATTATTGTAGTTTTCAGAAAGCCTGTTGGTTCATACAGAAATGGCATAATATGTGATCATAAAATATTTTTCAGAATTCTGCAACAGACTGATATCAGTTTTGTGCATCTTGCTTAACAACCGTTCTTGAAAATGAGAATGACCATGCTTTTTCCCAATCATTAGGAACACTTTCATGTTATCACATGCTCTGTGTAGAACCAAATTGGTATCCCATCAGTTCCAGTGGCCTTTCATCTGTTGTGTGATTAGTGGCTTTTCTATCCTTTTGTTACTTATTTTGATATGTATTATTTTGTCACTCATGAGAAGGCTTAAAGGAGGAGCTACAGTATGATCTTCCTTGGTGAAACAGTTTTCCAAAAAGGTGTTTAGTAATTCTACCTTTTCTGTGTCATTCTCTGTTTCAGTGCCACTATGTTCGCAGAGTGTCTAGACAGATGGCTTTAATCAGTTTATAGTGTAAAGATCTGGGATAAGTGGGGCTGCTACTGTACATGTGATGAAGTGGCAGGTTGTGGTAGTGGTGGTGGTACTGGGCATGAGTTCCTAGAAAACTCAACTCTAAGATATAATATCTTTTATTGTCTTGAGTTACAATGCTGTAATGCTACAATGCCTTTGGATATGCTTCTTCAGCTTTTCCAGATGTGTGGTTCACTAGTGGTGCCATTGCTGTTGGAAGGTCACAGGGATGGGATGGCCATTTGATGTCTATGTCCTACTTTGCTGACACTGTTTACCATACTCAGTAGCCCATGCCTGAATTAGCACTATGTGTCTGTGATTGAACAGCGCAAATGACATGAATGTTTTGGCGAATTCTCATAGGTGTCCACTGCTACAGTGTTAGAAGCTCTCACTGGTGTGGGTGGATGATGGCAGTACTTCCCTGACTGTGAATCACTGCCCTCTATGGCAGGAGATCAGTTGCTACTGTGTAGCCTGGGGACGGCTCATCCATTATGTCATTCTACATCCAGAGGCACAGACTTAGAACCATTAACTGGTCTGGTGGAGATGGCTGCCCAGACTGGCATCATCTGCCGGCTGGACCATAATGAGGCTTGCATGGACCCAATCTTGCAGAGGTTGTACTCAGACTGCATATAACTGTACTAGAATTGGATGGTATTTATAGTGATTAATAGCAAGCTTGTTGTGCTGATACAGTTCTTCCAGGCACATAAAGATCATCATCTTATGTCTCAGTGATGTGGAACACTCTACAGTCTGATCTGTAGTTGCATGGCCTTTCTGCAATGTCACCATGATTGTGCAGCTCATCTCAGCTGCCTTATGGAGTACAAACAAGACTGCTTGTGAAAGTACACCTCAGCACCTTCACATTTGCTTGCTTGTTCACATACAGCTGCACTGGAGCTATTTGTTGAGCAAAATTAGCAACAGCATTACAACTGAAATGATGGAAGACCAGAACTTCTTAGGATTTTCTGTCAAGTTGGAGTTCATATTCACTGAACACTTCACACATAATCCTACTTCCACTAATTTTGGCTTTGTTAATTTTTTGTTGTGGACGTCCCCCATTTAAATCCATTACTTAAAAATAATGCTGTACTTAGAAGTACTTGCAGTAGAAAACAGATCTATGGGATAGTCAACTGTACTACATAGCCTAAAAGTCCAGCAATCTGCAGTATTTTCAAAATCATTATGCCTTGATCAAACCACTGTTTTGTACTAAAAGAAATTGAATGTTGAAGCTTCAAACCCTAGGTAGTGTGCTGTGTTGCATAGCTTGCAGCAAACAATGCCATGTCATAACCATAACAAGTCCAAATCCAAAAGCAAGGTCATCAATGAAGTGCAGCAATCAGCACTGAAAGCATGTTTATTACAAACACCTATGTACAGCCAGAATGCTGATATTTACACAAACGTACAATACTCCAGAAGATAAAAACATTACAAACATAAGTTTCATAAATCTTCCAGAAATGACAAATACTAAATAACAAATAATTCCTGGCGTGTTTGCATTTGAACTGGTGACCCACAGCAGGCCAGACAGCACCACTAACTTCCAAGTTACAGCTCCCTCCCCTGGAGAAACAGTGACCCACTGTTTCAGAAGGTCTTGTTGGAGATGACTACAACATCCTGGATCTAGACCTAATCGATGGACCTCTATATGGCAGTGCTAGCACAGCCTTGCATTCTCGTTATTTTGTCACATTCTCTTCATTATGACAAGCATTGAAAATAGCTCTCCCCATTGAAGGGTTGTGACATATCTGCACTTTTGTCTTCTTGATGGTCATAACCCTTAGATTAATGCATAGTGTCCAATTAGTGTCAAAAAACCTTCAAAGGATATAATACAGCCTAAAGTAGTGCTTTAGCAGCTTTCCCAATAGTCCCACTTCCTGCACAGGTGTAACAATTCATGCCAAGTATCCCAGGTTGTTTCTCAGTATCTGGTACTTGGCATAATAGGAATTGTGGTCTTTCTCTTGGGGTTCCAGGTTCCAAACACAAGCCAGCTACCTTGATTCTTCCATCCTGGCAATGAGGTGTTTCATGTGGTCATTCTGAGTATCCTCCAGTTGAAATGAGAACTATGCATCTATTGTTATTTTGCCTCTCAACAATAGAGAAAAAATAATGGTGTGATTCCTAAAGTGTCTTGCTTTGCTGGGCAGTACTGTGTCCCACTTTCTCTGTCTGACATCAACATATATTGAGAGCATATTTGCCAACATCTTATTAAAGCATTTTGTGAGACAATATTATATGTGGATGGTAGGCAATTGTCATCATGTGGGTGAGGTCTTAAAATGAAATTACCTTTGACACTGGCTGTGACTGTAAAAATTTCCACAGTCAGAAATTATCGTAAGGGGTGATCCATGCTTCAAAAACAAGTCTTCCATAAGGAACCTTGAATTTCCAAAGCTTCTGCAGTCAGCACAGCTTTGGTGAGACCACACTATGTGAGGTATTCAATGCAGACTAATAACCATCAATTCCAATCTGTCACCTTTTGGAACCTCCCCACGGGATCAATTTCAGTTCGGAGGGAGGGTGCTGCTGCAGGCAGAATTGGTACAAGGTGCCCAGGAGGTAACAGTAACCATGCTTTTAGCATTGGCCTTCCTTACAGTGACTCATATAATACTGATGGACCAGCAGACACCTTGCCAGTGATACCTGTGTCTGGTTCTGTCTAGAGTTTTCACAAATACCAGGTGAGAAAATGTTGGAGTGTTGTGGAAATACTTCACAATAGCTGGTGATAGATGTTCAGCTATATCAACCATGTTTCCTCTTATACAATGTACCATTTATTAGCTGAAATTCTCCTTTGATTGCTTCCTCATACTTTGAAGCAGCTGTTCGGCATAAATGTCATTTAATGGAGAAATGACTAATAATTCATGCACACTATTGTGTTCCAGCATAGGTTTCCTTGAAGGGTAGTCAGTGTCCTTGTGTTTGCTACCATTCTTGTGTACCACTGTGAAGTTGTAGTATTCCTGAAGCCTTAGTGCCTCTCTTGCCAGTCAACCTGATGGATTCTTCAGGCTAACCAGCCAGCATAGAGAATAGTGGTCTATCACAATGATGAATTTGTCAAATAAATATGGTTGGAACTTGTTGATGGCTCAGACAATTGCAAGCTACTCTTTCTCAGTTGTAGCTTAGTTCCTCTACCAGTTGGGGAGTATCTGAAAGCATAAGCTATCACCTTTACAGCATTTTCCTGAATTTTTGCTAGATGTGCACCTATTCCTTAAGGACTAGCATGGATGTGAAGTTCTGTTGCTGAATTCTCATCACAGAATGCTAGTACTGGAGAAAATGTTATTGTCATCTTGCAGATAAGACAAGGTCTTTGTTGCACTTCTTTCATGGAAAATTTGGTGTCTCCCTGTGATAGTTACTGCATGGAATGTGCCTTGTATGGAAGTCCTTTATGAATCACTGGTAGAGAAGGCACATTCTGAAAAATCTTCTCACATCACAAATTTGCTGAGGATTTATTTCTCAGGTAGTGAAGAGGCAGCTTCTTGGACTCAGGTGGAGACCTGTGTGAACACACTCAACACAGCTGTCAGGCAGCTTAGATGTTCTTCAGATATCTGTAAAAAAACAACAATGACATCCAGACAGCAAAGAAACATTGCCCATTTAATGTGTCGAAGTAGACTGTCGATCATGTGCCTGAAGGTGGCTAGAGCCCAAATGGCATAACTCTGAACCTATAGAGGTTGTCAAAAGTTATGAAGGCAGTTTTTTTTTCCAGTCAGCAACATCAATCTTAATTTGCCAGTAGACTGTCACCATGTCCATAGATGAGAAATATTTTTGTCTTTTCAAGCAGTACACAGTGTCATCAATGAATGATAATGGGTTGACATATTTTGTTTAGTTGCCTGTAGTCAATACAGACACCCCATAACATGTGACAGGTCCAGGACTCTCTGGAAGTTGAATGATATCATTTTGCAGCATCTCCCCTGCATCACCCTGGCTTATTTGTCATTCAGCTGGTGACACCGTGCATGAGCATTGGCCAACCGGTGGATGATCTCTGGTGTTGAAACATAACGTAATTGGATAGATAAAAAATTTGCTCACCAAGCAGTGCTAGGAGAACTCATACATAAAAGGTATTAAAGGCAGCCTTTGGAGCCAGTGGCTCCTTCTTCTGGCAGGAGAGTTGAAGGGGAAGGAAGAGGGGTAAACGAAAAGGAGTCTTTCTTCCCCTTCAACCCTTCTGCCAGAAGAAGGAACCACTGGCTCTGAAAGCTTGCAAACTTTTAATACCTTTTATATGAGTGTGCTTCTGCTGCTGCTTGATAAATAGATTTTTTATCTATCATTTTACATTAATCTTTCAAAAATTAGTTATTGTTGACATATTAGACAGTGCTGAAACAATACTTTACACTGGGCCATTTGATCTGTTTTTTTCCACCTCTGGATTGAAAAGCATCTGAACATTGGCACAGAATGGCTAACACTCACCAATGTTATTCATTGGTCAGGCCAGATTCTATTGGCAGTTTGAAGTGGAGAATGAATCTTCATTGATGGCTTAAGCTGCATTTCCTGGACTGGTTCAGCTATCCTTATGAACATACCTTCAGGGATGAGATGTGGCTGCTCATAACATTTATTGAGCCACAGTTCTCCTTGACCACCTTATGACTGTCGCTGGCACCACTTGATGAATTCCTCTGTTGTTGTGACTCTCTTTAAAAGAAGCACTTCGTACAAACTTCCTGTGACTCCTTTCATCAAATGTGTGATTTTATCAGTTTCTGTCATACTGAGTTTCATGGCATGGTACAGGGCCAAACATTCTATATGTAGGACTGTTGTTTCCCAATAATGTCACTGAAGTACAACACTTATCACTGAAAACATGTTTGTTACAGACATCAACATACAGCCAGAACAAAAGCGACCTCATGGATGGAGAGTGCTGCTATTTATACACACATTTAATATTCCAGAACTTATGAACCATTAAAATCATGAGAAATTTTGAGAAACTTCCAGAAATGATAAATATTAAGTAATAATTTCTATTGGTTGATTTTTATTGACAACTCACAGCCACACTGCATGCAGCACAGTTTGTGACAAGTGTTGGTATGTGTGCAGCACATATGAGATATTTTGATGTTAGGAACTGTATCATATTGTGCACAGCTATATTCATTATTTTCTTAGACTCTCAATATCAGCCAAATTCAGACCAATCTCGAGGCACCTGCTCTCGAAGGAGAACAAATTATACATGAAGTGCATGCAATGGCTGCACACAATGCAACATAAAAAATTTTCATACGTACAATAGATGTGCATTATGCATAGAGTCCTGTACAATTACACAAAGATTACATTTATAAAGCCTATTCAGTACTCCAGAATTACAATGACTAATCATTCTGAGATAATATATTTAAGTATAAAATGTGTTTTAAGAAACATGTTATAAGCCTCCAGATTGAGATTTTCACTCTGCAGCAGAGTGTGTGCTGATATGAAACTTCCTGGCAGATTAAAACTGTGTGCCAGACCGAGACTCAGTGGGTAGAGCACTTGCCCCGCGAAAGGCAAAGATCTCGAGTTTGAGTCTCAGTCCGGAACACAGTTTTAATCTGCCAGGAAGTTTCATGTTATAAGCCTATTCCATGCTGGTCAAACTTCAAAATTCATTTACCATCAAATTAGAAATTGGGACTATAAAAATTCACCATCAGATAAAACTATAGGATATACATTAGTTGTCTATGTATTTCTCTATGTATTTATATTAGGTGCATCTTACATCACAGTGAAAAAATTTTACTGACAGTTTAAAAAATCACAAACTTAGCTCAATTTTGAAAGCAAATTGTACACTGGTGCAGCAAACCCAACTAGAAAGTTGTACTCAAAGAGATTACTCACCCATCAATATCTTTGTTTAAAACAGCGTCTGAAGGCTCAATTAATAAATAATGCTGGAGACATGTACATAAGAATGGACATTATTCTTCTATTAAAGATTATTCCAATTCCAAACAAAGGAAAATCCAGGATGGAATAATGACAATTTTATGAAAAGAATAGATTGCTACTCATCACACTATAGAGATGTTGAGTAACAGACAGGTACAACAAAAAGACTGCTACACAAGTAAGCTTTTGGTCAAAAGGCATTCTTCTGAATTGTGCGCGCGTGTGCACACGCATGCTCACACACACATACATACACACATATGATGACTGTCTTTGGCTGACCTTCCCAGAATGTATGGTATCTGTCACTACTCGTCCACTTGGGTGAGTGGCATTATAATGGTGGAGCTAGGCATCCTGTACAGGGTGGATGGGGACCAGGGAGGACTCAGGGTATTGTACCAATCCTCAAAGCCAACAAGTCTGTGGTGCTGTCTTTCACTGAAACTGAGCCACTGGGAATCACTTTACCTGTTTTGGGAAAGCCTGTCTTGGCCAGTGTCAAGAGGAGACAAATGTAAATGGGTAGGGGTCAATTAATCACTGGCAGTTTAAACCTATGGTGAATGATGGTACCCCTTAGGGAAATTACAGCAAGAGACAAGAAAGGACACCAGGTGCACTCAATGGATATGCCTGTGGACCTCATTCCACATGCTGAAGAAGCTATTCTGATAGTCACTGACGAACAGCGTGCAGTCAACTGCAGACTGTGGTGCATATTGGAATAAATAATGCTTGTCATCTGGGCACCAACGTTAAATTTCAGAGGAACAGGCTTTGTGCATGGAGTTTCAATGATGCTCACAATTTGCAGCATCGTCCCCAAAAATGATCATGTCCCTTTGGTTCTGAGTTGAGAGGTAGGACTGAACTAGAGACTTCAAAGGTTCTGTGACAAGCTAGTCTGTGACTTCCAGGACTTGTGCCACAGGGTTGAGAACTATAGGTCCCCCTTAAAAGGGCACATGTGCACTAGACATCACAAGCTGCTACTCAGGTAGCTGACTGTATGTGGAGCACACACAACGATCCTTTTAGATTAGGCAACTCCCCATCCAATCAAGATGTTAGCTGTAGGAAAGCCAGAAGTATTGGTGTAAGATGAAAAGGAACGCCTGCCACAGATGAGAGTATTAAAATCCTAATGGTTAACTGCTGAAGCATTTGGAACAAAGTGCCAGAGTTTGAAATGCTCCTGAAAAGCAGTGGAGCTCACGTAATACACTAGACTCTTGCTAAACCAGTTATTCCTTGTACATATGGGTGCCAGATTAGCGGAAGTGCCAGATTACTGAGAGTGTCTAAAATTTAGTATAAACACATAGGGATTGTAATTTATCAAATCAAAAGATACATTCATTTTTACAGAAAACGTATTACTTGAGTGTGAACATGTATATTAGTATCAGTCAACATTCACTATGAAACATCTCCCAAAGTTTTAGTTGTCACGATGATGATACCCGACAGTAGTATGGTTTATCACACAATGGCTTTACAATAATTTTATAGGTCCTGCCATGTTTCTGACTGTTGCATAATGTACTCCAGGAAGACGTCTCAAGCTTCAGCACCAGCAGTTTGAGAAATTCTCATGTTCTCTCCTCCTATGTCCTTCATCAGTTTCATAGTAACTTTCCTGTGAGCTTATGATTACCTCTTGTCTACTGATGTTCAGTCATAAATAGTTGCTCATCCAACACTCTTACCAGCAACAATGGTTTTCTGCAAACTTTAGTTCAGTTTATATGTAATTTCAAATTACTGCTTAAGATCTAACAAATGTGTTTTCCTTTAGAAGCCACGACAATGATCCATAAGTAAGGCCACAGTTTCAAAGTGTACAGGTAGGTTGAACATTGTAATTAATTAACAACGTTATTGCAGACAAAATTTCATTATTGTAGATGTCATTTCAGGTTGAATGACTAGAAGCTGAAAATGTGCCGGATTACTGAGAGGCCAAACTACTGAAGGGTGTATTAGCGAGAGTTTAGTGTACTAGGTACAGAAAGATGGTTGTAACCTGAAATTGATAGAAGTGACATTTTTGGGGAAAATTTCAGTGTATTTCAAAAGGATAGGCAAAAGGGAAATGGAGGTGGTGTATTTGTCACCGTGGACATGAAACTCATGCCCACCGAGATAGAAATCGAAGCTGCATGTGATATTCTTTGGGCAAGACTCAGTCTCAGCGTTGGGTATAAAATGAAAACTGGATCCTTCCACAACCTGTAAGACTCATCTCAAGATGTAGCAGGAAACTTTATAGAGAAAACCTCAGTCCACTTATACATAAGTTCCTCAGTCATACTGTAATCATCAGTGGAGACTTTAATCATCCAATAATCAACTGGGAAAATTGCAGTTTTATTAGTAGAGGGTGTGACAAGACACCCTGTGAAACATTACTAAATGCTTTCTCTGAAAACTACCTAGAACAAGTAGTTTGGAACCCAACACATAGTGAAAATATATTGGATCTAATGGCAACAAACTGACCTGTCCTCTCTGATGGTGTCCATATTGAAAATGGTATAAGTGACCACGATGCACTTGTGGCAACAGTGATTACCAAAGTACAAAGAACAACTAAAACAAGTAGAAAAATATGTACATTTAGTAAACTAGACTAAAAAAAAATCTTTATGTTGTATCTCAGTGATGAACTTGAAACTTTCAGCACAGGACAGGAGCATGAAGATGAAGTATGACACAAGTTTAAAAGAATAATTGACTGTGCACTGGGTTGATGTGTACCAAGTGGAACAGTTCATAATGGGAGGGATCCTCCATGGTATACATTCACTGTAAAGAAATTTCGAATGAAACAGAGATTACGGCATAAGAGGTATGAAACAAAGCCTAGGGCTATAGATAGATATATCCTGAATGAATCATGTTTGGCTGTAAAGAGAGCAATGTGTGAAGCCTTGAATGACTACTGTAGCAGAATACTGTCAAAAGAATTTTCACAAAACACAGGAAAATTTTCCCAATTTAATCCTAGTACAACTAGAGAGGGATGGGAAAAACCCACCATGGTTCAACAACAAAGTTAGGAAACTACTGCAAAAGCAAAGAGAGCTTCACTCCAAGTTTAAATGCAGCCAAAACCTCTCAGACAAACAGAAGCTAAACAATGTCAAAGTTAGCGTAAGGAGGGCTATGCGTGGAGTTTTCAGTGAATTCGAATGTAAAATTCTATGTACCGACTTGACAGAAAATCCTCGGAAGTTCTGGTCTTATGTTAAATCAGAAAGTGGCTTGGAACAGCATATACAGGCACTCCGGGATGATGATGGCATTGAAACAGAGGATGACATGCATAATGCTGAAATACTAAACACCTTTTTCCAAAGCTGTTTCACAGAGGAAGACCACACTGCAGTTCCTTCTCTAAATCCTCGCACAAACAAAAAAATGGCTGACATCGAAATAAGTGTCCAAGGAATAGAAAAGCAACTGGAATCACTCAACAGAGGAAAGTCCACTGGACCTGATGGGATGCCAATTCAATTCTAGATGGAGTACGCGAAAGAACTTGTCCCCCCTTTTAACAACCGTGTACTGCAAGTCTTTAGAGGGACAGAAGGTTCCAAATGATTGGAAAAGAGCACAGGTAGTCTCAGTCTTCAAGAAGGGTCGTCAAGCAGATGCGCAAAACTATACACCTATATCTCTGACGTCGATCTGTTGTAGAATTTTAGAACATGTTTTTTGCTCGCGTATCATGTCATTTTTGGAAACCCAGAATCTACTCTGTAGGAATCAACATGGATTCCGGAAACAGTGATCGTGTGAGACCCAACTCGCTTTATTTGTTCATGAGACCCAGAAAATATTAGATACAGGCTCCCAGGTAGATGCTATTTTCCTTGACTTCCAGAAGGCGTTCAATACAGTTCCTCACTGTCGCCTGATAAACAAAGTAAGAGCCTCAGAATATCAGACCAGCTGTGTGGCTGGATTGAAGAGTTTTTAGCAAACAGAACACAGCATGTTGTTATCAATGGAGAGACATCTACATACATTAAAGTAACCTGTGGCCTGCCACAGGGGAGTGTTATGGGACCATTGCTTTTCACAATATATATAAATGACCTATTAGATAGTGCCGGAAGTTCCATGCGGCTTTTCGCAGATGGTGCTGTAGTATACAGAGAAGTTGCAGCATTAGAAAATTGTAGCGAAATGCAGGAAGATCTGCAGCGGACAGGCACTTGGTGCAGGGAGTGGCAACTGACCCTTAACATAGACAAATGTAATGTATTGCGAATACATAGAAAGAAGGATCCTTTATTGTATGATTATATGATAGCGGAACAAACACTGGTAGCAGTTACTTCTGTAAAACATCTGGGAGTATGTGTATGGAACGATTTGAAGTGGAATGATCATATAAAATTAATTGTTGGTAAGGCGGGTACCAGGTTGAGATTCATTGGGAGAGTCCTTAGAAAATGTAGTCCATCAACAAAGGAGGTGGCTTACAAAACACTCATTCAACCTATACTTGAGTATTTCTCATCAGTGTGGGATCCGTACCAGATCGGGTTGATGGAGGAGATAGAGAAGATCCAAAGAAGAGTGGTGCGTTTTGCCACAGGGTTATTTGGTAACCGTGATAGCGTTACAGAGGTATTTAGCAAACTCAAGTGGCAGACTCTGCAAGGGAGGCACACTGCATTGCGGTGTAGCTTGCTGGCCAGGTTTCGAGAGGGTACATTTCTGGATGGGGTATCGAATATATTGCTTCCCCCTACTTATATCTCCCGAGGAGATCACGAATGTAAAATTAGAGAGATTTGAGCGCACATGGAGGCTTTCAGACAGTCATTCTGCCCGCAAACCGTACGCGACTGGAACAGGAAAGGGAGGTAATGACAGTGGCACTTAAAGTTCCCTCTGCCACACACCGTTGGGTGGCTTGCAGAGTATAAATGTAGATGTAGATGTAGAAAAGATGAGTGAAATAAGTATTAGTGTCAGTGCTGTTGAGAAACAGTTGAAATCAATAAAACTGAACAAAGCTCCAAGGCTAGGTGGAATCCCTATCATATACTATACTGAATTTTCAGCCGAGTTAGCCAATCTTCTAACTATAATCTATCATAGATCCCTTGAACAAAAAACTGTGCCCAGTTCTTGGAAAAAAGCACAGGTCACACTCGCGTACAAGAAGGGTAGTAGAAATGATCCACAACTCTACTGTCCAATATCCTTGACATCAGTTTTTTGTAGAAACTTAGAACATATTATAAACTCAAACACAATGAGGTATCTTGAATAGAATGACCTTTCCATGTCAACCAGCCTGGATTTCAAAAATATCAATCATCTGAAATCCAATTTGCACTTTTCTCACATGACATACTGAAAGGTTTGGATTGAGGCAGGCAGGTAGTTGCAGTATTTCTCGATTTTGGAAAAGCATTTGACTTGGTACCACACCTATGCTTATTGTATAAAGTTCAATCATATGAGGTATCAAGTGAAATTTGGGACTGGAGTGATAACTTTTTGGGAGTAATGACACAGCATGTTATCTTGCTGGAGAATCATCGTCAGATGTAGAAGTTCCTTTAGGTTTGCCACAGGGAAGTGTATTGGATTCCTTGGTATTTGTATTGTATATTGGTAACCTTGCAGATAGTATTAATATGAGGCTTGTTTTTTAAGTAAGTACCATTTTGAAATTAAAAAAAGACATGCAAAGATATCTCAATAATTTTATTTTTACATGAAAGCCTGTACATTAATCTACACACTGATGCCATTACAGTCTGATTCTTCCTTGTTTACGTTGTCTACTGAGTGTTTAAGATGCCTCTGATAATTGTGAGTCCCTCTGACTGTGAAGTACGAGCTGTTATAAGATTTATTAGTCCTAAAGGCCTACAAGAGATCGATATACATCATGAGATCTAAGCAATTTACGGAGAAAACATTATGAGTGACAGAATGGTAAGAAAATGTGTGAGAGCATTTAAAGATGGCCACAAAAATGTGCATGATGAACAATGGGGTGGGCGTCCTTCATTTGTTAATGAAAGTTTGGTGCAGGGAGTGGACGATAATGTGAGAGAAAACAGACGCTTTATGATTTCCTCCTTGCGGGATGACTTTCCTAACATTTCTCATAGTGTTTTGTATGGCACTGTGACTGAGCACTTGAATTACTGAAAAATGTGAGCACGTTGGGTACTGAAAATGTTGACAGATGTGCACAAAACCAGACAGTGCATTGACTTTCCTTGAGTGGTACCATAACGACGGTGATGATTTCTTAAGCCAAATTGTTATGGACAATGAAACATGGGTGGCCTAGTCACACCAGAATCAAAGCAACAGTCCATGGAAGTTGAGCAAGGGCATTGTTTTGCTGCAAGACAATGCCCTTCTGCATGTGGCGAATCAGACCAAAGATCTCATCACATCTTTTCAATGGGAAACTCTAGATAATCCTCCATACAGCCCTGCACTTGAACAAACGCCTGGGTGGTCAGCATCTTCAACACGATGATGAAGTCAAAACAGTGGTGATGAAGTGGTTAACAAGTCAGGCGGCAGACTTCTATGAGAAGGGTATTAAAAAACTGGCACAACATTATGACAAGTGCCTCAATATTGACAGAAATTATGTAGAAAAGTAGATTAAGGTACAGGCTTTCATGTAAAAATATAATTATTGAGATATCTTAGCGTGTCTTTTTTTAATTTCAAAATGGTACTTACTTAAAAACCATGCCTCGTAGTAACCTCAGAATTTTTGCAGATGATGCAGTTATCTACAATAACGTGTCATAGAAACTGGTATATGGATGCATACTGATACACAGAGACAGGTAAACAGGCAGAATTGTGATCGGCAGTGCCTATACAAGAGAACAAGTGTCTGGCTGGCACAATATTAAATTGGTTACTGCTGCTAGAATGGCAGGATATCAAAATTTAAGTGAGTTTGAACATGATGTTACAGTCGGTGCATGAGTGATGGGATGCAGCACCTCCAAGGTAGCAATGAAGTAGGGTTTTTTCCATATGACCATTTCATGAGCGTACCATGAATATCAGAAAACCAGTAAAAGATTAAATCTCCAAGATCACTGTGGCCAGAAAAAGATCCTGCAAGGACGGAACCAACAACGACTGGGGAAAATCATTGAACATGACAGTTTAAACACTTCCGCTGGCCACCAAACTTCCCAGACATGAACACTGTTGAGCATATCTGGGATGCCTTGTGACATACTGTTCAGAAGAGATCTCCACTCCCTTGTACTCATATGGATTTATGGACAGCCCTGCAGGATTCATTGTATCAATTCCCTTTGGCACTACTTCAAACATTAGCTGAGTCCATGATATGTTATGCTGCGGCGCTTCTGCATGTGTGCAGGGGCCCTACATGATGATATTAGGCAGGTGTCGCAGTTTCCTTGGCTCATGAGTGTATAAAAGTACTGAAAGAACCTGCATAAATATTCAGTCAAATATTGATAAGGTTTCAAAGTGATGCAAATAATGGTAACTTACTTTAAACGTTCAAACATGTAAAACTGAGCACTTTACAAAAAAATAAAACATAGTATCCTATGGCTATAATATCAAGAATTCACTGTCGGGATCAGCCATCTCATAAAAATATCTGGGTGTAATACTTTGTAGTGATATGAAATGGAATGATCACATAGGCTGAGTTGTGGGTAAAGCAGGTGGTAGACTTGGTTTATTGATAGAATACTTGGGAAGTGCAATCAGTCTACAAAGGAGATTGCTTACAAATCACTCACACAACCACGTCTACATCTACATCTATGTGATTGCTCTGCTAGTCACAATTAAGTGCCTAGCAGAGGGTGCAACGAACCACCTTCAAGCTATCTGTCCCTCGTTCCACTCTCAAACAGCATGCAGGAAAAACGAGTACGTAAATCTTTCTGTGTGAGTAGTAATTTCTCTTATTTCATCATGATGATCATTTTTCCCTATGTAGGTGGTTTCCAACAGAATGCTTTTACACTCTAAGGAGAAAACATGAGAAGATCCTGTCCCAACGAAAAACACCTTTGTTTTGATTGCCACTCCAATTCACGTATCATGTCTGTGGCACTATCCCCCCCTCCCTCAATTTTACGATAATACAAAACTAGCCGCCCTTCTTTGAACTTTTTCAATATTATCTGCCAGTCTCACCTGATGCAGATCCCACTCTGCACAGCAATACTCCAGAATAGGGCAGACAAGTGTAGTGTAAGCAGTCTCTTTAGTAGATGTGTTGCAACTTCCAAGTTCTCGGCCAATGAATCACAGTCTTTGGTTTCTTCTATGCTACAATATTATTTATGTGATTGTTCCAACTAAGGTTATTTGTAATTGTAATCCCTAAGTATTTAGTTGAATTTACAGCCTTCAGATTTGTGTGACTTATTGTGTGATCAAAATTTAGTGGATTTTTTTAGTACTCATGTGAATAACTTCACACTTTTCTTTATTCAGGGTCAACAGCCACTTTTCGCACCATACAGATATCTTACCTAAATTATTTCGCAATTCATTTTGGTCATCTGATCACTTTACAGAATGGTAAATGACAGCATCATCTGCAAATGATCTAAGAGGGCTACTCAGATTGTCTCCTATGTCGTTAATATACAGGGTGATTCAAAAAGAACACCATAACTTTAGGAATTTAAAACTCTGCAACAACGAAAGGCAGAGCTATGCACTATCTGTCGGCGAATTACGGGAGCTATAAAGTTTCATTTAGTTGTACATTTGTTTGCTTGAGGCGCTGTTGACTAGGCGTCAGTGTCAGTTGATGCTAAGATGGCGACCGCTCAACAGAAAGCTCTTTGTGTTACTGAGTACAGCAGGAGTGAATCGACGACAGTTGTTCAGCGTGCATTTCGAACAAAGTATGGTGTTAAACCTCCTGATAGGTAGTGTATTAAACGTTGGTATAAACAGTTTACAGAGAATGGGTGTTTGTGCAAAGGGAAAAATCCTGGACGGCCGAGAACGAGTGATGAAAATGTAGCACGCATCCAGCAAGCATTTGTTCACAGCCCAGGAAAATTGACTCGCAGAGCTAGCAGAGCTGCAAATTCCACAATCAATTGTATGGAGAACCTGAACGTCAACTACCCGAGGCGATGGATCGGTCGCCAGGCAGCCCGTGACAGAGCACTTCATCACTGGCCTCCAAGAAGCCCTGATCTTACCCCCTGCAATTTTTTCTTATGGGGATATGTTAAGGATATGGTGTTTTGGCCACCTCTCCCAGCCACCATTGATGATTTGAAACGAGAAATAACAGCAGCTATCCAAATTGTTATGCTACAGAGAGTGTGGAACGAGTTAGAGTATCGGGTTGATATTGCTCGAGTGTCTGGAGGGGGCCATAGTGAACATCTCTGAACTTGTTTTTGAGTGAAAAAAAACCTTTTTAAATACTCTTTGTAATGATGTATAACAGAAGGTTATATTATGTTTCTTTCATTAAATACACATTTTTAAAGTTGTGGTATTCTTTTTGAATCACCCTGTATATCAGGAACAATAGAGGGCCTATAACTCTTCTTTGGGGAACGCCAGATATTACTTCTATTTTACTCGATTACATTCCATATATTACTACGAACTGTGGCCATTCTGACGGGAAATCACAAATCCAATCACACAACTGAAGCAATATTCCATAGGCAAACAGTTTGGTTACAAGACGCTTGTGAGGAACGGTGTCCAAAGCCTTCTGAAAATCTAAAAGTATGGAGTCAATTTGACATCCCCTGTCAATAGGACTCATTACTTCATGAATATAAAGAGCTAGTTGTGTTCCGCAAGAACAATATTTTCTGAATTCGTGCTGACTGTGTGTCAATAAATCGTTTTCTTTGAGGTACTTCATAATGTTCGAATACAGCATATGTTCCAAAACCCTACTGCAAATCAATGTTAGTGATATGGGCCTGTAATTCAGCGGATTACTCCTATTTCTCTTTTTGGGTATTGGTGTGACTTGAGCAATGTTTGAGTCTTTAGGTACGGAACTTTCTGTGAGCGAGCGGTTGTATATAATTTGCTAAATATGGAGCTATTGCATCTGCATACTGTGGAAGGAACCTGACTAGTATACCATGTGGACTAGAAGCCTAGCCTTTATTAAGTGATTTAAGCTGCTTTTCTTCTATGTTTCTCAACTTTGCAGTCGTTCTTGATTGGAATTTGGGAATATTTACTTCCTGTTCTTTGGTGAAGGAGTTTCAGAAAACCATGCTTTAATAATTCTGCTTTGGTGGCACTGTCATCAGTGACTTCACTGTTGCTATCGCGCAGTGAAGGTATTGATTGCGTCTTGTCCATGGTGTGCTTTATGTGTGACAAGAATCTCTTTTGAGTTTTCTGCCAGATTTCAAGACAGAGTTTCGTTGTTGAAATTATTATGAGCATCTCACATTGAAGTACACTCTATACTTCGAACTCCTGCAAAACTTTGCCAATCTTGGGGATTTTGCATCCTTTTAAATTTGGCATGCTTTTATTGTTGCTTCTGCAACAGTGATCTGACCTGTTTTGTGTACAATGGGGGGTCAGTACCATCACTTATTAATTTATGTGGAACATGGTTGTGTGTGTTACAGTATTCAGCCTAGCAGCAACTGCCTTGCGATCACTAATCACTGTATTCATCATGATACTCCCTATTTGTCCAGGATAATTTGTTGCTAAGAGGTCAAGCATGCTTTCACAACCATTTACACTTTGAGTAGGCACATAATAAAATAATTTTCTGAGAAAGAATTCAGTACAATGTAGGATGACGTAGTATGCTTGCCACTGGCTTTAAACATATAATTTTTCCAGCATATCAAGGATAAATTGAAGTCGCCACCAACTATAATTGTACGAGTGGGGTACCTATTTGAAATGAGACTCAAGTTTTCTTTGAACTGTTCAGCAACTATATCTTCTGAGTCGGGGGCTGGTAAAATGATACAATTAATAGTTTAGTCCTATTGTCAAGTACAACCTCTACCCATACTATTTCACAAGAACTGTCTACTTCAATTTCACTACAAGGCAAATTACTTCTGACAGCAATAATCTGTCTTTTCTGAACACTGTTAGATCACTTGAAAAAAACTTGGCAGAACTTATTTCTGGCATTAGCCAACTTTCTGTACCTATAACTGTTTGAGGTTCAGTGCATTCTATTAGGGCTTGGAGCTCTGGTTCTTTCCCAACAGAGCTACGACAATTTACAACTAGAATACTGATCATTTCTACAACTATCTTACTGCATTTTACCTGCCCTCTTTTAGACAGACGCCCTTTCTGTCGTTTCCAGAGGCCCTCTAACCTAAAAAAACCACCCAATCCCTTCCACATAGCCCCCACTACCAATGTAGCTGCTTCCTGTGTGTAGTGGACTCCTGACCTATTAAGCAGAACCTGGAAACCCACCACCCGATGTCGCAAGTCAAGGAATCTGCAGCCTACACGGTCACAGAACCACCTGAGCCTCTGATTCAGACCCTCCACACGAATCTGCACCAAAGGACCACAGTCAGTTCTGTTGATGATGCTGCAGATGGTGAGCTCCGCCTTAATCTTGGAAGCAAAACTGGCAGTCTTTACCTTTCCACTAACTGCCCAAAACCAGAGAGAATCTCCACCGATCCATAGTGACACACATCATTGGTACCGACATGGGCTACCACCTGCAGTTGGCAGCCCCCCTTACTCTTCATGGCAACCAGAAGCACCCTTTCCACATCTGGAATGACTCCCCCTAGTATGCACATGGAGTGCACACTGGCTTCCTTCCCCTCCTTGGCAGCCATGTTACCTTCCTAACGTTGGAGCTCCCAACTACCAGCAAACCCACCCTCTGTGAATGCCCAGGCCTTGTGGGCTGAGAAGCTTCCTGTGGAAATGGATGGACAACTGCATCCGACTCAGAGACCCCCATCAGCCACAGATAACACCCAAAACCTGTCCGTCAAACAAACTGGGGAGGCACTATGATCTGCTAGACTTTGGAATGACCTCCCACCCAAGCACAAGTGAGGGGTCAACCTCAGCGCAGGCAGTACCCGGTGCGACGACAGCAGTGGATCAATCGGGGGACACTTGGGTCGTGATCAACACCTCTCGCATCCCTGAGTCTGACCCCCCATGGTGATGCCCCTTGACAGCAGCCTCAAGCTGTGTGACGGAAGCCAACACTGCCTGCAGCTGTACACAGCAATCACAGTGCCTATCTATTTCTGAACTTGCTCCTGTTTGAAACTTGTAAAGATACATAATAAACAAATGGTGTGCTCGCCTTATTTGCAGCAGGAATGCATGGTGCTCTCTCACTGATGGTCTAACCAACACTAAACTTATGTAAACAAAAGAAACGAAAGACTGTACGATACGAGGGTTGATAGCAATGGCAGTACTGTACACTACACTGTTTCTAAAATGATATGAAAGGTTGCTCCTAGTAAGCACTCAAACACGCAAGAAATTACAAAAATATAGTAGTAACTACAAAGGTAACTGAAAAGAATGCACTCCTGTTTGAAGATCATAATAATATGTAATAAACAAATGATCTACTTGCCTTACTAACAGCAGGCACTCACGGTGCTCCCTCACTGACGGGCTAACGAGTTCTAGAATATTTTATTCGAGTGTGTGGGACCCATACCAAACAGAACTAACAGGGGATACTGAATGTACACAGAGAAGGGCAGCATGAATCGTCACAGATTTCTTTGATCCATGAGGAAGTGTCATCACAGAGATAATGAAGAAACTCAGCTGGCAGACTCCTGGAAGATGAGAGCAAACTATCCTGCAAAAGTCTACTAACGAAGTTTCAAGAACTGGCTTTAAATTATGACTCTAGGAATATACTACATGAGCACAGGTGCAGATGCATAAGTAGTGTGTGTGTGTGTGTGTGTGTGTGTGTGTGTGTGTGTGAGAGAGAGAGAGAGAGAGAGAGAGAGAGAGAGAGAGAGAGAGAGAGAGAGAGAGAGAGAGAGAGAGAGAGAGAGAGAGAGAGGGGGGGGGGGGGGGGGGGTGTTACGGCATATTCACTTCACTTTAAACTCCTTATATGATATTGTAGGTGGATAAAACTAGAATTAAACACTTACGTGGATTGTTTTCATTTTAAAATTGAATGACTTGCTTTTCATTACCTCCACACTAGTAATCGTTAAGTAATTTTTCTCATATCTTCACATTACTGCTAGTTTAGTTGTTTTGATAATATAATATAATTGGATGACAATGGCTGTATAACAACATTACATTGCAACTAAAGAAAGGAGTTTAAAGTGCCAGATCTTTCCCATAAACTATGGACCTTGGCACTGGTGGGGAGGCTTGCATGCCTCAGCGATACAGATAGCCATACCGTAGGTGCAACCACAATGGAGGTGTGTCTGTTGAGAGGCCAGACAAATGTGTGGTTCCTGGAGAGAGGCAGCAGCCTTTTCAGTAGTTGCAGGGGCAATAGTCTGGATGACTGAGTGATCTGACCTTGTAACATTAACCAAAATGGCCTTACTGTGCTGGTACTGTGAACATCTGAAAGCAAGGGGGAAATGACAGCCATACTTTTTCCCGAGAGCATGTAGCTTTACTGTTTGATTAAATGAAGATGGCATCCTCTTGGAGAAAACATTCCTGAGGTAAAATAGTCCCCCATTCGGATCTCCAGGCGAGGACTACTCATGAGGACACCATTATCAGGAGAAAGAAAACTGGCCAAGATAGACATGAAGCCCACACCTACCACAATAGTACAAATTTATATGCCAACTAGATCCACAGAAGGTGAAGAGATTGAAGAAATGTATGATGAGATAAAAGAAATTATTCAGATAGTGAAGGGAGACGAAAATTTGATAGTCATGGGGGACTGAAATTTGATTGTAGGAAAAGGAAGAGAAGGAAAAGTTGTAGGTGAATATGGAATGGGGATAAGGAATGAACGAGGAAGTCGTCTGGTAGAATTCTGCACAGAGCATAACTTACTCATAGCTAACTCTTGGTTTAAAAATCATGAAAGAAGGTTGTATAAGTGGAAGAGGCCTGGAGACACTGGAATGTTTCAGATAGATTATATAATGGTAATACAGAGATTTAGGAACCAGGTTTTAAATTGTAAGCCATTTCCAGGGGTAGATGTGGACTCTGACCACAATCTATTGGTGATGAAGTGTAGATTAAAACTGAAGAAACTGTGAAAAGGTCAGAATTTAAGGAGGCATGATATGTATAAACTGAAAGAACTAGAGGTTATAGAGAGTTTCAGACAGAGCATTAGGGAATGATTGACAAGAACGGGGGAAAGAAATACAGTAGAGGAAGAATGGGTACCTTTGAAATATGAAATTGCAAAGGCAGCAGAGGATCAAGTAGGTAAAAAGAGGAGGACTAGTAGAAATCCTTGGGTAACAGAAGAGATACTGGACTCAATTGATGGAATGAGAAAATATAAACATGCAGTAAATGAAGTAGGCAAAAAGGAATACAAATATCTCAAAAATGAAATAGACAGGAAGTGCAAAACGGCTAAACAGGGATAGCTGAATGACAAAAGTAAGGATGTAGAGGCATATATCACTAGGGGTAAGATAGATATTGCCTACGGGAAAATTAAAGAGACCTTTGGAGTAGAGAGAACAACCTATATTAATATCGAGAGCTCAGACGGAGAACCAGTTCCCAGCAAAGAAGGGAAAGCAGAAAGGTGGAATTAGAGACTCTACACAAGGGCGATGTACTTGAGGGTGATATTATGGAAATGGAAGAGGATGTAGATGAAGATGAATTGGGAGATAAGATACTGCGTGAAGAAGTTGACAGAGGACTGAAAGAGCTAAGTCAAAACAAAGCCCCAGGAGTAGACAACATTCCATTAAAGCTACTGATAGCCTTGGGAGAGCCAGCTCTGACAAAACTCTACCATCTGGTGAGCAAGATGTATGAGACAGGCGAAATACCCTCAGACTTCAAGAAGGATATAATAATTCCAATCCCAAAGAAAGCAAGTGTTGACAGGTGTGAAAATTAGAGAACTATTAGTTTAATAAGTCTCAGCTGCAAAACACTAACACGAATTCTTTACAGACAAATGGAAAAACTTGTAGAAGCAGACCTCAGGGAGGATCAGTTCGGATTCCATAGAAATGTTGGAACACGTGAGGCAATACTGACCCTACGACTTATCTTAGAAGATAGATTAAGGAAAGGGAAACCAACATTTCTAGCATTTGTAGACTTAGAGAAGGCTTTTGAAAATGTTGATTGGATTATCCATATTTTGAAGGTGGCAGAGATCAAATACAAGGAGTGAAAGGTTATTTACAATCTGTACAGAAACCAGACGGCAGTTATAAGAGTCGAGGGGCATGAAAGAGAAAAAGTGGTTGGGAAGGGAGTGAGACAGGGTTGTAGCCTATCCCCGATGTTATTCAATCTGTTTATTGAACAAGCAATAAATGAAACAAAAGAAAAATTTGGAGTAGGAATCAAAATCCAGGGAGAAGAAATAAAAACTTTTAGGTTTGCCGAATACATTGTAATTCTGTCAGAGACAGCACAGGACCTGGAAGAGCAGCTGAACGGAATGGACAGTGTCTTGAAAGGAGGATATAAGATGAACATCAACAAAAGCAGAGGATAATGGAATGTAGTCTAATTAAATCAGGCAATGCTGAGGGAATTAGATTAGGAAATGAGACACTTACAGTAGTAGATGAGTTTTGCTGTTTGGGGATCAAAATAACTGATAATGGTCAAAGTAGAGAGGATATAAAATGTAGACTGGCAATGGCAAGGGAAGCATTTCTGAAGAAGAGAAATTTGTTAACACTGAGTACAGATTAAAGTGTCAGGAAGTCTTACCTGAAAGTATTTGTATGGGGTGTAGCCCTGTATGGAAGTGTAACATGGGCAATAACTAGTTTAGATAAGAAGAGAATAGAAGCTTTCAAAATGTGTTGCTACAGAAGAATGCTGAACATAAGATGGGTAAATCACATAACTAATGAGGAGGTACTGAACAGAATTGGGGAGAAGAGGACTTAATGGAACAACTTGATTAAAAGAAGGAATCGGTTGTTAGGATATGTTCTGAGGCATCAAGGGATCACCAACTTAGTACTGGAGGGCAGGGTGGAGGATAAAAAACATAGAGGGATCCCAAGAGATGAATACACTATGTAGATTCAGAAGCATGTAGGTTGCACTAGTTACTTGGAGATAACAAGGATAGAGTAGCATGGAGGGCTGCATCAAACCAGTCTCAGGACTGAAGACCACAACACACAAACAACAGCTATTTTCACATATACAGTCCATCATATGCATTTGGAGACATGAAATGAAACAAAATAATCGCAGTTTGTTGCACCTTTTTACGAGATTACTACATTCTGCACTTTTTCCCTTTATTCTGTGCTGAAGCACCTTTCTCCCAAGACATCAACAATGGCCAATTAATATTAAAATATCATTTATGGAAAACAAAAGAAATTATTTGTACCCTCAGCAACAATGGCAAGCAATAACAGTCAACATCAGTACCAATGGTCAACCTGCATCTGTCAAATCAAACAAAATTTTGAAAAATTATGCTGAAACAATTTAAAACTAAATTCAGTTAGTGCTGGCTACCATCTATCGATTGTGTACTGTCCTGTTGACCATGTTAGTGTTTTACTGGAAAGGATTTTTCACAACAAAATCATGCTGAAAGTTAAGAAGGAGAAGTTATGTTCATTTTCAGAAGAATTCAAGACTCAGTTTATCAGAACTGATGGCATCAGTCTGCAATATGCCGATTGAAAAATAAATATTGAAATCATTAACAAGCATCAAAGGAACAGAATAAACCAACACATACGAACAACAAACATTTAAAGAACACTGAACTTTAACAGTCAAAAACTAAGCAAACTGCTGTGATACATGCCTTCACTTCATGATCTGAAAAGCAGTGGTCATTGAATGAGTTTAGTGCAGATCTTACATGGCAGTAATGCAGTCAGAAATTCCAATCCACAAGTTAAACACTCCAACATTCAAATCATTTCTTGAGAAGTACACACAAAGGACATACCAGATGATAGCACTATGAGAAAAAGTTATGTACAGTCAATTTATGAGAATGTTTTGAATAAAATAAAAGAGGTGGTTGGCAAACATTCAGTGGGATTCATTTCAAATGATACTGCTGATGAGCTGCAAAGATATATTTTGAACATGCGGGTTTTTGCATTATCTGGTGAATGGGAAAGCCTATGCTTTTTAAATGTGCCAGCTAAAGTAGACAAATGCCTGCAGATTAATGCAATCATTGTATGAACCTTAGGCCAGGCAGCATACAACACAAGAAAGTCAGGCTTGTGGTGACTGATCAAGCATACAACCTGCCTTCGGCTTTCAAACAATTGAAGGGCATGTACCCCAACTTCAAATATGTGACATGTATTGCACATAGTCTACATCGTGTTTGCAGAAGTATCAGGATAAATTACTGCAGGGTAAATGACTTCGTTACTGCTCTAAAGAAGATTCTGGTAAAGGCTCCCAGTCACCAAGATTTTATCAGGAAATACAGGGCTACACAATTCGTAGTTTCCTGCCATCACATAGTCGGATACTTGTATCAGATGTGCAGCTTTTTTCGAAAACTCTGATAAAATCAAACTCTTCATATATGTCCTAGATTTGGTGGATGGAGCAGCCATCAAACAGGCTCAACAACTAGTCAACAACAAATATCTAGAGTTGGAAATTTTTGCAGTGTATGGTTCCAAATGTTTACCTGATGTGACTCAAAAGAGTCTGGAAGAAAAAGGTATGGAGAAGGAGGGACAACGGAAGAAGTTGATGAGTGTTAGAGACATCCTTGAAAGAACGGCTAAAATCAAATTTGAATTAAATTTGAAGAACAACCCAAGTGTGGAAACCTATGAAATTCTGTGTCCTTAGAGTCTTTCATGGCAGCAATATAAGTGGGAAATAGTACCAGCCCCAGCAGTCAGTAGTTTTACTCCTGATGATGATGGCAGAGCTAGCCATTGAAAACTCAAGAATTTTATTGGAATTGATTCTGCTTGAAAACCGAGAAGATTTTATGCTTTGAAATTCCAACTGAACTTCCTTTATGGTACTGACAAGATATGCTCCTTTCTGTAGATGTCAAGCAGACTTTCACCATATACAAGGAACTACTGAGCTCAATGTGGCAGAGAAGTAGTGTCAAAAACATTGAAATGATGTGTAGTCCAAAGTAGCTGAACCTAGTGAATGGGACAAACAAAGTTAATGTAGGTAGTTTAAACCCAAACAAAGTAACTTCATCACTATCTCTTTTGTACCTTTTTGTATGAATTTTCAGAACCTTTTTGCCCTTTTTCTGGCCATCACTTTTAAAGGAATAATTTCCATTCTTAACTACTACAAGTTTCCAACATAATGTCTTTACTGAGGCTTCATATTCAATATAAAATAAAGGTTTTGATAGCTGGTTTAGCCCTTAAGAGTATAATTTCTTAGTTGAGTTTGATTCATCCGTGTATAATTTGCTAAACTATACATATTTTTAAAAAAGATGTCAGTATTATGTTTCTATTGTGATCAAAGATGTGCCTACTATAGATACATAGACAACTAATTATATGTTCAGTTTTCATTCATAGTTAATTTTTATAGCTGCTTGTAGTCCCAAGTTTTAATTAGACACTAATTGAATTTTGAAGTTTTGCCTGCTTGGAATATATTTGAACCTGTAACTTATGATCTTTGAACAACAGTAGCAAAAGACTAGATATGAAGGTCTGTTCCAGACATATTTACATAGCAAGGTGCAGACGTGTTTGTTATACGTGCAGACATGTTTGTTATACCACCTGTTATACTTAAATAGAATATTTCAAAATGGTAGTCTAAATATAATACTACAGATGTGTATTATGTAATGCAGTTCCTCACATCCTGACAGCTGTCCAACACTGCACACAGAAAAGAAAAGCCTTGACCCTTTGAAGTTTCCATTAATGAGAAATAAATTCTTAATCATAGTTTTCCAATAGCAATACAATGAATAATTGCATACTTGAAGTGGGGCTCATATAAAATCTACCTGTCCAGTTTTTCATTGAGAGTGACTGATCCTGTGATAGAGTCAACTTTGAAGACTGATAATGAAACCGGATTTCTTGCAGCATGCAGACTGTATATCACTCTCTTATCTTCATCTTTGTCTGTTGCAATTAGTCTTAATATTTCTGTTCCTTTTTCAACATTTTCAGATATTTCAACACTATACAGTTTCTCTGTAAACTCTGGCCGATGATCATTTATGTCAATTACATTGACATACAACTGTAAAAAAGGGAAAAAAAGTTGAATCAGTGCATTAAGGACTAGAGACAAAAGTGCAAAACAAGCAAAAGACAGTTACAAATGAAAATCCAAACGATGCAGAGGTAGATAAAATAAAGCAGTTCTACTCCTTAACTTTGTATGAACAACAGATGCCCACAGACAAGTCAAAGGCTGAAGGACTTCCACATTTTGGTATGACCAGTTGGCTCCTTTGAAATTCAAAGCCAGAAAAGTGTAGGAAAACATGGGCACACAAGTTAAGTGTCTCAGTTAGAGGCATTGAGTAACTTCCATAACTATATTTTACACCTCCTATTCTTTCCAGGTCTTTTTCTTTTGTGTTCTTTTTTTAATGTTATGTAATTGATAACTATACACTATAAATTCACCATTTACGATTTTATGAAGTTAATAATTTTACTTAAAATTGTTATGAATTCAATGTTGACTATGTTTAAAGAAGTTAAACTTAATTACTTCAATCATCTAAATGCAAATAAGTAATTTAAGAAGATTACAGACACTCCTACTAAATAAGGAAAGCAGAGCCTTAAACTCACCTGGGTAAAAGTTGTATGAACACCGTCTGTCACACTTATTGTCAAATTGTATGTGTTTTTTCTTTCCCAATCTAATTTCTTTGCCAGTAGAACATTTCCTTTATCACGACCAATAAAAAATTCATCCATATCATCTCCATCTGCAACAAATAAACAAAAATTTCTAAATATTCAGTGCCATCATAGGAAAATTATTGGGACTACTGGCATGCCATAACATTCATTTTAAAAAAAGGCACATGCTTGCATTAATGTGGTGTCTTACTTCAATTAAATTTTCACTCTGTACCATTATGGCTCCGTATATGAAAAAGACAAATGGAATGCAGTCACATTAAATAAGCCAATATTTAGGGAATTAGATTAAGAAATGAGACAGTGAAAGTGGTAGACGGAGTTTTCCTGTTAGGGCAGCAAATTAAATGATGATGGATGAAGTAGAAAGGATGTAAAATGCAGACTGGCAATACCAAGAAAATTATTTCTGTAAAAGAGAAATGAAAATAAATTTAAGCCTTTTCTGCAGAGCAAAGAGAGTTGGAATGTAGCGAAATATGAATGATAAACAGTTCAGACAAGATGGGAATCAGAGCTTTTGAAATGCATTTTTACAAAATAATGCCAAAGGTTAAATGTGTAGATCACTGCACTGAACTGAGCTGGTGAGAAAAGAAACTTACGAGGTGATTTGATAATAAAAGGAATCAGTTGATATGCTATCAGCTGATCCCTTTCTTTAGTCAAGTTATTGCACAAATTGCCTTTCTCCCCAATTCTATTCAGTAACTTCTCATTTCTTATTTGATCTACCCATGGAATTTTCAGCTTCCTTTTATAGTAACATTTCAAAATCTTGTATTCTCATCTTGTCTGAATTGTTCATCATTCACATTTCATATCTGTACAAGGCTACACCTCAGCCTTTCTTTTTCTTTTCAGAAAAGACTTCCTACTACTTAAATTTATATTCAGAGTCAACAAATTTCTATTTTTCAGATATTCTTTCCTTGCTACTACCAGTCTACATTTTATATCCTCAATACTTCAGCCATCCTGAACCATCAGGGAACCATTAATTTGGTTATGGATGGAAATTCAGGGGGGTAAAAATTGTAGAGAGAGTCAAAAGTTTGACTACAATAAGCAGGTTCAAATGGATGAAGGATACAGAAGTTATGCGGAGATGTAAACGGTTGCAAGGTTAGACTAACAAGGAAAGTTACCACAAACTGTCTTTGGACTGAACACTACAAAAACAACAATTTCTGCTACAGGCAGCTGAAAAATGATCACTAAGAAGAAGTACAGATACACATGCAAGAAAGAGAGAGTTAATAAGCTTGCTAAGCTATTGAACCCTCTGTGTACCACAAATCAAGATTTTAAAATACATCTGAGGTCATGAAAAGATGTGTGTGTGTGTGTGTGTGTGTGTGTGTGTGTGTGTGTGTGTGTGTGTGTGTGTGTGTGTGTGTGTAATTTTCTTGCTATGAAGAAGAATGAGAGTGACAAAAGGCCAAAGTGCAACATCTCTACCTATAAATAGTGTGTTCCTGTGATGATGACTCTCATGAACTCTATAGCAAATGTATCAAATTGTATCAGGAGCAGGTGTATACAAGCAAGTTGTGTAAAGTAAAACTGGAGGCAAAGTACAAGATCAGCAAAAGACAGACATACATGAAAACACAAAATATACAAGATCAGCAAAAGACAGACATACATGAAAACACAAAATATGTAAGAGCAAACAAAATAAAATAGCTCCACTCCTGTAACTTCACATGAACAAGTGCCAACAGAAATATCATAAAAGTTGAAGTACTCATTTAATCTACTGGTATAACTAAGTCCTTTCTCTGAAGATTGAAGGCAGAAAAGCACAAAGACAGAAGAGTGTACGATGTAATCCTCTTCTTTTGAGGCCCTTACTTGGAACTACACATGTGCATGAAGTTTAAATAGGATATCACAATACTTGCAGTGCATTAGGGAGTTTTCCTGTCTCTGTCTCTCATGAGATGCACACTGATGTTGGTAATGTTTAGCTACCTACAGTTTTAGCAACTAAGGGGATAATAAATTAACTTGTTACATTATACAAACAAAGTTTATATGTTCTCACATTCCATGGGAGGGTATCCTACAACATGCCTGGTTTCAATCAAGTTTTATTACCTCACAGTAATACAGTTGCCATTACCCATGACCCCTAAGAGTTTGTTCCATCATCATCATAGAGACAGTCCATTACTAGTGGATTATGATATGAAATTGTTAAGTACCTTGGGATTGTCACATTTTGTAAAATTACCTCATAGTTTCATAAAATGTAGTCAATATATGCTTATCTAGATTAGATTAGATTAGATTAGATTAATACTTGTTCCATAGATCATGAATACGACACTTCGTAATGATGTGGAACGTGTCAGGTTAATAAAAGATGTCTGTACAAGAAATTACATTACACAAAATATTGCATGACACTAATGATTAAGTTTTTTTTTTTTTTTTTTTACTTACTTTATATCTAAAAATTCAGCCAATGAGTAGAAGGAGTTGTCATCTAGAAATTCTTTTAATTTATTTTTAAATGTTAGTTGGCTATCTGTCAGGCTTTTGATGCTGTTTGGTAGGTGCCCAAAGACTTTTGTGGCAGCATAATTTACCCCTTTCTGTGCCAAAGTCAGATTTAACCCTGCATAGTGAAGATCATCCTTTCTCCTGGTGTTATAGGTATGCACACTGCTATTACTTTTGAATTGGGTTGGATTATTATCAACAAATTTCATAAGGGAATATATATACTGTGAGGTTACTGTGAGGATCCCTAGATCCTTAAATAGATGTCTGCAGGATGACCGTGGGTGGGCTCCAGCAATTATTCTGATTACACGTTTTTGTGCAATGAATACTTTTCTACTCAACGATGAATTACCCCAGAATATGATGCCATACGAAAGCAGTGAATCTCCATTTGGTCACTGCCAAGTTCATTTTCTTCTGCTTGTCTGGGATCACGAGGATAAGGGTGGAGCTGGGTGTGGGACAGGGTTTCGCAGACACTGAGGCCAGGATCAAAGGATGTGTAACAAGGACAACTCCCATCCTTGTAATTGAGAGAAGTGGGTGTTGAGGGAAAGGATCCAGATGTCACAGATTATCAAGCGGTCATTGAAGTCAATTCTGAGTTCGAATATAATGAATTTTCTTGATACCAAGAAGCTTATGTCCACAATCAGCATGGTTTTAGAAAGCACTGCTCATGCAAAACTCAGCTTGCCTATTTCCCATGATATACTGTGAACTATGGATGAAGGGCTACAGGCAGATTCCACATTTCTAGATATCCGGAAAGTGTTCAACACAGTGCCCCATTGCAGGGTGTTAAAGGTGGTGCGAGCATGTGGAATGGGTTTACAGATATGTGAATGGCTCAAAGACTTCTTAAGTTATAGAACCTAGTATGTTGTTCTCATTGGCCAGTGTTCATCAGAGACAAGGTTATTGTCAGGAGTGTCCCAGGAAATGTGATAGGACCACTGTTATTCTCTGTATACATAAACAATTTGGCAGACAGGCTGGGCAGCAATCAATGGTTGTTTGCAGATGATGCTGTGGTGTATGGTAAGGTGCTGAAGTTGAGTGGCTGTAAGAGGTTACAATATGAATTAAGACGAAATTTCTAGTTGATGTGACAAATTGCAGATAGCTCTAAATACAGAAAAATGTAAGTTAATTTGGAAAAATAAGAAAAACAAATGGTAATGTTCAGATACAGTAACAGTTATGTCCTGCTTGACATAGTCACATCATTCAATGTCTGGTCATTACGTTGCAAAGTGATCTGAAATGGAATGAGCATGTGAGGATTTCGGTAAGTAAGGCAAATGGTTGTCTTCCATTTATTGGGACAATTCTAAGAATGTATGGTTCATCTGTAAAGAAGACCACTTATAGGTGGTTTGCAGAGTATGGGTGTAGATGTAGATACAACATGACTGATTTCACATGTGGCCTTGCTTCTGGTAGCATAGGATATACCTGTGAGGTGTCTGGAGGCGGTTGGGCTGGATGGGTGCAGTGGACAGGTCTTGCAGAGTGATATCACCTATGATACAAGAGGGTGGGAGTGGGTGAGGCATAAGGATATGCTACAATATTTTGTAGGGTGGGTGGGTGGGTGGGTGCAGAATACCCCTTTGGAACAAGTGAGAATGTTAGAGGGTAAGATGTTCCTGATGTCTATGTTAAATGGTATATATGCAATTACCTTCTATGCTGTACCATAACATGTCTCCATCCTCATCCTTGGCCTGAATTAGAGCAACAAGGAAACCCACCGGGTCACTCTCAGTAACTTGCACATGTTGATTAGGGTTTATAATTTGTGGAGCATTCGGTGATTCTGTAGGGACAGGCTCCACAAGCACAGAAACACGCATTGTATGACTTCTTGGTGGCTGTCCACTATCCTGTGCTCTTATCTGAAACACAATTTAAGTCAATTATCATCAAACACTATCAGAAGATCGATCAGTCTAAGAGTGACAGTAAAAGGAATCATACACTATTTTCTGCTAAAAACTGACACGTATCGAAAGGCAACAACAAATTAATGATAGAAGATCCTGTGAAAGATACATTTGAATTTTATAAACTGTGATTAAAGAATGACTTACAGATTTTAGCCCACCAGTCCCATTTGGACAGGAGGAAAGAAGAATGAAATAATTGTTAAATGGAGAGAAACAGAGATACTCTTGTACAAGTTACAATCCACAGCTCATAATATAAAAATGAATATGAATTTTACACCAAAAGCAACACAAACAAAATAAGAGAGACAATAAATGAGGATCAGTAATGTGAATGAACCCAAAAAAGAAGCCTGGAATATAAGACAACAACTGTGGAGACTCAAGAAAACTATCTAACCTAAGGCAAAGATAAAGATTTGTAAATGTGACTGTGATTGGTGAAACATAAGAATATGGCGGAATACTCTGCAATATTAAGCTTTGTCTATACACCTATAGCAAAAGTGTTCCTTACAGCTATTTGTATGCTTTAAGAGGTATAAATACATGTTACTGAATACTTTTCTTTAATATTTTTGTATCATAAAAACAGAAATCCAATAGTCATTTACTAATTTCATTCTGTGTCCATTAGAACAAGTTTTTCCACAAAATTCTCACTAAGTGGTCTTGTTATTAACTTTACAAAGAGATCTCTTGTGCAAGATCCATCCTGCAATTGTTCATAGTGCAGACCTTAGGTTTGGTGTTACTCAGTGGAGAGTGTAAACCGGTGTTACACTTCGATATTTCAGCTGTGAGCACCGATGCAGTTGTTCCACCTTGCCACTCTACACTGAATTCTCACCATGCCTCTCTATTATGAGGAGGAAACCACAGACCATATCTTGCAGGTGTTTGGCTTCAGGCAGTTAGCACCATAATAGAGGTGGAGTGTGTTCACAATGTGCATCAGTTCCCCCTCTACCTTTGAGAAGCTCAAACCTAAGATGCCACTGCTGACTGTCAGTGTATATGAAATGTCTGGTGTGATATGGTATTAACTGGGCATTTGTGCACACACTGTACAGTATTGCTGCCAGAATGCTCCCTTGTGATAACTCACTCTTCTGCATCCTCCATGTACTCTTGATCTCACTCCCTACACAGACTGAGATGGAATCTCTTGTTGTAAATAATTGTGCCAATCAACAATTTCGGATGATGGTCTCTCATCAGATCATAATAATTTCAATTAATTTATATCACTTGGTACTAACAGAGAACTAATTTAACTTTCTTGTAAGGTAAAATGCCAGAATCAGCCATTGGCTTACATTAACTTCTTCGAAAACAGGTTACCAAATATCTACTATTTTCCTGCAGGACCTTTTGGTTCTTCTATCTCTCCCTTTTAACTTATTCTTCTGCCATACAATCTTACAATATTCTTCATATTGTCTTTCTCAATATTTTTCTTTTCTTCTTCAAAGCCCATAACATATACATTCTGCACTCTTCATTTCTCTGTGTATCTCTTTTGCTTTCAATACTGTCTCTCTACTGAGTAATATCTTTACTTTCTCCTACATATCACAATGTGAGTTAAAGAAGAGGCAGGACATCACCACACAATTTTAAACAGAGAAACTAAATTTTGAAACGTATTCCATATAAGAATTCTTTTGTTTCCAGCAATTTTACAAAGCTAGTTTGTGTGTATATTTATCACATTGAAACAGATTACCTAGCCAGTACTTAACTTCACAAGGAGCTATTTCAACAACTGCCAATAAGGAACACCTAAAAGTGATAAAATTTTCCAAACTTTTGGAACTGTCATGTTCCTTTGTTAGAGAGAAAACAGGGATTGGTTGGGGAGGTCAGTTAGACCATAGGTTAAGAGGGACTCTTTCCTCCCTGATGGAGGAACATAAGACTTCCCTAACCTTAGAAATCTTTTCTAATTTTAAGTGTGTCAATTGGCATTACTCAAAATTTTGATACCTGAAGTTAAGCACTGGCCATCTGTTCTATCTCTCTATAATTTAGAAGTTATGCCATCCATTCTAGCTCCTTATAATTTTAATAATTTTCAATTAAATTTTCCTGTAATACAACTGTTTATTAAACTGTTATTATAAGGCTTAGTCATTTGGTGATACATCAGCAGGATTATAATAATTTGAACCACAACCATCAAACAAACCAGAAATATTTAGAATTAATTCTGTAGTCAGAAAACCTGTGTCACAGAATTGGAAAGCATAATTACTTGAATCCTTGCAGCATTGAGAAACACTGAGTAATTCAGGAAAGTCAGGAAATACTGATTACTGAGAACATTATTTTGCAAATTGTGGTTCACAGCATTTCCACAAAGAGTTCAATATCTCTTGCAGTAGAGAGTTTAGATTAGTTATTAGCATGTTCCAGGAATCATAATTGCAATTTTTTGCCATGATGATGAACAATTGTGTTTGAAGTTAATTTTGCTACGTCTTTAAATTCTTTACATCACTGAATAGTAGGTCAAAGATTTTTACAGCTGAATATCTCACTTTTTTCTGTAATGGGCAGTGCTAGTCATTTCTCCTTCTACTATTATATTCATGAATGAACAGAACAATTATTCTTATTACACTCTTCTGAGTTACCTCAGAATATGATGCCATAAATCAGAAAAGTTAGCCAAGTTTTGAGATTTTCATCTCAAATACCTAGTGTAGTTTATCATCAAAAATAATCAGTTTTTAAATATAATGTAATTGGATAGATAAAAAATCTACTCACCTATAAAATGTATTACGTATGCAGGCTTTCGGAGCCAGGCCCTTCTTCTGGCAGTTCCTTCTCACCCCCTCCGGTAAGTCTCCCCTGATCCAGGGTTTTGGATGACTTTTCCAAACTCTACCCCTCCCCTTAAACCCCACCAGTCCTTTTCCTTCACCCTTCTTCCTTCCCCTTCTACCCTTCTGCCAGAAAGAGCCACTGGCTCCAAAAATTTGCGTATGTAATACCTTTTCTACATGTGTTCTCCTGCCGCCACTTGGTGAGTAGATTTTTTTATCTATCCAGTTACATCTGATGTAATTTGTGACACAGGAGTTGCAGAGTTTAGACATTTGACAGACCTGCAGCATGCAGCTTCTACTTCAGGTTCTTATCAATATACACACCTAAGAATTTAGAATATTCTGTTTCATTTACTGATTTACCCTCCTACATTATTTCTAAGGATGTTATCAGGCTTTTGCACACAGAATTGTATGTACTGTGTTTTTTTAAAGATCAGTGACAAAAGTAAGGGTTATATAAAATGTAGGATAACAATAATCAGAATCAATGGACCTCATACGTTAAAATGTCTCCATGATCAATGAAAGCAACAATGGGAGAAAAATATGCAAAAATTTCACTGAAGAAAGTGCATTAGCTATTGACAGAAATTATGATTAACATGGCAACAGCCTTGCCGCAGTGGATGCACCGGTTCCCGTGAGATCACCGAAGTTAAGTGCTGTCAGGCGTGGTCAGCACTTGAATGGGTGACCATCCAGGCTGCCATGCGCTGTTGCCATTTTTCAGGGTGCACTCAGCCTCGTGATGCCAATTGAGGAGCTGCTCGACCGAATAGTAGCGGTTTCTGCCAAGAATACCATCTTACGACCGGGAGAGCGGTGTGCTGACCTCACGCCCCTCCTGTCCTTATCCTCCACCGAGGATGACACGGCGGTCGGATGGTTGCGGTAGGCCACTCGTGGCCTGAAGACGGAGTGCTTTTTTATGATTAACATATTAATTTGGCTACCTCTACAATCCCCACTTAACTTGTCTCAAAATATAAGTAAAATGTTATGGATACAACTAGTTATCTTGAAAGAAGCATTTTTCAGGATTAGTACTGATCTTCAGGATCTTAGTACTGACCTTCATCACAACTTTTTGTAATTAAAAATTATTTTGAATTGGTAATAGTCCCTGAGAATTCCAGGTATGGGGAGGAAAAAGGTGTTATAAGATGCTCCTGGTAAATTAATGGTGAGTGGAAGGGAATGGAGGACACCACCATAACGAATTTTCTTTCCTCCCAGCTGAGACACACTAGCAATAAGCAGTAGTTAACCACATATTTTAAACATTGATAATCAATATAGAATAATGTTAATATAATTAACACTCTTTGAAATATTACGTATATTAAAATTTGTGATTTATAAAACACAGTAAAATTAAATTTCCTTGGTAAGTTAAAAATATATAATTCCTGAGATTTTACAAAAACCTTAAATTTTCTTGATTTTTTTCCAGGTACAATGTAATTCCTAGGGTATTTCATGTTTTCCAAAAGAATTGCCAATCGGCAAAAGTAGAAGAAAGGGAAGAAATATGGCACGAGTACCTCGAAGAGCAGTGTAATGGGGAAGGACTGTCCTGAAGTGTGATAGAAGAGGAGGAGTAGGAGGAGGAGGAGGAGAAAATTGATGTACAAAGAGGTGGTTCTGTAACATAGTCAGATTTTGACACAGCACTGAATGATCTCAGCTCAAAGAAGGAAGATGGAGTCACCAATAAACCTCCAGAAAATGTCATATTATCAATAAGGGATCTAGAGATGAGTATTAAAATTACTGGGTGATTAATCTCACTCCTGCTTGTAAACAGCTGACAATATATACGGAAGAACAGAAATAAAAATTAACAGTGTGCTGAATGAAAAATGTGTTGTGCAAAATACAAATAAAAATAAAATTTTGACTGACAGCAGAAATTTTGTTTCATAATCAAACCCAAGCCCAAATTTTTTGAACATATACAAAGTATTAAACATTGATATTGACTTATATCAATCAATCAAGAGGCTAATCTCTGACAAAATTGTATTTATTTAATTTCTTATGCTTTAATCAACAGTTCCTTGTCAATCTTAACTTTTTCATAAATTTCCTGGAAATTTTAACTGTAAGTTACAACTTATGCATGTCAGCATGAACAAACTGTTATAGACACATGCTAGCCATGAATATTTCTTTTCCTATCTTTATAAACAAACAAACAGCCATTTAACTCACTCTGGAGGTGAATTAGACATTATTTCTCTTATGTTAATCATATTTTTACTACAAATAACTAATGCTGATTGTCATAACTGACGTCAACTGTCTATAACATAATAATAACAATAATAACATAACATATTGTTGATATTCCAACCTGGAGTTGCCATTGCTTGATTCTGCCTAATGGTTTATTTCCCATCCCACAACATAGTGATATTTTCCTTTGTTACTGTACTCTATAGCATTACTATTCACGGTGTCTATTCTTTCTCTTCTTTCCCATGTTATTCACTGCCTTCCAAGCCGCACACACTTCTGATCGATATTGTCCACACATGACACATGGCAATGCAATGTCACAGACTGTTGATGCAGCATCTAATGCCCCAAATTTTGCCCATTGATAATTATAATTATTCCTATTGATCCCACTTTTTTCCTCATCCTGGCAGATTGTAGTATTTTATTTTCCATACCTACCCACGCCACACAAACTTATGATCCTCAAGCTAACTGATCCCATTTCCCCTCTCTTCCCTTATCCCAACACATGCATACTTTCATAATTCATCCATTCCTTTTCTCCCACATTTCTGTACACATTTGTGTATATTTTCATGTAGTTAAACACATTTTTCTTTTTTATGTATTTGTGTATATTTTTATTTATCTGCTGTAACCTGCTACTAATGCATGTGAGTGTTAATTGCACTGAGTGTGGTGTTGTCACACATGTGTGCCTGAATTGGCTACCAACTGTAACAACACAGGCCAGCTGCTTGAGGCCGGATGTGGAGGCATCCACGCATCGTTGTCTCTGCCACGCCATCTGTCAGTGACTGATGCATATATATGCATCAGCACTGACTGGCTCCTTTTATGTGCTTTCAGTTGTACCGTTCATATCATTTGCCCTGTGTGTTATTAGATGGGGATCCACTAGAGGCTGATTTCTGTTATTTTTCAAAAGTTTATGACTAAAGCCATATGTAAAAATTCCATTCTCTGAATCCCACCCCTTCCTTCACAATGATCCTCACATTTTCAGATTCTACCAGTCACTGGCCCTCATAGACCTGGTACTGCAAAAAGACCTCTATCCATTACACTACCCATAGTATTTCTCCTCATTGACCCCTCATAGCAATACACACCCTATCTAGCTGACATTTTCAATTTAATATATCCCCAAAAACTTCCTACCAACACACCACCAAAACATTTAGTCCTACAGAAGTTTTAGTCCTATCCGAAGACCTCGCCTTTAGACCTACACCCAAATTTAAGCACTTTGTACTTGTCAAATTACTCTCTTTTTCCCAATCCCTGCAACAGAAGCACTACTTTGCCACCAATCCCTCCAACCGAAGCCAACGTAATTCCAACATTGAACCCTGCTTCTCCCAGTTCATACCACCATCCAAACAGGATCCTCCCTCCCCCCACATAGCCACCCCCTGGTCACCATCCAGGAATTCCTTCCTCCAACTTGGCCTCATCATCCTTTCCCAGGTCCCTTCCTTACAACACTCAACTTTCAGCAGAAGGAACGACAGCTATACACAACCTGAAAATAAATACTGGTCCAATCATCCTACCTGCAGACAAAGGTTCATTGTTATGAATCACAGTGACTACATGGCAAAAGGCCTCTCTTCCACCAGTAAACTCTGCCAGAGTGATCCCACCTCCTTCCCAGCACCTCTCCCCTAAATCCATTTCCCATTGCCCTCTAAGGCACCCTGCACACTCACCTTCTACATGTTCTCCAACATCCACAAACTCAACAACTGTAGCTGGTTATTGTGCCCCCACTGGAAGAATTTTGGCCCTCACTGACCAACACATCCAACCAATTACCCTTAATATTGTTTCCTATATTGAAGATATCAACCACATCCTTCACCAACCTTCCAACTCCTTTAACCTCCGGAACCACTCCTTGTCACTATTGGTCCTACTTCCCTATACACCAACATCTCTCATGTCCATGATTTTACTGCTATTGAATGCCACCTTTCCCCATGTTCTTCAGACTCCAAACCCACCACCTCATTCCTCATACACCTAGTAACTCTATCCAATTAATAACTACTTCTCCTTTGAAGGGATGGTATACAAAAGAAATCTGAGGCACAGCCATGGCATCCTCTAATGCCAGCCTATTTATGGGCCATCTAGAGGAGACCTTTCTAACCTCCCAAAATGACAAACCTCTAGACTGGTTCAGGTTCATAGTTGATACCTTCATGATCTGGACTCAGGACCAAGATACCCATCCTCATTCCTTCACAACCTCAACACCTTCTCTCCCTTTGGTTTCACCTGGTCGTCCTCAACCCAGCATTCCACCTACCTGGATGGTGATCTCCTCTACTTAGATGGCTCCATCGAGACCTCTGTCCACATAAGGAACTGGAACAACTGAACAACATCCTATTCATGGCTTTGATCACTTATTATCATCATGCCCTGAAATGAGAGGCATCCTACCCAAGATCTATATCACCCCTCCAAAAGTGGTGTTCTGTCACTTACCCAACCTCCAAAACATCCTAGTCTATTCTTATGCCACTCTCAATCCCAGTGGAAGACCCAGGTGCAAGATTTGCCCAGTCCACCCACCAGCACTTCCTATTCCAAATGCTTAGGCTTAGGCTTTCTACCTAACCAGAGGCTGGGCCACCTGTAAAGGCACCCATATTAAATACCAGCTCCACTGCAATCATTGCACAGTTTTTTATATTGGTGTGACTACCTGCCAGCTGTCCACCAGTATGAACAGTCACTGCCAAACTGTGGCCAAGAACTGAGCTCCCTGTGACACAACATCCAGCTGAACATAACATGCTTGATTTCAATGATTGCTTCACTACCTGAGCCATCTGGATCTTCTCTTCCACCACTAGCTTTTCTGAGCTATGCAAATGGGATTTGTCCTTACATTCTCCACTCTAGAAATTATCCTGGCCTCAAGCTACAGTAATCTATTGTCCCCACACCTTCCACCCAACAGGTTCCACCTTCTCTGTCTTATCACCTCATCTCTGATCTTGTTCCCTCACCCTCTTTGTGTGTCACCCTCTGCCAATGCACCCACCCATCTTTCCCCTTCCCTGCACCTCTCTTTTTTCGAACCCACTCCCTCCCTGTCCCAAGGCCTCAGGACACTGTGCTTGTTGGCAGTCTAGTCCCTGCTTGTCCTGCCAGATAGTGTTCTTCTCTGCCCCTACGTGTACCTTGCTATTCCTTCCTGATCCCCCCCCCCCCCCCCCATCCGTTCTGCATGACATTGCATTCTGATCTGAGCTGCCGGTGACGTGTGTGTGTAATGTGTACTCGCTTATGTGTGTGTGTGTGTGTGTGTGTTTCCGAGCTCAGAAAGTGAGTTCATAACAATGTGGATGATAAAGTTCTCATGTAATTTCAGTCTGTACTTTATTATATTCCCATGCACATAGTGCATATTGAAACATGTTTTTAAATGTTGCTGCATCTGGATTTTAATTAATGACTTAGGATGTTAGGTGAAGTTGGTGCTTTCTCTCAAAACACAAAACTAACAGCCCTTCATTATTACAGTGGTGCTTGGTAAGTTAATCTTTCTGCTTTACACCAGATTAAAAAGAAAAAAGTTGACATAAGGAACTGTGTATTTAACTCAAGACCTCCAAGCATAAACACAGACATATAGTTTAATTACTCTTATGAAATTAGGATTTGAAAGAATGCTGTTTTTCATGGTAAATATTGCACCTTAATATTTCATAGTTGTTCTAATGAAATTTGTAATATTTATTTAAGCCACACAAATCTTAAGCAATTTTCTGCAAATGAGCTGATATCAAACTAGATGCTTTTCTTAATAAAAGTAATTACTAAATTTTCACTAAGTGTAGCATAAAAGTAATTATTAAACTTACACTAAGTGTAGCAAAAATATATCTGCCTGTGGTGAACTTTTATGCTGTCTGACACAAAATTTTAGACACACACACATGTGAGGATATGAGACTGTTATTCTCTTATGAAATATGCTGATCAGTTTTATGACTAAAAGGTACACAAATGACACAGGTGTTTGTAGTAAATCACGACTCAGTATTACAAAGTGTAATACGTGGTATAAATACAGTTAAAGCTACATATTGCTCAGAAGGTTATAGCACAATCAGATATTAATTGAACACACAACTGATGATCAGACAGGTAAATAATCTGTTGCTTACCCTCAAATCATATTCCTGGCCTGCTTGAAAATCACGTGATGAGTAAACAATACCAGTTTTGGGATGAATCTTGAATTTTCCTATACCACGACCAGATTTAATACTGTACTGCAAGTCAGCATTTGGACCTTCATCTTCATCAAATCCCAAAACCTGTGGAGTATTTCAATATAGTACTGGGCAATGGGAAATTAAAATGACAGAATTTATACAACAGTAATTATTTTGTAAATATTTTGATATTAATGTTGCACATTCTAAAACTTTATTGATGTTGAAGTCATCTGAAGCTTTATTTAAGAGTTAGGAATGAGTTTTCTTTTTCAGAAGTTTAGAGCTGAGTTACAAAAATGTTACAAGCAGCACATTTTAATCTGGAGGTTTTAAATGTTACAGATTAAAACATAGAAACCAAGTGTGCTTTTGCCATAATATCACATCTTCCCAGTCACATATTTTTATTTTTGAAGTACAATTATGCAAAGCATTCTTTAAACACAACAGCTGCATGCAAATAAGACTTTTGCTTACTGACACATATGATACATGTTGTACAAAACCAAATGTCTCTGGGTAAGTTACTGCATAAATATTCCACACAACTACATAATTGAACAACATTGAGCATCAATTAATTTAACAGTATATATCTTCAGCATCAATTTAGTAATCAATGTTTTGATAAGAAATTTAAAATTCAATGGTTATATTGCACAATTCTCAAAATAAAATCTACATCCTTAGAGCAATACAAAGAACTACCAAATACCCTGGTTAATATTTCTAGTGCCATACAATAGCTCATGAAGCACTGAAAAGACAAACTCATAAGCAAGTTAGCTCAAAGCACTACAGACAATCCAGTATGAGAAGCTACATACCAAAATCCAAACCAATATACAGAAAGCCACTTTTTCTGCATGCTTCACCAAACCACACACAGAAGGACTAAAGCAGGTTTTCATAATTGATTCTAAACATTTACATGCACAAAACATGCAAAGCAAACACGCAGTACACACTTGCATTCCTTTCCTTACCCTCAGCATAGGCTCTCCCAAATAGATGTCGGAATCGTAAGTCTCCCATGTTCCATTTTCAAGAAACGAATCAACTGCTACGTCCAACTCCTCAGTTTCATTCTGTGTGGATGTAAAGAGAATGATATGATGGTTTATGTCCATCCTTTAGTTTCATAAGGCAGCAGTCTCATTGCAAGAGAGCCACCTCCTTCATGTGTTTTATTTCAACAGGTATCTGAGTTTCAGATTAAGAGCATTGTAGCACGGTATGTATGTCAGCACTATTAAAGTGGTGACCTTTTTTCTTAACAATGGCCGTCACACACATTGTAAAATCACTGTTTGGAGCATGAGTAACTGCAATGTTTATAATGATAACAATGTTGGGAAATGACATAAATTACAACAAAAAACTGAAATCACAGGAGTTGCACCAAGAGAATGCCATGCAGAGAACTAAATTTTAATAAACTGTCACCCTTGTTGTAGGTGAGAAATAGAAAAATTGTTTTTTTCTTTTTTAATATATGTCTATATAGTTGGATGACCAAAGTATTTCATCGGAGTTAACTGAAAAATACAGATAAAAGCCTGTCATTTCCAGAAGCATATTGGTAAAACAAGCTGATGTCCACAAAGATTACATAATGTGTCTCAGTGAGTAGCCTGAAGCTAACAGAAGAAATTATTTATAATTTACCGCATAAAGTTGAGAACAGCACGTCTCTAAGAACGTGCTTGCGGAGAATGGCTGGAATTTGTATTAAGATTGTAATATTATGGTGAACACTGATCCATGCTGTAGTATTTTGCGGAAGAAGCACTCTAAAGAGTGTGACCAAGTAGTTCCTAAAAAGCACTAATGCCATTACTGGTATCACATTTAGAAACTATGATGATAATTGTGACTAAAGATGAAAAATTTTATGAGTGTTTCCCCTTTCAATAAGCATGACATATGAGGGATGATGAACGTATTGTGATACAGGTTGTGAAAGTGCATCACCTGTGTCATATGGAAACTATGATGTATCAAACAAGAGCTGTTACAGTTTTTAGTCTCCTTTAAATATAGATAAGCATCCTGAAGTTCTTGACATCAGTAATAAATAAAATATAGATTCATTATAATACCCCAAACTATAATAACAAAGTAAAGCAAAAAATTAAATGTATTCACCTTTGCTTGTATGTGACTGCCAAAAGTGCACAGACAGATACTTCAATACTTTTATTCAATTTCAAGTAGTAACTGATCAAGATAACAAATTGTATACATTTTAAAAATTCATTTTCATGAGGGGATGAGTAAAAATTACTGTTCTTGCTAAAGAAATTGTGTTTTCTCCTAGAAAGCACCTTGGATCACTACGGAAATTAACAAGCAACACTGGGGCACCATTCACATAATATTAGATATTTATATTATGGAATTTTGAGGTAGTTTCTCAAGTCCTTTTTTCTTTATCTGGCCAGCCTGACTGAGTTTTTCTTGGTTCTCCCAAATCACTGTGTCAGAAAGGCTCCATAAAACATAGATGCTGTCTGTAGTTTGTCTTTAATTATCTAAACACAATGTTAAACCTCAAGTAGTCTTTTTCTTCAACTTTTATTTTATTTTTTAGTAGTAAATGCAATGTTGATACACACCTCAAAAAGTATCAGTGGAATGTCCTTGGAATATTGTGAAAGATGATTTGAATAAAATTGAGCTATGTTGGGGTAGGAGTGGAGGCAGAGAGAGGAAAGAGTCATGTTCAGAAACTTAAGCACTTTTCACTGATCTTCATACTTAATGTGTATCCTGTATAAACTAATGTGTATCCTGTAACGCAAAAATAAACAGCTTTGTGTTTAAAAGCATTTTATATTGATGATGAAATTTTGAAGTTTAGAGGCAACCATGAATAATTAGAACACATAATCTACAGAGTTAATATAACATAACTTCCAAATAAAGAATATTATACGCTTTTCCTATCATGACTATTAGTAACATTCACTCAATCACAAAAATCTCCATATATCACCATCACAACCATTAATGATCAATGAAAAACAAGTTATACATGAGGTGGTGGTGGTGTGGTCTACAGTGCTAGACTCACATCATCATCATCATCATCATCATCATCATCATCATCATCATCATCATCATCTTGGACATTTTCTAGCCTCTGGCTGGTGTGTATGGAATATAAGCCTCTCCATCGTCTTCTGTCTTGCACCATCTCTCTGTCTTCACCTTGGTCCAGTCTTCTCCCTTCTTCTGGACACATTCCTCTACTCCTTTCAGCCATCTGTCTCTTGGTCTTCCTCTTGGTTTCTTTCCTTCCAGTTCCATCTCGTGTATCCTCCTGGGTATCCTCTTCTCCTCCATTCTCTTAACATGTCCATACCATCTCAACCTTGACTTCTCTGCAATGGTTCCACCTTCATTATTTCTCTGATCCTCTCATTTCTTAACCTGCCTATCTTTGTCACTCCAATGCTGTTTCTCAAGAATTCCATCTCACTAGCCTGTACTTTGCTTTCCTCTCTTCCTTTCATAACGCAGGTTTCTAATGCATGTGTCAGGATCGGCAGATAGTATGATCGGTATGTGACCTTTTTACTGATTTGGGGTACATACTTGCTCCATATCAGACTTCTGACACTCTTCCAAAATGCTTCTGGTTTTCTCCCCCACTCATTTATCTCTCTGTCTTTTTCGCATCTTCCTGTACCAGGCTTCTTCGGTACTCGAAACTCTCCTCAATCGTTCCCCACCAATCGTTATTCCAGTTGTTCCTCTCTCCTTTTTTCTAGCTGTGATAATCATCTCACTCTTACTTATACCAAATTTCATACCATATTCTTGTACTGTTCATTCCCACATGTCCAACTGCTCTTGTACTCCCTCCTCCTTATTCCCCCAAATCATCAAATCATCTACAAACACCATAGCTTTCTTCTTGCTTTCACCAATTACTTGTGCTACTGTACTCATTATATCATCCATCACTACAATGAAGAGTAATGTTGAAAGTGCACTTCCTTGCCTCAAGCCATTCTTCTGTTCAATCCATGCTGATCTCTCTCCTCCCACTTTCACACAGCTCACACTTCCATTGTACATTTCTCTTATCCTCCAAATAATCTGTTTTGCTACTCCTCTGTTCTCCAGGGCTTTCCACACTTTGTTTCTACATACACTATCATACAGTTTTTCAATGTTCAGGAATGTCATTAGTAGATCTATTCCATATTCATAGTGTTGTTCCTGCAGTTGTCTTATAGCAAAATTAGATCCACTGTGGACCTTTCTGTTCTGAAACCATGTTGCTCTTCTCTCATTCTTCCTTCTAATTTTGCCCGAATTCATGTTTCCAATAATTTTGCACAATGACTCAACAATATTATACCCAAATAGTTCTTGCACTCTTTTCTGTTTCCCTTTTTAAATATTGGGACAATTATTCCCTTCTTCTAGTCTTCTGGGACCATCTTCTGCCTCCACACAATTTTCATTACTTGATATAGCCATTGTATCCCCACCTCTCATGTTGCTCTCATCATCTCTACCCTTAGCTCATCCCCGGTGACTGCCCTTCCTTCATCTTGCCCAATGTCTCTTCCATTTCTCCCCATGTAAGTCTTTTTCCATTTGCTGTTCCTCCTCTTTTTTTCTCCTCAGCTTGTTCCTCCTCATCCAGGTCTCCATTCGGGTTCAGAAGTTCTTCAAAATACTCCTTCCACATATTTTCGAGTTCCTCGTTATTCTCTACATCTTGTCCACTTTTGTTCACCATTCGAGCATAATCTGTTGCACCATTCTTCTTCTTACTTTTAATCATCCCATATAACACCTTTTTTTTGAAGCTTCACTATCCTCCTCCATCATTCTGGTCCTCTGTTCCATCCACTTGCTTCTTTCTTTCTTGCCTTCACTCTTCTCTAGTCTCTGAATACCCTAAACACCCTATTCTTCTTCTGTAGTATATCATTTGTTTTATCATTCCATCTCTTTTGGTTGCTTGTCCTCTCACATATTGCTTCCACTGCACTTACTATTTTTACTACTTGTAGGTACAATTCTGGAATAAGTTTACCAACAATTATAAAGACAGCAACAAATGAAATGGACACATACAGAAAAAAAACTATTTGTGTTTTCAGTTCACCCAGCTCATCAGAATTACAAGTTTTAAGAAGAATAACAATCATGTAAAGCTGAATTATCTTTGTTCATTACAAGTGGAAGTTACCATAAAGCATTAACACACACACACACACACATATACGCATGTGTGCGCGCAACCTCATGAGTAATTAAATTTGAGAAGGTTGCCATACTGGAGTGAAAGTACTTCTGTTATCACAGCAAATACGCATTCATTGTATCACTTGACCGGGGTGTTAGCCTTGTGCTGGATGTTAGTGTGACTGTCAAGTGCAAGATGGGCAATACACGTGGTAACAGTGGATTTCATCACAACTACAACTTTGGTTCCAAATACATGGGACAGACACTATTTAATCTTTAAAGTCGTCTGAGCAAAGAGCATTTCACATGCAACCAACTATACGATGAGGATCTTGACACAAAGAAATCTGCGGCTGTCATCCTATCATTCATTCACTATGTTCTGTAGATCCCACCAAGATGAAGAACCTTCAGGGATGTGTAATTAGTCAAAGTACCCATCAATAAAAGAAAGAAATTCATAGACATTTAATCTGTATGCTTTATTTACAATAACCTATCACTATAATGCTGGATGTTATTCACGCATAGGCCCAACTACTATGGGCAACAATTTGCTGTCAACAAGGGTTATGGTACAACTGACTACTGCAGATTATAACAGAAGGCAGATGGGTCACAGTGTAGCACACATTTTTCCATTTCAGTTATGAACAACAATAATTGTTTGCAGCCATACTATCCAGAATCATCACCACATCATTGAGTTCAAAAGTCATCATCTCATATGTGGTACGTGTCTCTACTACAAGTGCTCATGAGTTCATGTAAAGTAGTATAAACACCTTTTAATTACAACTTCATCAGATTACTATTAGTGTCAGGTTGTTGATGATGCAGCATGAAGACTGTGCAAAGACTAACTGACCCATTCATTCCTTATATCCACTTAAAAGATATTATTTATGATAGGCTTTGTGGAACACAAAATGTGAGGTAGCATGTATGAACACATTTTCCATGGTTTTCAAGCAGCTGTTAAAGAACCAAATAATCTCAAGTTAGCAATATGCTGTCACCAGAAGTGAAAGACAGTGTTCTACAATGAGGTATAAAATTTGAAAGGAACATCAGTTAACATATGATAAGAAAATAAAGAAAGTCCATGAAACATGTGGCCTGAAGTAGCTAAAAAAATATAATGATGTATGCAATGGGGAAATGAATAAAGCTAATCAGAGACGGATTTTAAAAAAATTGCTAGTTTAAGTGAAGCGCATGATATAAAAATAGAAGAAAGTGGATAAGGAATATGGAATTGCCTTCCTTTACTTCATTTATGCATAATTTTCTCCGTTATTGGCCCATGTCTTATAAATAGGCATTCTTTTGACATTTTTTCTCCATGCAGTCCACTTCCCCGCTTGTTCAGTGATAATACTTTTCATGGGTTTTCTTTTCAACATTTTTACTGGTTCTTTTAATGGAAATTCCTGGAAAGCAGATCGATGCATGGAACACAGTAAAACATAACAGAAAATAGTTTTCATACTAGCTTTCAAGTGCTAGCTACAACGCACATTCACACATAGGCTAATCATACATTTAATTGCAGTGTGGTTTTGTGTTTCAATGTGTGTACTATTGCTGTAAAAAGAGCTAGCACTCAAAAGCTAGTGTAAATGCTGCTTTCTGTAAATGTGTTACAGCACTCCCCACTTCAATCCACTACAGGTAATTGGTTGCCTTTCCATTATTTATGTACCACTGTCCTTCTTTCTAAAATCTACCTTATGTGGTATGGTATTGTCCCATACAATTAAATCCCTTATTGTGTCTTCAGGCTAATTTTACAGTGCTAACAGCAAAAACAAAAGACTTTATCATAACAGTCTGTCATACTATTTACCAAGTGATTAATGGAATCCAGTGGTTTTGGGATGAAGTCACACAATCTTTATTCTCTCTTGCTCTATAGTATATGTTTTATGGCATATTCATCAAAGGAAGAACCATTAAGCTTTTAACATTCTACTGATGATGATGCCAGTAGAGACAGGGGACAAGTCACATAGGGGGAAAGAATGGGGAATGAAAGCATCCACATACAGGGTGAGACGAAAAGGTCTTTACAACTTTGAAGTGACATAGAAATTTACTACTAAGATAACTTAAAGGATCAATAGATGTTTCATTTTGTAGCAAAAAAACTTCCTCAAGGTTCACAGAAAAGTGTCAAGTGTCTTTTTGATTTGATGTGTCTAACATTTATAATGTGGCAAACATCCCACAGCAAGCAGTTTCTTCCTACACTTGGTGCAGCAAATTGAGTGTAACTTATGCAATAGCAGCATAGTTTTGATTTTTCAGGTTGGTTTAAATGTTTGGCAGGGAAGGAACATACATGTGGTATTTAATGAAACCAGAGAGAAAAATCCAGTGGTGTAAAATCTGGGGAGCAAGATGGCCATGTGACTGGTCCTTCATGGCAAATTCACTGACCTTGGAAGCGATTGTTAAGGAAATATTGAACTTCCCTGATTAAATGAGGCGGTGTGCCATCTTGTTGGTAGTAAACCATCCCATTTCAGTTGTCTTCATTGATCAGTGGAATTAAAAAGTTTTGAGCATATCCAGATACACAATACCAGTCAAAGAAACCATTTTAACTATTCACTACACTGGCACTCCTGATGGCAGAGAGGTGGGGGGGGGGGGGGGGGGGGGGGGTACTGGTAAACTATGCGAATCTAACTTGAGGTTACTTGCCACAAAACAACACATCTACCAATTACGTAAGCTGTATCAATGAGTTTGTTTATCATTCCAAAGTTATAAAGTCTTTTATGACTCACCCTGTACTTTTATAAGGAATTATCCCAGTATAACCCATAAGTGATTTACAGCAACCAAGAAAAACCTAACTCTAGATGGGTGAACACAGATTTGAACTGCCATCCTATTGAGTCTGACCTCTACACAACCTTGCTCAGCATAAATTTACATACTTATTCGGAAAGCAGACACAAAAACTTTGTCCTGCATGCATTAAATGGGCATGCCAGAGCTTTCTCTGTATAACTAACTCATGCCACACAAGTATATAAAAGACACTGCACTCATTGTGCTTTGATTCATACAAGATGTTTAAAATATGGATGGAATGTAATGGTAAGAATTATAGTAAATCTATTAATGAAGTTTTGAAGATCAAATACAAACGTATAAGAGAAGAAAGGCCAGAGGAGGAACTTGCTAAGAGTATGTACAAAATGAAAATAAAGCTTAAGACAATGACTGAAATGAACAAGCAAAATGGTTGGTGTATATATGAAGATAGTAACTGTTCTCAAAAGAACAGATACCATTGCTGACCATGCAGCTTCTCTAGAATAAATGATAATTAATTGAAACCCTCGGTGGCTCAGATGGATAGAGCATCTGCCTTGTAAGCAGGAGATCCTGGCTTTGAGTTCCAGTCGGGGCACACATTTTCAGCTGCCCTCATTGAGGTATATCAACAACACCTGTCAGTATCTGAGAGTTTCAATTAATTATCAAAATGGTTGGTGCTTACAAAAATTTAAATGTTTACAGTTGTTTCAAGTATCAAGAAGTTAAAAAAAAACATTTACAATAAGTTACTTTTCATCACACGACAGCCGGAAATAAAATTTCATGAAGCTGTTATGCATCTTCATTTGTCTGTAATTGTTGTGCATATGCAAAAAGCTGTCTAAACTATCTCAGTTTTTAATAATGTGTTACATTTCTATCTTCAGATGGCTGTGATGTCTGACAAAATCCACAAACATACAATGAGGCAAAATTTCTATAATGATTTTTTTTAATGCAGATAGATTGCACTGGGATTGATGACTTACAAGTCATTCATTATACGATATGTACAAGTAAATGGAGTAAGCTTACAGTTTATTTGGAGAAAACAAGAATTCAAAATGTGATTAAAATTGTGCAGAAATGTATGAGAAAACTGAAGACATGAATAGATCAAAACACTAGTGACTTGCAAGTCATAAAAGAATACTTTTAAAATGTAAGTCATCAAACAATAGTACAGACAATATTCAGAAAATAACTGATGGAAAATAAAATGTGATGTCACTTAATTTCTATTCCTTCATGTGTAATTCAGAACACTCAAGCTACTCTCATAAGTTTCATATTATCCATTTTTCCTAAGCCACACAAGGAATTCTAATCCTCCTGTTTATTTCTTCTTCCTCCAACAAGTCTGCTTTATTTTAACTACCTTCTTTAGTTACTATCTTTCATGATTTTTTCTTCTTATGAACAAGAGACTGTCTTCACCCTTGAGAACAAGCTGAAACAAGCATTATCCTCTTATTTATACTTTTATGTTTAACTCCTTTCACAAGCATTTTTCTTTTCTTGTAAGCCCTTTCTTGTATCCTTCTGTAAAAATGTTAACACATTAGAAGAATCATTTAAAAGCTTTTGAAAAGAGGAATATGTATGAGTTAATATTAGGTTGACACGTGAATGGAACCAATGCATTTGATCTGCACATATGGACTCCATTTAACAGAACATGACTAGCTGTGCTGTACATGGCCCCTCTCCATGCAGATCTAATTTAATAACCAGCTGAAGAATATATAAATGTTTCACCTATACATTTATTTTCTAGTATGCAAATAGTGCATGAAACACTCTTTGCTGCCTAACAAGCCCATGGCACAAACAGAAGAAGGAGTTACTGGTTATGTGGAAACCTATAACGTGAAATTTACTTAATTATTATCTTTTTGTCTTCTCCTGTGTTTGTTCTTTTAACAAACTAAGTTGCCGACTCTCATTATTACGCTAGGTTCCAACAAAGCATGCAACTGGAAAGGAGTGCCACACTTCCATATTAGCTTTCATAAATTTGTGGACAAGACCAAGCCGGTCATCTTCCTTAGTACACAACGTCTGCAATATCTATAAAGATGTGACTCAGTTAACCATGGAAAGCTGACTACGAACGAGCTCCTGATACAAAATAGTGTTGTAGCCAGTTCAGTTTTTGCAGCTATTTTAACAGAGAGAAGGAATAGAGTGATATGAGTCAAATAATAAAGGAAGAATGTGGGTTAGGAAATGGATTCTGAGTAGGACCATGTAATTTAATTGACATGATACTCATTAATAGGTACCCAGATGATTTTAAATTTGCTAAGTCCAAATAGGGCATTATCTGAAGAGTCTGAATTTTTTTAATTTTAATACATATAAGAGGGCTTGCTGAAAAGTAATTGTTTTATGTGAAAACTCTTAAAGCTTTTTTAATAAAATAAACATTATTAACATTCTACAACTTTATTCTTCATCACTCTTGCTACTCAAACTATAGCCCACGTCACCCAGGACAGCACTTACATGCATAGAGGTGGAGTGGACAGTAAGTGTGGGGGTAGGGGGGCAGTTCACACTGCCAAACTGCGCTGCTGTTGACAACAGTCAGGCTTGTTTGCCTACAGCACACTGTATTATTTGTTCAGATCTGTGAGGGGAGTAATAAATATGAAACCTAATTTCAATCAACCATAATGAGAGAAATATTAATTCACATTGTGTCTACTGCTCCACTGGTTTACTCTGCATGATGTTGTCGGGACGTGAGACATGTTGTTGTTGTTGTTGTTGTTGTTGTTGTTGTTGTCTTCAGTCCTGAGACTGGTTTGATGCAGCTCTCCAAGCTACTCTATCCCGTGCAAGCTTCTTCATCTCCCAGTACCTACTGCAGCCTACATCCTTCTGAATCTCTTGGTCTCCCTCTATGATTTTTACCCTCCACGCTGCCCTCCAGTACTAAATTGGTGATCCCTTGATGCCTCAGAATATGTCCTACCAACCGATCCCTTCTTCTAGTCAAGTTGTGCCACAAACTCCTCTTCTCCCCAATTCTATTCAATAGCTCCTCATTAGTTATGTGATCTACCCATCTAATCTTCAGCATTCTTCTGTAGCACCACATTTTGAAAGCTTCTATTCTCTTCTTGTCTAAACAATTTATCGTCCATGTTTCACTTCCATACATTGCTACACTCCATACAAATACTTTTAGAAATGACTTCCTGGCTCTTAAATCAATACTTGACGTTAACAAATTTCTCTTCTTCAGAAATGCTTTCCTTGCCATTGCCAGTCTACATTTTATATCCTCTCTACTTTGACCATCATCACTTATTTTGCTCCCCAAATAGCAATATGTGAAGATATAAAGTACAGTTACTCTCAAAATGACAATTGTCTAACAACAAGGTCGTTGAAACTGCATGCAATATTTGTAACTTATTGCAATTTGAACTGCATTATAAGTAAAAATTTAATACACAACAAATACAACTTCAGTCACAAAATGAAATTATTATATTTGCTTGACAAGTGCTTCTACTCATCAGAATTTTTAAAAATGTGTGTAAGGTGTGTGTGTATGTGTGTGTGTGTGTGTGTGTGTGTGTGTGTGTGTGTGTGTGTGTGACTGTAGTTGCGAGATTTCACTGCATGTAAAAAAGAATTAGTGGTAGAAAAAGCTAATGTAAAAGACTATCATAAAAATGGTCAGTAAGTTGTCATATATTTCATTGTTAACGTGCCTTATGAATGTAAATTAATGAGCTGACACTATGATGACGGACCGCATTTATAATCCACTGAACAAGCAAACAATTAACCATCATCTGCAAATAACTCCAGGGAATGCTGCCTAATAACATTGACCAAAATGACAGTAGAAACATAGGACTTCTGACGAATTTATCCAGCTGCATTCTCACGTGTTAAAGCATACAACATTGTGGGATAAATGTAACTTGTCGTTGGGCAACATGCTGAACATTATAACCTGCATAATTAAAAAGATACTAAGTCCTAATTAAAAGGGCTAGGAAGTTCTCATTATTACTTATGCAACTGACATGTTGCCAAACACGTTTTAAGACCAAGAGTCTTTAAAGCTAAAAAATGTTCTTACTTTTTTTCCAAAGTCTCCGCTATAATACCATTGTTACTTCTATGTGAGTCTGTTTCCGAACAATCTGATTGTAAATTTACAATGATAGGTTCGAGGCTTACATCCATCATCACTTTTCTGATAAGGCCTTCATTCTAAAGCTTTTCGGCACGCCACACAGACTGTGTTCAGGCTACAGGTGGGATGTTGTCTGTTGCCTCATGCACAAGCGATGTTATCTGGAATGTTTTTTTCCCCTCCCACATAGCCAACTCTTTGCCCAAATCAATTTCATGGGGGTACACTAAATAATGCATGGGTAAATGAAAAACTGTGAGACCCCATTCACAAGCAAGGAAGTCAACTTTGTACATTCTGTAACAGGAATTTTATAAATAACAAGCTGCAGATCACCAGTCTCGATTATACTGTGCTTCATATTTTTATTTTTAAGCTGGGGAAAAATATCCGCTTCTCTGGTGTTTGTACTTAATATTTTCTATGTAACAGTTGATTTTTAACTGGCAATACAAACTTCGAAGCAAGGTATGACAAGAATTGTGAATCACATCACAAAACTGACAGTGTTCATTTCCAAATGGTAGTTGCTGCTGTTTTTCTTACACGTAAATACATGTTTATTCTCAGAAGCAAAACTGGAAGAAGAGGAGTCAGCATGCAGAATAATTATCTGAGTACAACCGCCAGTACTATCACTCATTTTCCAGCAGACCTTCCTAGAATGATTCTTACTGACCCATGTTTCATCAAGGTAATACACTGTTGAACTACCTTCTTCTCGTCTGTCATGAATCTTTATATTGGATGTAGTTCAAAAATGTGTGGTTCAAATGGCTCTGAACACTATGCGACTTAACTTCTGAGGTCATCAGTCACCTAGAACTTAGAACTAATTAAACCTAACTAACGTAAGGACATCACACACATCCAGGTTTCGAACCTGCAACCGTAATGGTTGCACGGTTCCAGACTGTAGCGCCTACAATCGCTCGGCCACTCAGGCCAGCAGATGTAGTTCGTGCTGCACCAATGCCACTTCTTTGAACTAAAAGCTGTCTTCTTAACATATCCGGAACTGACATCTTTTAAAATTCTTTACATTGACAAATCGCTTAGCATTGAAGCCAGCATAACTGTAACACATTTTTGTGGTGTTGGGCATTCATAATTCACATGGAGCAGTTTAAAACATCGTTGTTAAAACTATCCATTTATGTTACAAGTTTCTTATGATTTCGAAGCTTTCCAGGCGACATGAAACCAACTTTTTCTACGCTTGCTATAGCTCTGACGCTTTTGTTTATAGTTCTCTTGCCAACACAACATGGTTCTGGAATCCATTCTTGTGTTTTCATATGTCAACAGTAGGAGGTCTGCTTTCAAATTCACCACATTTGAAAAAGTTACAAATGCAGTAAATAATCCCCCTTGCCCGCTTGTGATGCACTTCACATTTATTACCGTCACCTGTATCTTTTTTAATTGCACGGCAACAGTGCAGCATGTACGAGCGACATTCTTGCTCTCTAGCTGTACCTCTCTGCTAGGCCCCCACAAAGAGAATTAATATTATTGGCTGTCAGTGGCTAGAGGAGGGGATACACAGAACAGCTGAAACCTGGGCTGCCTTCTCACATGATGCAAACTTTAGTTAGTGGCAAGGAAGTAACTTCAGCATGGCAGACATACGTATGAGCTTTGGATCCCTGAAGCAGGTAATTAAGTGGTACTGGAAGTCTGAAAATGCTGTTGTGGTTCACAGGGAGCAGAGAAGTATCGTACAGAACCACCTTCAAGTTTAACAATTACACATTTATGAGGCAGATTCAAAGTTCTTGGAACAGTATGTGATCCACATAAAGGGCAATCAAGGTGATCTCATACAGCTACAAGTGATGAATCCTTGGCTGTGCTCATGGAACTGTTTCAGCATTCATCTCCAAAATCTTCAAGGCAAGGGTGACATGAGGGTAAAGTAGGTGTGAGCTACACATTCTGAAGAAAGGTATGGTTCATGTGTAACTCTAAGTGATGATAATCCATGTGGAAAATTAGAATTTTGTGAATGGACTCATGAGATGAGAGATGTGAACCAGGATTTATGGGTGCCATAATTTGGTCGAATGAAGCCTGGTTCAAACTTAATGGAACTGTCAACATGCACAGTTGTGTGCACTCGGCTGGTTTGGCTGCAAGGGAACTCTTCGGGCTTTCCTGCTTTGAAGGTAATGTAACTGGAGAAAAGTACCTAACAATGCTTGTTGATTCTATACATTCGTACATTACACAGTGTGACACATTTTATTACCAATGAAATGGCACCACACTGCACAATTACAGGGATGTATGAGCATACGCGGATCTAAATTTTCCAGGTCAGTGGATTGGATACAGGTGGGCAAATCGAGCTTCCTCCACACTCTCCACATTTAATGCGTATTTCAATTTCTTCTAATGGGGCACAGGAAAAGATAAAGTGTACAATTGTAAACCACACAAACTGGACACACTTTGAAATGAGATTCAAGTAGTGTTCACAGAAATCACACTGTACTCCTTTGTAAGAGGTATGGAATCATGAGTGACTAATACCAGAAAAGTATTGATGCTGAAAGCCACCATTTTGAACATTAATAAGAAAGAAGCCTATTTACTTTTCAAATTGGACTTTACTCTTTTCTTTTCAGAAATTTTACCTTGTAGAATGGAAAATAAATTTTCTTTGACAGTTCAAAGTATTTGACACACAGAATTCATTCATGAGAGCCACTTCCAGCTCTTATAACTATATGGATAAATTTACATGCTGTAAAATACATAATACTTAATAGGATTTTCTACTGAGAATTGCAGTGCCATTCTTTTGCTCTACATATGTGAAAGCATTAGTCTGTGAGCATATCTACATCCTTAAAATTATAACAGGTTTCTGGTATGTGCTTAAAAGTTTTCCGTTTCATTGTATGTATATAAGGCACCAAATAACATATAACGGATTGATTTTCAAGTAGTTTTTTCTGGTGTCTAGTAATCAGTCTATGTTTGATCAAACTGAAAATGATTTACCCGAATGCATATTTTCTAGACATGCAGCTGTTGAAATAAGCAATTCCCAAAGTAATTAGTCTAATTAAAGACACCTAAAAATTAATATGTTAGTTAAACTGCACAGCAAATACCCTTTGCTGTCTAACAGGTGCAGAAGATACATCTATTTGCCATACTTATAATAACAATAATTTATATTTGCATCCTGGCAACAGAAACAGGAAGGTTAGCTGTCCATTTAAGCCCAGTACCAATAAGTTTCACCCCTAGAGTGTTGTGTACATTTAGTGCCAGTAGATTCAGAATTTGTTTTCTGTAAAAAAAGTCTTACACTGTTGCATTTAAAAAAACCAAAGAAAGTCTAAGCCACATTACAATTAAAATATTAATTGCTGAAACAGAAACCTGAATGCAGAGCAAGGTACATAATGATATGTCAATTGTAGGTAAAAATTTGAAATGAAATTGTATTGTGTACAAATGTGTGGGTTTTTGTGCCCTCAAAAAGAGAAAAAAACTTTATAAATAATGGAAGTAAATATAATCACTCCTTCCTCAGAAGAAACTAACACAAAAAACACACACACTCACAGTCCCATTGTTCTGGCAAACAACATTTTCCTAGTGATAAAGCTTGACCACCTTAGGGAGTGTATCCATTGAGTACAATTTAGCTTTGTATATGTGTGTTTTGTACTCATGATCTCTGAAAAAGGGCAATGCCCCTCAGCCTTTCATCACTCAGCTTCTCATCATAATAAATGGCCACCTTTATTCCTTGTATCATATTAAGAGCAGAAGTTTGAGGGCTAAGCTGCTACGTTTGAGTTACTTTTTCCTACCCTTTCTGACCAATGACCTGAGCAGTTTGGTCCCTTAGGAATTCACACTCTATCCTTTCCCATCACTCAGTGTGTACACCTAATAGTGACTCGTTGATCTTATTGATCCCATTAAATATAATGCAATTGTAAGTAATGAGAATAATGAGGTTGTCATAACAGAACTTTGAAGAACTTATAAATGTATAATGCTGGGTGAACTACGAGTCTTTCTCATCTTTCCCCTCCCCGCCTTTTAAGTGTTTCTTTGCTTTCTTAAGGGCAAGATAGCTACCTGCTATCACTAATCTGTTGCTGAAAAGAAAAGGAACATTATTTTAACTTTCTAAGAGTAAATATTCTCTAGCTTTTGTTTCGTTAACAATTCTGTGACAACTGATGTGAACAACAAAAGTAATTACTGTGCACAATATATGTATAACTTTGTAAACATATGAGCCTTTCTGTAACATACAATTATTTGTATCACAAAAGAATGCCTACTTTCTTCTTTGCAGTTTTTTGCACAGCCATAAATGTCATTTTGGAGCAGACCTAGTGAGTAGCTACATATTTAGGGCACACTCAAAACTTCATTTCCTGAATTTTTGTAAGGAAAAAAAATTGAAAAACGTAGAAAATGTTTGTATTCTGATGACTGCATAAGGCTACAAATAATGACAGTTTGACACGAAAATATGTCAAGGGACTGATATATGCTGCTTATTCAAGAATTGTAAGTTTGATGGTACACTGAAAATTAAATATTTGAACAGATTCTTAGAATTTCAGAGCTGACACTCCTTTCTTTGAAGAACTGCAATGGAAAGCAAGAAAGAGTAATGATGGAAAGTGTACCTTATGTTGAATAAGAGCAAGTCCATAGAAGGTGTGGCGCAAACAGAAAATACAACTGCTTATTTTTTGTTTCTGTTGCTCTGGGTGTCTTGAGGCACATTTGTGATTGAGTTAATGTACCCTGTACTAACTTACACATTTTTCTCCATTGCCTACAACTTACATCCTTTTCCTGAACATAACTTTGAAATAAATAAATAATATTTCCTTTCAATGATTTAAAATATTTACACGTACATTCACTAAAACAATAAAAATCTGTCATTCAGTGTTCTCAAATTTTGTGAAAACAGTTATACCAGTTCCTGTAAAAATAAAAATCTTACAAAAGGCTTTTCTGATGGCCTAAAAGGATGTCATGGGAAAAATTTAACTCACTATTTACAGATATTTCAAGCAATATCACTTAGCTTTGCAAAAAAGAAGGCAGACATGTTTTCCTATTGTGTGTAACTACCTACTCACAAGAAGAGCAGAGGTGGGAAGTGCAGTAGGTGATGCTCCAAAATAGTGTTCAGTTTAATACCAAAGTGTGTTTGCAGGTGAAAGTGGTGTACAAAGTGGGCATAATATATATAAACAATTTATTCATGCAAAATACTTCCTACTATAAAGAAGTGAACATACTCACCTGGAACAAAGGTATGTCTTTCCCAGCTGATTCGGGTATGGTCACTTTGTACAGTGTACGTTCAGTGAACTCAGGAGCATGGTCATTGATGTCTGTCACTATTACAACCACCTGAGTTGTAGAAGAGAGTGGTGGAGTTCCATTGTCACTTACTGTGACCTGCAAAAGTTCAAGAATTAATTTTACCGCTGTCAACTCATTATTTGAATGAAGCAAAACTAATTCCAATTATAAACAATCCACTCCTCTAAAACACCAAAGCTTTACCTCAAAAGTACAATAATAGTAGGGTTGGCCAGTACGTACTTTAAGAGGTGTCAACCCAGGTACTGCTGACAGACTGATTTAAATCAACAATTATGGTTCATTTTGAAGGACTTACCTATTTCCTTGGAGAAAAGAGAAGCAGTGGTATAAATGTCAAGAGCTCTGATGGAAATCCAATACTAAGCAAGGAAGAGAATGCTCAAATATGGAAAGAGTAAATAGAGTACTGTACAAGGGAAATGTACTTGAAGGCAATATTACAGAACGGGAAGATGACACGGATGAAGGTGATTTATGATACTGTTTGAACAATTTGACACACCACTGAAAGACCTAAATCAAAACAATACCCTGGGAGTAGACAACATCCCATCAGAACTACTAGTATCTGTGTGAGAACCAGCTATGACAAAACTATTCCACCTGGTGTGTAAGATGTATGTGACAGGAGAACCCTCAGACATCAAGAGGGAATGTAATAATTCCAATTACAAGAAAGCACATGCTGACAGATTACCAAGCTATCAGTTTAATAAGCCACAATTGGAAAATACTGACACAGATTTTTTGCAGAAGACTGGACAAAATGGAGAAGCTGACCAAGGGAAAGATCAGATTAGATTCTGCAGAAATGCAGGGCAAGTGAGGCAATACTGACCCTAAGACTTCTCTCAGAATGTAATGTTAAGGAAAGGCAAACTCATGTTTATGGCTGTTGACAGGCTTTTGATAATGTTGACTGGAACACACTCTTTGAAACTCTAAAGGTGGCAGGGGTAAAACACAGGGATCAAAACGTTATTTACAAATTGTACAGATGATAGACAGCAGCCGTAAGAGTTAAGGGGTGCGAAAGGGAAGTACTGGTCAAGAAGAAGGGGTGTGGAAGGGATGCACAGGTCAAGAAGGGGATAAGGCAGGGTTGTAGCCTATCCCTGATGTTATCCAAGTAAGCAAGCAGTAAAGGAAACCAAAGAAAAATTTGGAGAAGGAATTGAAGTTAACACAGAAGAAATAAAAACTTTGAAGTCTGCCAATGACATTTTAGTTCTGTCAAAGGCAGCAGAAAACTTGGAAAGTAGCTGAATGGAATGGGCAGTGTCTTGAAAGAAGAAGATGAACACTGACGAAAGGCAAAATAAGGTTAATGGAATGCGGTAAAACTAAATCAGACAATGGGGAGGAAATTAGGTTGGGAAATAGACACTAAAAGTTGACGAGTTTTGCTGTTTAGGTGGCAAAATAACTAATGCACGGAGTAGAGAGGACATACAATGTAGATTGATAATGGCAAGAAAAAGTGTTTCTGAAGAAGACAAGTCTATTAAAACTGATTATACAGGGTGGTCCAATGATAGTGTCCGGGCCAAATATCTCACGACATAAACACCAAAGGTAAAAACTACAAAGAACGGAACCCGTCTAGCTTGAAAGGGGGAAACCAGATGGCGCTATGGTTGGCCCGCTAGATGGCGCTGCCATAGGTCAAACGGATATCAACTGCGGCTTTTTTTTCTTTTAAATAGGAACCCCCATTATATATTACATACTCGTGTGCTACATAAAGAAATATGAGTGTTTTAGTTGGACCACTTTTTTCGCTTTGTGATAGATGACGCTGTACGTGGTAGCACTAACATTCCCTCAGTGCGGACGGTATTTGCTTCGAGATACATTACCCGTGTTAAAATGGACTGTTTACCAACTGCGGAAGAGGTCGATATCGTGTTGATGTATGGCTATAGTGATCAAAATGCCCAACGGGCGTATGCTATGTATGCTGCTCGGCATCCTGGACGACATCATCCACGTGTCTGGACCGTTCGCCGGATAGTTACGTTATTTAAGGAAACAGGAAGTGTTCAGCCACCTGTGAAACGTCAACCACGATCTGCAACAAATGATGATGCCCAAGTAGGTGTTTCAGCTGCTATCGCGGCTAATCCGCACATCAGTAGCAGACGAACTGCGCGATAATCGGGAATCTCAAAAACGTCGGTGTTGAGAATGCTACAAGATCGATTGCACCCGTACCATATTTCTACGCATGGCGACGACTTTGAACGTCGTGTACAGTTCTGCCACTGGGCACGAGAGAAATTACGGGACGATGACAGATTTTTTACACGCGTTCTATTTAGCGACGAAGGGTCATTCACCAACAGGGGTAACGTAAACCGGCAAAATATGCACTATTGGGCAACGGAAAATCCACGATGGCTCCGACAAGTGGAACATCAACGACCTTGGCGGGTTAAGCATGGTGCGGCATTATGGGAGGAAGGATAATTGGCCCCCATTTTATCGATGGCAATCTAAATGATGCAATGTACGCTGATTTCCTACGTAATTCTTCTACCGATGTTACAACAAGATGTTTCACTGCATAACAGAAAGGCGATGTACTTCCAACATTATGGATGTCCGGCACTAAGCTCGCGTGCCGTTGAAGCGGTATTGAATAGCATATTTCATGACAGGTGGATTGGCCGTCGAAGCACCATAACATGACCCGTACGTTCACCGGATCTGACGTCCCCGGATTTCTTTCTGTGAGGAAAGTTGAAGGATATTTGCTACCGTGATCCACCGACAACGCCTGACAACATGCGTCAGCGCATTGTCAATGCATGTGCGAGCATTACGGAAGGCGAACTACTCACTGTTGAGAGGAATGTCGTTACACGTATTGCCAAATTCATTGACGTTGACGGACATAATTTTGAGCATTTATAAAAATGCGTTCTCAGAAATGATAAGTTCACAATGGTACATGTATCACATAGGAACAACCGAAAGAAAATGTTCAAACGTACCTACGTTCTGTATTTTAATTTTAAAAAACCTATCTGTTACCAACTGTTAGTCTAAAAATGTGAGCGATATGTTTGTGACTCTTACAGCGTCATCCATCACAAAGCGAAAAAAGTGGTCCAACTAAAACATTCATATTTCTTTACGTACTACACAAATATGTAATAAAAAATGGGGGTTCCTATTTTTTAAAAAAAAACGCAGTTGATGACCGTTTGACCTATGGCAGCGGCATCTAGCGGGCCAACCATAGCGCCATCTGGTTTCCCCTTCAAGCTAGACAAGTTTCGTTCTTTGTAGTTTTTTCGTTTGGCGCTTATTTCGTGAAATATTTGGCCCGGTCACGATCAGTGGACCACCCTGTATATCTAAGTGTTAGGAAGTCTTTTCTGATGGTATTTGTCTGGAGTGTAATTTTGTGTGGAAGTGAAACATGGATGATAAACATTTCAGACAAGGGGTGAAAAGAAATTTGTGGCAGCATGGCTTGTCTAACAGAAGGTACTGGTTGATAGGACACCTTCTAAGAAATCAGTTTAATACTGGAAGGAAGAGAGAGTAATGGCGGTCGCACTAGTTGTTCGGAGATGAAGATGCTTGCACACGTCAGAGTAGTATGGAGAGGTGCATCAAACAAGTATATGGACTGAAGAAAACAACAATGACCTGTTTTCTTACATAAGATGTAGTACTACAAACACACCCCAACTCCTAGGGGTAGTAGGTATAATTACATATGACCAAACCCTCCATTTAGTAGCCTACAATTCTTATCAAAAGTAAACTCTACTCTGAATATTGTCTGACAACTAATATTCACCATTTTTTTTTTTTTTTTTTTTTTTTTTTTTTTTGCTCTAAGGATATGAAACGTTTTTAGTGCTGGGGCAAGGAGAGGGCACAATTATGTTGCTGTACATTCCCTGAGCATTAGATTGTGAGAGAGCCATTTCACAATGAAATTTTAACACTTGGCCAATCTGTGCCATTTTGCAGTAGGTTGTAAATTAATTACATTGCTAATGATAACATTTTAGTAATGATAATAATGATATATCCTCCAAAAATAGGTATTGCATCTTGTAACCCCTTTGTGTTCTGAAAGTGGTGTGAATGTCTTCGACATTCTTCTTTCTTCCAACGTGATCACAAACAGTGTACAGTTGCTGCATGCATTCTCTGTATATTAACTACAAATATTTTTATTACAATTAGAGCACAATCTCACAATTTGGCAAAAATAATATTGTGTTTTAGCTAGACCTACATATGAGCATGGAGCACACAGAAATGAAGTGAGAAGCTGTTTTGCAGCTCCATTTTTATATGAGAGGAACTATAGTCCTATATTTATCGTAGCTGTTTTGTCACATATACTTCTATTGTACATTAAGCTTCAAAGTTTCTCATTAAATTGAGGCAAAAAAGGAATTTGCACAGTCTTAAGGAAACAGTGCATTGTCTATTTTCCTTCCTCAAATGTATAATCCTAGATAAGTAGCCTACTTAAGTCAGTAAACAACAGTGGGGTCCATACCAATGTTACCTAATTTACAACAGAGGATGCAGCAGCCCAGAATCATCTTTCCTGCTACTTTAGTAGTTGAAATTTTTTGCATAAATACAATTTGTATTACACATTACATGTAGGTGGTAATTTATGTATTGTAAATACCGTGTACACACTAAATGTCTAACTGTTAAGGGACTTACTTAATATGCATATACCTTACTTTGACCCCAATGGAGGTTGTCCTCCATGACTGTCCTTCAGGATAATAGACTGGCGCTAAAAAGCTTTTTCAAGCACATGTAACATTGAATACTGAAAGTCATTACTACATTACACAGTTTTGGATAGAAATCCTATACTCCTTTCATGGGTTCTAAATGCGACCCAAAAATGTCACCACCAACAAACGGAACTGATAAACTATTGAAATTAAATGACTTGTCACATGTCTTATGTTGGATTCCCGGCTAAGGTGAAATTCCATAATCCTCTACCTCGGCCGAACAGTAAATCCGGCCTTGTCCCCACATTCCACAATTTTCAAAATTGAGGAAACTTCCTGAAGGTTAATGACAGTTCTCTGTCGCTGCCAACCTTCGCAGTCAAATAATAAAAAAGGTCTGTTTCCTATCTTTACAACACTAGACAGACAGTTGGGCAGGTTACGCGCGTAGCAACATCATTGTTGGCTTTGGGCTCTATCATTCCAATGGAAATACTGTGCACAGGCAGTTAACAGTATTTGTTGGCAGTATAATTGCCACTGCCAAAGACCCATCGCCAACAGCAATAAGAATAACTCAACCGTAAGTGATTTTGAGTTGGTGAACACTTTTGTTAGACGACCAAGCCAAAGCCGACTTTGCAATATTCTACGTGCAAGTCGTAGTCTACAACCCTCGCTGTCATAGCAATGTGTGTAAGAACAATGGAATAAAAGAGTAAAACCATAACTTGTCAAATTTCTATAAACAGCATGGGCTTGATAAAATCACGCCGATATATACTTACCACCTGTTATATTGCTTTAAATTTATCCTGGTGTTGCCAGGGAGACTGATTTAAAATATCGGTGGGATAGGGACCTAAACGTTGGTATATTTAAAAAAAGTAAATTTTCGATCATTAGCTAAGTATTCCCTTATAACATGTTGTAAACAGAGCTGGGACACTGGTACCACTGTAGTCAAAAGTACTGTTCTTCTCATGAAAACTACCAATTTCAGGTCGGTAATAAAAAAATTTCCGACAGGTTTCAGCAAAAATAGACATAGAACTAATTGGCGCGACAATGTAAGACGCTTGCTGTCGATGAGCGATTGTGTGAGACAAGTTGAACACTGTTTACAAAGCAACGACGTCGTCGCATTAATACAACAATGGAAGCCATGCAACTGAGTGCTTATCGATAAGTGCAGTTTAGAAATTGACTAAATAAAGTGTCCGTTTAGTTCACTGGATGATCACAGCTTTCTGGCGCACCGTATCCTCTCTTTGTTACCGTCATCGACGCGTCCAGAAATTTAGCATGGTTTAGAGACAAAAAGTCTCAAACCTTTGACATTATTTCTCTTCGAAAGCATAATAAATCGGCAGCGGGTTTCAGTTGGAGTAGTTAGTAAACATACAGTGATATCTTGGGAATACGAAGCCAAATGATTTTCAATAATGTATTACCATCACTGTGGCACGGACATAGCGTGTGTGAGATTAGATTAGATTAGATTACATTAGATTAGTTTTCGTTCCATAGGTACGTGTTGAGGAGATCCTTGTGGATGTGGAACATGTCACCTTTTTTTAATTTTTTTAAGCTGAAATAACAATACTAATAGTATAAATATATACAACACATCGTTTGTTTCTATTAAAAAATTCGTCAATGGAGTAGAAGGAGTTGGCTACTAGTAAGTCTTCCAGGCTCCTTTTAAACTGATCTCTATTTGTAACTAAATTTTTTATGTTTGCTGGCAAATTATTGAAGATGAGTGTTCCTGAGTAGTGGACCCCATTTTGAACTAAAGTAAGTGCTTTTAAGTCCTTGTGCAGATCATTTTTGCTCGTGGTATTGTATGTACGAACTGAGCTGTTTGTTGGAAAAAGAGATATATTATTTAGGACAAATTTCATTAAGGAGTAAATATACTGAGAGGCAGTAGTTAGTATACCCAGTTCTTTGAAGAGGTTTCTACAAGATGTCCGTGAGTTTACTCCACAACTAATACGTATTACACGCTTTTGGACTCTGAAAACTTTTGTTTGACTTGAAGAGTTACCCCAAGCACCATCAGCAATTAAAAGCGTGGAGCCTTTGCGAGACTACTGTCGATTCTGCAATCGATCGGCGGCACCAGAGGAAGTGCGCCGGCTTCCAGCGAAGACCTCAGACCAGTAGCGTCTCTTATTTGAAATTCAGAATGCGAGTACGTGCTGCAGTAACCGCAGTCAGCACCCGCCGCCGGAAGCATTCCCCAGCAGACGTTTCGGATCGGGCACGAATCCCGACTTCTTCCTTTGTAATTCTTTTGCCCCGCTGGGACTGAATTTGATTCGAAGTGGCACATCGATTTGTCACCTGTCCAGACACTTTGCTTCCGAACCCTGTTGGTCTGGCTTGGTTGTCTGAGATGAATAAACATATTATACACAGACAGCTTCACAAAAAAGGTGAGTACACCATCCGTCTGACGATGGGCTAAATGTCACCACAGTCTAATTATCTCATATCGCGAGTATGTGTGACACCTCCTCTATACTTACGCCAACAAACATGTTATTGTCGAACAGAAAATGTTATAAGCCACTTAATTTACACAGAACAAAGCTTTTCTTTTTTTTTTCTTGTCATACATGTAAGAGTAGCTGAAAATTTAACAGCGACTCACATGACTGCTATGAGCGCTGGTAGGACAATGGTGCCCTTTTAGTAATTGGAGGAGGATTTATAGCATTCAGTCGCAATTTACGTTATCAATTTTCTTCTAAATTTGATCTTTTCAGAATATTTTCACTCACATCTATGAAAGGAACATGTCAAATATTTGAGCTCAAATATAATGTGGTATCTCAAACAGTGTAGCCACCACCATGGCATCCAGCATAGATTCGGGGAAACTGTGGTACACGACTCGGTCTTTAGTCACATGGTATCCTGAAAGCCATGGCTCAAGGCAGTCAGATAGAATCAGAAGTTCTTGACTTCCGTAAAGCATTTGACTCAGTGCCATACTAACGCGTATTGACGGAAGTACGATTATACGGAGCATGAAACGAAATTTGTGATTTGATTTGATTGGATGGAAGGACGCAACACGTTAAGCTACATCTATATACATACACCACAAGCCGCAGTACGAAGCGTGGCAGAGGATATCATGTACTACTACTACTACTACTACTACTACTATTAGTTATTTCCTTTACCGTTCCACTTGCCAAACAGAGCGAGGGGAAATGTCTATACAACTCTGTACAAGCCCTAATATCTCTTATTTTCGTAGGCCTTAGGCAAAATGTTCGTTGGTGGCAGCAGCATCGCTCTACAGTCAGCTTCAAATGCCTGTTCTCTGAATGTTCTCAGTGTTCTCAGTAGTTTGGAAGCGTAGGCTTCCGCGGCTTTTCTCACAGTCAATAAAGTTCTTCTGGGTCTGTGAGCGCAGAGTCAACATGTAAAATTTCGACGTTTTGGCCATTATTGAGGGGGCGAAGCACTTCAGGGCAATATTATGGAAATGGGAGGGGACGTAGGTGAAGATGAAATGGAAGACATGAAGCTGCGCGAAGAATTTGACAGAGCACAGAAACACCTAAGTCGGAAGTAGGCCCCTGGAGCAGACAACATTACGTTAGAACTACTGATGGCATTGGAGAGCCAGCCATGACAAAAGTCTCCCATTTGGTGAGAAAGACGTATGAGACAGGCAAAATACCCTCGGATTTAAAGAATTATATAATAATGAGAATTCCAAAGAAAGCAGGTGCTGACAGATGTCAAAATTACCGAACTATCAGTGTAGCAAATAACGGTTGCAAAATACTAACACGTATTCTTTATTGACGAATGTAAAAGCTGATAGAAGCCTACCTCGAGGAAGATCAGTTTGGATTCCGTAGAAATGTAAGAACACGAGAGGCAATATTGACCATACGACTTGTCTTAGAAGACAGGTACAGGAAAGGCAAACCTACGTTTATAGAAATTGTAAATTTAGACAAAGCTTTTTACAACGTTGACTGGAATACTCTCTTTCATATTCTGAATGTGGCAGAGGTAAAATGTAGTGAGCGAAAGGCTATTTACGATTAGTACAGAAACCAGGTGGCAGAAGAGTCGAGGGGTACGAAAGGGAAGCAGTAGTCGACAAGGGAGTGAGACAGGGTTGTAGCCTTTCCCGATGTTATTCAGGCTGTATACTGAGCAAGCAGTCGAGGAAACAAAAGAAAAAATTGGAGTAGGAATTAAAATCCAGGGGGAAGAAATAAAAACCATGAGATTTGCCGATGACATTGTAATTTTGTCAGAGACAGTAAAAGACTTGGAAGATTAGTTGAACGGAATGACCAGTGTCTTGAAAGAAGGCTATAAGATGAACGTCAACAAAAACTAAACGAGTATAACGAAATGTAGTCTAATTAAATCTGGGGATGGGCAGGGAATTAGATTCGGAAATGAGACTCTTAAAGTAGTAAATAAGGTTTGCCATTTGGGCAGCACAATGACTGATGTCTCGATTATATGATGAGGTGAATTGTTAAACTGCCATACAAATTCTTCTTGCTGTAACTGTCGTTTTGAAGCATAGATACTGTTTTAAATTTTTGCTTCGTTCTTCTGTCACATAAGCTTGAGCTGGAATTTTTGTGTGTTCTAATAATTACATGTTATCTCATTATAGGAACTGAAACGTTGTGATGAGCAATCATTTCTCAAGAAACAGAAACAAATTTCCTTGCCTCTGTGATGTGCATTGTTGAAAGTATTAGCTTCCATAACTGTGACAATTAAGTACAAAGCTTATTTACTGTATTTGGACATAGATATTTTCATAACAGTATAATGTGGGTCAGTGTGACAGTACTAAAGTGTTACTTGAACGCAAAGTGAACACTACAGCACATGTTGGGGAAATACGTATTTATGAAATTCTCATCAGACTTGTTGTTCTTAATGTCTTTTTAATTAATTGTTGAAAGCTTACAAGTAAATTTTTCTTAACTGGTTTGATTGATCCTTTAAGCACAGAAGTTAAATAATGTTTTGGTCACGAATGACTTGCAGCTCTTACTTGGGCCTAGTCTCCCTTTTCTAGACTTATGAGTATATCTTAGCACATGGTTAAGGGTAATAATGCCAGGACTGCGGCAAGCAGATGAGGCTGCCTTCCCATCATCCCTCCTTTCTCAGCGACAGTGACACTCACAGCGACTCCAGATTGTTTTTTTTCTTTTTTTTAGCAATTTTGGGAAAACGGAAACCTTCAGGAAATTTTTGAGAAGAAAATTTCGGTACTGCGGAAATTAGGATAGTATTTTAACTGCCTAGCCTTACTACTAATATTCCGTAGATTTTAGTTAAGACAACACGTACTTAGTTTCCTAGGTATTCACTAGATATCTCTCTCTCTCTTCAAATCAATCGATACACAATTCCTTTTGTGGGAAATATTAGGCTCACCGCAGAGCTATCTATTGTGAAGTCACTATGATGTGTATATGCCGACTTTCGACCATTACAGATTTTTGTCAATTTTCATGGGCATATCGAATTCTGAGGTGACGCCATATTGGATTTCGTCGTTTTAGTTGAAGCTTGTATTTGATAGGTTTTATATTATAATGTAAGTTCTATGAATATATGCTGCTGAAAATATTGTGGATCTCTCGAAAACCCGTCGTACTGGCATGGTTTGTTACAATTCGCAGAAGTGTTGTTGATAGAGTTATCGAGTTGTGAAGTGATATATACAGAGTGACAATTATTGAACTGTATGAAATAAAATAACTTCTGAATGGTTTGCGTTAGGACTCTTAAACTGCGGGGCATGATGGGACTTAGCATGGTATGTACGGTTTGATTTAGCGACGAAGCCCACTTTCATTTGGATGGGTTGTCAATAAGCAACATTGGCGCATTTGGGGGACTGAGAATCCGCATTTCGCGATCGAGAAGTCTCTTCACCCTCAATGGATGACTGCGTGGTGTGCAATGTCCAGTTCCGGAATAATCGGTGCGATATTCCTTTATGGCAAGGTGACTACCGAACAGAATTTGAAGGTTTTGGAAGATGATTTCAGCCCCATTACCCAAAATGATTCTGATTTTGACAAGATGTAGTTCATGCAAGATGGAGCTCGACCCCTTCGTAGAAAGAGAGTGTTTGATGTCTTGGAGAAGCACTTTGGGGACCGTATTCTGGGTCTGGGGTACCCAGAGGCCACTGGCATGGGCCTCGAATGGCCGCCATATTCTCCGGATCTGAAAACATGCGACTCCTTTTTGTGAGGCTATATGAAAGAAAATGGGTACAGCATTAACCACAAAACCATTGCTAAGCTGGCAACAGCCATTCAGCAGGTCAGCGACAGATCGATGTTCCCACACTTCAGCGGGTCATGCAGAATTTCGCTTTTCGTCTGCGCCACATCTTACAAGGGGAAGGCCTGAGACACGGCCAACCGATTCGGTTCAAATTTGGCACGTCGCATGTGTACAACATAAAACGAAGGACTCTTGAGATATTTTGGCTCAACATCCCCGCAATTTTGAAAAAAATTACGCCTAAAGGTTATGACGAGCAATCGACTCAAAATTGGAGTGTTCGATAGATAGTTGTGAACAGAGCATTTTTCATCATCTAGAAATCGAGGAAAGAAACTTTTACAACTGCTCCTTCTGTACCCACATAGTAAAATCTTTTCGCCAACAGCGCCGATCGCGCAACGGCCGAGGCAACTGGCTGGAAATCGGAAAACCCGGGTTCGAATCTCGAAGAAACCTAGTGGATGTTATTTTTTTGTTTGTATTCTTCCATATCTCAATTGACAGGTGTAGGAGGGTTAATAAGGTAAGTAAATCAATAAGGAATGATAATAATAAGGTAGGCAAACTAATTTCCCAAAAGGTGTGAGTCAGTAAAGTATTAAACTTTTAAGCCTTGTCACATGAAAACAACTCCGAGTAAGAGTGCTGCGAGTTCCTCACGAAGGATCACAGATAGCCAACCGCGCGACCCTTGTTTACAGCGAGGTTCAAATGGCTCTGAGCACTATGCGACTTAACTGAGGTCATCAGTCGCCTAGAACTTAGAACTAATTAAACCTAACTAACCTAAGGACAGCACACACAGCCATGCCCGTTGCAGGATTCGAATCTGCAACCGTAGCGGTCGTTCGGTTCCAGACTGAAGCGCCTAGAACCGCTCGGCCACGCCGGCCGGCAGCTGTCGAAAGATTGCATTCATTAGATGTTCTTGGTGCCGTGAGTATATTTGTTTCGAATGTTTATATGACAAGCTCCATCCATCTAGTTGTTCGAAGTAAAAGCGAGGACAAGTAACAGTGGCTGGACGAGCCATTGTAAAGTGACCTGGAGTAACGTTTTAGTTGTTTACTATCCCAAGAGGTCTGATAAATTTATTTGCTACCTTATTATTATGATTCCTTATTGATTTACTTACCTTATTAACCCTCCTACCCTATCAATTGAGATATGGAAAAATACAAAGGAAAAGAAGGACACCCGCTAGGTTTCTTCGAGATTCGCGCCTGGGTTCTCCGATTTTCAGCCAGTTACCTTGGCCCTTGCGCTATCGGTGCTGTTGGCGAAAACGGTTCACCATGTGACTACAGAAGCGGCAGTCGTAAAAGTTTCTTTCCTCGATTTCTGGAAAAGTATACTTTTTCGGACCCCATACCTGATGATGAAAAATGCTCTATTTACAATCATCTGTCGATCCCGCCAATTTTGAGTCGATTGCTCGTCATAAATTTTAGGCGTGATATTCCAAAACGTCGGGGTGTTGATCCAAAATATATTAGATTCTTTCGTTTTAGGTTGGACACAAGTGACCTGCCAAATCTGAGCCGAATCGGTTGGCCGTGTCTGAGGCCAACAATGAGTATCTACAGTGACGTTTACAGTCGAATATAGTGTGTGCACGCCGTAGTTTGCAACTAATTTACGTTATTTTTCTTGTAGTTCAATAATTGTCACCTTGTCGGTGGCGCGCTGATGGTAAATCAATATAACAACGAAAAAACGCGAAGAACGCGAATGTGGCGCCCCGAGAACAGGTTTTTTTTTTATTTTTCTGGTCAGGCTACTGCTTTTCTTTACAAATTAAAAATTGAAGTTATGTACTATAATATTTTGATATATGCGGTAATTTTACGGGCACTGAACACACAGTTCCATCTCTTCAAGCTGCCAAGACCGATAAAAAGCAATAGTTTAAAGGAATAGGTATGTTTAATATGTTTGGGGAAAGGGAGCCGAAATAGTATACCTTTGGGAAATAGTTTGTCTTCTATGGGTACTCAATCTGAAAACGCTAGACATGTTATACGTTAAATACCGCATTTCGAAACGAACACGATTCGCATGCTTGGGATATAATATGGCGATGTTGTACAAATTTATTATAGGAGATCTAGGCTTTTCTGTGTAACCGCTGTTTAGTGGAGCACCCCTCCGAGGCGCATACACTTGAAATAGGGGCTTAAAAATACTGAGCACCTCTTTTCTCGCCTAACGAAATGTCTTGTCGTTTACGAGGTTGTTAAGCGACTGCTGCTTCTTCTGCACAGAAGCCAACTATGTGGCGTAGGTCCCTGAAATTCCAATCTTTCGTTGGGAGTTAAGGAATCTAACAGCAGCACAATTACGTATAGCGTTGTCCTTATTAGCTTTAACAACTAAATTTTTGCTAAGAACAACGTGCGTCCGCCAGAAAGGGAATCGACTTAGTAGACCAAAGGGAAGGCCAGAGAAGAGCAGCACGGGGCAAGGGGGGAGTAATTTCCGGTGGGCTCAAGGGCGCCGGCGGAGGTGCCTGATGGAAGCAAAACAGAAGCGCGCGCCTCTATTTGCATGGAAATGCTCTCAAATGGCCTCTCGTCTGCCGCGAGACCCCGAGCTGACAGCCTAGTTACAGCCTCCGCCAGGGGCGGCGCCACAGCCACACGCCGGCCGACACCTTTATTTACTCTACATGGCGCTGGATTAACTAAACTCGTTGCATTTCGTTGCTGGGAAAGAGAAAAAAAGAGTTAGGGAACGAGAAAGGAGTCTGTAATACACTGGTGTCTTCTGTCTGGGATCTGTAACAGAAACGATACTGCGAAAACATTTTTGGGACCGAAGAAATTAACTTACTCCCTGTCTTATGAATTGTTTGATTGTCACAAATCGCTGCTACGTATATTGCCAACACCGAGTCTATAGAAGGCCCTGGCGCTACGTCATCAGTCGTTAGTGACGTCACAACGCCTAGGCATGCCACATGGCGTATGATTGTAGTGTTGGTTGTGCAGTGCCGTTCCTTTTCTGTTACTTATTGTGTTTTTTCAACTACAGCAGTTATAGTGAGAGTTTTCACCATGGTGTGCAAGTGTTGTTTTCCTCGCTGTAATGGGAATTATCCAAATGGACCTAAGGTCCAAGTGTTTTCGTTTCCTAACGACAAAGACCTTCGTCGCAAGTGGATTGCCGCCATTCACAGGGATGCATTTTCACCAACCAAATAATCCAAAATAAGTAAATCCGATAGTGTTCCATGTTTTCAGTTTTTGTAGTTCTTTATTCTTTATTTATACCTTCTGAAGACCTGTACGATATTGTACCCAGGCACCACTACTGTTTTTGTGTCGTCAGTCTTACGTAGTAAACGAATTTTGACCGGTCAGTTCAGCAACTAGTATTCACACAGGAATAGACGAAATCGCGTTTCTACATTATTTTTTATTTACTCGAAGGAACGATTTATTTGGCTTGCATCTAGGCGAAGATTGCTTTTCAGAGTAAAGATCATACAGTTAGCTGTGTTGTTACAAGTCAGGTTTTAGCAAAGATTTCCACTGACAATAATAGTACAATGTGTAAATTCTTAGTTATGAGCTCTAATGCAATCGAATTAATGTTCAACTTCAGTCATTATTTTCGAAATTATTTTCAGGTATGTGAACTACATTTTCCAAAAGAGAATTCAGTAATACAGAACTATGATCTTCATTTGTAGCTTTACGACAGTAAGAAAATCTTTCATCTAAATAAAACTGCTGAATCCAAAACAATACCACACATTTTGTCCTAAAATAAGAGATTTATAGTGATAAGCACGCCCAGACGTTTCTGCCGGCAACAAACCTGGCGTTCGCCGTGCATAGCTGATGTGACGTCACGAACAAGCGCCGAGATCTTCCTTTGAGTCGATGTTGATATTGCGCACGACTATCGTTCCCTGTATTATTAGCAGGTATGTGCTTGTACTTATTTCAATGGACCTGACTACTGACGAATTTTAATTCGCAGTTGCGAATATTGACATCCATCAACTGTGTAGTGAAATGACGGCAACGAAAGTTTGGTAGGGTCGGGACTCCATCCCAAATTTCCCACTTGTCGTAAGCGGTCGTCTTACAATTTTTTTCTTTTTTTGTCCTTCATTTTGTTCGTAATTGTTTCGGCATTTCGTCTGGGCAACGTCACATGACACGCTTTCAAGTTCCTCGTTTACTTCATTCAGTTTATTACAGAGAGTAGAGCGAAAATGCTGAGCTACCATGCTGACAACCATTACACTATCCAAGCACGACTCACAAACAGGCGCAAGCTTCCACATGTTGTCAACCATGTGCCTACAACATATACTCGTACATTCATTATGTATATTCCTGTACTGGGAAACATTTTAATTTAGACGTTCTTACCTGGAGTAGGCGGATAAATACGAAATTTCAGTGCGTTTGTTATTCAGAAGAACACTGCAATGTTCCTTCGGACATGCCTCCCTGTTGACATGGAAGTTTGGATATAGCCGAGCCACGCTCGAATAGCCTAATGGGTCGACGCTGAGATGTGGCGCGCAGCATTCACAGACCACCTAGGGTATGTGTTGTAATGGTCCTTTATTTATGTGAGCATTATGGCACTCCAACCTCAGTTCTCCATACCAGTAATATCGTACTACTATTCTGCGAAGTAACAGACATATTTTTGTGACAATATTTACATTTAGTTTTATTAATGTATAGGTACTCCAATGTGAGACTGTCATAATCTTTTTATGAAGATTGATACAAAACTGTTTTCTTGATGATGTGACAATTAACAAAAAGTATATGTGAATTTAGAAGAAGTTTAATAAAAATGTGGATCATGGACAGCAAGTCAAAAATTATTTCTACCATACCATTGTTCTGATCTGGGATTGTTTGAGCATTAAGAATTTCCTGAAAAACGCATCTGTTAGGTCTTCAAATATTGCTAAAATACAGAACTGGACCTTCTAGCAGTCAAAGTGGAATCACCCTAGAATCATGGAATCACCTATAATCAACAAGATGAGCCATAACAACTTCGGCGAAATCTACGTGGGAATCCATTCAAGATAAGTGCCAAAATTAATGACTTTTTTTTACAGTGACTTCATTATTTCCATTCTGACGATACCATCCACAGTCAAGAACTTTGTTGTTGCCCAATAAAGCGAACATATGCTGCGTGAGCAACATTATTAATTTGATTTCTAACCTACTTTGCAAGTGGTGGTATTGTTAGAGTGTGTAATCCACCCACCCCCCGCCAACGCGTCCAATGCCGTAGAAATCCGCTGCGCCTCAGTGTGGCCCTTCTTGATGAGTTAAATTGCAGACACGAAACTGAGTCCATGTGCAGCAAATGCCAACGTATTTACCCGCATACGGTTCCACACTTCAGTGGTGATTACGGTGTGTCAAACCCGCCTTGCACCGAGCTTTAGCCAGATAAGGACGTGACAGAGCGCGCTGGTAAACCGCGACCACTGATTTCTGCTACACTGCGCTCTGTGAAGTGGCTGTGCAACCGCCGTTTCAGGAACGACAATCGGCAGACCACCGCAACAAGGCACACTTGCTACGTATTCCCGCGGTACGGCTCGCGGAAGTGCGTGAGCGGGCATGGACAACACTTATTATGTCAGGAAAGAACGGTCTTCCCTCATCCATAAAATTCAAGACAGGTGACGACGCAAGAGGCAGCTCATTACAAAGGTAGAGACGGAGGACGGATTACGAGCGTCGATCATGGATCCCTGAGTGCAGGTTCGGAACACTTGAGTACCCCACGTTTGATGACAACTGTTGTCCTACGTTTCATCCTAGGATTATAGTAAATGGCTATCGTTCCGCCCCTGTCCGTGACAACAGGTCAGTCAGCCAGGGCTGTCCTCTTTTTGCCAAGTTACTCACCAGTGTCCTTGAACCAATTCTCCCCGACTGCAGCGTCGCTTGGAAGGACTTAACCTCCGCACCAAGGCCTTTCGGTGTGGCGCGTACGCTGATGGTACGATGTTCTTAGCACGGACCGGTGACGAAATACGTGTGGCGTTTCCCTGGCTCCAACAGTACAGGGCGATGGCAGGCAATGTGATCAACCTACGGAAATCACTCTACATGGAGGTGGGACGAGGCATGCCCACGGAACTGGATGTTTCCTAACAAAGGTGTCAATGCCGCAATGTTTAGGGATATCGTTCCGTCGACAAATACATCCTACGGCTGCCTTTACGTATCGTTAAGTCTTACGACTCCGAGCACAGGCTCGTCTCAACAAATTTAGATCGTTGGACATTACACATCGTGGTCGGTACGTCAATGTGTACATGCCTTCTCAACTTACCCATTACGCCCACGTATTACCGATGACAGACACGATGTCTTCCAGGACACAGTCAGTGATCGGACATGTGGTGAATGTTGGTGCAGTTTTTAGGATATGTTTTGTTACTCTTACTTTGCGCATCGACAAAGTTGATGTTGGAGTCACTCACGTCAAGCACATAGCATTGGCGCTGTACCTTCGCTCAATGCTGCGACTCTGGCTTTCACCAACAGACAATTTTACTGCTATTCTGATGGCAGAAGTGGTTCCATACACATTGTGTCCAACGTTACCTGTTGGAGATTTTTTGCCCCCTCTGTCTGATATTAGGATGTCTTTCGTGTAACACAGCTACATATTGGGAGTTATAACGGAGACACAGAATCCGACAGTTAAGATTTATTATAGCGTCCCCCAGCACTGATATCCGGCTACCGACATTGTATGACGTTAGCCCCGGTCGACTGGAAGTGGGTCATCCACGAGTCCTTCCTGTCCACGTTTGTGCGGTCCACTTGGTATGTGGTCACTAACGAGAAGTTTTCGACCCTACGAACGCTCCATGTGTTGGAAACTGATTCTCCAGATTCTGGCTTTCCTCTCCTACGCCGCTCCTTTGCTTCGATTGTGCCCCTGGACCACTTTCGTCTCGACGCTATTTCCCGATAACCCGCATGAATGCAGTCAACTGGGTAAAGGGAATGGCGATACATTACATGTACCGCGACGACGAAAGGGAGTCCTCGATTTGTGGCAATACATGATGGACGAGTTCACGGTCTTAACGGACAGAACGCAATACCGGAATTTTTTTATTGTCTGCTTTGGGTCGTCGTCCATGGACCCATGGCCTGCTGGGGTGAGCCGGGCGTGAGAAGACGCTTAATTGCAGAATTGAGGTTTCCACGATCCACACACGGTAACAGAAACAGTCCCTGACTGTTCAGCGGCTCCGGGCACTTCTACGTTTGACAACTGGTGATGACAGTTGAAATGACGACCGCCTCTTATTGGCCACCTGCTTCGATAAAGTGACCCCAGCGGGCAAGGTGGCTCTTTTTAGTTCACATGAGTTATAATTCTGCCATATGGCTACACTGTATTCTTGATTTTTAGTTAATAAAAGAATGGTAAGGCGACTGCTCGCTGTAAGTCCCAATCCAGAATAAATTTTCACTGTTGTCATAGCATTATGCAGCCTATGGTTGTCAATAGTCGCAGCTGCGAACACACTTCAAGTATTTCGTAACAGCTGTAGTCGTGCATGGTACTTCCAAACACCACAGGCACTGCAATTTCGATTTTTTGTTAGTCATTGTATAAAAGTAACTGCAGGCGTTTTTGTAATAAGAATCCTCTGGGTAATCCGCAATATTTAGAGACTAATGATGAATTTTCAAACGTCAAGCCAGGTTACAGACTTTCGGGGGAAAGGAGATAATTGGCTATCTACCACTGATCCACAAGAACCTCAGAACGTTACTGTACACGCGGGATTGATAAGCCAATGTTCCTAGCTGCACGATCTCTGCCAATCCTCTGAGAATTTCACACATTTGAGCAGTTCTGAAGAGCAAATTGCACAAGAGCCATGTAAACCGTCTCCTCGTCGAAACCGAACGAGGTTACACAATCTGTGACAATGATCTCATTTTGAGAAGGAGCGAAGTTCAAATCTCTGTCCTCTCAAACAAACTTAAATTTTCTGTGAAGCCCCTGAATGATAGACAAACTTATGTCTCGACTATTTACTCCTCTATCGATTCCCTAACCCCATCGTTTTCCAACTGAGTTGGTGCTCCATCGCTGATAACTTCAATGTAGAAGGCCCTCTTGTTCCTTGTCCTTTGCAAATGTTTCTCACGTTCGAAGGACTCCAGCAAGAATTTACCACACCAATTAAACAGTTAGGTGCAAAGAGGTGCACTCTGATCAACTGATGATCAGAACGAATCTGTAGACGACTTTCAGCACAATGCACTGGACGATGTTTTACGTCAGCGAAGTCCTTACCAGTGGACAGAACAATTCAAAAGGAGCGAACAGACCTAAAGGACGAGGAACGAGCAAGATGTTACGTCCTAGCCACTTCTGTCGCAAACATTCAGTAAGTCCGTGTCTTCAATTTTTATAATCCACGAGTAACTGTTGGTGCACGTTAGTCATTGTTTTGTATGTGACATAACCTGTAACAGGTTCAACTTTCATAAAGTCTGCGAAAGGTTGGTCCCAAAGCAACTCACCGAAAACTACAAGTGCTAGTCTGTTACAATCTGTCAGCAACAACTGAACAGTGATGCTAATGTAAGTGAAACGTTTTTGATCATCATCGAAGCTGAAATATGACTTCATAATTGTGAACCTGAGTGGAATCGCCTGAGCAAGGGACGGAAACGCCTCGGATATCCAGTCAAAGAGATATTAAAGAGTTGCCTCTCTGCAGGAAAAATGATGCCCACAGTTTTTTGGGATATACCAAGGGCTAGTTATGGAATATTACTTGGGGGTCAACAGTAAATAGTCAACGCTACACTGATATTCTCTGAAACGAGTTGAAGCCTGCAACAGTTCTCTGTCAGTTCCTATTTCACACTTGGACCTCGGGCACTACGCTGGTACCCAATCCTCGATCTACAAGTTGATGAATGGATCATACGGCTCTGAGCACTATGGGACTTAACTTCTAAGGTCATCAGTCCCCTAGAACTTAGAACTAATTAAACCTAACTAACCTAAGGACATCACACACATCAATGCCTGAGGCAGGATTCGAACCTGCGACCGTAGCGGTCGCGCGGTTCCACGTTGTAGCGCCTAGAACCGCACGGTCACCTTGGCCGGCTACAAGTTGATAGCTTAACATAGCGTGAATTGTGTACAGCAAACTACATGGCCCTATTTGTATAGCTGTTATGACTGTATAGACTTGTTCATGAATTTTATGAGTAGAATAATCGATTGTATTATACAGCAAGTTTATTTTTATTGTATTACATAGCAAGTTTCAGGATTACGCTATTTCCTGTGTCTCTCGTACCAAGATCTGGATCACCATGCTAGTATCTAAACATCGAGCTACATGTTGACAGCGTAAATATTGTGATTTATATAAAGCCAGCTAAGTTGTTTTATTGTATGGTAACTGTACTTGTAATGATGTCTATGTGTTAGTTATGAGTGGAACACTTGATGTGGCTTTCGTAGTTCCTTCATGTTTCCTAAAATACACGGAGATACGGAACAGCTGTCTATGGTTGCCGAGGCTTCACGCTGCCTCCATATTATGACGTTATTTTTAATGCACCTGTTGTTATAATACGAAGATGGCATACGAGTGACTTGGCCACTTGTGTGTTAAATGATATATTGAAGGTACAGTGCTCCTCGTTATGTTTTTTAAGGTTTTAAATTTTATAAAAAAATTAAAATTATTATAACAAAATACGAGCAACTTACTCTGATTTGTATTATTTATATTTTATATGACACGACTTATTTTTTTGGCAACTACTAGCACAATGCCACTTGCTGGCTGGTTGTAACGTCTGCGATGTTTATTTGAGAAACCGTCTTTATTCCCAGAGCTTTTTCAAATGGTTCAAATGGCTCTGAGAACTATGGGACTTAACATCTGAGGTCATCAGTCCCCTAGAACTTAGAACTCCTTAAACCTAACTAACCTAATAACATCACACACATCCATGCCCGAGGCAGGATTCTAACCGTAGCGGTCGCGCGGTTCCGGACTGAAGCGCCTAGAACCGCTTGGCCACCGCGGATGGCCACGAGCTTGTAAATCAGTGCAATATGTACGTTATTTTACGCAGTAGTTATTTTATGCTTGATTTGCTGCTATACCTTTGTTATCATGTTCATGATGTATCGCTCGCTGATATGACACGGCATAATATGCATTTCATCAAGGTTCAGTGAAATGTAGTGCAGAAGATATGTTATATTCCGTGGTAGAGCTCATATTTACCTAAAACCGTATTATGCCTCGTTGCATCTGATCGTATTGTGCTTGAATATGTTGATAGATCTGATGACGACAACGTAGGTTGCTGAAACCCGTCATCACAATAAATGCCGCGCAATAGCGATCTTGGATGTTTGAAGTTGAACTTCAGTTTCTACATTAATCTGCCCCCCCCCCCCCCAACTTGATAATGTCAAGCATTTACAAAGCGGTCCTGCTATGAAAAGAAATGGCACCCCAGACCATGAGTCTTGGCTGTCGGGTCGCATGAAGGGAAACAATCGGGTCGATACCCAACCGCTGTCCGACATGTCTCCACACACGTCTTCACTGGTCATCGGGGCTCAGTTCGAAGCGACATTCATCACTGAAGCCGATTCTACTCCATTCCGTGAGATTCCAGGCCGAAGACGTCCCTGGCGACGCGTGTTGAAAGATTTCAGATAGAACCTGATACTATTTGAACACAACGTCAAACAGAAAATTCTCTCACATTCGCCACTAGCCAGTTGTTGAAGGGTGAACGTGGTTTAAGTTTTCCACTCTTATTTGCAATGGAATTTCTTGGTAAATGGAAATGTCGTGTGGCTAGGGCCTCCTGACGGGTAGACCGTTCGCCTGGTTCCAGTCTTTCGAGTTGACGCCACTTCGGCGACTTGCGTGTCGATGGGGATGAAATGATGATGATGATAAGGCCAACACAGCAACCAGTCCTTGAGCGGAGAAAATTTCCGTCGCGCTGACCACTCATCTACCAGGGGCGGACAATTTCTTGGTGTTCTGAAGAGAGGTTCTCAGAGTTAGACGCTCATTCCAGCAAGACGCAAATTTTTGAGAACCCCTTTTCTTTATGGAGTGGATGGAAATCGTTGATCTGCTAGGTGATGACATCACCAAGGACAAGTTTAAAGAAGGTAGTATTGTTAAGTTTTACAAGTTTCTTCCAGAAGGAAACCACTCCAAGATCAAAGACTTGGTACCTGATTTGTTATCTGTATTGTGCACTACCTGCAGGTGTGAACAAACATTTACGAGATATTTTACTCATACAACACACTAAGTTTTGAGTCACAGTTTGAGAATATTTTTTCCTCAAAAGACAAATTTCATACCTCTTACTAAGTGTACTAAGGAGTAATAAAGTGTACCTGAAGTTTTAGCTAAGTATTGTGTGTATGCTCAAGCAACGCTGAATTATGTTGTTATTTTCTTTCGTAATTTATCTACAAATGTATTATTTGGTCCACACTGGCATTCAAAACTTGATTTGTGGCCCTCATGGTTTAGTAACTTGGAGACCCCTGTCCAGGGAAAAGCCATGAACATAAAAAAGAAAGTAGAAAGATTTAATTACTTCAACGGAAAAATCTACAGAACTCTCAGAATTAAAGTAAGAAAGGAAACTTTACTTAAGTTCTACAAAACGATGTCCAAATCATTTATCACATTGGTAGTGAAAGTAGACTGTAACAAAAAGAAATGGACAAAGAATACAAACATGGGAGATGCTATGTCAACCACAGTAGCTGGGTACACAATATCCGACAGGAGGGAGAATGGTTACATCAGAGAAGAAATAGGAATGAAAGGATTAAAAGGGCAGATTAACGAATACAGGAACAACAAGAAGGACCATGTCATAAGAATGGAAGAAAACAGAATATCAAAATAAATGATTAATTCTTCTCTAGCGATCAGATCTTTACGTAGACCGATGGGAATAGTGCTAAGATTAACTGTTTCAGCCAAGAGGGCGTAACAGGCAAATGCTTAATAAACTTACATGCAGAAAAAGAAGAAGAAGAAGAAGTTGTGCAGTTGGATTTTACATACTCTCGCATCTGTGTAAGTGGGTTTGGATGCCTTGCCCGACACGTGCAGTGTAGCAACCCCCCGCCACTAGTTGACGCCATTATCTGCAATGCCCCACAAAGGGACCCCTGTCGTGGATTGTCTCTATGTACGACTTTCTCAAGGAACGGTGATTAGTGGGCACTTTGCTCTCCCATGGACTTCAGGAAAATTCGACCGTGGCATCAGGCCTTCTGAAGCCTGTTTAAGAGTTACTCTTCCGGCGCGCAGTCTTCTGCATCAGTGACGCTCCGCAGGGGCCAACTTGGGAGATGAAGAGGCCCTTTGTGGCAGGTCCCTCTTGCTTACGGCGGACTACCTTAGTTGAGACGCATTACCGAGCCGGGGCCTTCGAGGGAGCCGCAGCCGGGACACTGACGAATAAACCGAACGACGAGGTGCACGGTTTGCATTCGTGATTTTTCGAAAGGAAAAAAAGAATAGTTTTCGAGAGCCCGTCTGAGCATTTATCGACTTGGACAAGTGCGGGGAAGGGTATCTACATCCACACAGGTACTCTGCAAGCCACTGTACGGAGTATGGCGGAGAGAACCCTGTATAACTATTCATTGCCTTTCCTCTTCTACTCGGAAATAGAGCGAAGTAGAAACGACTGTCCATATTGCTCCTTACGAGACGTAATTTCTCGTATCTTATCTTCGCGGTCCTCTTGCGCAATGGATGTGAGAGGCAACAGAACTGTTTGCGGTCAGCTACAAATGCCAGTTCTCTAAAGTTTCTCAATAGTTTTCCTCGAAAAGAACGTCGCCTTCCCTCCAGGGATTACCATTTGAGTCCCCGAAGCATCTCCTTAACTTGCGTGATATTCGACTCCACCTGTAATAAATCTAGCAGCCCGCCTCTGAATTGCTTCTACATCTTTTTAACCTGACCTAGCATGAATCACAAACACCCGAGCACTACGCAAGAATAGGCCACATCAGTGTCCTGTGTGAGGTCTCCTTCACAGATGAATAACAAATGGCTCTGAGCACTATGGGACTTAACATCTATGCTCATCAGTCCCCTAGAACTTAGAACTACTTAAACCTAACTAACCTAAGGACGGCACACAACACCCAGTCATCACGAGGCGATGAATAACACTTCCCTAAAATTCTCCCAATAAATCAAAGTCGACCATTCTCCTTCCCGACCACAACCCTCACACGCTTGTTTCATTTCATATCGGTTTGCAACTTCACGCCCAAATATTTAAACGATGTGACTGTGTCCTTCCGCAGTCACTCAACTTCGACGCCATGCCGTACACCACAGCATCATCGGTAAACAACCGCAGATTACTGCCCATCCTGTCCGCCAAATCATCTATGTATATAGAGGATAATAGCGGGGTTCTGTCACACTTCCCTGGGGCCCTCCTGACAATACCCTTATCTCTGATGAACACTCGCGGTCGAGGACAACATACCTGTTTCTACTGGCATCCGCGTGAAAAAATTTCGAGAAACAAGTAAAAAGCTAAATCACGATATATGGATTCGGAATGCACATTCTGCCCAAATACAGGTCAGTAAAGAATATATTCCTTTACAGCAGTGCCCTCGTGTTCGTAAAACTGGTCAGCGTTAATCATATTTGTAACAGACCTGTAGTGATACCAAAACATTTACCAATATTTAACAGGCGAACCAGTTAGGATGGGGAATTAAAGCTGGGTTCAGTTGTGGTCAAGAGCATATAGTGAACTAATAGACAAGCGCTTTTTGTAAGACAAACCTTTAAGACATAACTTTCACAAATTACAAACACAAATAACCCAAAAGTGACTTCATAAAAACTATTGAATGAAACTTAGACTACAATGCTTCAAAAAACGGTGAAGCATCCAGAAGACATGGCCGGGTGTCAGTGCAACTTCGTACACGTACATACCATTGGTGAGTATATAAACGATTTTAATTCCAACTCCCTGGGACTTGCAGAACGGACAAGAGAGTGCATTAATGTTGTTAGTGTTTAGCGTGGTAGGATATTTAAGGGGCGTGAAAAGTGACAGACATTCAACGATCCTTTTGAAGGACACGGAGAGTTGCGTACTTGTGTGAGACAGCGTTCTCAGCACCTGATTAAAAGGGGGCTCCTTGTGTATATCCATTGCCGGCCGGTGTGGCCGAGCGGTTCTAGTCGCTTCAGTCTGGAACCGCGCGACCGCTACGGTTGCAGCTTTCTATCCTGCCTCGGGCATGGATGTGTGTGATGTCCTTAGGTTAGTTAGGTTTAAGTACTTCTAAGTTCTGGGGGACTGATTACCTGAGCCGTTAAGTCCCATAGTGCTCAGAGCCATTTGAACCATTTGCATATCCATTTGGCCAGTTGGTCGAATCGTGAAATATCCAGATTTGCGTTGCATTTGGATGTGACAGTGATCCGATGATGGAGTACATGGGTACATAAGGGCAGGCATGCTCATCGTCAAGGTTCTGGTCGACCACATCTGACCACCACAACGGAGGATCGCCGTATTGCGCACTAACGTAGTCCATTCACATCTCCTCCTGCCATCCGAGAACAAATAATGTATTCTCTGCAACATCCTGTGTCACTCCACATCATTGGTTGGAAACTAGTAGCAGCTGGACTAGGGATCTAGAGTCCCATGCGTAGAATGCAGTAGCGCAACAACGACAAACGATGAAAGGCGTCGCAGCGATGATCACGGTTCTCCCCTACACCGGGTGACTATCGTCGGCGAATATGGCTGCGACCTTGGGAAAGTTCACATTTTTCCAATGTTTTGAAGAGGCACGGCGGCGTTACTCCTGGCGTCATGTTGTGGGGAGACATTGGGTATGACTTAAGGTCACGGCAGGCAGTGACCGAGGGAACTTTCGTGGCACAAAAGTAGGACACGCTGTTCCCAGAGCAGTGGAGATGCAAGAGGTATATAAAAATGGTTCAAATGGCTCTGAGTACAGTGGGACTTAGCATCTGAGGTCAAAAGTCCCTACTTAGAACTGCTTAAACCTAACTAACCTAAGGACATCACACATATCCATTCCCGAGGCAGGATGGTCCGTAGCGGTCGCGCGGTTCCAGACTGAAGCGCCTAGAACCGCAAGAAGTATAAAGATGACGAAATGTGGTGTGAGGTACCTGTGACAGATGTTAGATTCGGTACCATTCCCGTGAGAAAGACCGCCTGCATAAAGCTACTGCTCTGTGATTGGCTACTGTGTTCGGAGCAAGGGCGCCAAAACGTTATAGTTATTAGTATTAGTTAAACTACTCATTGGAATGACTTCACTTTTTAGTATAAATATCTCTAACAGCTGACTATCAATCAGTCATTTTAGAATTATTAAAGACAATTTAAATAAAAAAACAAAAGACTGACGAAATTGCAGACGAAGTACTTCGGAAGCGTTTGGGTCACGCCTTTTCTGGTATGGTGCGCGAAGTGTTTCGGGCTGTTCGTCACTCTGGATTAGGCAGTCGAGAAGAACAGATATGTTGTCTATCGTAGGATGTGTTTCCAATTTTTATTTAAGTTCCCATTCGTCACTCTGGACTAGTCAGTCGAGGTATACGGTCATGTTGTCTATGGCAGGATGTGTTTGCCAGTATTCAGTATTAAAAGATTCACTCCGGCAGTCATGAGGCACAGACACGTGCCACAAATAGTGTAAAGATACATTTTCGTAAACATTGTGTTTGATCATGTACTTTGCTGTATCAGAAGATGTTGTATTAAGATCATGTAGTCTTCTCGTGTGGCTGTATTAAAATACGCGAGTAGCATCACAAAGAAGTGATACATTATTTCAGAACAGAACCTCGCTAAAAGTCAGCTTCAGCCTCAAAATACAGAACCTACGACCTGCGTGCTGTTTTCCGCACTGGTACATTAGCTTGAAGACAGTAGGTTAGTAAACTGTCACAGAAACTTCGTATTCCACAAAGTGCATTGGAAACAACTAGGCGCCTCACGTGTACTGCATGCACAGAACAAATGTGCTCAGTGACACGTCATCTGCAGTACTGCAGTCGAGGTAAAGGAGGATGATCGTTATTAACACCAACAATCAATTCATTCTTCCTTTTTTGCCGTAAGAGGTAGTCCCGTGGGCGGTGAAGATTCCCACGTCTGTCCCCTATATAATATTTGTTGGACCAGCTCAGACATCAATTTCGTCCCATTGCCAGTATCCAGGATATCAAGCAACAGTTACAAAATTTGTAGAATTTTTTGGCGGGCATTAGTCACGTTGGTATCCCACCACTATCCGGGATGTCTTCAGACACGTTTTCGGCCTGGAATCTCGTTAACTGGAGTAGAATTGTTTCAGTGATGAGGCCCGCTTCGAGATGAGCCCCGGTGACTAGCGACGACGTGTCTGCTGACGTTTCAGACAGCGGTGGGTTACCAACCTGATTATCACCCATCAAATGGTCCGTCAGTCAGGAGTGATGGTCTGGGGTGCCATTTCTTTTCATGGCAGGATCCCTTTGTTTGTCATCCACGGCATCCTTACAGCACAACGGCAAGTCGACGATTTTTACGTTCTGTTTTGCTGCACATCATGACAAGCCATCATTGGTTAGAGATTAGATTAGATTAGAACTTGTTCCATAGATCATGAATACGACACCTCGTAATGATGTCTATACATGATATTACATTACACAAAATATTAGATGACACTTAATATTTTTAATTATTTTTTTGTTGGGTTTGGGGAAATTACCCACTTACTACATCCAAAAATTCATCTAATGAGTAGGAGTAGTTGCCATTAAGAAATTCTTTTAATTTCCTTTTAAATGATATACGGCTATTGTCAGACTTCTGATGCTATTAGGTAAGTGACCAAAGACTTTTGTGGCAGCACAATTTACCCCCTTCTGAGTCAAAGTTAGATTTAACCTTGAGTAGTGAAGATCATCCTTTCTCCTAGTGTTGTAGCCATGTACACTGCTATTACTCTTGAATTCGTTCGGATTGTTAATAACAAATTTCATAAGTGGATATATATATATTGTGAGGCTACAGTGAAGATCTCTAGCTCTTTAAATAAGTGTCTGCAGGATGATCTTGGATGAGCTCCAGCAATTATTCTGATTATACGCTTTTGTGCAATGAACACTCTTTTACTCAATGATGAGTTACCCCAGAATATGATGTCATACGAAAGCAGAGAATGAAAATAGGCGTGGTAAGCTAATTAACTCAGATGTAAATCACCAAAATTTGCAATGACCCTAATAGCCTAAGTAGTTGAACTCAAACGTTTCAGCAGATCCTCAATGTGTTTTTTCCAGTTCAACCCCTCATCAATGCATACACCTAGAAATTTTGAATATTCTACCTTAGCTACCGATTTCTGATCGAAGTCTATATTTATTAATGGTGTCATTCCATTTACTGTGTGGAACTGTATATACTGTGTTTTGTCAAAGTTTAATGAGAGCCCATTTGCAGAGAACCACTTAATGATTTTCTGAAAAAACATAGTTTACAATTTCACCAGTTAATTCTTGTCTGTAGGGTGTGATAGCTATACTTGTATCATCCGCCAAAAGTACCAGCTTTGCATCTAGGGACTACATTTCAGCAAGATAATGCCTGCCCGCACATGACGAGAGTTTTTACTGCTTGTCTTCGTGCTTGGCAAGGCCTACAGTGGCTAGCGAGGTCGCCGGCTCTCTCCCAAATGAGAACGTCTGTAGCATTATGGGCAGGCCGTTCCTACCAGCTCGGGATTTTGACACTCTAACACGTCAGCTGGACGAAATTTGGCACTTTATCCGGTATAAGGACATTCAACAACTCTGTCAATCAACGACAAGCCGAAAACTGCTTGCACAAGGGCCAGAGGTGGACCAAAGAGTGGCTGACTTGCTGAATTCGCGAAGCTCCGTCACTTGAACAAACCCTTCAATTTTTCTGAAATTACAGTCAGTTGCTTGTCTTTAGATGTAAATGACATCTATCCAGATTTTAAACATGGCTGAAACAGCAACTGTTGAAAATCTTCACGATAAATGATTACAGCCAAAGCAGTTGCAGGATGAAGATTTAATAAAATTCTTGACCACGGTTTCGGTATATGTAAAAATACTTTCATCAGAAGTAAAATACCTAAAACGACATGCTGCAATGGAGATTAATAAAATAATTGTGCCTGCCTACTTACGACGCCTTTGGCACAATTGTTTTATTAATCTCCATTGCAGGATGCAATTTTAGGTATTTCACTTCTGATGAAAGTATTTTTATATGTACCGAAACCGTGGTCAAGAATTTTATTAAATCTTTATCCTGCAACTGCTTTGGCTGTCATCATTTACCGTGATAAATGACATCTATTGATTTCCATCCCACTCGGATAATTCCTCCGTGGTGCGTCTTTTCCTTCTTTCTTCCTTCTTTCTTCTTTTTTTAAAAAAATAAAAGATCTTATGGTTGAACATTGTACACTTGGCATCAAGTTGAGGGGGTTTGTTTAATGTATTTCTGTGTAAGAGTTAGGTAGGTTTCTGTTAGGACTGAGCCACAGAGACATACGCACACACTCCGCAAAACGCACTCCCTGTTTCGTCACCCACATTCACGATAACACCGAACTGGCAGAGTCTGAAACTGTGCCAGTGGGACTCAATAAAATACCAAAATTAAAACACTCCTCTAGTTTTAGCAGTAATTGTGCGCAGCAGGTGGTGAAAGAGGGCGCGCTTGTAACAGGTAGGACACGATTCTAATAGGAAGAACTTTTTCATTTTTCTTTTTCCGCGGGCAGTGCCGGACGCGGCAGCCGTGAGCGACGCTGTCATGCGCGGCAAAATTCCAGTTGGAAGTTTTGCGCCAGTTGCTTGCCATCGCGCTGTGAAATGCAGTTGTCACAGCCAAGTTGGGTTTTCAGCTGAAATGAGGTCTCGCGCGGAGCGAACCGCGGTTTTGCGCGCGTCGCCCAGCCGACTGCTCCGGGCAGGCTAAAAGCGCGGCGACGCGCCCGCGCGCACGCTTGTTGCAGGTCAGTAATTAATAGCTGACGCATCACTAATAATCCGCAGTTTATCAGCAAATAAGTCACCCGAAAAACAATACAGCTTTTATTGCTCTCTGTGGCGCCACACACGAGACTGTGACACTGTTTATTGATAGCTCTCGATGGACATCGTCAGCTAGTTGCTGTACCACAAAGAGCTCACGTAGTATAAATTATTACAATATAATTAGCTTTCACAGTGAATGTCATTTATCAAGCTGTCTTTATTTTTTGTCTGATGTAAAAAAAAGCGGGAGAAATTACTTTGTATACTTGTGTACAGAGTTTTACTCCTCCTGTTTAACACAGAATTATGTCCATGGGCTATACAAGCGGACTACCGTGGCATGTTTCTTTAATGCTCGGAATATCAGTGGTGTTTGTGTCCACTCTTTGAAAATACTGTTACAATTCTGAAAAAATGTTTATTGTTTTCAATGAAATCTTTTATCTGATTCCGTAAATGTTTTAAATTTCTCCGTTAAACATAACCTCAAAAATTTATGTGCTAGTAGGAGATGTCACTGTCCGCAATGAATGTCATACCCAACATTAGCAGGTTCAGAACCTTGCCTACACACCAATATACTCCTTTAAAAATATGTTGCGAATAAAAGTCAACAACAATTAATAAAAATTGAATTTTTTAATTTGTTTTAGGGTGGCATAAAGTACCATCTCCTCCTAGTAGTAAATGTCATTAAAAGCGCATTGATGTTGGTAAGAGGGTACTAAAAAATTTTCATATTCTGGACCCTACTAACTCATCAGTGTCTCTTCAAAAAGTATGCTGTTTAAATAAGCCAACAATAATTAATGATTCTTTTTTTTTATTTTTTTAGGGTAAGTGTTAAGTATCCCCCCCCCCCCCCCTTCTGCCCCCATACAAACCCTCCCACCTCGGTACAGCGCAGAATGGAAAATGCGTTGTTATTGCTAGGATTAACGTTTTCGTCTCCAGATATTTCCGTAGTCTTCTTTTCCTGAATTTCTTCCGCTCCAGAGCTATTATCTTTACGTCCTACGGCTTTACGCTTAAGTAAAAGGTACGCATTTATCACTCCAAAGCCGTACTGTTTGCAACAATAACACAATGGTCTTTTCATTTTTTCATTGCCTGTCAAGTGAAAAATGTACTCTGTACGCTTTTTGCTTTGATCTAATTGGCAAACAAAATGAGAGTGACTGAAATCAAGACACAAACGCCTGCGGAATAAGGAGAGGCAAGTCCCTCGGGTCCGGATCTTATGTTAGAAATAGTGACAAGATTACTCACAAGTTGTTGCAGTAAGCTGACGCTTTTTATTGCATACACACATTACATCAGTGGATGCATACAAAAACAAAAAATCGTCTAGAGACTGTATAGATACGTACAGGCAGCGCATGGATGCTTTTTTTTGGTATAGATTCTATCGTATGTTACGTATATACGATAGAGGTCTGCATTACGCAACTTAATGGAATGTGTGAGTGATTTTGTTATAGTTCATAAGGGGAGATTCAGTGCCATATTCTGAATAATTCAACTATTTTACAGCAGCATAAAACACAGGACCACCGACAGGCTGCATTAATATACAAGCAAACTACTGTACCCACACAAGGCCTCCCATATGACAGTTAGTAGGTGGCCCTGGACATGCGGTAGGGAGTATTTTTTATATACTGGAAGACGAATGGTAATTTGTAAGCAGCCATAAAAAAGTTACAGTTACGACCCTCTCAAAAACCGTTTCTGAAACATGTGCACGTCTCTCTCTCTCTCTCTCTCTCTCTCTCTCTCTCTCTCTCTCTCTAGGCGCTTCAGTCTGGAACCGCGCTGCTGCTACGGTCGGAAGTTCGAATCCTGCCTCGGGCATGGATGTGTGTGATGTCCTTACGTTAGTTAGGTTTAAGTTGTTCTAACTCTAAGGGACTGATGACGTCATTTATTAAGTCCCATAGTGCTTAGAGTCATTTGAAGGATCTCTCTCTCTCTCTCTCTCTCTCTCTCTCTCTCTCTCTCACTAGCTATCTTTTGTAGAAATTCAGCAATGCACTTCGTGATCTCTGTGGCGGTGCATTTTATACTGAACATGTTTATAGGTATGCAGCGAATTTCTGAAGTCAAGTACATGGAACACTTGATCTGTTACATTTGGATGTAAGGAACAATGTCAGAATATTAGGTGCCCTGTGTCATGTCGCGTAAACACTCTCTCCATCCAGTTCCCCAGTTACCTCCACCCCCTCTCTCTCTCTCTGACTCTTTTCTTTCCGCAGGCAGTATAAATGATATCTTACGGACGAGAGGAAACAATTGCGACAAATACTTTTCGTACCACTCTAACAGTACCACCAAGGTCGATAGAAACTAAGTCAGTTACGAAGTTAATTCTAAATAATTTTTAATCTCTCTGTCCCGCTGTTCGTTCTGGCGGGTGAAACACTGTAAATTTTTTATTTTTTTTTATTTTTTTTTTTTTTTTTACCAGTAGAGTCACGGAAATGACACGATGTATCATTGCTTCAGTCCACTAAATGTTACCAAAACCAGGTAGTACCCGGTTATCAGTCACTCTTTGAGATTAATTAAGTAGCCATGAATCACTGATTACACTGATCACTTATGCCTGTATGACATAAGTCAAATATATCGTTGAAATATTTGAATAAAATACGGTGGCCAGATTAACATTCTTCTGACAGAAGGATTCTTCTGACAGAATAACCACTCTCGTTAATTGATATTCACAGAAACGCTCTGGATCGGAGAACATCGGTTCGATCCTACTGGCAGGCTTTAGCAGCATTATTGTGACCGTGGTTCGAACCCAGAACGGCAAGATGAAAAAAGGGAGCAACGCACACTTGTAACGGCACGAACATAATGCTAGCGGGTTAATTCCCACAGGTAGCCACTTTCCGTAATATGCTGTTGGGGTATTACGCAAGGGCCACAGGCTGCCTTTCGGTCGGTGGCCAGCTGGCTACCAAAACGAGGGACACTTCTGGACGCGGCTTGCGTGCCACAATTATGACACCCATATAACAACAAACCCGCTGTGCCACGTATATATACTGGCCGAATCGGCAAGTCGGCCTCTTTTGTAGCGTGGTTTCCCGCGCTGATGCACCACCGCTAAACAGTCATCCTGACTGGGCCATCTGCCAGGGGGGTTCAGCCGCAGCGTGGATCGGCCGAGGCTCGAACTGAGGTCCCCCCAGCCACCCAACCAACGGGCACCAACCGACAGCAGACGCCGCCAGCCCTACTTCGAGGCCAGGGGGTCGTACCCCAGATGCCTCCGCTTCAGTCACTAGCTCCCGCTCGACAGGTCTCGGCCGCCTCGTTAATATCGTACCAGCTCAAGACAACCGCGCGAACACTGGACACACCATCGAGGAATGCCGACCGCACGAAGTCGCCACGCTACTGCGCCTCGCCGGGCCTGGCAGCTACTGGGCCTCCACAACACTTCGCCGCCGAGGTCCGTGGGTTCGACGCTCATGACCTATCGCCCACCAGATATGGGCATGAATTACTAACATAGGCTTTTAGAAAGTACAGGGTTTGGTCAGAAATATGGAAACACTGCGTGACAATCATGCTTGAACAGCAAAGAAGGTGCTAGTCAAGCCTGCAGGGTGCGCTCTTGTATTGGATCACGAACGGTACCTGTACAATGCTCTCAATACAAGCGGCAGTCGTGGTCAGGACAGCCTATTTTTAAGTCCATTATGTAGGAGCTAAGTGAGTTCGAATATGGGCAACCTGTTGGTGTTCGTATCGTGGGTCATTCCGTGACCAAGAGAGCCCAAATGTGTGGTGTTTCAAGAGGCACCGTATCGAAGATTTATGCTGCATACAGGCAATGCGGGAAATCATCATCCGCTAATCTGCTCATTCACAACACGTACGAAAGTGTGCGTCATGTGATCACGACGGACGGCCATTAAAGAGGATTGTGATGAAAAATGAGAGGACGACAGTTACAAAAGTCACTGCACAGCTAAATGTCAGTCGCGAGCCCTGTCAGCGCCAAGGTGACACGAAGGAAGTTCCAGGAACATAGAATTGCAAGGCGAGCTGGAATTCCAGAACCACTCCTCCAGCGATGCGAATGCACGTAACAGGAAAACGTGGTGTCGAAGCCATAAAACCTCGACTATGGACCAATGGACGACAGTCATTTGGTCGCGTGAGTCTCGTTTCACACTGTTTCCAACATCTGGCTGACACTCAGAGTGAACAGTGAAACATGGCGGGATTTCGGTGGTGGTTTGGGCAGCTATATAGTGGTATTCCAAGAGCCCCATGATTACTCTGCCAATAATTATGTGATCATTTTGGATGATCAGAGCAATCTCATGGTACAGTGCTTGTTCCTCAGTGTTGATGCTGTGTTCCAAGAAGACAGGGCTCCTCTTTCCACAGCTCGCATCGTCCAGGACTGGTTTTGTGAGCACGTGAATGAATTTTCACATGTCTTCTGGCCACCACAATCACCAAAACTTATTATTATTGAGACTTTGTGGTTTACTTTAGAGGGAAGGGTGGATGATCGCTGTTCAAATACATCACCCATACCTGTACTTGCGACTATTTTGCAGGTACAGTGGTATAATGTTATCTCGAAAATCATGCACGACCTGTGTTTATCCAGTTCGAGACGACTGGAAGCTGTTTTAAATGTCAACTGTTTCCCTCCACCGTCTTAGGCATGATAATGTGTTTCTGGAGTTTCTATACTTTTGTCCACCCTCTGCAAATACCGTCATCAATATGCTTTTGACTCACATCGATGCACCATTCTCAACCAGAGAAAATCACATACATTACACACTTTACCATTTGTGCTGGTCCTTCAAAGGAAATTATGAACATCTTTGGTGAAAACGATATGCTTGTAATGAATTCCAATGAACCAGCTATGGTGAGAAAAACGTTGCTATGCATGGAAAGTTTCCCTGGATATGGCAACGTAGTTTGCTGCGGCGACAGTGACCGACGTCAATGGCGCAGGGACACGGCGTCCGGAATAGCAGCTCATCCTTCACCGACACACAGTCTGCCTAGATGTAACCATTGTTCCACCATGAAAATCGTTAGCTTCAGAGAATCTCTTGCATTGGTTCCTGTCGAGCTGACAACACGATTGGTCTTGTACCCACGTTCCTTCTACACGAACGGTAGAACATTTTTTTTCTCTTGTAAGTTTCCTGGTAACGTGGAATTTCCAAAAGGCTTGTGACTGACATTCTCTCTGTCCTCCCCACCGAGCGTGACCTCAACGGCCTCGCCCTCATTTGCTCTCCGAGGAAGCGTCCACTGTACAGAATTCACCTGACACGCGGCCAGGAGCCATGGGTCGCCAAATGCGCATCATGCTGTTCCTCTTTCATTTCCGTAGCTCATGCCATTGACTATATTAAAATTGTATCTATAAATAGAAGACTACTAAACTGTCCACTCACATTAATGCGAACACCTGTCAAAAGGCTGAAGAATCGACCATTACAGCGCAAGGCGTGCAGGAAAGGAGTCAGCGAGGTTCTGAAAGGAACCAACAGGGATGTGGAGTCATGCCGAGTCAAGCGCTGTGGTCATCTGCGCTAGGTTTCTCGGTTGAGGATCCATGGCGCGAATAGCCCCATCGAGGTGTCCTACAGATTCTCGATTGGGTTTATATCCGAGGAGTTTGGTGGGCAGGCGAGTACGGTATCCTCATCCTGCTGCTCCTCGAACCACGCGACATGTGAGACACAATGCGTAATACTGTTGGTAGATGGCATCATTCTGAGCAAGCAGGAACTGCATGTAGGTGGTCCCCAAGGAGAGATGAATACTTTTGTTCATCCACTGTACGTTCCAGAAGGACGAAATCACCCAGGCAGTGCTACGAAAACATTTCTTGCAGGGTGTTTGCTCTCACGCGTTTCACGCCATACACGGCAACAGCCATCTGTCCGATGGAGCATAAAACGTGACTCATCTGAAAATGCCACCTGTCATTACTCAGAGCACCTCCAGTGTCGACATTGGTAGCGAATTCCAGCCTTCACTGTCTTTGAACAGCAGTCAGCATGGATTCATAACCAGGTACCTGCTGCGGAGACCCATATATAGCGACGTCCGCTGAACGGGCGTTGAGGAGACACTGCCGGCAGCCCATTGGTTCATCTGGACGGTCAGTTGGTGAACAGCTGGGCGTCTATTCGCCCGAACACATCCCTGTCGTCTACGGCCCTTCGTTCCTCGGCGCGAGGTTTGAACAGCGCTATTTTGCCACTCACGGCATGCTTTAAGCACCGCTAAAGGCGAACAGTTAACAGTTTTAACTGTTTCGGAAACGCTTCCATCACCCAGTAGTCAATGATCAAGCCCTTTTCGACGTCATACATATCGCTCCATTTCCGCGATATAACGACTGCACGAAAACGAAACTCCTCCCGGACAGGCCATGAAGCCCAAAGGTACCGACTGGCCGCCGTGTCATCCTCAGCCCACAGGCGTCACTAGATGCTGATATGGAGGGGCATGTGCTCAGCACACTGCTCTCCCAGCCGTATGCCAGTTTCCGAGACCGGAGCCGCTACTTCTCAGTCCAGTAGCTCCTCAGTTTGCCTCACAAGGGCTGAGTGCAGCCCGCTTGCCAACAGCGCTCGGCAGACCGGATGGTCACCCTTCCAAGTGCTAGCCCAGCCCGACAGCGCTTAACTTCGGTGATCTGACGGGAACCGGTGCTACGAATGTGGCAAGGCCGTTGCCCCCCCGCTCCCCCCGCCCCCTCCGACCACAGCACGCTTCATATATACCCTCCACAGCTAGTGCTCACAACTGCCGTCTGTGAACGGTTATTGCACGTTGACACCGAACATAGGTGTGAGCACATTAATGTGACTGGACTGCGTACTTTGAAAAAATACACAACTTTGAAATCGAATGAATGATTTGCAGCAGCCCTCCAAATAATATGGCTCCATTACCACACGTACAGCTGTGTGGTAATGAACAAAAATATTATTGTCGCTACAGACGTAAGCGAGCAGTTGAATACAGCTGTGACTCGCGCTCGCTATGAAATAATAAACTTTGTAAACCTCCTTTTTCGGTGAGGATGAAGGTAGTCACGTTTAAAAATAACCGTCCGCAATAGCCCCTAGCAGTAGCCACGCGTAACTAGATCCAAAACGCTTTTTACCTCCTCCTTGTAGGGGGCTTAACAGCGCAGCCGCGCGTGATTGTACTTCACGCCATAGCGGCAGCGGGCCTCCGAGCAAAGCTGATTATTCGGTCGGCGGCGGATGCATTATGGCCCACTAACCGTGAATACCGTGGTCGAGAGAGGATAGAGTCCTCGGTCGCATCGATCGTACCGGAGCCTCGCGTTCTGGTACCGCAGCAGCGGCAGCGGCAGCGGCGTTTATCGGTTCGTTCGGGCGCGCAAGAGGGTCGCCGGCCCGCTGTAAATTAACTTTTTTAATACCGGCAGCGGGCGGCGGGGAAATGGACACTACGTGCCGGCCGTAATGACGGGGGAGGGCCGGCGCGTGACGTCAGGGAACTGCCTTTTATAGGTCATTACGGCGCGCGCCGCGGTCGATGCGTTTTGCCATTTGGCTGCGATTGCCGCGCCGGGGTTAGCGGCGCCCGCACATCCGTCTTCATTTCGATGCGCCGCGGTAGCGGCAGTGCCGGAGCTTCGGCAAATGCAGCAGCAACAGCACGTCGCTCGAGGGCGAGCACAGTACTGGCCACAAAAACTGCAGCGACCGTGCCGCTGGCTACAAGGGAGGAAAACAACATCATCACTTTCCTACCCCCACTACTCCACTAGCCTCCTGACAACACTGCGAGCCATTAAAATTGCAACAGAATGAAAGCGACATGTAACAAACATCAAACAATTAAAAAAAAGAAGAAATTTCCGCCATTTGACTGTTAATTGTTCATTTACTTTACACAATCGTGATTTCGGCTTTGTAGCCATTCTCAAGTGGAGGTTGAAATGTTAAAATATGCCTCACCTGTCTGCGACATGTCATCGTTGGGAAAACGTATTTCTGGTCTATATGACTGTAGTCCTCCACGAAGGTAAGGCCGGCCGCGGTGGCCGAGCGGTTCTAGGTACTTTAGTCCGGAACCGCGCGACTGCTACGGTCGCTGGTTCGAATTCTGCCTCGGGCATGAATGTGTGTGATGTCCTTAGGTTAGTTAGGTTTAAGTAGTTCTAAGTTCTAGGGGACTGATGACCTCAGATGTTAAGTCCCATAGTGCTTAGAGCCATTTGAACCATTTTTGATTGAATACAAATAGATAAATGGGATTTGATGAAGTAACCCACTGACTAATTAATTTTTTTTTCCCCTGTCGATGTTATACTTATTGTTTAAATTTACGAAAATCAGCATATTTTACTTACACACTGTTCTCAAAAATATTTATTTTTGTGACAGATTTCTTTATAAATCCATGCTTACTATACCTGAAATGATTAGAAGAGTGAAGATAATACTGTTATAGAAGTTCATTTTTCATACAAGGAATGACCTTCATGGATAGTCCTGTCTACACTCTAAGGAGAAGTAATAATAAACGAAGCATCACGAAGCGAATGGGACGAAAACGGTAGATGTGATGTACATGTACAGACAAACAAGTAGTTACAATTTCAGAAAATTTGCATTATTTATTCAAGATCAGGAGAAAGACGTTCACAAATTCAGCAGTGTAAAAACGCGCTGGTCCATCTCTGGCCATTATTCAAGCAGTTATTCGGCTCGGCGTTTGTTGACAGAGTTGATGGATGTCCTCTTGAGGGATATGTGCCACATTCTGTCCGGGACTGCCCTGCCCATAATGCCCGAAACGTGCTCAACTGGGGAGAGATCTGCCGACCTTGCTGACCAAAATAGGATTTGACAAGCACGAAGACAAGCAGTGGAAACTCGTCGTGTGCGGGCGGGCATTATCTTGCTGAAATGTAAGCTCAGGATGGTTTACGACGAAGGGCAACAAAACGGGACGTAGAATATGGTCGACATAACGCTGTGTTGTAGCGTGCCGCGAATGGCAACCAAAGGGGTCCTCCTATGAAAAGAAATGGCGCCCCAGATCATCATTCCTGGCTGCGGAGCCGTACGGCGTGTGCCAATCAGGTTGGTATCCCACCTCTGTCGGAGGAGGGAGGAGGTGTCTCCAGAGACGTCTTCGCTCTTCATCGGGGCTTAGTTCGAAGCGGGACACATCACTGAAGACAATTCTGCTGCGTGCAATGAGTTTCCCGTCTGAAGACGCCCCAGACAGCGGTGGGATACCAATGTCGCAGTCACTCGCCATACGGCCTGACAACCAGGACAGGGAGGCCGCTTCTTTTCATAGCAGGACCCCTTTGGTTTTCATCCGATGCACCCTTACAGTTCAGCGGTGCGTCGACGATACTCAATACCCCATTTTGTTGCCCTTCGTGGCAAGCTATCGTGCTCTTACATATAAACAAAATCATGCCATCACGCACACAGCGAGATTTACTGCTGCTTGGTTTCGAGCCTGTCAAACCATACCTTGGTCAGCAAGGTCGCCGGATCTCTCCCCGGTCGACAACGTTTGAAGCATTAGGGACAGGTCTCTCCAACCAGCTAGTGATTTTCACGATTTAACGCACCAATTGGACAGAATTTGGCAGGATATCCGTCAGCAGGACATCCAACAACTCTGCAAACCAGTGCCAAGTCGATTAAGGGCTACAGCTGGGCCAACGCGTTACTGACTTGCTAAAATTGTGAGGCTCTTTCTCTTGAATAAATCACCCAATTTTTCTGAAATTGTAATTGTTTGTTTGTCTGTACATGTACATGAGTTCTGCCGATTTTCGTCTTATTCGTGGTGTATCGTTTCTTCTTTGTATCAGAGTGTACATGCAATAAATAATTGAGGGTGTTGGGTGGGAGTGCTGCTCTGAAATCAAAAGGTTAGCAGAGCATAGGAGTCATGGTAAGTTGTATCAAATTACTGGCAAACTATAAAAGAAAAAAATGAAAGGACATGACATAATACCTGGCCGTTTAAGAAAGAGGGAAAATATGGTACGAGAATAATTTGGAGGTTTATGGAGAGGGAGAGAGGAGGGGGATGGAAGAGGCAGTTGTGACGCAAATTTCTGGCTAGAGGTGGCGCGTTCCAACAGGTGCGGCGTAAAGGCGAGCCGGCGGGCGGCAGCCTGCGTGTGACAGCGGAGGCCGCGAGGGGCCTGAGAGGAGAGCGCGACAACAGCAGAGCGGAGCCTCTGGAAACGACGTCGTTACCTGCTGGGCTGGCCGTCGAGCAGAGCGCTCTCGGGCAACAGCTGCGTCCGCGTGCCTGCCCTAATACTCCACTGTGGATTTCTTTGCAAGCAGAAAACGGAGCCTCTGTTCCGGAAGGACGCTGTGCCGCTGACAGATGTGACAACTTCAACTGTGTCCCAAGAAAGTTCAATGAACCACTTGTAACCGCCAAACAGAAAAATTATATAATAACCTCCCAACAGTAAAAATATAATATAGTTATATAATTTACATTCTGCGTAACCTACCAACAGATAAATTCCGAAACCTACCAATGGCCGGCCGGTGTGGCCGTGCGGTTCTAGGCGCTTCAGGCTGGAACCGCGTGACATCTACGGTCGCAGGTTCGAATCCTGCCTTTGGCGTGGATGTGTTTGATGTCCTTAGGTTAGTTAGGTTTAAGTAGTTCTCTAAGTTCTAGGGGACTGATGACCTCAGATGTTAAGTCCCATAGTGCTCAGAGCCATTTGATCCGTTTTTGAAATAATACAATGTGACTAATCTCTCAAAAAATTGTGGGTCACTTATAACCTTTCAATAATTGACTGTGAATTTAAAGTGGTAAATTTTGGACGACAGCAGTGCTGCGTCACAGCCCTGAAAGATCATACTGAATAAATTGGAAATTCTTACCCCAATGAAGTCGCCGGATAACGCATATAAATCTGCCGATGGATTTGTCACGTATAAAAGGAAACAACTGATTTTTCTTCACAATAATCGGGATGAACATGTATTGGAGAAATTAGTAAATTCTTTAAATTGAGATTAATGATTGTCAAATGTTAATTTTTATAAAAAGGATTATATTTAAGAGATTTTTTTAACATTTAGATGGGACTTGATATAATAATACTACATATGCGCGAGGCTGCTTTTACCTTATATTATACCGCTGAGGCTCCGTCATCGCTCCCCATGACGGGCCCCCCACCGAGCGAAGTAGCGCAGTGGTTAGCACACTGGACTCGCATTCGGGAGGACGACGGTTCAATCCCGTCTCCGGCCATCCTGATTTAGGTTTTCCGTGATTTCCCTAAATCGTTTCAGGCAAATGCCGGGATGGTTCCTTTGAAAGGGCACAGCCGATTTCCTTCCCAATCCTTCCCTAATCCGAGCTTGCGCTCCGTCTCTAATGACCTCGTTGTCGACGGGACGTTAAACACTAACCACCACCACCACCACCACCACCACCACCACCATGACGGGCCCAGCCAACTAGAGTCCTGCATGACCGAGTAAGCGAGCACAAAATGTGGGATGGGGCGAGCACACCCTAACTGGATAGGCTGCCCGCACTAGTTCTAGTGACCGAGCATAGATTCCGTGACCGAGTACGTAGCACGTTACTTTAAACACATTACACGTGTCATTATCCGTGTGAGACCGCAGCCAATACGGGCTTCTCATTTGTGGTATGCCTCTCTCTCTCTCTGTAATCATGCGGTGCGAGGAAGCCAGTGCAGTAAGACGCAAGATTGAAACCAATTCCTTCAGGAATATCGCCAATAATAAAAAATAGTATTACAGCAAAGTGTGTTGCAAATGTGTGCTAAAGATATGAGACCTTTTAATGCTGCTTCTGGTGGTTTCAGAGAACTAGGCCAAGAATTAATACATCTAGGTGCCCATTATGAAGAAGTTAACGTGGCAGATGTCATGCCACATCCCTCTACTATGAGCAGACACGTCAAAGAACAAGCTGATGCAATACGAAACTGCATAATGCCTTCTGTTATTGTGGAAGTTATTAAATGTTTCAAATGGCTCTGAGCACTATGGGACTTAACATCTGAGGTCATCAGTCCCCTAGAACTTAGAACTACTTAAACCTAACTAACCTAAGGACATCACACACATCCATGCCCGGGGCAGGATTCGAACCTGCGGCCGTAACGGTCGCACGGTTCCAGACTGTAGCGCCTAGAACCGCTAGGCCACGTCGGCCAGCGGAAGTTATTAATAAAACATTTGCTGCGAGAGTTGATATGTGGACTGATTCGCATAATCAGATGCACTATATGCCGCTTACAACACATTACATTAACACAGACTGGTCTCTTGTGATCAATGTTTTTTTTACAACAAAATTCCCGGGCGTTAGGTTGGTTGGTTGTTTTGGAGAAGGAGACTAGACAGCGAGGTCATCGGTCTCATCGGATTAGGGACGGACGGGGAAGGAAGTCGGCCGTGCCGTTTGAAAGGAACCATCCCGGCATTTGCCAGGAGCCGATTTATGAAAATCACGGAAAACCTAAATCAGGATTGTATTAAAAGAGAGAGAGGGAGACAGAGATAAATACATTGTGTGTGTGTGTGTGTGTGTGTGTGTGTATAAGAGAGAGAGAGAGAGAGAGAGAGAGAGAGAGAGAGAGAGAGAGAGAGAGAGAGGCGTTGGATTTGTACAGTACAGTGCAGCGAGCCGGGGCGAGGCGAGGTGAGACGTCAGTTGTGACCGGTCATGCTCGGTTATCCGCGTGTCCGGAATCCGGACAACAGACATGGGGCGAGTACGTGACCGAGCCGAGTTGTGTGGGGCCGGACACGAGAGGCTCGGTCCCCCCGTCAACTGGCGAGCCGTGACCGGTCAAACATTGAGCGTTGCAGCACTCTACAGCCAACTTCATGCACACGACTACTCGCTACTACTACTTCATCTGCTACAAACTTCCTACTGCTCTCTGGTCTGAGATCCTCTTATACCTTACATATCGCAGGCAGCGCATGAGCAATCCATCGAAATTACATCCGCTCGAGCGCGCTAGCAACAAATTGCTTAATCTTGGACCTCTTACACAGTATCTCTCTGCATGTACTCTGTCTTTAAAAGGGGTGTGTAACTAGCCTTGAGTGAAAACTAGAAGGCTCTTAAATTGTTTTGATGTACACTATTTGGAAAAAATGAACGAAGTTCAAAAATTAAATACATCAGAGCAATCATTCAAACCAACGCCAGACCCCAGATAACTGAGAATGTTTCAGCTCTCCAAGAACGTCCAGGTGCAAGTATGCCAGCCGCGGTGGTCTCGCGGTTCTAGGCGCGCAGTCCGCAACCGTGGACTGCTACGGTCGCAGGTTCGAATTCTGCCTCGGGCATGGATGTGTGTGATGTCCTTAGGTTAGTTAGGCTTGCATGGTGAAGCCGCCATTATGCGCTGCCCAGTGTGGTTTATAGCCGGATATTCAACACAGAAACAGATACATTCAAGACAGGTACTAGAATAATGGAACAACCTGCTCCGAAAAATGAAGGATTCCCGGAAGTCTATTTAAACTGGGGCTGGAAGTTCTGCACGATAAAGTGGTACAGTAATTATTTGTGCACGGAAATGTCTATTGAAAGACACTATAGCAAATTGCATTCAGAAAAGTGTAGTGGAATAAATCATAGGGGTCGTCAGAGAGGAAGAATTAAGAATGTTACAAACTCTTGCAAAAGAGAATTCTGTCTCTACTAGTACATCAGGATGTTTATTTTGGTAAAAGGTCCTGGGAAATGAACTGGACTTTGTTTAAATTCCTTTTAAATTTGTATTCATCTTCGTTTTCGCTTACATTATTCCTAACACCATATTTTTTCTCTAATTCAGGGCGAAGCAGATGAAGCGTGCTGTTAAAGGACTCTTAGAGCTAGTTATAAACTAGCTCTACATTTAGCAAGAGCTGGGAAATTATTTATGGAAATGCCATTAATATAGAATATTTTGCTGGATGTAGGAGAAGCAATTAATGCTACATTAGCTCCTGCATACCGCGGGATACGACTTTCCAGTATAACAATATCTCGTCGAATCAGTGACATTGCCCGTAATTTGTATGAACAATTGGCAGTCAAAATTGAAAACCCGCTAGCATACGCCATCGCGCTTCCTGAGCCCATGGATATTAACGACACAGCTCAATTAGCCATTGCGTACTGGAAGAACACCTGGATATGTTTTCGATGAAGGACACTGCTACAAGCTTAACATGCCGAATTTACCCTCTTTTTAATTGTTTTGCACTCCAAGAGGCTCTTTGTGCAAAAGTTCTCGAGCTTCAAGGTGTTCACAATGGCTCTGAGCACTATGGGACTCAACGTCTGAGGTCATTAGTCCCCTAGAACTTAGTACTAGTTAAACCTTACTAACCTAAGGACATCACACACATCCATGCCCGAGGCAGGATTCGAACCTGCGACCGTAGCGGTCTCGCGATTCCAGACTGCAGCGCCTATAACCGCACGGTCACTTCGGCCTGCCTTCAAGATGTAATTAACGTTGTGGTGCATATAGTGAACTATATTCGCTACCACGAGCTCATTTATTGTCAGTTCAAGAATTTTTTATTTCATTTGTGGAAGAGTATCCAGATATCCCCTGTCGTACTGAGGTTTGCTGGTTGAGCAAAAGAAAAGTGATTTCCTGAGTTTTCCGACTACATGAGGCAGTTGCTCAGGAAAGAGGACATTCAGAGCCATTTTTGCATGACCCTGAATGGGTAGCTGATTTAGAATTTTTGCAATCATTATGGCTTAAGAGCGCTTCATACAAAACTGTACTTGCAGCGTAGGGGCGCTTCTCGTCAGGTGTAGAACATTTGCTGAACAGTGCGATTTCCAACGACTGCTGTCTAATGACGGAGCACTTTGATAGGAATGTAGATTTTCTACGCTATAGAAGCCGTAAGTGGCCTTTCGGTTGACTACTGTTCTTCGATTGTACTCTTTGACAGGCTAGTGTATACCATCCTGAGTGTAGACTGATCTGATGAATGTCCTTTCTACAATGAGCCGAATCTTGCTTACAAGAAACGAGTAACATGCGAATGTTACCTCACGGCCAAACAATCGTGTTTCCACTTATATTTATATTTGCATCTACCACTATTCTTTGAATATCAATATAAAACAGCTTTGTATCAGACATTGGACTTATTTTTTCACGTGCAAATATGGAACATTAAAACCGATCGCTCATATATCTACTTTTTATTTATTTAGCTGTTCGTCACTTATATTCCCCCTCCAGGGAGCGGGCAGTCAGCGGCCAAGTTGGCCACACCCCAGTCTTTGCTTAACAAAAGTACGAGTAATATACATGCAAATTTTAACGTAATGTAAGCTGCGATGGTTCACCCCTTGTGATAGTCTACGAGGGAGAGCTTAATAAGACTGTTGCATTTAGAGGAAAGAAGTTGAATATGTATACGGAAAGGAACTAATGAATGGCACATACGCCCGGCCATTGTGGCCGAGCGGTTCCAGGCGCTTCAGTCCGGAACCGCGCTGCTGCTACTGTAGCAGGTTCGAACCCTGCCTCCGGCATGGATGTCTTTGGTGTCCTTAGGTTAGTTAGGTTTAAGCAGTTCTAAATCTAGGGTACTGATGACCTCAGATGTTAAGTCCCATAATGCTCAGAGCCATTTGAACCATCTGAATGACATATACGTTTCGGGACGGGGGTAGCGTTGCAGATAAGCAGAGAAACGATAGTTTGGAGCCTTCATTTGGGCTGGAAGGAAGAGAGTGAATTATTGATGGGCATAGCGGGTATATCAAACGTGCATGATGAGCAGAGGAAAGTGAGGTAAAGTGGATATTCTTCTTAGATTTGGAGGGTGTGGAGGTCCACTCACTATTGGGACAGGCGAGGACGGGTAGAATGAGAATTTTGTATGTGTGGGTGACAGTCATACGATTTAGTCCCAATGTTTATCTGGTTAGTAGCGTTGGTGTAAAGCAGACTTTCTTTTCTGAGGGAATTACATGTTACACGTTGATCAAGTGTTAGTCCCACGCATTTAATGTTTTAGTTAATTGGATTGTACAATTGTGGATTGTAAGGTGTAGGTCTCGAGAACAGATAGCTCGTATGTGTTCTTCTATAATTATTGTTTAGATTTTAGCAGGGTTGATGGGTCGGTACAGCTAATTTCACTTGTTGTTGACGTTTCTGAGATGAAGCTGGATGTATCGCTTGAATAAATGAAGGGTATGCAGTGTCTTAAGCATACGAGATTAAGGTTACAAGAGTCGGTTGGGTCAGGATCGTCGGCAGCACATAAGAGATAAGGAATAAGGTAATACTCGTTGAATTATAGTGAAGCACCTAGAAGGGATACAGAAATACAAGTCGCTGAGGAATGAAATAAATAGGAAGTGCAGGGAAGCTAAGACGAAATGGCTGCAGGAAAAATGTGAAGACATCGAAAAAGATATGATTGTCGGAAGGACAGACTCAGTATATAGGAAAGTCAAAACAACTTTTCGTGACATTAAAAGCAACGGTGGTAACATTAAGAGTGCAATGGGAATTCCACTGTTAAATGCAGAGGAGAGAGCAGATAGGCGGAAAGAATACATTGAAAGCCTCTATGAGGGTGAAGATTTGTCTGATGTGATAGAAGAAGAAACAGGAGTCGATTTAGAAGAGATAGGGGATCCAGTATTAGAATCGGAATTTAAAAGAGCTTTGGAGGACTTACGGTCAAATAAGGCAGAAGGGATAGATAACATTCCATCAGAATTTCTAAAATCATTAGGCGAAGTGGTAACAAAACGACTTTTTACGTTGGTGTGTAGAATATATGAGTCTGGCGACATACCATCTGACTTTCGGAAAAGCATCATCTACACAATTCCGAAGACGGCAAGTGCGAGAATTATCGCACAATCAGCTTAACAGCTCATGCATCGAAGCTGCTTACAAGAATAATATACAGAAGAATGGAAAAGAAAATTGAGAATGCGCTACGTGACGATCAGTTTGGCGTTAGGAAAAGTACAGGCACGAGAGAGGCAATTCTGACGTTACGCTAATAATGGAAGCAAGGCTAAAGAAAAATCAAGACACGTTCATAGGATTTATCGACCTGGAAAAAGCGTTCGACAATATAAAATGGTGCAAGCTGTTCAAGATTCTGAAAAAAGTAGGGGTAAGCTATAGGGAGAGATGGGTCATATACAATATGTTCAACAACCAAGAGGGAATAATAAGAATGGACGATCAAGAACGAAGTGCTCGTATTAAGAAGGGAGTAAGACAAGGCTGTAGCCTTTCGCCTCTACTCTTCAATCTGTACATCGAGGAAGCAATGATGGAAATAAAAGAAAGGTTCAGGAGTGGGATTAAAATACAATGTGAAAGGATATCAATGATACGATTCGATGATGACATTGCTATCCTGAGTGAAAGTGAAGAAGAATTAAATGATCTGCTGAACGGAATGAACAGTCTAATGAGTACACAGTATGGTTTGAGAGTAAATCGGAGAAAGACGAAGGTAATGAGAAGTAGTAGAAATGAGAACAGCGACAAACTTAACATCAGGATTGATGGTTACGAAGTCAATGATGTTAAAAAATTCTGCTACCTAGGCAGTAAAATAACCAATGACGGACGGAGCAAGGAGGACATCAAAAGCAGACTCGCTATGGCAAAAAAGGCATTTCTGACCAAGAGAAGTCTACTAATAACAAATACCGGCCTTAATTCGAGGAAGAAATTTCTGAGGATGTACGTCTGGAGTACAGCATTATATGGTAGTGAAACATGGACTGTGGGAAAACCGGAACAGAAGAGAATCGAAGAATTTGAGATGTGGTGATATAGACGAATGTTGAAAATTAGGTGGACTGATAAGGTAAGGAATGAGGAGGTTCTACGCAGAATCGGAGAGGAAAGGAATATGTGGAAAACACTGATAAGGAGAAGGGACAGGATGATAGGACATCTGATAAGACATGAGGGAATGACTTCCATGGTACTAGAGGGAGCTGTAGAGGGCAAAAACTGTAGGTCGGATAGCTGTGTCCGTCTTACACATATGCGGGTGCGGTAATGGGTATGTAAATGCAATTCTCTCTGAAAGGTAGAATGGTCGCCAGAGTGCAGTAATGTTGATCCTGTTTAGTGTTGTTACCAGGCCAGCTGCGTGAAGAACAGCAACAGACGTAGAGTGATCACTGTGAAAGACAAGGATATGCCCCATTCACTTGTGGACAGTGTTTTCAGCTGTGGGTCACCACTGGGCCGGCTGGTCGAATTGTGCAATACCCAGATTTGTACGGCATTTGGATGTGACAGTGGACCGATGTTGGACTGCATGGGAATGTGAGAGCAAGCATATTCGTCGTCAAGGCTCTGTACGACCACGTCTGACCACATCGTATCGTACACCAAGCAGCTGGAGTAGACAATTACTATCCCATACACAGACAGCTTTTAACATTTCAATAGAAAAACGGCTGCGTTCTGAGAGGTGCCGTACTGTGTTCAATGAAAAATCACGTTTGCATTCTACTCCCGATAGCCACTGTCAACGAGTATGCTAGTGATCTGGGGAAAGGTACTATTCTTACAATCTTTTGGAGAGGTACAGGAGTGTTACTCCTGGAGTCATTGCTTGGAGAGCCGTCAGGTGTGACTTCAAGTCAAGACTGGTAGCGCTTGAGGGAACTGGGACAGAACAATGGTGCATAACGGATTTGGTACCTCTCATCTATTATCTCTGATTCGACATTTTCGTAATGCCAGTTCTCAGGAGGACAATGCTCGTCCGACACACCTATGTTTCTGTGACATGTCTGTCTGGTGGTGAGATACTCCAATGGACAACGTCTGTCCCCAACAGAACATGCTGGTTTCCAGGAGATCAGGGAGAAGTTGCTAATGTAAAGTTATGTGCGGGCTAGCCCAGAACACAACGGATTTATGGTACCCTTCCCAACTGAATCAGTGCTATAGCCAGGCCAGAGGGGTTTAACAAGGTACTGATACACTGAAGAGCCAAAGAAACTGGTACACCTGCCTAATATCGTGTAGGGTCCCGCGAGCAATCAGAAGTGCCACAACACATTATGGCATGGACTCGATTAATGTCTGAAGTATTTCTGGAGGGTATCGACATCACGAATCCCACAGGACTGTCCATAAATCCATTAAGAGTACGAGGGGGTGGAGATCTCTTCTGAACAGCAAGTTGCAATGCATCCCAAATATGCTCAAGAATGTTCCTATCTCGGGAGTCTGGTGGCCAGCGGATGCGTTTAAACTCAAAGTAGTATTCTTGGATCCACACTGTATGGGTAGTGGCATTGTCCTGCTGGAATCAACCAAGTCCGTCAGAATGCACAATGGTCATGAATGGATGCAGGTGATCAGACAGGATGATTACGTGCGTGTCACGTGTCAGAGTCGTATCTAGACGTATCCGGGGGTCCAACATCACTCCAACTACACACGTTCCACACCATTACAGAGCCTCCACCAGCTTGAACAGTCCCCTACTTACATACAGAGTCCATGAATTCATTAGGTTGTCTCCATACCCGACTTGTCCATCCGCTCGATAACATTTGAAACGAAACTCATCCGACCAGGGAACGTGTTTCCAGTCATCAACAGTCCAATGTCAACGTTGACGGGCCCAGGCGAGGCGTATAGCATTGTGTCGTGCAGTCATCAAGGATACAAGAGAGATGTATCGTTGACTGGTCCGTACGCTGAAACTTCATTGCTCAACGTTGAAATCTACAATAAGTTACGGAAGCGTTGCCCTTCTGTCGTGTTGAACGTCTCTCTTCAGGCGTCGTTGGTCCCGTTTTTGCAGGATTTTTTTCCAGCAGCATCGACGTCGAAGATCTGATATTTTACCGGATTCCTGATATTCACGGTACTTTCATGGAATGGTCGTACGGGAAAATCTCCACTTCTTCGTTACCTCGGAGATCCTGTGTCCCATCGCTCTTGCGTCGACTATAACACCAGGTTCAGACACACTTAAATCTTGATAACCTGCCATTGTAGCAGAGTAACCGCACCAGACACTTATTGTCTTATATAAGCGTTGCCGACGGCAGAGCCGTATTAAGCCTGTTTACATATATCTGTATTTGAATACGCATGGCGCTTCAGTGTAAGTGGGCTCGTACTGTCAAGTTCTTTGTAAATTTGATTCGATTTTGTAATCACTGAAAAAACGTCACACAACTTTTCAACCCGTCAAATTCCATTTCGTTACCTCCTCCTCTTGTGTGTGCTTCACTCTTTTTGTCACGTAGCCTATTGCGTAGTACTTACAATAAATCTAAATTTATTTTACCTATTCTCACGAAAGTTACACGGCATTCATTGAGTGAGGTGTTGCCGTACAGCACTTATCAGAGACGTTAAGCACCGTTTTGGAGCGTAAGCATTAATACATTTGCTGTCGTCGAGGTCACAGTGTAGTTACCAAAATGGGCCTTCACTCCGAGGAGCGTAGCTCAAGTCTCTATGCATATTTAGGTTTTCTGTAGATCCCCTTAACTAGTTCCACTGCCCCTTCTCTGCCCCTGTTGGAAATTCTTGGAACATCTCCGGAATGAAATATACATGAATTTTTTGACAAGAACCCAATAACGATTAAAGGCACCTGGATCAATTTTTTTGTTCTTATTTTCATGCATTACCAGCCCCAAATAATAATAGCTATCCTGACATCAGAGAAATCAACAACTATTTTACGTTTTCCTAGCATGATTGTCAGATTGGGCATTTTATGCTGACCAGCTATGTTAACAATTCCATTTCTATCCGTTTTCTGTGTCTTCTTTCAGTAAAAACGTTTTCTTCAGTTTTGTGTCATTTTGTGCTCACAGTAAAATGTTACACTATGTTAGCTTCTCTTGGCATATTTTTCTTATAGTTTTGTTGGTGTCAGAAAACGCACCATAACCGAGTAACTCGCTGAATAGAGATATTGCTAACCGTCTAGCGATCTCTTCATACAGAACTTGTCCATTATACAGTGTGTATCATAATTAATGGCGTAAACACATACATTTGAAAGTACACGATACTAGAAGCGAAGCAAAAAATGTCTCACTAAACATAGGGTAGAAAATGTATACCCTAATAGCTAAGAGCAATTTTTCAACTTCGATACTGTGAAGCAAATCTCTTCTTCTGCAAGTTCTTTGCTTTTCACATTTTGGGAAGTAGTAGTATGGACCAAAACAAGAAAGGTTCAGTAAACATTTGCTCTAAAATGCATATCTTACAAGTTATGAGCAATTGTTCATTAGAAGAGTTGTGTTTCCATATCATGTCCCAAAATATGGAAAGCAAAGAGCTTTCAGCAGAAGAGATTTGCTTTACGGTATCGAAGATGAAAAATTCCTCGTAGCTCTTGAGGTACGCATTTTCGACCTTATGTTTATTGAGATTACTTTGCTTCTAGTATCGTGTACTTTCCATTGTATGCGTTTACGCCTTAATTATGATACACCCTGTATAGATGTAGAAACAACTCTTTGCTGACTAGATGCTGAAACAATTCTTTACTGACTGGTATTCTGACGTATACAAGAGTCACATCCTTCGAACAGCAACGACAGAACTTGGTTGATTACGTAAACTTCGGCGGCATATTAACTGATTGTGTTCTTGTTCGGTCTGCAACCGGCACATACAGTCATATTGACACCATATTTCAGCGGTCCACCTGAAGCTATATTCAGGTTGAAAAAAATGGCAGCCCGACGGATCGTTGAAATACTGCGTCAAAGTAACTGTGTGGTCCGGATGCAGATCCGACAAGAATATAATCAAATAATGACAGAATTTGCATGGTAGTGTACAAAAATGTGATGGCTCATGTTACGGCGTCGACTTACCTCCAGAATATGCTCCGCCATGGTCTCCCTGTCTAGACGCCGACTTGTTGTCTTTATCACTCCTGAAACAAAGGAACATCAAATCATTATTTTTCGTTTTGCGCTCATGAGGAACATGGCAATACAGCATGACCTTATCGGTTAATAAAGTCAGAACTTGCAATTGTATAGACACAGAGCTATGAATATTTGTCTTTGTGCGTACAATAATCTCTGCAACATCGTACAGTGCACATGACCAATTCTAACTTTTCTCCTAGCTTTATGCTACATGGAATAAAGTACCAACGAGAAATTTCCAGCCAAAGTGATGATAACTTTCTGAAACGTGATGAATTATGAAGGAAGAGGAGAGAAATCTACCCTGAAGCTAATCTGAAGTAATTAATTTAGGCAGCAGTCTTGGAGAACGTAAAATAAAAATACCATGAAAACAATATATTATTTTCACAACGTTTACAGGAAATGTCCGGTCACATCCGGAGACAATTTGACTCCTAAGCCATAGAAAAAACTTTAGATACGATCATAGGATTTTTCAACCTGGAAGAAGGTTGCAAATGTTCGAAATTTTGAGAAAAATACGGGTAAGCTGTAGAGAAAAACTGGTAATATACAACTTCCACAAGAACGACGAGATAACAATAACTATGAAACACCGTGATCGAAGTGCTCGGGTTAAAAAGGATGTAAAGATAGGGAGCAAGCCTTTCTCCCTGTTGTTCAATCTATACATCAAAGAAGGGATCACAGTTATAAAATAAAGATTCAAGAGTAGGATTAAAATTCAAGGTTAAAAGATATTAATGACGAGATTCACTGATGACATTGGAATCCTCAATAAAGGTGAAAAAGAATTACAGGATCTGTTGATTGGAATGAACAGTCAAATAAGTACAGACTATAAAATGACAGTAAATCGGAGGAAAACGAAAGTAATGCTAAGTAGTAGAATTGAGAAAAGCGAGAAAGTTAACACCAAAATTCTGGATCACGAAGTAACAGTACTACTACTACTAGTAGTAGTAGTAGTAGTAGTAGCTTTTTTCATCCGTAGATCTCTTTTTACAAGGATAAAGTATATGTCAAAATTATTAGAAGTTTAGACCAATTTCAAATAAGCTAATTCGTATACACATACATTTACAGACTTCTTGTTAGAGATAATCATTAGATTTACTCCTGATATATACAATACATTTTTACAAATTTCTTATTAAATAATGTAATGTCACACTTTTCACTCATATCTATCAGTCACTACTACTCCCGCCGAAACGTCGGCGGTCGCTGTAAATGTTACGTGGCTGAATTTCCTACTCTGTTTCATCTAAGTAGTCCTTTAATGTATAAAATGTATTGAATAACAGGTACTTTTCAGCTGCCTTTTTAAATAAGTGTATTTTTGCAATTTCTTTAATCTCTTTCGGTAATTTATTGCACAGTTTTATTCCTCGGTAGAAAATGCTGTTTTGAGTTTTATATTTATTTTTTCTTGGTAAACGTAAGTTGAATCTAGCACTTGTTCTATGGCCATGGACAGAGCTGTTTCTGCAGTAATAAGCAATGTTATTTTTGATGTGTACAACTGACTGGTAAATGTATTCACACGGAGCAGCTAAAATCCCCAGTGTTTTGAACAGATCTTTACAATGAGCTCCACTACTATTTTTGGTTATTATTCTTATGGCTCTTTTCTGGAGTTTGAAAAGTGTGTTTATATTTTGTGCAATTGTTACCCAAAAAAGAATGCCATAGCTAAGATAGGATTCTAAGGGCATAACATGATGATGACACTCTGTTTGCAAGTACCTTTGTGTCTTCACATCACTTCAACTGAGAATCAATACTCATTCCTAGAAATTTTGCATTTGTTACATAGTTACAGAGGTGCCATCGACATTTAATTTCACATTGTCATTTTCCCTCTTCAAACTGAAATTCTTGGCATTAATTTTCTTTATGTTCTTTGTCACTTTATTGCTTAGTGACCAATTGTAAACTTCCTTGAGAAAATCATTTGCTTTCTCGCAAGGAGTTCTCTTGTTTACTCACTGCCTATAATACTGCTGTCACCAGCGAAGAGACTTTTTCACCATGAGTAACATTACTGGGAAAGTCATTGATGTATATCAGGAATGGTATTGGTCCTAATAGGTTAAGTCAAGGAATTCTGCTTTGTAGGCACGAAAATAACCGATGACGAACGGAGTAAGGAGGACAGAAAAAGCAAACTAGAGCTGGAAAAACGGCATCCCTGACCAAGAGAAATCTACTAGTATCAAACATAGGCCTTAATTTGAGGAAGAAATTTCTGAAAACGCACGTTTGGTGCATACCATTGTACGGCAGTGAAACAAAGACAGCGGAAAACGGCAACAGAAGAGAATCTAGATATTTGAGATTTGGTGCTACAAAATAATGTTGAAAATTAGGTGGACATATAAGGTCGTCCACATGTGTAACAAATGGAATTCGTTAAATTTCAGTTACACGAGAAATCACACAAATCTAAAGGCCGCCAATTGAACTAAATACTTAGTGGGCACATTCACCAATAATTTAAACTAAATACTTAGGGGACAAAATCACGGATAATTTAAATTGGAATGAACAGATAGATAATATTATGGGGAAAGCCAACTAAAGACTGCGATTTATTGGCAGAATTATCGAAAATATAAAAAGTCTACTAAAGAGACTGCTTAAACTATGCTTGTCCACCCTCTTCAGGAGTATTGCCGTACGGCGTGGGATCCGCGTAAGTTACACTACTGACCATTAAAGTTGCTACACCACGAAGATGACGTGCTATAAACTCGAAATTTAACCGACAGAAAGAAGATGCTGTTATATGCAAATGATTAGCTTTTCAGAGCATTCACACAACGCTGGCGCCGGTGGCGACACCTGCAACGTGCTGACATGACGAAAGTTTCCAACCGATTTCTCATAACAAACAGCAGTTGACCGGCGTTGCCTGGTGAAACTTTGTTGTGATGCCTCGTATAAGGAGAAGAAATGCATACCACCACGCTTCCGACTTTGATAAATGTCGAATTGTAGCCTATCACGATTGCGGTTTATCGTATCGCGACATTGCTACTCGCGTTGGTCGAGATTCAATGACTGTTAGCAGAATATGGAATCGGTGGGTTCAGGAGAGTAATACGGAACGCCGTGCTGGATCCCAACGGCCTCGTATCACTAGCAGTCGAGATGACAGGGATCTTATCCGCATGGCTGTAACGGATCGTGCAGTCGCGTCTCGATCCCTAAGTCAACAGATGTGGACGTTTGCAAGACAACAACCATCTGCACGAACAGTTCGACGACGTTTGCAGCAGCACGGACTATCAGCTCGGAGACCATAACTGCGGTTACCTTTGACGCTGCATCACAGACAGGAGCGCTTGTGATGGTGTACTCAACGACGAACCTGGGTGCATGAATAACAAAACGTCTTTTTTTCGGATGAATCCAGGTTCTGTTTACAGCAGCATGATGGTCGCATCCGTGTTTGGCGACATCGCGGTACTGGCGTATCACCCGGCGTGACGGTATGAGGTGCCATTGGTTACACGTCTCGGTCACCTCTTGTTCGCATTGACGGCACTTTGAACAGTGGATGTTACATTTCAGATGTGTTACTACCCGTGGCTCTACCCTTCATTCGATCCCTGTGAAACCCTACATTTCAGCAGGAAAATGCACGACCGCATGTTGCAGGTCCTATACGGGCCTTTCTGGATACAGAAAATGTTCGACTGCTGCGCTGTGCTGCACATTCTCCATATCTCTCAACAATTGAAAACGTCTGGTCAATGGTGGTCGAGCAACTGGCTCGTCACGATACGCATGTCACTACTCTTGATGAGCTGTGGTATCGTGTTGAAGTTGCATGGGCAGCTGTACCTGTACACGCCATCCAAGCTCTGTTTGACTCAATGCCCAGGCGTATCAAGGCCATTATTACGGCCAGAGGTGGTTGTTCTGTGTACTGATTTCTCAGGATCTATGCACCCAAACTGCGTGAAAATGTAATCACATGTCAGTTCTAGTATAATATATTTGTCCAATTAACACCAATGGCCGGTAGTGTAGAATTGACAGAGGACATCGAAAAAGTCTAAAGAAAAGCAACGCGTTTTTCATAATCGCGAAATAGGTGATGGTGTGCCACGGATATGATAAGCGAATTGCGGTGCCAATTATTAAAAGAAAGACATTTTTCGCTGCTGCAGGATCTTCTCATGAAATTTCAACCACCAACTATCTCCTCAGAGTGTGAACATATATTGTTAGTGCCCACCTACGTAGGGAGAAATGATCATCGCATTAAAATAAGAAAAAGGAGAGCTCGCACGGAAATATTTCAGTTTTCCTCCCGCGCGCTGATGGAGGATGGATCGTAGAAAAGTATCCTGAAGGTAGTTCGATAAACACACTACGGAGCACTTAAGTTGTGAGTTGAAGAGCAATCATGCAGACGTAGGTGAACTAATACCTTGTCCTAAAATGCTGTTAGTACAGATTTAGCTGAAATAAATTAAAAAGCGTTATCGAAACTAAGAATCTCAGACACTGTTTTATAAACCATCAGAAATTTTGCAGTAGTTACCTAAGTAGGTATGTGTTCCATGGGTCACAACGCACGATGTATCTTACGGCATGGTGAGTTTATACAACAGTAATTTAACTGGTATTTAGATACTGCTACATGATCACGATCTGTAGATAAAAAAAGTCGTATGACTAGGGCCTCTCGTCGGTAGACCGTTTGCTTGTTGCAAGCCTTACGATTTGACGCCACTCCGGCCACTTGCGCGTCGATGGGGATGGAATTATGATGATTAGGACAACACAACAAACAGTCCCTGAGCGGAGAAAATCCCGACCCGGCCGGGAATCGAACCCGGGCCCTTAAGAGTGACATTCTGTTGCGCTGACCACTCAGCTACCGGAGGCGGAAAAGATCTACAGATGATTTCACGTAAGAAAAAACATTTAGTTTCATCACACAAGTAATTATGTAACACTTTTGCACTAAATAAAAATAAATAAGGAAATAAAAATTCCTCTGTGGAAAAAAGCAGTTTTGCTGAAGTAACTACTATTTTCACATTTAGGTTTGTTATATGCCAAGCGTTTAACAGCACTGGGTGAAAGATCATAAAAAATGTTCAAATGAGTGTAAAATCTTAAGGGACTTAACTGCTTAGGTCATGAGTTCCTAATCTTACACACTACTTACCTTAAATTATCCTAAGGATAAACACACACACACCCAGGCCCAAGGGAGGACTCGAACCTCCACCGGGACCAGCCGCACAGTAACTTACTGCTTTGTGCCTCTCCAAGGCTATCAATGAAAGCAAGCGCAGAAGAGACTTAACTGGGCTGCTTAAGAAGCTCTACAAAGTGTTTTCTTTTCTTTAATCAATTCAAATTCTCATCAAAATGTACATATAATTTTTTGTTGATTGTGCCTTTCCTAATATAAATTTATCACTAGTGTTGTACCCATTGATTTGCAGAATTAAATATGCTGTATTTTATTTGATTAAAGAGAAAAAGTCCATTTGTAGAAAAAGAGTCAATAATCCTTCAAAACATGTTACACACAGATCGACATTCCGAGTAGCAATAAAACATACACTATTGGTTTGTTAACTCAGACACTGTAAGTAAACCGTAATTTCTGAGTTTCAGCAACTCACTTCCTGTAATTTTTTGATTAAAGTGGAACTCATATATTGATCGTCTTATTTATGGATTAATGAGACTACGCGGATGCTTTCAAGCACCATTAAAAGCCATCCATAAAATTCCAGCTGATCTTTACAATCTACAGTGGTTTCGTTAAGTAATTCTTTTTTACATACCGCTAGTGAGGTTACGTTCAGTAATGACGAATAATTAAATTGGGGCTGGAACACAAAAAGTTATCAAGAGAGTCCCTAAAATCTTATTTCCAGAATTTGTGCGAGCAGACGTTTTATACTTTCGTGTTCGGTGTGTGGGAATTTTGTGCTGTCGTGGCATGTGAGTAGTTTAACTTCCAGCATCTTAGATGTTATTATGCTTCTGAAAATTGTTCGTATTTTATGATAGCGGTGAAGGAAAAATAAAAAAAAGGATAGAGAGATTTTACACTCACGTCACCCAGTATAAAATGAGAAATTTAATAACTTATTATAGAGGACCCACACTATACCAGGTTTAGACTAGTCCAATTCACAGGGAATTTATTTTTACAGAGACTGCAGATTCCCATCAGAATAACTAACAAAGAATAATGGGATACAATATTACCTGTTGCCCTGGAAGGCGTTGCCGCTAATGTGGTACAGCGGTAATTTAACGTTTCTCAGAACCGTGTAAATTCTTCTTAGCCTGCGAGAGGAAATATCGCCGCTGGTGCCATTAACGGCGTTTTCACAACTTTATCACGATATGAATATCAATGGGAGCTGCATTATTAATGGTTAGCAAGTTTGTGAAGTTGGCGCATTCGCCGCGGACGGGCGGCTAACGACGTTGCACGCTGTGAAGGATCGTTTATTTTCGAGATCTGCGGGTCCAAGAAACTCCGCAAGAAATACGAAAAAAAAAAACTTGGTCAGGAATCAGAGATAAAAGGATTCACATAAAACGCTGACATACTCCTATAAACCAACTGTCTCTTTACAAAGACTGATTCACGAAACAACATGATACATGTGGTACTCAGTCAGTGCCTAAAGCGATAGTTTGCTAAATTACGTTACGTAGAATTCTCCGTGAGCTTGTGAAAGCAAACGTAAACATCTTGCATTATTTCTTCCTTTCTTCTGTCGGTCTTGATCAGTTCCCCTTGCGTAGACGATTTTAGGCCGGCCGCGCTGGTCTAGCGGTTCTAGGCGCTCAGTCCGGAACCGCGCGACTGCTACGGTCGCAGGTTCGAATCCTGCCTCGGGCATGGATGTGTGTGACGTCCTTAGGTTAGTTAGGTTTAAGTAGTTCTAAGTTCTAGGGGACTGATGACCACAAATGTTAAGTCCCATAGTGCTCAGAGCCCCGTAGACGATGTTAATTCTTTGGATGACAGCATAAGCTGAATCACTGCACCTCTACGGCACATGCACTGTATGACTGCCACCGTAAGAATTTATTTTTATTTATTTATTGCGCTTTTCATTCTCTACTCTAAGAAGCATGAAGTTAGAGATCCGGCCCATTTAGAGTCGCTGCGTCTGGACAGACGTAGATCTGAGAGGGAAATTCGTGTTACAGCATTCGCCTGCTAACCAAGGGAAACCTTCCGAGACGTTGGTCGGAAGCGGGGCATTACGACTACTGCAGTTTATTTCTGAGACAGCGTCATCAACAGTCTCAGACAAGAATTAAAATTGTGTGTGTGTGTGTAATTTGCTATGTGCACTACAAGAAAAGAGAAGGCTGAAACAGTCAAATTACAGCATCACCACCAATTGCAGATTAGATTTTAGATCTGTTCTGCCCAACGTAGTTCGTTATGGTCACCTAACGTTTCTTTCCCTTTTTCTTGTTCGTCTAAGTTCAAAATCTCAACGTCAGTGTGGGTATTGTGTTGAAGAATTTAATAACTGTCTGAGTGGTTGTCCTGCTTTTAAATTCCTACTGAGTGCTCCACATGCTTGTTTCTATTAGACATTTTTCTTTAAATCTATACTTTGAAAATGCGCGATGTCACACCCGAAGAGGCTAAAATGCAGGACTTTTTGCAGGGTTTAATTGGAATATAGCGGACTCATCTACTTACGAAAATCTGCGACTGCTACGTGTCATGAGCTCATTCACACAGTTATTTTGCGGGGCTAGTGTAATATTAAAGATTCGTACGATGAATCCTCAGATGTTTCTCTTCTTCTTCTTCTTCTTCTTCTTCGGTGTTCTTTAAAATCCGTAATTATTTTCGTTTTTTCCTTCTGCAGAACTACGTTTCTTCTCTTGTATAACATGGCCGTGATGTCGTTAACCTGAAAGTGCTCTGTGAGACTCTGCAATAATTTTCTTGTCAATTTTTCTCACACTCCTAATACTGAATTCAACTGCAACTTCAGCGAATGTTTTTGGATAAAGAGAACTACTTCTAGGCATTTTTACCGTATCGTGTGATGGATAGACTCATATGCATTCTGAGTATCACCCGTTTTGACCGTTAAACGAAGCACGAGAAGTACCGCATATTGCTTACGTGAATAATACTGTGTCAGTGAAAGTGCAACTATAATTTTTTAATGAAACAGAATCTGAAATATCATATAATGCGAATATTAATTTATTTTCACCAACTTCCCTTCTACGGATGTCCTTAACGCCAGGTCTGGATCCACTACCTCGTTAAAATATTTGCAGAACCGTTTGTAGACATTGCGGGGAAAAAAATGAGACCCTCAAAGACAAGGTTATTCTACTGACAAGTGAGGTGACAGGTAGCTCATCATTGTAGGAGTGTATGCTAAATTCAGTACAAATGAAACACACATATTACAATAAAGGGTGTCCAAGCAGTCGCATCAATACAGAGCGTATCCCCCTGTCGCGGCAAGACAGTCGTCCGTTTCCGCAAGGTCATGAAGGTGCCGAATGCCACCCTGTGATAGACTATCCCAAGCATCTTGCGCCTTTTTGCAATTCGACAGTGGTTCTTGCAGTCCTTTGAAACAACTAAGTTCTCACTTCATCATGTACCACACGTCTTCATTTAGAGTCACATCTCGTGATCCAGGGCAGCAAATGTACTGGACGTGCACTGTCCTGCCGAAAAAGCACATCACCTTCCTGTCGAAGAAATGACAACAGCACGGGGATAACATCCTGTGCAATGTAGTGGCGACTGGTTCTTTAGCCTGCAGAAACACCAAATGTGACCGAGGGTTGTAACATTGAGAGTTGGCAATACTCTCTTAGGATGTAAAGGTTGACTACAGCGCGCACACATAAGCTCTGGATCTAAGATTTGTTGTCGCAGTGCATGGATTAACTAGTGGCAGTTTTTGAAGCCAGTTTAGGAGCCCACCTGCTGTGGTGCGCAGGTGTGTTGGGCGACGGGTCGCCGCCGAGCTGCCTTACTGCCGTGTCCGCCAGCAGCGACACAGGATTTGGTATTTAGTTGATACTTTTTTATAATTTGCAGCGCGCTTATTAATTTAAAGAAAAGGGTTTGTGTATGTGCGTAGCAGCAGACGGTAATTTTGATAATGACAGGAGTTGAATTCTTAAGGGGAAACCATTGTTAGATTAAGTATTGGTTTTTGTCATTGATTTCTTTTGTAATTGTCAGGGAATTGTTTCGCTATGTATTCAATTGAGAAGTATTTCAGTCTGTCTCAAGAGTTTGATTAATTTGTAATATTGTTGTAATGCCACTGGAGGCAGAGTTACAAACGATGCGATTGAACAAATAGCTTCCAGCGTTTTGTTAGTTGAAGAGAAAGAATCGCTTTCACAGAATATAGTTTTTTGTTTGGGTTATCATTTATCGAGCTTAGATTTGACCAAACCCTTTCTCTTGAATTATATGTAGTTGTAGTAAGCAGCAGCAGCCGCAGCAACAGCAGCCGCAGCAACAGCAGGAGCCGCCATACAGAACATGCATTGCACTCAGCACGAATAATAGGTTTTTTAAGTTTTTGTTAAATAATGGAATGCAGCAGATTAAGCAGTGGCAGCAGAAAGACCAAGTAAGTTATTTGTTACGCACAGGACCAATTAAAAAAAAAATAAAGTTTAGGCAATCTCTGTAATAGTAAAGTTAACAAGAGTGCAAGCACGAGATTTTCAGTAGAAAACACGAGATAAGAAGAAAGAGCTCGCGACTTTCAACATGCCCCCACCCCCTCCCCCCATACCATGAAGCCTGGTAAGCGACCTGTGTGTAGTGGGCGAATGCGCTCTGGAACAGGCAGTTCACCAGGCCTGCGCCGTACACACGTACGTCTATCACTTGCATACAGACTGGACATTATGTCATCACTGAAGACAACAGAGCGCCATTCCACTTTCCAGTCAACTCTTTCACGGTAGCCACGTTTGGAGGTGTCGTGGCGTCACGGTAGCCTGGCCGGAGGCAAACAATTCCTAATAATCCCTGCTGAGACAATAGGTGCAACACGTGGGTGGATTTCGTCCCTGGATGGTTTTCGGTCGGCCACTGCTTGTCTCATAATTCGTCCATCTTTACGTGCACCTGCACTACGCGGACGTCCAGAACCTGTTCTACAGGTATGGGAACGGACTACAGACCGCTGCTGAAAGCATCAGTTTGGACACTGATACACTATGCCCAACATGTGCAGTAATCCGTGGATACGTCCGTCAAGCAACCTGCAGGCCCGCAATGCGACCGTGTTCAAATGGGTGCAGCTGTCAATAGGAGTATGTACTCGTCGGTGGGGCATGGTTCTACCTTAGAATGAATGTTGCAAGCATTGTTCACCTCCAAATTCAGCACTGTTGCTGACTGCACAGTGAAAACATAGGGTACACAGATAGGCCCCCTGAGCGCCGTCAGATTGCCGATGAGCGAGACGAATGTATCACTAGCACTGCAACCCCACAATATGCATTTACACTACTGGCCATGTGATTACATTTTCACGCAGTTTGGGTGCATAGATCCTGAGAAATCAGCACCCAGAACATCCACCTCTGGCCGTAAAAACGGCCTTGATACGCTTGGGCATTGAGTCAAACAGAGCTTGGATGGCGTGTACAGGTACAGCTGCCCATGCAACTTCAACACGATACCACAGTTCATCAAGAGTAGTTCAAATGGTTCAAATGGCTCTGAGCACTATGGGACTTAACATCTACGGTCATCAGTCCCCTAGAACTTAGAACTACTTAAACTTAACTAACCTAAGGACAACACACAACACCCTGTCATCACGATCAAGAGTAGTGACTGGCCTATTGTGACGAGCCAGTTGCTGGACCACCATTAACCAGACGTTTTCAATTGGTGAGAGATCTGGAGAATTTGCTGTCCAGGGCAGCAGTCGAACATTTTCTGTATCCAGAAAGGCCCGTAGAGGACCTGCAAAATGCGGTCGAGCATTATCCTGCTGAAATGTAGGGTTTCGCAGGGATCGAAAGAAGGGTAGAGCCACGGGTCGTAACACATCTGAAATGTAACGTCCACTGTTCAAAATGCCGTCAATGCGAACAAAAGTTGAACGAGACGTGTAACCAATGGCACCTCATACCATCACGCCGGGTGATACGCCAGTATGGCGATGACGAATACACTCTTCCAATGTGCGTTCACCGCGATGTCGCCAAACACGGATGCGACCATGATGATGCAGTAAACAGAACCTGGATTCATCCGAAAAAATGGCGTTTTGCCATTCGTGCACCCACGTTCGTCGTTGAGTACACCATCGCAGGCGCTCCTGTCTGTGATGCAGCGTCAAGTGTAACCGCAGCCATAGTCTCCAAGCTGATAGTCCGTGCTGCTGCAAACTTCGTCAAACTGTTCGTGCAGATGGTTGTTGTCTGCACAATCCGTTACAGCCATGCGGATAAGATGCCTGTCATCTCGACTGCTAGTGATACCAGGCCGTTGGGATCCAGCACCGCCACCGGCGCCAGACTTGCGTGAATGCTCTGAAAAGCTGATCATTTGCATATCACAGCATCTTCTTCCTGTCGGTTAAATTTCGCGTCTGTAGCACGTCATCTTCGTGGTGTTATACCCTGGTGCCACATGAAGAGATTCTATGTATTAATTTCTCAACATAGTCACCATGCGGCGAACACATTTCTCCCAACGAGAGACCAGTCTGTTGATACTGTCACTGTAGAATGTTTGAATTTGTTGACGGAACCACAACCTCACCCCCGCTTGCTCCGCTACATCCCGATCAAAGTGTGGTCCTCAAAGGCGTTCTTTAAGTTTCCGAGACAGACGAAAATCGGATGGGCCAAGTCGGGACTGTATGTAGGATGATCGACGACAGTGAAATCAAGACATCCGTTTGTTGTGGATGTCGCAGCGCTCGTGTGTGATTTAGCATGTCAGGGGGAAGGAGAGGGTGTTCCAAGGGTGGACGAACGTATGCTCGGTGGCCCGCCGGTTGTGCCCGCGCATATACTGCCAAGGTTGGTTCGAGTACGCTGCAAAAGTTTCGCTGGGAAGCCCTTACACATCTTCCATGCAGTCCCGATCTCTCCCCATGCAGTTCCCACATTTATGGAGCCCTAAAAAAAAAAAAAAAAAAAACATTCAAAAACATTCGTGGCCATCGACCTGCTTCGCATGAAGTGATGCCCCTTTAAAAAAACACACACACACACAAACATGAAATATGTAAACGACTCGCAGCGTTTTTTCCTTTTACAAACAAAAGATTTTTAAAGCGGAATTCTAAGTCCTTTTTCGACAGAACAGTCCAAAATTAGTCGAGGGTGATATTTATTTGTGCACGCTAAAAGGGATAGCGAAACAGGAAGAATAGCGGGTATTCCAGCAGTGACAGCGCCGCCCTGGCTCGCACTCAACCACCATGTACCAAAACTACTGAGTAACTGATGGAGTGCTGGCTATTTTTCGTGTTTTACTGTCCATGTTAATACATACAGATCAAATAAATATCGCACTAGACTAATTTTGGACTGTTCTATCGAAACCACATAGAATCTCGCTTTAAAAATTTTTTTTGGTAAAGAGGAAAAAAAAAACGACACTTTCCGTCCACGCTGGCCATCGCATGAAAGACGCGACCAGCAGAATTGTTTGGGTTGATTTCAACTACACATTGCAAAAACAAAATTGCAAATATCTGCCAAAACTTCAGAAAAAAATTCGCCTGACGACTCTTAGGACGGTCTCCCTATATGGCACTATGGTCAGAAACAGCCTGAAAAATTTGTGTAGGTGTTTCAGGGTAGTTTGTGCTGAGAAATAACTTAAGAAAACAATTCGATACACTGCGCCGTTTCCGAGTTAATTAGCATCGAAGTTGACCAATCAGGCCACTACGAGCTTGAGCATATTGAAGCGGCCCGCCAAAAACGGTGTCGCCGAAAGTGTTATTCGTTTGGTTTCCCAAAATCGAACAAGAAAGGGTCACAAAGATTGGACTTGGAATGGTAGTAAGTATCCCGTATGAGCCAAAGGCTGAGCAGTCTCGCGCTTTATCACCTACACCCTCAGAACAACTGAAACTAATTGTAACCGATGGGCCGCTTGAATTTGCTAACTTCAATGTTAATTAACTCGGAAACGGTGCAACGTAGAGAAATGTTCCTTAACAGTTATTTTCAGCACAGTCTACCCTGCAACACCTTCACAACCTTTTCAAACTGACAAGTTGAATATCACCTGCTGCGACGGTGGTATGTATAGAACTGTTTCTTAACATTTCTTTTCAGCACAGTCTATCCTGCAACACCTTTGCAACTTTTTCAAACTGACCAGTTGAATATCACCTGGTGCGTCGGTGGTGTCATTGCCTCAATGCTCACACCGGTTAAGCCTAATTAGCATACTGGTTCTGGAATTACACCCTTTCAACGGAGACTTTATATATAAAGTCCCGGTTTAAAGGGTGTGTATATTTACTGCACGCACGTCGCAAAGACACGACTGCTACACTAATCCCTTGCCCTGTTATGGTGGTAATACACCCACATCAGAGTCGCGCTCCATAGCATATACGCTGCAGCAGCGCTCTCAAATGGAAACTTTTTGATCGCTTCTTACACCGGGTGGTTATAATTAAAGTGCAGCTACCCACAGAGATCCAGTGTGGGCCGTAATTATCGTATAGTGACGAAACTTTCTGCTAATTCTAATGGGCTAACGCGGAAGTTATTTACGCTGAATGTAACAGACCTACTAATGAGACAGCCTGCATTACGCTTGTCCGTCCTCTTTTAGAATACTGCTGCGCAGTGTGGGATCGTTATCAGATAGGACTGACGGAGAACATCGAAAAAGTTCAAAGAACGGCGGCACGGTTTGTATTATCGCGAAATATGGGAGAGAGTGTCACAGATACGATGCAGGATCTGGGCTGGAAATCGTTAAAAGAAAGGCGTTTTTCGTTGCGGCGTTATCTTCTCACAAAATTCCAATCACCAACTTTCTCCTCCGAATGCGAAAATATTTTGTTGACACCCACATACATAGGGAGGACTGATCACCACGATAAAATAAGGGAAATAAGACATCGTACGGAAAGATATAGGTGTTCATTCTTTACACGCGCTATACGAGATTGGAATAATAGAGAATTGTGAAGGTGGTTCGATGAACCCTCTGCCAGGCACTTAAATGCGATTTGCAGAGTATCCATGTAGATGTAAATGTTAGATTTGTTTCGCATGTACAGGCGGCAAATCGGAGCCAACGAAGTGGTCGACGTTGGTTGCGGTTCGGTCTCCTGGCGGTAACATGAAACCGTTGGCGGTTGGTTGGCGACTGTTCCGCTCTCCCAGTGTGGAAACCGGGTCAGACGTTCGTTGGCTCAGTAGCGATTTGTTGTGTCTCTAGAATCGGTTATGTACGATTATTTAATTTTGTCAGGACAGCCGCAAGTCGCACTTTCTTGCTGACAGATTTCGGTCTTTAACAAGAACATCATCTGAATAACAAGTACAGTAGTTGGCTGTTAAATTAAAGAGCGAAACGAGTGAATAAAACATACTGAGTGCTGCTGCAAACGTCGTTGAACTGTTCGTGCAGATGGTTGTTGTCTTGCAAAAGTCCTCATCTGTTGACTCAGGGATCGAGACGTGGCTTCACGATCCGTTACAGCCAAGCAGATAAGATGGCTGTCATTTGGACTGCTCCTTACACGAGGCATCACAACAATGTTTCATCAGGCAACGCCGGTTAACTGCTGTTTGTGTATGAGAAATCGGTTGGAAACTTTCCTCACGTCAGCACGTTGTAGATGTCGCCACCGGCGCCAACCTTGTGTGAATGCTCTGAAAAGCTAATCATTTGCGTATCACAGCATCCTCTACCTGTCGGTTAAATTTCCCGTCTGTAGCACGTCGTCTTCGTGGTGCAGCAATTTTAATGGGCATTAGAGTAAAATGAAGTTGGACTTGAGAACCACAGTCTCTCAGAGTGTAGGCACCATCTTTCCGAACGACAGCTAGTGCGACAGCTAGCACCTCCGTGATCCTGCGCCCATGCTACAGACTGTTACTCCCCAGCAGGCGCCGCCCACGTTCATCCGCCCGCCGGCTGGTTCTGCGCGCAGGCCGCTATCAATTTCCAGCGCTGATCCCCACTCTCTTCATCACACGAGCTCAGCTCTCCGCTCCTGTGCGCAGGGCACGTCTTCCGGCGCCATTCGCAGCCCTGGCTGCTCCCACTGTGGGAAGCTGTTCCCCCGACGCGGCTGGCTGTCTTACCCGGCGCTGGATAATGTGGATCACCGGGTGAGGAACGATATGGCACACTGCTCGCATCGACGACTGACGTCTCACTCCTGCAGTGAGCTAGGGACGACGCGTACTGGTACAGTACGAAGGAGTCAATCGTCTCCACGTGTATGGCCGTTGCTGTTTCCAGTGTATACAAGACATATTCATAAATTTGTACCACTTCGAAAAACTAATGAAAACAATTTACTGTTTGTTTGCAGGTACACCGGGTTACACTTTGAAATCCCCGAGCCACAGTACCGTAGACAACCGCTACAGGAGCCGAAACTGAGTATCGAGCGGTAATTCGTTTTCCGCAGTTGAGCATGACAAAGGTGGTCGCCCAGTGGGTCCCGAAACTGTTCAGATACATTCAAAACGCCCGGCGAACCAAAGCCAGCAGCGAAAATGTTGACCTCTTTGGCTGCGTAGTCAAAACAAGTATTCGCTTGAGCCGGCCAATGTGACCGAGCGGTTCTAGGCGCTACAGCCTGGAACTGCGCGACCGCTACGGTCGCAGGTTCGAACCCCGCTTCGGGCATGAATGTGTTTGATGTCCTTAGGTTAGTTAAGTTTAAGAAGTTCTAAGTTTTAGGGGACTGATGACCTCAGAAATTAAGTCCCATAGTGCTCAGAGCCGTTTGAGCCACATTCGCACGACACGTAGACTTCTACATCAACTTGAGTACTCTATAAATCACACTTACGTCCCTGGCAGAGCGTTCATCGAGCCACTTTCACACTTTTACATCACCTCGAAGCCCGAGTTCCATACAGTTACGGTAAATAAAAAGCTTATTAGTTCTATAACTCGTATGAGATTTTACCGTGCGTCATTCCCCAGTCATTAGCACTGGAAACACGTTCGAGATAATCGTTAATGCTGAAAGGTGTACATATTAGGAGAAATGATTATGAAAGATGTACACAACATGATAAATATCCGTTTGTTTGGTAATTTGACAGTTTATTAAGAATTTTAAATACTTTGAGCTTTTTTGCATGCCGAATACATGTGTTATACGTATTCTTTGGGTACCAGAGCTATTGGCTATCAAGTAGAGCTCGGGCGAGTGAAGAAGTCGGAAGCGGAAGCCGTTGTCGAGTCGTAGACAGAGACAGACACACACACACACACACACACACACACACACACACACACACACACACACACACACAGAGAGAGAGAGAGAGAGAGAGAGAGAGAGAGAGAGAGAGAGAGAGAGAGAGAGAGAGTCGTGTGGTGGCAGAGTGAGGAGCTTGGATGGCTTACGTACCGCACAGAGAATTGAGAAGCTCCCTTGTGTGACTGGGGCTAGAAATGGATTCTGAGTAATTTCGTAGAGAGTTGACTCTTTCGGAGAAAGATAACATGCTTCCAGTTTCATTCCTTGCAAGTTATAGTAGGGAAGTATGTAGTGTAAAGATTTCATTGTGTCTAATAAAATTTAGGTGTTGGTAGCCAGGGTGAAAAAGCAATCATGTGTTCAGTATTCAAATTAGTTAACTCCCACAACTGTTCGTTAAAAGTAGTTCATTAGGAAAGCAAAGAGTAAAGTTTACGTAATCTAAACGTTTTGTGTAAATTTTATGATACATGACTACGCTATACTCGTAAAATGTTTATCGAGCATTTTAGTTCAAGTTTCTTTTGGGTCATTAAAGGGATTAAACATAATTTCAGAATACTTTCCTATTCGTTTATAAGTATTTCTTGAAGCATTTCCCCTTATTAAATAAAAAGACAGATTTGGCAACACCTGATCCGTCACACCATGCTCTACTGTGTGAACAGCGTATCATGTTTTCGGAAAGAGAACTTAAGTTTAATTTGCTAGTGCATCTTGATAAAAAAAAGTAATAAAGGGAGGCCGGCCGTTGTGGCCGAGCAGTTCTAGGCGCTTCAGTCCGGAACCGAGCTGCTGCTACGGTCGCAGGTTCGAATCCTGCCTCGAGCATGGATGTGTGTGATGTCCTTAGGTTAGTTAGGTTTAAGTCGTTCTAAGTTCTAGGGGACTGATGACCTCAGAAGTTGAGTCCCATAGTGCTCAGAGCCATTTTAATAACGGGAGTTTGTCGTGCAGTTATTCACTACAACTCAACATTAAGTCTATCATTCTTGCAGCGCAGACAGAACAAAGCCGCGTTATCCGTTGAAATTTAAGAACCTGTTGTAGCGCCTAAATGAACCTGTTGAGAAAGAATTAAGGTCAGTTTTCATTACCAAAATTTCATTTAAATGCCATAGACCCATTTAATGACAGGGCACAGTTTTTGTTACGGAACAATTAGCCACTGTGTGTGACTGTTTTATGAGAAAGTCATTCTGCGTATTATTGATATTCATTCTTTACATTCATTTACAGATAGTCAGATGCATTTCAGATTAATTGGTATCGCACACATCAAAAGTAATTTGCACAGTTATGTTCGTGTTTAAATATGGATAGCAAGGGCTATCCTAGATCTGACATTGTAATTGCATTTTAAAAGTACTTTCTTTCACATTGCTAGCGAGAGGTTTTGCCACACACAGTTTCCAACTAGTAATTATCAAGTAACAGCGTATTTGTTTTACTCTGAATGAGCTGCAGTGACAGGAGACGTCAATCACTTCTTTTTCGATTATGAACTGCAAACCAGCCAGCTAATTGCATATTACAATTAATCAGTTCTCAGCAGCCGTTACCAGCTAATATAGCAGTTCTCTTTCCTAAAAATAACACAGTGGCGTGCAGAATTTCAGGACGAATGTTACTTTCGCCTGGTGTGTCACTGCCGAGTTACAAAGCTCTGTGAGTCTTAGACCGTACATAGAAAGAACTGTGCTCCAGTATAACACGCAGTAAGACGAACAGAAAAGACAATTTTATTCTACCACAACAGTTACACTGATGTCACTGCAATTTGCGATGGTTCCTTTAACATTACAAAAGGCGACAAACGGTTCTTAATGCGGTGTGCGGTCACTACGGAGGCAATGCTCTGATGTTGGACACAAAATTTAAAGGAGTTTCTGTGGTAGGCAGTTACATTCCTCCACCAGCTGGAATGTCATTGGTACATGTGATGCAATACGTCTCCCCAAGGCAATATGTCTCCCGCTCGGTCACAACGGCCACTCCGGCCGGCATGCCTTCTCACACCATAAGACTATGACGTACCGTCATACGGCAAGAGTTGGGAACAGGTAATGCACTTTGGAACATTGTCGAACATGATCGTCTTGGTGACCTAGATGATATGGTGTGGGGAGGAATATTGTTGCATGAGAGAACTGACTTCAAGTCTTTGTAAACGGTACACTCACCGGTAAACGTTACTGTGACACTGGACCCCTTCCCCATGTGCGTATTTTGAGAGCTGCATTCGGCCCAGACTTCATTTTTATGGATGACAATATGCGACTGTATAGAACTGCCCAAGTCGAGCAACTGTTCTGACGAAAGGATATTCGCTGAATGGACCGACATGCGGCGTCCCACCTCCTCCCCCCCCCCCCCCTTTCCCACCACATCTACCTGCTTAAATCCCATCGCGCATGCGCAAGATGCATTCGGGAACCTAACCTAACCTAACCTACCAACGACCATCCAGCAATTGGCAATCGCGCCGGTGGAGGTTTGGAAGGCCCTACCACAAGAAGTTCCAGTGGCCAAGGTCGTTTGCACAGCAAGCATAGCTTTCACACCCCCTATTCAGAATCATGTCTCGCCTTTTTTCATGCCCAAGGTACCATCATAAATCGTGGTGGCTTCAGTGTAAATATTGTCTCTGAATAAAAGAGTCATTTCTGTTCGTGTCACTGTGCATTTCTTCATTACCTTATGTATTACACTGCATTAGTTATTTCTGTGCATACCTCAAGTTTCATCGAGTTATGTTGCTTAGCAGTGACACATAATGCACCCAGCGAGGTGGCGCAGTGGCTAGCACACTGGACTCGGATTCGGGTTAAATTGCTCTGAGCACTATGGGACTTAACATCTGAGGTCATCAGTCCCTTAGACTTAGAACTACTTAAACCTAGCTAACGTAAGGACGTCAAACACATCCATGCCCGAGGTAGGATTCGAACCTGCCAACGTAACAGCAGCGCGGTTCCGGACTGAACGGCCTCCGATTCGGAATGTCCAACCGCCGTCCGGATATCCTGATTTAGGTTTTCCGTGATTTCCCTAAACCGCTTCAGGCAAATGCCGGGATGGTTCCTTTGAAAAGGCACGGCCTACTTCCTTCCCCATCCTTCCCTAACCCGATGGGACCGATGATCTCGCTATTTGGTCCCGTCCCACAAATCAAAAAACCAACCAACCAACCAACACAAAATGCGAGTTAAATTCGTCCTTAAATTTTTCCCACCAAAAATAAATGTGATATTTTTAGATAAATGCGACAGGTTGCACTCTAGAAGACTTCTAAAGCACTCAGAGATAGATGTATGGGTTTCACGAAAAACTAGCAGGCCGTCACATGCTCCATCTTTTGGGTATCTTCCTCTTTCCTCGCGTGAAAGTACCATGGCGTGGCACCAGTTCCAGAATAACGACGAGGTGACTTTCGAGGTGATACGTTTCCTGAACAAGTACAAGTGTCGAATTCCTCAAACAAGGTCTCCGCCAAACCATTCATCACTGGGAAAAACGTGTCTTGATCGGTGAATATGAGGAGGACTCACATTACAATCGGGTTTCATAGTTGCAGTTTCATTTTTTCGAGATGATAAAACTTCGAGACTATCTCTCGTATTTCGTATTAGGTGTGCGTTCGTGTTGTTTCATTCAGTCAAACTAGGCGACCTTATTTAGAGATTATAAGGTGCAGATTCCAATCCCAAAGAAAGCAGGTGCTGACAGATGTGAAAATTACCGAACTATCAGTTTACTAAGTCACAGCTGCAAAATACTAACGCGAATTCTTTACAGATGAATGGAAAAACTGGTAGATGCGGACCTCGGGGAGGATCAGTTTGGATTCCGTAGAAATGTTGGAACACGTGAGGCAATACTGACCTTACGACTTATCTTGGAAGAAAGATTAAGAAAAGGCAAACCTACGTTTCTAGCATTTGTAGACTTAGAGAAAGCTTTTGACAATGTTGACTGGAATACTCTCTTTCAAATTCTGAAGGTGGCAGGGGTAAAATACAGGGAGCGAAAGGCTATTTACATTTTGTACAGAAACCAGATGGCAGTTATAAGAGTCGAGGGACATGAAAGGGAAGCAGTGGTTGGGAAGGGAGTAAGACAGGGTTGTAGCCTCTCCCCGATGTTATTCAATCTGTATATTGAGCAAGCAGTAAAGGAACCAAAAGAAAAATTTGGAGTAGGTATTAAAATTTATGGAGAAGAAGTAAAAACTTTGAGGTTCGCCGATGACATTGTAATTCTGTCAGAGACGGAAAAGGACTTGGAAGAGCAGTTGAACGGAATGGACAGTGTCTTGAAAGGAGGATATAAGATGAACATCAACAATAGCAAAACGAGGATAATGGAATGTAGTCGAATTAAGTCGGGTGATGCTGAGGGAATTAGATTAGGAAATGAGACACTTAAAGTAGTAAAGGAGTTTTGCTATTTAGGAAGTAAAATAACTGATGGTCGAAGTAGAGAGGATATAAAATGTAGACTGGCAATGGCAAGGAAAGCGTTTATGAAGAAGAGAAATTTGTTGACATCGAATATAGATTTATGTATCAGGAAGTCGTTTCTGAAAGTATTTGTATGGAGTGTAGCCATGTATGGAAGTGAAACATGGACGATAACTAGTTTGGACAAGAAGAGAATAGAAGCTTTCGAAATGTGGTGCTACAGAAGAATGCTGAAGATAAGGTGGAGAGATCACGTAACTAATGAGGAGGTATTGAATAGGATTGGGGAGAAGAGAAGTTTGTGGCACAACTTGACTAGAAGAAGGGATCGGTTGGTAGGACATGTTTCTAGGCATCAAGGGATCACAAATTTATCACTGGAGGGCAGCGTGGAGGGTAAAAATCGTAGAGGGAGACCAAGAGATGAATACACTAAGCAGATTCAGAAGGATGTAGGTTGCAGTAGGTACTGGGAGATGAAGAAGCTCGCACAGGATAGAGTAGCATGGAGAGCTGCATCAAACCAGTCTCAGGACTGAAGACAACAAAAACGACAACAAAGTGCAGATACAGTAGCCCAGAGTGACTTCAGGCGGCTAACTAAGCGGACGCCATTCCGCCTCGTCTTAAATCTGCAGACACAGTCGCCCCTTTGAAAAAGGTCAGTTCTGGTGAGAAGCTGGGACGCTCCCTCACGCCCCTCGCCGTTACCCCTCTGCCGCCACAACTGGATAACTGCCGATAAATAGCAAGCAGGCTAGCGGAATATACCGCCGCAACGCGTGCCGGACGCACATATTACACCCCCACACTGGCTGGCATGGACGTGATTATATGTTTTCCACGCACGTCCGGAATAACAAAATGATATCTGCTGCCAACTTGTTTACTGATGTAAATGGCCAGGTAATTACGCGCGCGCAAGTTTTCATCTCATGTCGGAACCATTTTTTTGTCTCCCTTCTTTCCCCCCTTTTTTTCCTGTACTCAATCCAACAGCAAATTGCTCGTTACGTGTTTACCACCAGTCTGCGACAAACACTAAACAACACTAATATGCGCAAATACCGTGAAATTAGGCCGGCAATTGACTCCGGCGGGCCAGAAATAACAGACTCAGTTGTGTGGGCCCTGGCGGAAACAGAACGTTGTGTGGCACCGGACGCATGTTCGTTCTGCGTATTTCTTCATAACCTGTCCCATTTTACCTACAAATGAAACTAAACAACGCATGCCGCACAATTATACTGCAACATACTTTCACAGTTAGTCGATAAAGTGGTAATATGGCAAACAGACACGTTACGTCTTGTATTAATGTTGTTTTATATTGTACATTATCTGATAAAAAGTGTCCGGACACCTATTAGTGGATATTAACATGAGGTGTGTCCACCCTTTGCCTTTGTGAGGGCTTGAACTCTGCTGGGGCAACTTTGAATAAGGGAGTGAAGGTATATGAAGGCTGTCAGACTGTTCTTCCTCAAGACCTGAAACCAGAAAAGATAGTGATTTCGGTGCTGGGATCTGGAGCGGAGTAGACGTTCTAAATCCCAAAGGTGTTCCATTGAATTCAGGTCTGGACACTGAAGTCCATTTCAGGAATATTATTGTTCACGAACTATTGCCTCACAAATGCTTCTTTGTGGCAGGGTGCATTATCGTGTTGATATAAACAATCATCGTCTTCGAACTGTTCTTCCACTGATGCAGTACACAAGAGTAGGGCAATTGTTTTGGCTTCGGGGTCCCTCTGTGGAACCGGAGGTTGCATATCATCTACATCTGCAAGCAAATTTAATTAATGAGACAAATCTATCCTATCACACTTTTCTACAATATTTTTTTTTGAAACCCGTAGTGAGACTGCTTGATGAGATCCTCATCACAGCTTGCAAGTGAATGTCTGTCAAAGAGGATCGATATTTACTCTTGTCGATCGTCAAATGAGAAAAATTTTGCACGCAAATCATTGCAGATCCAAATATGGGGTACATTTCCCAAGAAATTTCTTCATACTTGGAAATTTTTCAGCAAACAAGGATTTTCAAAATTTAACTAAGGTCACAGCATTAAAAATTTCTTTTACAGTGTAATATGACTGCTTATCAATAAGATCAAGCTGCAGCTCCTCAAGTGATGTGTCAATATCAGGAGCGATGAGGCAAGATAGCAAACTGAACTAAGACTCAAATTTCTTATAGTACTGAAATGCCTGCCGTTGTGGCCGAGCGGTTTTAGACGCTTCAGTCTAGAACCGCTTGACCCTTAAGGTCGCAGGTTTGAATCCTGCCTCGGGCATGAATGTGTGTAATATCCTTAGGCTTAGTTATGTTTAAGTAGTTTTAAGTCTAGGGGACTGATGACCTCATATGTTAAATCCCATAGTGATCAGAGCCACTTGAACCATTTGACAATAACTGCCTACACTAGCTTGTCCTGCATATAGACCTAGTTTTGCCATTAATGATTTTTACATGCGTCCACAATTAACATGCAAACAACCTATTTTCCTGCAATGTCACTGAAGCCATCAGTCCCCTAGACTTAGAACTACTTACACCTAACTAACCTAAGGACATCGCACACATCCATGCACGAGGCAGGATTCGAACCTGCGACCGTAGCAGCAACGCAGTTCCAGACTGAAGCGCCTAGAACCGCTCGGTCACAACAGCCGGTTGTATTCAATCCTGTACACTTAACGTAAAATACTTTTTCAATTTGACGTAACAGTATACGCTTTCTTCCTGAAATGCCATAGCTTTGTAATATGTCTCTGTAATGGAGCATCTTTGACACTCATGTGCTTTGTAAACATTCCGTATTTGTTTTCATACGTTGTGAGTGAGTCAAAACATGAGGTACGCATAGGAAATTTGTTTTGTGGCCCAAGGAAAGTCTTTAATAATGTAACATTACATGTTTGGTTTGAAAATACATCCAACATTACGAATACGAGTCGTAGGAGGAAAATTGTGAAAATAAATTCTACAGACGGACATTTCGCATAAGTTGCAATATAACACAGGTTTGTAGCAACCATCTTTATTACATTTTTGTAACTGTGAATTTTTGATTATCTTAGGGCAAACCACCAGTAACAAACTCTTCGTATGTTTCGACAAAAGCTTGAATCCCGTCTCGCAATAAACTGTGTAAATTCGAAACTGGTAATGGTACTTTATAAACAAGTAATCTAAAAACAAGCTGTGGCTGGTTGCTGTACACGATCAACATTTTCTTTCACACAACATCTCCAACCATAACTTAAACTGACTGCGCGCCTAGAACCGCGAGACCACCGCGGCCGGCAAAAACTTTGGTTGAAGTCGAACAGCACTTAAGGAGGAGATGTGGGACGTAAATACTTACAACAATTTTCATAAATATATTACATCTACCCGTGGTCTAGGGGTAGCGTCTTTGATTCATAATCGTCTTCGGTCCCGGGTTCGATCCCCGCCACTGCCTAAATTTTGAAAAATAATCAGCATTGGCGGCCGAAGACTTCCGACATAAGAAGTCAGCCTCATTCTGCCAACGGCCTTGTCAAAGAGGGCGGAGGAGCGGATAGAGGTTCAGGGCACACTCTTGTCCTAGGGGTGGGAAATTGCCCCTAAAGGCGGAAGAATCAGCAATGATCAACGACATGAGGATGCAGAAGGAAATGGAAACCACTGCATTAAAGACACATAACGTGTATCCACAGGACATGTGGCCTGTAGTTGAAGAAGTGTCATGATGATCTCTCCATTGGCAAAAGATTCCGGAATAGTCCCCCATTCGGATCTCCGGGAGGGGACTGCCAAGGGGGAGGTACCATGACAAAAAGAATAAACAACGAAAGGATAATGTTCTACGAGTCGGGGCGTGGAATGTCAGACGCTTGAACGTGGCAGGGAAACTAGAAAATCTGAAAAGGGAAATGCAAAGTCTCAATCTAGATATAGTAGGTGTCAGTGAAGTGAAGTGGAAGGAAGACAAGGATTTCTGGTCAGATGAGTATCGGGTAATACCAACAGCAGCAAAAAATGGTATAAAAGGTGTAGGATTCGTTATGAATAAGAAGGTAGGGCAGAGGGTGTGTTACTGTGAACAGTTCAGTGACCGGGTTGTTCTAATCAGAATCGACAGCAGACCAACACCGACAACGATAGTTCAGGTATACGTGCCGACGTCGCAAGCTGAAGATGAACAGATAGAGAAAGTGTATGAGGATATTGAAAGGGTAATGCAGTATGTAAAGGGGGACGAAAATCTAATAGTCATGGGCGACTGGAATGCAGTTGTAGGGGAAGGAGTAGAAGAAAAGATTACAGGAGAATATGGGCTTGGGACAAGGAATGAAAGAGGAGAAAGACTAATTGAGTTCTGTAACAAGTTTCGACTAGTAATTGCGAATACCCTGTTCAAGAATCACAAGAGGAGGAGGTATACTTGGAAAACGCCGGGATATACGGGAAGATTTCAATTAGATTACATCATGGTCAGACAGAGATTCCGAAATCAGATACTGGATTGTAAGGCGTACCCAGGAGCAGATATAGACTCAGATCACAATATAGTAGTGATGAAGAGTAGGCTGAACTTCAAGACATTAGTCAGGAAGAATCAATACGCTAAAAAGTGGGATACGGAAGTTCTAAGGAATGACGAGATACGTTTGAAGTTCTCTAACGGTACAGATACAGCAATAAGGAATAGTGCAGTAGGCAACACAGTTGAAGAGGAATGGACGTGTCTAAAAAGGGCCATTACAGAAGTTGGGAAGGAAAACATAGGTACAAAGAAGGTAGCTGCGAAGAAACCATGGGTAACAGAAGAAATACTTCAGTTGATTGATGAAAGGAGGAAGTACAAACATGTTCCGGGAAAATCAGGAATACAGAAATACAAGTCGCTGAGGAATGAAATAAATAGGAAGTGCAGGGAAGCTAAGAAGAAATGGCTGCAGGAAAAATGTGAAGACATCGAAAAAGATATGATTGTCGGAAGGACAGACTCAGCATATAGGAAAGTCAAAACAACTTTTCGTGACATTAAATGCAACGGTGGTAACATTAAGAGTGCAACGGGAATTCCACTGTTAAATGCAGAGGAGAGAGCAGATAGGCGGAAAGAATACATTGAAAGCCTCTATGAGGGTGAAGATTTGTCTGATGTGATAGAAGAAGAAACAGGAGTCGATTTAGAAGAGATAGGGGATCCAGTATTAGAATCGGAATTTAAAAGAGCTTTGGAGGACTTACGGTCAAATAAGACAGAAGGGATAGATAACATTCCATCAGAATTTCTAAAATCGTTAGGGGAAGTGGCAACAAAACGACGTGTAGAATATATGAGTCTGGCAACATACGATCTGACTTTCGGAAAAGCATCATCCACACAATTCCAAGATGGCAAGTGCGAGAATTATCGCACAATCAGCTTAACAGCTCATGCATCGAAGCTGCTTACAAGAATAATATACAGAAGAATGGAAAAGAAAATTGAGAATGCGCTAGGTGAAGATCAGTTTGGCTTTAGGAAAAGTAAAGGCGCGGGAGAGGCAATTTTGACGTTTCGTTTAATAATGGAAGCAAGGGTAAAGAATAATCAAGACACGTTCATAGGATTTGTCGACCTGGAAAAAGCGTTCGACAATATAAAATGGTGCAAGCTGTTCAAGATTCTGAAAGAAGTAGGGGTAAGCTATAGGGAAAGGCGGGTCATATACAATATGTACAACAACCAAGAGGGAATAATAAGAGTGGACGATCAAGAACGAAGTGCTCGTATTAAGAAGGGAGTAAGACAAGACTGTAGCCTTTCGCCCCTACTCTTCAATCTGTACATCGAGGAAGCAATGATAGAAATAAAAGAAAGGTTCAGGAGTGGAATTAAAATACAAGGTGAAAGGATATCAATGATTCGATTCACTGGTGACATTGCTATCCTGAGTGAAAGTGAAGAAGAATTAAATGATCTGCTGAACGGAATGAACAGTCTAATGAGTACACAGTATGGTTTGAGAGTAAATCGGAGAAAGACGAAGGTAATGAGAAGTAGTAGAAATGAGAACAGCGAGAAACTTAACATCAGAATTGATGGTCACGAAGTCAATGAAGTTAAGGAATTCTGCTACCTTGGCAGTAAAATAACCAGTGACGGACGGATCAAGGAGGACATCAAAAGCAGACTCGCTATGGCAAAAAAGGCATTTCTGGCCAAGAGAAGTCTACTAATATCAAATACCGGTCTTAATATGAGGAAGAAATTTCTGAGGATGTACGTCTGGAGTACAGCAGTGTATGGTAGTGAAACATGGACTCTGGGAATACTGGAACAGAAGAGAATCGAAGCATTTGAGATGTGGTGCTATAGACGGATGTTGAAAATTAGGTGGACTGATAAGGTAAGGAATGAGGTAGTACTACGCAGAATCGGAGAGGAAAGGAATATGTGGAAAACACTGATAAGGAGAAGGGACAGGATGATAGGACATCTGATAAGACATGAGGGAATGACTTCCATGGTACTAGAGGGAGCTGTAGAGGGCAAAAACTGTAGAGGAAGACAGAGATTGGAATACGTCAAGCAAATAATTGAGGACATAGGTTGCAAGTGCTACTCTGAGATGAAGAGGTTAGAACAGGAATGGAATTCGTGGCGGGCCGCATCAAACCAGTCAGCAGACTGATGACCAAAAAAATTACTGAAAACAGATTGGGTGCAAAGCTGTAGACCAAAACGTATGGAGAAGTCTCGAAGACGCCTGTATCCAGCAGCGGACAGTAAACGGATGCTGCTGATGATGTTTATGACGATCACACTGTACTGTTATTACCTACTGTGTTACTTTGTGCTTTGTATATACTTTTACAGATATGAATCATCCGAAGTAGTATTATTGTAGTAAGATGCCGGCTGCGTGCTCTTTATACAGTAGTGGAAATCAGCATAAAGGCAGGATTTATACGGGAGTAATAGTCAAGATCTTTGGCATATTGTAACAAATTTATTATGAAAATAGTAGATGCGTATAAGACATAAACAGTCATGACGGAATTACTTAGTTTCTTTCATAGTACGGGTTACAAAATAAGGAGTTTGCACTTCCTGGGTGGAAATTTGTATAAAGGCACTCGCTGACCTGTTGTGTTATTGCATTGTTAGTACTTTGTGCAGCCTCCGGTCTTCCTAATTACCTCAAAAATACTCTTCTGTATTGATTTTTTTATGTTTTTACTTTTTTAAGTGGAATTGCCGCCCACTCTTCTTGTATAGCACATTTCAGCTCACATCCGCGTTCATTGACTTCCATTGCGATAAACACGCCTTGCAAGTATTGCCCAACCGTTTTCATATTTGGGCTACGTGAAGCCCAGGGCAAGACATCGATCCCTTTATCGTCAAACCACTTTTTTGATGTAGCAGAAACATGCACGGATTGATTATCTTGTTGAAACATTAGACTTACGTTCCCTAGGCACTCACAAATTCTAATCAATTCTATCTCTAGCATCTCAGTGTACATGTTAAGAGTTCACTGTAGTGTTTAGCCAAGCAATATGTGATTTACCTTTAGTACACCATAACACTTCAACCCCCAAAATTTCTGCTCGTCCTCTTCATTTGCTATATTACTCATATCATGCCAACAATGTTGAAATCTATCTGGTCCCTCAAAATTAAACTTTTCCTCATTACTGAATATCACTTTATCCCATTGTAAAGCCCAGGAAATACGTCTTTACACCAAATTCCATTCTAGGCTATTTATGTTTGTGTGTTAGACCAGTATTTTTTGCAGTCGTTTCTTGAGTGCAAGGTGTTTGTCATTTGACAAAATTCGTCCTAGACAACTGGCAGCTACTGACAACTGTAGATCAGCAACAAGTTGACAAGAATCACGAGCTGTGGTCATGCTTTGCCAAATGGAAACGTTTCAAATGCCTCAAATAATTTTCTACTTCCCCTGCATTTTATGTGCTGTTCATATCGTGCGCCCAATCTAGCGAAATTATCAATCACTCCACTTAAACTGTTCAACTTCTTGGCGATTTGACTATTAGACTGACATATTTCCTTGAACCCACCAATTTGTGCTTTCCCGTCTTATGATAACTGTTTTCCGTATGGCATCATGACAATCGCGGTTTGGTTTATGTACACAATACGCGCCGTTATTAATAGTGACTGTTTCCCGTCTGCAGTAGGAGCACATACACATGCAACTAACACCACAAAAACTGACTACCTTTTAACTGTTTTATCCGGCCGGTGTGGCCGTGCGGTTCTAGGCGCTTCAATCTGGAACCGCACGACCGCTACGGTCGCAGGTTCGAATCCTGCCTCGGGTATGGATGTGTGTGATGTCCTTAGGTTAGTTAGGTTTAAGTCGTTCTAAGTTCTAGGGGATTGATGACCTCAGATGTTAAGTACTCTAGTGCTCAGAGCCTGCCTTTTTTTTTTTTTTTTTTTAATACTGGTTTACACCCTCTATCACCCGAATCGTTGATGTCTTGTTATATAATGTAATACCCCTGGACAGGTTCTGGAAAACCCATCGGTACTCATCGACCGCCGTGTCATCCTCAGCAGACAGGCGTCACTGGATGCGAGCATGCGTGGGGCTTAGGGCACCACATTGCTCTCCCGGCCGTTGTCAATTTCGTGACCGGAACCGCTCCTTATCTGTCCTCTCAGGGGTTGAGTGCACCCCACATGCCAACAGCGCTAGGCAGACCGGACAACCACCCATCCAAGTGCCAACCTTGCCCGACAGCGTTTAACATGGGTGATCTGACAGGAACAGGTGTTACCATTGCGACAAGGCCGTTGGCCCTATATCCTATAATTCAGATATCACATGCGGTACCATTTGACTACACTGTCAGTATACTGAATTTCATAGCATTGAATACACACTGTGCACAACTATTCCAGCCGACAATATTAATTTTCATACAAATATCCATCCCTTTAGACTCGTTACCACTACTTTAAGGGGCTGCCGAATGAAAACGAAACATATGAAAAAGTAAGTAAAATAATTATCATAACTGCTACTATATTTATCCCACTGTGAGATAAGACGGCCAATACCTTCATGGAAAAATGTTTGCGGTTGCCTACTGTAATGTTACTTGAATTACGTAACCATTACGGCACCTCACCTCAACCTCTCGATACCAACAATATTCTACTGTGTTTCTGTAAAATAGTTAACATATTTCTGTGGCAACGTTCAGATTTGATTCATTAATGTAGAGATACTTCGATATGTATATATTCTTTCTTTTGTCACTATGATCTTTGACGTACTTGTAACTCTGATTTTTGGGCGCGTAAGCGGTTATTAGAGAGTCAAGCTTTGGTCGTCATGTTAAAAAGACGCAAATTGTAGTCAGTTTATGAAATGTGAACTTTAACAGTGAGGAAGATATTTTCAAGTATGTTTTATATTGTGAAGTGATGTTTCGGAACGAGTTACGTGATATTGCAACAAAAATAATAAAAAAGAAGTGTAAGTTAAATTCGGAGTGCTGATTACTTTTTTGACATCACCATTGTCCTAACTTGCAAAAGTTTAATCTTCAAGAATGGTTTATGAAACACATCTATAAAACTTTTGAATATCGCAGAATAACAAATAGGCCTCTTTGCACCCGAGCTTGGAATCATCACTACCTAGATTTTCGACGATTGAGCCAAGAGTTCACAACGAGACCAGCGTGGGAAACACGAAAAGATGAATGTTTAGTTTATCCATTATTTCAAGAAATGACTTTATTAACTGTGCTCTAATAACACCTGCCACATAATATAACTTTGTTGTTGCCCGAAAATGCAGTATTTAGCAGCGTGAGCAACACTGCAATCATAATAAATTTTTGACCGTAATTGTGGTAGGGTTGTTAGGTTACGGAACCATGGTTGTATTCAGGTGTGCATTTCTTTGTCCGAAGCAAATCTACGGCATGAATGTCCTTCATCATGGTTCCAAAAATATCGAAATATCATGAGGAAAGATGGGAACTGCATGTAAGATGTATGTGGGCTTACCAGAAAAGCTTCTCAGTGTACTCGAAACAATATTGGTTACATGTGAGTTTTGAATCCGTGAAGAAAGAGATTCACGGTGGTCGATTTGCTTGGGACGAAGAGGTGCACGCCTGCTTACAATCATGGTTCTGTAGCCAGCTGCAGACATTTTCCCTAGAAGTCTACATCTACATCTACATCTACATGACTACTCTGCAATTCACATTTAAGTGCTTGGCAGAGGGTTCATCGAACCACAATCATACTATCTCTCTACTATTCCACTCCCGAACAGCGAGCGGGAAAAACGAACACCTAAACCTTTCTGTTCGAGCTCTGATTTCTCTTATTTTATTTTGATGATCATTCCTACCTATGTAGGTTGGGCTCAACAAAATATTTTCGCATTCGGAAGAGAAAGTTGGTGACTGAAATTTCGTAAAAAGGTCTCGCCGCGACGAAAAACGTCTATGCTGTAATGACTTCCATCCCAACTCGTGTATCATATCTGCCACACTCTCTCCCCTATAACGCGATAATACAAAACGAGCTGCCCTTTTTTGCACCCTTTCGATGTCCTCCGTCAATCCCACCTGGTAAGGATCCCACACCGCGCAGTAATATTCTAACAGAGGACGAACGAGTGTAGTGTAAGCTGTCTCTTTAGTGGACTTGTTGCATCTTCTAAGTGTCCTGCCAATGAAACGCAACCTTTGGATCGCCTTCCCCACAATATTATCTATGTAGTCCTTCCAACTGAAGTTGTTCGTAATTTTAACACCCAGGTACTTAGTTGAATTGACAGCCTTGAGAATTGTACTATTTATCGAGTAATCGAATTCCAACGGATTTCTTTTGGAACTCATGTGGATCATCTCACACTTTTCGTTATTTAGCGTCAACTGCCACCTGACACACCATTCAGCAATCTTTTCTAAATCACTTTGCAGCTGATACTGGTCTTCGGATGACCTTACTAGACGGTAAATTACAGCATCATCTGCGAACAGTCTAAGAGAACTGCTCAGATTGTCACCCAGGTCATTTATATAGATCAGGAACAGTAGAGGTCCCAGGACGCTTCCGTGGGGAACACCTGATATCACTTCAGTTTTACTCGATGATTTGCCGTCTATTACTACGAACTGCGACCTTCCTGACAGGAAATCACGAATCCAGTCGCACAACTGAGACGATACCCCATAGCTCCGCAACTTGATTAGAAGTCGCTTGTGAGGAACGGTGTCAAAAGCTTTTCCGGAAATCTAGAAATACGGAATCAACTTGAGATCCCCTGTCGATAGCGGCCATTACTTCGTGCGAATAAAGAGCTAGCTGCGTTGCACAAGAGCGATGTTTTCTGAAGCCATGCTGATTACGTGTCACTGACTGTCTTGCCTCAAGTGGGGTAAATGTGTTAAGAGTTATGGCGATTACTTTTGAAACAACGAACAGTTTCCTTACCTGCCTCTTTACACTAAACAAAAATAAAAAGAATAGTTGTGGTAAAGCCTCGGTACTGACCTGTGTCGGAGTCAATGACGAAGAGGTTGTCCGGGTTTCCGGCGGAGATGCGGAACGAGAGCTTCTGCGAGGGATCTCGGTCGTGGTCGGATGCGGTGATCCGCAGCACGGGCGTGCCCGGAGGCGAACCCTCGGCCATCTGCGGGTAGTACACCGGCTCCGTCGTCATTGGCGTGTTGTCATTCTGGTTCAGCACCTCCACCAGCACCTGCGTACACACAAACCGATTACCTGCAGAGTGCGCACGACACAGCGTTCCAAGTAAGCAGTGTTATGAATACTGGCGACAAGTTACAATTGGGTGTCGGACCATGACTCAAAGCCCAGTACTTGACTTTCGCGAACGATGCACACCCAGTGGGATGCACACACAGTGGGATAAATATATTAACAGTTATGACAGTTACTTTTGATATAATATACAGTTTACTGTGTCAGATAACACTTCGCCGTGACTATCTACAATTTTCTTTATCAGTAGAATATGCTAATTCAGGTGACACAGGCTTCAAGTATTCACTGAAGCCCTCCCACTTAGAATACCAGGTAAAGGGGCCTCTTTTATTATGTAGATCTTTCCATAGTCTCTCATTTCGTTCACAAGAATTTCCTTTTTGAAAATTTACTTTACGTATTACATGTTTTTAATTAATAGTGTAATCACAATGAAAGAAGCTGTAGAAGAAGACGAAGAGTCTGTCTCTGCAGCTTTTTACTTGTTTTCGCCAGCAAACCAACCATAGTTACCAGGCAGTGGATTACTCTGTACCGTTAATAAATAAATATTTTTTGGCTGCATTTCGTTACGAGTGGGAATATTTTACATGGTGGTGATGATAAAGTTTTGAGGGCGCGCGACAGTAAGGTCTTTAGAGCGCGAAAAAGCTGTAATGAGACAAGTGTGGAATATGTTACAACTGTATGTATTGAAACATTGTTAATGACATAATACAGGGTGTTTCAAAAAGATTCATCCCAATTCACAAGACTATCCTCTTCTTCATGGACGGTCAGGAACTCTGCTCGCATGTGGTGCTTATGCACAGATAAGAATGTGTCTTGCCTGAGTGCAAACTTCCCCCTCTAACACGCTACTCTGTCTGCTGGAGAAGAGAGGGAATGGGGGGGACTGCGAAAGCGCTGCGTGTGGGATGCGGGTTTGTTTCATATTCATCAGCAACACAAATAAAACAATTTTTAGTATTATTTAATTACTTTTGCGCGTTAATGACACAGTAAAAGTCCGCAGCTCGTGGTCGTGCGGTAGTGTTCTCTCTTCCCTCGCCCGGGTTCCCGGGTTCGATTCCCGGCGGGGTCAGGGATTTTCTCTGCCTCGTGATGACTGGGTGTTGTGTGCTGTCCTTAGGTTAGTTAGGTTTAAGTAGTTCTAATTTCTAGGGGACTGATGATCTAAGATGTTAAGTCCCATAGTGCTCAGAGCCATTTGAACCATTTGACATAGTAAAATTTATATCTGCCACAAACTGTCAACATACGGACGGACACAGAAAGTTCGCAGATTTTCGTGTCTCAGATTGCCTAGTAATTATGACTTCTTTAGTGTTACAATCGAAAAGAGCTTTGCACGCACCTATGTTGATTGAATCGTTGAGATCACGTTTGCAAGCTCATTGGGAAGACATGGAAACTCTACCTGAGGAAAACAACGCAGAACTCTTGAGCAGTTTCAAAGTAAAAGAATTCGGTCATTTAAATGAGAATTACATCCTCAAATGAAAAGGGCCAATTTCAACTGTAATGGAAAACCGTCTCGAAAACAGTTCAAAAGTAAGTGTAAGATTGGCAACGTCTTCAAACGTTTATAAAACCGCTCCTGTAATCCTTTCAACGCCACACTGGATTGCTCAAAGTTCGCTTTTTCTTTAACGCCATTGAGCTTAGGGAAATGGACGGTTTTCTTATCAGAATGTGTCCCTAACACAATGCGGTTTTATTTTTAAATCTACCCACCTTCTCCATAATGTCAGAAAGCTGCATCTCACCTTACACTTTCTCACTGAAGGCACTCTGCAGTCTATTTAAATTAAAGGCTGCACTCACTCCATTCTGGCTCTTCGAATTTTCGTTCTTGGTTTCCTTTTTCCCTAAGATATTCAAAATTAGCGGGTCTAAAATGAAAATCTCCTTCCAGACGTGGATTTTGACTTAAACAACGCACTTTCCAGTAATCCATATCGTCTCCATACTCTTCGTTCAGTTGTATCAAAATCTGTTGCAACTGACGATGTAATAATGCGTGTGGCCTCAGAAAATGTATTGTTCTCAACGCCAGTTCCATCATGTGTTCCACACTTCCACATTTAACACAAAGTGCTTTTTAATGTACAGAAAAATGTCTCCCATACAAATCGTTTGTCACTCGTTATAAACTCTTTCAACGTCAAATCATTACATTCTATCCGGGTGATGCTGTAATGGCGGAACCCATCGACTACGCGACTAATAAACTGTACAACAAAATTAAATGATGACTTTCTCGAAACGCCGTAATGTATCCCATTCCGAAGCATAAGTTTGAAATATAGCTCAAAGGTGCCTCCAACCTTCCTGTGTAAAGGTGCAAAAGCGTGAGACCCAGCGACCTCACCCCTCGGGCTCAGCGACGCTTCAAATAATGTGTCGACAAATGCGAAAAAAAGGTCACAGTTCAGAAGTTCATGTGAGCTTTAAGATGGGCTGATGCCACATTGGCACCAAATTTCGCTACAACTCTGCCCAACGCCACCGTGGGTGTGTGACACGATGGTACGATCGCCACATCCAGCACTCACGTTTCACCCCATTTTTGAAACCTTTGCAATGGACGTCAGAACCGCGACACCAAAAGTTGAAATCTCGTGCTTTTCTTGAATATGGCCGAGGGAAACATGTCAGATACATCGCAGCTCAGAACTGAAACGAAAAGGCCTCAGGGGATGGCACAAAGGGCGTCAATGAAGCCATCCTTTCCCTTAAGGCGTTGATTCCCGCAATTCTCGCTGTTGAAAACGACAGTTCGCAGTGTGATGAGCAACGGGACGGGTTTTCCGACAACGTTCGGCACTGCCGTCACCCCTGGGCGTTCCAACCATACTCTAAGGATATCGTATGGCTGCAACACTCTTTTGAAATGTCAAGCGACCGCAATTCTGGCGCTGGCATACAGGGTGATCACGACGAGGAGGAGGGGGGGTGCAGGGGGGATGGGGGTGGTGGATGGTGGGGCGGGAGGGGGGGATGAGGGTGGTGGATGGTGGGGCGGGGGGGGGGGGGGTGCGTGAAGAACCTGGAAAAGGATCCCTACACGAAACTTCGACACCGATTCACCCTCGTGGCTGCTCTAACACCTGAAGGATAGGCAACTTCTTCGATACCCCTTATGTGCGATTTGACGCGAGAAAAATTGGTGTCACATTTGTCGACAGGTAGATTTTTAAAGTGCTCAACAAAGGTGAGTTAATGGCACCTAGGGTGTTGCCGAACTGGATGAGCGTTAGAAGGACACTTTGCCCTTTTATATACGCACATGATAATGTAGCACCCACCACCTCCCCACACACCACAGGAGGGCGCGAAACAGAAGCGCTGAAAAAGCATTAAACTCTGTTGCTTTTGATGACATTCAGATTTAGTATGACTGGCTTTGAAATGTCCCAAGTGCTTCTACCCTTTACACCAGAGCAAAAATTGCGATCGCGATACACCCCAAATGGGTCAGATCACATTCAGTGGCATTGCAGTCCGACAATTCCTTTAGAGTAGGGTTGAAAGACTCAGGGTGTGGCAGCAAAGTCGAAGTTGGGCAAGAAAGTCGTCCTGCTACTCATCGCACTGTACACTGTCGTTTTCAACAGCGAAATGTGTGGGATTCAACGTCCTAAAGGAGGGGTTGTTTCACTGACATCCTTTATGACGCCCCCCCCCTCCCCCGAGGCTTTTTCGTTTCTATTCTGAGCGGCGATAAATTAAAAAATGCCGTGATTTCGACACTGGACGCCGCGGTTCTGACATCTACATCTACTTGATTACTCAGCGATTCGCAATTAAATGCCTGGCAGAGGGTTCATTGAATCACTGCCAAGTTACTTCTCCACTTAGATTCTCGAAGGGGCGCGAGAACTGAGCACTTAAATCTCTCCGGGGGCTCTCTGATTAACCCAATTTTATTATGATGATCGTTTCTCCGTATGTAAGTGTGCACCAACGCAGTACTTTTGCAGTCGAAGGGAAAAGATTGTGATTGAAATTACTTCATAAGAGCCAACTACAACGTAAAACGGCTTTGTTTTAATGACTACAACCCTAAATCTCGTAGTATATCTGTGACAGTCTTCTATTTCGCAATAATACAAAGCGAGATGCTTTTCTCTGTACTGTTTGGATGTTCTTAGTCATTCCCACCTGACCCGGAGCCCTCACTGCACAGCATTACTCCAGAAGGGGGCGGACAAGCATGATATAAGCAATGTAAACTTTGGCTTCCGCGGCCGTTGTCACAGTCAATAAAATTCTTCTGGATTTGAGGCCGCATTGTATTTTATAACATTCCGACGTTTCGGTGACTGTTGCAAGGCGCCTTCATCAGGGAGTGTTGCAAACTGCAGTTTGCAGTACACTCTGAGTAAGACGCCTTGCAACAGTCGCTGAAACGACCGAATTTTAAGTTGACAATGCGGTCTAAAAACAGAAGGATTTTATTGACTGATATAAGCAGTCTCTCAGTCTCTCTAAAAGATCTGTTGCGCTTTCCAAGTGTTCTGCCAACAAACCGCAGTCTTTCGTCTCCTTTCCACACAACGTTATCTATGTTATCGTTCCAATACAGGCTATTCGCAATTTTTATCCCTAACATTTAGCTGAATTTGCAGCTTTTACATTTGTGTGATTTATTATGTAACCGAAATTTATCGGATTTCTTTGAGTGATCATGTGGATGACTTCTTACGTTCCATTATTCGTTCGTTCGCACCATACGCATATCTATTTTAAATAATTTTGCCATTGGCTTTGATCATTTGATGACTTTACAAGACGGTAAATACCAGCATCATTCGCAAACAACGTAAGAGTGCTGCTCAGATTGTCTCCTACGTCATTTATGGAGATCAGGAGCAGCAGAGGGCCTACAACACTTGCTTGGGTGACGTCGGATATTACTTCTCTTTTACTTAACTTTCCATCAGTTATTAGTAACTGCGATATTTCTGACATTAAATCACGAATCCTGTCCCACAACTCCGGTAGTACTCCATAAGCACGCAATTTGGTTAGAAGACGCTTGTGAGGAACGGTGTCAAAAGCCTCCTGGAAATGTAAAAATATGGAATCACTTTGGCATCCCCTGATGATATTATTCAATACTACGTGAGAATAAAGTGCTAGTTGTGTTTCACAAGAATCATATTTTGTGAATCCGTGTTGACTATTTGTCAACAAATCGTTTTCTTCGAGATAATTCATAATTTTCGAACTAGATATATGTTCCAAAATACCACTGCAAATCGACGTTAGTGATAGGGATAGCTCACGAGATCATTCCTATTTCCTTTTTTTTTTTTTTTTTATAGTGGTGGGGCTCTTGCAACTTGCCAGTCTTCAGGTAAGGATCTTTCGACGAGCGAGCGGTTGTATATGATAGCTAAGTATGAAACTACTGTATCAGCATACCCTCGAAGGAACCTGACTGGTATACGATTTGGAACGAAGGCATTGGTTTTATTAAGTGATTTTAGCTGCTTCACTACACCTAGGATATCTATTTCTAAGCTACTAATGTTGTCAATTACTCTAGATTCGAATTCTGGAATATTTACTTTGTCTTGTTACTCGTGTCGGCAGTTGCTCTAGATTTGAATTCTGGGATATTTACTTCTTCTTCTTCTTTGATGAAGGAAGTTTGGAAAACAGTGTTTAGTAACTCTACTTTGGTGGCACTGTCATCAGTGACATTACCATTGTTATCGTACAATGGAGGCATTGATTGCGTCTTGCCGCTGGTGTATTTTACATACGACCAGAATCTCTTTGGGTTCTCCGCCAGATTTAGAGACAGAGATTCGTTGTGGAAACTGTGAAAAGCGTCTCGCATCGAAGAGCGCTCTGATTTCGAGCTTCTGTAAAACTTCATCAATCTCGGGTATTTTACTTTGTTTTAAATTTGTCATGCTTTTTTCGTTGCTTCTGTTACATTATTCTGACCTGTTCTGTGTACCAAGGGAGATCACTACCATCTCTTATTAACTGATTCGGTATGCATCTCTCAACTGCCGTCGATATTATCTCTTTGAAATCAAACCAGTTCTGGTGCACGCTTACACAGTCAGACTGACAGTGTGTAGAGACTGTCTCTTAGAAAGAGTCAAAGGAATTCTCATCTGCTTATTTAAATAGATGAATATTGCTTTTATTTTTCGCTCTCAAAGGTGCCAAAGAAGGGATGAAATTTGGCGTAGAGGTGGCGTCCTATCGTGTAACAGGTCCTCGGTGATATTGAGGAGAATTGTGGTGAACTTTGCTACCAATGTGACATCATTAACCCCCCTTAAAGATGACTTCTGAGCTGTGGCCTTTTTTCGCATTTGCCGACACCTTCCTGTTTGAAGCCTCTCTGAACCAGAGGATGACGTCGTAGCATGCCACGCTTTTGCACCATTTCGGACGAAGGTTGTAGGCACCTTTGAGCCAAAGGTCAAACTTAAGCGTCCTAGTGAGTGGGAGTTCCCAGATTTCGAAAAAGTGATCCTTTAATTTTTTGCGCAGCATAGATATTGAGAATTCTCCTCCTCCTCTTCTGTGGTTCCCATTTATTTTTAAAGCATTTTAAGGCATACATCGCCAGACTGCCCCTTTTTTGAACTAACAGCCACAGAATCTATGAACTTGTTCTACACCAGGAACAAATAGCGAAGGATGAACAGTTCTTACACAAAGATTCTGTCGAACAGAAGAAAGTAGTGTCGACCAAAATAAGCCGTACCAAATGCTGGAAAAAATGTCGCATCGCACCGCTAAATGAAATGTCGCGCTATATCGCGAAGGATTGAGAAAATCCGACACAGGGAAAGCCTCCTACAGCACGGCAGCAGCATGTTGTGCACGCATGAAGCTTTGCTAGCAGCGTCAGACTCTAAGCTACAAAAAGACGATATGTACTTGACGTATATTTTATGTTAGATATAGAAAATAAAAGTTTATTTCGGCTGACGTTGTTACGTTATTGGTTTAAGTGGTTCCTGGTAGGTGTTTCCCTGGTGCTGCTTTTCGGTTTACTCGACTTGCTTCGAGTTAAGATGTTGGCAACACAGAAACAAACGGCGTTTAGCAGTCTCCATTTCAACACCTGTAACTGACTAACTGGAACTAAATGGCTACCCCAGTCACACTTTTATTTCTATTTTTGATTAGCACAACCGGTTTCGACAATTTTCCATTTGTTATATCTCTATCGTCATGAGAGTAAACAGACAGACTCGTTTGATGCGACTCTCCATATTTGTCTAACCTGTGCAACTCTCTTCATGTCTGCATAATTAATTCAACCTGAATCCACTTGAGCTTACTTATCGTAGTAAAACCTTCGTCTTCCTGTATACTCCCTCCCCCCACACCTCCCGTGCCCTTTCCTCCAATTCCAAATCTCAGGATGTGTCTTATTAATACTTTCGCTTAGTCGAGTTGTGCAGTTCTTTTCCGTCAAATCAATGCAGTACCATTCCATTATTTATTCGATCTGTCTGCATAATCTTCAGCATTCTTCATTAACAACACGTTTGAAACGATTCCAGTCTCCTCTTCTCTGGCCTGTTTATCGTCCTTGTTTTGATTTTATATAAGCTATACCCCGATCACTTAAAAAATAGCAAAGTGCAAGTAAAACTTGTGCACTGTGAGTTCCGTGCAAACTAAACTACGTTTGTACATAGTTCATCTACCCTGGGAATTGAGAATCTCAACGGTTTTTTGCCTATTTTCGATATCGATACTTGCAAAGATATTGGTCCCGGGAATTCCAAGGCCGTATCAAAACCTCTGCAGCAGTTCTTCTGATTAATCCGAACATACATTAAGGAGCGAGCAGCTGACTTTAGTTTATGTATATATAGACAGTAGATTTAATAAAGCATTTTTTATTTACTTACTAAAAGATGCTTAAAACCTACATTTTGTTTACATGCAGCAATGTTCGTATATTACGCTTTTGATGAATGATGAATGTTCAAATGGCAAAAGATACTTTTTATGAGACATAGTTACAATATAACAATTTTCAAATTTTTTTTGTAAAACCTTGTTTCTTACCAAATTTTATGATTCTAGGTCAAAGGCAAGTACCCAGCAGGTTTTGATGAGTGAGTTCCGAGTATTACAATATGTGGCATAAATGGTCGTATCTTTTGATTACATTGAATTAGAAGCTTAAAATTTTTACACCGCCAAGGGGCCATAAACTTCAGTACGTGATAAATTTGAACTTGATGCGCCAAACTGTTCCAGAGGAAAAGGGCCTTAACAGATGGAGAAACAGACTGGTGGATAACGAATGACAAAAAAATTTTTTTTCGTGTAACGTTATCACACCTTGCTTCTTAACAAACTGCATGGTTTGTCAACGGGATGCGCTCTGCAGGTTTTGATGAATGAGCTTTCGAGTATCAAAATATGTGACATAAACGGCCGTATCTTTTGACTGAAGTGACTTAAACGCTTAATATTTTTTACACCTCCAAGGGATGATAAACCTTAACATGTGATATAAATTTGAAAGTCATATTTCTACCCGTTCCTCAGAAAAAAAAATTTTAACAGTCAGACAGACAGACAAACAGACAGCCGGCAATATAGTGATAAGGGTTCAGTCGTTACAGATTGAAGCACGAAACCCTAAAGAGACTTTGTAACAACACCTAAATCTACTTTAGACGTAGACAAATCCCACTTTCTCAGAAAGGTGCCACTCGACATTATATATTCTCTCTACTTCGGCCATCATCAGTCATTTTTGTACACATACAGCAAAACTTGTCTATTACATCTACTTGTTTTCCTTGGGAGTATTGGAATTTGAGTAACTATCAACTGGCCCGCCCGGTTGGCCGTGTGGTCTAACGAACGGCTTTCCAGGTGGTAAGGAGCGCCTGGTTCCCGGCACGAATCCGCCCGGCGGATTTTTGTCGAGATCCGGTGAACTGGCCAGTCTGTGGATGGTTTTTAGGCGGTTTTCCATCTGCCTAGGCGAATGAGGGCTGGTTCCCCTTATTCCGCCTCAGTTACACTATGTCGGAGGTTGCTGCGCAAACAAGTTCTCCACGTACACGTACACCACCATTACTCTACCACGCAAACATAGGGGTTACACTCGTCTGGTGTGAGACGTTCCCTGGGGGGTCCACCGGGGGCAGAACCGCACAATAACCCTGGGTTCGGTGTGGGGCGGCGGAGGGGTGAAGTGGACTGCGGTAGTCGTCGTGGGGTTGTGGACCACTGCGGCTGCTGCGCGGTCGGAGCCTTTCTGTTGTTTCTAGGTCGCCGGTTAACATACAACACAACACAATACAAACTATCAATTTCAGATTCATACCTTCTCCCGGTGTATAATATTTTGTGGGTCTCAAACTTTATAGTTTCAGTGTTTTACAACATGGCAATTACTTATCAAAAAAATGCCTCTGAGCACTATGGGACTCAACTGCTGTGGTCATCAGTCCCCTAGAACTTAGAACTACTTAAACCTAACTAACCTAAGGGCATCACACACATCCATGCCCGAGGCAGGATTAGAACCTGCGACCGTAGCAGTCGCACGGTTCCGGACTGCGCACCTAGAAAATTACTTATGAAACACGTATTTCAAGCAATATTTAAGCTTCGCTACACGGAAACTGGAAATTTGTGGTAATGTCTTATGGGACCAAACTGCTGAGGTCATCGGTCGCTAAGCTTATGCACCATTTAATCTAACTTAACTTACGCTAGGACAACACACAAACCCATGCCCGAACCTCCGACGGGGGAAGGCGCGGACCCTGACAAGACGCCCTAGACCGCGAGGCTACCACGCTCGGCCTTCGCTACACGACAAGTAACATTTTTTCCCAGCTCCAGATATTCGTCTATAACGTCAGCCAGTGCGATTTCTTCCCCGGTGACTCGCTAGTGATTGTATGCTGCAGGTAATTCACTGTACTTGTGATGTTGAAAGGAGTGAAAGATGTATGGAATGCCATCCGTCCGCAACATATTCAACGCCTGTTTCATATACTGAGCCTATACCTTAAAGCTCTTATCACACCGCTGCTGCACTAAATGTTCAGCCACGAAAAATTATTTTATTACTCTAAATATTTCCTTCATATTACTATAGGTCATAAGTGGCATGATCTCTTCCACACCGTTTTGTACAGGCTACGAACTACACTCCTGGAAATGGAAAAAAGAACACATTGACACCGGTGTGTATGACCCACCATACTTGCTCCGGACACTGCGAGAGGGCTGTACAAGCAATGATCACACGCACGGCACATCGGACACACCAGGAACCGCGGTGTTGGCCGTCGAATGGCGCTAGCTGCGCAGCATTTGTGCACCGCCGCCGTCAGTGTCAGCCAGTTTGCCGTGGCATACGGAGCTCCATCGCAGTCTTTAGCACTGGTAGCATGCCGCGACAGCGTGGACGTGAACCGTATGTGCAGCTGACGGACTTTGAGCGAGGGCGTATAGTTGGCATGCGGGAGGTCGGGTGGACGTACCGCCGAATTGCTCAACACGTGGGGCGTGAGGTCTCCACAGTACATCGATGTTGTCGCCAGTGGTCGGCGGAAGGTGCACGTGCCCGTCGACCTGGGACCGGACCGCAGCGACGCACGGATGCACGCCAAGACCGTAGGATCCTACGCAGTGCCGTAGGGGACCGCACCGCCACTTCCCAGCAAATTAGGGACACTGTTGCTCCTGGGGTATCGGCGAGGACCATTCGCAACCGTCTCCATGAAGCTGGGCTATGGTCCCGCACACCGTTAGGCCGTCTTCCGCTCACGCCCCAACATCGTGCAGCCCGCCTCCAGTGGTGTCGCGACAGGCGTGAATGGAGGGAAGAATGGAGACGTGTAGTCTTCAGCGATGAGAGTCGCTTCTGCCTTGGTGCCAATGATGGTCGTATGCGTGTTTGGCGCCGTGCAGGTGAGCGCCACAATCAGGACTGCATACGACCGAGGCACACAGGGCCAACACCCGGCATCATGGTGTGGGGAGCGATCTAGTACACTGGCCGTACACCTCTGGTGATCGTCGAGGGGACACTGAATAGTGCACGGTACATCCAAACCGTCATCGAACCCATCGTTCTACCATTCCTAGACTGGCAAGGGAACTTGCTGTTCCAACAGGACAATGCACGTCCGCATGTATCCCGTGCCACCCAACGTGCTCTAGAAGGTGTAAGTCAACTACCCTGGCCAGCAAGATCTCCGGATCTGTCCCCCATTGAGCATGTTTGGGACTGGATGAAGCGTCGTCTCACGCGGTCTGCACGTCCAGCACGAACACTGGTCCAACTGAGGCGCCAGGTGGAAATGGCATGGCAAGCCGTTCCACAGGACTACATCCAGCATCTCTACGATCGTCTCCACGGGAGAATAGCAGCCTGCATTGCTGCGAAAGGTGGATATACACTGTACTAGTGCCGACATTGTGCATGCTCTGTTGCCTGTGTCTATGTGCCTGTGGTTCTGTCAGTGTGATCATGTGATGTATCTGACCCTAGGAATGTGTCAATAAAGTTTCCCCTTCCTGGGACAATGAATTCACGGTGTTCTTATTTCAATTTCCAGGAGTGTACAATATTACACCAGTTCTATCAATTTACCACACAGTCAAGCCCAGAACGCATATCCACAATCACGCCCGAAACTGCGACAACAGTCCTAATTAGCCGGTAGGTCAACAGCTTTCTTCAACAATCTGTTCTGATCTAAGACATCTGTTTCAATTTAGACCAAGTTATTACAAACCTATTTCTGATGATAGTGGAACTTGTTGTTGTTGTTGTTGTTGTTGTTGTTGTTGTTATTCTGGTCTTCAGTCCTGAGACTGGTTTGATGCAGCTCTCCATGCTACTATATCCTGTGCAAGCTGCTTCATCTCTTATACTGCAGGAATCCAGAGGTCGGTATTAAAAATTCAGGGATTCATACATGTTGAAGATTTTTATCCTGGGCTGACACCCGAAATATTTTGTCCATCATTCCCGCCGAAGCAATATGTGAAATTATGGTCTTGGTACTTTCCGTTAGGGCCGAAGAGAAAATGTATCTCATTTTGTTACACTGAAGGTTAACTGCATTAGGGCCAAGATTTCTTCAGATGCATTTGTCATCATCACGCAAAACGCCACTTCCTTTAGAATCGCATACTATGACTATAAATTAATACAGTTCTTCTCAAGAGGTAGAAGTAGCACACGTCAGCTTTTTCATCGCTAATGTATTTGTGTCTTTAACATCCAGTATCGCGTGGCACATACGTGTACAGAACAGCAATTATATGCTACCAAGGCGTGAGGAGATCAACGTGGTATACATGGGAGCAGTGCGGGCTGCCTAACACCCAGGCAAACACATATTCCATCTAGAGAAGTGGTTTCTGCGTTAACAGTGAGAATTAGCGCTAGCTACGAACCAAATTTTTCAAAAATGCTGAGCAAACTTCCTTCAATATCAGAGCTAGAAAGTTCTGAGCAATTTCAGGTTGCAGATCTCTTTTTCATCCATTAAGTGGTGTAGGTTTTGTAACGTCGGTACACGCCGTAACTAGTCTTGTGAACGTTTCAGGATACGCCAGTTTTAGTCACTTTGGCGCAAGAAAATTATCATATATTGTTGAATAACACACTTCAATTCACCATCGTTCAGGGCGCGTAGATGCTTTAAAAATCAACTTAGATGGTATGGTTTGTCCCGAGGAATCTGCTCTAGGCGTGTTTGCGTACAGAATTAATACGAAGTATATGTAGTGCTTCATTCAGGGAGTTTAAATTTACTTAAGATTATAGTAAGTAATTCTGTTGCTGTTATGGTCTTCAGTCCGAAGGCTAGTCGTAGCTGTTCGTGCAAGTCTAACCACTTCGTCTTCGCATAACTTCTCTACCCTACACCCACCTGAACCTACTTACCGTAGTCAAACTGGCCTCCCTCTATGATTTATAATGCCCACATTTCTCTCCACTACGAAACCATTTCTTAATGCCTCAAGACGTTTGTAAAATCTTATCCCTTCTTTTCCTCGAGTTATGCCCCACATTTATTTTCCACACAATTCGACTTGTTACCTCCTCATTAATTACAGGAGCCACCCATATAAGCTTCAGCATTCTTCTGTAGCACCACATCTCAAAATCTTCCATTCTCTCTGAAGCGTTAATTGTCCATTTTCACTTTGTTCTCCGTACAAATATCTTTCGAGCAGACTTCCTAAAACTTCAATTTATATTCGATGTTGACAATTTCTCTTTTTAAGAAACGCTTTTCTTAATATTGCCGGTACGCATTTGATATCCTTTGGCAATCGTCATTTACTTTGCTGTCCAAATAAAATGACTCATTTACAAGTTTCCCTCAGCACCATCTGATTTAATCTCAATAATTTCCATTCCCTCATTTTACTTTTGTTGGTCATGATGAATAGATCTGTTACGGGTATGTTCGACAGATCCTTTATTTGGATCAAATCGTAGATACGGCCCTGTTTCCAGGATGTAAATCCCATCTTCAGCACCACAAAAAAATAAGGGAAACAAAGAGTGATACTATATAAAATTAACATTAAAAGGGTCCATATAGGTGCACATCAGGTCATACCTGGATTACGCACGATAAAATCGTGCCAGTCAGGTAAAAATAATCCAGGAAACTGATCAAGTAGCATGCGAGGTACCCCTTGCGGGTGAGACATCAAAAGTTTCTTTGAGTCAACAATTATCACACCGGGAAACTGGGCCTAACCGAAAAAAATGGGAATGAATCAACAAATAAACCCTCATTACGAGACTAATTCAACCTACGAATCAACTGCGAACGGCCCGATACGTAGCACAGCCTTTAAAAGGTAAACTGAAGGCATAAATCCAATAGAATGTCAATTTGTGAACCTCAAAAGTACCTTACCATGTAACTGCGAGCCCACTGAATGTCGTGCACACCCAGCAAGACCGGTCAACAGGCCACCACGCGCAATGAGACGCCTCAGTACAGATATACATCTTAGAGTGGCCGCTACCACAACTTATAACGATAAGGGATAACCGAAGAAATGATAGCTAACAAATGGTCGCACAACCGCGCTTTCTCCCAAACGCCACTTGCTTCGAACAGCGCTAAAACCACATTACCTTATGAATGACATTAACTAAGATATGCCTGGTACAAGCAAAACATGTAATTTATAATGCAATTGTCGAGAAATAAAAATAATACAAGTTTATAATTACCTGTCAAGAATAAAAATAACAGTAATGTACCAGGCATATCTTAGTTAATGCCATTCATACATTAACATTACGTAACTGTCATGCGTGACAATGAAGTGCAGCAACGGTGCAGGAACTTAGAAGCAGGATGCAAGCGGTCAGAGAAGCAAATGGGTGGATCAACTGAGTGGAGAAAACCATCTACGAATGGCAATTCAGAACCAGCGAAGAGAAACATTGTCATCAGCCACTGTCCTTCTCCATGAGAATGTTCGGCGTCACTCTGCAGCTACCACATGGACGCCTCGTGCAGCGATTTCGATGGAAAGTTTGTGATCACCTACCAAACAGCCCGGACGTGGCTCCCTCTGATTTTCACCTCTTTGCCCACACGTGTACAGCTGTCTATGAGGACAGCGTTTTGGCACACAAACGATGAGCTGCAGATCAACGTAGGGAATTGGCGGAGAGAACTAAACCCCTAGGACGAGGGTGTTGGAAAGTTCGTACTACGCTGCATCAAATGTCTAAGCCGAAGTGACGACTGTGTAGAGAAATAGGTAACTGGTGTAGATAAATGTACAAACCAAACATTTTTTATGTCTACTGTGGTTTCCATTTCGCAGTGGATCGGGTCTTGAAAAAAGAAAGAATCCTCGTAGTTTTACTCATGGCTAGTCAGAATTTTCTTCAAATTTCTGGAAATAACTTCTGGTCTGTCAACTCTGCAGTGAGTTTCTCGAGAAAAGACCTATTTATCGTTGATTTGCAACCCAAATATAAGTTTAAAACATTACGATCTTATCGTTACGGAGTGAAAGAGTCAATGTCGACTTGTTTCTGTTTACGATCATCCATATTGCCTTCTTGACCTTTAAACATAGCCCCATCGTGTTGCTGTTTTCAGTAACAGCGTTTAGCAGTTCTTACTGATCTTCCAGCATGGTTGCATGCAGGACAGTGTTATCAGCGTAGCTTTATATAAACATTTTTTCTTGATTTAATATACGGAAGCTGTATCCAAAGTTTGTAAAAGTATTTTGGACCATTTTTTTGTATATTACAGCAGCTTTCGGGGTTCCACAATGCTGATTGTTAAATACAGGTGTGGACAAAAATATGAAACCACCACAAACACAGAACACTGTTATGCCTGATATGGCTTAGGGAAACCGTTGGCATCCAAAACAACCTCACGTCGTTTCCGAATAGATAAATACAGAACCTGTATGGTTTTCAGTGGAATCTTACACCATTCTTCCAGAAAAAATACAAGCTGAAGTAGCTATGATAAAAGTGGACAGAGGTGACTCACGCCTCCTCCGAAGCAGACTGTAAAGGCTAAAAAATTTTGAGATATGGTGACTGTGGCGGCCACGGGAGATGGGATAATTCATCCTCGTACTCACAAAACAAGTGTTCAACGATGGGAGCTGTGAGAAAAGAAGTATTGTCGTCTCAGAACACAGCGTCACCACTGAGGAACAAATATTGCACCATGCGACGGACGTGAACAGCCATTATTGTCACATAATCCTTCACAATAGCGTGACCTTGCAGAGTAGCTCTGGGACCTATTGAATACCACGATATGGCTGCCCACATCAACCCTGAATTCCTGCCATGTTTCACTCGTGAGACGTAAATTCGGCCGGAATTTGCAAACAGTCCGAAACAAGACTCACCAGAAAGAACGCCCTTCTTCCATTTTTAAGGTTGAGGCAAAATGTTTTCCTGTTACAAGAATTTGCGCCACTGATGAGTAGTTCCGGAATTCCAGCTCGCCCTACGTTTCAATGTTTGTGGAGCTCCCTTCGTGTTGTTCTGCTGCTCACAGGGTTCGCGAGTGTGACATTCAGCTCTGCAGTGACTTTTGCAGTTGTCGTCCTCTTATTTTTCATCACAGTCCTCCTCAATGACCGTCACGATAATTCTACACGCACTTTTCGTCCGTGTTGTGACTTACCGGATTATTTTAATTATTATTTTTTTTTCCTGTATGCAGTGCCACGCAGGATTCGCCGAGCGGTCTAGGGCGCTGCACTCATGAACTGTGCGGCTGGTCCCGGCGGAGGTTCGAGTCCTCCCTCGGGCATGGGTGTGTATGTTTGTCCTTAGAATAATTTAGGTTAAGTTGTGTGTAGGCTTAGTGACTGATGACCTTCGCAGTTAAGTCCAATAAGATTTCACACACGCACACACACACCTGTATGCAGCATAAATCTTCGATACGGTGCCTCTTGAAACAAACACTTCGGTTCCTTTGGTCATGGAAACACCCGTCATACGAACACCAACAACGCTAAGCTCGAATTTTCTTGGCTCTGCAATAACGCACAGCTACACAGAGCACTATTCCGAACACGACTAACATTTGCAACGCACTGAGGGCACTGCGTAAGTGCTGTTCGTGGTCCAACCTGCAGGCTTCGCTAGCATCTGCACTTATGTCCAAACATCCACTTTCCGAGTTGTTTCTATATTTTTCTCCAATTAATGTATATTGAAGCTGTTGCAGCACTTTTTTTAAAAAAAGGAAAAAAGTGATGAAATCAAACAGAAATTCTGACATCGGCCGCAATAAGGGTAGTAATAGAACCCAGTACGTTGTCCACGATAGTGAGTGTTCATCGGAGGTGAGGGTATCATCTGGGGTACCCCTGGGAAGTGTGGTAGGTCCGATGTTGTTTTCTATCTACATAAATGATCTTTTGGATAGGGTGGATAGCAATGTGCGGTTGTTTGCTGATGATGCTGTGGTGTACGGGAAGGTGTCGTCGTTGAGTGACTGTAGGAGGATACAAGATGACTTGGACAGGATTTGTGATTGGTGTAAAGAAGGGCAGCTAACTCTAAATATAGATAAATGTAAATTAAAGCAGATGAACAGGAAAAAGAATGCCATAATGTTTGAATACTCCATTAGTAGTGTAGCGCTTGACACAGTCACGTCGATTAAATATTTGGGCGTAACATTGCACAGCGACATGAAGTGGTACAAGCATGTAATGGCAGTTGTGGGAAAGGCTGATAGTCGTCTTCGTTTCATTGGTAGAATTTTGGGAAGATGTGGTTCATCTGTAAAGGAGACCGCTTATAAAACACTAATACCACGTATTCTTGAGTACTGTTCGAGCGTCTGGGATCCCTATCAGGTCGGATTGAGGGAGGAAATAGAAGCAATCCAGAGGCGGGCTGCTAGATTTGTTACTGGTAGGTTTGATCATCACGCGAGTGTTACGGAAATGCTTCAGGAACTCGGGTGGGAGTCTCTAGAGGAAAGGAGGCGTTCTTTTCGTGAATTTCTACTGAGGAAATTTAGTAAACCAGCATCTGAGACTGAGTGCAGTACAATTTTACCGCCACCAACTTACATTTCGCGGAAAAACCACAAAGATAAGAGAGACTAGGCCTCGTACAGAGGCATGTAGGCAGTCATTTTTCCCTCGTTCTGTTTGGAACAGGGAGAGAAGATGCTAGTTGTGGTACGAGGTACCCTCCGCCATGCACCGTATGGTGGATTGCGGAGTATGGATGTAGATGTAGATGAATTCAAGTGCAAATTCGTGCCGGACTGGGACTTGAACCGGTTTTCCCGCTCTATACAAACGGACAACTTAACAGTTTCGACTATCCGAGCACGCTTCCCGTCTGTCCTATCAAGTCACGCACTAGTTATGTAGCGCCCCACTCTTTACTCGCAGGCTCGTTCTAATTTCCGCACGAGTTCGAGAGAGAGAGAGAGAGAGAGAGAGAGAGAGAGAGAGAGAGAGAGAGTGCATCCGCGTGGTGTGTTCTTTCGGACGTGTCCGGAAGAACGGTCGCCACACATACACAAAAAAGGAAAAAAAATAGTGTCAGCAATAGTTAATAAGTCTGGAGATTCAAGTAGAACATGTGGCGAAAATCAGACCACAAGAAGTTTCTGATTGTATTAATAAGCTGAACTTCGTGTGCGACTTTGATGAGTGATCCCTTTCTCGCTTAGAAGGGAACAGAAAGTCGGGCCTTGTGTGTGCACAGAGACACTCGGATCGTGTTTGAGCGAAGCCCTGTGGCGTGTGAGACAAGAGGGTCCGGGTGGCAGGGAACCAGTCCGGCCTGACAAAGCGAGCGCGTGGCAGAGGGTTCTTCACGCGGACGGCCGCCGTCCAGGGCTATCGGCCGGTCTTTCCGCACAGCCACCGCCGGGTCTGCGGTTTCGAATTTATCGGCAACGGCCGCGGCGGCGAGCCAGCAGTAATTGTGACCAGCCGCAGGCGTGACCTGAAGCAACTCGAGGGGAGATACGGAGGCCACAAAGGCCAGGCCTCGCGGTGACGCGCCCCACAAAGGCCAGGCAGGCCAGAGCAAACGGAACGCTGCCAAAGGCGGCGCCGCGCAAGAAAGCCTGCGGCGGCCGCCCGCGCGCACATCTCTGGCGCCACTCTAGTGTGGGGCTTTCTGTACGGCACTTTGGTTAGTAGCGCGCGCTGCTAGTGAACAGGTTGCATTTCGCTGAATAGGCATGCTCACCTTTTGCATCAGCCGAGTTCCATTAAAAAGTACAAAAACTGGAACTGTGTTTTTCGGAAGGATATAGACACGTTACGCAGTATATTACACCACACCGTTTTTTCTTACAATTTTTCATTCCTTACACATGAGAGTTTGGCAGAAAGTTGAAGTTTTTTTTACTTCAGCCAACTATTGTAGTAGATTAGGAGTAGAAAAGAGGGGTTTCTGATCGGGAAGGGAAATTCCAGTGGCTTCATTCGCCTGATAATTAACCAAATCATCCAGAAAACCTTGACAGGAACAGGGAGATAGGAGCTGTTGAAGTTCGTTATTGGAGAATATTGTCCATTTTCTCAATCAAAGTGTCCTTCCCCATACGCGAGTGGTCACTGTAGGCAGCTGCAATGCTAACAAAAAGAGTTCGATTACCCGTATTGTACCAGATCTTTTCTTGGTGGAAGGGCTGGAACTGTGTCCACTCAGCCTCATGATGGCAAATGAGGAGCCACTTGAGCGAGTAGTAGGGCATCCAGATACGCTAACAACCATGTGCTGATGACGCACCCTTCCACACCGCATCCATTTGAAGGGTGACGCGGTGGCTGGTCGCGTACGACTTGCCCGTCTGTGACCAGAGCGGCGGGGAGAGGTCAATCGAAGCTCATTTTAGACACACATGTATTGTAGTTAAATTAAAACAGTCCATAACTGCCTGCTGCACACAGTCTACGCTTCAAGGCCCTTTTTAACGGAGAGATCAGGACTGGGAGAGTGCTCGAGAGTATTTGAATTGGCATTCCTTCCGCGCTACGACGTTTGAGATATGGGGACGTGCTTTTCATGAAGCACCAGCACCATCCCTTGGCGACCATACGACAACGGTGTTTTTCGATAGACATACTGTTCCATACAAATTTTTCATTCTCCGATGCATCTCTACCGGTATTTTTCCTTCTGCAGCCAGGAAAAGAATAACTGCACATTGGTCCTGTTTTGACGCATTCAGTAACAACGTCCCCACAGTTCACCTATCCGCATTTACCGCACGCAGGTCGGAAAGACACAAATGCCTAACTAATCCCTTGCTTACATATAGAGGCTTATATTTCGTCACCGCAGTCGTGTACTTCGCATAAACGCTGCATCAACGCCCTCAAACGGGAACTTTTAGCTCCACCTTTATACTTCAAGCACCTTAAGATACGCATCCCAACTTACACTATCCACACGTAGTGCACATCTAAGATGGACTGCCTAACTTTAGGAGTAAGAAATAAACAGTAGAGCCAAAGAAGCTAGTACACCTGCCAACATCGTGTAGGGCGGCCGCGAACACGCAAAAGTGCCGCAACACGACGAAGCATGGATTTGACTAATGTCTAAAGTAGTGCTGGAGGAATGATATCATGAATTCTGCAGGGCTGTACACAAATTGCCGGTAACTTCTGTCGTGTCGCAATTTTACCTTTGGTAACCGAGTATCACGTTGCTCTAACGTTTGAGGGGAGATAAACTTGGTTGATATGGCGCCATACATTTGACCAGCGGATCGCAGAGTACTTCTTTTCGACTATGCTGCGTGACACTCGACGTAAGATGATCTCTAATGACCTCGATGTCGACGGGATGTTAAATCCTAATTTCCTCTCGTAACATATACCGAAGCGCCCAAAAAACTGGTATAGGCATGCGTATTCACGTACAGAGATATGTAAACATGCAGAGTACGGCGCTGCGATCGGAAAGGACTATATAAGACAACAAGTGTCTGGCGCAGTTGTTAGCTCGGTTACTGTTCCTACAGTGTCAGGTGATCAAACTTTAAGTGAGTCTGAACGTCGTGTTATAGTCGGCGCACCAGCGGTGGGTCACAGCATGTGCGAAGTAGCGATGAAGTGGGGATTTGCCCGCACGACCATTTCACGAGTGTACCGTGAATATCAGGAATCTGGTAAAACGTCAAATCTCCGACGTAGCTGCCGCCGGTAAAAGATTCTGCGAGAACGAGACCAACGACGACTGAAGAGAATCGTTCAACTTGATACAAGTGCAACACTTCCGCAGATTGCTGCAAGTTTGAATGCTGGGTCATCAAAAAGTGTCAGCGTGAGAACCATTCAACGGAACATCATCGGTATGGGCATTCTGAGCCAGAGGCCCACTCGTGTACCCCTGATGACTACACGACACAAAGCTGTACGCCTCGTCTTGGCCCGTCAACACTGACATTGGTCTGTCGATGAATGGAAACATGTTGCTTGGTCGGACGAGTCACGTATCTTCAAATTGTATGGAGTGGATGGAAGAATATGGCTATGGAGATAACCTCATGAATCCGTGGATCCTGCATGTCAGCTGGGGCCAGTTTAAGGTTGTGGAGGCTCTGTAATGGTGTGGGGCGTGTGCAGTTTGAGTGATATGTGATCCCTGATACGTGTAATTACGACTCTGACAGGTGACACGTAAGTATCCTGTCTTATCATCTGCATCCATTCATGTCCACTGTGCATTCCGATGGATTTGGACAATTCCATCAGGGAAATGCGACACCCCACATATCCTGAATTGTTCGAGAGTGACTCAAGTAACACTTTTCTGAGTTTAAACACTTCCACTGGTCACTAAACTCCCCACATATGGTCATTTTTGAGCATATCTGGGATGCCTTGCAACGTGCTGTTCAAAAGCTATCTCCACCTCATGCATGCTACCTGCCAACACCTCGTCGAGGATAAGCACAACCAATGCCATACTCTGGATAAAAGATTGGACGCTCAGCTACGTCTACGGCGACAAATCAGGACTCGGATTTTCGTGCAGGTTACAGAAAGGAGCACAAGCTAGTGTTGTTTCACGTATGGGGAAGCAAATCTGCTATGCCCTTTCAAAGAATCCACCCAGGGATCTTGCTGTAGCAGTTTAGATAAATAACGCAAAACCTAAGTTAGGATGGTTGGGCGTAGATTTGAACCGTCGGCCTCCCAAATGCGATTTCAGTATGCTAACCACTGCGCACCATTGGTCGGTAACATTTTGTGGGCCAGTTTCATTTGGGCCAAACTAAACAAGGTGAACAGTAATAAAACAGATGAACTGCATGGACGGATTTCCGTCTGGAAACGGAGGAAAAAAATCATATGAACATTTCTCCGGAAATGTATCGTTGACATGATAAATGGCGCTGACGAATGAAAATTCCTCTGACCAAATGCCGTGTGTTCCTTGCGTGTTTCGGGCTGTGTGATTGACGCAGCGTACTGTAAGCAACAGAATGGTCCGGTATTCATATTGGACACAAGCCTACATGGTGTCTGCGTACGGCCAAGATGGAAACGGTCGAGAAGCAGTACTGCGATACCAAAACAAGTACCCTCGCAGACACCAACGACATCACACAACATTTCAAGCCCTCTTTTGTGCTTTTCCGTGATCGTGGGTTCTTTCAGACAGACGAACGTGCAGGGAGGCGGCGGAATGTGCGTGCACCGGATTTGGAGGACTGTGCTGCCTCTCGACCGTTTCCATCTGCTTGGGCGTGCACAAACACCCTCTCTGCGTGTCACCCACATGAATTCCGGACCAGTCTTCTGCTTAAAGTACGCTGTGTCAATCACACAGACTGCAACACACAAGAAACACACGGCACGTGGCCAGAGAAACTTCCACTCGTGAATGCCATTTACCGTGGCAACGATACATTTCAAGACACATGGTCATAGGACCTTTGTTCCTCCATTTACAGTCAGGAATATGTCCCTGCGTTTTTTCGGTTTTATTAATGTTAATCCTGGAAATGTGCTTCGGAATTACGAAAATAGTTTTAGTTACTTTCCAGACAGATACAGCAAAGAACTACATATTTTTTAAATGCTACATTATTTTATTCTAACATTTAGTTCATATATTTAAAACAGTTGCACATAAACCAATTTAAATCAAATTTGTTATCAGTTTTAATAAGTTATGGAAGTGAAGAAGCCGGCCGTTGTGGACGAGCGGCTGTAGGCGCTTCAGTCCGGAATCGCTCTGCTCCTACGGTCGCAGGTTCGCATCCTGCCACGGGCATGGATGTGTGTGATGTCTTTAGGTTAGTTAGGTTTAAGTAGTTCTAAGTCTAGGGGACTGATCACCTCAGATTTTAAGTCCCATAGTGCTCAGAGCCATTTTGAAGTGAAGAAGAATTACAGAATTTGCTGGATGGAACGCACAGCATAACTACTACATTGTATGGGCTGAGAGCAAATCGAAGACAGACAAAATTAATGAGAAGTGGCAAAAATGAGAACAGTGAGAAACTTTACATCAGGAGTGGTGATCACGAAGCAGATGAGGTTTAGAAATTCTGCTACCTAGGCAGAAAAATAACCACGACAGAAGGAGCACGGATATCAAAAGCAGACTAGCACTGGCAAAAGGGGCATTCTTGGCCAAGAGAAGTCTACTAGTATCAAATTTCTAAGAATTTCCGTTTGGAGCACTGTATTGCATGATAGTAAAACATGGCCTGTGGGAAAGTCGAAACAGAAGAGAATTAAAGCATTTGAGACGTGGTGCTACAGAAGAATGTTGAAAATTAGATAGTGTGCAAGTTAAGGAAAGAGAGGAGATTCTCCACAGAATCGGCGAGGAAATGCATATATGGAAAATGCTGAGCTGTTTCCGTAGCGACAGCAACCACATCGAAGTACTGATGAGTTGTTGCGTTATAAATGAGTAACAAATCGAACGGAATTCCACCGGATACTACAGGTCTCCTGTGTCTAAATACTCAGAAAGTATCCCCGACAAATCTGCAAATTTTTGTAAGGGGAGGGGGAATGTATTTATGGTTCATCCTGTATATAAGGAGCCCTCAATGATTAGCGCAACGCATTTCTTTCCTGAAAGCAGGTTGATCTTTTTCAGGTTTCCAATACACCGTATCATTCTCCACTCTTTTGGCTACAAAATCCTATTTTCCAACATAATCTCCGTTCAATGCGACGGTCTTACGCCACCTTACTGAGAGGGTCTCATGGTACCACTGTACTGGTCGACGTCTTGTTGCATCCGCAACCTCCCAATCATCCACGTACCGTTTCCCGCGGATTGCGTCCTCCTTTGGGCCAAACAAATGGAAATCGAAAGGTGCGGATCGTACAGGCTTCAGCGCCCTTGTCGCGATGATGACAGACGCATCGCCCAACGACTCATCGTGCTTTTGTTCACTTCCAGGCGTCCGTAGACATTCAGCATGCGCCTATGAATATTTGTGATGCTGTGCCTTTCCGCAAAAGACACTCAAAGACAGTTCGCTGCTTGGAGCGCACCTTCGTTACAGACGCTATTTTGAAGGCTACGCCACACCTATCAGAACTTCATGAAACAAAGTAAGGACATATCGACTATCAGATCAATTGTGTGGTTGGATTGAAGAGTTCCCAGATAACAGAACGCAGCATGTCTTTCTCAATGGAGAGAAGTCTTCCGAAGTAAGAGTGATTTCAGGTGTGCCGCAGGGGAGTGTCGTAGGATCGTTGCTATTCACAGTATACATAAAAACCTTGTGGATAGCATGGGAAGTTCACTGAGGCTTTTTGCGGATGATGCTGTGGTATATCGAGAGGTTGTAACAATGGAAAATTGTACTAAAATGCAGGAGGATCTGCAACGAATTGACGCATGGTGCAGGGAATGGCAATTGAATCTGAATGTAGACAAGTGTAATGTGCTGCGAATAAACAGAAAGAAAGATACTTTATCATTTAGCTACAAGATAGCAGGTCAGCAAGTGAAAGCAGTTAATTCCATAAATTATTTGAGAGTAGGGATTAGGAGTGATTTAAAATGGAATGATCACAAAGTTGTTCGTCGGTAAAGCAGATGCTAGACTTAGATTCATTGGAAGACTCCTAAGGCAATGCAATCCGAAAACAAAGGAAGTAGGTTACAGTACGCTTGTTCGCCCACTGCTTGAATACTGCTCAACAGTGTGGGATCCGTACCAGATAGGGTTGATAGAAGAGATAGAGAAGATGCAACGGCGATCAGCGCGCTTCTTTACAGGATCATTTAGTAATCGCGAATGCGTTACGGAGATGATAGATAAACTCCAGAGAAAGACTCTGCAGGAGAGACGCGCAGTAGCTCGTTACGGGCTTTTGTTGAAGTTTCGAGAACATATCTTCACCGAGGAGTCAAGCAGTATATTGCTCCCTCCTACGTATATCTCGCGAAGAGACCATGAGGATAAAGTCAGAGGGATTAGAGCCCACACAGAGGCATACCGACAATCTTTCTTTCCACGAACAATACGAGACTGGAATAGAAGTGAGAACCGATAGAGGTACTCAACGTATCCTCCGCCACACACCGTCAGGTGGCTTGCGGAGTGTAGATGTAGATGTAGAACATTCCAAGATGTCCCACAGTAAATTTAAAATTTTTGCAACCGAAATTGCCCTACAAAAAAAATGTGTTGGATTACTTATCGAACGTCCTTCGTATAACGGAATGTTCAAATTAAAGGCAGACTTTGTCATGCGGCAAATTTCACCGCTCTCGCGTATAGCTGCATCAAAAGTTCTGCGGATCAACTGTTCATTCGAATGTGTGCCCTCTCCATTTGACGGGAATGGACGTATGACTGACGAGTGATAGGGTTAAAACCGTGAACCTTCATGTTCTCGCGGCGTATTACTTGATTCGTAAAAATACGGAAATTAGATCGTAACCAAATAATGTCGGCTGCTAGTATTTCGGCTATAAAACGTCCAGCTATTTTCGGAGCGAACAGGAAAAACTGTCGATAAAGCGCTACTGTCAACCTTCTACACCGATACGGCGAGCGAAGTGAGTGTGCGTGCACGGAAAAAGATAGTGGAAGAAATGTCAGACGTGCGGCAGATATATATTCCATCGTGACACCCTCTGTGAAGGAAATCGTGTCACAAATTCTGGTCGACAAGGTTCAGTGTCGTTGTCTATGAGAGTTACCTATTTCCGGTGCTGGATTCCACATTTTGTCCACGATTAATTAAATAATTCGTTAAACGTGTTTCAGTAGCTTCCCTGAAAACTGAATCCCAGGAGTATGAAACATTTATTGGCATCTAGGCACTCTCATAGTTCACAGTGTGGCCTGTTTGGATGCAGTGTTCTACCACAGAATATTTATCATGCTGTAGCAGGGGAGCATAGCATCGACGTCTCATGTAACGTTCTTGAACTTCCTCTACAGTATGTCCTATATGCGACACTCCTCACTGACAGCCAATCTTAAGACATTTTGAATTCCATAACATCCCTGAATTCCATAGAACTAGGTCAAGATTTTAACATGTTTTTCATGCTTCTGGGATTCAGTTTTTCAGGAAGTCACTAAAGTACCCGAGAAACTAAAATTGGTCACCAAGAAGTAGATCCCGTGAAGGAATTCTGCTACCTGGGGAACAAAATAAAACTTGACTGGACGAAGCAAGGAGGACATAAAAAGCAGACTGGCTTAGAAAAATAAGGCATTCGTGGCCAAAAGAAGTGTACTAGCATCAAACATAGTTCTCCATCTCAGGAAGAAATTTCTGAGAATGTACGTTTGAGCACAGCGTTGTATGGAAATGAAACATGGACTCAGAGAAAACTGGAAAAGAATAGAATTGAAGCATTTTGGGTGTGGTGCCTCAGAATGATGTTGAAAGTTAGACAACGATTAGAAATGAGGAAGCTCTTCACAGACTCGATTAGGTAAGGAACATACGGAGAATACTGACAGGCAGAAGGTACAAGATGATAGAACATGTGTTAAGGTATCAGGAAACAACTTACTTGATACCTGAAGGAGCTGTAAAGAGTAACAGTTATTTAAATAAAAAACTTTTTTTAGTGGACTAAAAAGTATAAAATAACTTTTTAACTCTCATACTGATTCCTAGTCCCATACAAGTGGCCTGAAAACTTCTGTATTTTCAATAGTTATGGCAATATCTTTAATTTTAAAACGAAAAACTTGGGTGCATACAACAAATATTTGATGCATGACTAGTTCACCTAAGTTCCTTGGCTGGCTCTGAGCACTATGGGACTTAACATCTGTGGTCATTAGTCCCCTAGAACTTAGAACTACTTAAACCTAACTAACCTAAGGACAACACACACATCTATGCCCGAGGCAGGATTCGAACCTACAACCGTAGCATTCGCGCGGTTCTGCACTGAGCGCCTAGAACTGCTAGACCACCGCGGCCAACCACCTAAGTTAGTAACCGATTTATTGCACCAATAATGATATGACCTGTTGTGCAATTTTTCTTAGCGACAGCTACTCTCTACACCTCTTACTATTGTGTACTGTAGGCCACCAATGTTATTCCATCTTAAATTTTACAAGTATTGCCATAGCTATTGAAAATTCACAAGGACAAGTTTTCAGGACTGTCTGTATGGGGTTAGGAATCTTTATGAGACAAGGATAAATTATTTTATACTGTTTAGTCCATTTTTAAAAATGTCTGATGTGGCAGGCCTCATGGGTATGAGCACTATGGGGTTTATAGACTCCTAGCAACTGTTTTTCTCTAGCCCCTGGTGTGTACTCTACCCTGTACGACAGGGATGCTGTTTGGGAGCAGTATCGGCCTGCCAAATCAACCTGCTTTGCAGGGAAGCCCACATCTCTGGAGCAATAAACAGTTTTCCTGGCCTCAACAAGTAGGCTACCCTGCAAGACAGGCAGTATTTTTTATCTTCCTGCTTTGTATGGCACCTGTTGGTCAGGAACAAATAAACGACTTTCAAGCCCCCAATGTGTAGCCTGTCTTGCTTGTTGTGTCACCAGTATCGGCCTGCTTTACTGTCTGGGGCTAGGTGTGCGGATGAGCATGGCTGGTTACAGGTTGGAAGAGGAGAAGGACAGAGTGATGGGGAGGAGGAAACAGAGAGTGGTGAGGAAGAGAGATGCACGAGGCAGATGGAAGTTGTAGAGGGTTAGTGGCGAAGAGGGAGGGATGAGGGGGAGATGGAAAGAGAGAGGAGAATAATGTGGTCAGAGGGAGATATGGTCAGAGAGAGGGGATGGAGGAAGTGGACAAAGAGAGGTGCAAGAGGAGATGAAGATAAAGAGAGAGGAGCAGACAGACAGATAGTGGGAGGAAGAGATGGGCACAGAGAAGAGGAGGAGGTGTGTTGAGTATATGTGGCGAAAGTATACGCGGGCGAATCAGTATAATATAAAACAATGGTGAATCGGGTGCTACGGGCCCTTTGTGACCTTAAACCGGGTTTAACAGTTGCCCGAACAAAAGTTTTATGTTTGCGCCTAGTCTTACGCACACCTGCCCGCTAGAATTAGCATATATCTTGCTGACAGCAGGAGTTGCACCGGCTAATGGCATCACGCGGGAGCGTCTGCAGCGTTGCGTTCTGTGCAGGGGCCAATGTCTGCAGAGGCGGGCAGCCACAGCAGAGCAGCACACAGCAGGCGGCACGCCACGGCGACCGCACAGTGTGCGCCTGCGGTTGGCAGCACTGCGCGGAGGCGCGTAACGGCGAACTGCAGCTGCGTGGCAGCGCCAGAACACGCGCGTAGCAGCAGTGCGAAACGAAGCGAGCTTCGCAAAAAGCGCAGCGCTCTGGGAGGGTCCCCGCGGCGGCTCGTTAGCGCGCGCCCACAGCCGCGGTTCCGACCGACCGAGGAAATTACAAAAATTAAAAAAAAGGTCCAGAAAGGTGTACAGTTCTGTGCCGCACGCAGACTGGACTGCGCTCAAAAACAATGACCTGTTGTCGAGACGAGGCCGAAAGAGGCGGCAGCTGGCGCGGCTCGCTACAGTTTAAAACCGAATCCGCATCCCTGCGATTTCATAAACGCTCGACGGGGTTCATCAGCGAAATTTTTACGGCCCGATTGTTTCGCATCCGCGTGGGAAGTGTAGAGGTTCCCAAAAAGCTCAGCCACCTGTTCCGTTTCACACAGCCCACATCGCTTAGCGATGAAAAGCAGACCCTTCTGTACTTGTCGTGACATCCACTACAACTACTAAGTTTGATAAAGGTGAATTCTGTTTAGTGATATCAACAACTGTGTGATAGCTCCACAGAAACATGCATTTTCTCGTACTTCCCGATCCTAGTCGCGAACTGTACATTACAACGAAGATGGTTGGTAGGACTCTGTGTGAGCTCGTGATCTCTTAATTTTACCTTTATGGTCTTTTTGCGAGAAATATATACGAGGAAGCAATATGTCGGTTGACTGTTTAGGAACGTACGCTCTTGAAATTTTTACAGTACACTACACCGTGATCTTTTAGAGCCTTAGTGGCACTTTCCTGCCTACTAAACAAAATATTGACGAAACGCACCGATCTTCTCTTTTTCCTCCATCAATCCTACCTGGTAAAGGTCTCAGACTGGGGTACTATATTCAAGTATGGGTTGAACGTGGGTTTTGTAAGACATCATCTTCGTGGGGGACTACACTTCCTGAGAATTTTCCAATGTGTTTTTCTTGCACCTCATTTTCGTCGCAGGACAGCTTTTCCGGAAACAGTGTCGCAACATATGCGTATCAGTAATGAGACTCCTATTTTGTCAGAATACTTAATTTACACCGACAAAAATGATACGCCACAGTATTGGTGCAGTCTTGCTAATCTCTCTCTCTCTCTCTTGATTCGTATCTGCATGTAGTATAGCTGTGGGATGTTGAAAGCACGCTGGGTGATGGGAAGGGACATAGACCCACTAGAAGCCATAAGAGAGCCACTCTCCTCAAAGACAGATCCTAGAAAGGCCGTAGGGAGAGGACAGAGGGTCACTGCCCACCAGGCGGTAGTTTTTGTTGTACTGAACTGCACCGGGACATCAGGTCATTGTGTAGATACACGTGTAAAGAAAATGGCTGGCGAAGACTTTTTACGACCACGAATTTCGAGTGATGAGATTCGCCTACCAAGAAAGCCATTACTTAAGAGGAAAGAGGCAAGTGTTTTATAAGAAGCAGTTTGGTCGTTGGCGTTCGGAAGTTCCAGAACTGAGCCAATCAAACTTCACTGAGAGACGAAAAGCGCAGCACGGCAAGGTTTTCTTTTAATTGACATTCGATGGGAAGTCAGACGGAGACAAACATGCTGAGCCTCTGCCCCGGCGAGGGTTGTTGGTTTCACCAATGATCGATTCTGCAGCCGCTTCAGCTACCATCTGTAATATTATGGTGAAATCGTGTCGCAACTGCGAGGTGACGTATAGGGAACTTTGAGTCACTGTTACGTAATCCAATTACTTCAAGCTTCATTCTGAAGACTTACATTTTTACAGTAATGAACAGTTTGCTTTCACATTCGACGATAGGTGCGGCGCGTTTCCTCCTGCGTTATTATATATTCCCGTCAATCATACTAAAATCAAATGACATTCCGCAATTACAATTAATTTTGTGCACCATTATTAGTAACTTCCCCCTGCCTCCACACCACCCAACCCCCTCTTTCACTTGCGTCAAGTAATTAAAGTTGGCACATGTATTTATTTATTTAAAAAAATGGCTCTGAGCACTATGGAATTTAACTTCTAAGGTCATCAGTCCCCTAGAACTTAGAACTACTTAAACCTAACTAACCTAAGGATATTACACACATCCATGCCCGAGGCAGGATTCGAACCTGCGACCGTAGCGGACGCGCGGTTCGGGACTATAGCACCTAGAACCGCTCGGCCACCTCGGCCGATTTATTTATTCATCTGTGACTTTATCATGTTTATGTTACCACAGCATTCCACTTGCCTAGTAATCGTTTTTACTGTGGTAAGTCAAAGCCATTACAACCATTGTTTCATTTAATAGTCATAAGTTCCCCTGTTCACAATTTTGGAGGGTAAGTTTTCGTATTGTGCTTATTGACGCCTCCCATAATTCGTCTGCATTTTCAGTTCTGTTCTCCAACACATATCTGATCGACGCCTGCCAGGATTCAGATCAAAAAGCTAAAGAGTCCGATCCGTAAATCCCAGCGCCCACCCACACTTGATTTTTTGATCTTCACAGCTGGTTGATACTAATATTAATGATTAACGAGAAACACTAAAGCTGTATTGGCGAAACACAGATATGCGGAAAGCGTTTGACATGATGACGCACTGCATATTGTCCACGAAGGTCCGAGCATTCGGATTAGGTTCCCAGTTATGTGAGTGACTCGAATACTTCTTCAGTAATAGAACCTCGTACGTTGTCCTCGACAGCGAAAAATATCCTAGGGAAATGTGGTACAGCCGCTCTTATTCTGTGTGTATATAAACGAGCTGAGGGGCAGAGCTAGCAGCGGCTGTTTGCTGATGATGCTGCGGTGTACAGGAAGCTGTCGTCGTTCAGTGACTGTTGGAGGATACGAAGTTTCTAGTTGGTGCGATCAATGACGCCTTCTCTACAGGTAGAAAAATATGCATTAATGGAAATGAGTACGAAAATACAGAACACTTTTGCGACGCATTCGTAAGTATTGCTCGAGTCTTTGGGATCCCCAGCAGGTTGGATTAAAGGAAGACATTGAAGCAATTCAGAGGCGTGCTGCTAGATTTGTTAGGTTCGATCAACAGGCAAGTATTACAGAGATGCTGCCTGACCTCAGACGGAAATCCTTGGAGGGAAGAGGATGATTTTTTAGCAAAACACTGTTGAGAAAATTTGGAAAACCGGAATTTGCAGTTGGCGGTAGAATGATTCTGCTGCCGCCAATGCCGCCAACATACATGTCGCGTAAGGATCACGAATAAGAGAAATTAGGGTTCGTACTGAGGCATTTAGGAGTAGCGGCTTTTACCTCGATCTATCTGGAACAGGTAACCCTCTGGCAGGCACCTGAATGTGATTTGGAGAGTTTCCATAGGGATGTATAAAATGAAATGACTTGTAGTGGTACGCGGTACCCTGTGCTATGTACTATATGGTGGTCTGCTGAGTATGTATGCAGATGTAACGGTTTCTTTCGTTAAAAGATCATCCGGTTGCTTGTAGTTCAACAAAATAGGAAATCAAGGCAAAAACAAACAATAAATCGTCACCGGGGTGTGCCAATGCCATCTAACAGTAATGACAAAATCTGGCAGAGATGATCATATAAACATTGCGCCGATCCCTTGGCAGAAGCAGTAACTGCGTGCGACACGGCTGTTGTGTGAACTATGTATGCCCTGTTGCTTCAGTCTTTGCTATGATCAGACGATGTAGCCGCTTCAGTTTAAATTGCTCTGACTCACACTCTCAAAAACTTCATAAACGTAACAGTTTCCATTGACCGTACGGCAGCCGTAAGACACACTTATTTTGCTGTATTTATGTTGAAGATCAACTGCCGATTCCTGATCAAAAGTGAGATAATAATTCATGCCGCCTATAGTAGTGGACAATAATCAGTCGATTTTTGTCATTCATTGTTTACGTATTTTTACGTAGACTTTTCCGACCGCTGCACTATCTCTTCCCATTCGTTCCTCGCAGAGAGATGTTTTAAGTCAAAGTAAAATAGTCCGCAGCTCGTGTTCGTGCCGTAGCGTTCTCGCTTCCCGCGCCCGGGTTCCCGGGTTCGATTCCCGGCGGGGTCAGGGATTTTCTCTGCCTCGTGACGACTGGGTGTTGTGTGCTGTCCTTAAGTTACTTAGGTTTAAATAGTTCTAGGTTCTAGGGGACTCATGACCATAGATCTAGGGGACTCATGACCGTAGATGTTAAGTCCCATAGTGCGCAGAGCCATTTGAACCAAAAAGTAAAATAATATTTAAAATTGTAATTATTCTAGCTAACTATAGTAACGGGAAACAACCATTTGTTTTCTGCAAATTAAGCGATAATAATAATTCATGCTGCGTCAGTTCGCCATTTGTCCTCTGTGCTTCGGAAGGTTTACACACTTCGTCAGAAGATAGGTAGTAAATGCCTTCCGAAAAGCCATGTTCTCACTGCGAATCGACAAACCAAGAAACCCAAGCAGTTTCTATTGCATGGACACGCGGCGGAATCCTGAATTTATATCAGTTTTTCGCCGATTCGTTAACACAAAAGGACCGACGATTCCTTACATATCCTTCTCTCGGTAGTGGAACTGTATTTTTCCCTTCGGTCCTCGAAGGAGGTCTGTGCAAGTTAATTGTATTTGTATTCTGTATCATAGCTAGATTTTATTTTACTCTTCGGCAATGCTTTAAACTTGTGTATAATGGCGCACGGACTAATAAAAAAAAAAAAAGGAAATCACTGAACTTCCCTTTGTTTACTGTTTTGTTCCCAACGCAGCGTAAATCTGACAGACTCAATAGTTAGTGCTCAATGTGTGTGTGTGTGTGTGTGTGTGTGGTTTTTCGATACCAACTTCGTTATTCTATTACTGCGGCGCTCGAAGAGCGATGGAAAACCACGGAGACTAACATCGTTTCTCTCGCACTTCGCTACTCTCTCCCTGTGCAGCGGAACAAATGCAGCCAAACTCTTAACTGCTGGGCCAGAACAATTAAATTCAAATTTTTGCTGGAACCGCGCGTGTACGCGGATCGCTCTAATTAATTGGGACCTGTTTTGTTTCCGGTGCGGCGCAGATGTGACAGGCGCAGGCAGATGTGCGTGCACTGTGTTTCTGTGTGTGTGTGTGTGTGTGTATGCGCGCGTGTGTGTGTCAGCGCCGCAGCGGGGATCGAAGCGGTGACCACAGGGCCGACGGTCCCAAAAATATGTGCAGCCACGCGGGCCCACTTGGACCTCGCTAATGAGGAGCGTACGCAGGGATAACAACCGCTCTTTAAAACTAAATTAACAATTTGCGGCAGAACTGCTGGTGTACGTAAACCGCGAATGTAAACGTTCCCGAAAATGAAGCACCCATTTTTCAGTCTGTCGGTCTGACGCTCAAATGAAAAGCTCCACCTCGTGAATTTTCACTGACTGCAGTCACTATCAGGGAGTTCCCACAAGGGAACGAACGGTTACTTTATGCAAAGTACCACTCTACTGCACTGAGTATATTTAGATCTACAGATTTTCAGAATCCTTTATTATCTCATGCAACGTAACCTAGCCATTCACGAGCACTATATACGTCGATATGTCAGGGAAGTTCAAAAATGTTTCCGTTTGACGGCATTGCTGCAGTGTATAAGAAGTGCAGTTCGACTCCGATGCGGGTATATAAGCACTGACATGTAAGTAAAGGATTAGTACAGCATTCGCGTCTTTCCGACGTGCGTGCGGTAAACGCGAAAACGTGAACTGTGGCGACTAGAGATGGACAAAATCGTTCATCCTTGGGATCTTGTTCACTGGTGATAGCTCTTTCTTGGGAACCGTTCATTTTTACTCTTTCACCGTTCACCGTGCTTGGTATATGGTTCTTATGAAAAATGGAAAATTACTAGCATAGGTGACTGAAGCCCCACTATGAACCATGGACCTTGCCGTTGGTGGGGAGGCTTGCGTGCCTCAGCGATACAGATGGCCGTACCGTAGGTGCAACCACAACGGAGGGGTATCTGTTGAGAGGCCAGACACACGTGTGGTTCCTGAAGAGGGGCAGCAGCCTTTTCAGTAGTTGCAGGGGCAACAGTCTGGATGATTGACTGATCTGGCCTTGCAACATTAACCAAAACGGCGTTGCTGTGCTGGTACTGCGAACGGCTGAAAGCAAGGGGAAACTACAGCCGTAATTTTTCCCGAGGACATGCAGCTTTACTGTATGATTAAATGATGATGGCGTCCTCTTGGGTAAAATATTCCGGAGGTAAAATAGTCCCCCATTCGGATCTCCGGGCGGGGACTACTCAAGAGGACGTCGAACAAGACATCTAGTCAGGTGACTACAGGGATATAAACACAAAATCAAATAGGGGTAATGCAGGAGTAGGTTTAATAATGAATAGGAAAATTGGAATGCGGGTAAGCCACTACAAACAGCATAGTGAACGCATTATTGTGGCCAAGATAGACAAGAAGCCCACACCTACTACAGTAGTACATGTTTATATGCCAACTAGCTCTGCAGATGATGAAGAAATTGATGAAATGTATGATGAGATAAAAGAAATTATTCAGGTAGTGAAGGGAGATGAAAATTTAATAGTCGTGGGTGACTGGAATTCGTCAGTAGGAAAAGGGAGAGAAGGAAACATAATAGGTGAATATGGATTGGGGGGAAGAAATGAAAGAGGAAGCCGTCTGGCAGAGTTTTGCACAGAGCATAACTTAATCATAGCTAATACTTGGTTCAAGAATCATAAAAGAAGGTTGTATACATGGAAGAATCCTGGAGATACTAAAAGGTATCAGATAGATTACATAATGGTAAGACAGAGATTTAGAAATCAAGTTTTAAATTGTAAGACATTTCCAGGGGCAGATGTCGACTCTGACCACAATCTATTCGTTATGAACTGTAGATTAAAACTGAAGAAACTACAAAAAGGTGCTAAATTAAGGAGATGGGACATGGATAGACTGAAAGAACCAGAGGTTGTACAGAGTTTCAGGGAGAGCATAAGGGAACAATTGACAGGAATGGGGGAAACAGATACAGTAGAAGAAGAATGGGTAGCTTCGAGGGATGAAGTAGTGAAAGCAGCAGACGATCAAGTAGGTAAAAAGACGAGGGCTAATAGAAATCCTTGGGTAACAGAAGAAATATTGAATTTAATTGATGAAAGGAGAAAATATAAAAACACAGTAAACGAAGCAGGCAAAAAGGAATACAGACGTCTCAAAAATGAGATCGACAGGAAGTGCTAGGCAGGGATGGCTAGAGGACAAATGTAAGGATGTAGAGGCTTATCTCATTAGGGGTAAGATAGATGCTGCATACAGGAAAATTAAAGAGACCTTTGGAGATAAGAGAACCACTTGTATGAACATCAAGAGCTCAGATGGAAACCCAGTTCTAAGCAAAGAAGGGAAAGCAGAAAGGTGGAAGGAGTATACAACAGAATGTTAAGTTTTTACCCACAGTGCATGATCTAATTCTCTACGATATTGTGCTCCAGATGTATATGCTCATAAATTCCTTCCTCAAATCAATGTTCGCTACCATCAGGCTTCTTTTGGCGAGGACTGACCTCTCTATTTATGCTAATCCACTTCCTGTATCTTCCTTGCTTCTTCCGCCGGAAGTGATTTTGCTTCAAAAGTAGAAGTAAACCTTCACTTCGTCTACTTCGTGGTCCCAACTTTGACGTTAAGTTTACACTTTGCCTAATTTCTGTTACTTATCACTACATTCATCTTTCTTTTGCTTATTCGCTCACCTTATGGGCGGCATACTCAAGGTGGTTCCAAAGGTGGTAAAATGCACGAGGTGGAGGAACATGGTACTGGAAGCTCCCCTGCAGCAGATTACGATTTCACAGATGTGTGGTACTCTCAATCTCTTTGTAGTTTCAAACTTCCCAGCATGCTGGGATAGCTGTGGGTCAGCAACTTCTGTTAACCAGTAGACGAAAAACTTGTCCTAAGTCCCAAATTTTACTTTTTTAAATTTTATATTCACTCGATGACTAGTTCCGGGCCGTGACCCATTTTCAAATCATCGTTTCGACCCGAAACTAGTCATCGTGTGAGAAAAAATCAAACCGTTTTTTCGGTGTACCTCTTTTTATTTCGTTTTACTTTTTTTAAAGTTTATTCTTTCATTCCTTGCGCCTGCTGAATCCCAGCTCACAAACGTTGGTAAATAATCATGTGGTGCAAAACCTTTTTTTGGGCAGTTTCCATGTACTGATGACAGGTGTTTTCAGACTCACCTCCAGTTGGGAATGCAGTGGCACCACGCCGTGGTCCTGGGCGAACACAGTGAGCCAGTAGCGCGGCTTGCTCTCCACGTCCAGAGGCGCCGTCGTACGGATGTTTCCTGCAAGCAAACAGAACGAGTCAATCCAGTTGAAAACGACTCTCACCGTCTGAGTTTGTGATTCCGTCTGAATGAACATCAAAGGCTGCCAGCTATCAGTTCAGGTAACTCATGTTCGTCACTACTGCTGCGTCGCAGACTGAAAAAGATACGTTTCGCAACTTTGTGGTTGTGGCCGTTTTGCGCCGCAACTCTGTAAATATCAAAGTATTCGTCTGTAAATTAAACGCGATCTTCCTGCAGCAATGTTGGTATTTAATTTCCACGACACGTTTCACATTTTATATGAAAGGCATCTACATACGTTTACCTCAAGCCGTCATACAGTGTATTGCAGAGAATGCATAATGTTCGTCCAGCCCTTTTCGTATAAAAGTCACCTACATTTATGCAACGGCTTTACTCGAGAACCACTTTATTTTATTTTTTCCCTCAAAGCGTTCCCATCTATGTCCCCAGAGAATTTCTTCAGTGGATTTCAATGTAGTTGTTGCTTGCCCTGACAAACTGTAAGTGATAGTGGTGTCAGTAGCACCCTGCTCTTATGGATTATAAACGACGATGTTCCCCAGGTTCAAAGAAAGGTTCTTTCAGTGTCGAGGTTTATAATTCTCATTACTATGAAGCGTTGTAGGTTATTTATAGTAAATATTATAAGACCCTCTCGCTATACTACTATCCTGTCTGGTCCACTATGACGGTCCCTCGTCCCACACCGTAGTGTAAGATACCTTTTACCTTAATGCAGGTTTCTAACTCACTTTGATTACTACTTCCTCTTTGTAGTGCTGATTATTACTTATATGACGGCTATTTTTTTGTCATGGTCCAATAAGTCGCGAAATTCAAACAACAACGAAAATCTGGCAAAGCTTTGCACAGAGGTGTGACAGAGTGTGTAACTTTTCAGTTCGAAGTGCGCAGATGCCTAGAAAAATAGATTTAAGCTGCAAGTTTAAAGAGTGTGCTGTCATATGGTTTATTCATGCTGAGGCGTTGCGCCTCCTTTCATGCAGCCTGTGCAACATAAATGTCATGGGTGACGCCAAAGATCCGAGTGAGGTGGTGTAGTTGTTGGACGCTGGACTCGCTTTCGGGACGACGACGTTTCAAATGCGCGTATGGCGATAGACTTTTAAGGTTTACCATGGTTTCTCTAAATCGCTCTAGGTAAGTTCCACGAAGGTTCCTTTGGAAGGGCACGGCCGATTTCCTTCCTCAAAGTTGAAATAACCCGAGCCTTTCCTCTGCCGCTACTGACCTCGATGTCGGCAAGATGTTAAAACCTAATCTTCCTTCCTATTCCTTTCTGTCGCAGGAAAATGCAGCAGTGGTGCAGGAACTTTGAAGCAGAATGTATAGACGTTCATGATGCAGGCAGTGAGGGAAAGAAGCGAATGTCAATAGTCTTGTTCTACGAGTGGATCAGGCGATTCGAGAAAATCGTCTTTGAATCCAGAACAAGCGAAAAGGAATGGTGTCATTGGGCATTGCCTTTCTTCATGACGATATTCGTCCGCTCACTGCACCTGCAACAAAGTGACTACCCACCATATGGTCCGGACTTGGCTACATGTGATCATCTCTTTGCTCACACCAACTGTTGGCTACGAGGACAGCATTTTGGCACAGGCAACGAACTGCAGACCTAAGTAGAAAATTGGCGGAAAACCACAGCAGCTGCCTCTTATGATTGGGGTATTGCAAGCACGGTAGTACGCTACGAAAAAGGTTTAAGACGATGTAGAGACGCAGCTGGGAGGTATAGATAAATGTTGCAAACAATACATTTTTGGTTTTTATTGTGGTTTCCATTTCGCGACCGATTGGATCTTTAAAAAAATAGCTGTCATAGTTATTCACTGTTATCTTTACATTACACAGATATCTTTCACGGAAATTGCTTCGTAGAAATATCTTTCATGTAAGGCTCTACCTGCTTGTATAGCGTAGCGTAGATTAACGACCATGGCTGGTACATTGGTGACCCTGACTGTGGCTTTTAGGCGGTTTCCAACGCTCTTTTAGGCAAAAGCTGGTCTGGTCACCTGTTTCCGTCTCAGACAACACTTTGCACAAACGGTTAAAATACAATCATACACAGACCAAAATTTATGCAGTTCGCGGACAGGGGCGCACACGATTTTCCTACATCAGGCAAGTGACGGCTGCGGCGAGAGGAAGGGCATCCGGCAGCTAAGTTAAATAAAATAAAACTGCCGGAACTCAGAGCACAGAGCAGCCCAGGATACCCCCTAACGAAAAGAAAGAAATAGTTCAAGAGAGGTTGTGTCTAATAGCTTTGAAACACGGCGAAAAAAATAATTATTTGTAATTCACAGAAATATTACGCTAAGCTCATGACACACAGTAGTCTATTGCATTTCACCATTACTGTCCATAATTTCACACTGAAACACTACAGAGGGTGTCCCAGAAACGTTTCGACAAACTTTGTGGTCTTGTAGAGAATGTCTTGTGAAAAAATTGAGCACAGGAATCGTCGGAAACATCATCCAACGACACTGCAGAGCGTCGAAGTTATAGGCGCTAGCTCCTGCAACTAGGCCACATCTCTGGCAGCAAATGTGACTTTCTACTCTTACTGGCAATAAATGGATCGTCTGTTGTTATTCAGTGTTTGTTCGTTATTCGGTGATCGTGTTGCCATGGTGGATGACGGTTTAGGTCATGGAATTTCACTTGCAGTTTACTTTCCTCCTAAATACCTTTAAGGATGGTGAATATTTTAGAAAGTTCCAGGCAAAAATCAACTGCAGATGGAAACCAAATGTGTGAAACCGTCATCCACAGAGGCAACAGAGCATCATATTCGTAGGAGACAAGACCTCTGCACACAGAAGGTAGCCCCATCTTCTACAATGGCGATAGTGGCAATCAGTCGCGATCAATGAATAACAAACAATGTTGCGAGACGGTCCGCACGATGTCGGTCGGCTTACAAAGTTACGTCTGCCAAAGGGATGACATTCCCAGACACGGGTTTCTATCCTCGATTTGTTTTTAAATACAATCCCTAAAACCACGAGGCTTGTCCCAACATTCTACGATACTCTGTATGTAACCACGGTAGACAACTGCTTCCGTTCCAGCCACGTCGTAATGCTTTCCCACATTTCTGTCTCAAACATGAGCTTCGAAAAACCGGTAACTATGCGTGAATACTAGACATAATATGTTCACACTCTTCTAGCGGCAGCCGACGACCACTTTTGTACAAAAACTAACGGCACGGTGCTTATACGCTTCAACATATCAGAATTCGAGGAATCTGTCAGAAGCTGTCATCTGCTTCACTGATAAGGAACCGACCAACAACCCCGTCTACGAAATCATGCCGTTCACATAGTTGCACGTTTGGACGCACAGCAGTTTTCACAAAATCGTCACGTTTTCCTAACGCTCGCGTTTGTTGCCTTCTCGTCTTGCACGGGGTGGGCATTTCGCCTATATTCTATTTTTGTTTCAGCGCACTTAATACAGGCAACACAGAAGCTATGGCAAACTAAGACTCATTTACTAAATCTACCGTATCAGTTGCAAAAGATCACTTTTGTAAATAGTCTTCAGGCGTTTGCCGCCGCATGAAGTTGTGCAAATTCCACAATATTTCCTCAGAACAACTGTCCGACATCTTCAGGTGGCCGAACCTCGCTGATGGCTAGGTACGACTGAGGGCATCCGCACGTTGACGCTCTGTATACAGACCACGGCCGCGAAGATGCGGAAATCCCGCATGCGAAATGATTTGCAGATAGGTGGCGCCATACTCAAGCGCCCTTTGCTAAAAATCGCTGAGCTGTCCTGCTGCGCGTCCACTATACGCTATGTTTACTAACAGAGCGCCGAAACGTCATTCACTAAAAAATTACTTTTTCTAAGACCTTATCAAAACATCAAGCACAATCTTTTTGTCGATTCTTTTTGTCGGTTTTACGCGCATGTGTTTCATTACAGAACAGGTAGCAACTTGACACTCCTTTCTTCAGCTCATTTAAACAAAACCGCATGAGCAATTGGGGGGGGGGGGGGGGGGCAGAAAAGGTGACTGTTCAGTGAGATCTCAAACAATAACTTCACGAGAGGAACACTTAACTCGGTATATGAAGAGAGTAACTGTCTATGAGGATACTGAAAGGGTAATGCAGTATGTAAAGGGGGACGAAAATCTAATAGGCATGGGCGACTGGAATGCAGTTGTAGGGGAAGGAGTAGAAGAAAAGGTTACAGGAGAATATGGGCTTGGGACAAGGAATGAAAGAGAAGAAAGACTAATTGAGTTCTGTAACAAGTTTCAGCTAGTAAAAGAATCACAAGAGGAGGAGGTATACTTGGAAAAGGCCGGGAGATACGGGAAGATTTCAATTAGATTACATCATGGTCACACAGAGATTCCGAAATCAGATATTGGATTGTAAGGCGTACCCAGGAGCAGACATAGACTCAGATCACAATATAGTAGTGATGAAGAGTCGGCTGAAGATCAAGACATTAGTCTAGAACAATCAATACGCAAAGAAGTGGGATACGGAAGTTCTAAGGAATGACGAGATACGTTTGAAGTTCTCTAACTCTATACCTACAGCAATAAGGAATAGCGCAGTAGCCAGCACAGTTGAAGAGGAATGGACATCTCTAAAAAGGGACATCACAGAAGTTGGGAAGGAAAATATAGGTACAACAAAGGTAGCTGCGAAGAAACCATGGGTAACAGAAGAAATACTTCAGTTGATTGATGAAAGGAGGAAGCACAAACATGTTCCGGGAAAATCAGGAATACAGAAATACAAGTCGCTGAGGAATGAATTAAATAGGAAGTGCAGGGAAGCTAAGAAGAAATGGATGCAGGAAAAATGTGAAGACATCGAAAAAGATATGATTGTCGGAAGGACAGACTCAGCATATAGGAAAGTCAAAACAACTTTTCGTGACATTAAAAGCAACGGTGGTAACATTAAGAGTGCAACGGGAATTCCACTGTTAAATGCAGAGGAGAGAGCAGATAGGCGGAAAGAATACATTGAAAGCCTCTATGAGGGTGAAGATTTGTCTGATGTGATAGAAGAAGAAACAGGAGTCGATTTAGAAGAGATAGGGGATCCAGTATTAGAATCGGAATTTAAAAGAGCTTTGGAGGACTTACGGTCAAATAAGGCAGAAGGGATACATAACATTCCATCAGAATTTCTAAAATCATTAGGGGAAGTGGCAACAAAACGACTATTCACGTTGGTGTGTAGAATATATGAGTCTGGCGACATACCATCTGACTTTCGGAAAAGCATCATCCACACAATTCCGAAGACGGCAAGAGCTGACAAGTGCGAGAATTATCGCACAATCAGCCTAACAGCTCATGCATCGAAGCTGCTTACAAGAATAATATACAGAAGAAGGGAAAAGAAAATTGATAATGCGCTAGGTGAAGATCAGTTTGGTTCTAGGAAAAGTAAAGGCAATTCTGACGTTACGGCTAATAATGGAAGCAAGGCTGAAGAAAAATCAAGACACGTTCATAGGATTTTTCGACCTGGAAAAAGCGTTCACAATTTAAAATGGTGCAAGCTGATCGAGATTCTGAAAAAACTAGGGTAAGCTATAGGGAGAGATGGGTGATATACAATATGTACAACAACCAAGAGGGAATAATAAGAGTGGGCGATCAAGAACGAAGTGCTCGTATTAAGAAGGGTGTAAGACAAGGCTGCAGCCTTTCGCCCCTACTCTTCAATCTGTACATCGAGGAAGCAATGATGGAAATAAAAGAAAGGTTCAGGAGTGGAATTAAAATACAAGGTGAAAGGATATCAATGATAGATTCGCTGATGACATTGCTATCCTGAGTGAAAGTGAAGAAGAATTAAATGATCTGCTGAATGGAATGAACAGTCTAATGAGTACACAGTATGGTTTGAGAGTAAATCGGAGAAAGACGAAGGTAATGACAAGCAGTAGAAATGAGAACAGCGACAAACTTAACATCAGGATTGATGGTCACGAAGTCAATGATGTTAAAAAATTCTGCTACCTAGGCAGTAAAATAACCAATGACGGACGGAGCAAGGAAGACATCAAAAGCAGACTAGCTATGGCAAAAAAGGCATTTCTGGCCAAGAGAATTCTACTAATATCAAATACCGGGCTTAATTTGAGGAAGAAATTTCTGAGGATGTACGTCTGGAGTACAGTATTGTATGGTAGCGAAACATGGACTGTGGGAAAACCGGAACAGAAGAGAATCGAAGCATTTGAGATGTGGTGCTATAGACGAATGTGAATGACTTCCATGGTACTAGAGGGAGCTGTAGAGGGCAAAAACTGTAGAGGAAGACAGAGATTGGAATACGTCAAGCAAATAATTGAGGACGTAGGTTGCAAGTGCTACTCTGAGATGAAGAGGTTGGCACAGGAAAGGAATTCGTGGCGGGCCGCATCAAACCAGTCAGCAGACTGATGAGAAAAAAAAAAAAAAAAGCTTTCTCTAAAGAACAGGTACCATTGATGACCGTGCAGCTTCTCTAGAATAAATGATAATTAATTGAAACCCTCAGCTGCCGACAGGTGTTGTTGATATACCTCGATGGGGACAGCTGAAAATGTGTGCCGCGACCGGGACTCGAACTCGGGATCTCCTGCTAACATGGCAGACGCTCTAAGCATCTGAGTCATCGAGGACACAGATGAATAGCGCGACTGCAGGGACTTATCCCTTGCACGCCCTCCTTGAGACTCACTTTCACAACTGTCCACAATCTACATGCGTAATGTTCCTAATAGATATTTGCCCCTACCCTACACTCATTACTCGCGGCAACAAAGGTGACGATTCCCTTAAGAGTTCGGGCATCCTATGCGCATTCGCACACACGAAGGTCAATGGCCGGGTAGCCTTTAATTTTATATGTAGATAGTAACTGTTCTAGAAAGAACAGATACCATTGATGATGGATAGAGCGTCTGCCATGTAAGCAGAAGATTCCGGGTTCGAGTCCCGGCAGAGGCATAAATTTTCAGCTGTCCCCATCGAGGTACATCAACTACACTGTCGGCAGCTGAGGGTTCCAATTAATTATCATTTACTTAATCCGGGGATTTGCAAAAACAGTGAAAACTTTGAATGCTTTAGCGCGCCTCGCGCATCGACGTTGCTGGTGTAGCGACAAAGTAATTGTTACATAAGGTAAAGGTGCTGAGTGGGTTTTTGTTTACATTGTGATTGAACTTGCAATGAACAGAATACAGATCGTACTTTCTCTCGCATCGCTTTCACTCTCGTCGCGCGAGTCAAATGTCAGGTGATCGATAGAGGAGCGCTCGATAACCGTAGCGTCCTCTGCGACACATTGTCATGTGTATAAACTCGCCATCAGCAAAATAACACCACTTGCTCATCACAGTACGACGTAGTTACAGCGGAACTGTCCGAATCAGCAGCGGGATGATGCGGTGGCGCCATGTTTGGTGAGGGGAGCGCAGGATGAACAAGCCTGGCGTTAATGAACAGTGGGCTGGCTCGACTGCTCTGTGCGCAGCCCCCGTGCCGCTTATTCAGTCCGGAGAGCGGAGTTTATTTCTGGAGGCGGCCTCCCCAGACACGAGGGCGCGTCCGGGATTCGTGCTCACTCCCCAGCCGGTCGGCTCAGGAGCTTCCGACAGCGCAATAGCGCTCGCCTCTACATTATTACTGCGCGCTCGGTAATCTCAGTACTTCCGCCAACGACAGTGACTCACTTCGGCTTTGAGATAGGCTCGCCACATTAATTCAGTACGGAAGGGGAGGCGGGGTCTGAGAAACTTCGCTGCTGTGCTACTATTATATACACTTACGTGTCGACAAAAACACTTACGTGTCGACAAAAACATCTTGTATTAATTTTCCTTTATTTAATCAAGCTTTTTTTGGTTATGGATCTGCAGTGTCCGCAGGCACGACGCGCTTCTCATACCATTATACATTGTGCTTCGTTCCTCTTCCTGGTGAGTGAGGTTACGAGGGGGCGTTCAATTAGTAATCCAATACATTTTTTGTCGGCCAATTTCTGTTGAGAAAAAAATGCGGAAATTGTCGTGGGACATCGTGGAATGTTCCCACTTCAGCCTCTATACTTCCATGAAGTTCCGAAGAGTGGCGGCGCAATAAGTAGTCTTCAAAACGGCATCTGTAACGGAGCTGCGTTCCAAGCGGACAGCTGTCTACATCTACAACTACATCTACAGAGATACTCTGCAAATCACATTTAAGTGCCTGGCAGAGGGTTCATCGAACCATCTTCACAATTCTCTATTATTCCAATCCCGTATAGCGCGATGAAAGAATGAACACCTTTATCTTTCCGTACGAGCTCTTATTTCCCTTATTTCATCTTTGTGATCGTTCCTACCTATGTAAGTAGGTGTCAACAAAATATTTTCGCATTCGGAGGAGAAAGTTGGTGACTGGAATTTCGTGAGAAGATTCTGTCGCAACGAAAACGCCTTTCTTTTCATAACTTCCAGCCCAAATCCTTATCATTTCCGTGACACTCTCTCCCGTATTTCGCTATAATATAAAACGTGCTGCCTTTCTTTGAACTTTTTCGATGTACTCCGTCAGTCCTATCGGGTAAGGATCCCACACCGCGCAGCAGTATTCTAGAAGAGGACGGACAGGCGTAGTGTAGGCAGTCTCCTTAGGAGGTGTGTTACGTTTTGTAAGTGTCCTGCCAATCAAACGCAGTCTTTGGTTAGCCTTCCCCACAACATTTTCTGTGTGTTCCTTCCAATTTAAGTTGTTCGTAATTGTAATACCAAGGTATTTAGTCGATTTTACGGCTTTTAGATTAGACTGATTTATCGTGTAGCCGAAGATTAACGAGTTCCTTTTAGTACTCATGTGGATGACCTCACAATTTTCGTTGTTTAGGGTCAACTGCCACTTTTCGTACCATTCAGATATCGTTTCTAAATCGTTTTGCAGTTTGTTTTCATCTTCTGATGCCTTTATTAGTCGATAAACGACAGCGTCATCTGCAAACAACGGAAGACGGTTCCTCAGATTGTCTCCCAAATCGTTTATATAGTTAACTAACAGCAAAAGGCCTGTAACATTACCTTCGGGAACGCCAGAAATCACTTCTGTTTTACTCGATGAGTTTCCGTCAGTTACTACGAACTGTGACCTCTCTGACAGGAAATCACAAATCCAGTCACATAACTGAGACGATATTCCATAAGCACGCAATTTCACTACGAGCCGCTTGTGTGGTACCGTGTCAAAAGCCTTTCGCAAATCCAGAAATACGGAATCAATCTGAAATCCCTTGTCAATATCGCTCAACAATTCATGTGAATAAAGAGCTGGTTGTGTTTCACAGGAACGATGTTTTCTAAACCCATGTTGACTGTGTGTGAATAGACCTTTTTTTCCTAGGTAATTCATAATGAGCGGTATAAGGCGCTACAGTCATGGACTGTGCGGCTGGTCCCGGCGGCATGGGTGTGTGTGTTTGTCCTTAGGTTAATTTAGGTTAAGTAGTGTGTAAGCTTAGGGACTGATGACCTTAGCAGTTAAGCCCCATAAGATTTCACACACATTTTTTTAATTTATAATGTTTGAACACGATACATGTTCCAAAATCCTTCGGCATATCGACGTTAGGGATATGGGCCAGTAATTTAGTGGATTATTCCTACTACCTTTCTTGAATATTTGTGTGACCTGTGCAACTTTCCAGTCTTTGGGTACGGATCTTTCGTCGAGCGAACGGTTGTATACGATTGTCAAGTATGGAGCTAATGCATCAGCATACTCTGAAAGGAACATAACTGGTATACAGTCTAGACCAGAAGACTTGCTTTCATTGAGTGATTTAAGTTGCTTCACTACTCTGAGGATATTTACTTCTACTTTACTCATGTTGTCAGCTGTTCTCGATTAGAATTTTGGAATCTTCGTCTTCTTTTGTGAAGGCATTTCGGAGGGCTGTGTTTAGCACATCTACATCTACATCTACATGACTACTCTGCAATTCACATTTAAGTGCTTGGAAGAGGGTTCATCGAACCACAATCATACTATCTCTCTACAATTCCACTCCCGAACAGCGCGCGGGAAAAACGAACACCTAAACCTTTCTGTTCGAGCTCTGATTTCTCTTATTTTATTTTGATGATCATTTCTACCTATGTAGGTTGGGCTCAACAAAATATTTTCGCATTCGGAAGAGAAAGTTGGTGACTGAAATTTCGTAAAAAGGCCTCGCCGCGACGAAAAACGTCTTTGCTGTAATGACTTCCACCCCAACTCGCGTATCATATCTGCCACACTCTGTCCCCTATTACGTGATAATACAAAACGAGCTGCCCTTTTTTGCACCCTTTCGATGTCCTCCGTCAATCCCACCTGGTAAGGATCCCACACCGCGCAGCAATATTCTAACAGAGGACGAACGAGTGTAGTGTAAGCTGTCTCTTTAGTGGACTTGTTGCATCTTCTAAGTGTCCTGCCAATGAAACGCAACCTTTGGCTCGCCTTCCTGACAATATTATCTATGTGGTCCTTCCAACTGAAGTTGTTCGTAATTTTAACACCCAGGTACTTAGTTGAATTGACAGCCTTGAGAATTGTAATCCAATTCCAACGGGTTTCTTTTGGAACTCATGTGCATCACCTCACACTTTTCGTTATTTAGCGTCAACTGCCACCTGACACACCATACAGCAATCTTTTCTAAATCGCTTTGCAACTGATACTGGTCTTCGGATGACCTTACTAGACGGTAAATTACAGCATCATCTGCGAACAACCTAAGAGAACTGCTCAGATTGTCACCCAGGCCATTTATATAGACCAGGAACAGCAGAGGTCCCAGGATGCTTCCCTGGGGAACACCTGATATCACTTCAGATTTACTCGATGATTTGCCGTCTATTACTACGAACTGAGACCTTCCTGGCAGGAAATCACGAATCCAGTCGCACAACTGAGACGATACCCCATAGGCCCGCAGCTTGATTAGAAGTCGCTTGTGAGGAACGGTGTCAAAAGCTTTCCGGAAATCTAGAAATACGGAATCAACTTGAGATCCCCTGTCGATAGCGGCCATTACTTCGTGCAAATAAAGAGCTAGCTGCGTTGCACAAGAGCGATGTTTTCTGAAGCCATGCTGATTACGTGTCAATAGATCGTTCCCTTCGAGGTGATTCATAATGTTTGAATACCGTATATGCTCCAAAACCCTACTGCAAACCGACGTCAATGATATAGGTCTGTAGTTAGATGGATTACTCCTACTACCCTTCTTAAACACTGGTGCGACCTGCGCGATTTTCCAATCTGTAGGTACAGATCTATCGGTGAGCGAGCGGTTGTATATGAGTGCTAAGTAGGAAGCTATTGTATCAGCGTAATCTGAAAGGAACCTAATCGGTATACAATCTGGACCTGAAGATTTGCCCGTATCAAGCGATTTCAGTTGCTTCGCAACCCCTAAGGTATCTTCTTCTGAGAAACTCATGGCAGCAGATGTTCGTGTTTCAAATTCTGGAGTATTCCATTCGTCTTCTCTGGTGAAGGAATTTCGGAAAACTGCGTTCAATAACTCCACTTTAGCGGCACAGTCGTCGGTAACTGTACCATTGGCACTGCACAGTGAAGGTATTGACTGCGTCTTGCCGCTTGTGTACTTTACATACGACCAGAATTTCTTCGGATTTTCCACCAAATTTCGAGACAATGTTTCGTTGTTGAACCTATTAAAGGCATCTCGCATCGAAGTCCGTGCCAAATTTCGCGCGTCTGTAAATTTTAGCCAATCTTCGGGATTTCGCGTTCTTCTGAACTTCGCATGCTTTTTCCGTTGCCTCTGCAACAGCGTTCGGACCTGTTTTGTGTACCACGGGGGATCCGTTCCATCTCTTACCAATTTATGAGGTATGAATCTCTCAATTGCTGTTGCTACTATATCTTTGAATTTGAGCCACATCTCGTCTACATTTGCATAGTCAGTTCGGAAGGACTGGAGATTGTCTTTTAGGAAGGCTTCTAGTGACACTTTATCCGCTTTTTTAAATAAAATTATTTTCGTTTGTTTCTGATGGATTTGGAAGAAACGGTACTGAACCTAGCTACAACGACCTTGTGATCACTAATCCCTGTATCAGTCATGATGCTCTCTATCAGCTCTGGATTGTTGATGGCTAAGAGGTCAAGTGTGTTTTCGCAACCATTTACTATTCGCGTGGGTTCGTGGACTAACTGCTCGAAATAATTCTCGGAGAAAGCATTTAGGACAATCTCGAAAGATGTTTTCTGCCTACCACCGGTTTTGAACAAGTATAATGCATGTAGATACAAATCAAGAGAGAGAGAGATTAGCAAGGCTGTTCCAATACTGTACCAATACTGGCATACAGGGCCTCCCAATAAGATGGTGTAAGTCTGTGCGCATTGAACGCAGATCCTGTACTGAGATAAAACGAAACTGCTTTTAGAAAAAAGTATTGCATTACTTAATGAACGCCTCTCTTCATATTACACCCCTGGAAATTGAAATAAGAACACCGTGAATTCATTGTCCCAGGAAGGGGAAACTTTATTGACACATTCCTGGGGTCAGATACATCACATGATCACACTGACAGAACCACAGGCACATAGACACAGGCAACAGAGCATGCACAATGTCCGAACTAGTACAGTGTATATCCACCTTTCGCAGCAATGCAGGCTGCTATTCTCCCATGGAACGATCGTAGAGATGCTGGATGTAGTCCTGTGGAACGGCTTGCCATGCGATTTCCACCTGGCGCCTGAGTTGGACCAGCGTTCGTGCTGGACGTGCAGACCGCGTGAGACGACGCTTCATCCAGTCCCAAACATGCTCAATGGCGGACAGATCCGGAGGTAGTTGACTTACACCTTCTAGAGCACGTTGGGTGGCACGGGATACATGCGGACGTGCATTGTCCTGTTGGAACAGCAAGTTCCCTTGCCGGTCTAGGAATGGTAGAACGATGGGTTCGATGACGGTTTGGATGTACCGTGCACTATTCAGTGTCCCCTCGACGATCACCAGAGGCGTACGGCCAGTGTAGGAGATCGCTCCCCACACCATGATGCCGGGTGTTGGCCCTGTGTGCCTTGGTCGTATGCAGTCCTCATTGTGGCGCTCACCTGCACGGCGCCAAACACGCATACGACCATCATTGGCACCAAGGCAGAAGCGACTCTCATCGCTGAAGATGACACGTCTCCATTCGTCCCTCCATTCACGCCTGTCGCGACACCAATGGAGGCGGGCTGCACGATGTTGGGGCGTGAGCGGAAGACGGCCTAACGGTGTGCGGGACCGTAGCCCAGCTTCATGGAGACGGTTGCGAATGGTCCTCGCCGATACCCCAGGAGCAACAGTGTCCCTAATTTGCTGGGAAGTGGCGGAGCGGTCCCCTACGGCACTGCGTAGGATCCTACGGTCTTGGCGTGCATCCGTGCGTCGCTGCGGTCCGGTCCCAGGTCGACGGGCACGTGCACCTTCCGCCGACCACTGGCGACAACATCGATGTACTGTGGAGACCTCACGCCCCACGCGTTGAGCAATTCGGCGGTACGTCCACCCGGCCTCCCGCATGCCCACTATACGCCCTCGCTCAAAGTCCGTCAACTGCACATACGGTTCACGTCCACGCTGTCGCGGCATGCTACCAGTGTTAAAGACTGCGATGGAGCTCCGTATGCCACGGCAAACTGGCTGACACTGACGGCGGCGGTGCACAAATGCCGCGCAGCTAGCGCCATTCGACGGCCAACACCGCGGTTCCTGGTGTGTCCGCTGTGCCGTGCGTGTGATCATTGCTTGTACAGCCCTCTCGCAGTGTCCGGAGCAAGTATGGTGGGTCTGACACACCGGTGTCAATGTGTTCTTTTTTCCATTTCCAGTAGTGTATTTACGTTAACGAGTCCTATTTGATCGTTTGCTTGATCTACTACCGTGTAGTTGGATTCTAACTTTTTTGCTGATTATAAACAAAGTTGACGTTTATAATTATCACGTTCCGCAACGCAAATATTTTACATTTGTTATTCGCAGACAGAATGCGATCATTATTTCGTAAGCTAGTCATTCACGGAAATTTACAGTTCCACAGCTAAAATAATGACCTCCGAGAACAATGAATATGAAATACGAATATGTAAATAATGGTCAGGAAGAGACGATGAGAAACAGTTATTGCATGCAAAATATGGTAAGTGATGTGCTTTATTCATGTTAGTTGATAGTTCCACAATAAACCAAGAAATGGCAGCTATAGATCTAATTTCAAATTGTCGCTAATGGCAACACCGTGAGGATGTGTGCATGTGAACACTGGTAAGTGCTAGAAATGTAGCTGCCCGTAGATGCAACGTGTGCAACATTTGTGGCAGGAATATGCTCTTCAGGGGAGATTTTTATGAGTCTAATGGTGATGTAAACAAGCACAACTCAGATAAAAGTCCTGAATATGTACTCAAACGCAAATGCAAAGTTGACTTTAATCAAGTAAATGTGAATAATTGATGAAGCAATTAAACAATCTTGGGTCCCTTAGTGTTCCTTACGCGAATTGTGGCAGTGTGATGGTAGATATGTTTACGTCCTCTAGGAAAGTGCTTGCTAAAATTAATTTCATTTTCTCAGAGTTATAAATTAAATTTTGAGGTTGTTACACTTTATTACTGTAAAAATGTTTAATGCAAACATTAATCTAAAAAACTGAAATAATTCCGACCTTTTAACTTCTATCTTTGAGAAGTTTCGCAGTAATCGTTCCATCAATTCGCTCAGCAAGTAACCAGTGATAAGTAAACGCGGTTTGCAAATAAACAATGTTAAGCAACCATTGACAAATTTTAAAAAATGAAATTTTGGGTAGAATTTACCTATTTAAAATTTTATCGTTTCTGTAAGTACTAGGTGGTTATAATTTAACTGTCGCTGCTCTTAGTTCTGCAATGTAGGCTGTATGCGTCACAGAGCGTTGAATCATCGTCTTATGTTCATTAATCAGCGTGCTTGCGCCTGTTTTGACAAAAAAATAACAATAGTTCCACTTTCTGCCGCCACGAAGAAATATGACGCTGTAAGCAGTCAGAAGGTGAAATGCTTCCTGTTTCGATGTCAGTATGGTGTTCGTCACTTGGCGGCGCTCCTTTTGTGAAGTGACTTTTGGTGTAAAGGATTAAGAAGATCGTAGTTTTTCGTGTGAAACGCAATGGCTATTGAGAAGAAAGACCGTGCACTGCTGGTAAGGCTGTTTTATCAGAACCGCATCAATAACAGCGCTACATTTTTAGAATATCGTCGGCAGAAACAGCTCTGTAGAGCCCCTATACCAATAAATGGGTTAAACAATATAATAAAGAAATTTTAAGAGGTGAATTATGTAGTGCAACAGGGAGCGGTAGGCGGCCCATTTATATGGCGGTAGTCGATGATGTTGCCATAGCTATAACCGACCGTGCAACACATACCTTCAATTCTACAGCCAGTGCTCGATCTGGGTCACTTGATTTGTCTCTCCCCTGGTCAACAGATCAAAAAATGTTGCGGTACATTTTACACTGATGTTCCTACAAGATTCACAGTGTGCACCAAATGAAGCCATAAGACAGGCTACAACGCTGTGACCTTGCCCTTCATTTTCTGGCACGCATGGAAATGAATGACATGTGGCGGGGGAATATTATTTTGACGGACGAGGAACATTTTACTCTGGAAGATGTCGCATGTTGGGTTCTACTCCGCTAATGTTGTGCAGGAATATCTACCACACTCTGCTTATGTGACTGTGTGATGCGGTTTCACAAGCTCCCTCATTCCCCGACCACTTTTCTTCAGGGATATTGACACATCTCGGGTCTGTTAAGTGTTCGCACGATATTGCACTGCCTGTGTTATTCCGATTACGATGCAAAGTACCTTTGGACATGCATGCATATCCAAAGGGGCAGGAACTGCGACGACTACAGCCGTTAAAAAACAAAATGAAGAGAATTAGCAATTGCGAATAAAGACAACAATCAGCTGTAGAATGGAAAGACGACAATGAAAATCTGTGCCAGACCGAGTCACGAACCCGGATTTTTTTTATCATCGCGAGTGGTCGCCTTGCCATTCGGCTATCCCTGCACGACTCAGGGCCAGAGCCAAACTTCTATATGTCGTCAACTATGCGTCTACGTTCTGTACTCGTGCATCCCTTATGTATAGTCCCGTACAGGTCAGGCGTCGTACTTGAAACTAGCTTGCCCGGTATTCAAGATGTGCTGCATTTCCAGATCCTGGGACCTAAATCCTTGTGACTTGGTGTGAAGATACCTGAAAGATCGTACCTACCAGGGATGTATCCAGACTCTTCCTGATCTCAAGTGCAGCGTATGACGACCTATCTCTGGTTATACGATATACACTGCGAGAAACTGCCGACCACGCCGTGTTACGTATGGCAGCATGTTGCTAAGTTGGACTATTTGAGCACATGTTGTAACTTGTGACCATATTCCAATTATAGCGGGACAAAACTGTAGGAGAACTTGGAGCGGAAGTCAGAGCCCAGAACTGCAGCCTGACAGGAGATGCTGGCCACTGAACTGCGCCATCAGTTCCCGCGTCGTCGGACCACAAGCGCCGAAATAAGGCCACAAGCCACGGACATCGACAGCAGCCGGCAGGTAGGTTTTGTTCCATCGTTGTTTTGTTCCTGTGCCTTGGCTTCGCTGTTTTGATGAGGGTTCACTATTGTCCTACAAAACTTCTTGTAGCAAAAAGAACTACAGTTGCATGCGCGGCGATCACGACTATAGTTCTGTGGCAGCACCTGAACAGCAGACGCTACAAATTAAGAACGAACTTTGTGTGGTGGGTCATGTGCAACTTTCACGGGCGCGGAACAAGGTCGGTGTTGTCTGAGTGATGCGACGAGGTAGCACAGCGCTCCACCCACGTGATTTATTTCAGCGTTGTCCCATGGTATTGCCGTTATTCTGTTCGCCTGGCTTGAGGCTAATCGCTAGCCGTGGGTTGTTTATTATCTTCCTCTCCGTGTTCATTGCTGAAAGTGTCCTACAGTGACGTTATACTCTCTTGTGGCGGAACGTGAGTACAGATTTTACGGATGTGGTGTGCCGGTCGCGCAAGACTGTATTTGCAATTCCTGTTCAGACTTGTGTTTCCGGCGCCACACGCGCAATAAAAGCGGAGGGTTGCGTCGTTAGCGGCAGTGCCTGTGAAATTACAGGATGGGGCAAAAAAAAATAGTGCCGCGGACGAATTCGTACGATTTATGGCAGCATTAACCTACAGTTACTTCCAACAAGATGGAACAACGGTCCATACAGCTGGCCGAACCGTGGAGCACATTTACACAATCCTCACTCCGGCCGTGGTGGTCGAGCGGTTCTAGGCGCTTCAGCCTGGAAGCGCGCGACCGCTACGGTCACAGGTTCGAATCCTGCCTCGGGCATGGATGTGTGTGATGTCCTTAGGTTAGTTAGGTTTAAGTAGTTCTAAGTTCTAGGGGACTGATGACCTCACATGTTAAGCCCCATTTTGCTAAGAGCCATTTGAACCATTTTCACTCCTGACGGAGTTATTAGTAGAGGTCAGTCTGGTCCCCGCCTTAGCTGGTCACCGGAGTCACCTGACCTGTCAGGTGCGGCTACTTTGTATGGGAAGCCTTCAACTCTGAGGTGTACTGATACAATCGTCATAGTCTAAACGATCGTCATAGTCTAAACGAGATCTGCAGCAGAGCATTTCAGATGAGACTGCAGCAATTCCAGCAGTCCAACGTCGATTCGCCTTCAGCAACTTGCGACCAGGGCCCAAAACTGCCAAGAGACGAATGGTGGTCACTTTCAACATCTGGTATAGTCAAGTTAATACTGCATTTCCTTTTTCTATGCTGTGTTTCTTTGTACCGTGGGCCTGCCTCTATTCTCCGAGACACTTTTATCTGCTCCATCCTGTATTACACGCCTTATGTATTCTGATGAAATATAGCAGGAAGTGTATTTGCATTTTGTCTTATTCAGTGTGAGCAGATAACTGATCATTTTCTAATCTGTGATAAAAGCGCAAGCGGCGCGGCCTTTCGATACTGTTTGGCAGTGTTTTATGTAACTGAATTACAAGTACGAGTATAAGAACTTTTTTTGTTCCCAATAGGGTTGTCCCTTAATTCTAAGTTAGATGTGGTGCACCATGCTCTCTTATGTGAGCGTGGTGCTTTGTTACCTACTGTAAGTGGTATCTAGGGATATCTAGCGCTGTTACGCTACCCTGGTTTAGAATAAATCTATCTTAGGGCATGCCAAGCTCTCTAAGTATGGGCTGCTGATGATTCGGAGCATAACGCGTAGAGCCCTTATCATTAAGGTGGTGCGTGGGGGACTGAATGGACTGTGTTGTGTCCTGTGCTGATTGGTGAACGGAATTCAGTAGCTTTTACATCTTATGCAATCTCCAACTGTAGGGTAATTCTCGTCGATGATGAACTGAATGAAAATTTATTCGTTTTCGATAGTTTCAAGGTGAAAACCTATTAAAGAAAACTCAAGTACCGATATTGATGATTTATTTGGAGTTTTTACTACCTTTCGAGTAATGTTGCAGATTGAAGTCAGTTTTACATTACTTATTGAAATGAGAATATGTCGATATCAGAGTTTTGTAAGGGCTCAATGTCTTTGTTAATGTTGTAGTGATAGAATTACAAAACCAAACCGTTTTCAAAATATATTTGATATTAAGTCTCTACTCTTTCGATAGTCATCTCCAATCTTGTGCTGTATGTCGCATTTGTAGGGTGGTAACTTTGTAAGTGGGTCTTATACTGATCTGTTACAGGAAAGCACCTGCAGCAGTTACGATGTCTGACGACCCCTCCCAAGCTGATGGTCCCAATGCCAAGACGGAATCTCCATTGTAGCCTACGAGATTACTGTGCCTGCCGCAACTGAATTTTTTAGTAACTGCTGTTCAGCTCAACCTCATCACCTGACAAAAGCCCGATCCTCAACTCTCAACCACTAAAAACTCGGTGAAGAGCGAAGACGCCATGTTAGCAGCACTTACAAAATCCTGAGAGCTTTTCCGATGAATTAACTTCCAAGTATGGCCCACATATGGGCTGCAACCTCATTACAAATGAAGCCAACACGGTGGGCACAACGCTAACATTTGTAGGGGGAACATTTCCTTCACAATGAACAGTTGCAACACTCGGCTCTCTCTTCACTTCCAGCTCAGCTCATACATATGATGCGAAAAACATAAAATATGGGGGTGTGATTATGCAAACGACGTCGTCGTCGTCTCTCTCTCTCTCTCTCTCTCTCTCCCCCGCCCCTTCCCCCCCAGAACAGGTCGTGGAGGCAGCACAGATCTCTTGCCACAGAAACAAAAACGCCGAAACCAGGATGGGCAACTGGCAAGCACACGCAAACCCTGAAGGACGGGATAATAATGCTGTCTAAAAACAAGAAGAAGGGTACAAAGCCAAATGAGACAGTTATTGACTTTCCTTCTCCAGCAGCTGTTGGGTGTCACACGGTGGACATTACAGCACACAAAAGATTTTTCGCTGCTTTCATTTTGCCCGAGAAAGCTCTCGCAAACAGTATTAACACAGGGAGCACGGCCAGAGAGGCTTTTGAGGCACTAGTGGCGCAGCAAACAAGACACAAAGAACAACAAGAGAGATAAAAAGGACAAATGGAATCATGCGGTTGTCGAGGAGCGACAAGCTGTAAAGGCGCTCTCAAGTGGGCAACTCTGAGAGCACAGAAGCGGTGGTTATGCGGAAGAAACGGGCTCCACATAAAAGCCAAGAGCGCCGGGGCGGGCGCCGCTGGGTCACGCAGTTAACGCCGTGTGCAAGTTGGCAGACGTGGCAACTACCGGCTGTTAGCGCGCCGGGGTTTTACGCCTGCAGCGGCGGCACCCCGTTGCCCTAAGCATGGCTGCCAACATTGCGCGGCGTGCACATTAGTACAACTCGCTGAGCAGCGGAGTCAAGTCGGCGGAAGAATTACAACGTTCACCGTAGTCAGCAAAGTGCTTCTCCACCCTCATCTCACCATAATCGAATTATGTGAATTTATTTTCCATATTTCACCACATGAAAGTTACCCAAAACTTAAGAAATTAATTCCTGCACGTATTTTTGGTCAGATGTTTCAAAGGAGCGAAAACAATACTCCCTAGAAGAACGGATTATTGTCCGGAATTATATAGGAAAACGCAAAGAGGGAAATGAACAAGTAGGATATCAAACTAACATGTGTAAGCTGCAATTAAAAAAAATTTTAAAAATAATTGTTTAAAAGTAATCAGGGTAATTAAGAAAAACGTAATTAGTGGAGGGAAAAACAAAATAGCTGTTTGTGAAATATTTTGTTTTTCTACAAACAGCTACTGTTAGCTACGGAAACAAAGTGTCAAAAGCCTCATTTCTTCAAGGCTTAGTTATTTTGCGCAGAGAAAATTGCGCTGGTGTAATATCTACCAGTCAGAAACACTTCCTTCCAATCAAGTACTAAATTTACGACATTTCGAGAACAGAAGGCGCTAGGAACACAGATGAGGGGGCAAAAAAGCCCATCACTTTAAGGCATAGTTGCTTCGCTCAAAAAAAGTTGCTATGTGAAACTTGAAAATAAATCAAATTAATAAGAGTTGGTCAAATGTTTTGTGATATGTCCAAAAGTAGGAAATAAGAGGTCAGAGAAATCTTAGACAAAATTTCTAGTTCAAGTTATGAATGGCATGTTTCTGTAAATGAGAGTTAAGTTCGGATACAGCATTAGTAGCGCCCCTATTGACACAGCCATATCGATTAGATATCTAGGCGTAAGGCTGCAAAGCGGTATGAAACGGAATAAGCACTTAGAGACGTAGCAGCCAAGGTGAATGCTCAATTTCGTTGTATTGCGAGAATTTTGGGTAAGCGTAGCTCATCCGTAAAGGAGACGGCATACAGAACGTTAGTACGATCCATTCTTGAGTACTGCTCGAGTATTTTGGATCACCCCGACGTCAGATTACAGGAAGACATCGAAGTAATTCAGAGCCTGGCTGCTATATTTGTTCTGTCAACGAGCAGGTATTACGGAGACGCTGCGTGAACTCAAATGGGAATCCCTGGAGAGAAGACGACATTCTTTTCGCGAAACACAATTGAGGAAATTTGGAGAACTGGCCTGCTATACACTACGCCCAAGAAGCGAGAAGATAAGGGCAGTTAGGGGTCGTACGGAGGCATATAGACGTTTGTTTTTCCCTCGCTCTATTTCCGAGTGGTACAGGAAAGTAAATGACTGGTGGTGGAAGAGTGTGCTCTACGTAGATAGCTTATAGTTTTTATTGTTTCCTATCATTCATCTGTAGTAGTGCTGCTACAATTGAGCTCGGACGCCTACAATCCATTTCACGTCATTGCCTGACTAGTTTTCTCAAGTGGCTCTTTCTCGACCTTTGTACATCTAACCGGATGCTGTGGCCGAGTGGTTCTAGGCGCTTCAGTCCAAATCACGCGGCTGCTACGGTCGCAGGTTCGAATCTTGCCTCGGGCATGGATGTGTGTGATGTCCTTAGGTTAGTAAAGTTTACATAGTTCTAAATCTGATGACCTCAGATGTTAAGTCTCATAGTGCTTAGAGCCATTTGAACTTTTTTTTTTTTTTTTTGTACAGCTGAGATACCATTTTGTCAGCATTGCTTGCGACGCCAACGGGACGTTTTCCTTCTGTTTTTGGGGAGTATTAGAAGGATGCGTGGCACTGACAAGCACTCTCGGCCGGAGATGTCCCTCGGGAGCCCTGAAGTGGGTTGGCCGCGTGTGCCTCAGGGAGCCACGTGCCCGCCGCCGCCCCCGGCAGACATCACACGAGCGAAAGCGAGCCCGCTCACGCACGTTACGCAGTCGGCACGCACGGTTGCACGCGAACGCCACGCGCCGCGCTCCCTGCGAACAGTGCTTCGCGTATCCCCCACCATCCAGAGCTCCAGAGGACTGCCTTGCTCATTGCGGGCCACGGCTCACTTGCCGTGATGCGATACAGATTCCGACTGGTGATTTCAATCGGCTTCTCCCCACGAGCTACGGGGGAGCGTGCCAACCAAACTCGGTTATGCAAATCGCTGATCAATAAGCGAATGCCGTTATTGAGGGGAATGTAAGGAACAGGTTTCTGCTGATCAGTGGTCGGAAGACTGACGCGGCCAAACACGATACGCAAGCTGGGGATTATTATGCACTATTACAGCGTTTCTCAACCTTTCAGTGTTCGCGATCCAATTTTCAGTCATAATTTATATTTTGTCCCCGCACACTTCACCCCCATCCCCACCCCTTTCCTTTCCTCAGGCGACCACAATATTTTAGAGTACTGACTCTGAAGCTGCAATGTTACACCTCTTAAAAATTACAAAGAATGCGTACATTTGTTGCTACTTCGCAATACCGATCCGGTACATTAACAAAACCGCAGTCGATGGCCCTCTATTGTCCTCCGTCTTACAGATAGAGATCAAAAATACTGCACAGCAGATGGAGAAATCAAAACACACTTTAGTAATAAATGGTTCATATGGCTCTGAGCACTATGGGACTTAACTTCTGAGGTCATCAGTCCCCTAGACTTAGAACTATTTAAACCTAACTAACCTAAGGACATCACAGACACATCCATGCCCGAGGCAGGATTCGAACCTGCGACCGTAGCGGTCACGCGGTTCCACACTGAAGGGCCTATAACCGCTCGGCCACAGCGGCCGGCTCGTAATAAATGGATCCTTGACTTTGGGCATGGTGGACTGACGAGTTTGCTGCACTAAAGACATGAGCATCCTGTATAGTTTACTATTGCTATTTTCAACGTCCTACCTTTGCGAAACAGGGTTTTCTGCCTTATCTGCTTTCAAGATAAAATATAAATCACAGCTAACTATGGAGAAAGAAGTAAGACTGTGTCTATAATATTAAACCCGCCAACGAGAAACTTTTCTTTGCAAGACAGCCCCAAGAGAGTCCCTAATAATTATAAAACTGGTTTTTAATTTAGTACTAAAAAGTTAATTATTAATTTCACTGTGCAGTACTGATGTATTCCTATTAAAAGCACATTATATCAGTGTAAATGTGAATTTTCATTTTGTATTACGTCAGAAAGTAATTCGCTTTTCCTTTCTTTCAGTACACTTATCAATTTTTGCATGCATGATGCAGATATCTTGTCTAAATCGCTTTCCAATTCTTTTTGGTCTGATATAATTATTAGACGCTAAACGACAGAGTCATCTTCAAACAATCTAACAGGACTGCTCAGATTGTCTTCAAAACATGTTTACATAAATTAAGAACACCAGAGGGCCTGCAACACTTTCTTGAGGAATCTCACATACAACGTTGGTTCCAGTGGATGACTTATGACTCACCATCAGATACTACGAACTGTGACCTTTCTGACAGGAAATCACGAATCAAATCACAAAATTCACACGATCTCCACGGTACACAATTTGATTAGATACTACTAACGAGGTACGGTGATCAGAGCCTTCTGGAGCACTGGATACAAATGGAATCAAACGTAGATCCGCTGTCGGTAAGACTCATTACTTTGCATGACTAAAGTGCCAGTAAGTAAACAGTTTATTATTGCATACAGACCGATTGCAATTTTATGCCTAGTTGCAACAGTTGGTTGGAACGAAATGATGTGGAACGAGTTGGTTCACAGGATGAGTGTACATTAATGAACACGTTACTTTTATTCTTGTTCATGTCGCCACGCTTCAAAATTAGTTTTTAAAGGCCACCATTGTTAAACAGAATTTTTGGAAATTTATGGTAAGTTTCTATGGAACCAAACTGCTAAGGTCATCGGTCCCTAGGCTTACACACTACTTAACTTACACTAACGACAACATACACACCCGTGCCCCAGGGCGGATTCGAACCTCTGACGGGAGGAGCCGCGCGAACCGTGGCAAGGCGCCAGAGACCGCACGGCTACACCGCGCGGCTGTTAAACAGAAATTGGTCCACGGAAGAGAAAGAATTGTCTAAGAGAAATGATTTTGAGTTAGATTTAAAACTTGCTTTGCTCTCTGTCAAGCATTTTATGATAATGGGCAGATGATCAAAAAATTTTGTTGCTGCAAATGGCTCAAATGGCTCTGAGCATTATGGGACTTAACTTCTAAGGTCATCAGGCCCCTAGAACTTAGAACTACTTAAACCTAACTAACCTAACGACATCACACACATCCATGCCCGAGGCAGGATTCGAACTTGCGACCGTTGCGGTCGCGCGGTTCCAGACTGTAGCTCCTAGAACCGTTCGGTCACCCCGGCCGGCTTTGTTGCTGCATATTGAACATTTTCTAGACCAATGACACTTTTCAGAACAGGTAATAAACGTCCATTTTTTCCTCTAGTGTAGTAGGTACGAACATCACTGTTCTTCTCAGATTGTGACTGATTGTTTGTGACGAATTTCACTAGCGAAAATATGTTTTGTGATTGTCCAGTTAAAATGTCCAACTCCTTGATGACGTACCTCCATGCCGATCGCAGGTGAACACCAGATATTATTCTTACTGATCGCTTCTGTGCAATCAATACATTCTTTCTAAGCGGTGAGTTACCCCAGAAAATTATTCCACAAGACATTACTGAGTGAAATATGCAAAATATTTCAAAAGGCTGATATATTTTTTCCCAAGATTAGCAATTATACGAAGAGTTTAAGTAACCGAACTAAATTGTTTCACAAGTTTAATAAGATGCTTTTGCTTGTTCAAGTTTTCATCAACGTTGAAACATTCTACCCTATTCACAACTCCTGTTGATTTGCTACATAAATTGTTGCTATGACTCCATTTGTTGATCAGAATGGAATGTGGAGCGTTTTCTCAAAATTTAGGAAGAGTCCATTTTCAGAGAAACACTAAATAATTGTTTACAAAACATCATCCACAGTCTGTTTTGTTGCCTTCTACTGTAACAGTCTGCAAAAAGTACCAATTCTGCTTGATGACAGTTAGGTAGGTGGTCATTAATATATATACAATGAGGTGACAAATGTCGCCGACTGGAGTGGCCGTGCGGTTCTAGGCGCTACAGTCTGGAACCCGGCGACCGCTACGGTCGCAGGTTCGAATCCTGCCTCAGGCATGGATGTGTGTGATGTCCTTAGGTTAGTTAGGTTTAATTAGTTCTAAGTTCTAGGCGACTGATGACCTCAGAAATTAAGTCGCATAGTGCTCAGAGCCATTTGAACCATTTGACGAATGTCATGGGATAGCGGTATTCATAATCAGAGACGGCGTTAGTATCGCGTACACAAAGTATAAAAATTTAGGGCATTTTAGAAGCTGTCGTTTGCACTCAGATGATTTATGTGAAAAGGTTTGCGACTTGAGTGTAGCCGCAAGACGGGAATTAACGGTAGTTAGTGGCATACGCATGGGACATTCCATTTCGGAAATCATTAGGGAATTCAGTATCCTGAGATCCACAGGGTCAAGAGTGTGCCGAAAATACCACATTTCAGACATTACCTGTCACCACAGACGGCACAGTCGCTTAACAATCGAGAGCAGCAGCGTTAGCAAAGAGTTGTCAGTGCTAACGGGCAAGTAACACTGCGTGACATAACCACAGAAATCAATGTGGTGCGGAACGAGTGTCGCTGCTAACACACGAGATAGCCTACAGCGCGTCTGTTTGATTCGTGGCCGTATCGGTTGGGCCCTAGACGAATGAAAAGTTACGGACCTAAGTTGACAGCAGGGCATTGTGGAAGCTGGTGGTGGCTCCTTAATGACGTGGGCTATGCTGTGTTTACACGGAACGGTCTGGGTCCTCTCATGCAGGACGGATTTCTCATGGACCACAACGCGCCATGTAAAAAAAATGGTTCAAATGGCTCTGAGCACTGTGGGACTCAACTACTGAGGTCATCAGTCCCCTAGAACTTAGAACTACTTAAACCTAACTAACCGAAGGACATCAGTCACATCCATGCCCGAGGCAGGATTCGAACCTGTGACCGTAGCGGTCGCGCGGTTCCAGACTGTAGCTCCTAGAACCGCTTGGCCACCTTGGCCGGCCGCGCCATGTCGCCGGGCAACAATTGTTAGCGATTGGTGTGAAGAACATTGTGCACAACTCGAACAGATGATGTGGTCACCTATCGAACATGCATGGGACATAATAGAGAGGTCGGTTCGTTCACAAAATCTTGCAATAGCAACACTTTCGGAATCATGGACGGTTGTAGAGGCAGCGAAGCCCAGTATTTCTGCATGAGACTTTCTACGACTTGTTGACTCTATGCCAACTAGAGGTGCTACACTACGCCGGGCAAAATGAGACCCGACACGACATTAGGAGGTACTCCATCGGTTTTGTCACTTCGGGGTAAAGAATAGAAGTGGACCCAAAATTGGACACTATGGGTCTCCCTTTGTCATTTCTCTCTAATCACTAAAATTTCCTAGCCGTCCAACATTGCTTGAATTATTCAACACAACTTTTTGCACCATGGTGGATGACGTAGAAAACAGGAACCTGTGGCACAATCCAATGCTCAAGGCCAGAATTCTCAGAGCAGGTACAACAGAAATCACCGTCTTGCGGACAACAGCACGACGATTTTCGGCTATTCTAGAGGGCTGGGTTACGTATTATTGACTGCGCCGCAGCTAAGGCTGGAGTTTGGCTCGGCGGCAGTGATATTTATTAGGAGAAAACACAGCCTGCCATTAGCGTGCAATTAGGGGCGCTGTTAGCGCCGCTGTAATTGGGCCGGATCCGGCTGCGGCCTGGGAGGGCACGAGGGTCGCGTTACCGCCCCGCGCAGGGTCACGTCCGCGGCACCTACGCTTTATTTAATTTGTCCGCGTCATCCAACTTAATTACTTTCCTCGTTACGGCATTACAGAAATAGCGGGAGGCCGCCACATCCTTTCACGTTGCAGACGATCGACTTTCCTCCTGCCTGGACACGGGGCACTACGTCCTATCAGTGGCGCCCAAGCAAACCCTTCGACTTTGCCCCCCCACCCCCTCTCTCCTTCTGTCTTCGTCTCTCCCGTCATCCTCTACGCATGTAAATATCGTTTGGAAATTGTAGCTCTTCTTATGTCCCGTGACTGCTAAAGAGGATATCCAGTTTTTGTAAGACACCGTTTTTTTTTTAAAAAAAACCAAACGTGTTTCAGTACTTTATGGTCTATCTTCAGGGGGAATTTTATTTATTTTTTTCTGAAAAATTATTGTTACGTATTAACTTCTTGACTCATAAGTACTGACATTTGGAAAGCACGCCGACCGCTGTGACCGAGCGGTTCTAGGCGCTTCACTCCGGAACCGCGCTGCTGCTATGGTCGTAGGTTCGAATCCTACCTCGGGCATGGGTGTGGGTGATGCCCTTATATAGACTAGGTTTGAGTAGTTCTAAGTCTAGGGGACTGATGACCTCAGATGTTAAGTCCAATAGTGCTTAGAGCCATTTGGAAAGCAGTGATTACCAGGTGTCAAATATTATTCTACTAGTTTACGTTTGGTATGTGGATAAGACATACGTCACTTAGTTGAGCCATTGTATGTTGTTCACTTACGCTATATTTAAACATTTAGGTTTAGAATACGTACTAAATTAGGAGATAATACTGATACTCGAGGTCCATTCATTTATTAACGTCCGATATGTCGGAAAATAACCACAGTGAAAATGAAAAATGTTTTATAAGCAACATTTAGGTATAACTTTCCGCTATCTCGCTACATACTCACTGCTCCGACTTAGATATCTGTCGCAGCGTGGTACCAACTTTCCAATACGCTCGTCATAGATAGCAGCCGCCTATGCTTTCCGCCAAATTTTTTACGCTGGTTTGCGCTTCATTCTCTCACAGCCAACGGTTCACGCGAGCAGAGAAGAAAATCAGCAGCAACCAAGTCCAGGCTGTATGGTGGGCGATCAATCACTTCCCATCGACAACGCTGCAGGGGCGCCTTCATTGCACCTGAAGTATGCGACCGAGAACTGTCATGAAGAAGGAAATGCACGACAGTTACGTTACGTGGGCTACTTGAAATCAGTTGAAACCTCTCATCAGGCGGAAGACACTATTTTCTAGGCATATTTACGTGCCTAATGAACGAGTAGCCTTCGCATATTCCTTCAAATACTTCACATGACCCTATTATTTGTGTATGATGGTAGAAAACCAAATTTCTGTTCATATTGTTTCCAGATTTAATACGTATCATAGAATGCAATATGTAATTATAGTGTAAGTGAACAATATATAATGCCTCAACTCAGTGACAATAATTTTTCAGAAAGAAAATAAACAAAAATGCAGGAGGATCTGCAGCGAATTGACGCATGGTGCACGGAATGGCAATTGAATCTCAATGTAGACAACTGTAATGTGCTGCGAGTACATAGAAAGATAGATCCCTTATCATTTAGCTACAAAATAGCAGGTCAGCAACTGGAAGCAGTTAATTCCATAAATTATCTGGGAGTAGACATTAGGAGTGATTTAAAATGGAATGATCATATAAAGTTGATCGTCGGTAAAGCAGATGCCAGACTGAGATTCATTGGAAGACTCCTAAGGCAATGCAATCCGAAAACAAAGGAAGTAGGTTACAGTACGCTTGTTCGCCCACTGCTTGAATACTGCTCAGCAGTGTGGGATCCGCACCAGATAGGGTTGATAGAAGAGACAGAGAAGATCCAACGGAGAGCAGCGCGCTTCGTTACAGGATCATTTAGTAATCGCGAAAGCGTTACGGAGATGATAGATAAACTCCAGTGGAAGACTCTGCAGGAGAGACGCTCAGTAGCTCGGAAGGGGTTTTTGTTAAAGTTTCGAGAACATACCTTCACCGAAGAGTCAAGCAATATATTGCTCCCTCCTATGTATATCTCGCGAAGAGACCATGAGGATAAAATCATAGAGATTAGAGTCCACACAGAAGCATACCGACAATCCTTCCTTCCACGAACAATACGAGACTGGAAAAGAAGGGAGAACCGATAGAGGTACTCAGGGTACCCTCTGCCACACACCGTCAGGTGGCTTGCGGAGTATGGATGTAGATGTAGATGTAGAAAAATCACACGCAAGGTAGAACATAAAGTTATAAAACATGTTCGTGTAATAAAAAATATACAGTGAAGAGCCAAAGACATTGGTACACCTGTCTAATATCGTGTAGGGGCCCCGCGAGCACGTAGAAATGCCGCAACACGATGTGGCATGGTTCAAAAAAGGTTCAAATGTCTCTGACCACTATGCGACTTAACTTCTGACATCATCAGCCCCCTATAACTTAGAACTAATTAAACCTAACTAACCTAAGGACATAACACACATCCATGTCCGAGGCAGGATTCCAACCTGTGACCGTAGCGGTCGCTCGGTTCCAGATTGTAGCGTCTAGAACCGCACGGCCACTCCAGCCGGCGATGTGGCATGAATTCGATTAAAGTCTGAAGTACGCTGGAGGGAACTGACATCGAGAATACTTCAGGGCTGTCCATAAATCCGTAAGAGTACGAGTGTCGGAAATCTGTTTTGACCAAGGCATCCCAGATATACTCAATAATGGTCATGTGTTGGCAGTTTGGTGGGCAGCGGAAGTGTTTAAACTCAGAAGAGAGTTCCTGGAGCCACGCTCTAGCAGTTCTTGACGTGTGGGGTGTCGCATTGTCCTGCTGGAATTGCCCAAGTCCGTCGGAATGCACGATGGACATAAACGGATGCTTACGTACGTGTCACTTGTCAGAGTCGTATCTAGACGTATCAGGGGTTCCACATCACACCAACTGCATACGTCACACACCATTACAGAGCCTCCACCAGCTTGAATAGTCCCCTACTGACATGCAAGGTCCACGGATTCGTGACGTTGTTTCCATGCCGTACACGACCATCCGCTCGATAGAATTTGAAACGAGTTTCCAGTCATCAACAATCCAGTGTCGCCGTTAATTGGTCCAGGCGAGGGGGTACAGCTTTGTGTCGTGCTGTCATAAAGGGTACACGAGAGGGCCTTCAGCTCCGAAAGCCCCTATCGATAATGTTTCATTGAACGGTTCGCACGCTGACACTTGTTGATGTACCGGCATTGAAATCTCCAGAAATTTGCGGAAGGGTTACGTTGAACGATTCGTCGTTGGTTCCGTTCTTGCAAGATCTTATTCCAGACGCAGCAATGTCGGACAATGGATGTTTTACCGGATTCCTGATATTCACGGTGTACTCGTTAAATGTTCGTACGGGAAAATCCCCACTTATTTGCTATTTTGGAGTTCTGTGCCCCATCGATCGTGCGCCGACTATGGCACCACGTTCAAACTCACTTAAATCTTGATAACCTGCCATTGTAGCAGCAGTAACCGATCTAACAATTGCACCAGACACTTGTCTTAGATAGGGTTGGCAACCGCAGCCCATATTCTGCCTGTTTACATATATCTGTATTTGAATACGCCTGTCTATACCAGTTTGTTTGACATTTTCTAGCCCGTCAAAAAGAAATGGCTGTATACCCCAGTTATGTCACTGCATCCGGTTGAGAGTTAACAAGCATTTCTCTCTCATTTAAGTATATGGCCGAAAGAGTCAGCCTTCGGGAATTGAGAAACGAACCCTGTCGTCCAAGACCGTTTGCCACAAAGAGCGCAGCTTCGCCACGAGATGGGGAAATTCACAGGCATCTATTATGATGAATGAGGCCTAAGGGCGGTAACGCGCGAGTGAGACAGACGAGAACCTACGTCATAGGGAAACCCTGTAGCAGCTGTTTGTGGCCAGGGAGACGTAGCAGTGCTAAATATAGCGGACGTAAGCTCGACCATAAAGGAAAACATCTATGAAAACTTTAGTACTGCAGGGAATGAAGACACAGTAATTTTAACCTACCATCCTATATAAATTTTCATGGTGACCACAATAAAACTTGAATATTGGTATTATCTATAAGAATTTAGGATTTACTGTTAAAGTGAAATTAACAAGTTTTGTAACAAAGACCTGAATGCTAAAATCTGAACGCTTTGGTTGAACTTAACGATCGATATTTCATACAGAAGGGCAACATTAAAATGACAAATGTTGTAAATGTCAACTCTGTAACTTTATTTGTTTAAAAGATATAATAAATTTAAATTATCAGTATTTTCAGCTAAGCATCAGATCATAGTTTCCTCCACACCAAACTCATTTGACGATGATAGCATGACACATTACTGAATCATTAGGTAATAGAATATTTGTTCTGAAGTTTAGTGCATAATAGTTATTTTTGCTCTTTGTTTATTTATCAGAAAGCACATTGGTGCAAGACTACTGACCGTGACATTCAAAGCTAAGAAGGAAACTGGACTAGCTTTATGTAAAAGAATTTAACGTTTATTATGTAATGGATATTATTGTTCTTTTATTTAGAACGTGAAAGTGGTCAAGCTTTGATTATTTAAATATGTTAAAATAATGTAGAATTAACTGTAGGCAATCAGATGGACGGCTTCAGGACAGGGAACTGTCCTGGTCAGTTGAGCGAGCATGTTCGGCGGCGGGAAACGCGACCGGGGACCGGCAGAGGGGCAGGGCTAGTGCAGACGCGAAAGCGGCCAGTTCGGCTGGAGACACCAAAGTGGACGGTGCTGGTCTAGACACGAAAGGAAACAGTCCTGGTGGAGACGCGACAGCGGACGGTCGGTCTTTAGGTAGCTAGGAAGTGAAACGACTTAGTCTCTGAGCGGTGAGCAGCCATGCGCCTAGTGTGAACTCTTAACTTTTCGCTTAGTTAACGAGGTGGAGTATTGGACTTGTAATTTACGATGGGATTGTGAATGATCGAACTGTGTCAAATGGATATGCGCTCGAATGTAATAGTAATTCTAAATACGACCACTTTTGCTGTTAGTTTGCTTTCTGGATAAACATTATTGTAACCAAATCGCAACTGTGTGGCCTACATCATTTATGGGTCGTTAATTTGCTCCCGATATTATTATTACTGGTGTTATATGTTATATTAACGCTGTATGTCTCATACAATTTAGCAAACTTGCCACCAGCCAGACTATTTAACCATAGTGTCAAGTGTCTAATTTAGGACGTGTAATGCGACACGTGTGGATCACCCCTACACGAGTTTGAGCCAAGACATTTCGTCGAAGAGGAACTGCATGTGAGCCCGAACATCTTTGAGACATCAGCTCGCAATTTCGCTTCCCTTCCAAACCTAGGAGCTTCTAATTCATTACCATCAACTTCTTCTTCTTCTTCTTCTTCCCCGTTCAGCTTGCCTCTCTTCACCTTCTCTTTGCACTTCCACATTTTCTAGATTTTCTAGCCCGTCCCAAAAGGAAACGGCTGTATACCCTAGTTATGTCACTGCATCCGGTAGACAAAGGTACTACGTGCTACCTTGCCACGAAACTAGAAGTGCTGCACCACATATCTTGTTGATTATCATTGGCTGAAGGAAACCTAAATGAGCTAAAGGAGGGTCTTGCGAGAAGAGCTCTGAAGCAAATTTTGTCATACCTATCCGCAAAAAAGTAATTTAAGTATCATATCTATGAAATTAATGTCGGAAATCAGATTAAAATTATCTGTCTAAGCGGTCAGTGATCATACTAGCAGAGACATGAAAATGACACAGAGATACCCGAAATACTGTATTCGGTCTTCCGAAATTGTTTTACTGCCAAAAAGCGTAATACGCTTCGTGTATTCAATCTTGGCACGAACGTCGAAATGTCAGATACTGAAATAAGAGAGAGGTAAATAAGAAATCAAACTAAAAGTGGTCAGTAGAATAAAGGCAGCTGGGCCCGATAACACACTTCCACGATTATGTGGGCCGGGCGAAGTGGCCGAGCGGTTCTAGGCGCTACAGTCTGGAACCGCGTGACCGCTACGGTCGCAGGTTCGAATCTTGCCTCGGGCATGGATGTTCGTGATGTCCTTAGGTTAGTTAGGTTTATGTAGTTCTAAGTTCTAGGGGACTGATGACCACAGATGTTAAGCCCCATAGTGCTCAGAGCCAATTGAACCGTTTTGAACGATTATGTGAAGCATGCTCTTGCAGCACTTTGTTGTATGACGCTGGTGCAAGAAAGCAACTGAAAAGACTTGCAACTTGGTTTCCGAACTTCCCCAGGCGGAAAATTCCCGGCCATCAATACCATACGATCATTTCATTCCCGATATGCGACAGTTTTGGTATCTACTGATTGAGATATTCGCCAATACCGTAATCGGCTATTTCATTAACGCTATTAATGTAAATATGCCCGTGAGGGTAATGAAAGAAAACATCTTTTGTAAACCCTACGCTAATACTAAATATGTTGACAATCTGATCTAAACTTAACACTTACAAGCACAGTAGTTTCTTGGTCAGAGTGTCTGACAAATACATCGACATAATTTTTTATTTTGTGCTGTTAAAATTCACACAACTGTCGGGTAAATTTTACACAAACGTCAATTTTACGGTTTGTAAGTGGTCAAGTAAGCCGGTGGCGTAATAAGGCCGGTCAGTGAAGGTCAAAAGAGGTCGAATGTCGAAAATAATTTGTGCAGTCGCAAATTTTTGTACTGTGGCAGGAGGGAGTGGCGTGAACAACATACTAGCAATATCAACCGGTGGAGGCTGTGTGTGGGAGCGGGGGTGCGTTTGAAGGACACTTCAGTAGCTTTTTTTTTTTTTTTTTTTTAATAATAACTCGAAAACTACGGCCTCTAGCGAAAACGCGTCTCAGTACATAATTTAATTAATTTCCTACAAAAAGTTCTTCATTTTTTTCTGTAGGACTTAAACACTACTGGCCATTAAAACTGCTATACCAAGAGGAAATGTAGATCATAAACGGGTATTCATTGGACAAATATATTACACTAGAAGTGACATGTGATTGCATTTTCACGCAATATGGGCGCACAGATCCTGAGAAATCAGTACCCAGAACAACCACCTCTGGCCCTAATAACGGCCTTGATACGCCTGGGCATTGAGTCGAACAGAGCTTGGATAGCGTGTACAGGTACAGCTGCCCATGCAGCTTCAACACGGTATCACAGTTCATCAAGAGTAGTGACTGGGGTATTGTGACGAACCAGTTGCTCAGCCACCATTGACCAGACGTTTTCAATCGGTGATAGATCTGGAGAATGTGCTGGCCAGGGCAGCAGTCGAACATTTTCTGTATCCAGAAAGGCCCGTACAGGACTTGCAACATCGTTCATTATCCTGCTGAAATGTAGGGTTTCGCAGGGATCGGATGAAGGGTAGAGCCACGGGTCGTAACAAATCTGAAATGTAACGTCCACTGTTCAAAGTGCCGTCAATGCGAACAAGAGGTGAACGAGACGTGTAACCAATGGCACCCCATACCATCACGCCGAGTGATCGAGACGTGGCTGCACGTTCCGTTACAGCCATGCGGATAAGATGTCTGTGATCTCTTGAGATCCAGCATGACGTTCCGTATTACCCTCCTGAACCCACCGATTCCATTTCTGCTAACAGTCATTGTATCTCGACCACCGCGAGCAGCAATGTCGCGATACGATAAACCGCAATTGCGATAGGCTACAATCCGACCTTTGTCCGTGCGATAATATGAAAATCTAGCGCGTGACTTTTGAACGCCACATATAACATTGCGGGGTGCATAAAACGACAGCTGAATCTCCTTGTATACTTACCTAAGCGTCACGTGCCCGCAACGCACCAGTCGGCAACTAATTTCAGGGTGGACACCGTCATGATCATTTGTCTCATCAGCGTAATTCCTTTAGCACCAGTAAAAGCAATAGAATAGTGAAAGCACAGAAGCATTAAATTACAATAGCGACATACTGCTCTAGTGGCTGCTCTCTTCACTAGCTTTTCACCGCGACGCTGTCCGGCAAGAATACGTGCGTCCTATCCTTTATCCTGCAACCTATCGGCGAAAGAGAGTGGGCGAGGCCGAGCTGAAGTGGCAGAGGTCTGGGCGGGATTAAAATCTGGCGGACGCAGGTAGCGGCGGCTGAGCGGGCGCGCCTATCGCAGCACTCGGGTTAATTGAAACGCGGAGAGCGCGCGTGGGCAGTGCAGGAGTGGGGGAGGCGGCGAAACGTGACCTGGACGCCACCACTGACACCACGCCGCGCCGCGCCGCGCCACGTGAGATGCTGCCGCGCACGCCGACACACCGCGCATCACATTCGTTGCTACCGGCCGAACACTCTTCCGTATTAACTGTTTGTTGCGTATTGCGGAGTGTGAGGCGAGAGATGGTAATTTCTTCAGCAGGTGATCGTATGACCGAACTGGAGGGAAAACAATCTTTTGTCGGGGAGGGGGCACCACTCTTGTAACTGTCTGATGCGGCCTCCCGGCGTCTCATTTCGGAGTGCCATTTGCAGTTATTTCTTTGATACGTCACCATTTATAACTTCCTCTATTCCTCTACAGCTACTGATTTCTGCGGAATCCTCAAGTGCCAAGTACGTTATATGTTAATGTCCAAACAAATGTCCTATCACTCTCCTTCTCGTCAGTGCACTCTGTTTGTTACTTCCTCTACGATCCAATGAGAATCTCCTCATTTTTTATCTTATTAGTCCACTTATTTTTCAAAATACTTCAATACACTGCAACTCAAACGTCATTCTCTTCTTTTTCCGTTTTCCCACAGTTCCTGATTCACTTTTCGCTTCCATACAATGCTGTGCTCCAAATGTACACCTTAAGAAAAAAAGGATGCATTACAAAGGTATTATCGAGGGGCAGTACATGTGATGTACACGTACAGACAAACAAATGGTTACAATTTCAGAAAAATTAGATGATTTATTCAACAAAAAGAGCTTCACAAATTGAGCACGTCAACAACGCGTTGATCCGCCTCTAGTCCTAATGCAGCAGTTACTCGGCTTGGCACGGATTGACGAAATTGTTGAATGTCCTCCTGAAGAGTATTGTGCCAGATTATGTCCAACTGGCACGATAGTCGTCAAAATCCCGAGATGATTGGAGGGCCCTGCCCATAACGTTCCAAACTTTCTGAATTGAGGAGGTGTCTGGCGACCTTCCTGGTAAGCACGAACCCATGCTAAGAAACTCTCCCGGGCATTATCTCGCTGAAATGTAAGCCCACGATGGATTGCCATGAAGGGCAACAGAACGATTCTTAGAATATCGTTGATGTCTTAGATTGTTTGCAGATGTTAATGTTATTTACCGTCTTGTAAAGTCATCAGATGATGAAAACGACTTGCAAAATGATTTAGATACAATATCTGTATCGTGCGAAAAGTGGCAGTTGCCCCTGAATAAGGAAAAGTGTGAAGTTATTCACATGACTACTAAAAGAAATCAGCTAAATTTCGATTACGCAATAAGTCACACAAATCTGAAGGCTGTTAATTCAACTAAATACTTAGAGATTACAATTACAAATAACCTAAACTGGAACGATCACATAGATAATGTTGTGGGTAGAGCAAACCGAAGACTGCGATTCACTGTCAGAACACTTAGAAGGTGGAACAGGTCTACTAAAGAGACTGCTTACACTACGCTTGTCCGCCCTATTTTGGAGAATTGCTGTGCGGTGTGGAATCCGCATGAAATGGGACTGACGGATGACATCGAAAAAGTAAAAAGAAGGGCGGCTCGTTTTGTATTACAGTGAAAAACGGGAGATAGTGTCACAGACATGGTACGTGAATTCGAGTCGCAATCATTAAAACAAAGGCGTTTTTCGTTGCGACGGGATCTTCTCATGAAATTTCAATCACCAGTTTTGTCGTCCGATTGCGAAAACATTCTGTAGGCAGCCACCTACATACGGAGAAATGATTATCACGATAAAATAAGAGAAATCAGGGCTCGCGCAGAAAAATTTAAGTGCTCGTTTTTCCTACGCGCCGTTTGAGAGTGGACCGGTAGAGAGACAGCTTGAAGGTGGTTCACTGAACCGTCTGCCAGGCACTTCATTGTGAATAGCACAGTAATTATATAGGTGTGGATGTATTGTAAGGGTGCCGCGGCCGACAATCAAATGGAACCTCTTATGAAAAGAAATGGCACCCCAGTCCATCACACCTGACTGTTGGACCGTATGGCAAGCTCTCACCAGACACGTCTTTGCTGGTCATCAGGGGTCAATTCTAAGACAATTCCACTCCAGTCACTGAGTTTCCAGGCGTGTCTGGAGATGCCCCCGGCAGCGGTGGGACACCAATCTGACTCCAACTTTCCGTGCGGCCCAAAAACCAGGAATGATGGTCTGGCGTGCCATTTCGTTTCATAGTAGTCTCTGAGTACGGATCTTTCGTCGAGCGAGCGGTTGTATATGATTGTTACGTATGGAGCTAATGTATCAGCATACTCTGAAAGGGACCTAATTGGTATTAGGTCTGGACCAGAAGACTTGTTTTAGTAAGTGATTTAAATCGCTTCACTACTCCGAGGATACCTATTTCTAAGTTACACTACTGGCCATTAAAATTGCTACACCACGAAGATGACGTGCTACAGACGCGAAATTTAACCGACAGGAAGAACACGCTGTGATAGGCAAATGATTAGCTTTTCAGAGCATTCACACAAGGTTGGCGCCGGTAGCGACACCTACAACGTGCTGACATGAGGAAAGTTTTCAACCGATTTCTCATGCACAAACAGCAGTTGACCGGTGTTGCCTGGTGAAACGTTGTTGTGATGCCTCGTCTAAGGCGGAGAAATGCGCACCATCACGTTTCCGACTTTGATAAAGGTCGGATTGTAGCCTATCGCGATTGCGGTTTACCGTATCGCGACATTGCTGCTCGCGTTGGCCGATATCCAATGACTGTTAGCAGAACATGGAATCGGTGAGTTCAGGAGGTAATATTGAACGCCGTGCTGGATCACAACGGCCTCGTATCACTAGCAGTCGAGATGACAGGCATCTTATCCGCATGGCTGTAACGGATCGTGCAGCCACGTCTCGATCCCTGAGTCAACAGATGGGGACGTTCGCAAGACAACAACCGTCTGCACGAACGGTTCGACGACGTTTGCAGCAGCATAGACTATCAGCTCGGAGACCATGGCTGCGGTTACCTCTGACGCTGTATCACAGACAGGAGCGCGGGCGATGGTGCACCTGGGTGCACGAATGGCAAAACGTCATTTTTTCGGATGAATCCAGGTTCTGTTTACAGCATCATGGTGGTCGCATCCGTGTTTGGCGACATCGCGGTGAACGCACATTGGAAGTGTGTATTCGTCATCGCCATACTGGCGTATCACCTGGCGTGATGGTACGGGGTGCCATTGGTTACACGTCTCGGTCACCACTTGTTCGCATTGACGGCACTTTGAACAGTGGACGTTACATTTCAAACCCTACATTTCAGCAGGATGTATGTAGATGTAGATAATTACCGGATAGGGAGGTTCGATGTTGCAAGTGATGCACTGACTACACACTACAGAAACATTAGAGAGGTTCCGCGATAGAAGTGTTATTGGAAAGACTAAGTAACGTTGCATTATATCATTTATGTACGTCGTGAACAGTAATGGCTCATTAACGCTTCCCTGAGATATTTCCAAAGTGTACAGGTTGTTTATTTCCAGAGCACTTTTAGCCGTTATATCTGGGGTGATTTCCTTGCAAGTTAACTTCTCGGAGACTGTCGGCGTGCGCGCAGCCGTCCCACGGTAGCTGAACGCTCACTGCTAGCTGGCTTCCCTTGCCGGCCGCTTGCCGCCGCCCGACAGAAACTTGCGAGACGGCGGGCGCTTCCCGCTTCCTCCCCCTCGGCTCGGCTCGGCGTCGGAAGACGCCTTACGGATGCGAGGCTGCTCGCCTCTTGAGCGCCGCGAGCAGGGCGTGATGAAGTGGTCTCCGATCAAAGGCGTTTATAAATACGGGCGGCGGCTCGCCTGCTGGCACATCAAAGCGCCCTCATGTCGAGGGCCCGACTTCCGCCATTTCACCAGCTCGAGCGCTCTCTGCCGAGTCTCAAGAGCCAGCCAGCCCTGGCTACAGTACAGTACAGCGCGCCTCTCTTTATTACCGCAGAACAATATGCCGGGCCGTGGGGAGTGGCGCCTATTCAAAGCGCCAGCCGAGAGCAATAACGCGGCGCCCGATCCCAGCCCTGAACGATATTGTTAAGGGTATTGCTACCTGTCGCATGCAGAGGCTGGCAAAATAAAACAAACATATGACCACTTCTCGTTTTTATTATCAATCGCATTCTTGTAATTAGTGTTTAACTAGACTACTCGAGGCAATAAAGTTTACTACAGCCCCCTTGGCGTATTATTCCTACATTGAGATTCGTCTGTGACAAGTGATCGTTTGTATTTAAACGTGATGCCTTAAAGGTCTTATGATTGAAGACAACTGTCTAGTGTGCAGTTTGGGATTTATATTTTTGATGAAGGACGATTCACCCTGAATGACAAGGAAAAGGAATGTAAGAGGAAAAGGTAAACAGGGATCTGAAAGGAGGAAGGGAAACAGGGAATGCAAAAAGGGGAGGGAAAATGTGAAGGCAAAAGGGGAAGAAAAAGGGAATGTAAAAGGAAAAGATAAGGGGATAAGAGAAAAAAAGGAAGGGAAGGGAAAAGGAAGGAAACAAAGGAACGGAAGAAAACGAAATAAGGAAAGGAACGGAAGAAAACGAAATAAGGAAATAAGAAAACGAAATAAGGAAAGGAAAAGGAAAAATGAAAAAGGGAAAGGGAAAAAGGCAAAGGGAAAGGGAAAAGGAAAGGAAAATGGGAGGGGAAGGGAAGAAAGAGAAGGGAAGGAAGGATGAAGGGAAAACGAAGGGTAAAGGCAGGAAAGGCAAGGGAAGGAAGGGGAGGTAATGAAAAAAAAGAGGGTAAAATGGAAGGCAAGGATAAATGGAAGAGAAGGAAAAAGTGAATTAAGAAAAAGAAGGATTTGAAAAGAAAGGAAAAAGTGAAGGGAAGAAAAGGAAGAAAGGGGTGGAACAAGGTAAGGGAGAGGAAGGAAGGCAAGGAAAAGAAATGGAAGGAAGAAATGAATGGGAACAGAAAGATGAAAGGGAAGCAAAGGAAAGGGAAGGGCTGGAAAGGGAAGGGATGGAAAGGAAAGGGACGGGAAGAGAAGGTAAGAGAAGAAATGAGGACAAGGGAACATCATAGTCAAATGATTGTGTGTTCACACTAGATAAAACGTCAAAACAACATCACATTGCCTCGCCCTGTACCGAGCGTTTAAGATTATGATGGACTGTTCATCTTACAAAACGTCGGATTATAGTAACAGTATTAAAGAACCAGCAACTTTCCAGGTTGCTGAGAACTGAACTATAGGAAAAGTGACATCCAAACGTATTAAAACATCAACATATATTACTCGAGAAAATAAAGACTTAGAACACACAAAAATATTCAGAAAACAGTAAATAGGGTATTTAAAAACGATAATTTCTCATTTTCTTACTAAGTGCCACATAACGTCTAATACATTCCTCCCACATCGGTTCCACAACTTCACTTCCTGATCTTGATTTTCATTTCTCGTTTATTCGTCACAATTAAGTACGCGTGAAGTTAATCTACCATCAAGCCAAAAGTATGTTTTAACTCAAGAAGGTTTCACTAGGGATTATTCTATTAAACAAGATGCCACGAGAAGTTTGCTTTACTTAGGCCTCTGAATTGACTTTTCTGATCATTTTACAGGTGGTCCTACAGTTTGGTTTATACTTGATCATTACCAGAGGTGAAATGACGGATAAGCGTGTGAAAAATAAAAGTTCTAGGAGAGAGTAAGGATTGCACGACGTCACCGAGTCAGACAGTAAGTTTTCTTCCACAAATTACTTGTTTCTAATGCTTATTTTCACCAAAATAGATTTTTCGCACAGCTTAACTACTAAATAAGAAAGAAACTTTGTATATATTATATTTGCTTGGCCAGCCACCTGTGTAGAATTCATAGGACATTTTTAAATGGTTCAAATTATATATGTGATTGTTTGCATTTTATAATCACTTGTATTAGAATAGCTTAGTTTAATGTATATGTGAACTTAATGTATTCTGTTGTTTACTAAGTGCCCTGTTTCTCGTGTGGAATGTTCTGTGCTCATCACCTTTCTAGCCAACTGATACGCAGCGCTGGACGTATGTGGGCGAGATCGTGTCCAGGTAACACCTGTTTAAAGGAATGTGGGTGTTGGTGGCACTCTAACATCATACCACAGAGGCCCTCAGTTTCATTAAAAACAAGAACTCAGTACGACAGAAAGAGAAAAAAATATTTTTTTCCTCGGATAATTTATGAACGATGCTCAAATACACGACAACGTCTGGTTCGGTGCTGCACGCCACCTATGCACGGGTGCCGCAATTCCGATGTTCCTAGTCAAAGCACAGAAAACGTGTACAACACTTTCACCGCGTGGCTCAATACGGCAAAATTTTGAAATGGGACATCTGTTCTGAGTAATTACAGTCTATCCCATCCTCTTTCTTTTGACATCAACAATTACTAATGATACAGCTTTTATTAGTAAAAAGGGAGATGGAAAGAAAAAAGTTTGCTTTGACATGGGGCGCTCTGTCGCAAGGCAGAGATTGAATATAAAATGTAACCATACATCACATACAGCTACCTCCTCTCTGAAGTATTATACACCGGGGAAGAGGGACTTTGAAAAATAAAACCATTTGCTAAAACTGAAAGGTATTTAGAGTTTTAAGTTTATCTATATTTCCTGTAGTAGAAAGAATAGGTCACGCAAGAAGGGGCAGTTTGGAAAGACTAGCACCACGGCAACCACAATGTTCGCCAAATTAAGTCCACTATTGGGGATAAACAGTGAGGTAAACTAAAATTAGCCTGTCAAAATGAATATTGAGGAAGAAGAATGTAAATGAATAATAAAAAAATGGAAACCTTACTTATTCGCAAGCGTGCCTCTGACCAACAAGAAGTATTCAGGTTTTTCAGAAAATAATATCCATGTACCCGCCAAGGGATCAAAGGCTACCAGATTGGGGGGGGGGGGGGGGTAGGGAGAAGGGAACACTGGCATCGGCAATCGAAGCAGAAGGTCGTAACAAGCTGCACGAATTAATATGTGAGGACATAACACCGGGTGGTTGTAATAAAGTGCAACTACTCGCGGAGGTCCTGTGTGGGTTGTAATTATCGTATGGCAGCGAAACTTGGTAGGTATGCTAATGCAGAACCGATTTACGCTGGTAAACAAATTAGTTCCAATGGTGACCAGCAGGTGCAAATCTGCCGCTGTACTCTATATGATATCCACGCTGCCGTTTGACGAGTCATAACGTGAGTGAACAGTCTCTGCTAACGAGAAAAGAGACCATGCGCTGTTAGTGAAACCGGTTTTTGTGAACGTTTGCAGTTATAGTGCCGCATTGAGAGTATCGCCGACTAATAGATCTGAGGAGAAGCCCAGTGTCAGTAAATGGCTTAAAGAAGATGATACTGAAATTCGAAACACCAGTGAGCTTGGTGCGGCACCTGGAAGAGAAAGGCGTTCTATCCCAGTGAAAGCTAATGACGAGGTTGCTGTTGCTCTAACTGACCATGCAGCACGTGTCCCCGGTAATGCGGTGTCACGAGATTGTTCATCCCTTGGTCAACAGTACATTTCTGTCACCAATCAAAGTTGATGACATGTGGTCTGTTAAGTGTACCGTGAAGTCTGCACGTTACCTAAACCTCCTTGCGCATCATGTGACTCCTGAATGAGATTTTCACTCTGCACCGGAGTGTGCGCTCATATGTGATTCCTGCTTTGGAACAGCGCAACTGTATGGAAATAACTGTTTTCATGCAACTTGGGGCAAAAGCTCATGTCGCTCGCCCAGTGAAAGATATAGTTAATGCAACCTTTCACGAAGGAGTTACCTCGAGAGGTTTTCAAAATGCACGGCCTGCAATATCACCCAATCTGAATCCATCTGACTTTTGGCTCTGGGAATATCTACAAGAACACGTATACCAGGGACACTTTCGATCGCTACCTCATCTAAAGGCCGCTATACATGGACGCGTTGCTCACATTCCACCGGAACTGCTACTAACAGTCGTTGATCAAATCGTTTTAAGGATGCATCATCTCGTCGACGTCTCCGGCACTCATATTGAACAAATTGTGTGAGCGGCGGTTTATAATAAAATCAACATTTGTCTTTCTCACTTATTTGACATTTTCGTCCACGTCCCTTCCTAATCCATTACATATGGACACACTTCTGTGTCTTTCTTGGGTTCACAGCGCCAGATATGCAGAAATGGTGGCCAAAACTGGAACTATTTTTTCATCATACATCAGTTCCGCACTGCATTAAGATATGTAGCATGTTTCGCAAGCCGGCCAGTGCGACCGAGCAGTTCTAGGCGCTTCAGTCTGGAACCGCGCGACCGCAACGGTCGCAGGTTCGAATCCTGCCTCGGGCATGGATGTGTGTGACGTCCTTAGGTTAGTTAGGTTTAAGTAGTTCTAAGTTCTAGGGGACTGATGACCTCAGATGTTAAGTAACATAGTGCTCGGAGCCATTTGATTTGAGCTACAAGAAAGGCGTTGCGCAGCATTTGGATATTCGTTGTTAAAATCCTGAACCGGAATATTCGAAGGTGAATTCCGCGAAATGAGAGTGACAGGAGGCTCGCCGAAAGTGATTACCTCCATACAATATTTGCAAATTGAGAAGTTGTGAAATTTTACAGCAATTGCGAATACTTTTGATATCAGCTGTATTGGACGTGGAAATTATACCCAATGGTGAATCATGATACTTTGTGCCGGATCGGGACTCGAACCCGGCGATAGCCCGAGTCGATAGACAAGCGCCGAGAGCGCCACAGCCAGTGTCGTTTCTGTGAGGTGCAGGCCGGCCGGGGTGGCCGAGCGGTTCTAGGCGCTACAGTCTGGAACCGCGCGACAGCTACGGTCGCAGATTCGAATCCTGCCTCGGGCAAGGGTGTGTGTGATGTCCTTAGGCTAGTTAGGTTTAAGTAGTTTTAAGTTCTAGGGGACTGACGACCTTAGAAGTTGAGTCCCATAGTCCTCATAGCCATTTGAACCATTTGTGAGATGCAGTTGAGTTAGTTAGTGTGTTACGGTGGTCGCAATGGTATAGCGGGAGGATGACTGTCGTACCGGCCGAATGTGTATCTCCTTGCTTGACCCCAGAAAACAGAATCGTACTGGCTAGTGACAAAGTTTCTTTTTCTTTTTACCAAAGTTGTCAAAACACGTAATGCCGATGTTATGAGTAAGCGTCTACCGTCTGGTCAATGAATTGCAGTGAGGATAATTTGTGCCGATTATTACAACGGCGTTTGCCGATATTTCAATATATTTGATCTGTTTCGCGCTTGACCGCGAACAGAAATGTAGGACGTAGTAAATGTTTCCATTTGTGTTTAATGAGAATATATAACTCTAATTTATACAAACTCTCGCGACCATGAGTCATGGAAAAACCACTCTTCCTTGAATCTAGCATTGCTGAGCAGCCATCATCCGACTGAAACAGTTGGTCAAATCTGATTAGCGCTTGTCCGTGAGGACATTGTCGTTTAAATAAAAAGGTTAGGTTGCTACATTATTCGATTGGTAAGAATACCATAATTTTATCGTGAGAATGTTAAGGGTTAATGAGACAAACGAGTTTCCCATGTATGTTGTAATATAATGCTGTTCCTTCAGATATGCTTGCATGCCTAAAGGAAGAGATATAAGTGACGATCTCCAACTGTAGTAATATTATGAAATTTTGTTGCAAGTGCGAATGCTGTTGACATAGCTATATTGGGCATGAAAATCATATCTTTTGGTAGAACATAAAAAACTGTCTTCGTGCATCCATACTTAAATTGGATGATGGTGGGACATCAGCTGGTGTAATTTTTTTTATTGAAAATGAAGCTCCTCCAGCTGTATTTAAGATTTCATATTTTTTGGCTACCAATTTCAAAGTTGATTCAACGTCATCTTCAGGCCCGTACACTTTGATGATATTTATTGTGTGTGGCTGAGTACGCGGAGCACGTATTGGTCTCACCGCGGACTTCTAGTACTCACCACACACAATTGATATAATGAAAGTGTACGGGCCTGAATATGACGTTGACGCAACTTCGAAATTGGGAGCTCAAAAATATGAAATCTTAAATACAGCTGAAGGAGCTTCATTCTCAATTAAAAAAATAAATAAAATAAAAAAAATTGTGTCCAGCACTGGCGTAGACACTGGCACATGGAGCCCTGAATCGCTCCTCGAAGCGTGTACGGATAGCTGAGACGATTAAGGCGACAGCTCGCAATAAGCGAGAAATCCGGGTTCGAGTAACCGTACTGAACAATTTTGCATTTGTCACCAATAGGTATGACTTCCATGCCCAATGCAGCTGGTGTCAAAAGTATTTGCAACTGCGACAAAATTTTGTAATGTTATACTGCGACCGCAATTTCGTACACACATGTATGAAGAAACAGACACTGTAATAAAAGAGAACAGGAGAGGTCAGTGGGACCGTGAGTACCTTCCGCCATTCCCCGAGAGCTGGCTTACGTAGCTCTTCAGGCACGGATGTACTCAGAGACGTATCGTACCAAAGTAGTTCGAGTCCTCAAACTCATCCGCAGGCTTCCACAATTCGTCTCCGCGATCCGTGCCGCAAATCCAGCAGAAAACTCGCGCCATGTCAACAGGAGACGGAGTCGGCGGCGGGAATTTTTTCTCATCAAGCAGAGCACGGCTGGGCGGCGGCGGCGGCGCATTACTTTAAGCTCCTGGCGACGCTTACAAGCCCCTCTTTTAATCAGAGTGCCGGATGGCTGCCTGGCGGGCGCCGTTAAGTAACGAGGATGTTTCCAAACGCAGCGTTTTCCTCATCGTCGTGGTCACCGCCGTCATGGCTATCAGTTGTTCAACCGTACGTCATTCGGCACACACGATGCTAGAAATACAATAATGCCACTTTCTTTCGCACATACCGGACTGTGAGAACGCCATTTTTTTTATTTGACTTATCTCGCTTATCAGTGAAACGTACACTGCAACATACGAAAGGATATATCGTGCCAGCATGAGACAGACATCAAGAGGGGAGGGAGTATTTCACAAGGAGCGCCTTATTCCACAGCCCAAACAGACACAAACAGAATAAAAATATTAATGGTTAGATGAATGAGAATGATGGGCTTAAGGCTAAAAATAAATTCAGAAACTTTAGTAATTACAAGGGTGCAAACCTTCATATCAGTGTTACGTGTGGTGCGAGAGCAGCCGAGGGATGATAAATACAGTGTGCAACAGAATTAAACGATCACTCTTAACTAGAACATACCATGAGGATCGGACTAGACACGCTTCAAACAGGAGGGAGTCGACGTCTGCGAAAAAAAGACTAGAGCTGAGCAGTTCATGGGACGTGTAAGGCGGGTTAGCCCACCAGGCTAGCCGCGCGGTTTAACGAGCTGCTTCCCGAACGGGATAGGCGTGCCGGTTCCTGGCACGAATCCGCCCGGCGGATTAGTGTCGAGGTCCGGTGTGGCAGTAAGCCTGTGGGTGGTTTTTAAGGCGGTTTTCCATCTGCCTCGGCTTATACGGCTGGTTCCCCTTATTCCGCCTAAGTTACACTATGTCGGCGATTGCTGCGCAAACCCTGTCTCCACGTACGCGTACACCATAATCACTCTGTCACGCAAACATTGGGGTTACACTCGTCTCGTATGAGACGTTTCCGGGGAGGGGGGAAGACACTGGGGGCCGAACCCTGGGTTCGGTGTGGGGAGACAGTGGGGCTGGACTGCTGTTGTGACCTGTTGTGGAGTGGTGAACCACTCAGGACTACGGCGGAACGAAGCCTCTCCGCCGTTTCTAGGCCCCCAGCTCAACATACAGCACACACACGAGATGGATTGGCCCCAAACTTCACCCAGTTCTACCCAACACCACCGTGGAAGTGCCGCCTCTCCGATGGATGTTTACTTAGAGTGGCAGAAGAACACATCTCAGACTTACTGCCGCTCAGAGTCCACACGAAAAGGCCTCAGGGGGTGACATAAAGAACGTCAATGAAACCATCACTTTCCTCGGGGCTTTGATTGCCACACATCTCGCGCTCGAAAACGGCAGTACGCAGTGCGATGTATAGCAGGACGTCATTGTAGACAACTTTTAAGACAGCTGACATCCCCGGATGTTTCAACCCTTCACTCGGTGCATTGTAGCGCTGCATCCCCACTGAACGTGACTGCACCCCTTTGGAGAGCAGCGTGACCTCAATTTTTGTTCCTGTGTACAACGCTTTCACACCAGTTGCCTACCTGCAGGCGATAGGAATACTTCACAGGTTCTCTTTGTATAGGATCGTTTTTAAGTGGAAGTGGGCGCGGGCCGCCGATGGTTTTGCCGAACTGGGGGATAACGCGTGATCGCTCCACTGGAAGATGCGATACAGAAGGCTGAAAAAGCATAACACCGTTTGCCGCTTCCAATCACGTTCAAATTATTCCACCGAATGCTTTTGAACAGTCACTTGGATCCAACAAGACAGGAAATTCCAGTCACGCTGCACCCCAAAGGGGTGCGATTACGAAATTTGGAAATTTGTTTTAAGTTGCTATGGGACCAAACTCTTGAGGTCATCCATCCTTAGGCTTACAAACTACTTAATCTAACTAACGAAACGACAACGCACACACCCATGCCCGAGCGAGGACTCTTAACATCCAACGGGGGAAGCCCCGGGAACAGTGGCAAGGCGACTTGGACAGCGCGGCTTCCCCGCGCGGCTGCGTTTACGTTCAATAGTGATGCAGCCACACCAAATGTCCCAAGAAAAGGATTCAAACGTCCACGTGTTTCAGTAATGTCAAAGGTTGTAAAGAATGTCTTTCTGTTGCTTATCACATTGCGAACTGTCGTTTACGAGCACGAAATATGCCGGAATCAGAGCCCCAATGGAAAGAAATGGTTTCATTGACGCGCTTTATGCCAAACTATGGGGCCTTTCAGTGTCGCTTCTGAGCGGCGGTGCAAGTGAAATGTTTTCCTCTTCCACTCGCAACAAAACCGTTTGATTTCAAAACTGGAAGTTCGCGGTTCTGACCTCCATCGCAGAGGAGTCAAAAGCAGGGGTGAAAATGTGGGCAAAGAAGGGCTATGACAACCTTCCCATCGTATGACCCGTCTACACGTTATCGAGTCCTTCTTGTACAGCATGAGTCCTGCTTTGGAAGATCCAACTGTTCGGGAACCACTGTTGTCAAACAGGATGGGGCAACACTTCAAGTTATCTCCAGAGGTTTTCCAGATGCATGACCTGCACGATCACATGATCTGAATCCATGCGACTTTTGGTTCTGGGAATACATAAAGGAATATATGTATGAGGAACACGTTCGGTCTCTACCTGAAACCCAGTATACAGGAACCGGTTGCTCAGTTTCAAACGGAACTGCTGCTAGCAACTGTTGATTACGTCGTTTTACTTACGCAGCATATCGTTGATGTCCCCAGTGCTCATATTGAACAAATTGTATAAGAGGCGGTTAATAATAAAATCAACATTATGATTTTCTCACTTTTTTTTATCTTTTCTGCACATGTCCCATTCCTACAGCGCCAGATTTACACCTGGTGGCTAAGATTGGAGCGTAAATCGATTCAGCACTGACGCATTTGAATATCTACCAAGTTTCGGTGCCATCCAATAGGTACAGCCCACACCAGGCGTCAGTGAGAGGCCGCACTTTAATTACAACCGCCCGCTACTCAAAAATGCTTCAAATGGCTCTAAGCACTCTGGGACTTGACATCTGAGGTCATAAATCCCCTAGACTTAGAACTACTTAGACCTAACTAACCTAAGGATATCACACACACCCATGCCCGATGCAGGATTCGAACCTGCGACCGTAGCAGCAGCGCTGTTCCGGACTGAAGCGCCTAGAACCGATCGGCCACAGTGGCCGGCCACCCGCTACAACCCTGAATGCTTTCCTGCATGCGAAGAAAAAATTAGACTAATTACAGCAATCACAGACATATTAAAACAGTGATTTTGACGCACTCCATAGGCGAATGGAACGGGAAGCTGTTCTAATCAGTGCTACAATGGGGAAAAGACCGTGCCATAGTCTTCACAGTGGCTAGCTGGTTGTAGATGTATGGGGTAGGCCTTAAGTCAGTTGTTACTGGAAAACCTTGGACTTCGTTTTGCCTAGCGTAATGGATAGTCAGTTGTGAACTTGACTAATGCGTAGAACCCATTATTCAGTTGACACTAGCAGTTTGAGTTTATGTTGTTTGTTGTTATCTGAGAACCCAATGAAGAGAATGTTATCTACAGAAAAACGTGTGTTTGTTTTGCAAACATGGTGGAAACGTGACTATAAGTACGGCGATGTTTGTGATTTGTTTGAGGAACTCTTTCCAAACATCGAACATCCATCTCGATAGGGTATCTGCGTAGTAAATTTACGATATGAAGAGACAGAGTCGGTAGTGAATCTTCTTGCGTTCAGGGAGGTCACAGAAGTTAATCTTAACGTTTCACACAATGTTTTATGCAGTCGCCGACTAAATTTCAAAGAAAGGCTTTAAAAAAATGTCGAATAACTAGAAAAAGACTACAAAGGATTCAGAAAAAGCTGGAATTGAGACCTTTAGAGTTGCTTTACTTGAAGGCATAAATTATCTGGAAAGGAGGATGGAATTCTGCGAACTGCATAAATCCGAAAAGAAGCCGATTCCATGTTTTACAAAAGCATTCTTTGGAGCGACGAAGCGAGATGAACAGATTCAACTACGTCTATTCGGATTCTACGAATCCCCATGTGGCGATGGAGACAGAGTTAAACTCTCCTGGCGCGAATGTAAGGACAGGGATTTTCAGCGGCGGGCTAATCGGATCTTACTTTTATTAATGGTACTTTCAGTTCTGTAAATTACCTAGATATGCTTCAAGAAGTGTTACTAAAATTGGAAAATAGTCCACTTTTTGAAAATCTAAGGCAGGTTGAGGAAAAGTTGATATACCAACAAGGTGGAAAATAGTCCACTTTTTGAAAATCTAAGGCAGGTTGAGGAAAAGTTGATATACCAACAAGGTGGAGCATCTCGGCATTATGGAGTTAAAAATCAAATGTGTGTGAAATCTTATGGGACTTAACTGCTAAAGTCATCAGTCCCTAAGCTTACACACTACTTAACCTAAATTATCCTAAGGACAAACACACACACCCATGCCCGAGGGAGGACTCGAACCTCAGCCGAGACCCATTTGGAGTTATTGCGAGCGAGCGACTTTATAAATAAAAACTTGGATGAATGCATTGCAGACTGGGTCCTATTAAAAGGCTTCCATGACCCCATTTATTCCGTAAAGACACGTGATGTCGAGCATTTGAAGGAAAGAATCCAATAAGAATCTGAAAACGCACAGTCCCGGAAGCTTTGAGTCAACATTTGTAAATTAATGTTGAAAAGATGCAACGCTTGCTTAGAGCAGCATTGAATCTACGTTGATCATCTAGGTTCATTGATCTATACATGTACAATGTGGTTGAAATGAAACTTTCCCCACTTGAGAGGGCCGCTGTGAAAAAAGGGTGGGTGCACGACAATGACACTTTTAAGGCAAAATTTGTAAGGATACGCGGAAGAGAACTAAGGAATAATCCTTTAAAAAAAAGTAAATTTTCATATGAGAAGATAAAATCTTTTAATTGCGTACCGTATTTAAGTTCCGGGTTAGAATGATTGTTCAATGTCATGACCATTTGCATCCACGACCGCCTGTGTTCACACTTGAGATATTATTTCACAATATTGTTCGCAGCGCTTTTCGAAGGGTGGACCATGGAAAGAAGAGGTCTTCTCCGTGTCCCTTTCACGCGTCGTTACTCGCGAAAATCAGCTGCATTATTACTGTTGTTTTGATGAAACAGCTTTACGAGTATGGCCATGCTCACCTTGTCCAGACCAAGGTTGACTGTCTGCAGCTGTTCAAAAAAATGTTTCAAATGGCACTGAGCACTATGGGACTTAACATCTTAGGTCATCAGTCCCCTAGAACTTAGAACTAGTTACACCTAACTAACCTAAGGACATCACACACATCCATGCCCGAGGCAGGATTCGAACCTGCGACCGTAGTAGTCGCGCGGTTCCGGACTGCGCGCCTAGGCTGCAGCTGTAATGCACACTGATGCACCCATGTCGCCGTGCCGGCATCAGCGCCGAACGGCAAGTCGTGACATTAACACTGCTAACAACGTAAATCCGGCAGCGTATAGTCTAATATCCTCCTATGAAGTTTAGTAGCCACACGATGAATACACTGAGGCGACAAAAACTATGGTATACCACCTAATATCGTGTCGGACCTCCTTTTGCTCGGCGTAGTGCAGAAACTCGACGTGGCAATGACTCAACAACTGCCCTGGGGAAATATTTAGCCATGTTACATTTACAGCCTTTCCATAATTACGAAAGTGTTGGCGGTGCAAGACTTTCTGTTCGAACTGATCTTCTGTTATGTCTGATAAATGTTCGGTTCATGTCGGGTGATCCTGGTGGCCAAATCATTTGCTCCAACTGTCCACAATATCCTTTAGACCAATGGCGAACAAGTTAACAGGTGACATGGCGCATTGCCATGCATTAAAATTTCATCTTTGTTTGGGAACATGAAGTGCATGAAGGGCTGCAAATGGCCTCCAAGTAGCCAAACATAACCATTTCATGAGAAGATCGGTTCAGTTGGAGCAGAGACCCCAGTCCATTCCTTGTAAATACAGCCCACACCATTATGGAGCTACCACCTGCTCGGACAGTGCCTTGCTGATAACTTTGTCCATGACTACGTGGAGTCTCCGCCATACTCGAGCCCTACTATGAGCTCTTATCGTCTGAAATCGGGACTCATCTGACCAGTTTTAATAGCTTCACTTAGTGTCTTGACCGCACTTTTATTTTTCAACAACCTTACGGTGCAAATCCAACATAAAGTTGGTATCAGCAGGTATGAAAATATGAATAACAAACATTGTAGAAGGCCCTGACGTAAATTACAGAATGGGAGAAGGGGAACACAGTATTAATCTTGACATACTGAAAATCCTGTGAAACAAATTGCACAGTGTACGACGTACCCATCTCCGCCTAGCGGGTTAGTCCATTTAGCTTCCAAAATTTTCCCTTGGCTGCAGTCTGCACTTGCCTCGTGATCGAGAATGTTGACGTGATACAATGTATCTAATGATTTTATACGACTGACGTAATACTGGCAAACTAAGCAGCCATATTCTAGTCGTTGTGATATATCTCTTATTAATGGTGAAATGTCTCATATTTTCAGATCTTCTGATACCATCTTTGTGTTGTACTTTGCAGCTTTTGAAATGACTTGTGTCGAAACGCGTACGGGGTGTCCAAAAATAAAAGGGTATTCAAGACTATTTGTCCATGACTACGTGGAGTCTCCGCCATACTCGAGCCCTACTATGAGCTCTTATCGTCTGAAATCGGGACTCATCTGACTAGTTTTAATAGCTTCACTTAGTGTCTTGACCGCACTTTTATTTTTCAACAACCTTACGGTGCAAATCCAACATAAAGTTGGTATCAGCAGGTATGAAAATATGAATAACAAACATTGTAGAAGGCCCTGACGTAAATTACAGAATGGGAGAAGGGGAACACAGTATTAATCTTGACATACTGAAAATCCTGTGAAACAAATTGCACAGTGTACGACGTACCCATCTCCGCCTAGCGGGTTAGTCCATTTAGCTTCCAAAATTTTCCCTTGGCTGCAGTCTGCACTTGCCTCGTGATCGAGAATGTTGACGTGATACAATGTATCTAATGATTTTATACGACTGACGTAATACTGGCAAACTAAGCAGCCATATTCTAGTCGTTGTGATATATCTCTTATTAATGGTGAAATGTCTCATATTTTCAGATCTTCTGATACCATCTTTGTGTTGTACTTTGCAGCTTTTGAAATGACTTGTGTCGAAACGCGTACGGGGTGTCCAAAAATAAAAGGGTATTCAAGACTATTATATGACTCTTCAAGCACTGTCCTAACGGATGCGTTCGGTAAAGGTCCCTCATTGACTTCTGTGGTTATTTCACTCACGGTTGCTTGTCTGTTAGCACTGACAACGTCGCTGCTCTCCGTCGTTAAGCGATTGCCTTCGGCCACTGTGCTGTCTGTCGTGAGAGGTAACGTCTGAAATTGCCCCTCGTGACACTGTGGATTTCGAAATATTGAATTCGCTAACGATTTCCGAATTGCTATGTCTCATACATTAGTCCCGTCGTGCGGCCACAGCTCGGAAAGCTTTTCACATGAACCACCAGAGCACAAATTACAGCCCTGACAATGCTCTGCCTTTTTATACCTTATGTACGCGATGCTACCGTGCATACTACTACATATGTGCATATCGCTATCTCAAGACTTTGTCATCTCAGCGTCGCTTTCCGTCTACACTGGCGAATGTTTAATTATAACAACTCTATAGTTCTGTGTTGATAATAAACATATATTTTCATTCGTTAAGTACTACTACACTAACTTGTGGCCCACCCTGTAGATCATTTGTCGGCCGGCCGAGGTGACCGACCGGTTCTAGGCTCTACAGTCTGGAACCGCGCGACCGCTACGGTTGCAGGTTCGAATCCTGCCTCGGGCAGGTTAGTTAGGTTCAAGTAGTTCTAAGTTCTAGGGGACTGATGACCTCAGACGTTAAGTCCCATAGTGCTCAGGGCCATTTCAACCATTTTGAACCATCATTTGTCGTCTTCCTAGTTGACTAGGCGAAACCTTTGCCTCGCCTCTGATGATCTCTGTATCTAAGTGAGATTGAATTCTGTGATTTCTCCTTCACGTTGCTGTGTGCTGTGGGCGTAAGAGCGATGTGGGGATGCGATATGTTTCACAGGTGGACCACCATGCACGAAAATTCCGCATGCTGCTACCTGAGCTCCTAGAAATTTTGTAGGCACTATCCGAAATAACGTGCGTGGACTTGAAAATCCTAATCCAGTTGCAAGGAAACGAAAACGGCGGCGCCGAACAATTTGAAGCAACAATGATCCATGCAGGGTGGAGAGCATCCGCTAAAAATGGCGCTGGAATATATCGAGAGAAAAGGAGTACAGTAAAAAAAAAGACAAATAAGTGGAAAGTATATTTCCGACGGGAGAGGCAGCAGCACACCGTGATGGTAATAAGCTCCTCGTGGAGTAAAGACGAGCATGATGAGGCACACGCGGACAGCGAATTTCGCGCTCCAGTGGTCTTGACGCGAGAAAATTCGGCCTCGCCCGTGCACAATATCGGGTGCAATCCGGGACACGGGGCGCATTCCCCGGCGCGACCTGGAGCGGTATTTCTCTTAATAACAGCGCGAGCAGCATCGGCGGCGGTGTCGGCTCTGAGGTAATTTCAGCCCCTGTGGCGGGGCGAGTCGCTGCTCAGACAACAGACCGGTATAATTGAATACAATTCGTCCGTCTCCATTTTCCTAATTGCGACGTTGGCGTTTTAATGAATTAGAAGAGATAATTGGCTCAGTGGCCGACAGGGAATGGGGGGAGGGGGCGGTGGAGGCCAGGCGATTGGCGGGGCCGACGCCGGCGCGGGGGGACCCGTGGGAGGGGTTGTTATTAAACTCCGGGGGCTAATTAGCAAGTGAGGCAGGAAGAAACTACGGAAGGCATCTCAGCCCCGCGCCACCCCCCGCCCTGCCGAATGAAGAATTCCCGACCTGGAAGCGAGGTGCTCGCCAAGTTACCTAGGAATGTCGCAGCAGCGACGGTGTATAAAAAGCTCACATATCCACGTCCGAGGCCACATAACATGCTGCAATGGAAAGCCAATAAAACAGCTTACCGCATTATATGAGCGGTAGTTATAATTATCACTCGACGGATTAAAGTTACGTAATTAATTCTTCGTTTGTTCGCAGGCACATAACTGCAGTCCTGGGGTATACTGAATTCCCCCTCCCTCGCTGCAGTAACGTTGCACGTCGCTAGAGGAGCCGAAGAAAATGGTACAGCCATTTGATGATGCGGAGACCGCCCCCCCCCCCCCCCCCCCCCCCGCCACTCTAACCCTCGCACGCGCCTTTACGAACTTTCGACTTCAATCTTCGGACCTATTCGTGCGGGCGATGCTCAGAATATGGACGCAAACAATAACGTCGGCACTAAATAACGAAGTTAAGCAAAGCTCTTAGAAGCCGCTGCTTACAATCGGCAACATTTCGCCGATACATGCTCACACTGCAAAAGTTTCTTGTAGACTGAAGCTACTTCGGCCATGGCTGCCGTACTCCAGAGAACTGACGGCGAGTGATATTTATAGTCGCTTAATGCGGTAACACGACAGGCATCTGTAAAGGAGACCGCTTATAAAACACTAATACGACCTATTCTTGAGTACTGCTCGAGGGTTTGGGATCAATATCAGGTCGGATTGAGGGAGGACATAGAAGCATTTCAGAGGAGGGCTGCTAGATTTGTTACTGGTTGGTTTGATCATCACGTGAGTGTTACGGAAATCCTTCAGAAACTCGGGTGGGAGTCTCTGGAGGAAAGGAGGCGTTCTTTTTGTGAATCGCTACTGAGGAAATTTAGAGAACCAGCATTTGAGGCCGACTGCAGTACAATTTTACTGCCGCCAACTTGTATTTTGCAGAAAAATGGTTAAAAAATGGTTCAAATGGCTATGAGCACTATGGGACTTAACATCTGACGCCATCAGTCCCCTAGAACTTAGAACTACGTAAACGTAACTAACCCACGGACATCACACAGATCCATGCACGAGGCAGGATTCGAACCTGCGCGGACGCCCGGTTCCAGACTGAAGCACCTAGAACCGCTCGGCCACTCCGACCGGCATTTCGCAGAAACACCATAAAGATAAGATAAGAGAGATTAGGGCTCGTACAGAGGAATACAGGCAGTCATTTTTCCCTCTTCTGTTAGGGACTGGAACAGGGAGAGAAGATGCTAGTTGTGGTACGAGGTACCCTCCGCCACGCACCGTATGGTGAATTGCGGAGTGTGTATGTAGATGTAGGTGACTTCTGGCGTCCTGTGCGTGCCCCCCCCCCCTCCCCCCCGCCCCCCTTGTACTTGAACTCCACGGCTCGATCCTCATGGTATGTTCTAGTTAATCACAAGTACAGGGTGTTTCACATATCATATTGCACACTTCTAGATGTCGTAGTGGGGTCAGAGGAACCGGTGTCCATAAACATCATCCAAGGACGCTGCAGAGCATAAAAATTATTGGCACCGATGCCTGTAAATATACGTCTGTTCAGCGTGATTCCTGATGATGTTACGAGCTTTCTAGGATGACAGAAAAAGTAGATAAATAAATGTACCAATTCGAAGCAAGCCTTCTTCTACCGGAAACGAACGTGTCGGAAGCTTTCAGCGAAAACCGTTCTGATACTTCTGACAGTAGAATACATGTATTGGTACTGCTGTTGCTAAAATTTCAGGGTAGGCAACTTTCAGAGATGGTAGTAAGAACTAAAAGAAGAAGAAATGTTCAGTAAACATTCGCACGACAATGCATACCTGAAGAGCTATGAGAACTCGTTCAATAGAGGAGACGTGATTGGCAGTAGCGAAGATAAATGAGTGCTCACAGCTCTTCAGGTATGCATTTTAGAGTCCATGTTTGATGGACTTCGTTTCCTTGTTTTGGGCCCTATTGCTACCTCTGAAGGTTGGTTACTCAACAATCTAAGTACAACAGTGCCCGTACATGTATTTCACTGTCAAAGGTATGAGAAAGGTTATCTCTGTAATTTTCGACTCTTTCGTTTTCGATAAAACAACCTTTACCTATTATTGTTACATTTATCCTTTTCCCCCATAATCCTAGAAAGTTTGTAACGTCATCACAGAATCACCCTCTATATACATACATTTACCGGCGCTGGCGCCTGTAACATCGACGCTCTTTAGCTTCGCAGGATGACGTTTACGGACATGGGTTCCTATGTAGAACTTGATCTACTAGTTGCCTCTACAGCGTCTATAAGTGTGTAACATGAATTGTGAAATAGCCTGTACTTGCGACACGCGCCAGACTACACATAACAAACATGGGTGATTCAAACTTTTCCAAATACTGCGGCCTGATGGACACGAATGAACACCGATTAGTGTGTGGAAAGACGATGGAAATGTGGAGTCTGATACGTCGTACCATGGCCTTTCTTAGCTGGACCATTTAGACAGTGTTCACACCGACTGTAACTCTTTCCCCGGATGTCACATACTTCCCACACTTCCCTGACAAAGAAACCAATACGATCAGCTGGATCGCAGTGAGGGCGGTGAGTTGCGTATATGACGTCAGTGTAAAGAACGTGCTGCAATTTTGGATATGCATACACGAACAACACGATACGTAACTCATTATCTCAGTTTCTTAGGAAGAGTATTCACGGATCCTCGCAACAATTTTTCATTTATTGTGCGAGTGCCTACCTGATTATTTTGATGCAAATTTCTGCCTTTAAGGCGTTCTATACCGTTTTTGGTTCCTTGTGAAAAAATGTGGAATAAACTCAGAACATGTTGTTTTCTGTTGGCATAAACGTTAACAGAAAAAGAAGAAAAAGATAGAGATCAGAGCGGCCGACTGTCATACTGGGGAGGGGGAGGCGGCATCGATTTCTGGTCACGTCGCGATTTTCTCCGCTGCGGGACTGGACGTTGTGTTGTTCTCATTATGATTTCATCATCATTGACGCCTAAGTCGCCCAAGGGGGCTTCAAACGGAAAGATTTGTCCTACACGACCGAAGAACGCCTACATGGGGTTTCCCAGTCAGTAATGACAGGCGGTCATACCTGTAGCGGCAAGCTACGGTACTACAGCGGCAGCGGTGGACGGCACTTCAGCATACGTACCGCAAACAAACTAAAAATTAATTACGTAACTTTATTTTCTCGAGGCAATAGTTAAAACCTAGTAACTATCCCTCACATTACTCCAATATACACAAATCAAAAAAGGTTTGCATCACCCCGGTTCCCAGAACTCCTGAAGATAGACGTTGACTGTGGATATTGTATCACAGTCACCGTCCGTTTGACTGTTCAGAGATGTCATTAAACCCGCCCAAAGATGTAAACAACCGTGCATGAGTAGCGCCTATTAGACGGAGGGGGTCCGACGGCCGATCATTACCAGTCATTCCACCAGGACGGAGGTAAACGGCTCGTGTTGTCTGTAGTTCAACCACGCCTATACGGTTCGATCACGTCGGCATTGTTACATTGTTCCAGGAAGGGCTCTCAGCAAGGGAAGTCTCCAGGCCTCTAGAAGTGAATCTAATCGATGTTGTTCGGACATAGACGAGATACAGAGAGACAGGAACTGTCGATGACAGGCCTCGCGTAGGCGGCCCACAGAGCTACTACTGCAGTGGATGACCACTACCTACGGATTATGGCTCGGAAGAACCCTGACAGCAAAGCCACAATGTTGAATAATGCTTTGCTGGTCCCGGTGGAGGTTCGAGTCGTCCCTCGGGCATGGGTGTGTGTGTGTGTGTGTGTGTGTGTGTGTTTGTCCTCAGGATAACTTAGGTTAAGTAGTGTGTAAGCTTAGGGACTGATGACCTTAGCAGTTAAGTCCCATAAGATTTCACACACATTTTTGAATAATGCTTTTCGAGCAAACTGTGCGCAATAGGCTGCACGATTCGCAACTAAACTCCCGCCGACAAAGACGACGTCCATCTTTTTGCAGCCACGACACCATGTAGCGCAGTACAAATGGGAACAACATGCCTAATGGACCGCTCAGGATTTGCGTCGCGTTCTCTTCACCGATGAGACTCGCATATGCCTTCAACCAGACAATTGTCGGAGACGTGTTTGGAGGTAACCCTGTCAGGCTGAACGTCTTAGACACCAAGGTGGAGCTTCCCTGCAGTTTTGGGGTGGCATTATGTCGGGCCGAAGTACCCTGCTGGTGGTCACGGAAGGCACCGCAACGGCTGTACGATTCGTGAATGCCATCCTCCGACCGATAATGCAACCATATCGGCAGCATATTGGCGAGGCATTCGTTTGGTACTGAATAAAATGCTTGTTTTTGGTGATCAAGAAATACTTCACTTATATGATTCCCTCGATCCATGGCATTCAGAATGACATGTGAGTTGGGTTTCACTTGACAGAGATTTTTAGAATCCATGCTGATTGGCACTAGGAAGGCCATTCGTTGGAACTGGAAACGATCGTCGAGGAGCTTCAGTCAGAGGCTGTACTATTGCCCTGTGTCCACATAGTCTTCTTCAGAATGAACTTACGCACATCTGTAGGTAAATGCTTTCAGCTTGCTTGGATTCTGTGACTTATGCACACTGAAGTGATCGTGTTACTCCAACAGCTGCTGCACGCTTCGTGCAGTAGTTATATATGTGTAATTCTGTGCTGCCAGGGACTGAGGAAAAACGACTTCTGATTCTCACTACGTGCAAAAATAAAAAAAAATAAAAAGTTCAAATGGCTCTGAGCACTATGGGGCTTAACATCTATGGTCATCAGTCCCCTAGAACGTAGAACTACTTAAACCTAACTAACCTAAGGACATCACGCAATACCCAGTCACCACGAGGCAGAGAAAATCCCTGACCTCGCCGGGAATCGAATCCGGGAACCCGGGTGCGAGAAGCGAGAACGCTACCGCACGACCACGAGCTGCGGACGATTCTCATTACGTACGTGTAATTCTGGGCTTCCAGGGACTGAGGAAAAAAGACTTCTGATTCTCATTACGTACTCTACATATTGCTTCCACGCTCATCGCAAACTTTCTAATCTGTGCCAAACATCATCCATTGGGCGTTTTGTATTATTACTAAATAGAGAGGGAGAATCACATATATGGTAAGCGCGTTGGGGTGGTAATCATTAAAACAAAGGCATTTTTCGTTGCAGCAAGAAATTTTCACAAGATTACAAACTTACTCCCCTGAATGCCAAACGTTTTGTTGACTCCTGCCTACACAGAGGGAAATTACCATCGCGATGAAATAAATCAGAGCAAGAGCAGAATGATCAGGAGTTCATTCTTCTCACGCCCTGTTAGAGATTGAACAGTAGAGAAATTGTTGAAAGTGATTCAATGATCCCTCTGTCAAACATAAGTGTGAATTTCAGACATATCACGTAAATACACCTACATGTTCATTATAATGAGACAAACCACAACAGTCTTCTGTCAGTCACATTTATTTCTTCCACGAGGCGTTCAGAGGCCTGATACCCTCATCTCTAGGTGTATACGTGGTTTACGCGATGTGCCCTTCCCCTATTTGTAACTAATTGTCTGCGGTTTTGTTCCTTTCGAAAATGATACAAAGCATAGTAGCTCATGACACTTATCTCCAGACGGATCCGTGGGTTACATATTTCCTTTTCCTATTTGCAGCCAACTGTGTGTCCCTCATTTCCCGTTGGATCTATGGGTTACACGATATTTCCTCTTCCTATCTGCAGCCAATTGTCTGCCATATTTTTACTCTCGAAAATGATCCAAAGTGTAATAGCTCAACTGTGTTGTGTAATTAACGATTAGCTGTGAGATTGGAACGTATTTATTCGCGTTATTATGACATGTTCAACAGAAAATGATCCTAAGGGAAACAGATCAAATGTGTTGTGTAATTAACGATTAGCTGTGCGATTGGGGCGTATTTATTCGCGTTATTGTCGTATGCGCAATAGTAGATGTGATTTGGTTAGTGATACATAGAATGAAACAGATTTAAACGTTATCGACTGCTTGCAACAATCTATAAAGTCAGGGCGCGCGGAGTTATTCTGTGAGTTTATCTCTCATTCGGAGAAACTATTGAATTCCCTATGGCTAAAAGTTTATTTAAACGCTACGGCATAATTTTGTGTAGTAAAAAAAAAGTTAATGTTCTTAGATGGTAGTAAAAGGTTCAAATAAACAACCTGTGTTGAAAGGTGAGAAAACGTATCACTTTTTTGAAGACTACTGGAGTGTTTAAGAATCTACACGTACACGCATAGACAATCGGCTCCAATGAAGACTGACTGCAGGTTCGAGCCTGCGCATGGACCAGTTCCACCGATTTACATCGCTTTTCAAGGGAACTGTCTTTAAATAGTAAAGATGTTTCTCAGTCGGAAGCCAGCATTCAGTATTCACCGGAGGGCACTACATTGCACATACATACGTGGTCTCCGGCTTGTTTAGCGTAAACCTTGAATAACAAGATCTTAAGTTATAAGTTTAACGGCAGCGATGGCGCTGAGCAGAAAAGAATTTTGGAGTTGCTTTTGCTTTTAGCTCTACTAATCTAAGACAACTGTGATGTTCAAGTATTATAAATTTACTATAAAAGGGATCAGTTAAAGTCAAAGAGTCTAGACAACTTACCTTTCTTTGGGTCAGATAATAGTAACCATATCAACTGAACTCATACGCCGTTAAGTAACATTTTAATTTTCAAGTAAACGAAATCAGCCATTTCTTTTTTTGCAAAGAACGATTAAATTATACATTCCAAGCAAATACTTTTTCGAAGAATGATAAAAAGCGTTGCTACGATCGTTTATACGAGAAAAAGAGCTCTGCCGATCGTTATTCGCCGAAGAGCCAAAGAAACTAGTACACTTCCCAAATATCATATAGGGCCCTCGCGTGCACGCAGAAGTGCCGCAACACGACGTGGCATGGACTCGACTAATATCTGAAGTAATGCTGGAGGGAACTGACACAGTGAATCCTGCAGGGCTGCCCATAAATCTGTAAGGGTACGAGGGGGTTGAGATCTCTTCTGGACAGCAAGTTGCAAGGCATCCTAGATATGCTCAATAATCTTCATGTATGGGGAGTTGAGCGGCCCGTACAGGTGTTTAAACTCAGAAGTGTGTTTCTGGAGACATTCTGTAGCAATTCTGGACGTTTGGGGTATCGCACTGTCCTGTTGGAATTGCCCAAGTCGGTCGGAATGCGTAATGGACGTGAATGGGTGCAGGTGATCAGAGAGGATGCTTTAAGTACGTGTCACCTGTCATATTAGGGGTCCCATATCACTCCAACTGCACACGCGCGACACCATTACAGAACCTCCACCAGCTTGAACAGTCCCGTGCTGACATGCACAGTCCATGGACTCATGAGGTTGTCTCCATATCCGTACACGTCCATCCAATCAACACAATTTGAATCGACGCTCGTCTGACCAGACAACATGTCATCAAAAGGCCAATGTCGGTGTTGACGGGCCCAGGCGAGGCGTAAAACGTTGTGTCGTGCAGTCATCAAGGGTACACAGGCGGCCTTCGGCTGCGAAAGTCCATATCGATGGGGTTCCCGGGTTCGATCCCGGCGGGGTCAGGTATTTTCTCTGCCTCGTGATGACTGGGTGTTGTGTGATGTCCTTAGGTTAGTTAGGTTTAAGTAGTTCTCAATTCTAGGGGACTGATGACCATAGATGTTAAGTCCCATAGTGCTCAGAGCCATTTGAACCATTTTTTTCCATATCGATGATGTTTCGTTGAATGGTTCGCACGCTGACACTTGTTGATGACCCAGCATTGAAATCTAAAATACCCACTTCATCGCTACCTCGGAGATGCTGTGTGCTATCGGTCGTGCGCCGACAATAAGTTCAAACGCACTCAAATCTTGAGAACCTGCCATTGTTGTAGCAGTAACCGATCTAACAACTGCGCGAGACACTTGTTTTACATAGGCGTTGCCGACCGTAGCGCCTCACTCTGCCTGTTAAAATTTCTCTATATTTGAATACGCAGGCCAATACCAGTTTCTTCGGCACTTCACTGCCTAAACACGCAAAACTGCTTGCAATCAGGTAACGAAATTCTCGAGTAATCTGCTGATCCACTAGAAGAAGAGGGTGTAGGCCCTTATTTTCGGAAGAGATCTTTCAGAGAGCAAGGTGAGAATGTAACAATATAGGCTAGCACTGATACTGGTTTGTTAGGTAATAGCAGCGAAGGATGTGGGGAATTTCCAGACTGGGCTACGTGCATTTGTTCCCATCCGCAGCTAAGGAACCAGCGCAGTTGAGTGGCGTGCGGGCTAACGTGGTTCGATTCCCGGTACTGCCACGGATGCTTCCCTAGTGGGAGGCCTGGAACGGGGTGCACTGAACCTCGTGATGCCAATTTAGGAGCTACCTAATCGAGTGGTTGCGCCGCCAGGTCTGCTAATTTGACAACGCCCGAGAGAGCGGTGTGGCGACCTCACGACCCTCCATGGAGCACCTCGATCATGCCGTTGGCCGAGGTTGGCACTGTGGTCAATCGGGCGGGTTGGCCCATCTGTGGCCAGAACGGAGGAACTTGCTTTTTCTCTTCGTGAATAGAACCACTTCTACAGAAAACAATTCTAAATTTCGCTCTCAGTTATTAAATAAATTCATTTAATTAATTAAATTGGATTAATCTGCAGGCGGTTTTACTGTTACGGCATCTGTGTGGGCTTTTTTATGGATTCTTTCATCTGGTGTTAATAAACACGCCGTTATATAAAATGCATACAAATGATATTACGATAAAATGTGTTATTTACTATCAGTAACATAGTTCCAGAAACACAGAAAACGTTACACTATAACTCGTGGCAACGTTTCAATGAGTTTCGTACCCATCATCTTCTGACCGATGGGTCACTGAGACGTTGCTACAAGACGACGCCACCGCACGGCTGATAACCCGAGAAGAATTCATCAGTAAATTCGTGATTTGTCGTACAATTTGACTGAATTGTCCTCTGGGACTGAGTAGAAGGATGGCTGCCCTAACTGTGCTGTAATACATGTGTCAAGGACTAACTTGTCAGCGCCTTGTATTTTGGGGATACATTGTCCTAGATAAGAGACAAAGCACCCGACAATGTACACTCCTGGAAATTGAAATAAGAACACCGTGAATTCATTGTCCCAGGAAGGGGAAACTTTATTGACACATTCCTGGGGTCAGATACATCACATGATCACACTGACAGAACCACAGGCACATAGACACAGGCAACAGAGCATGCACAATGTCGGCACAAGTGCAGTGTATATCCACCTTTCGCAGCAATGCAGGCTGCTATTCTCCCATGGAGACGATCGTAGAGATGCTCGATGTAGTCCTGTGGAACGGCTTGCCATGCCATTTCCACCTGGCGCCTCAGTTGGACCAGCGTTCATGCTGGACGTGCAGACCGCGTGAGACGACGCTTCATCCAGTCCCAAACATGCTCAATGGGGGACAGATCCGTAGATCTTGCTGGCCAGGGTAGTTGACTTACACCTTCTAGAGCATGTTGGGTGGCACGGGATACATTCGGACGTGCATTGTCCTGTTGGAACAGCAAGTTCCCTTGCCGGTCTAGGAATGGTAGAACGATGGGTTCGATGACGGATTGGATGTACCGTGCACTATTCAGTGTCCCCTCGACGATCACCAGAGGTGTACGGCCAGTGTAGGAGATCGCTCTGTGTACCTCGGTCGTATGCAGTCCTGATTGTGGCGCTCACCTACACGGCGCCAAACACGCATACGACCATCATTGGCACCAAGGCAGAAGCGACTCTCATCGCTGAAGACGACACGTCTCCATTCGTCCCTCCATTCACGCCTGTCGCGACACCACTGGAGGCGGGCTGCACGATGTTGGGGCGTGAGCGGAAGACGGCCTAACGGTGTGCGGGACCGTAGCCCAGCTTCATGGAGACGGTTGCGAATGGTCCTCGCCGATACCCCAGGAGCAACAGTGTCCCTACTTTGCTGGGAAGTGGGGGTGCGGTCCCCTACGGCACAGCGTAGGATCCTACGGTCTTGGCGTGCATCCGTGCGTCGCTGCGGTCCGGTCCCAGGTCGACGGGCACGTGCACCTTCCGCCGACCACTGGCAACAACATCGATGTACTGTGGAGACCTCACGCCCCACGTGTTGAGCAATTCGGCGGTACGTCCACCCGGCCTCCCGCATGCCCACTATACGCCCTGGCTTAAAGTCCGTCAGCTGCACATACGGTTCACGTCCACTCTGTCGCGGCATGCTACCAGTGTTAAAGACTGCGATGGAGCTCCGTATGCCACGGCAAACTGGCTGACACTGACGGCGGCGGTGCACAAATGCTGCGCAGCTAGCGCCATTCGACGGCCAACACCGCGGTTCCTGGTGTGTCCGCTGTGCCGTGCGTGTACAGCCCTCTCGCAGTGTCCGGAGCAAGTATGGTGGGTCTGACACACCGGTGCCAATGTGTTCTTTTTTCCATTTCCAGGAGTGTATATAAAGTGTCTGAAACGTCATACTGCATACATTACCTTGAATAACCACAGAGTTATTTCCAAGTTAATGGATAAGACAGAAGAAACTCTTTTGCGGTTACTTCCATATGATGACGCTGGTAAATTGTTAACTATCCCTCTACCAACCAAGAGACTTCAAACTTATAGTGTAGAGAGGAAAAAATATGACGGCAATTCAGCGTATAATGCCTTCATTTCGTTTTTTTTTTTTTAAACGGATGCGCTGTGCTAAACGCAAATGAGTGCTGAGTGAAGGAACACAGCGTGTCGTTACGCCGAAAGCGTTCTGGTTACGAGCGGCGCAACGAGAGCAGTTTCTCTGGGCGAGCGAATGTTACTGCCGCGGTCCAGCAACCGCGTGGACGTAATGAGGCGTCCTTCTCTCGCAGGCACACCGGGGGTTACTGTTTAAAACTGGGCGCTGAAAATAAATGCGGTGAAATTCGGCATTAAACTACACATATTTCCATTTCGCTGACGGGCCAGCGTCTTTTGACCAGTGAGGTCTCTTTGAATAGCACCTTTTCTGGTGTTAAGGCGCCTTATCTTGAGACATTAAGTCAACTGCATGACAAGAGCGATGTTTCGACCATCTTTGCAGCGGTCCTCTTCAGACCGACGAAACCACACATAGGAAGCGGCTGCCACGCGTGGGGAATACCGTGGCCTGTGGATGCGCACACGGTGGGGGTTACAGGCAGACGCTGTAGGGGAAATACTGAGTGCCGGAGGGGAAGTGCCTTTCTAAACTGAAGCCACATCCGCTCTTTTTTTATTCGAATATTAAATGGGGACCCTCCTTTCCCACACTTGCACGGTGGCCATTCAAAAGAATCTTCCGTCACATCTACTTTGGTTGGTATCTAAAAAGAATTTCGTCGAAATTGTAGCGATTTATTTTCACATGGTTTGTTAACAATTTCAGAGAAGCATCATGAGAAGCGAATTTTGAGTAAAACAAAGAGATTTTCCTGCCTTCCATGTTAAAATTTGCTTCTTTTGCCAGTTTACACAGTCTCACCTCACAAACATGTTGTGCAGATGCAGGTTGCAAAAGAATTGTGAAAAAGTGTTTTATTAAGTGAGGAACTGAGGAAAAGTAAGATCAGCTTATAAGAAAAGCATATTCTCGTTACAAAATAAACATGTTCTGTCTTCACTTATGTTGTTCCAAAACCTATAGCATTTCTCATTTCATCGATGGCCCATTAATTGCTTTCTTTCAGAGAAAAAGTCTGCAATTAGTGGAATAATACGGTAGATACTGAAGTTTAGCATAATAACCACATGGCGATTGTGTGCTATCATTTGTCAAAATCTCATTTTGCTATCTCAAATGGCTCTGAGCACTATGGGACTTAACATCTGAGGTCATCAGTCGCCTACAGCTTAGAACTACTTAAACCTAACAAGATACTGAAGTTTAGCCAGAGGCAGGATTCGAACCTGCGACCGTAGCGGTCGCGCGGTTCCAGACTGAAGCGCGTAGAACCGCTGGGCCAGGACGGCCGGCATTTCGGTACCTCAAACTACTATGAAATATGAGGAATGTCGTGGATATATCACTCTGGCGTTATCGCTGGCGTGCCACGATCGCAAATGATTGTGCCACGTCAGATCAATTTTCTCGAGATTGGTTACAGACAGACACATCCACCCAAGTATAAAGAAAACTTCAATATGTTAGCTAAATTTCATACACTGACACATATTATGTGATATGCACTAAATGCAGAATCATAGCGACTCATATTTTTCACTGCAAGCTTTTTCGAATTTCGCGTACTGTCTTATTTCTACGTAAATATGACAATGACTATGACAGTTAACGAAATGATGGGTACGTCGTCATGAACTTGACATATAAAGCTGTAAGTGAAGCAAAAATGATTTTCTTTTACCGAATAGTTTCTGTAAACTTGTTTGAGAAAGGCTGCAGATAGTGCGCCTCGATTCTGTCGTCGCCGAGCGACCGAAAGGTTTCAGACACTGTCGGCCTCTTGTTCCAAAGTAACGAATGAAGTCGCCCAGCGCTTTGTACGAAAATTGCTCATTGCGCATCGACCACCGCAACTTGCGCGGGCCATGCGAGGGTAGCAGGATGTGTATGTATGTTAGGCGCGCACATGTGGGTCTTTAGAATAGTGCAATTGCTTCATCGGTATGATAAGTTTTCAGAGAGGGAAGAACAGCAGCCCACATAATTGCAGAACGCAGTATTCGTCATGGTAGATCGTCGTGCAGACTTGTTCCCAAAAAATATTGTATATAACGTGGTGAGCCGTGGCGGCTCCCATCTTTCAAATCTCCCGGCATGCGCACAGGAGAACTAGCGTTTCATCGACACAGAGAGAGCCTTAAAATTACCGGACGCCACGAGCCGCCTGACGGCTGCTGTTTGCGAAGCATGGTTTGCGGCATCAAATCGGAGTCGGCTATGCTCGCAGCGATGCGTTGTGTGGAACCCGGTTTCGGTCACATTGGCCGTTCAGGATGTCGTAGGTCTGTTGGCACAGCGGTTCTCCTAGGTTATTCCTGTGTGCGCATTATTGTAGCGATCTTGGCCCTGTGTCTTCATCAAGCGCATAAATTTATTTCCTTTGTATGTTTTAACTCATTTCCATCTAACTGGGGGATTCAGTGTATACGAACTAATGTACGGAGAGTCTGGTGCTTTGGAGAATTTGAATCATTACGTGCTTTGGCCTTTGGATAACGAGATCACTGCTCTGTCCGTCGGCCTAGCGAGCTTGGAGCTGGTTATAAGCATGTTAAACGGGCTAAGTCAGGAGGAGGCGATATTGGTGCTGCCTGGGTTAGTTTCCTGTCCCGGTATCTTGTCTCCCGGGCTGAACAGAATCTATGGGCTGCAATGCTAGAGATCTGGTTCTAGTAAGCGTATGCTCAGCAGTAAATCTGACAGGGTAAACATATTTAAAATTCTATAAATGACCGATGATTCTGTGTGCGGAGAACTGTTGACTTTGGTGGAGGTCGCGTCTGCTAAGGGATCCCTTCCCTGTGCGAACACCTCACTGCGGGAGATTGTGAAAGGGGCTAGTGGTGACGCAACTTAGACGCGTCCCTTAGTTTGTTCCAGTTTTACGGCTGTTGTGACACGCGCAAAGGACATCGAACCGGTTGGTCACAGTTCCTGCTGCCTATGTGCATCGGCTGCCAACATCGTCTTGCAAGGGGCTGCCTGCGTCACGGCACGCCACAAGGAATTATGCAACTTTCATACGGGCTTCTGCTGCAGTAATTGTAATATTTTATTAATTAATGTGAGTTTTTCACCCTGTTTGGTTAATATTTTGCAGGGCTGCGAACAGCCGTTGCCCAGGTTTTTAAATTTGATTAAATTTTATCATCAAGCAACACCGGCCAGGTTTAAATTTTTGGCCGTTTCTTAATTTGTTAAATTTTTTCTTCAAGCTTTGTTATCCGACTCTGGCCAAGTTTTTAATTAAAAGTGCTTTTAGATTTAGAGGCAGTATGTCAACGGGGGTGCATTTATAAGTAATTTTCTTGGTTACCCGTCATGTTCTTGATTTTATATTAGTCGGGATTCCTTTTGTGGATTTCACTTGTGATATAAAATTTTAGAACACCAGCTGGCCGTCTTTGTCAGGATAATTATGCCGAATGTTGGCACTGATATTTTTTTTTCCTTTTCCCAAATGTGTAAGATTCAAAATTAGACTAAATTATGATATTTCTTGTTTAAGTTTTATTTAAGGGCCCTGTGGGATTTTGGAGCATATACGGTACCCGAACGTTATGAATCACCTTGAAGAAAATAACTTATTGATACATATCCAACAAGGATTCAGAAAATATGGTTCTTGTGCAACACAACTAGCTCTTTATTCCCATGATGTAATGAGCGACAAAGGATCTCAGATCGATTCCATATTCCTAGATTTCCAGAAGGCTTTCGATACCGTTCCTCACAAGCGACTATTAATCAAATGACGCGCATACGGAGTATCGCCTCAGTTGTGTGGCTCGATTCGTGATTTCCTCTCAGAGTGGTCACAGTTCGTAGTGATAGGCGGTAAATCATAGTGTAGAACAGAAGTGGTATCTGGCGTTTCGCAAGGCAGTGTCATAGGCCCTCTACTGTTCCTGGTTTACATATACGATCTGGGTTATAATCTGAGCAGCCCCCTTAGATTGTTTGCAGTGACGCTATAATTTACCGTCTAGTAAAATCATCAGACAATCAATTCCAATTACAAAATGATCTAGAGAGAATTTCTGTATGCTGCCAAAAGTGGCAATTGAAACTAAACAAAGAAAAGTGCGAGGTGATCTACATGAATACTAAAAGAAATCCGAAAAATTTTTGGTACACGATAAATCGCACAAATCTAAGGGCTGTCAATTCGACTAAATACCTATGAATTACGATTACAAGGAAATTAAATCGGAATGACCACGTACATAATATTGTGGGGAAGGCGAAACAAAGACTGCGCTTTGTTGGCAGAACACTTAGAAGATGCGACAATCCCACTAAAGAGACAGCCTACATTACAATTGCCCGTCCTCTGCTGGAGCATTGCTGCGCGGTATGGGATCCTTACCAGATGGGATTGACGGAGGACCCAAGAAAGTGCAAAGAAGGCAGCTCGTTTCGTGTTATCGCGCAATAGGGGTGAGAGTGTCACTGATATGATACGCGAATTGGGGTGGCAGTCACTGAAACAAAGGCGGTTTTCTTTACAGCGAGATCTATTTACGAAATTTCAATTAGCAACTTTCTCTTCCGAATGCGAAAATATTTTGTTGACACCCACCTACATTGGGAGAAGTAATAATCATAATAAAATAAGAGAAATCAGAGCTCGAACTTAAAGATTTAGGTGTTCCTTTTTCCCACCCGCCATTCGAGAGTGGAATGGTAGAGAAGTAATATGAAAATGGTTCGATGAACCCTCTGCCAGGCACTTAAGTGTGAATTGCTGAATAACCATGGAGATGTAGATGTCTTTAAATTGTAAAGATGTTTTTATTTTTTTTGGATATGCTCTATTTTAAATTCATTACATAGCAATAGCCGTTGGGTATATGCTGAAAGTTTGCTCAATGTGAAACAAACTTCTGTACTAAATGTTTTAGAAAAGGTAAATGATGTTAATCCGAAACCCGGACCAGTCCTTCCAGGTAATTTAATCTGACGTCCTCAGCGCCATTCGACGTTGGCTCAATTTTCATTGGTTGCTAGCTGTGTACCGCTATGTTACCCGCGGTTTAACAGATATTTATAAGAAAATACGAGGGTATGTATTTATTCCAGTCTTCTGCTAGTACATCTCCTCCTGCCGCCTCTGTGCAGCTCTTCTACCACCTCTCAACGGCCCCCTACACCAATACCTGCTCTCTGACCATGTCCTCTTCCTCTATCTCCCCCCCCCCTCCTACTCCTCCACCAATGAGAGGCTGGTGGTTCTTACCCTCAAAGTATTTGCAGCGATCGCAGGTTCGAATCCTGCCTCGGGCATAGATGTGTGTGATGTCCTTAGGTTAGTTAGGTTTAATTAGTTCTAAGTTCTAGGGGACTGATGACCCCAGAAGTTAAGTCCCATAGTGCTCAGAGCCATTTGAACAATTTGTCCCTGCTCCAAAACAATCGACCATAATCACACTTCCTGCATCCCAAAATACTGCAGCCATAACTTTCCGTGCTCAGTTCTGAACTTTTTCTTCTTCGGCGATTTCCTGTAATGCCATTCCACTAACTGCCTTTGATTCTGTTTAACGAAATGTGAACTCTGTTTCGTCTCCAGACGCAATTTTTTCCAGAAACTCCTATCCCTCCAAACGGAAGCGCTGCAAGAGTTAAGAGGCAATTGTTTTTGTTGTCTTTCGATTCTAGTAAGTTAACAGCCTTGGCACTCAAGTTGCACAAATCCTAGAGTATCCTAGCTGCTGAATAATCAAAAAATTTCTTTCAGGCGTTTGCTGACAGGATCTACAGCTTCGATATACTTCGACAAATGCATGATAGACACTGTGCCGTCTTATAATCTACTGAAGGCAGCACAATGTGTATCATGCATTTCTCCAAGCGCTGAATAACAATTACAATGCCATTACTGCGGGAGGTAATGAGACACAAATCATCTGCAGTCATCCAGTGGTCAGCTTGGACGATGTCTTCGATTCGCTGAATGTTGTGTGGAGTCATTGCAGTCACCGGCCTGCCGCTCCGCGTTTCGTTAGCCGCGGTGTTTGCACTTCACCTTCGTTACAGCGACGAACTACAGTGCTCATATTCACTGTTGCATCTAAGTACACATTTTTTAATCGTTCGTGATTGCGAATGGGCGTTTCACCTTCTACATTCAAAAATGTTGCCACAGAACGCTGTCAAATACGAACATCAATGACGTCTATTTTGCAAGCCAATGCAATACGGGCAACTGTTGACACAGGAAGTTACTACTGCAGTGGATTGGAGAAACAGCTTTGCGTAATAGAGGCAAATTCAAAATTTTTACTGAATAAACTTTATTTGAGAAGAAAAAATGGAGGAATTAGTTTTCGACTGATACTCGTAATAAATGGTGGATTCCCACTATTAGATGTAGACGAGTGTCGCAACTATCAGCGTCGAGTCGCGCTACTTTCATTATCATCATCATTGGCTTTCGGGCCGTACCAGTTCAGTCATCCCAACTCTCAACAGTGTAATGTCGATTACGGCGATGCGAGCGTAAGGACAACAACAACAAAAAATGATTCAAATGGCGCTGAGCACTATGGGACTTAACATCTGTGGTCATCAGTCCCCTAAAACTGAGAACTGCTTAAACCTAACTAACCTAAGGTCATCACACACTGTAAGTAGGCTGTTTAGGTTTTTTTTAGTGGTAACGCCACGTAGCGCTCTGAATCAAAATCACTGGCTGTGCTGTGTGCAGTCTGTGGCTGGTTTGCATTGTTGTTTGCTATTGTAGTGTTGGGCAGCTGGATGTTAACAGCAGGTAGCGTTGCGCAGTTGGAGGTGAGCCGCTAGCAGTGGTGGATGTGGGGAGTGAGATGACGGAGTTTTGAGAGCGGATGATCTGGACACAGACAGTAAATTTGTAAGACTGGATGTCATGAACTTATATATATATAATGACTTTTGAACACTATTAAGGTAAATACATTGTTTGTTCTCAATCAAAATCTTTCATTTGCTAACTATGCCTATCAGTAGTTAGTGCCTTCAGTAGTTAGAATCTTTTATTTAGCTGGCAGTATTGGCGGTCGCTGTATTGGCAGTAGTTTGAGTAACGAAGATTTTTGTGAGGTAAGAATTCATGAAAGGTATAGGTTATTGTTAGTCAGGGCCATTCTTTTGTAGGGATTACTGAGAGTCATTTTGCGTTGCGCTAAAAGTATTGTGTGGCACTTTGGTGAATGTCTGAGTACGTTCAGTTTTGCTCAGCTGTTTGAAAATCAAATAAGATGTTTATCAGCACAGTAATTCATTAATTTTTCTAAGGGGGCGTTTCAACACATCCATGCACGAGGCAGGATTCGAACCTGCGACCGTAGCAGTCGCGCGGTTGCGGACTGAGCGCCTAGAACCGCTAGACCACCGCGGCCGGCTAAGGACAACACAACACCCAGTCCCCAAGCGGAGAAAATCTCTGATCCGTCCGTTAACCGAACCCGGGCGCCTTCGCTTATGAATCCGCCGCTCTGATCGCGCATCTACCGAGGTGGACATCGCGCGACCTTTATTGCCACGTGTCGTGTCGCATACCTTATCGACTAAGTGAGAAGCGCGCCTTCACTTGCACCTGAGCTTCGTAATCTAGGGCGGTACTGGAGGCTGACTACTAGGCCGTGTTCATAAGTGAATCACGGTCTCAGCCAGTGGGATACACATGAGGTGGCCTCGCTGGGTTCGTCGACCGCGCGGCCGCTCCGCTATTCCCGGCAGCCGGCTTCTATTTTCTGCAAGTGGCGACTCACATCCGCAGCCGCCGCCGCTACCGCAGACGCGCTGTAAACAATAGCTGTAAGCCCAAACCGCGGGATATTTCGGCGTCGACCGGATGCAGCCGTCACAGTAAACGAATCCGATAGCTCGTCACAAACATGATGCTAACGATGTGCCCGACACCTAGCAGAGAAACACACCGCGAGGCTTGCCAGCTTAACTCTCTCTCTGTGTATGTGTGTGTGTGCGTGTGTGTGTCACGCTGTTCTATCGGCACAAAAAAGTATTGCTTAAACCTACACAGTTACCAAAGCTACGTAAACCACACTATGAAAAGCGATGTTTCCTTCACCCGCGGAATAAAAGATGCGAGAGCGAAGTTCTGGAGTGGGATCACAGTAGCTATAAAAGTTCCTCTCAGCTTCGAAATGTTTGCTACCATTCATAAAAATAGCTCTGTCTCGAGGAAGCGTTAGTAAATATCTCCCCCGCCCCCCTCGCCCGCACCCTCGGCGACGACACTCGTGCCACTGTCACACATCTGGAGCAACATTTGCCACAATTGTTATACAAACGGTGATTTAGTATCGCGCTCAGGTTCAGTGTGGTGATGCATGTTTCTCACAGAAGCAAGTCTACGAATGGAGGAGGAAGTTCGCGGGTGTGACTTCGGTGGAAGATGCTCTTCGTCCAGGTCAGGCACAACGAGTTGTGACTCCACAGAACATTGCAGCAGTTGAAGCCATAGTGAAGGGAAACCGCCGAGTGACACTGAATGACGCAATGGGAGCAAAAAAGTTCCGTTCTGATGAAGAGGTACGCCACGCGGTGCATGAGTGGTTGCGCGGACTACCAAAAGAATTTTTTTCTAAAGGAATTTATGCACTTTGTAAGCGCTGGAGGACTTGCATTGAGCGTGGGGGAGATTATGTTGAAAAGTGATACAGCTTTGTACCACTTCTGCACAATAAATAATATCTAAAAAATATTGAAGGTTTTCATTTGACTCACCCTTGTATCTGTCTTTCTTGTACATACAACAGCAGTTCCATGTACCAGAGATCTCACGGGAGACTGAAACTTGTTGTTGTGGTCTTCAGTCCTGAGACTGGTTTGATGCAGCTCTCCATGCTACTCTATGCTGTGCAAGCTTCTTCATCTCCCAGTATCTACTGCAACCTACATCCTTCTGAATCTGCTTAGTGTATTCATCTCTTGGTCTCCCTCTACGATTTTTACCCTCCACGCTGCCCTCCAGTACCAAATTGGTGATCCCTTGATGCCTCAGAACATGTCCTACCAACCGATCCCTTCTTCTAGTCAATATCCCAATTCTATTCAATACCTCCTCGCCGGCCGCGGTTGTTTAGCGGTTCTAGACGCTCAGTCCGGAGCCGCGTGACTGCTATGGTCACAGGTTCGAATCCTGCCTCGGGCATGGACGTGTGTGATGTCTTTAGGTTAGTTAGGTTTAAGTAGTTCTAAGTTCTAGGGGACTGATGATCATAGATGTTAAGTCCCATAGTGCTCAGAGCCATTTTAACCAATACCTCCTCATTAGTTATGTGATCTACCCATCTAATTTTCAGCATTCTTCTGTAGCACCACATTTCAAAAGCTTCTATTCTCTTCTTGTCCAAACTATTTATCGTCCATGTTTCACTTCCATACATGGCTACACTCCGTACAAATACTTTCAGAAAAGACTTCCTGACAATTAAATCTATACTCGATGTTAACTTACAAAGAGGAATGTCTTCGAATGTTAAAGTCATTGAATTAGCAGGCACTATTAATATTAACATGGGGGTTGCCGTACACCTTAAATGCACTTCACCATTGTGCTTTTAGCAATGTCTAAAGTCATTGCTAGGTTAACTGGACGAGGTAGGATACTGCGTTGTATCTGCAGGAAGCTGTACTGGCAAAGTCATAACTCTGCTGTAATAAAAGGCCAGGATTCATGTTTTTATTATCGAAAAACTTCAATCGGAGAACATACTGCCATTAGACTGTTTGCGTTCCTAGATTTCTTTATACAACAAATTCGAATAATTTGAACAACATAGCGCAACTGACAGCTTACCTTCGACGAAGTAGTACGGCCATAAGAGAAAGGTGAGCACGCGGAATGGATTCTAAGATATGTGAGTGACTCAAAGACTTCTTTAAGTAATAGAATACAGACTGTTCTATTGGACGGCGAATGTTCGTTAGAGACGAGGATCTTGTGAGGAGTACCGTAGGGAAATGCGACAGGACGGCTCTATATACGTAATCGATCCGATGGGACAGAGTGAGGAGCAATTGTGACTGTTTACTGCTGGCGCTGTAGCGTACGGGAAAGTATCGTCGATGAGTGAATGTAGCAGAATACCGCATCAGTTGGACGCAAATTCTGTTTGGTGTGATGAACAGCAGCTGGCTCTAAACATAGAAAAATACAAGTTAATGCAGATGAGTAGGGGAAAAAATAATAAAATGTTCGAATACACTGTTACTCGTGTCCTGCTTGACACAGTCGCGTCGAGTAAATATCTAGGAGTAAAACTGCAAAGCGATATGAAATAGATACAGCACGCAAATTCGGTAGAAGGGATGTTGCGAGAATTCTTGGAAAGGAGACAGCGTATAGAACGCTACGCGACCCATTCTAGAGTACTGCTTGGATGTTCGGGATCTCTATCAGAAGTCATCGAAGCAATTCAGAAGCGTGCTCTTAGTTTCCTTACTGGTAGGTTTAATTAACACTCGAGTATTATGGAACTGCTCCGTGAACTCAAATGGAAATTGCTGGAGGGAAGACGACGTTCTTTTCGTGAAACACTAATGAAAAGATTTAGATGAACCCTATTTGAAGTTGATTGCAGAACGATTATACTGCCGCCAATGAACATTTCGCGTATGGACATCGAAGATGAGAAGAAGTAAGGCTTGTGCCGAATATATAGACAGTCGTTGATTTAAATGTTACGAAGTCTTTCCTGAAAGTATTTTTGTCGAGTGTAGTCACGTATGGAAGTAAAACAAGAACGAATAGAAGTTGAGTGACACCTGACTAGCAGAAGGGATCAGTTAGTAAGAAATTTTTGAGACAGAAAGGGATCACCAAGTCACCAAGTATTGGAGCGGGGGTGGGGGGGGGGGGGGGGTGGTAAAAATTGTAGAGGGAGACAAAGAGATGTATACAGTAAGCAGATTGTGCAGAATGTAAGTTGCGGTAGTTATTCGGAGATGAAGAGGCTTGCATGGGGCACAGTAGCATGGAGAGCTGCATCAAACCAGTCTTCGTACTGAGGAAAACAACAACATATTCCGAGACTGCAAAGAGTTGTGTGCCCCTTGCAGCATGAACCTTATCACCAAAACTCTTGAATAAGGTTATCGGCTTGACCACACAGGCTCCTAGTACCCGGGAATATTCGTCTTGAGGTTCAAGCTGACTCTTGCGCTCGTATTCACCTACAAATAAATTTGTTTTTGGATGAGTTCAGCCTTGAGCTAACACACTTTTTTTTTCTTGTAACCCAGGAGAAAAAACTGAGTCTTCTCAAGGTGGAACCAATCGAAATACAGATTTTATATACTGGGAAGATTGATCGAAAACCTCGCTAAATGACTGCTCTGGCAGATAATTATTATTTGTTCTTTTGGCTCTTCTCTTCGCTTTACATTGCGTTTAGTATGGTATTAATACGTTATCTTCCTGCATGCAACGGTCTTACTTTGTTTCCCTTCTTTTTTCACCACGCCGGCACGGTTAACCAGCTGGCGATATTGCGCTCCCAATCCTGCCCTGGCATTCCAGGATCGGAGCTCATTCACAGTGGTTGGTATTGTGGCGGCGGGGATAGGCTGGCAGGAAAGGAGGCGGACGAGGAGGGGGTGAGGGGATGGGGGGCGCCATCTGCAGCCGCAGCGTGCCGTCGCAGCCATCTGCCTTGCACTTCCCCCAGCACGCTACTCAAAAGTTTTAATTGCGCGCAAGTTGGCAGCCCTGGCCGGCTTCGGACACGGCGCGGTCCACGTGATTAAAAGTTGTAGCGCTCCCCAAACGGCGCGAAAGGCCACTCTGGGCCGCTTGCTAATTGTCAGCGGGCCCTGGTCCACGCCGAACGAAGCGAAAGTGGGGAACTCCAGAGTCGTCAAGCCAGTTGTTGCTGGATTGCATTCAGTCTTGGTGCTTCCGCAAAGCATTACCATTCCTTTTGAACTTACCGTTTTTCGCTCATCTCTCGACTCTCATTCTCTCTGACAGAAATATTTATTTATAGCAGGAAAAAAAAAGCTCGAGTAGGATTCGGGTTTTGAGAGTCCGTATAAACTTATTCATGTACACAGATAATAATAACAGTAAGATCCAATAGATCTTACTTGGGACACCTCTCCGGCGACTTGCGTGTCCTAGCTACCCCAGTTATCCGACTGTGAAATGGGGACCAACAGTTTAACTTCAGTCTGAACCAAGCGTTGTTTCTGACGTCTCCTAAATCGTTAAGAAGTGAAGGCTAGGTAAAAACGAAAGCAGAAAAAGCCGTGGTACGATCGATATTCCACGCCGCTACCTCCCAGTTTCCAGGCACGCGTTTTAACCCTAGACCTCTAGGACTGACACGTGTGTGTCGATAGTTCATCCAAATGTTTTGATAACGAGTTTGCGATTATCAAAATATGTGACATACATGGCAGTATCTTTTTATTTCATTGATTAAAATCTTAAGTTATTTGCAGCACCATGGGTCTGTAGACTTTAGTGGATGATACAAATTTCAGCCTTTATCCGTTCCAGAGAAAAAGGTGTCCTAATAGGTGGGCTGACAAACAGGCGGATGGATGGATGGACGGAAAGACGGACAGATAAACAATGAAGTGATTCTATACGGGTTCTGTTTTTGCAGAATGAAGTAAGGAATCATAAAGAAAATTAATACAAAGAAGATATCTCATTTTTATCTTACACTGTCAACATCATGATACGAATTCACTAGACGCCAATATTCCATGCGCTAAATACTTTCGTTCATGACAGACGTCAGAAATGGAACTGCTCCCTTGATGCTAACGTTTGCAATATAGTCTTAAGTGCAGGTGGTGCCCCACAGATCGTAAATATTTAATGAGAGTCATATATAATATCCACCGGAACTGCTGATGAAATAATCGACCGATTTTGATAAATCATCAGGTAACACAAATTATTTATTAATTTTCAGTTGATGGGTTCATAGTCACATAAATCTTAACTTAGGGACATCGATGACGCTGTAGTACAACAGTTTGGTGGACTCTACTTGAAAGTGACCAAATAGCCGAAACTGAAGTAGTGGATTTTGAGTGAACAGTACACGTAGAAGACGATGGTGACTTTAAAAAAATGAAGTATACATTGTTTCAAGGATGAGACAAAGAAAAAAATTGAAAGAAGTAAGAGGTTCTAAGAAGAAAGGAAAAGAAAGGCCAAGAAGCCTTGTTCTTCGCGGTCCATAATTGGCCAAATTCGAAAGATATAGCAAACCATGAAGCGGACAGTACGTAAGTAAAGATTAGTGATAAGCACCTCGAACCACTGCGTAATTTGTATATTTCGGAGTATAAAAAAAACCGCTTATTTTCCATCTTCAAAAGACGACGAAAACGTGTATTTTCTACAAATAAGCATCACCGATAACTCCCTGACGACAAGTAACCCCAGTTTTAATAATTTAGGAGAATGTTACTAAGACATCAGCTGAGAAAAGCATGCATATCGGTTGCAGTAGATCCTATCGCGTGCAACCGCCAGCTACGTACGTGTTCCACACATGTAGGGCAAATTATCGAATTTATATAAAGAAATGTAATTTTTAACATACGCTGGATTCTCTTATTTTTACCTGGGACATACAGTCTTAAAATTAAATTAAAAATAGCTCGCGTGTCCCGTTTCTGACGAAGGTTTTCATGAGACTTTGGTTTTAAGGCAAATGCCGGAAGTAGAACTCCTCTTCCAAATACTCCAAATTGGTGACCCCTGTACCGCACTATAAGATCACCCGGCTGAAAAGCCATTACAACGGGTCAAAAATGTAGCAGTTCGCCCTACCGTTATCGGTAGAGAATGAAACTTACAATTAAAGAAATGGGATAGTCACGTAAAATGAGAAGCAGAAAAGGCGATTGGAAGATTTAGACTTGTTGAAAGCTTTCTTGAAGTGTACAGTGTAACTGTTAACGAAACCGTAAAAAAGACGCCAATGAGACCAATTCTAGGGTACTGATGCAGCAGCGTTTGGCAGCAAAGGGACGCCATGCTAGGGTTTTTAAAGAGTCTTTGTAGGCTGTACAAAAGTGCAATAAAGGGGGTTTAGACGAAACGCGACGATCTTTAGGTGAAACTGGATAGAGAACAACTATTCGAAGAGGACTATATGGAAATGCTGCTGGCTACAAAGAATATCTCGGGTAAGGATCGTAAGAGTATAGAGAGATTATCGCTTCAATAGTATCACGTAGAATATGGTAGTCATTTTTCGCCTAAGTCAATGCGCGAATCGAGTAGGAGATAACATCGACAACACTGGTGCGAATTACTCTCCATTGTGAACTTGTGGAGCATAGTGTACTATCGAATAACCAGTATCGGCTAGTCTGCACTAGGAGCGGGAGGGGTGGCGACGCCATAACCCGGCATTTCCCCCCCCCCCCCCCCCCCCACCACCGCCATCCTTCTCGAAATACCGTCGGTATCCATTTCGACAGAAGGCTGAGTGGATCTGGGATCATCCTGGAAGGAAACGAGCAAATATTCCTGACCATCTCTGGGACTGAACTGGGGACCTCCAAAGTCAGAGTCTATCTTCTACCTGCTTGCAAACCACCGCCAAATGGTTCAAATGGCTCTGAGCATTATGGGAATAGTATCTGAGGTCATCAGTCCCCTACAACTTAAAACTACTTAAACCTAACTAACCTAAGGACGTCACACACATCCCTGCCCGAGGCAGGATTCAACCTGCGACCGTAGCGGTCGCACGGTTCCAGGCTGAAGCGCCTAGAACCGCTCGGCCACAACGGCCGGCTACCACGGCCACATTTAGGGCGCTTTGATTCATAAACGTGTGTGTGTGTGTGTGTGTGTGTGTGTGTGTGTTTCCAGAGCTCCTCCTAAACTACTGGATCGATTTCAACCAAACTTGGTATCCATATCCCTTTCTGTCAGGCAACAATCGCCGCGGCGATAAGAACCATCTATGTATCATAGTTCAGGACATACGACGTCATAAAACAATGGTTGCTAAGGAAATACGAAAGCTGCCAGAACGATGGCAAGAGTGCATAGACAATGACGGGTAATACCTTTAATACATTACGAACTGTATTCGTTTTTTTAATACATGGCTCCTATGAACGCATAAAAGGTGCAGTGCCGATCACTTTTGAACGCCCCAAGGAACAGACTACCAAGAGCATTTCACAAAACAGGATGTAGCTGATGTGGTGTTGAGAACAGCGTACTGAACTACATTACATTAGCACTTACTTTATTTTCTGATAATTGGAGCTATTAGGAGTAGTACCTCCAAGTACATATGGCAAGAGCAAGCAATTATTTACCCTTGGAATGCAGGTCACATGTTGAAGTGTGGACGCAAAAGTATTAGTCTGTACTGGCAGGTTTAGCCCAATTGGTGGTGAATTGACGACCGTCCAGAAAATATTAAGTAGGAAATTCTGCAAGTTGTTTGTGGGAGGGCTGATCGACTCAGAGAGAAAAAAAAAACAACCAACACACAATTGTTACCACATATTGAGGTTCCACATATGAAAATATCTGCACTTATTCCCGTTACACCCTGTACAATCGCTTTCAACTGCACCGGAGTCACCTTTGGATACGAGTAATGACTATAAGTGCATTGCAAAGATGAAAGGGACGTAAAAAAAAAAAAATTTAAAAAATAAAAAAAATATTATTATAATCAAAATTAGTGAAAGACGCAATAAGCAGAAATTTACAATGTATTTAAAAAATACTAACTGGAGACAGAAGCACTATTGGGAATTAATCGTGAGAAACCTTTGAGCGGCAACGCAGTACATAAATTCAACAGCAAAATTAAATAAGTTGAGAAAATATTGAACTCCATAAACACAATAAATAGCATTGTTTCGGGTACCTTACAGCATTTTGAATGGAGAGTATAGTGATACAAGAAAGACGTGCTAGGAACTGTAGACAATTCACCGCAGATTTTTTTTTTTATTGGCGAAGCGTTTGAAGACGGGAGCGATGGTGCTCGAAGGGAGGGAAGGCGACACCACACCGCGCCGTGCCGTGCCGCGTGCAGGAACGGCCTGTGACAGCCTGCAAACGTCTGACAATCTTTAAGACGTTTCGCTGCTTATTTGGCTTGTCTGCGTCGTGATGACTGTTTACAAAACATTTCCGAGGGGAACGAATACGAAATGCCAACTAAAATGTGGATGACGTTTCAATTAGCACAGAATGAGTGGAGCTGTTGTTAGCTCATTGGGTTTACATTCGGGAAAAGCGGGATTCAAATCCTCATCAGCCATCTAAATTTTGGATTACTGTGGTTTACCTAAACTGTTCCACTGAAATGAGTACAGCCATTATCATCCTTCATGCTCAGCGCTATCAGAGCATTTGGTCCCTCTGTAATGTTTTACGAGTTGATTGCCCTGCAGATTGTTCAGTTTCCTTTAATAGTTCCTCAATTATTATCATTTGAAAATTTTATATGCAACGAAAAATACATTTGACTTAAGAACACATCCGGGCTATGTTTCTTTTTACGGTTTGAAGTAGTCACAAACGATTGAACAATGTGAAGATTGGCTTTTAAAAGCATTTGTCGAAAAAGCCCCTTCTCAAGCAACAATTTACAACTGGTACAGCGATTTCAAAAGAAACTGATTTTTTTTTTAGTGATGAATTTCGTGATGAACACCCAAGGACTGTTGTTACTGTTGAAAATTTTTCCACTATTCGAGCAATGCTTGAAAAAGATCGACGCACGTCTTATGAATTTATTCGGACGTAATTTGGCATTTTCATAAGACAAGTCCAAAATATTTTACATAAACAGGCAGACATAAGAAAGTTTTGCTGTCGATGGATTCCACATAAACAGACTTCCGTTCAAAAACAACACACTCATCGGTGCAGAAAAACACTGGAACAATTCCGAGATGGCGCTTGAAATTTGGTTAGGAATATCGTTACCGCTGATGAATATTAGATTCATTGTGATGATCATGAAAAGAAAAGTCAATCGGTCTATCTAACAGCAGCTACACGTACAGAAGTCTGATGAATTTGCAGTTCTACTAAGAAGAGGGTTGCTAGTCTTCTTTCAGTCAGTCAACCGTATTGTTACTACAGTATTAGAAGACAGACGTACCGTTACTGCTAACTGATACACAAATTGTTTAACATTAACCAGCGGCCATACAAATATGCACAAAACTTTTTTATTTCGTTCTAATCTGGATTTTGAAGTTTAGTATTGACAAAAGATCCGATGTAATTTCATAGTAATACTGGGCTTCTGTGGTACCTTTACAGCTGACATTTGTTAGTTAGACAGAAAATGTTTAAACGAGCTTATTCTCTTTCCTCAAGGACTACAATTCTTAACATATTGCCGAATGTAACAGCCAACATTTCAGGGTAGAGAACACACAAACATGATGCTTGTTCTTTTTATTTTCAGATTTAAATGCGAACATTTTAGGGTAGGCTTGATTATTACCGTCATGAATGTCCATTGAAAATACAACCTGCTGTAACCACACATATTTGTTATTCCCACTTCGCGTTTCGAAGGATTATAGCTAGATAATGAGATGGATTTATGTCAGCTAATAAGGCGTGGATGTATTTGATGTACATGTCACTAGTAGGCTGTGGAATGTCTTTCAATTGTCAGGCTGGTTGTCCGGTCGTGTGTACGTCTCAAAAATTTTGTACACACCGAGCTACGTGAAGATAGTGAAGTAGGAGACTGAAACAAAGAGCCATATCTTTTCGAAAAATCATACTTATTATACACTCACGCTGGCCGGCCGCGGTGGTCTCGCGGTACTAGGCGCGCAGTCCGGAACCGCGAGACTGCTACGGTCGCAGGTTCGAATCCTGCCTCGGGCATGGATGTGTGTGATGTCCTTAGGTTAGTTAGGTTTAAGTAGTTCTAAGTTCTAAGGGACTGATGACCACAGCAGTTGAGTCCCATAGTGCTCAGAGCCATTTGAACCATTTTTGAACACTCACGCTGTATTAACTGTATTGAATCCACCTAGTGGTCGAGGTATAGTCTTACGAAATGTGCAGTGGAAAGTTTAATGAATTGGGACTAGTTACAGTGGTTTATAATTACAATTGATTAAAATAACCATACACAATATGCCAGTGAAATGGTTAAAAAATACAAAACATAAGTATTAGTAACAATCGTGTTAGCTACCCACTGAAAGCATGTACCAAAATGTAATTAGGACGAAAGCAAAATATATTGCGAGAAAGATAAAACAGGGGACGTTTGTTGCTTGAATGGTATAGGCATGTAGCAGGTAGCGGTGAAAATAAGGAAATGTGAAACGGCAAGGACGACGAAGGAGGAGAAGATCGACGGCAAGGAGGAGATAAGAAGTACAGGAGGCTATGAATACTAAGCAGCCAAGAGACAACAGCTCCCATAGCAAGAATATTTATTACGCGTTGTATCTGGAGTGGTACATCACGGCTAGACCCGCCTGCGGTTTCCATTATGTGACCGACGGTGTCACAGAGAAATGTAGGACGGAAACACGGAAAGCTACAGGTGAGCATCCGAGGAAGAACCTTCGTAGCTCGCAGCAACTAAGCCCTTGTCGAAACAGACAGCGTAATGGCTGACGCACTGTGCAGTTTTACGATGGCGTAGACGTCCGGTTTACTGCACCATCTCTGCGCAACACCAACGTCGCACTAAGCTTTCCTTCCCCCCCCCCCCCCCCCCCCCCCCCGGCTTCCCATTATTTCTTTATTTTTATTTGTTTATGTGCCTTAATGTTCGCTGGGCGTCGAGTACGCTTGATGTAAAACATTCATTAGGGGTGTAGGATCGTGTGCGACCGGGGTTTCCCCAGTAGATATGAGTTCACAGGCCTCAAGTTACTGTTGTATAAACATACAGATAAGTGATCACGGGAGAACATCCGAGAGGCTTTCAGTCTAATATTTCAACAACATAACAAATATTTATCCTTATAAGAGTACCAATGTAATTTTTTTTCCTCCAACCTCCGATCGCACAACAGAAATGCTTGGCAAGCGGCAAGCGGATGATCTGCCCAGTAGGAGACACTGTATCTCCCGCACCACATGCTCTGTCACTGCCAAGTTAAAGACGACAATCTGTGCTGTGATACAGTCATATAAACATAGCCGGCCCAAGAGAATCTCACGCCACGTGCATATTGCGAAACGTTATTCGTTTCCTGTAGCAGAAGGGAATAGTGCAGCAGAAACTCATAGATGAGTGAGCTGGAAGTATGGAGAAAATTTTGAGTCATGATGTTGTGTGGAATTATTCTGATTCATGACGACTCCCATCCTCAGTGCTGGTTCAACCCAACGGGTTCGTGAACATTTTCAAAAAATGGCTCTGAGCACTATGGGACTTAACAGCTGAGGTCATCAGTCCCCTAGAACTTAGAACTACTTAAGCCTAACTAACCTAAGGACATCACATACATCCATGCCCGAGGCAGGATTCGAACCTGCGGCCGTAGCGATCGCGCGGTTCCAGGCTGAAGCGCCCAGAAACGCTCGGCCACCACAGCCGGCCCTGAGTATTTTCAATGGGGCATTTCCGAACAGCCAACAGAGAGTTCTGATCTAGCGTCGAGTGACCTGAAGAAGTGGCTACGAGCATCAGGACTGTTTCAAGACTGAGTTCAATTCTTGGGTAGCAACATTTCAACATTTTATGAATAGGATATTGGAAGGCTTATGCACAGGTGGGACAAATGCCTCAATAATTATTGTGATTATGCCAAAAAATAACCTGAATGAACACAATTTTAGTAATAAACATATTTTATATAGACTGACTTACGGCGTTTCAGAGGTAAAAAGGAAAAGAGCTGACCCTTGACAAGAATAGACATATGGTTGTAACACAGGTTGGATCAAAATATTGCATCCATTTTCACAGCACTGTATCTTCTATATGAAAGTAAATTTTAGCTGAAATTTTCATCTTCAAAAGTCCCATCTGATTTTACAAGTGTGTATATTTTACCTGCATGCACTTACAGTTTTGGGACAATTTTCATAAATGTTCTGTATGATCTCCACCAGACACACAAAAACATCCACCCGATCGTCAGACTCATCATGTACATTTTTATCCATATCTGGAGTTACTGAAGTCACTACTGTTGCTGTGTGACGTTGCAGTTGATACGAAGTTAGTGAAAGGGGAGGCACTTACAAGGGGCCCTTCAAAAACTCCCACAAAATATATCACATACTGTGAGATGAAGCGTCCTTGGAGGCCAGTGGTGCAATGCGAAATCTGTAGGCCCCTTAAGCCAGTCTCACTTGGAATAAGATTCGCCGTAGGCTTATATGCTGGCTTGCACAACGGCTGCCAGGCAAGTTCCTTTGACTACTAGACTGCTTCCTTGCGGAGAGCATCGCGTATAAAACAAATTCCTAAGTAATATTTTGTTATGTAAAGGTACACGCATAACAAAACAGTATTTACAACGCCTCAAGGGAAAATACGATTTCACTGTTGCTCTTTATGTAGGTAGCATCCTGAGGCCTTTTCGCGTCTATTGTGAGTAGCGGAGTGTCTGGAATGTATTCCTCGGCCTCGTGATTTCAACGCTGAATGTCGCGATTCTGACCCCCCATCGCAGAGGCATCAAAAGGAGTGACAAGCGGGTAGGATGTGGTGTGACGATCTTCCCATCTTGTGACACTTCCACAATGTTGCTGGGCAGAATTGTGGTGATATTTGGTGTCCATGTGACTCCATTAACCCCCTCATGCCTCCAATGAATATTGAGCTATGGTCTTTTTTCCATCTGTGGCGACATCTTGCTGTTTGAAACATCGCCGGGTCGGAATGAGATGTCGCAGGGCACCACGCTTTTGCACCATTCCAGAGGGAGGCTGTAGACAACTTTGACCCAAATTTCGAACTCCTGCGTCAAAATGGAATACATTCACGACATTTAAAACAACGTACCCCTTGTTTGGCTCTGATTTTTTTGATTACAAGCAAAATGACTTATCCTGAAACGTCTTGTTCAAGCAGTTGGTGCGTAAACTTGCCGGACTGGGATCTACCTCCACTTACGATCGAACAACTTCAGGAAGCACCTACGTCGATATGGGCATTTCCTGCTCTCAGAGCGTCCTGTCTTGGGATGCGTCTTTCTTTATGGGGCACAGTTGTTTTCAGAATCAGTTTGCGTACATTCCTCCTGAAAAACTTTTGCTCAAGAAATAAAATACATTGCGTCATCAATTCGTAGTAACAGGAATAAAATAGTTTCACCAGTTATGTACAAATTAAGGCAAATTACAGTAGTTATACTTCTTCGATATGTAGAAAATTAAAATCTTTCTTCTAGGTGAAGATACAGGCGGTTACTGGCACACCTGTTTTGACTATCGTCATCTGCAGATACTCACCTTTACGTCGGCAAGACGCCTTTTGCAAGTGAATGGACATAAAATATTGTTTCCGCCACTTAAAATTAATAGTAGTAACCAAATAGGTCTTTCATAATACAAATGACAATCGTAAAGGGATTTCTTTAAATCAAAATTGGGGCTGTCACGGTTTTTTTGCGACTTATTTGCCAAAGGAAGTGAAGGGAACATTCCACGAAGCATATTTGTGTTTTTACAGTACATCTACGCTCCTATGTCGCGATATGATTTTATGTAGGTATTTTTAAGAAATTGGTGTACGTTATCGTGCTTTGTATTTCTTCCTCTCCGTGCCCTTCCCATACGTAAGGCAGACAACGAATTTTGTCTCAAATTTATAGATAAAATATTGTAATAAGTATCTGGTGCCCCTGTCTATACTTTTATTCAGATAGCCTCCATACTCTCCGAAAATTCACATAAAATATTTTTCATTAGTGTTGTAATTCACAAACTAAAGTATCGAAATATAAGTTTTTTAAGTTGTTTCAGAGAGCGTATTCTTCGTTTTCAAACACAGTGAAAATCGTTTGTTCACTAACCGCAAGTATTTTCACGAAGCGCGGTAATGAAAGAAATAGGGCTAAGTAGGTGACCATTGTGACAAGTATGACGTCATATCGAGCCAAATTTATTTTACACTTATGTTTTATCATTCATCTGAAAATATGTAACCGATTTATTGTTTTAAGTTCTATCCTTCTCCAGATACAGTACTTTTAACTAAATGTAAAGTTCATCCCCCCCCCCCCCCCTCTAAAGTGAGTGCCTTCAGAACGAATTGGGAAAAAAACGCGACTTTTCATTGATGACAACTAAACTGCGTTCTCGTACTGCGCTCCATTTATATCAGCAGTTTTATTCCATTCACAAAAAGTTAGAATATTTATACTCTTAGGTCAACCTCAAGCCTCCTAAAGAGCAACTGTAGCCGGTTATGATATATTTTAGCTCCATTTGGGTGTTACCTTAGTATGAACTCCTGAGACGTCATGTCTGCCGACAGTTATGGTCCTTACCTGCAACAAAGCAGAAAACAAACGTGAGTATTTTTGGTTGCGTGAAATAATAATGATTGCTATTTTGTATACAGTTACATCTGTGTAAAACAAATCACAAGCTATTATGCTTAGCAACACACAAACGTATGTTTATGTAACACTAAATATAGTGTATTCATAATTATCCCCTTAACGCGAAAATACAGTGTTCACAGTTTAAAAAGGTTTTAAATGAATGGGTAATACGCTAGAAGCCACAACAAAGCTAAGTAAACGCGTTGAAAGTAGTGCAGCAGAAAAGGAACAAACGAAGAAGGAAATAAGTAATAGAGGATACATGTCATTAGGTATAAAAGGGGCATGGGCTCCAACTCATGAATGGGATAATGATAAGCATGAATACAAAACTAGGTATGCTACGCTACCAGTACTTGGCCCTAGGAAATTACGTTAATAGGAGAAAAAGAATCATGAGTGTGACAAGTAACAATAATCGCAGGAAATTGTCTACAGGAACATCAAAAATAATTGTTGTTGTTGTGTCTTCAGTCCAGAGATTGGTTTGATGCAGCTCTCCATGCTACTCTATCCTGAGCAAGCTTCTTCATCTCGCAGTACCTACTGCAACCTACATTCTTCTGAATCTCTTTTGTGTGTTCATGTCTTGGTCTCCCTCTACGATTTTTACCCTCCACGCTGCCCTCCAATACTAAATTGGTGATCCCTTGATGCCTCAGAACATGTCCTACCAACCGATCCCTTCTTCTCGTCAAGTTGTGCCACAAACTCCTCTTCTCCCCAATTCTATTCAATACCTCCTCATTAGTTATATGATCTACCCATCTAACTTTCAGCATTCTTCAGTAGCACCACATTTCGAAATCTTATATTCTATTTTTGTCCAAAGTATTTATCGTCCATGTTTCACTTCCATACATGGCTACGCTCCATACAAATACTTTCAGAAAGGGCTTCAAATGGTTCAAATGGCTCTGAGCACTATGGGACTTGACATCTTAGGTCACCAGTCGCCTAGAACTTGGAACTACTTAAACCTAACTAACCTAAGGACACTACACACATCCATGCCAGAGGCAGGATTCAAACCTGCGATAGTAGCACCAGCGCGGTTCCTGACTGAAGCGCCTAGAACCGCTCGGCCACATCTTCCGGCATGGGTGAAGGAACCGTGTGTGTTGTGCAGAGGCCCACACGCAACAACGTTCGGTGAACGACATTTGAGCAGACACTGCAGGTAGCCCTTCGCTCATGTGAGCGGTCACTTGCTCAACAGTAGCACGTTCTGTGCTCCTGAGCGGTCACTTGCTCAACAGTAGCACGTTCTGTGCTCCCGTACACATCTTCGTAGCCGTCGTTCGCACCATCATCTATGGCACTTGGGGCACCACAATTGCCTCTTCATCACTTTTGGATAGCGATATTTTTCCAAGCAGGTATACATTATCCACGTCGCCACGCGGAAAGTTTACAAACTTAGCGATTTCGGAAACGCTTTCATCCTTGGCCCTAAAACCAATGATAATTCCTTTTGGCATAATACAGGGTGGTCCATTGATCGTGACCGGGCCAAATATCTCATGAAATAAGCGTCAAACGAAAAAACTACAAAGAACGTAACTTGTTTAGCGTGAAGGGGGAATCCAGATGGCGCTATGGTTGGCCTGCCAGATGGCGCTGCCATAGGTCAAACGGATATCAACTGTGGTTTTTTTTTTTTTTAAATAGGAACCCCCATTTTTATTACATATTCAAGTAGTACGTAAAGAAATATGAATATTTTAGTTGGACCACATTTTTCGCTTTGTGACAGATGGCGCTGTAATAGTCACAAACATATGGCTCACAATTTTAGACGAACAGTTGTTAAGAGGTAGGTTTTATAAATTAAAATACAAAACGTAGGTACGTTCGAACATTTTATTTCGGTTGTTCCAATGTGATACATGTACCTTTGTGAACTTATCATTTCTGAGAAGGCATGCTGTTACAGCGTGATTACCTGTAAATATCACATTAATGCAATAAATGCTCAAAATGATGTCCGTCAACCTCAATGCATTGGGCAATACGTGTAACGATATTCCTCTCAACAGCGAGTAGTTCGCCTTCCGTAATGTTCGCACATGCACTGACAATGCGCTGACGCATGTTATCAGGCGTTGTCGGTGGATCACGATAGCAAATATCCTTCAACTTTCCCCACAGAAAGAAATCCGGGGACTTCAGATTCGATGAACGAAAGGGCCACGGTACGGTGCTTCGACGACCAATCCACCTGTCATGAAATATGCTATTCAATACCGCTTCAACCGCACGCGAACTATGTGCCGGACATCCATCATGTTGGAAGTACATCTCCATTCTGTCATGCAGTGAAAAACTTGTAGTAACATCGGTAGAACATTTTTAAGTAGGAAATCAGCATACATTGCACCGTTTAGATTGCCATCGATAAAATGAGGGTCAATTATCCTTCCTCCCATAACACCGCACCATACATTAACCCCCCAAGGTCACTGATGTTCCACTTGTCACAGCCATCGTGGATTTTTCGTTGCCCAATAGTGCATATTATGCCGGTTTACGTTACCGCTGTTGGTGAATGACGCTTCGTCGCTAAATAGAACGCGTGCAAAAACTCTGTCATCATCCCGTAATTTATCTTGTGCCCAATTGCAGAACTGTACACGACGTTCAAAGTCGTCGCCATGCAATTCCTGGTGCATAGAAATATGTTACGGGTGCAATCGATCTTGATGTAGCATTCTCAACACTGACCGAGATTCCCGATTATCGCGCAATTTGTCTGCTACTGACGTGCGGATTAGCCGCGACAGCAGCTAAATCACCTACTTGGGCATCATCCTTTGTTGCAGGTGGTGGCTGACGTTTCACATGTGGCTGAACAGTTCCTGTTTCCTTAAATAACGTAACTAGCCGGTGAACGGTCCGGACACTTGGATGATGTCGTGCAGGGTACCGAGCAGCATACATAGCACACGCCCGTTTGGCATTTTGATCACAATAGCCATACATCAACACGATATCGACCTTTTCCGCAATTGGTAAACGGTCCATTTTAACACGGGTAATGTATCACGTGGCAAATACCGTCCGCACTAACGGAATGTTACGTGATACCACGTACTTACACGTTTGTGACTATTACAGCGCCATCTATCACAAAGCGAAAAAAGTGGTCTAACTAAAACATTCATATTTCTTTACGTAATACACGAATATGTATTAAAAAATGGGGGTTCCTATTTTAAAAAACGCAGTTTATATCTGTTTGACCCGTGGAAGGGCCATCTAGCGGTCAAACCACAGCGCCATCCGGTTTCCGCCTTCAGCTGGACGAGTTACGTTCTTTGTAGTTTTTTCGTTTGATGCTTATTTCGTGAGATATTTGGCCCGGTTACTATCAATGGACCACCCTGTATAAATCGCTCCGTTTCCGCATTATTATAACGACAACCACTACACTGTTATCTGCGTCCCCCAACAAGCATTACATCTCCTCGCTGTTAGTGCTGACATATATCATCTGTGAGTGATACTGCACACTGACGTCGAGCATAGGCGGTGATGCATTAACGTGTATGATAATCATTACTAGCGGTCACCTGTAACGCAGAAACAGACGTAATACTGACTTTCCGTTTTAAATTTTACACAAAATATATTGGGTATATCTGTATATGTGCAGGATTTTAAACCACAAAATCTGTATTATTGGGTACATCCTATCGGCGCAGACTAACCCTGACCATGAAGCAACGGATGTGGTTTGAATTGCACGGCTGATGCTTCTCAACTTTTAGTTTGCGCTTATTGGGCTACGGATGAAACACCAACATATTTTAATGGAGATATAGTCCTCCAAATGTCCTAGCGTCGAAAGGGAAAAAGAGGAATGAAACCGGCACCTCGTGGCGTGGATGGTGAAGATGCGGCCCCGGTACGCTGCGGCTGACGCATGTGCACCTTTTGTGTGGTAAATCAAAAGAGTCGGCCGGCGCTCTCTCAGGTTCCGACGGTGCATCGCAGCTGTAATGAGGAAGTGCGGGCCGCGAGGACAGGCGTCCGACAAGCGGAAATCGATAGCGGAGGTAGCTGGAGGTAGAGGCAGCGGTGGAGGTAGCACTGGAGGTGGGCGGCGACACGACTGGCAGACACGTGAGGCGGCCAGAACAGTCGTGGAGAGGTGAGTTGAGGCGGGCTAGGCTGTTCCGCTGTATCGGCGATGCAGGCGTGTCCTGCCGGGATCCTCGCTGGACCGGCCACCTCACACATGCATATTTAAAACTCTGGAGGCCAAGCACGAGCATAGCTCGGGCCGGCAACTTCGTGTTAAGAAGACCGCGCCGCAGTATAGGTTGGGGCGCAATTTTCTCGACGCGCGAGCCACCTGTCGCTCACAAACTGGGCTCATTTCTCATGAGAACAATGTACGGACGTCTCGTTACCTGCCTCCTTACCAGTGCTGCCGTCTGTTGACAATTTCTAGGATAATTTCGAAAGAATCGTTAGCGAAAGTATCAGCTGCTGTCGCGAATGGCTGAGTCAGTAAGATCGCATGTACATCATTTCGTACCTGTACTCGTTAGGTTTCGCAGTTTTCTGTAATGGATAAAATACCTAACGTTTGTTTGTTGATTGTTTATGAAATTTTGGAAGCTCAAGAGGAAGGAACTCCTCAATAACTCACCTCTCACTTCTTTTTTGAGGAGGGTAATTATACTTCCTGTCATCATTATTTTAAAATTTCTAATCGATCAAGGATCTAAAGTAAATATGAAAAATACATTTTAAACCTTGGTCTTTTTTTAGTACACATTACTCTTGAAGATGCATCAATTAAATACGTGCCAGTAACGCTTTAAACAACGGCATAAATGACCAGTTTCCTAGACCAGATATTCTTCTAAGTGGACGGTCTACAAAGTGTTTTCCACTGAGGGAGGGATATGAAGGTGCTCACTTGAGGCAAGTACATGTTCCACAATGAAGTGGTGTCAGCAACTCGTAGTCTTATGGTTAGCATTGCTGACTCTCGATGACAAGGCCCCGGATATGGTTCCCGGCCGGATCGGGTATTTTCTCCGCTCGGGACTTCGTCTGTGTGTTCTTCATGTACATCACTGTTCTGTAGATCCACTAATGTGCCTGCAGAGGGTTCCTCGAACCGTCTTTAGACCGCTCCACTCTCTAACAGCGTGTGGAAAAAATGAAGTCTTAAAACTTTCTACACATTACTCTTTTTTTTTATTACGATAACTATTTCTTCCTAAGTAGGCTGGCTTCAATAAAACAATTTCATATTCAGAGAAGAAAGATGGTGACTGAAATTTCGTCTTAGTTTTAATGATTGCCACCCCAGTTTCTTGACACACTCTCCCCTATTTCACGATAATATGAGCGGCCCTTCTCCGTCAACCCTTTCTGATAAGGATACAGTATCACACAGTAATAATCGGACAGAGGATGAATAAGCGTAGCGGAGGCAGTCTCTTTAGTAGACGTACTCCGATGCGTGTACATAAGCAACGACGTGAAGGCAAAGGATTTCTGTCTTCACGCCGTGCATACGGTAAACGCGGAAACATGAACTATGACGACGTTATTACCAAACGCGTACAAAAACGACCAACGTGTTGTCATCCTGTTCCTCGCTTCCGAAGGACAAACACAAGTAGACATCGACTGAAAAACGAAGGAGGTATATGGGGCAGCATATCTGTCAAAAGCAATCATTGTGGAATGGTGCGCCAAGTTCCGTGCTACTGTCTCGTGATAAAGCATATTCCCCTATTGCTAATGTCGGAACGCAGATTTTGCTTTACCTCAAGTGAGAGACACTCGATCAGCCGCATCGGGCGAAATGTAAGAATAGTAATAATAATAATGTTGAGCAGTAATCTGCAAGTAGGAAATGTCCAAAGCGGAAGCGTTTACCGTAAAATATCTAGGATCATCTATCCAGAGGGAACGTAACTGAAATGACCACATGAAACAAGTAGTAGTAAAAGCAGATGCCAGGGGTGAGATTCATGGGAAGAATCTTAAGGAAATGTCGCTCATCCACGAAGGAAGTGGCGTACAAGACGACTGTTCGACCAATTCTTGAGTACTGTTCGTCAGTATGGGATATTTACCGAGGAGGGCTGATAGAAGAGATAGGGAAGATACAACGAAGAACGGCGGGTTTCGTCACGCGAGGACGTTAGAGAGATGTTAAACAAGCTCCATGGCCGACGTTACAAGAGAGGCGTTGTGCATCACGGTTATGTTTGCTATTGAAATCTTGAGAGAGCACTTTCTGGGGAAAGTCGGATAACACATCACTTCCTCCCACATACCTCTCGCAAACTGATCACGAATAGAAACTTCGAGGGAGCTAACACAGAGGCCTACCGACAATCAACCTCCCCATGTGCTATTCACGTGTGGACAAGGGAGGTGGGGCTCAGACAGTGGTAACAGATGTACCCTCCGCCACACATCGTTAGATTGCTTGCGAACTGCGATGTAGATGTAGATTCATGCAAGTTAAAATTTTATTCGATTATCGTGGCATAATTTTGATGCCATAACTCAATAATAGGTTTCCACCAAGAATATAATAACTACGTCTCAATACACTGTGCTTAATGAGCTTCACCTAATGCAATGAGAGTAATTATGAAACTACCAATAACCGAAAATTAGAGAAATAATTATCACCGAAGGAAGGGAAACTGGCAGTCCACAACATCATTGGCACATACGTAACTGTACACAAAGCAAGCGAGCTTAACGACATGTATATGATTATAATTAATCCCATGGCCACATTCATAGACGTAGGCTACTTACGCCGGAGACTTTTCGGTGCCTCCATTCCCCTACCTCTCGTTTGTATTCCACTTTCAACGATTTTTTACACATTTTTGTTGCTTTGCGAAATATGAGTACATTTCCATATTACAAAAAAATCAGTAATAGAATTAATTAAAAGAAATGTGTCGTGGACACCATGCTGGAAAATTATTTTTCTGCTAACGGCTATCTTTCTCCCGCGCAAATAATGTCGCACGGGACTAGAGTTGGTAATTGATATAACATCTTTACTGATGCCGTGTAAGTAAGAGCCTACTAAACTGTTGTCGCAACGATGGATTTACATACAATTAATAACTTCATAAATCTCACTAAGAGTGAATAATTGTCGGATTAGAGTCGGTGGTGGACCACAGATTAACTACATGTCGATGGTAGGCAATGAAAATCTGGTAACTCCATGTTGTTAAATTTTATATAAGAAGCAAAATGGTTTCTTAAAAGTAATATGAAGTGATATAGATAATGTTGCAGCATGTGTATCTATGTAGTAAAATCCTAGTTACACGTTGAAATCTCTCTTTGAAAATGGAGATAATGGTTACTAGAATCAAGAGGTTTTTACAGATACATGGATTTACGAGATTTTCAATGCCTATTATCGATATGTCGGAGTGATTGCCAAATTGTCATTTGAACTCACAGCTGCCAACCCAAGGACTAAAGCTACTCGTGGAAGTGCACCTTTTATTCTACTGCACCGAGAGTATTAGGCTGTGGGTATCTCTGCAACTTGAGAAATGGTAATGTAATACAGACTACATCTTACCTCATCACGATCTGACCTTCATAGGTGCCCAGTCCTCTTTTATTACTAAGAGCATTCGAGTTTACAAACAGTGCGCACTGCACTGCCAAAGATTAATAACAAAGAGTAATTTAGCCGGCCGCTGTGGCCAAGCGGTTCTAGGCGCGTCAGTCCCGAACCGCGCCCCTGCTACGGTCGCAGGTTCGAATCCTGCCTCGGGCATGGGTGTGTGTGATGTCCTCAGGTTAGTTAGGTTTAAGTAGTTCTAAGTCTAGGGGACTGATGACCTCAGATGTTAAGTGCCATAGTGCTCAGAGCCAAAGAGTAATTTAGGCGCAGCCAATGTCAATGTTATTAGACGTTGAGAATTTACCCAAATGGACCGGGATGAAAAGGAAATGGGATGTTGCATTGTTTGACCAACGTTTCCAGTATTCGCCTCAATCGACTTAAAAAGGCCAAAACAGAATGGCCTGGCAGGAATCTTATGAAAAGTCATTTCTGAGACGAAAGGGACTGAGTCTGAAAGCATTTAAGTATCCTATTTCAGCTTTTCATTTAGTGGTTTTAGCTACTTTGAGGGCGACATGTAAGTCCGTCGGAGCTTAAATGAAATCTTAATGTCATCAAGACAAGTGCAGGCAATAGCTGGGTATCTAAAAGACATGGCCACACCGTGACTTGGCAGGAATGCTCCCTTTGTCGACAGTACTTACTTTCTCAACTGATCAGGGAACTTTCCTGAGCATTAGATTCGTAAACAACAGGAAGCAAAGCGAACTTCACAGCAAACTAAACATAGCCAAAGCCTTGCAGACAAACAAAAATTACGCGAAGCGAAATGTAGTATAAGGAGAGCTATGCGAGAGGCGTTCAATGAATTCGAAAGTAAAGTTCTATGTACTGACATAGAAATTTTGGTTCTATGTCAAAGCGGTAGGTGGATCAAAACAAAATGTCCAGATACTCTGTGGCCAAAATGGTACTGAAACAGAGGATGACATACTAAAGGCCGAAATAATATATGTCTTCTCCAAAGCTGTTTCACAGAGGAAGACTGCACTGTAGTTCCTTCTCTAGATTGTCGCACAGATGACAAAATGGTAGATATCGAAATAGACGACAGAGGGATAGAGAAACAATTACAATCGCTCAAAAGAGGAAAGACCGCTGAACCTGATGGGATACCAGTTCGATTTTACACAGAGTACGCGAAGGAACTTGCCCCCCTTCTTGCAGCGGTGTACCGTAGGTCTCTAGAAGAGCGAAGCGTTACAAAGAATTGGAAAAGGGCACAGGTCATCCCCGTTTTCAAGAAGGGACGTCGAACAGATGTGCAGAACTATAGACCTACATCTCTAACGTCGATCAGTTATAGAATTTTGGAACACGTATTATGTTCGAGTATAATGACTTATCTGGAGACTAGAAATCTACTCTGTAGGAATCAGCATGGGTTTCGAAAAAGACGGTCGTGTGAAACCCAGCTCGCGCTATTCGTCCACGAGACTCAGAGTGCCATAGACACGGGTTCACAGGTAGATGCCGTGTTTCTTGACTTCCGCAAGGCGTTTGACACAGTTCCCCACAGTCGTTTAATGAACAAAGAAAGAACATACGGACTGTCAGATCAATTGTGTGATTGGATTGAGGAGTTCCTAGATAACAGAACGCAGCATGTCATTCTCAATGGAGAGAAGTCTTCCGAAGTAAGAGTGATTTCAGGTGTGCCGCAGGGGACTGTCATAGGACCGTTGCTATTCACAATATACACAATTGACCTGGTGGATGACATCGGAAGTTCACTGAGGCTTTTTGCAGATGATGCTGTGGTGTATCGAGAGGTTGCAACAATGAAAAATTGTACTGAAATGCAGGAGGATCTGCAGCGAATTGACGCATGGTGCAGGGAATGGCAATTGAATCTCAATGTAGACAACTGTAATGTGCTGCGAATACATAGAATGATAGGTCCCTTATCATACAAAATAGCAGGTCAGCAACTGAAAGCAGTTAATTCCATAAATTATCTGGGAGTACGCATTAGGAGTGATTTAAAATGGAATGATCATATGAAGTTGATCGTCGGTAAAGCAGATGCCAGACAGATTCATTGGAAGAATCCTAAGGAAATGCAATCCGAAAACAAAGGAAGTACGCTTGTTCGCCCACTGCTTGAATACTGCTCAACAGTGTGGGATCCGTACCAGATAGGGTTGATAGAAGAGATAGAGAAGATCCAACGGAGAAAAGCGCGCTTCGTTACAGGATCATTTAGTAATCGCGAAAGCGTTACTGAGATGATAGATAAACTCCAGTGGAAGACTCTGCAGGAGAGACGCTCAGTAGCTCGGAAGGGGCTTATGTTGCCAAAGTTTCGAGAACATACCTTCACCGAAGAGTCAAGCAGTATATTGCTCCCTCCTACGTATATCTCGCGAAGAGACCATGAGGATAAAATCAGAGAGATTAGAGCCCACACAGAAGCATACCGACAATCCTTCTTTCCACGAACAATACGAGACTGGAATAGAAGGGAGAAACGAAAGAGGTACTCAGGGTACCCTCCGCCACACACTGTCAGGTGGCTTGCGGAGTATGGATGTAGATGTAGACGTAGATGTGAGACTTTGTACGATGACGTAGCATTCCAGAGATGGTCGCAATTGCCGAGTAATAGGATACAGTCAATGAGGATGCCTGCGACTGCCAGTCAAGCGCTAAGTAGTTGTATGGCCGAAACCTTCAACAACTTGCTGAACTCAAAGATAGGCATATGGTCTTGATCTCTCTCTGTCGGTGTAGAACACGGATCCTTGGTGTTAGTGTTTCATGGAACGCGGTGAATATTTTCCCTTTTTTATTTACGACGGAGCTGCAGCCCATAAGAGCCAGAAGAATTAAATTTGATCTCCATGGCACCAAACTGAGATTGGGTTTATGGTTTTGTTCTTTCTCGGACCACAAACTGCAACAGCAGAACGATGTTCAAAGATGAAATATGCGATTTAGCTTAGGCGATGTAGCTGTATTATGCAGATAACAGTTAGTTGAAGAAAGTGTAGCTCGAAGAACGGACCTTGCGAGACTTGTTAACGCAGGCATAAACCGGTTTGATTTTGAAGGTGCTAAATTCTTTATTACATGGCTCGCATACCGTAACTGTCATCCACAGAATTTAGTTTTCTGAGACTACAAGGACTTTACAACGGATCTGGAGATTAAGTGGTGTTAGTAGGCAGTGTGTTAACTCTGATCAAGATGTTGCTTCTTGGAATCTAGCAGAGAGTAACACTTGCTCTTTTTAGCACTGTTATTCTCAAACGAAATTACGAAATTCCGGGGAGAATTCAGACAGTAAATTACACATTATTATGGCAGGCCCAGTAACTTTTATTGAGTCCGGCACTACATTCCAGTGTGAAACAGTTACTATTTTTAAACACAGTCACCAAGTCTCTGTAAACAAATGCCAGGCCAGGCTGACAGCGATTCCAGCGCGGCGGACCGCTTGTGTTCGCCGGGCGACGGCGTCACTTGACCTGTGTTTGGCAGTGCAGACGCCGGCCGAGAGAGAACTGCCGTGTGGCTTTAACGCCTCGCTGCAGGAAAACAAGATCCCCTGCGTCAAGCTGCCGATTTGCTAGTGCCTTCCAATCCAAGCGAGAGTTTTCTCACCAATCACAGCACAGGCAACAGGTGTGACGCAGGCACAGGCAACAGACAGCCGATACGTTGCTTCTACCAGTCACCTTCTAGAGTTGCTTTCCAATCAGCTTGCATCGTAGCACAGAGCAATAGCGTACCGTACAGCCACCCCTCCATAAAAACCTCATCAAACTGTCCAATGACATCGCAGATATGTAACGTAGCTAGTCACCAGACAACCGAAAATGACAGTATACATGTTCGTCTAATAATTTCCGGGTATGCAGCCGGATCCCGTCGACATTCTGCCACAGTATTTCGGCCCAGAGACGTCCGGCCAGGTGAGTACAGTGTCATAAACCAGCACAAAAGGCCGGTGTTCTAAGTACCTTAATACATCGAGCGCATGTAATATTGGATGACGAAAACCTCCACGCAGAATTAGAACACTTGGAGAAGGCTTTTAAAGAAAATGGCTACACGCCAAATAAGGAAGGCCATGCGCAACTGTCATAACAAGAAGAAATGCACTGAGGACGCTGATGACGACTTTAAATCAACTGCGTTCCTTCCACACGCCAAGAATGTGTCGTCGGAAATAGGCAAATTACTGAAGAAAAATATAATCGAGGTTTTCTTCCGTCCACCAGCAAAGAACCGGGCCCTGGTTGGATCCGTTAGAGATGATTTACAACTGAAGAAAGCAGGCGTCTACAAAACTCCCTGTGAATGTGCCTCTGCATATATTGGCCAGACGACAAGAGCTGTCCATGAACGATGTACAGAACATGAAAGATACACCCGTCTGCGGCACCCGTCAAAATCGGCAGTAGCAGAGCATTGTATTTCTTTGGGACATTGTCTCCTGAGAGCAAATGCTGTCAATTCCAGGCAGATACACTCAGCCCCACAACGATTCATGAGAAAGGCCGAAGGCGCCACCAAGGTCTTCAGCTGCAGAGGCCACTATGGGACAGTGCCACATGACGTAGCCAAAGCCTTCCACTCCATATGGGATACCGCCTTATTGTACAAACTATACACAAAGCGATTTCCGGGGATGACAGTTAAATTACTGAAAAGATATCTCTCGAATAGAACTTTCTCCGTTAGGGCTGACACCTAGTGAATTTCGACGAGAAGACGCATACGCGCTGGAGTGCCGTGGGGACAGATGCTGGATTCCGTCTTGTACAGTCTGTGTAGCGCTTGTACAGTCTGTGTAGCGCGCCCCTGGTGCATACAGCGCAATATGCAGACGACACTGCGTTCTTCACATGCAACGCCAACAGAGATCTGGTCACCAGACGACTCCGGTGAGCTCTGAATGAAATGGAACACTGGGCAAAGAAATGGCGCACCACCATCAATAGCAAGAAAACACAAGCGATGCTAATAACTCGTCGGCTAGGTAAACGCAGCCCACAGAGAAGACTGCCCCTTCATCTCAGACTTAACGATAAGGAACTCTCATGGTGGCAAACAGCAAAAACATAGGGGTCACTTTTGACAGACGATTCACATAAAAGCCGCATATCGAAGATCTACGACGAAGAGCCAGAGCCAGAATGAGCCTTCTGTACCCAATACTGTTCTCGATACAGAAAACTCATGGGCAGCAACCATAGGTGTAAGGGTTTACTGTTCACTAATCTGGCCGATAATGCAGTATGCATGTTCCATATGGGGGTATGCAGTTAAAACCACATACTAAAACAAAATTCCAGCATGCTGCAATTGCTGTGGGTCAGTAAGTTAGTTAATCAGTACAACTAGAAACCTGAAAATGTTGGAAATTTCACTTTTTTTATTCAGTCGATGACTAGCTTCGGGCCGGGATCCGTTTTCAAATCGTCGTAACATAGTCAAAACTGGAATTTCCTAAAATGCAAAAACTATCAAAAATGTGCAAACGAACAGGTCTGTATGTGCTACAGCTGTTCGTTTGCACATTTTTTAGTTTTTGCGTTTTCAGAAATACCAGTTTTGACTATGTTACGATGATCTGAAAACGGGTCCCGGCCCAAAACTAGTCTTCTAGTGAATAAAAAAAAGTGAAATTTACATATTTGGATGGTTTTTCGTTGTACACACATATTAAAACTCCACAAATTGCAAAACAGGCTAATGAGACGATCATTACACACACCCTCTCAATTGCCGACGACCGATCTACACGCTGGGCCGAAGTCATTTGCCTTAAAGGAAGATTCCAGTAGTTAATCGAAACTTTTTATGAGATAGCCGCAAAGTCCACCAACTCATTAGCACAATGTGACACCACTAGGAACAGTGACAAAAGAACAAAATCGATCTTTCGATCTTTTATGACTGAATAAAACACACTCATCATCCAACACTCATCACCACAACTTCAGCAAACACAGCCTACAAACGGGCAGTCAAGAAATTACGCATCAGGCACACAACATTAAGACCTACCACAACATAAAGTCTGCATACTAATAGTAACCCAGTCCCATTTGGAGTAAACGTCTTCAGGAGAACGCAGCAGTTCAAATGGCTCTGAGCACTATGGGACTCAACTGCTGTGGTCATCAGTCCCCTAGAACTTAGAACTACTTAAACCTAACTAACCTAAGGACATCACACACATCCATGCCCGAGGCAGGATTCGAACCTGCGACCGTAGCAGACGCACGGTTGCGGACTGCGCGCCTAGAACCGCGAGACCACCGCGGCCGGCAGAACGCAGCAGTGTCCCGTATACAGCAGCGAACAGCCCTGAAGATGATCGCAACAAACCGGTCAAAACATCGGCAGTTTAGCTGTTCTAGTAGTTACAATGACGTGGCGCTATATCCAAAGCTATTTTATACAAAATGTCGCCAGCCGTGGAAGCCTAAAAACTTCGAACGGTAAGGATGTTATACCAGTCGTTCAATTCCTCGACGTTAGAAATCCGCTCCTAAGACGCTGAACCATTCGAGAACCGCTGTGTGAACGTCATCAGCATTGAAAAATCTCCTCCGAATCCCCCCATCTCTTCTCACCCCCTCAGACGTTCTTTCAGCTTGCCGGAAAGATGGAAATCGCATGTCTAAGATCTGGACTCTCCGACCAGCATCAAGTAAGTCTCTGCGGCCGTCGTTGGCATCATTGTATCCCACTTACCGCCGGAATACCACGGTGAATCTGTGCACAAATGAGACGTTTTGTCCACAAGAATCGTACCGTTCCGCATATTTCAACTATGGAATACGTTTGCCATTTTAAGTTCACGCTGCGATATGCCTATTATCCGTACCATAGCAGAAATGTCTGAGGGAAACACGGAATATGCATTCTCCTCTGACAATTCGCAATCTCGTTGCGCAATGGGCATAGCGTGGGACGGCATGCGTAACGTACTTTCTGAAGCCGCTGTGTAACTTCCGCTGCCTCCGTCCACTTGCTCCAGGCGAAGGGCAGAGCAATGTAATTACGGCACCGTCGGTCACGGAAATATTAATTGGCAGGCGGAGATCACCTTCCTCTGCTTGTACGTGCGCTTTCTTACAGCTTTCTAAGGGGAAGTCAGCCTGTTTTTTATCTTTTTTTCGCGAGACAACGTTAATTACCATACAAACACTGTAACTTCATGTTTCACGCGAGGGATGCTGCGCTCTGAGAAATGCGTAGAATTCCCTTACATTTACGTGCGCGAGTGCCAAGCCACAGTGCGCCTTCAGTAACTAACCTTACCTCGCCAAAGCCTACTAGTCGTAAGAAAGCAGTTTCACTTGGAACGAGTAGAGAAAGGTTATCTCAGCGTGCCGAATAATGTTTTAGTGAATGACGATGAGCTAATTACATCGCGCTGCATGTCGCCTGGAGTAAGTCGATTGCGACAGCGGAAGTTACTTTCGCAGTTTCGCGCAAAGAGAACATGAAAAAAGTCCAACAAGCATCCGATTCGAGAAGTAGTTGGTAGCACTAATTTTGACGCCGAGTGGAGATGAACTGAACATTTGCTTTGTTATAACAAATAAATAACAAAATAAATAAAATAAAAAAGGAACTCGAGGAATAAGGAACGGCTCAAGGAGTTTCTGTTCAACACAAACAAGATCTTACCACTTGGTTATCAAATACAGTGGCACTAATGACGCAAGAGAGACAGAATCGCTAGTCTCAATTACACTAAGGTGAAAAAAGCAATGGAATAAATCCTAATACCGTGTCGGGCCTCTTTTAGCCCAGCGAAGTGCAGCAACTCAACGTGGTATGGACTGAACAAATTGTTGGAAATCACCCGAAGGAATTCTGAGCTATGCAGCCTCCATAGCCGTCCATAATTGCGGAAATGTTACCAGCCTAGGAATTTGTGCACAAACTAACCGTTCGATTATGTCCCATAAATGTTCGATGGGATCAATGTTGAATAATTTGAGTGGCCAAATCATTCGCACGAATTGTCCATAATGTCTAGAATGTTCTTCAAACCAATCACGAACAGCTGTGGTCAGGTGACATGGCGTATTGTCATTCATAAAAACTGCATCGTTATTTGGGAGCATGAAGACCATGAATGACTGCAAATGGCCTCCATTAGCCGAACATAACCACTTCCAGTCAATAACCGTTTCAGTTGAACCAGAGGAGAGTCCACATCATTATGGAGCTACTACCAGCTTGCTCAGTGTCTTGTTGACAACTTAGGTCCAAAGCTACGTAGGGTCTGCGATACACTCGATCCCTACAATCAGCTCTTACCAACTGAAATCGGGACTCATCTGTCCAGGCCATGAGGCCCCAATCGTCAAACGTCCAACCAATATGATCACGAGGCCAGGAGAGGGCTGCAGGCAATGTTAAGCTGTCAAGAAACACATTCGCGTCGGTCGTCTGCTGTCACTGCCCATTACCGCCAAGTTTCGTCGCGCTATCCTGACGGATCCGCTCCTCGTAAGTCCCACTTTGATTTCTGCTCTTATTTCAAGCAGTATTGCTTGTCTGTTAGCACTGACATCTCTACGCAAACGCTGCTGCTCTTTGTCATAAAGTGAAGGGCGCCCTCAGTGATGAGTAGTAGTGCCTGAAATCTATTCACGGCACAGACCTGACACTGTGGATCTCGGTATATTACATAACCTAACGATTTCCGAAATGAAATGTCCCATGCTTCTCGCTTCAATCACCATTCCTCTTTCAAAGTCGGTTATTTCTCGTCGTGCGGCCATAACCGCGCCTGAAAACTTTTCACGTGAACAATTAAAGTACAAATGACAGCTCCGCTAACGCTCCATTCTTTTATAACTTGGCCGGCCGCTGGGACCGAGCGGCTCTAGGCGCTTCAGTCCGGAACGCGCTGCTGCTACGTCGCAGGTCCGAATCTTGCCTCGGGCATGGATGTGTGTGATGTCCTTAGGTTAGTTAGGCTTAAGTACTTCTAAGGCTAGGGAACTGATGACCTCAGATGTTAAGCCCTACAGTGCTCAGAGTTATTTGAACAATTTTTTTATAACTTGTGTACGTGACGCTACCGCCATCTGTGTATATGCACATCGGTGTCTCAAGGCTTTTGCCACCTCAATGTATTTATAGGTACTATTTAACATTTACATCAGGAGAGCTAAGCAGAAATTTGAACCCAGTTACTCCTGAATAAGATACCAGTGTTTTTCGTAACCACTTCATCTCCAGGTACTCGAACTTAACGTAAGCATTTATTTTTCTTTTTATTGCCAACTTTATTGCACTCGTTGAGTTTCGTAATTGCCTCGATCTTTTAGCCAGCTAGACCAGTGCCTCGCAGTAAAGAATACAGGCGAATTCAGCATGTCATATCCTCGGTAATCACATCGTCACGTCACAATATAGGAGAAAAAGAGACCATGTCGGGGCCTAGCACACACAATCATTCTGAGGAGTCGACAAAGACCCTTTTCTACGCCTAACACAGGCAGTTTCTTTGGAAAAAGAACAGGAGAAGTGAAACCTTGTGTACAGCAATTAAAGTTTCGGAGGAGCAGCAGCAGCAGACGGAAGACTCTCATTAACTGGCAAAGAAAACACAACAGCGAGGACTGAACGGCTGCAGGTGCTGAAGAACGTCGGGATCTGCTGCCGCAATTACTGCACCAAGCAGTTGGCTCGCAGCGAGTAGGGCGTGGTCTGAGGCTAGGCGGAAGGTGGAGGTAGCGTCAGGAACTGCCGGCGAACTGCACACCCATCCAGTCTGTCTTGGACTTGCACGTAACTCTGCCTGGTCTCGTCTCTTTCTGCCCCCCCCCCCTCCCCCCCCCCTCTCTCTCTCTCTCTGGTCTCATCTCTTTCTGCCCTCTCTCTCTCTCTCTCCCTCTCTCTCTCTCTCACTCACTCACACACACACACACACACACACACATTCAATCACACTCACCACAAGCAAGAGTAATGCTCACCTTAGAGCGTTTTACCCTTTCATTCCTCGCTGGTTCTCTTTTTGACCCGCAGCACGTCAAGTAGGGGCAACAGGCATTGCTGAACTAGCAGCAGCGGGCTTAAATCTGATAGGGAATGGAAAAGAAAGTTGAGGATGTGTTAGATGACGATCAGTTTGGCTTCAGGAAAGGTAAAGGCGCCAGAGAGACCTGTTATTGTGGTTGATAATGAAAGCAAGACTAAAGAAAAATCAAGACATGTTTAACATATTTATAGGATTTGTCGACCTGTAAAAAGCGATCGACAATGTAAAATGGTGCAAGACGTTCGAAATTCTGAGGGAAATAGGAGTAAGCTGTAGGGAGGGACGAGAAGTATACAATGTGTACAAGAGCCACGAGGGAACAATAAGAATGGGAGACGAAGAACGAAGTTCTTGCATTAGAAAGAGAGTAAGACAGCAATGTAGTCTTTTGCCTCTGCTGTTCAATGTATACATCGAAGAAGCATTGATGAAAATAAAAGTTCAGGAGCGGTAGCACATTTCAAAGTGAAGGGATACCAACGATGCGGTTCACTGATGCCATTGCTAAGCTCAGTGAAGGTGAAGAGGAATTACAGGATTTGTTGAATGGAATGAACAGTCTAATAAGTACACAATATGGATTAAGAGCAAATCGAAAAAAGACGAAAGTGATGAGAAGTAGCAGAAATGAGAGCAGCGAGATACTTATCATCAGGACTGATGGTCACGAAGTAGATTAGGTTAAGGAATTATACTTCCTAGGCAGCAAAATAACCTATGACGGACGGAGCAAGGACATCAAAGGCAGACAAGCACTGGTAAAAAGGGCATTCCTGGCCAAGAGAAACCTACGAGTATCAACATCGGTCTTAATTTGACGAAGAAATTTCTGAGAATGTACGTTTGGAGCACAGCATTGTATGGTAGTGAAACATGGACTACGGGAAAACAGGAACAGAATAGGATCGAAGCTTTTGAGATGTGGTTCTACAGACTAATGTTGAAAATCAGGTAAACTGATAAGGTATGGAATGAGGAGGTTCTCGGGAGAATGAACGAGGAAAGGGGAAAGGAATATATGGAAAACACTGACACGAAGGAGAAGGGACAGAATGATAGAACACCTCTTAAGACATCAAGGAACAACTTCCATGGTCCTAGAGGGAGCTGTGAAGGATAAAAACTATAGAGGAAGACATATTGGAATAAATCTAGCAAATAACTGAGGACGTAAGTCGCAAGTGCTACTCTGACATGAAGAAGTTGGCATGGGAGAGGAATTCGTGGTGGGCCGCATCAAACCAGTCACGAGACTGATGATTCGAGACGGGGGACGGGGGTGGCTATACGTGGGGGGAGTAGCTATACGGCCGATACGTTTGAAGCAAATTGAATTCCGATTCCCATGCTATCTGTAATTAAGGGCGTCGTTTGATGTGTAAAGCCCCCTTGAAAATAACTTCGACTAACTTCATCACACTAGCTTTGTTTTTTCCCAAAAAATAGTATACGGCAGAGATTTCTGTGTACGCTGGCAGCAAAAAGAAAGTTTTGGTCTAAATAAGGATAAAATTTTCGGTGTAGATTCAAGACGATGTAAATTCAGGTTGACTCAAAAATTTGCGTCCATCCGCAGTAACTTCCAGTTTCTCGCAAACTTCAATTTGCAGTTTCAGTAGGTACCACGGAAGATGATGGAGTGAATTTCGAAATGCGTTGTGGTTGGCTAATAGAAACGGTATTTTTATATGTATGAAAATATATAAAAGCGGTATAATTATTATTGTAAATGTTGTGGAAAATTATAGAGAGCTGGGTCTGCCTTGGGCAAAAAGCGACTCTGGTCGTTTGGGTCGTACATATATTTCTTTAAAAATTTATTAGCAGATGTAGCTCGTTGTAATTCGAAACAATTTGTCCCGTTTCATATTTGTTGCTATCTCTACGTTAATTATCTGTCACTTCAATTCGAGCAACTGAACTCTGGACACACTTTAGATATGTTTATATTTCGCTGAAGAAATTGCAAAGAAAAATTAAAAAGATTCAACGAATAGAGCAGTTCTCTTTCCACACTGACAAACGATAGACTGGATCGTCTGTGTTATGATACCGCCAGTATGGTGGCCGAGTTAACGATCATTGCTACAAAAGCGCTGTAGTCCGTATGCCAGCCACTTTTTGCACTTTAAACTCGCTGGCTATAAGTGTGGATCTGCCGACTCAGAGGGAAGTAGTATGAACATGAGGCGTGTGGCCGCGTTAAAGCTATTCAAGTGTATATAACAGTTACTCGTAGTTAACAGGCGAGGGAAAGAAACGATACCGCGATTTATATACGCAGGATGTATCTTACAAGGGGACCGCGCCTACTCTGTATCACCGATTTCGTTTGTATTCATGGTATATGCAGGGCTTGGCCAGAAATAAACGTGACAGAAGTGAGAGCTCCAGATCGACAAGCGATTCGAAAAAGATGTATTTTTGACGCGGATGGGACGAGGCATAAACCGTTTATGTTATCGTTCTTTCCAGGCAGGTGTTGGCACAGTGGAAAAAACGTATAAAATTGTAAAACGAATTTCGTAGTGTAGGGTCCCTAAAGAGAATTTTTTTTTAATTTTCAGTTTTTACCTTACTTACGCTGCAAATAAGCCACAATAATTCTAAATATACTGCATTTATTAATGCACTATATGATCAAAAGGAACCGGATATCTGACTGAAAATAACTTACAAGTTCGTTGCACACTCCATTAAAAAAAAAAAAAAATTGTTCAAATGGCTCTGAGCACTATTGGACTTAACATCTATGGTAATCAGTCGCCTAGAACTTAGAACTCCTTAAACGTAACTAACCTAAGGACAGAACAAAACACCCAGCCATCATGAGGCAGAGAAAATCCCTCACCCCGCCGGGAATCGAACCCGGGAACCCGGGCGTGGGAAGCGAGAGCGCTACCGCATGACCACGAGATGCGGGCGCACCCTTCATCGATAATGCTTGAATTCAGTATGGTGTTGGCCCACCCTTAGCCTTGATCACAGTTTCCACTCTCGCAGGCATACGTTCAATCAGATGCTGGAAGGTTTCTTGGCGAATGACACTCCATTCTTCGCGAAATGTGGCACGGAGGAGAGATGTCGATGTCGGTTGGTGAAGCCTGGCACGAAGTCGGCGTTCCAAAACATTCCAAAGGCGTTCTATAGGTTTCAGGCCAGGACTCTGTGCAGGCAAGTTCATTACAGGGACGTTATTGTCTTGTAACCACTCCGCCACAGGTCATGCATTATGAACAGGTGCTCGATCGTGTGGAAAGACGCAACCGCCATCCCCGATTTGCTGTTCAGCAGTGGGAAGAGAGAAGGTGCTTAAAACATCAATTTAGGTCTGTGCTGTAATAGTGCCACGTAAAACAACGAGCGGTGCAAGTACCCTCCATGAAAAACACAACCACACCATAACACTACCGCCTCCGTATTTTACAGTTGGCACTACACACGCTGGCAGATGACGTTCACCGGGCATTCGCCATACCCTCACCCTGCCATCGGATCGTCACTCCACACAACGTTTTTCCACAGTTCAATCGTCCAATATTTACGCTCCTTACACCAAGCGAAGCGTCGTTTGGCATTTACCGGGGTAATGTGTGGTTATGAGCAGCCGCTCGACCATGAAATCCAAGTTTTCTCATCTGCCGCCTAACCGTCATCCTACTTGGAGAGGATCCTGATGCGCCGGCCGCGGTGGTCTAGCGGTTCTAGGCGCTCAGTCAGGAACCGCGCGACAGCTACGGTCGCAGGTTCGAATCCTGCCTCGGGCATGGATGTGTGTGATGTCCTTAGGTTAGTTAAGTTTAAGTAGTTCTAAGTTCTAGGGCACTAATGACCTCAGATGTTAAGTCCCATGGCTGAGAGCCATGTGAACCATTTTTTTTATGCTGATGCAGTATGGAATTCATGTGTGATGGTATGGATAGATGTCTGCCTATTACACATTACGACCCTCTTCAACTGTCGGCGGTGTCTGTCAGTCAACAGACGAGGTAGGTCTGTACGCTTCTGTGCTGTACGTGTCCCTTCACGTTTCCACTTCACTAACACATCGGAAACAGTGGAACTACGGATGTTTAGGAGTGCAGAAATCTCGCGTATGACACAAGTGACACCTAATCACCTGAGCACGTTCGCTGTCCGCGAGTTCCGTGGAGCGCCCCATTCTGCTCTCTCACGATGTCTTATGACTGAGGTCGCTGATATGGAGTACCTGGCAGTAGGTGGTAGCACGATGCACCTGATACGAAAAACGTATGTTTTTGGTGGTGTCCGGATACTTTTGATCACATAGTGCATTTTCTTAATAGGAAGGATAAATTTGGGGTTCCAAATAAAGCGAAGGGATTGTAAGGAATATAGCGAGGACTTCGTACATAAAATTAGCTACTTCTATTATTTTACAGTTCATTTACACGCACTGCGGTTATATTCATCATATAAACAGGGGAAGCAGTAATTCCAGTAATTTTCTCGTCGTATTCCACACGTAATAGCCGCTACATTTTTATAATTACACGGCTGTTTCGAAGTTTCTACGGAAAAACAAACGTGGTTTACATTCACAAAAGCTTTTCTCTCGTCTAACAGTTTGGCAGTAAACCGTGTTGCACGAACTCATGTACGCTTGAATTACTGTCGCTTCTTGGAAAGTTATTTGCACAGTATTCTTGGATGCTGTAAGTACAGTGCCTTCCTGGAAATTTTCCTTTTCGTCCCTTTAATGAAAATGTTAGACTTATGTGTACTACAGGGAGACGGCAGAACACATAGATAATGTAACAGATCTAGTAAAGAGGCTGCTTACACTATGCTTGTCCGTCCTCTTTTGTAGTACTGCTGCACGGTGTGGGATCCTCACCAGGTAGGATTAAAGGACTATATCGACAGAGTTCAAAGAAGAGGAGTACGTTTTGTATTATCGCGAAATAGGGGAGAGAGTGTCACTGACATGATATAGGATCTAGGGTGGACACCATTAAAACAGAGTCGTTGTCCGTTCCGGCGAAATCTTCTCACGAAATTTCAATCCCCAACTTCCTCCTCCGAATGTGAAAGTATTTTGTGGACGCCGATCTTCATAATAAAATAAGGGAAATCAAAGCTCGGACGGTAAGATATAGGTGTTTGTTTCTTCCGCGCGCTGTTCCAAATTGGAATAATAGAGAATCAATGTGAAGGTGGTTGTATGCGTCCTGTGTCAGGAACTTACGTGTGATTCCAGAGTATCGTCGTAGATGTAGATCTTCCGAAATAACAATAAATGAAGATTAGCCACACACTCACGCATGCTTCAGTAAGAAAGAACGAGTCGACGAATAGTACGCGAACGCATACTCGCGGAATTACAGTGGAGACGAAGGAAACCCGTTAGCGCTTGTGTAACACCGGTGCCTTGATTTGTGCAGTATGCAACCGGCAGCAGTATCCTCGTATTCGCTGCGTTTCTGATCTCGAGTTTAAACCTTTAAAGGGCGTGGCAGTAGTATGACTGGGGCTGGCAACAGTAAACTTGTAGTTTCAGGAGATGGAGTATTTTAGAATTGTAAATAAGCTAGTCGTGGATAATTTGCGCAGCTCTCCGCGTCGAGCCGGCAAAGGCCGAGCTGGCCATCTCGACGGGTCGCGGAAGTGAGCAGTTAAGACCGCCTGGGTCGGGGACAGCTCCCCTCCCAGGGCGGCAATTCTGCGCGACTTCCTCGCTGCAGTAATTACTCTTAAGAAGTCTAAGCCCTGCTGTTAATTACTCCAGTCGCAACTCTCGATAATTAGCTCCGACAAGTAGAGCGTCGCTGAACGGGGAGGACAGTGCGCCGAGGTGCGGGCGGATCCCCTAGCTCCACGACTGCCTTTCAAGTTCCTTAGCGCGCCGAGAGCCTCTGCGTCCGAAGGGAAGAGCGGGCCTTTCAGAGGCCTGGGGAGTGGCGCTGCGACCGTTACAAAGCGCGCATCCCAGGGTGACTGTACAGCATACATGCATAACCGAAAATTTGATTTATTTTTCACAAGCAATATGGGTTATGTACCGTCTTTCGCGACTGTAATGGCATTTTTATTTATATTGTGTTGTCATCGTCAGACACCACACTTGCTAGGTGGTAGCCTTTAAATCGGCCGCTGTCCGGTAGTATACGTCGGACCCGCGTGTCGCCACTATCAGTGATTGCAGACCGAGCGCCCCCACACGGCAGGTCTAGAGAGACTTCCTAGCAATCGCCCCAGTTGTACAGCCGACTTTGCTAGCGATGGATCACTGACTTATACGCTCTCATTTGCCGAGACGATAGTTAGCATAGCCTTCAGCTACGTTATTTGCTACGACCTAGCAAGGCGCCATTATCTGTTGCTATTTGTACTGTGAATCATGTAATGTCAAAAGCGACGTTCGTCATTAATGGATTAAAGTTAAGTATTCCACCAGCTACGTCCGTTTTTCTCAATTCTAATTCCCTTGTCATGTTCCAGACCTCACACCAGACTGCGTGAACTAAAACGCGTGCATTTCGGCCTCCTTTAGTAACCCTGTGTTGGCTCTCCTGCCAACCACAACATATATAACAAGTGTTTTGTTTCGCTTTACTTCAGAGAATCTTCAGTCGTCTTCCTGGCAAGGTGTTATTCTTACAAATATGTTTGTCAACCACGAAAGCTTGAATCTCGGGAGTGAAGCGTGCCGCTTTTATGTGGGACACCCTGTATATTTTTAATCGTTAACTATACTACGACGGCGGCAGGAAAGCCATTTAAAAAAGTGCGGCCATCCGGAGGAAATTTTGTATTCAACGAGTTCGGATAATAACGTCAGAAGTCTTAAGTCGATATATGTCTTTACACCGGATAAAAATGTCATAAACATATCTTCTGTAGAGTTACTCATTTTATGTTGAACACGGGCAGCATCGATGTCATAAATTAATCATATCGACTTGTGACTGGAACTCCATCGCTGCACTGGACAATTACACAACAGTGCTATCTACACAAGATATCGCGGGACTAAAGTTGGGCCGGCTGAAGTGGCCGAGCGGTTCTAAGTGCTTCAGTCCGGAACCACGCGACTGCTACGGTTGCAGGTTCGAATCCTGCCTCGGGCATGGATGTGTGTAATGTCCTTAGGTTAGTTAGGTTTAAGTAGTACTAAGTTCTATAGGACTGATGACCTCAGACGTTATGTCCCATAGTGATCAGAGGAACCAATTTTGACTAAAGTTGGAGCGCGCACCTTTTCCTGTTTCTATTCGGTCCTGGTTTTGAAGCGAGTTGTCTCTCTGTGCACCGTGACGAGGCCGAACGCTCTAAGCAACAGCGGTATCAATGTGCAAGCCACCTTAATAGACTGGAAGTCCCAAATATCTCTCGGCAGTGTTGGGTACTGTTCTAAATTACTTCCCTAGTCCGTACTAAATTGGATAAACTGCCACTTTTCTCTCTGATCCCGCCAGATTAAAACTGTACACGTCGGACAGGGAGTCAAACCTGGGACATTTGGCTTTCGCTGAAAAGTACTCTGGCGATTGAATTATCCAAACACGACTCAAGACCTGTCCTCACACCACTCTTAACCCTTCCAAACTACACATAATCTCTCCTGCGGAAGTAGCACAACTGAAAAGATATTGCGGAGAAACAGCTTAACCAAAGCCTAAGAGATTGTTTCCAGGAAGGTACGAGAAAGGTACTAACAGAAATGAAGCTGTGATGGCGGGTAGTGACTCGTACCTGCACAGAGCAGCCAGTATAGTATTTGCCATCTAAAGGAGAGATTTCTGGTTGGTTTGTAGATCCGGCACACAATATCAGTCTAGTAAGAATTTCAGGTAAGTCCACTGAGATGCTGGAGTATGCTGGCGGTCGTGTGTGCTTGTGTGGTGCGTCTGTTAGAGCGCGCGCGCGCGCGTGTGTGTGCGTGTGCGTGTGTGTGTGTCTTACTGTCGCAAGCTGTGACCGAAAGAAGTATGTGTCTTTTCATAGTGCCTGTCTGCAATTTGAACGGATCTAAGATACTGACAGATACTTAACATCAGCTATTGTTCTGCTCTCAGGTAATAATGTATCTTGTATTCATCGAATACTTTTGATCTCAACATAATTGTGGCAGCAAGAGGACCCTCTAACACAGAAAGTGACTGTTGTTATGGTGTGACTTTCTTGCACGGAGCAACCATATAGCCGGATCGCAGTTTCAAATACGTGTAGGCAGACTACGCTAATACTGAAGGCAACCAAATTAACAACAATTTACGATTCTTTATTAAGAAAACGTAGGTTACTGTTTAACAGCCTGTCGATATCGACGTCATTACAGACGAAGCACAATCTCCGATTGTTTCAAGGATCATCTTGGTATTTGCTAGAGCGATTTAGGAAGATCACAAACACCTTCATCAGTACGGTCGGACGCGGATTTGAACCGTAGTTTTCACGAATGCGCCACTTCACCAGGTATATTATTAAGAAGCCGGCCATGGTGGCCGTGCGGTTCTAGGCGCTACAGTCTGGAACCGCGTGACCGCTACGGTCGCAGGTTCGACTCCTGCCTCGGGCATGGATGTGTGTGCTGTCCTTAGGCTAGTTAGGTTTAAGTAGTTCTAAGTGCTAGGAGACTGATGACCTCAGCAGTTAAGTCCCATAGTGCTCAGAGGCATTTGAACCATTTTTTTATTATTAAGAGGAAATACACATTACATATCTTGGGAGTGTAGACGATGTGTAAAAATGTTAAAAATTCGTTCGGACTAACTTTGAACGCTGGTCTAGTCCTGAATCCAGTGAACGATGACTAACGCAACTAGTGTAACGTCCAGTTGAGCTATTCAAGGCGGCGACTGTAGATAGAGCCCTTCAGACAGGGTTTGATGCTGTCGAACTAACCGTTGTTACAATCTGCCCGAATGGAGCGCTGCATCAGCTCACATCCGCGTTTGGCGGATGGATGTTCGCTTGGGACCCACTTGCTTGGCGTAAGGCGGAAGCATAACGTTGTTCATTTCGTGTGATATCTTTATGGCGTCTGAGCATACCCACATGCTCTTTTACATCTACATTCAAATCTACATAATTACTCCGGAAGGCAAGTATGGTGCGTGGCGGAGGGTACCTTGTACCATAACTAATCAGATCATTTCCTGTTCCGCTCACAAACAGTGTAAGGAGAAATCGACTGCCTGTGTCCATCCATACTAGCGCTGATTTATCTATGGTTATTACGTGACATGTACAATAAGATGCAAATGCCGGTCCTCTAATTTTTCTCGAAAGCGCCTCACGAAAACAAAGTCGTCTTCCTTTCTGGGATTCTCATTAGAGTTAATGAAAAACAGCCATAATACCGGATCGAAGCTTTCGGTAATAAATCTAGCAGCGTGATGTCTTCCTTTACTCCGACCTGCTAAGGATCCAAAACACTCGAGCAGTACTCAAGAATAGATCACACTAGTGTTCCTTTGTACATTTGCTACACTTCCGTAAAAGTCACCCAACACACCGAAGTCGACCATTCGCTTTCCTTACTCCGTTCTTACGTGAGTGTGTCAGAACTCTCCATTACATTGACTAAATATTACATTGAGTATCGAAAACAATACAGAAAACTTAAGGCTATTCTTTGCATTGAGTGACATTCTGCGATTTTCTATGGAAATAAATAAGCACTCAGATATCGATAGTAACAATTTGAGGTCGAAATATGTGAACGCGATGCTAAACGTTGTTGTGCGACGAGGTCGGTCTGCGAGAGTAAAACATCAGTAGTGTCAAATGGTTCAAATGGCTCTGAGTGCAAAACTTAGGGCCAAAACAGAGATACTGACTCATCACAACATGTCATGTACTCTACTCCAGTAAATTACGTTGCACAATCCAGATTCTGTATCACTTGTAAATTCATATTCAAATATGCCGTCAGATAGCTTATCCAAATGTTAGTTATAGGTTTTTCATGTAACGATTGTTGAGGGCTTAAATGACAGTAAAACTGACACTCATACAACCCGCACACAGTGTTATGCAGTTCAGATTCCGATTACTGACAGCTCAGGTTGCTTACCGAGTCCATTTTCACAAACATAGGCTTTATTTGTTGGAGGTACGTTACATCGTTCCTTTTAATACCACTTTTCAGCGTCACGTACAGATATTTAATAGACCTGACTATCAAGTAGTACGCCAATACTGTTGAATTCGGTCAGTAAACGGTTGATTTTGCCACTCATCTCCATTACCTTACATTTTTCTACATTTAGAGCTAACTGTCATTCATCACATCAACTAGAAATTATGTCCAAGTCATCTTGTAACCTCCTAAGGTCACTCAACAACGACACCTTACCGTACACCACAGCACCACCAGCAAACAGCCTCAGATTGCTGCTCACACTATCCATCAGATCATTTATGTATATGGAACGGTCCTGTCACACTTCCCAGGGGCATTCCTGACGAAGCCCTTGCTCTGATAAAAACTCGTCGTCAAGGACAGTATACTGGGTTCTATTACTGAAGAAGTCTTCGAGTCTCTTACATAGCTGGGAACCTATTATGTATGCTCGTACCTTAGTTAACAATATGCGGTGAGGCAGGGTGTCAAAAGCTTTCCTGAAATCTAGCAATGCGGAATCTGTCTGTTGTCCTTCAAGCGATGCTTTCAAAATCCGTGCTGATTAGCGGACAGAAGCTCTTCCGTCTCAAGGAAATTTATTATATTCGAATTCTGCAGCAAACCGAAGTTAATGATATTGGTCCGTATTTTGCGGGTCCGTTCTGTTCTTATACACAGTCGCTTGTGACTTTGCGCTGGGCAAGTGATTCACCGTAAATGGAAGACTCTTTTAGGTGGCTCTGTGGGTCAAGGAGTCCTGATTCTATGCCATTCATACGGGAGTCTGTAGGTCGGTCAAACGACGATATCTTCGTACGATCCTCCTGCGCGGACGATTTCGTATATGTGGGATTTCAAAACTTCGGTCTTCCTACTGCTGTCCTCTATTGCCAGACCAAACTCGTCAACAAGTGACTTGATAGGACCCTTAAACACACTTGGCCTTTTTACTTGTAGTTGTTGTGGTCTTCAGTCCAGAGACTGGTTTGATGCAGCTCTCCATGCTACTCTATCCTGTGCTAGCTTCTTCATCTCCCAGTACCTACTGCATCCTACATCCGTCTGAATCTGTTTAGTGTATTCATCTCTTGGTTTCCCTCTACGATTTTTACCCTCCACGCTGCCCTGCAATACTAAATTGGTGAGCCCTTGATGCATTAGAATTTGCCCTACCAACCGTTCCCTTCTTCTAGTCAAGTTGTGCCACAAATGTCTCTTCTGTCCAGTTCTATTCAATACGTCCTTATTAGTTATGTGATCTACCCATCTAATATTTAGCATTCTTTGTAGCACCACATTCCGAAAGCTTCTATTCTCTTGTTGTCCAAACTATTTACCGTCCATGTTTTACTTCCATACATGGCTGCACTCCATACAAATACTTTCAGAAACGACTTCCTGATACTTAAATCTATACTCGATGTTAACAAATTTCTCTTCTTCAGAAATGCTTTCCTTGCCATTCTTTAAGTGTCTTATTTCCTAATCTAATTCCCTCAGCATTACCCGACTTAATTCGACTACATTCCATTATTCTCGTTTTGCTTTTGTTGATATTGATCTCACATCTTCCTTTCAAGACACTGTTCATTCCGTTCAACTGCTCTTCCAAGTCCTTTTGCTGTCTCTGACAAAATTACAATGTCATCGGCGAACCTCTAAGTTTCTATTTCTTCTTCATCGATATTAATACCTACTTCGAATTTTCTTTTGTTTCCTTCACTACTTGCTCAATATACACATTGAATGACATTGGGGATAGGCTACAACCTTGTCTGACTCCCTTCCCAACCACTGCTTCCCTTTCATACCCCTCAACTATTACAACTGCCATCTAGTTTCTGTACAAATTGTAAATAGCTTTTCGCGCCCTATATTTTTACTTAGGGCCAGAATTTACTCGAATTCTCTTGATGGTATTTTGCTAAGACATAAAATTGGTAGTTTTGTAGGTTTCGCGCATCGATCTTTTCACAGATACACAAATTTCTAGTAACTTTTGCATGTCTTCATCTGCACTTCTTTTTTTTTAAAGCGAGACTGGACTAGTCTCTGTTTCCTCAGCAGTTGCCGAAGTTTGTTATTACAACAACAGTACATGGCTGTATACGGTCTCTTTTGGCGGACACAGCAGTGTGTCGATGGCTGCACTTGCCAGCAAACAAGTGAAGCATTTATATTCGACGCATGAAGCCTACCCTCACTCCTTGAGCCTCTATCAAAGGACCGTGTAAACTCGTTCCACAGTTTACACCTTCGCGCTACGGGCAGCAGAGGTACCTGACGAGAGAAACTGGCGCCACCCTTCAGAGCAGCTTTCCACGGAATCCGCGGAGCTCTCCCGTGGCCGGAAATACTGCCGGTAAATTCCGGCGCACCGCCAGCGAAAATTGCGGAGAAGGCAAGGCGGCCATCTGCAGTCTACGCCCGGCCCGTTGCGCTGCAGCCGACCGGCTTACATGTTTCAGCAGACGCAGCGAAGAATGCGCCGGCGGCCCGCATGTTTCATTTAGCGCGCCGTCACCTCGTCACGCGATGCAGCGCCAGGCCCGTAAACTCCGGCGCGATGCCGCGACTGACTAATTCAGCAGCCGGAGTGGAGAGGCGAAGGTGCGCCTACCGGGCCGACGGCGGCTCCCGCTTCTTCTGACGGGGGGGCCACTCCGTGACAGCTGCCGGATGAATAATGGATGTCGCCAAGGAGTGCCGTCCCGTCCCAGAGGAGGCGCCGTCGTATTTCCGTAGGGAAATGGCGCGAGCTGTTCTCTTCTGCGGGCCGCGGCCGGCGGGAACTGAGGCGTGAGTGGGGCGCCTCTCTACAGGGGCAGCCGTTGCCCTACCTGGAGCCGTGCTACTGGGGAGGCGCCTGTCGCTCTGTGTCAGCTGCGGCGGCGAGCCTCATGCCACGCACCCAAAGGTGGTTAACCAACGCATACATCTACACTCTGCAAGCCACCTTATGTAGTTTGTGTACTATTGCAACTCGCCACCCCTCTACCCCTTCTGTTCCAGTCGCAGGCGATACCTACTAAATCTGATAAAATTAAAATTCTATCCACCTCTCCTTCTGAGCCGGCCGGTGTGGCCGTGCGGTTCTAGGCGCTTCAGTCTGGAACCGCGAGACCGCTACGGTCGCAGGTTTGAATCCTGCCTCAGGCCTGGATGTGTGTGATGTCCTTAGGTTAGTTAGGTTTAAGTAGTTCTAGGTTCTAGGGGACTGATGACCACAGATGTTAAGTCCATAGTGCTCAGAGCCATTTGAACCATTTTCTCCTTCTGAAATTAGGAAAGGAATAAACCCAATCAAAAGGAAAATCTCGCATGGAATTGACCGGTATTTCCAACAGAGTGCTACAAAAATGGTTCAAATAGCTCTGAGCACTGTGGGACTTGACATCGGAGGTCATGAGTCCCCTAGAACTCAGAACTACTTAAACCTAACTAACCTAAGGACAGCACACACATTCATGCCCGAGGCAGGATTCGAACCTGCGACCACAGCGGTCGCGCGGTTCCAGACTGAAGCGCCTAGAAACGCTCGGCCACACCGGCCGGCAGAGTGCTAAAAGCTTTTTACCAACAGATAAGGAGGTTTCTAAGCCACATTTGTAATAGCTCACTCCAACAGGACATTTTTCCTGATACGCTGAAATATGCTATTGTTAAACCATTAAATAAAAAGAAGGTAGGTCTAATTCCAACAACTACCGCCTTATCTTACCACAATTTAAAAAAAAAATCTGTTTCATTCAATAACTGTATCTTCGGTGTCCTATGCAACCCTTCCATATTATCTATCCTCTATATTTCCTGCCACATATTTTTCTTTTTCCCAATGTTACCAATTGTGCTCTTACTTTGTTTATGTGCAGGCCGTTTAAAACGAGTCTTGAAGTTTCTTCCCGTCTGATCAATCAAAAACATTTCACAATCTTGGCATCTGATCTTGTAGACACTTGGCTCTAAATATTTGTTGGTGTTGTTCACAACTTTGTCGCGCAACATACAACCGACTGTGTCTTTCGTTTTAAATCAAGTTTTTACTTCTGTTTCCGGCCGGAGTGGCCGAGCGATTCTAGGTGCTACAGTCTGGAACCGCGCGACCGCTACGGTCGCAGGTTCGAATCCACCCTCGGGCATGGATGTCCTTAGGTTAGTTAAGTTTAAGTTGTAGGGGACTGATGACCTCAGAAGTTAAGTCCCATAGTGCTCAGAGCCATTTTTGAACCAATATTCTTGAAAAAGTAATGTATTCATGAGTAGCTTCACATATTCGTAAAAAATCAAGTACTAAGAAAATGGCAGTTTGCTTTTCAGAAAGGCTTTTAAGCAGAGAATGCTAAACATTCTTTCTCTGATCAAATATTAAATGATCTGAATAACTGCACATTACCCATCGGGATTTTCTCGCGCTCTCTCAATCGTTTTAATTGTGTAACTCGCGGAATTCCTTTAGATAAGTTTAAGCACTGTGGTATGAGTGGGGCAGTCTCATTCATATTTAACTGGAATTATGCAGAAGATTGAAATAAACTTCACATAATGCGGAAAAATCAGCAGATTCCTCAAACCGGGGAGGTATCCCACAGGGTTCAGTCTTGGGTCCCTTACTATTCTTAATATGTATTAATAACTTGCCACTCTATATTCGATTAGACGCAAAGTTAGTTCTTGTTGCTGATGATAGAAATACAGTAATCACACCCAAGAATAAAGAATTAGCTCCAGAAATAGTAAATAAAATTGTAAATAATGTCTTTCAGAAAATTATTATGTGGTTCTCTGCAAATGGACTCATTAAATGTTAATAAAGCCGTAAATCACACCATACCATAAATAAATATAGAGTTTGAGCAGAAGACTGTACCGAAGGTAGAAAATTGATGAGAGACTGAATTGGGAGAAACACATTGATGGAGATATATGGAACAGAGTTCAGCTACTTACATTATTAGGGTTATCACAATTTTTATGATAAACACATTAGTAAATTAGCTTGCTAAGCCTGTTTTCATACACTGCTTTGTACGGCATCATATTTTGGAGTAATTCATCACTAAGGAAAAAATATTCATTGCAAAAAGAGCGTGTATCCAGGATACAGCTGGAGCTCATCCAAGATTGTCTTGCAGACATTTATTTAAGGAACCTTGGCTATTCGCAGTAGCGTCACAAAACATATATATCAATTATGAAATTTGTTATTAGTAACCTATCCCAATTCCAAAACAATAGTATTGTGCATGGCTACAAAAGCTGATCTTTACTATTGTTGGTTAAATCTAACTTAAGCACAGAAAAGGGTGATTTATGCTGCTACGAAATTCTTTGGTCACTTACGAAAAACATCGAAAGTCTAACAGATAGTCAACATCCATTTAAAAACAAATTAAAAGAGTTTCTGAATGATAAATTCTTCTACTCAATAGACGAATTTTTAGATATAAATTAGTACTCAAACAATTATTTTAAAAATTAAAAAACCGCGTCACACATAATTAAGAAGTGTTGTATTCATGATGGAAGCTGCCCACCATCGCTGAAAAAAGATATTTACCGGAAAGATACAAACATGCAGTAGACCAGAAACCAAGCGAAAAGTATCTACGTTTTACACTAAGTCTTATAATAAAAAAAAAACTTCGAGAGTGTCTACTTTGTGACACAGACTGGCTACCGTGTGCAAATTTTTGGCCACCAGGGGAACATTCCAGGCATAGGCCTATGCAACAACAATTTCAGTAGATACAGTATTTGTAATAAGTAACATCGACTATTGCAGGTAGTACTTCTATAAATTAATAAGAAAGATTCAGAATTTTTTATAAAACAGAAGGAAAAAATATTTGGAAGTCGCTAGCCGCGAATCTGCTAGTTTTCTTTTTACAGTTAGTGGCACTATAAACTACGTTACAGCTTCGTCATGGTAACAGTGTCTCACATATATGGTATACACTGCGTAACGGCTGTATCTACAAATGTCTTCATTTCGTATTTAACTACGACGAATTGTACGAAAAACGACGCGCTTTTGACAGATCATTATTGTGCTGTAGCACTGAAACGATATGCGAGTACTTTCATAATACCCAAATTATAATATTAAAAGCATAAAATATCGGAAATCTTTAGTACCAATATGACTTTCCTGTAATTTGTTATAACAAAAACGACGCATTTTCAAGAGATCCTCAGTGCGTTCAGGGGTTCAAATGACTGAGCACTATGGGACTTGATATTTGAGGTCATCAGTCCCCTAGAATTTAGAACTACTTAAACCTAACTAACCTAAGGGCCCGCATCTCGTGATCGTGCGGTAGCGTTCTCGCTTCCCGCGCCCGGGTTCGATTCCCGGCCGGGTCAGGGACTTTCTCTGCCTCGTGATGGCTGGGTGTTGTGTGTTGTCCTTACGTTAGTTAGGTTTAAGTAGTTCTAAGTTCTAGGGGACTGATGACCATAGATGTTAAGTCCCATAGTGCTCAGAGCCATTTAAACCATTTTTTGAACTAACCTAAGGACATCACACGCATCCATGTCCGAGGCGACAGTAGCAGTCGCGCCATTCCGGACTGAAGCGCCTAGAACAGCTCGGCCACAGAGGCCGGCGCTGAGGCATTGCAACAGCTTGTTTTCGCACCACGTACTCTATAACAAAAAAAGCACCAAATACGGAGTTTAACTCCATACAGTATCTGATACTGAAATGCCTGTGGTGTTAAGATCGATGCAATCTTCCGCCGTTCTTCTTAATAAAACCAGACAGCTGCATCCAATTGACTAATGTCCTCTCCTACACGAGAATTACATAATTGTGTGCATGAGTACAGGTTGTTATTCAGGAACGACGGAATATCGAAGTTTGGGTCCGGCAGTGAGTCGTGCATGGATAGCCAAACGGTTAATGCGATCGCTCGCTTAAAGCGGGAAATACAAGGGTTTGAGTCCTGGTACTGCACGGATTTTCATTGTGATGAGTCTCGTACACAGCCGATGATTGGTCGTATACGCAACTGCGAATTCAGTTCGTGTATTCCACATGATATACCGTCTATAAGTTTTTCATGAGACGTAAAACGGATGCCGCATCTCAGTGCCCATGTTCCTCTTCAGGAGGCAGAAATCTGACTCGCCACATTCTTCATTTCACCCTTCACAATGTAGTGGAACGAGAAATTCTACACTGTGACGTCACCAACGCTTCGTCCACGTACGTTTACACGTCCCGTCCGGCCGCGGTGGTCTAGAGGTTCTAGGCGCTCAGTCCGGAACCGCGAGCTTGCTACAGTCGCAGGTTCGAATCCTGCCCATGGCATGGACGTGTGCGATGTCTTTAGGTTAGTTAGGTTTAAGTAGTTTTCAGTTCTAGGGGACTGATGACCACAGATGTTAAGTCCCATAGTGCTCAGAGCCATTTGAACGTCCCGTAAGACGACGACTTAAAGGAGGAAGTTGTGTGTACCATATGTTTGGAAATCGTGTAAACCTTGTTTTGTGTCTAGTGGTATCTTTGGGATCAGCCCAGTATTTGCTTAAACGAGCGTAAAAACCACAGTCAGTGTAATATTTCTGGCTTAGTCAGCCATCATATTAGGCACCAAGAAGCTGTTCCCAGAGCAGTGGAGATGCAAGAAGTATATAGATGACGAAATGTGGTGTGAAGTACCTGTGACAGATAGATTCGGTACCATTCCCCAGAGAAAGACCGTCTGTATAATGCTGCTGCTCTGTGATTGGCTGCTGTGTTCGGAGGAAGGGCGCCAAAACGTTAAAGTATAGTTGTTATTATTATTAGTTAAAGTACTCATTGTAATGGCTTCACTTTTTTATATAAATATCTCTCAATCAGTCCTTTTAGAATTATTGGAAACAATTTAAATCAAAAACAAAAGACTGAAGAAATTGCAGACGAAGCACTTCGGAAGCGTTCGGGTCACGCCTTTTCTGGTATGGCGCGCGAAGTGTTTCCGGCTGTTCGTCACTCTGGAGAAGAACAGACATGTTGTCTTTCGTAGGATGTGTTTCCAATTTTTATTTAAGTTCCTGTTCGTCACTCTGGATTAGGCAGTCGTGATGTACAGTCATGTTGTCTGTGGCAGGAATTGTTTTCCCGTATTCAGTATTAAAAGGTTCACTCCGATAGTCATGAGTCACAGACACGTTCCACAAATAGTGTAAAGATACATGTTCGTAAACATAGTGTTTGATCATGTACTTTGCTGTATCAGAAGGTGTTGTATTAAGATCATGTAGTCTTCTCGTGTGGCTATACTGAAATACGCGAGTGGCATCCCAAAGAAGTGACACATTATTTCAGAACAGAACCTCGCTAAAAGTCAGTTTCAGCCTCAAGTTACAGAAACTAAGACCTGCGTGCAGTTTTCTGCGATGGGGACATCAACTTGAAGACAGCTGGTTAGTGAACTATAACAGGCCCTTCGTATTCATCATAGTGCAGTGGACACAAAAGGGTTCAAATGACTCTGAGCACTATGGGACTTAACTTCTGAGGTCGTCATTCCCCTAGAACTGAGAACTACTTAAACCTAACTAACCTAAGGACAGCACACACATCCATGCCCGAGGCAGGATTCTAACCTGAGACCGTAGCAGTCGCGCGGCTCCAGACTGTAGAGCCTAGAACCGCTCGGCCAGTCCGGCCGGCTATGCGTTTTTGACAGCTCATTATTGTGTCATCCCGGCCGGTGCATTGGAAACAACTAGGCGCCTCACGTGTACTGCATGCACAGAACAAATATGCTCAGCGACACGTCATCTGCAGTAATGCAGAGGAGGTAAAGGAGGATGATCGTATCAGGCTGGTCCAGTGTACCAAGGCGACAGTCGTCGACACACGGCGCAGAGTCGATCCAGGCTAGTCTACCTCCCTCGAAAGCTAGTACTCTTCGCGTTACACTATACGAACAGCACACGGTTACTTGAGCAGTATAGACGCCAACGTGAAGCACAACGAAGATACGTGTGCTCAAAATAATGTGACGGTATACTGCTAGTGGCCCCTCCTAAGGCTTATCGGCGAAGCAAACACACACACACACACACACACACACACACACACACACACACACACACACACACACACATCGCGAGTGGCGATGTTTCCGCGACACCCCCTGGTAACCTGATCCGCACGATAGAGCAGTGCTCGGCGGACTGGAAGATGGCACGGCGTGGTTGTCGGCTGCAGCGCAGCGCAGAGGACCGGCAAATCTGGTGGCTGTTTTGTAGCGGGGGGGGGGGGGGGGGGGGGGGCGAGGGTGAGGACGAGAGAGGTCTGTGAGAGCATGCAGCAGCCGGCTGTCGATACTGTGTGCGGCCGGCAAACACTCGAGCGGCTCAGAGTGCAGCGCGGCGCCGCGGTGCCTCCCCGCGCCTTGCCTTGCTTCTCTCTGATCTCAACTACAAGCAGTGCCGGATACCCAGTCCGGGCTGGCGCCCGTAATCCACTACGGGCAACCGCACCGCGCGAGATGGGCTTTCGCTACCACCCACAGTACGCGCGGTCTGAAAGCTGTTCCACAGTGTGGAGAGCGCGTGCTGCTCAACTCTGCCGCCTCGTACCAATAAGGCTTGCGCGGTAACTTTTTTCAACTCGTAACGACCGTCATGTCCAGAGTTTTATCGAAACAATACCGGAGATAGCAAAGGTAGGGTAGTACTAAAGCTATCGCACTGTGAGCCTAAAGGATGATGAAGCCAAACTACTGACAAGAATAATATGCATAGGAATGGAAAAGAAAACGGCGGCCCTATCAGATGACGATGAGTTTGATTTTGGGGGAGGTAAGCGCACCAGATAGACGGCAGATAGACGGTTCTGCCATCAGGATAGATAGTGAATGCAAGACTTACGAAAAATCAAGAGGAATTCGCAGCATTTAGCAAGGCTATAAAACCCACTAAATACACTACTGGCCATTAAAATTGCTACACCAAGACGCAATGCAGATGATAAACGGGTATTCATTGGACAAATATATTATACTTGAACTGACATGTGATTACTTTTTCACGCAATTTGGGTGCATAGATCCTGAGAAATCAATACCCAGAATAATCACCTCTGGCCGTAATAACGGCCTTGATACGCCTGGGCATTGAGTCAAACAGAGCTTGGATGGCGTGTACAGGTACAGCTGCCCGTGCAGCTTCAACACGATACCACAGTTCATCAAGAGTAGTGACTGGCGTATTGTGACGAGCCAGTTGCTCGCCCACCATTGACAAGACGTTTTCAGTTGGTGAGAGATCCGGAGAATGTGCAGGCCAGGGCAGCAGTCGAATGTTTTCTGTATCCAGAAAGGTCCATACAGGACCTGCAACGTGCGGTCGTGCATTATCCTGCTGAAATGAAGGGTTTCGCAGGGATCGAATGAAGGGTAGAGCCACGGGTTGTAACAAATCTGAAATGTAACGTCCACTGTTCAAAGTGCCGTCAATGCGAACAAGAGGTGACCGAGACGTGTAACCAATGGAACCCCATACCATCACGCCGGGTGATCGAGACGTGGCTGCACGATCCGTTACAGCCATGCGGATAAGATGTCTGTGATCTCTTGGGATCCAGCATGACGTTCCGTATTACCCTCCTGAACCCACCGATTCCATATCTGCTAACAGTCATTGTATCTCGACCAACGCGAGCAGCAATGTCGCGATACGATAAACCGCAATCGCGATAGGCTACAATCTGACCTTTATCAAAGTCGGAAACGTGATGGTACACATTTCTCCTCCTTACACGAGGCATCGTAACATGGTTTCACCAGGCAACATCGGTCAACTGTTGTTGGTGTATGAGAAATCGGTTTGAAACTTTCCTCATGTCAGCACGTCGTAGGTGTCACCACCGACGGCAACCTTGTGTGAATGCTCTGAAAAGCTAATCATTTGGATATCACATCATCTTATTCCTGTCGATTAAATTTCGCGTCTGTAGCACGTCATCTTCGTGGTGTAGCAATTTTAATGGCCAGTAGTGTATGGACGTTAGTTGCAAACAAACGAATTCAGTATGCTGTCATCTCTAAACTCTGCTTGTGGCGTAAAAAGATACCTTAAAAATTCGAAGTGTTCTATTCAGTCTTTCACCCTTCGGTATCCTCTCGAACGTGACGCCATGATGTGATATCACAAAATTCGAGCAGGTCTACGTCTACCAACATTTTTAGCGTCCCTTGAGAGTACGCCTTTAAGCAGTCCTCACACGGGACGAGGCAGCTGGCGTTGACGTGGATACGAGCGGGACATCCGATCTCATGAGAGAGAGAGCGCCATCGACACACGGAATGAGCTGCTTAACGTGATTTGTACTTTCTGCGCTCTCCAGTGGTCGTTATATTCTTTATTTGCCTCGCTAACCACGCAGTTTCTATACGAAAATGGACGCACGTAAAATAACACCGTTAACTTCGTTACTCTGTTAGTCAATGTGAAAGAAGAGCGCCGAAAACCGCGGAGAAGATTCTGGGCTTTTCGACAGCTTGAACAGCGAATTTCTGACACACTAACACTGCGTCAAGCTGTACAGCGATATGAGATATATACTAGCAGAACTTTTTCGTTGACTCGATTGAATTTTATTCCTATTTTCATTTTTAAAATAAATACAGCCAAAGTATAGCGTGCCATATCAGTTTACGCGTGCATGGTGTTCATATTCTTGGTGTAGCAACACTCTGAAATAACGTAATTCATCACAAAGGTTTCAAGATCCAGATTCGTCTCGTGATTTCATTCGAGGGGATGGAGATTTTTCTAAGCTGCTCACCATCATTGAAAAAGAGATTTATGGGTAAGATACAAAGATGAACGAGGCCGTAAACTCAGAGACATGTATAATTTTTTTACAGAAAGTTGCATAACAGCAAAAACTTACAGTGTGGATCTTGTTTTTATTTTCAGAGACAGAGTGGCAACCACCTTTCGGTTCATGGCTACTGGGTATCGTTTCCAGTCGTTTGCCCTTGCATTTTAATAAATATCATCGACTTTTGACATAGTACTGCTGTTAAGTGAATAATAAAGACCCAAAAGTGTTTAGAAAACGAAAGTTAAAAAAAATAATTTCGAAGAAAGTGGACGCGAAACCTTCAACCCTTCTGTTTACAACTCCAGAAATCACGGCGCTATCAACTACGCATTAACTTCTGTATTGCAGTCAAGCCTCAGTAAATGGGATACACACTGCACTTACAATCGTAATTATTTAATATGTGAACTGTACCAAAAAGATGCGATTTTGGTTCAAATGGCTCTGAACACTGTGGGACTTAACATCTTAGGTCATCAGTCCCCTAGAAATTAGAACAACCTAACTAACCAGAGGACATCACACACATCCATGCCCGAGGCAGGATTCGAACCTGCGACCGAGCAGTCCCGCGGTTCCGGACTGAACGGCCTAGAACCGCACGACCATGGCGGCCGGCCCCCATACAATAAAACGACTTTCAAATTCTGCTAGTAACGTAAAACAATGTCGCATCTCAACGACCACGTTCGTCTCCACGAGGGAAAATCTGACACGCTAGAATCTTTACTTCACGCTCCACAGTGTACTGGAACGTGGACTTCCACCCTTTGACGTCACCTGCACCTCGCTCACGTGCGTTTTCACGCCCAGTGAGAGGACGCTTTTAGTAGAACGCTGGAGGCGCAGCGCGGTGGCGCGGAGCGCTGGTGACGTGTCGGAGCTGAAGACGCGGCCGGGCGCGCGACCCGCGGCGAGTAGCTGAGTCAGCTGTTTATAATTGGGGCCGGCGTAACGACCAGCCAGCAGCTCTCCGCCCTCAGCTCTGGTGGCCGCGTTCGTTATACGCGCCCTCCGGCGTCCGAGGCCTTTCAGTCTCGATCTCTGCCCCGCGGGCTTCCGAGTCTCCCTGGGTCGCATTCAAACTCCCCGAGGGGGCGCGTGACTTCAAATCAAACCCAGGCGTGCTTTTGGCGCGCGGGACGAGCGCCGGTAGAGGGGGAGGATGAAGTCACAGATCCCAGTCCGAGTAGCAGACTATGGAAAAAATTCTTTGCACCATGCGCTTGTCTGCGAAACTATGAACTTAATTCAAGCAGTGCAGAGAACGAAAGAATAAGCCTTCTCGGGGAAAAGGGTACACAAGATAAAAACTAATGAAAGAGATAGGCAGGGGTATTCTTTCCACGCAGTCTTTCTAATATTTACACTACTGGCCATTAAAATTGCTACACCACGAAGATGACGTGCTACAGACGTGAAATTTAACCGACAGGAAGAAGATGCTGTGGTATGCAAATGATTAGCTGTTCAGAGCATTCACACAAGGTTGGCGCCGGTGGCGAAATCCTACAACGTGCTGACATGAGGAAAGTTTCCAACTGATTTGTCACACACAAACAGCAGTTAACCAGCGTTGCCTGGTGAAACGTTGTTGTGATGCCTCGAGTAAGGAGGAGATATGTGTGCCATCACGTTTCCGAGTTTGATAAAGGTCAGATTGTAGCCTATTGCGATTGCAGTTTATCGTATAGCGACATTGCTGCTAGCGTTGGTCGTGATCCAATGACTGTTAGCAGAATATGGAATCGGTGGGTTCAGGAGGGTGATACGGAACGCCGTGCTGGATCCCAACGGCCTCGTATCACTAGCAGTCGAGATGACAGGCATCTTAACAGCATGGCTGTAAGGGATCGTGCAGCCACGTCTCGATCCCTGGATCAACAGATGGGGACTATCAGCTCGGAGACCATGGCTGCGGTTATCCTTGACGCTGCATCACAGACAGGAGCGCCTGCGAACCTGGGTGCGCGAATGGCAAAACATCAATTTTTCGGATGAATCCAGGTTCTGTTTACAACATCGTGATGGTCGCATCCGTATTTGGCGACGTCGCGGTGAACGCACACTGGAAGCGTGTATTCGTCATCGCCATACTTGCGTATCACCCGGCGTGGTGGTATCGGGTGCCATTGGTTACACGTCTCGCTCACCTCTTGTTCGCATTGACGGCACTTTGAACAGTGGGCGTTACATTTCAGATGTGTTACGAACAGTGGCTCTACCCTTCATTCGATCCCTGCGAAACCCTACATTTCAGCAGGATAATGCACGACCGCATGTTGGAGCTCCTGTACGGGCCATTCTGGGTACAGAATGTGCCCTGGCCTGCACATTCTCCAGATCTCTCACCAATTGAAAACGCCTGGTCAATAGTGGCCGAGCAACTGGATCGTCACGATACGCAAGTCACTACTCTTGATGAGCTGTGGTATCGTGTTGAAGCTGCATGGGCATCTGTACCTTTACACGCCATCCAAGCTCTGTTTGACTCAATGCCCAGGCGTATCAAGGCCGTTTTTACGGCCAGGGGTGGATGTTCTGGGTACTGATTTCTCAGTAATCACATGTCAGTTCTAGTATAATATATTTTTCCAATGAAAAACCCGTATATCATCTGCATTTCTTCTTGGTGTAGCAATTTTAATGGCCAGGAGTGTATGTTGACAAATTTACACAGAAGTGCCAAAGAAACTGGTATACCTGCCTAATATCGTGTAAGACCCCAGCGAGCACGCAGAAGTGCCGCAACAAGAAGTGGCATTGTGTCGAGTAATGTCTGGAGTGTTTATGGAGGGAATTGACTCCATGAATCCTGCAGCACTGTCCATAAATCCGTAAGAGTACGAAGGGGTGGAGATCTCTTCTGAACAGCAAGTTGCAAGGCATCCAAGATTTGCTCAATAATGGTCATGTCTGGGGACTTTGGTGGGCAGCGGAAAAGCTTAAACTCAGAAGAGTGTTACTGGAGCCACTCTGTAGCAATCCTGGGTGTGTTGGGTGGAATTGCTCAAGTCCGTCGGAATGCTCAACGGACATACGTGTCATTGTCAGAGTCGTATCTAGAAGTATAAGGCGTCCCACATCACTCGAACTGCATACGCCCCACACCATTACAGAGCCTCCACCAGCTCGAACAGTCTGTTGCTAACATTCAGGGTCCACGGATTCAAGAGGTTGCCTCCACACCCTTCCACATCCATCTGTTCGATACAATTTGAAACGAGACTCGTCCGACCAGGCCACATGTTTCCAGTCATCAACAGTCCAGTGTCTGTGTTGGTGTGACCAGGTGAGGTGTAAGGCTTTTTGCTGTCATAAATGTACACGAGACTGCCTTCATACCATATTGATGATGTTTCGTTCAATGTTTTGCACGATGAAACTTGTTGATGGTTCAAATGGCTCTGAGCACTATGGGACTTAACTTCTGAGGACATCAGTCCCCTAGAACTTAGAACTACTTAAACCTAACTAACCTAAGGACATCACACGCGTCCATGCCCGAGGCAGGATTCGAACCTGCGACCGTAGCGGACGCGCGGTTCCAGACTGTAGCGCCTAGAACCGCTCGGCCACCTCGGGCGGCACTTGTTTATGACTCACCTATGAAATCAGTAGTAATTTCCGAAAGGGTTGCACTTATGTATCACGTTGAAAGATTTTCTTCAGCCGTCGTTGGTCCCGTTCTTGCAGGATTTTTTGCCGGCTGCAGTGATGGAGATTTGATGCTATACCAGATTCCTGATTTTCACCGTACACTCGTGAAAAGGGTCGAACTTCATCGCTACCTAGGAGATGCTGTGCCCCATCGCTCGTGCGCCGACTGTGACACCACGTTCAGACTCGCTAACATCTTGATAACGTGCCGTTGTATCAGCTGTAACCGATATACGAACTACACCAGTCTCTTGTTGTCTTGTATAGTCATCGCCGACCGCAGTGTCGTATTACGACTGTTAACATATTTCTGTTTGAATACGCGTGCTTATACCAGTTTATTTAGCAGTTCAGTGTATATAGGCTTTGCCGACCACAGCGGCGTATTCTGCCTGTTTACATATCTCTGTATTTGAATACGCATGCCTATACTTGTTTCTTTGGCGCTTCATTGCAGTTAAAAACTGAAAATCACATACTTTCCCAAAAATTAGATAAACGCAATAATATTTACCCAAAAATTAGATAAACTCAGTAATCTAAGTGCATTACTGTTCGCAGATGGTAAAGTATTTCTACAAGAAAGATAAAGACGACCTCTAGTCAGCAGTGCAGAGCTATACCTAATACACTGGTACGAAAAGCTCAAGGACGAAAGTAATTTTCCCATGATGTGTCACTCACTAACATAGCTCGATGAAACTCGGACCACTGGTCCAAAGAACTGCTGCAGTACAGTACAGAGCGTAACGGAAATAAATGCTGAATGAGACGAAGAGAAATGACAATTTTATTCAGAGGCAATAATTACTCTGTAGTCACTGCGATTCATGACGGTACCCTGAACATTACAAACAGCGGGACATGGTTCTTAATACTGTATGTAATCATCACGGACGTAGTGCATGCTCTGCAACGTGTTCCCACGTTGATCGTAAGGTTGGTAAGGACTTCCTGTGACACGGCGTTCCGTTCCTTCACCAGCGCGATTGACAACTGTCGGATGGTCGTAGCTCCACGTGAACCATCATGAGTCGCGGTTGCTTTAGAGGAATTATTGTCTTTGAATAAAAGTGTTGCTGCGTATTTCTTTAAGTTATCTTCTGCAATACATTACAATATAGCGCTGTGCATCTGCAAAGCAAGTCGAATAGAACACGATAGTTCCACCAATTCTAGAGTACTGTTCCAGTGGTTGGGGTTCTTATCAAGTAGGCATGGCAACAGATATCACTGATATCGAGCAAATTCAGAGACGTGATGCTACGAGGATCATAACGTGTGTAGCGAGTAATAGAACTGCTCTTGGATATCCGTGGAAGAACGACGATGTAGCTTCCGTGAAATCTGCTCAGTAAATTTTCAGTGCCTGTATTCAGAGATGAGTGTGCGACCATTATTCTGCCATAAACGTTCATCTCGCGTAGGGACCATGAACAAATGTAAGAGAGGTTATAGGACGTACAGAGGTGTACTACAGATCAATAATTTCTATCATCGACGATAAAACTAATCTTTTATTTCAGTGTACAAAAAAATAGTAAAAATTAAACAGATCAACAGAATAAATATTCTATCATTAAGTGCAATACAATATGGTTTACCTTGTAGCCTCCACAAGGATCCACCTTTTCCCTCAGAACAGCTGCACAAACTCTTGATATTCTACAGATAAGATTTTATAGTGTTTCTGTAGATACTGCAGCACATAACGTCTGTAAATTATCCCATATATCTTCAACATTAGGTGAACTCAATTTTCAGACCTCCCTGAGAAGTTCAAAGTAAGAGCTCAATGGGAAATGTCATGTGAATGACTTGCCCAAATCATAATCTTCAGTCCTTACCTTCCTCTTCTCTTTTTCCATACCATCTGCACGATTCAGAAACACATTTGGGAGCATCGTTCTGCCGCAGAACAAATCCACGAGCAATAAATTTGTTGCCAGGTGGACCTGCATTGCTGATACGTTTCCTGTGATGTCCTTCCTACTTTAATGATTCATTAATCCTCACTAGATCACCGAGTTTATCAACCGCAAAACAGCCCCACACCGTTACCGACCCTACACCATACTTCACCGTTGACGTTACACAGCGACCGTCGTATGCAGTCCACGAAATCGGCGAACGACGTTCGACGATGGCTTCCAAATACTTCGAATTTAAATTCGTCCGTCAATAACTCCTTGGACCATTGCTGTACTCCCCAGTTTTATGTTACGGTGCCCACTGCAAACTTTTCATTTTATTTCGCTTGCTTAATAAAGAGCTTTTGGGCACCATGCACCCTTTTAAACGCTGTTCACGAAGGCAGCGTTGCACTGTTGGACTACTGATTGGAGATGCTCGAATGCTATTCATTTCCTCGCGAATTTCAGACGGAGTACAAGCCCTCTGATGTTCGCTCTGAACACATATGAACTGAACTTCCCTGTTTAATGTTACTCAGGGTCTTCTTCACCTCGTCACACTTGCATACGCACCAGGTTTCTTGCACTGCTGCAAATTATACACCACTGTAGGTTGGGCTACGCCAACTTTCGTTTGCTATTGTGTTACTAGGATAGTCTGCCTGATGCGGAGCTACAATTACAACACTTAAATTTCCAATCTCCTGCTTCCATTTCATTAGGAGGCACAGACAGCTGAGGGATGAGGCCTATTCGAATGGAAGCTTTTTAGGTATAGTGACGTTAGTGTTATTGTGGATACTCATCACGCCCCCCCCCCTTTCCCGTCGTATGCGAACAAAGAGTCAAATGCACGACAGAGGCGCTTCAAAACGAAATTCCTGTTTTAACGACAAATCCAAAGTAGTGTTAGATGATCAAAAACTTTTGGATGGTAGTGTATTTACGAGGGCCAATGGCCTTGCTGCAGTGGTAACATTGGTTCCCGTCAGTTTACCGAAGTTAAGCGCTGACGGGCTGGGCTAGCACTTGGATGGGTGACCATCAAGTCTGCTGACCGCTGTTGGCAAGCAGGGTGCACTCAGCCCTTGTGAGGCAAACTGAGGAGCTACTAGATTGAGAAGTAGCGGCTCCGGTCTCGGGAACTGACATACGGCCGGGAGAGCGGTGTGCTGACCACATAACCCTCCGTATTCTCATCCAGTGACGCCTGTTGGCTGAGGATGACACGGCGGCCGGTCGGTACCTTTGGGTGTTCATGGCTTCTTCAGGAGTAGTTTAGTTATTTGGTTTAGTGTATTTACGAGGGGAGATCGAAAAGATTAAAGCCCGAGATAGTTACCGTAATGTCTCGTACAAACAGCACCTACTTTTATGGTGACACTTTGTGGGCATGGAAATCAAATTTCGCGGCTCCAGCTTCGTTACTTTTGCAACTATGATGCGTTGTATACTGTAATGTAAGAAAAATGGCGAATATCGAGAGCATCAAGAGCCGTTCTGTGATTGAATAACTTCATTTGAAGGGAAAGACGCCCAAGGAAATTGCGGAGGAAGTGCGGATTACACTTAAGGTCAGTGCACCGTCTTAGGCAACAGTGAAAAATTAGGTGTCCGACTTCAAACGTGGTAGAACGAGTGTGGAAGAAGCACCAAGGGACGGAAGGCCTGTCACCGTTGCCACTGATGAAACAGTGACTGCAATTCATTATATTATTTTGCAGGATCGTCGAACAACGTTGAAGAACATTGAAATGATATTTGGAATCTGCCATGGACGTGCTCATGACACTGTTGTGGATATTTTGGGAATGCGGAAAGTTTCACGTCGATGGGTCCCGAAAGACTTGAATGCAGATCAGAAACGGAAGCGTGTGCATTGATGTCAAGAAATTGTTCGCCAATTTGAAGCAGATGGAGGAGGCTTTATGGCGAGGTATGTAGCAACGGACGAAAAAACAGTCACAACAATGGAAATATCCCTCATCCCCTAACCCAAGAAAATTCAGGGTGCAAAAATCGATTACCCTTGACGCTGCATCACAGACAGGAGCGCCTGCAGTGGTATACTCAACGACGAACCTGGGTGCACGAATGGCAAAACGTCATTTTTTCGGATGAATCCAGGTTCTGTTCACAGCATCATGATGGTCGCGATGTACCCTCTGCTACGCATTGAACAGTGGCTTACGGAGTTATGTTCGGCTGATGGGGAACCATGTACTCTTTCTAAACGGCGTTTTTTGGACGAATTGTACAACCAGGAGTGGAACATTTCCCCGGATACAAAAGATTTTTTTACGCCGGAGCTCTAAGATGTGACCGATCTGGAGGTCGGATATGTCAGTCGAGTCTTATCAGAAGAAAAAACTCCCGGTGCCTTGAACATTTTCTACATCTTATCGAAGAATCCATTTTATTTCTACTTCAGCTTCACTTTACATACAATATCCACTGACGGTAAGTTGCAATGAGATGAAGTAGAATGACTGAACAACTGTGACAGATACTTGTGGGAAGTGATATCGAGAATCACAGTATCATACTCTGTCATAAAATATTTGCATTAATTTGATTCATCCCTAAGTTCGTTAGTAGAGTCATCCATTTATTCTGACGATTAAACTCTGTCATCTAGGTCGGTTCATGATTTATGTGCAACTTGTTACGCATTCATGGAACAGCTAGAACAAACAAATGAATCAGGAAATCCTATAAACGACGCAAACATAGCGCACTACCATAAACAGACTCAACGCGCGAACATCGCACTATTTTCTGCCCGCATAAATACTAGCAAACACTCGGCTTCGTCCTCTGGCCGTGCCGATACGCGTGCAGACTACACAGATGTTCCCTGCTTTTATTCTCTTTATTTTGTATTTATTGACTGCTCTAGCAGACACAGTAACAGCTAAGTTTACTTTGAACTAGAGCTGCGATCGTCGTTCATTCTCGAATTAAACCGCAGTGGGGAAAAAACATTTGGAAAAATACAGCACGGTAGGTGCTGTACAGTCCAGTGAAGCTAAATCACGTACTCTCCAACGGACATCCTGCTTCAGGTCTATATCACTAGGCGTTTTACACAATATATACTATTATATTTCACTATTAACCTTTTTTTAAAAAAAAATTGAATTACATTAATAACGGCCACTATGGTGAAGTTACTGGTTTTACCACGCAATATTCAACTGTATACCTAACATTCTATAACAGTTTATTACCGTAGGCATTTGAAAGGATCTTTAATTTTATTAAGATCAGTTATGAGTCTTATGAAAACCGCCGTCAGATCCTGTGGTCTGTGGCTTCATGTGCAGAACCTATGTGATCCAGACAGCAAAGAAAAAAAAAGTTGTAAGTTATAATAAACTACCTCACTTGTAGCAGACCTGAAAATTAAATTTAAAAGCGTACCGTCATGAGCGAATAATAGAGTTGTAAAACTATCTTACACTACCATAAGTAAGCTGAGACTATGGTAGTTTTTCTAGAAGTTTGTCAAGTTAAGGTAATATTCGAATTACCTGTACATTGGGGTGTTGCATACCTTTAGGGGGTTACCTCATATCGATCGCTTTGTTTATGTGTGCGATCAGTGTCTAACTAGATTCCCTTAAAAACTGGAAATGGCGAACTGTCTAGAAAGCCAGTGAGGATATACACTCCTGTAAATGGAAAAAAGAACACATTGACACCGGTGTGTCAGACCCACCATACTTGCTCCGGACACTGCGAGAGGGCTGTACAAGCAATGATCAGACGCACGGCACAGCGGACACACCAGGAACCGCGGTGTTGGCCGTCGAATGGCGCTAGCTGCGCAGCATTTGTGCACCGCCGCCGTCAGTGTCAGCCAGTTTGCCGTGGCATACGGAGCTCCATCGCAGTCTTTAACACTGGTAGCATGCCGCGACAGCGTGGACGTGAACCGTATGTGCAGTTGACGGACTTTGAGCGAGGGCGTATAGTGGACATGCGGGAGGCCGGGTGGACGTACCGCCGAATTGCACAACACGTGGGGCGTGAGGTCTCCACAGTACATCGATGTTGTTGCCAGTGGTCGGCGGAAGGTGCACGTGCCCGTCGACCTGGGACCGGACCGCAGCGACGCACGGATGCACGCCAAGACCGTAGGATCCTACGCAGTGCCGTAGGGGACCGCACCGCCACTTCCCAGCAAATTAGGGACACTGTTGCTCCTGGGGTATCGGCGAGGACCATTCGCAACCGTCTCCATGAAGCTGGGCTACGGTCCCGCACACCGTTAGGCCGTCTTCCGCTCACGCCCCAACATCGTGCAGCCCGCCTCCAGTGGTGTTGCGACAGGCGTGAATGGAGGGACGAATGGAGACGTGTCGTCTTCAGCGATGAGAGTCGCTTCTGCCTTGGTGCCAATGATGGTCGTATGCGTGTTTGGCGCCGTGCAGGTGAGCGCCACAATCAGGACTGCATACGACCGAGGCACACAGGGCCAACACCCGGCATCATGGTGTGGGGAGCGATCTCCTACACCGGCCGTACACCTCTGGTGATCGTCGAGGGGACACTGAATAGTGCACGGTACATCCAAACCGTCATCGAACCCATCGTTCTACCATTCCTAGACCGGCAAGGGAACTTGCTGTTCCAACAGGACAATGCACGTCCGCATGTATCCCGTGCCACCCAACGTGCTCTAGAAGGTGTAAGTCAACTACCCTGGCCAGCAAGATCTCCGGATCTGTCCCCCATTGAGCATGTTTGGGACCGGATGAAGCGTTGTCTCACGCGGTCTGCACGTCCAGCACGAACGCTGGTCCAACTGAGGCGCCAGGTGGAAATGGCATGGCAAGCCGTTCCACAGGACTACATCGAGCATCTCTACGATCATCTCCATGGGAGAATAGCAGCCTGCATTGCTGCGAAAGGTGGATATACACTGTACTAGTGCCGACATTGTGCATGCTCTGTTGCCTGTGTCTATGTGCCTGTGGTTCTGTCAGTGTGATCATGTGATGTAACTGACCCCAGGAATGTGTCAATAAAGTTTCCCCTTCCTGGGACAATGAATTCACGGTGTTCTTATTTCAATTTCCAGGAGTGTATAAAGGGCCAGTAGCCTGCAGACCGTTTTTGGTCTACACAGTTATCCCCCCTGCCTATTACTAAAGAATAAACAGTATGAAACTTCCTGAGAGTGCACCGGACCGAGACCCGAACTCGGGACCTATGCCTTTCGCGGGCAAGTACTCTACCAACTGAGCTACCCAAGCACAACTCTCGCCCCGTCCTCGCAGCTTTACTTTTGCCAGTACCTCGTCTCCTACCTTCCAATCTGCCAGGAAGTTTCATATTAGCGCACACTCCGCTGCAGAGTGAAAATCTCATTCTGTTCTGGAAATAAACAGTATGCATAGCAGAAATGAATATGTCAGTGTTTAATTCAAGTTTCATTGGAAAACTGTTGATTGTTAACGTGAAGCGGAGGGAGGTTGTAGTACAAATAAAGAAAACAATACAGATTTATCGTGCAACGTTATAAAACCCAATTTCCTCAACAAAAGGTAAAAAAACCGCAAAACAAAACTATATCAAACGTCGCTTCTATAGTTCGTCGAAGTTATATAAAAAATGTTTCTGTTACTCATAAACATCTTTCGTACTTATCAATAATGACAGAAAACTTTTGCTTTGATCATGGTGAAAAACGTTCCAATCAGTACAAAATAACAACAATAATTACATGTAATTTTTTATGACTGTGGACTTACACTGTAACTGCATCAAAACAATTGCTTTGGTTACACAAAACCCCAGAAATTACGCAATGAACTAATTTTTATTATTTATAAAATGAAATTTATGTTCTCTAAGGATATAAGATACACAGTGGAACAACATTGAAAGACCTGCAGTTCTAATCATGTGCAAAACAAAAACAACAAGAAGTCGTCGTCTATCATTTTCCCTCTTACACATTCGTTTATGTTTCTTTACCTACCAATGCTACCAACAATACCGCTTATACTACACTACCTGCTAATAAGATTTGCTTTATTACAACTGGATGCGTCCTCAGCTCATCATGCGTCCTATAAGTAAACTTGCCCATTGGGTACACTTCGATTTTGATCGCCTATGATTCTGACGTAGTGTAGAGCAAAATAAGAGACTTTTTTTTTAATCTTGCCCATACGACCATTAAGGAGGTGAAATACCCCCTTGATAAAATTAAGGTAAATATTTCTGAATGAATATCGCTGAAACGGTAACAGATACAAAAAGCCAGTTCAAATAAAAGTTCTGTCGTTTTAATGCATATTGCAACGGCGCATACAGATTGGCCGAGAAAGTCATTCTTTTTTAAATTTCCTGTGCTTGGTGCGCAAAATAAAAGTGCGTTCAGCAATTTTTGTACCTGAACAGTTCCGCACTTCCTTATTATTGTGTAGATTTACAACAACGTACAAACAATTTCAAATACACAATAATTAAATCTGAAGATGTTACAATTTGAAAAAGCATACGCCAAATATAAAAAGAAACCACAAATACAGTACGACACATGGCTAAGAGATGAATAAAACTAAAATAATATACTCAGGGAACAGCCAAAAGAAACAAAGGAATCACCAAATCATATAAACGAAGGAAACAGACATGTTAAATAAGTATTTCTACAATTATCATTGAAACGGACATATCTTGCTCGCAAATATAGCGATGTGGAGATAATTCTAGTTTATGTCTGAAAAATGCGTCTTAGGAATACCTCTGCAACGTATATGACGGAATTTGGAATTAATGGTGCTATACGTTTTGCTGTTCGTCAAATGTTGGAATGCAAAACAAAACAGTGGGGAAATGGGATTTGGAAAAAAATCGCCTTTCCAAAAAATCTTAGTGCACGCTTGTAGCGCACATTAAAGACGATAGAACTTTTATTCGATATTTTTTTAATATATGTAGCCGTTTCAACCACACTCATTCAGAAATATTAAATTCAATTTTTTGAGCGTATTTCACACCCTTAACGGCTACATGGACATGTATAAAGAAATACGTGTTTCTTATTTGGGTCTACACTACAACAGATTCAAAGCTGACTGAAATCGAAGATTATCCTTTGGGTAGGTCTATTCGTTAGTCATTTCAGACAGCTTACACGGAAATATTAAACCTATAAGTCAAATGGCATAAAATCCGCCCTAAGTCACTGCTGTCAATTAGTAAAACACATTACATTGTCAGATAATAATAATGTATAAAGCGCTGTCAGTGTTCGTTATATACTATTTGTATATACACTCATCAAAAAACTTTTGCATCACCTCGGTCCCGAGAGTTCCGGAACCTGTATAGAAAATTGGAAAAGAGATCACCATAAGCATCATTTCCACACTTTTTATTGCTCATGAAAACCACACATAGCATGTTGTACCACCAAACAGCGAGACCTTAAGAGGTGGTGGTCCAGACTGCTGTACACACCGGTACCTCTAGTACCCAGTAGCACATCCTCTTGCATTGATGCATGCCTATATTCGTCATGGCACACCATCCACACGTTCAGCAACGCACTGTTCGTCCGCATTGTCCCACTCCTCAACGGAGATTCGGCGTAGATAGCTCTGAGTGGCTGGTGGGTTACGTCGCCCATAAACAGCCCTTTTCAATCTATCCCAGGCATGTTTGATAGGGGTCATGTTTGGAGAACATGCTGGCCAATCTGGTCGGTCGATGTCGTTATCCTGAAGGAAGTCATTCACATGATGTGCACGATGGGGGCGCGAATTGTGGTTCGACGTCCTGTGACTGCAAGAAAAGCATTACTCAACACGGTGACGTTGCTGTCGGAGTTCCTCCGAGCCATAATCCGTAGGCAGCGGTCATCCACTGCAGTAGTAGCCCTTGGGCGGCCTGAGTGAGGCATGTCATTGACAGTTCCTATCCCTCTGTATCTCCTTCATGTCCGGAAAACAAAGCTTTGGCTCACTCCGAGACGCCTGGACACTTCCCTTGTTGAGAGCCCTTCCTGGCACAAAGTAACAATGCGGACGTTATCAAATCGCGGTACTGACCGTCTAGGCATGGTTGAACTACAGACAACAAGAGCCGCGCACCTACTTCCTGGTGGAATGACTGGAACTGATGGGCTGTCGGACTCCCTCCGTCTAACAGGCTCTGCCCAAGCATGGTTCTTTACATCTTTGGGCTGCTTCAGCGTCATATTTGAACCGCCAAAGGGGCTAACTTTGTGTTTCAACACCCACAGTCAACGTCTGTCTTCAGGAGTTCTGGTAACCGGGGTGATACAAAACTTTTTTTGATGTGTGTACAATCTGTATCCAGTATTTTATGTGACAACACATTACATACTAGCCACATTGTGCTCTTGAAACAAGACTAGCTTTAATATATGGAAATAAACTTTTCCAGCCATTCGGTACGATCGTCTGATATTGTGCCGCGATGAGAATGGTGTCAGAACTGATTTTTGTTTGTAGCACAAGCCTGCACATTGTGGATGTGCAAGATATAGCATGTACACGTTCTTATGCTTGCACAAGCTCGGATTTACAGGTATGTATGTAGCCATCACAAGATGAAGCACCCCCTTTTACCGGTATGCAGATGCTAGAGGTATTTTCGTGTGTTGACGGTGGGAAGAAGGTTTACGTTGGATGAAATACACTGAGGTGGAAATCCACTGCAAAATGCTGTGCCATGCGGTTTCTATAGCAGTCCATAATGATGAAAGCGTTGTTGTGCAAGATTTTGTGCACGAATTGACGTCTCGACTGTGTCCCATAGGTATTCGCTGGGATTAATGTCGGACGATCTGGGTGGCCGAATCATTCGCGCAATTTGTCCAGAATGTTCTTCAAATCAGCCACGAACAATTGTGGGCCGGTGAAATGGCGCACTGTCATTCATAAAAATTCCATCGTTGTTTGGGAGCATGAAGTCCATGAATGATTGCAAATGGTCTCCATTATCCGAACATAGCCTCTTCAAGTCAATAACCGATTCAGCTGAACCAGAGGAGAGTATATATAGTTATGGAGCTACAACCAGTTTGCACAATACCTTGTTGACAACTTACGTCCATGGGTCCGTTGGGTGTGCGCTACACTTGAATCCTACCATCAGTTCTCACCAACTGAAATCGGGACTCAACCGACCGTGCCACAGCTTTCCAATCGATTTGCGTCCAGGAAATATGGTCCCCAGGAGAGGCGATGCAGGAGAATTGTGCTGTTAACAAAGGCACTCGCGTCGGTCGTCTGCCGCCATGGCGTGTTAACGTCAAATTGAGCGTTCTGTCCTAACGAATACTTGGAATGGCCGCTGCGTCTAGCTCCAACTACCATTCCGCGTTCAGAGTCTCTTAATTCCCGTCGTGCGGCCATAATCACGTCGGAAACTTTTTCACATCAATCAGCTGAATACCGATGACAGCTTCGCCAACGCACTGCCCTTTTACGCCTTGTGTACGCGGTAATTCCGCCACCTGTGTATGTGCACATCGCTATCCCATGACCTTTGTCATATCAGTGTACAGCCATCGATATTTCCGTCATCGTCTCTCACCAGTGAACGATATACGAAATATTCTACGCCTTACTGTGTACGTTGCCTGATTCGCGATAAGGCTAAACTCTGGAATAAATTTGGCAGTGTCGTTTCACATTATTATCAAGGGGCTAACGAGGAATCCCGACCGAAACGTTTGTACGGAAGGTTAGATTTCACTGCTTTACGAACGTGAAACGGCAAGCGACGTTACTTTTATCTAGTATCGTCTGCACACAATTGCCGTCATTCCTGATTTCGTGCGATTTCCACGAGAGAACAGTAGCCGGATGTTCTGAAGCGGGGGCGAAATAAAGAGGTTTTCCAAAAGGGACGAAAACAAACTCGTGCAGCCCTGTGGACCGTTGGCCGCGCCATGTAAAAATCATACGACACGGACGTGGCCATTTCCATCGGCGCTGACCCGCACGGCCACAAGCGTAAAAAAAAATCCACCCCCCTCCCCGCTGCTGCAGCCCCGTGCCCCTACCCTTCCCCGTCTCCCTCCTTTCGTCACCTACTGTCTCTGTTCCTCTGACGGGATCGACGTGGTTTTATCGACTGCTGCGGTCGAGCGTGGCGGTCGCACTGTAACCCCGGCGACTGCGGCAGTGGCAGCAGATGATGACCTGCGGTTGTACCCTGAGTGATCACGCAGTGACGTCGCGCGTCCACACATTGCGCCGGGTTTCTGACACGGAGGCGTGTCTGTCTGAAGGTAAGGAAGACGATCGAAAAGCTTGTTTAGCGATCTGCATCCGTCAGTTGGAAAGAGTTGCGGATCCAGACTTCGGCTGTGCAGCGGGTTAACTATTCTGTTACTAAAATGGAAGTTTCACCCTGCAGCGATGTACGTGCGTTTAATAGGAAAAGTCTTGGCAGGTTAAAACTTTGTGCCGGTCCGAGACGCGAACTCGAGGCGTTTGCCTTTCGCGGGTAAATGTTCTACCGACTGATTCAACCAAGCACGAATCACGACACGTCCTCACAATTTTTCTTAAGCAAGTATCTCTGCTCCTACCTTCCAAATTTCACGAAATTATCCTACAAGACTTGGAGGAATGGCAGGCCTGGAAGAAAGTCGAAGCTGTCGAGTTCGACTGTCGATCCGGCAGACAGTTTCCTATCAGAGCGGAAGTTTCATTCAAGAAAAATCCCCCTGGCTGTGACTATGTCATGTCTCCTGATTTTCTTACTGCTAGGAGAGCTAGGCCCTCATGTTTCGCTGGAGACTATCTCTCAAGTTAGGAAGGTAGGAGATGAGGTACTGTCGGAAGCAAAGGTGTGAGGGCGTGTTGTGAGCCGTGCTTGGGTAGCTCAGGTAGTAGAGCATTTTCCCGCAAAAGGCACAGGTCCCAATTTCCAGTCTCAGTCCTGCAAATGGTTTTAAACTGACAGGGTGTTTCCGTTTTATTATTCTCTCTCTCTCTCTCTCTCTCTCTCTCTCTCTCTCTCTCTCTCCCAACCGACAAATATAACTTGCTGTCATGCTGACGTTTGGTACAAAACTGATTTTTAAGATTTTAATAATAATAACGATAAAAATGCCTTACGACCCATCTTGTCTTTGTAGACCTACAAAGCTTATGACACAGTTCCACAGATCAAGCTATGGACAAGTCTAATTGATAATGGCGTGTCACCGAGCTATGTGAAAGCTGCCAGACTCCTCTACCAAGGTTGTACGGCAATGGTTAAAGTGAGAAATCAACTACTCAAGAGTTTGAGGTGACAAAGGGACTACGCTAGGGATGCACATTAGACGATGAGGTCTTGTTCACTTTATTTTTTGCTGACGACAAAGTGGTAGTAGCGGGAGATGAGGAAGATTACATGCTGCACAAATTAAAAGAAGAATACGAAAAATGGCGTATTTTCGTAAACGTATCTAACAGAATATCTGAAAGTGGGAGAAAATGCTGTTAACGACTTACAACTCGGTGCTGATATTGTTAAAGAGTGTCAAAATTTTAAACACCTGGGAGTAACACTGTCGTCCAATGGTAGACGTATGGATGATATAAAAATAAAATTGGCCAGGACAAGCGAGCAATAAAACAACTAAATGGTATTCTCTGGAACAAAAACATAACGCGCAAAACAAAACATACCATCTACCACAAAATTATTGAAAATATCACAACATATGGTGAAGAGTTGTGGGAACTAACTCAGAGACAGAAAGATTGCCTGCTGGCTGTCGAGATGCATTTATGGAGACGGAGTTGTGGATATTCCAGGCTTGATCATATTAGAAATGATAGGATAAGACAGGTTATGAATGTCGAAAGCACAATTGTAGACTACATAAAAAGGAAGCGCCTACTCTGGTATGGTCACTTACAGTGTATGCCAGACTCAAGATGGCCAAAACATGTATGGCAAAGGACTCCACGTCAAAGAAGAAAGCGCAGTAGACCTGCGAGATGCTGGAAAGACGACGTCAACAAAGCAATGGCAGCGAGTGGTCTTAATAAAGGAGACTGGAAAGACCGTGAACGATGGAGATTGGGATGCGAGAGGCGGCGGCTTCGAATGAAAGTAGCATAGCCCGATGGTACTTGGACCATACATAGACAGAACTACTGCTGTGTAGTACAGAAGGTAACTAAAAGAAATACGTAATGAGACGAACAGAAATTATGCTTATATTCAAAGGTTTGAATTCCACTGAAATCATCGCGATTCATGATGGTCTCCTGGTCACTGCAAATGGTGAGAATGGTTGTTGGTGGGGTGTATGATCAACGCGGAAGGCAATGCATGCACTGCAACGTGCAATATGACTGGTAAATCGCTCTTGTGTTATTGCGTTCCATTCCACCAGCAGCGCGGCCGACATCTGCTGGATGGTCGCTGATGCCTGTGCACCTGCGTCAGTACGTCTCCTCAACGCATCCCAAACGTGCTCTGTGAGATTAAAGTCGGGGTGAATGCGCACACCAGTCCATTCGTCGAATATCCTATCATTCCAAGAGCTCCTCTACTTGCGATGTTCAATGCGGTTGCGCAATGTCATCCATAAATTTAAGTCGTGGGCCCATACGAGCTAGCGCCACATGATCATTGAACGAGTTAAGACATTATTTGCAGAATGCTGATTAGAAAATTTATGAAAATATTATAAATATAACATTATAAATAACACACTACAGACAAAAGTTCTGAAGTATTGCGAAGAGTTCCTAGTTTCTGTACAGAACAGACGTAGCGTATCAAACGGAAACGTTTTATTACTCATTTCTTACAGTTCTACTGGAAGTGCTGGTGAACAACATTCTGACAACGATAAAGGAAATCTTTTCCAAGTGCACTTTTTATTTTTGAGTCATCAGTCTTCTGTCTGAATTGATGCGGTCCGCCACGAATGCCACTCCTGCATCCACCTCTTCATCTCAGAGTAGCACTTACAACCTACGTCCTCAATTATTTGTTGAATTTATTCAAACCCTGTGTTCCTCTACAGTTTTAACCCAATACAGCTCCCTCTCGTAACATGGAAGTTATTTCGTGATGTCTTAACAGATGCCCTACCATCCTATCCCTTCTGCCCGAGGCAGCGTGCATGATTGAAGCACTGTCGTCTGCTGACGTAACGCCGTCAGCGTTAGAGGGCTGGTACATCATTGCTGTGAGAAGGGTTGCCAATCGGTAGGGCGTAGTGGCCGTACACCGCAGGTGGTAACAGACAAGTCAAGGATGAAGAGGTCCAGTTTGCTGTTGCTGCTAGCTATCTTAAGGAGTTCGACGGTTCTCGCTGCAAGCCGTGCTGCACACTGCACGCAGCACAGGGAGAAAAGAAAGGACCCGCGGTTTGTAAAGCACGCAGCCCAATGAGGCGCCGGGCAAGACGTTAGCTGGGGTAGCCCTCTTTCCCGTTGTTCGAGACGCGCAGTTTTCCTACGCTGCCGCCCGCCAGTCTCGTCCCCTCGGCGTTCGCTGATAGGGCACGATGGCTAACAAATTTGCTTAACAGCGTGAACTGCAAAGCTCGCAAGCCGGCCGATCTGCATTCTTTCTCAAATATTCATCATTTTGATGTGCAGCTCCTTGTATTGGCCGTGTTTGCAGTTAAAAATATTTTGGATTTGAGGTCCGCCAGTTATGCAAAACATACCGGACGGAGAACACAACACAGAAAAAGATCAGAACACAAGAAACACCCATGGATAAATTCAGCAGATCAGGAATATATGAACTCACATGCAACACTTGCCAGTCAGTGTACATAGGACAAACATGCAGAAACTTCAAAACTAGATATTCAGAACATCTCAGAGCTTTAAAAAGCAACAACTCCCATAGTACATTCGCTGACCACCTTGTAGCCCACAATCACCACCCAACCACAATAGAAACAGACTTAAGAATACTAAAACCCAGCCACAGCCTATACAGCAAACTGACCATTGAAGAAAACTTCCATATACAAAAGGCAATAGCAGAGGGAAAACAGCTCTTAAACGAATACACTACACTCTGCAAGGGCACACTATTCAACACATTAAAGGAACTTTACAAATAAAGACAGCACAAACAGATAAAGTCAACACACACACACACACACACACACACACACACACACACACACACACACACATACGAAAAGTAGACACAAAAAAAAAAATCACAAAGACGCACCATTCACACACAAAAGAAATACCACATAAAAATGACAACGCAAAAAAGCTAAAGAAGCGTACAGAAAACACACACACACACACACACACACACACACACACACACACACACACACACACGCACACACAAAGATAAAACACAAACAAGATTCAAATTTAGCGCCGAACTCTCTAGTGAACAAATGAACATCGACTGGGCTGGGACACACAACAAACCGCGATCATACTGTGTTTTGGCGAGGTGGAAAAGTGTTTTCATCAAGATATTTGTGATAAAACCGGCTATACTTGCGTGTGCATCACTACACGTCAACATAATGCGGGAAATGAGAGTGCTGGCCAAGGAAAACTGTAAGTAATAACCGAATATAGGCGCAAAAACATCGCGAGTAACTAAATTACATTCCAGAAGATAGGTTAATTCCCACCAAAAAACGTTCTAAACAACATTGTTTGGTTACAGATGACAAGCTACAACATAAAAGGGATCTGTAAATTTCACATTCATCAAATGTAAAGGTATATACAAAAAAGCGATCGATTGTTTCTACTAAATATTAACATAACCTTACAAACTTCTAACATAAATGTTCATATTACAGTGCAAAATAAAAAGGAAACCCACTGATGATGGCACAGTGGTGCCGAAACATGTTTGGGTGTTAAAGAAAAACGGTGTTTTGCATAACTGGCGGACCTCAAATCCAAAATATTCTTTCTCAAATGATTGTAAAGAAACCACTCGTTTAAAAATAAATATTCTAGCACATCTCATAGCTTCGTTTGTCAGCTTCATGACGAACTGACCGAGCGAGGTGGCGTACTGGACTCGCATTCGGCAGGACGACGGTTCAAAGCCTCTTCCGGCCATTCTAATGTAGGATTTCCATGATTTCCTTAAAATGGTTTCAAGCAAATGCCGGGATGGTTCCTTTGAAAGGGACACGGCCGACCTCCTCCTCCATCCTTCGCTAACCTGAAGGGAATGATGACCTCACTGTTTGGTCCCCTCCCCCAAAACCAATCAATCAATCACTGTCAATCCGTTAATGGTCATAATTATTGTGATATTTCGAAATTAAGTACACTTCTACATGAAATTCTTGAAGTTTGCCTTAAAAAATAGTAGTTGTTATGTATTTGCGTTTGGTGCATGTTAGGTCATATGTTGCGGTGTATGAGGTGTCGCTGACATGTTGAATTATTCTTTAAACTTGAAAGGATATCGCTGTCTGTCTACAGTCTCCAAGAAATGGAATGTGTACTGATCGCGCGAGCCAGCGAAAAATCCTTCGTACCTAAAACATTTTAAGATGTTTGAGCAGGATTTTGGTAAATGATTGAACACAAGGAGAAGAGTGTAATACCAAATGATTAACATATCTGCAGCGGTAGTCAAGCAACTAAAAATGTTTTCACTGAATTAGTGAAAGACGAAATTGGGAAAAAGATGGAGAGAAATTACGTTACAGCAGTTGTAAGCATTATATATTATTTCATTTATTTACTGATTTTATTTGCGTCTTCACAGTATGTATTTAATATTAATGATGATAAGTCTTCACTTTCGTATTGACCACTTTAGTGTAGGTGCATACTGCCATTGGAACGAACCTTTTGGTGAATTAAAATACCCACTACATTTTTCTCTCGTAAGAAAAGCCTAACCTGCGTTTTCTGCACCTCCCTTGAAAAGGGGACAGAAACTGGTTAGTACTTAGTGGTCCATTTCTTTCTCCATGCCGACATCACTTGATATAATGTTTTCAGTCCTCAAGTAATTATGCAGCACAACAACAACTTGCTGTCGCAATTCTCTACAGTCCCTAGTTTACAGTCAGAAGGCAGTTTAAATACACGGAATGTGGAACTCAGTGTACCAAATCCACACTCTACACTTTGGCGAGCATTAAAAAGTCTTTCATTAGATACGGAAATGCCTCATCACCTACTGAAACGTAAAGAGCTCCTGAGTTCCGAATCAGAGTTGAAATCTCAGTGACTCACGGTGGACATACAGGGCGTTCTGTGCTTCATGGGAGCTGGGTCACTATTGAGGTCCGCCGTGCCTCCGCTACGGGCACGACGTGCTGAACTGCAGAAACTCTGTTGTTCTGCCATACTTCTTCTCTGTCCCTGCTGCGTGCAGTATCATCACGCCTAAAAAGGATTTCGACGCTGTTGAACATCACTGGGAAAAGTGTGTCGAGCTTAAAAGAGAACATGTACACTGAGGTGACGGAAGTTGTGGGATAACAATATGCACATACACAGATGGCGATAGTATAGCGTACACAAGGTATAAAAGGGCACGCATCGATGGAACTGCCATTTGTACATGTGAAAAGGTATCCGACGTGATTATGACCGCATGACGGAAATTAACAGACTTTGAACGAGGAATGTTACTTGGAGCTAAACACGTGGGATATTCCATTTCGGAAACCGAGATACACAGTGTCAAGAATGTGCCGAGAGTACCACATTTCAGGCATCAACTCTAACCACGGACAACGTAGTGGCCGACAGCCTGCTCTTAATGACCGCGAACTGCGGCGTTTTCCTGAGGTTGCCAGAGCTAACAAAGAAGCAACAATGCTTGAAAGTGGGGTAGAAATCAATCTGGGACGTACGAGGAACGTGTATGTTAGGGCAGTGCGGCGAAATGTGGCATTACTGGGCTATGGCAGCAGACGACCGGCAGCACAACATCGCCTGCAGTGGCTCTTCAGGCTCGTGACCATATCGGTTGGACGACTGGAAAACCGTGGCCATGTCAGACGAGTCCCAACTTCAGCTGGTAAGAGCTGATGGTAGGGGTCGAACGTGACGGACACCCCACGAAGCCGTGGCCCCAAAGATGTCAGCAAGGCAGTGTGCAAGCTCGTTGTGGCTCCAATATGGTGTGGGTTTGTGTTTGTATTAAATTGACTGGAAGTATTTAGTTCTGATACTTGGAGACCATTTGCAGCCATTCATGGACTTCATCTTCCAAAACAACGGTGGAATTTTTACTGATAACCCTGCAGCATGTCACCGGGTCACAATTGTTGTTGCTGACAGGCTGAGGGCAGCTGTTGCTACTTTTGCGAACACGCGTACACTCAACACCTCTCTCACAACTGCCGCTTCGTAGTGATCGGAGACGTCGCTGCGAAGCAGCAGTGGTCGGTGAGCCGAGTTCGAAGCGACACTGCCGTAGAGTGCCAGGCATCATTGCTTCACATGTTCTGATCAAATGCTAGCGGAAATTACTCAGTGAGCTCATCAGAACAAATTGCTCGCGTGCGTAGAACCTGACATGCTGGATATGGGTCTGCACTTTCGGAAAGATTCCACAAGGTGCGTTTTCCAAGCTCCGATGTCAAATCTCGTCACGTAGTTCTAATTCACTGCTCGCATGAAGACAGCTTAATGCAGTTTTTAGCCCAGTAACCACTTTCTTATTTCTGCTTGTAGTGATTACCAGGGTGAATAATTACGTGTAAGGGCATAAAGGAAGCACAGGATCGGGTGGGATGTTCGCCACGGCCAGTGCTTTGACTTGCTTCAGTGGTATATTGCGTTCTTGCTCGCCGGCTACAGCCTCCGTGGGCGTCGAATCGCGGGACGTGCCAGCAGCGGCGTTATTCAGGAGGTGCGCCGTTATTACGCGAGCTCAGGTGGCCGGCGGCCGGCGGACCACGTAATGGGAATCTGGTCCGCGCGGCCTCTGCCATCGCCGACGCCGCCGCCGCGGCCGTGGCCAATGGCCGGGAAGAAGCTGGATGGACGCCCACTCCGCCGGAATTGGGGTCGGACGAGTATAAACCTCGCGGCGATTCGTTACAGGCCGGCCGCGGGAGGGTAGAGAGGGTTAGAGGGTAGTCCCCTGTCCTGCCGAGCGCCGATAAGGCCGGCGCGTGAGAAATGCCGGCGACGGCGACAGAGCGGAACAAAGGAAGGACGGACGGACGGCCGCAAACGGCTGCCACGGCGCCTGCCCAGCTCTGCTCTTCTGTCTCAGCTGCTGCGGCGAACTGCGACGAATGACCCAAAAGTACTAATCGTAATAAAGAAAACACAAAACGTTTTGGAAAAAAACATCTTTATTACACTACGCTGAGGTCACAAAAATCTTGGGATACCTCGTTATATCGTGTCGAACCTCGTATTGACCAGCATAATGTAGCCATTCCAGATGGCATGGATTCCACAAGTCGTTAGAAGTCCCCTGCGGAAATATTGGGCCACGCTGTCTCTATAGCCGTCCATTATCGCAAAAGTATTGCCTGTTCAGGAATTTGTGCACTAACTGACCTAAAATTACGTCCCATAAATGTCCGATGGGATCCATATGGATGGCCAAATCATTCGCAGGAACTGTCCATAATGTTTTTCAAAGCAACAACAGTGTTACCCGGTGACATGGCGCACTGTCATCCGTAAAAATGCCAACGTTGTTTTGACCGAGCGCTGTGGCGCAGTGGTTAGCACACTGGACTCGCATTCGGGAGGACGACGGTTCAATCCCGCGTCCGGCCATCCTGATTTAGGTTTTCAGTGATTTCCCTAAATTGCTTCAGGCAAATGCCGCGATGGTTCCTTTGAAAGGGCACGGCCGACTTCCTTCCCCGTCCTTCCCTAATCCGATGAGACCGATGACCTCTCTGTTTGGTCTCCTCCCCCCAAAACAACACCACCTTCGTTGTTTTGGAAGATGGAGTCCATCAATGGCTGCAGATTGTCTCCAAGTATCCAAACATAAATATTTCCAGTCAATTACCATTTCAGTTGGACCAGTCGACCCAGACCATTCAATGCAAACACAAATCCACACAATTATGGAGCCACAGTTCACAGTAACACTCGCTCTACACTACCTTCCTATTCATAATGAATACCATTCCCGTTATACCGTTTTCTGATGCAGTTGCTACTACCCTACACTCATCTGACCAAAAATCCTTGACTTCTTTCCATTTCGCTTCAGTGACCCCCATTGTACCTGGATTGAGCCTTTGCATTACCCTTTTCAGATTTTCTAGCCCCGACTCGTAGGACGTTAACCTTTCGTTGCTTATTCAAACTTTTCTCGTGGTCACCTCTCCTTTGGCACTCTGCTCCTGGAGATCCGAATAGGGGGCTATTCTGGAATCCTTTACCGATGTAGAGAACATCATGACACTTTTTTAATTACAGGCCACATGTTCTATGGGTACACGTTATTTCGTGGTACAAACTGTTAGGGGGTCATGTTTTTATTTTCTAAAAATAGCGTATGCTCTTCATCAGAGTTATCTCCAGACAAAATTTCATCGAAATCGGTTCAGCAGTCTGGTCGCACAAACGTAATGCACGTGACAGCCTGCGTACCTAGTATGTTCGACATCGGGATTTTCCAGTGGTCGTACCTCGGGTTCTATTGGTGATAAAAAGAAAGGCTCAAGTGTTTTGAATAGTTCTTGGGCTAGGGATCATATGTAAACCTAACAGAAGAATCGTCTTAGTATCATTGTCCTGCAGTACTGGGAACAATTATGAACATTAAACGGTTCGTCCTGCTTAGGCAAATGGAGCAAATCGGTTAGTTCTTTCTGCGTTTGATGTGGTCTGCGATAGGCTTGATGAGACTTACAGAGGCAGCGTTAATTCATGCGCGGTTACTCGAAAACTTCAAAAAAATTATTTTCGACGTCACCAGCGAACCAAAACGGAGCCTATGATTTCAAAACGGCTATGCACAACAAATGACTACAATTTTTACGATGTTTTCCTAACATCCATGTCTCGAATAATCTAGAAAATTTTCTTCAAATGTATCTTTTTCTAGCATACAGAGGTTCAAAGTTATCCTATTTGTACACATCAAATACGCACGTAAAATCCCATATGAGGCGAAAACGTAATTTATGAAGTGACGTAGCACGGAGAAACATGTTGTAAAGTGTCTCCGCTATTATCTGGTAACCCCATGTTGTACTACTGAAGCACATGCAAAATTTTTGCACTTGAAATCCGGTCTGAGGTGTAAAATTAATTTTGTGTTATTTCAGTGTCACATAAGAAACCCAAGTAAATTTTACTGACCAACAGAGTTCTTTTCATTTGAGTTACATGGTCTATTGAAACAGGGGAAAGAAGGGAACCAGCGGAAAAATGCTCCTACATAAGCAAAAAAATACCCATATGTTCCTGTTTATTTAAAAGACTCTGAAAACTGGAGTACCAGCTGCCTCATACTGCCTTCCTCAGCACCTTTTAAAATTTTTCTAAAAAATTGTGCCTGCGAACATATTCGCGCTTTTGTATCCTGAGAGAGAAGAAGACTGTGAGAGTGGCAGAGAGGTTCAAAGGGTTCAAATGGCTCTGAGCACTATGAGACTTAACATCTGTGGTCATCAGTCCCCTAGAACTTAGAACTAGTTAAACCCAACTCACCTAAGGACATCACACACATCCATGCCCGAGGCAGGATCCGAACCTGCGACCGTAACAGTCGCGCGGTTCCGGACTGAGCGCCTAGAAGCACGAGACCACCGCGGCCGGCGGTGGCAGAGAGGGAAAAGTAACAAATATTGGAAGTGGCTGTGTCACAGAAACATTGAAGGAGATAATGACAGAGTGAGAGAAAGAGAGGGACGCAGTGGCAGTGGAACGTAATTGACGGTGACAGAATAGAGTGAAGGAGACAGTGCCACGGGGGAGGGAAGAGACTGGGAGGAGGAATAAACAGAAAGTGGAGGCTCGTGAGAGCCAGTGATAACGAAAAAGACGAAGACGAAGAGAGAGGTAGTGACAGTGAGAAGAGACAGCAACATTAGTGAGGAAGGAACGAAATATTAGCAGAAAGAGAGAGCAAGAGGGAGACAATGAAAGTGAGAGGAAACTGTAGTAGCAGGAGAGAATGAAGGGGACTTGGGTACGACATTAGATACAATTACGTACACAGAAAGACAATAACAGCAAATTGGGCTGAATGACGGCAACTAGGAGTGGGTGAGCATCAGTCACTTACAGAGACGATGTAGTGAGTTATAGTTTCGGGAACTTGTGAGAGCTGCACGCTAAAAAAAAACGCGAATATGTTCGCAAGGCAAAATGTTTTGTGAAATTTTGTTAAAATGTTGAGAAAGCTAAAATGAGGCAGCTGGCACTCCTCTCTTCAGACACAGTCATTTAAATAAAGAGGTACATACTCGCATTTTTGTACTCCGCTAGGAGTATTATTCCGGTAGTGGTTAAGTATTTAATTACTATCATTGTCCATTATAGACGGAGTGCCACTACACAGCTTTGATAATTTTTTGAGACGATAGCTCCGTTGTTGACATTTGCAAGGGCCAAAGATGGTGTCAATCTTCCTTGTTTTCCGCAGAATTGCACTTAGGTTGCATCCTTATTCTGTCGTACCAGCACTTGCGTTTTAAATGATTCATTTCTGTTTCATTTATATTAACAGATGCCATTTAAGTAGTTACCGAAAGCTGCCACAAAACAACATGAAAGCTCTCCATCTATTGAAACCTTCGCTTCACTGTCTAATATTTTTAAATCACATACGACATAGACAATGATCAGTAGAAATTAGTGAATCAATCGACGTTTCCCATAAATATATTTACAAGGGCTTAATACATTGAGGAATGTAGCACGTTAACATCACTTAACACTGTGATGAATTAACGTACATCTGATACAAAAGTAACGTTTAAAAATATGCAAGATGTGATGACAGCTTGTACATCTGCTTCATTTGACATCACAATATCCAGTAAATTTACAGCAGAAAATATTAGACAATCCATTTCAATAATTTCGGTAGGATGTTGTAACTTAAGAAACGTAGCATGAATACCACGCTGAAATGTGCCCATGATCGCCTCTATATTCTCACTCATATGTATATTAAGAGGTACCGCGCTGAGTGGCCGCGCGGTTAAGGGCGCCATGTCACGGATTGCGCTGTCCCTCCCGCCGGAAGTTCGAGTCCTCCCTCGGACATGGTTGTGTGTGTTGCTCTCAGCATAAGTTACTTTACGTAGTGTGTAAGACTAAGGACCGATGACCTTAGCAGTGTGGTCCCTTAGGAATTCACACACATTTGAACATTTTATTACGATTTCCGTGGACGGCAATTCAGGCCAGGGGCGAGGCTACCGATAAGCTCCGAACATATTAAAGCGCTTTGCAATATTTTAATACGCGTGGGTGTGGATAATAGACTTAGGGACCCAGGCAAGGGACTTCCTGATGAGGTATGGATGTGGCTAGGATTTCAATTATCTTTTAGCTATAAGACGTCCAATTGGTGCTTTTTCGATGTTACTCACAACGATCCCGTCTACAGTAGCAAAAGACAGGATTGCAGTGGTTCCAAATGCGGCAGCGAGAGGAATTTAAGATTACCACCAAGTAACTTCGCTGCAGACCTCCGAGCACTTGAATGGCGGAACAGTTTTAGACCGTTGCAATTCGCCAGGAGGCCTCCAGCCAAGCCAAAAATACACCAACTTAAATTCTGCATTCGGTGCTGTTGAGTTACGCTACTTCGTAGCACGTCAACACGCATACGGAATCCACTTTCTGTGTCGACAGTGACTCGCAGGCAGTACTAATTCATTAAATTAGTCAATCAACCATACTACGTATTGATGTTTTGATATTACGGTTATTCTTCCGGGTTGAATGATTTGTTTATACACGTACACGGAACCAGAGGAAATGGTTGTCTTCTGTCGTAACACGTCACGGGTCGCAACAGACTTACTCAGTTCACGCTCAGATAAGAGGTGAAGAGAGATTTTAGCTCATCCGTTTTTGGTACACGAGCGGCTGCGTACAGGAGTGAAACGGTGACAGGTCAAGCTGAGATTTTTCAGGTCTCTTTGGCTGGAGACAGTGCACAATGACTCGGATGTGGTTTACCAGAACAAAGAGCCACCCCAGTGTATAACTTTTTGCAATACAGGTATATGTAGTAGCGTATGTACTACAAACCACGAACCACGGAACTGGCAGATTCTATTGCTCTAATCGAGCCCTTACTTCAATGTACTCGTCACAATGAAAGTGGCATACAGACGTAGGTACTTTTTAGACTAATGTAGATACCACCGAAGTCCGTAACCCTAGTCCAGAGACATGTTAGGCAAGCTTTGTAAGTCATTCTTAGTGTATAAGCTAAATTGAGTATAATGCTCACATACATAGTGTCTAGTACCGACTTGTTTATCCGAGGCTGGCTGGAACTCTTCTCTGTCTGGTATTCTGCCTTGGTTAACGTTCGAGTTGTAACGTTCCCTCTTTCTGTTTATTTAGGTTTGATTTCTTTGATTGTTATTCTTTATTTCTATTATTCGGAATCTTTTTTTTTATTAAATTGAGCCTGAAACTTACGTAATAAATACTTCGCGTGAAGTACGATTTGCAGCATAAACAAAAATTAATTTCGGAAATGTAATCCACTGAATATTAAAAGTAAAGCTTTTGAACAACGCGCGTGACTGACTAGATACATTCAGAGGGTACGTACATTCGCGTGCGAGTGGTTGCGGTCTGATGAGAAATTTTCATTGTGAAATAATTTCGTCGTAACACACTCGGAGATTGCGAACGTACATTCAGAGTAGAGGCACGTACGTTCTATCATTCCCCGTGGCCTGGGTAAAAGAATGGCAATTATTTAAATCTAAGAGTATTTCTTTTGCATCGGACTAGTATTTTTATAAGAAAAAGAAGATTGCAGGTTCTGAATGTCTCGGCAAAACGAATCGGAAGTAATTTTAGCGGCCACGAAAGGAAAGTAGTGAGCACAATCACGTACCTCTATTGTTGAGCAGCGCCGTTTTGAAGATCTTCGGTTCCATCTAAAACTCGCCTTCTCTGCTTAACATAAATACTCCATAGGCATGGGAATAAGGCTTGTTGTGCGATGAAAATAATATAAAACACATCTTGCGTCTTTTAACTCATTCATTTACCACACACACACACACACACACACACACACACACACACACACACACACACTAGTAATTAGACAGTACGACATCCCACCAGCCCATCAGCCCATCAGAACAAAAAGTAGTCGTTCATACAAGAAATAAAAAACGAAGGGCGAAATTGTTCCTATGTCTCTCAAAGATAAAAAGTTTACCAGATATTTCTCTGGTGTGTCACTGGAACAATTTTTCAGCACCTCTGCGATTAAATCACAATATTTTCAGTTCCTTTACAGAGTGCCTCTGTGTACAGCATTTGGGGCTGTTTTCTTACTTGGTACGTGACTGTGTCAGTTTTTACTCCTATTCCCAGTCAGTGAGCTCGAAATCAGTCGTTTCTCAGTGAGTGTTACTTCTTAATGGATTGTCGAAAACAGCTTGCAATGTACATCTCTAGCTAAGTTACCAGGTTTACTGCCATTATTCATACCTAGAAGATTTTTCTTCTTTTCTGGCAAATCTTCATGATTCGGTCGTCATACTTCCGTTTCTCCGAAAGAGAAAACAAGTTTGTGGAAGAACATGGAAATGAGGGTTAACCTTATAAGTAACTTGTGCACGTCGTTCAAACACAATCAGAGATTACAAAGAAATGAGTAGTGTGCTGCCGAATGGATTAAATTAGTGGCTACGGATCTGGCAGTTTATTCACAATAGTTTTGTTCATCAGGTCCCGTTGTACCATGCGAACCACAGCTCCTTGGTCATGCTATGAATCGGTACATAGTTTACAGAACGATGGACAGAGAATGTATGTTGTTGTTGTTGTTGTGGTCTTCAGTCCTGAGACTGGTTTGATGCTGCTCTCCATGCTACTCTATCCTGTGCAAGCTTCTTCATCTCCCAGTACCTACTGCAACCTACATCCTTCTGAATCTGTTTAGTGTATTCATCTCTTGGTCTCCCTCTACTATTTTTACCCTCCACGCTGCCCTCCAATACTAAACTGGTGATACCTCGATGTCTCCGAACATGTCCTACCAAACGATCCCTTCTTCTAGTCCAGTTGTGCCACAAACTTCTCTTCTCCCCAATCCTATTCAATACCTCCTCATTAGTTACGTGATCTATCCACCTTATCTTCAGTATTCTTCTGTAGCACCACATTTCGAAAGCTTCTATTCTCTTCTTGTCCAGACTAGTAATCGTCCATGTTTCACTTCCATACATGGCTACACTCCAAACAAATACTTTCAGAAACGACTTCCTGATACATAAATCTATACTCGATATTAACAAATTTCTCTTCTTCAGAAACGCTTTTCTTGCCATTGTCAGTCTACATTTTATATCCTCTCTACTTCGACCGTCATCAGTTATTTTGCTCCCCAAATAGCAAAACTCCTTTACTACTTTAAGTGTCTCATTTCCTAATCTAATTCCCTCAGCATCACCCGACTTAATTCGAATACATTCCATTATCCTCGTTTTGCTTTTGTTAATGTTCATCTTATATCCTCCTTTCAAGACACTGTCCATTCCGTTCAACTGCTCTTCCAAGTGCTTTGCCGTCTCTGACAGAATTACGATGTCATCGGCGAACCTCAACATTTTTATTTCTTCTCCATGGATTTTAATACCTACTCCGAATTTTTCTTTTATTTCCTTCACTGCTTGTTCAATATACAGATTGAATAACATCGGGGAGAGGCTACAACCCTGTCTTACTCCCTTCCCAACCGCTGCTTCCCTTTCATGCCCCTCGACTCTTGTAACTGCCACCTGGTTTCTAAACGATTTTTCTTAAACGACAGAATAGAAGAATTAATAAAACCCGAAAGAAAATGGTGTCTATACAAATAAATAACACACCATAGATAAAAGTTTTCAACAACTTCAGTGTACTACTACAAAAATATAGAAGTGTGGCACAAGGGAACCCTTCAACTTGGAATTGAGTACTTGGCGTTTATCAATCGTTATCACTTCTGCTGGAAGATTATTGACAATTGATACAAGCTGAATAGTGTTCGCCTTTCTGTACGATGCTTAAGTAAATGTTGTCCATGTGTATATTGTCGCTCCGTGTAATGTTCATTGAATGATGATTTCAGTAACTCCTGAATGGGTCATTACAGGAAACAACAAATCCGATGACGGTATTCATGTTCAGAGATGGCAGAGATAGAATTCCGAGACACCAGAACAACCTCCTACAAGAAATTCACGAACTAACACCGCACGTACTTTATGAATGCGTGGTGTCTGTCCGAAAGAACTGACACCAAGTAGAACCTGCAGCTGCGAACCATTATGTGTAAATTAAAGGGGGATCACTGATATCAGCTGCAACGGGACATTAAGCGGAATCAGGAGCGACGAGCGAAAATGTGTACTGGACCGGGATTCGAACGAGGCATCTCCTGCTTACTAGGTAGGTGCGGTAACCCCTGCGGCATCCGGGACACAGCGTTATCGCAACTGCACGCACTATATCGGCACGCCTAAAGGCCGATCCAAATTCCCAACGAGCGTCATCTATCCGCAGTCTCTGTCCACATATTAGTCTGACCGCTCTTTTCCGAGACAGAAACACTCTTGACGAGTGCATAAAGCTGTCCCAAAATACACTCCTGGAAATGGAAAAAAGAACACATTGACACCGGTGTGTCAGACCCACCATACTTGCTCCGGACACTGCGAGAATGCTGTACAAGCAATGATCACACGCATGGCACAGCGGACACACCAGGAACCACGGTGTTGGCCGTCGAATGGCGCTAGCTGCGCAGCATTTGTGCACCGCCGCCGTCAGTGTCAGCCAGTTTGCCGTGGCATACGGAGCTCCATCGCAGTCTTTAACACTGGTAGCATGCCGCGACAGCGTGGACGTGAACCGTATGTGCAGTTGACGGACTTTGAGCGAGGGCGTATAGTGGACATGCGGGAGGCCGGGTGGACGTACCGCCGAATTGCACAACACGTGGGGCGTGAGGTCTCCACAGTACATCGATGTTGTTGCCAGTGGTCGGCGGAAGGTGCACGTGCCCGTCGACCTGGGACCGGACCGCAGCGACGCACGGATGCACGCCAAGACCGTAGGATCCTACGCAGTGCCGTAGGGGACCGCACCGCAACTTCCCAGCAAATTAGGGACACTGTTGCTCCTGGGGTATCGGCGAGGACCATTCGCAACCGTCTCCATGAAGCTGGGCTACGGTCCCGCACACCGTTAGGCCGTCTTCCGCTCACGCCCCAACATCGTGCAGCCCGCCTCCAGTGGTGTTGCGACAGGCGTGAATGGAGGGACGAATGGAGACGTGTCGTCTTCAGCGATGAGAGTCGCTTCTGCCTTGGTGCCAATGATGGTCGTATGCGTGTTTGGCGCCGTGCAGGTGAGCGCCACAATCAGGACTGCATACGACCGAGGCACACAGGGCTAACACCCGGCATCATGGTGTGGGGAGCGATCTCCTACACTGGCCGTACACCTCTGGTGATCGTCGAGGGGACACTGAATAGTGCACGGTACATCCAAACCGTCATCGAACCCATCGTTCTACCATTCCTAGACCGGCAAGGGAACTTGCTGTTCCAACAGGACAATGCACGTCCGCATGTATCCCGTGCCACCCAACGTGCTCTAGAAGGTGTAAGTCAACTACCCTGGCCAGCAAGATCTCCGGATCTGTCCCCCATTGAGCATGTTTGGGACCGGATGAAGCGTTGTCTCACGCGGTCTGCACGTCCAGCACGAACGCTGGTCCAACTGAGGCGCCAGGTGGAAATGGCATGGCAAGCCGTTCCACAGGACTACATCCAGCATCTCTACGATCATCTCCATGGGAGAATAGCAGCCTGCATTGCTGCGAAAGGTGGATATACACTGTACTAGTGCCGACATTGTGCATGCTCTGTTGCCTGTGTCTATGTGCCTGTGGTTCTGTCAGTGTGATCATGTGATGTATCTGACCCCAGGAATGTGTCAATAAAGTTTCCCCTTCCTGGGACAATGAATTCACGGTATTCTTATTTCAATTTCCAGGAGTGTATAACACCCTACGAGGTAAAAGGGTGAAAAGTGACCAAAGTAGAGAAGCCTTCGCGTTTCAGTGTCAAATACGACGGAGATCACTCTAACAGGAAAGCACTCAGAGTCTGTACAAGATCTTGAAAGTGTTACTTCCAAGAAAGCCTTCAACCTACACTCAGTTTTAAGAATTTAAAATGGCTTCCATCACTGTGTGTTTGACCACCTTGGAATTCCACTTTTACAAGAGTTTCGTGTAAGAAACTGCCTTTACTGCTTTATATATCAAACCTACATAACAGCGATAATGTCATAACCAAATGACAAGAAACAGTTGTTATAGGACAGATAATTAGCAAGGACAGCCACAGCCAATATACTTATAAATAGTTTACGGAACTTTCAAGCAGTAAAATACAGGTGTTAACATGAAAAAACTGTTGAACATACAGCTGAAGGAAAGCTCGTTAATCCACTACAGCTGTATTTATGGAAGTCCTTGTAGACTCAAATTACCGATATCACCGCATTTTTAGTTGCATCTTCTGGTGCATCTGCTCATACTGCTGTTATACGTCGCTATTAAACTGACTGATGAGCTGGTTATAGTAGCCAACGACTGAAAAGGTGGATATGGGTAGTTTGCAACAGACCACCAACCATTACATCTTGTCAACCGTAAACTACACTAGCTACAAGTAATAGTTTTAGTCATTTTAATATTTATATTTAACTGCTTGAAAGTTCCGTAAACTATATATTGTAGGACAGTTTAAGTAAATACTCTTATTCAGTGTTCGCTAAAGAGACTGGATGAGCCGTATAATATCGATGACAGTTACAAGTGTCTACAGAGATGTCACCTATACATCCATCTGACTGCCTCATTCAGAAATAGAACAATCTCCGGCATCGGCCAGTCACAGAGCAAGTAGTCCCCTCGGCATCTCAAGAGCGGTTCGACATAATAAAAAACAAAGTCTGCAGTTGCTGTGTCGCCAGTTCTGCGTCCCTTGCTAGTGGGTGTAAGAGAATTCGACACTAACAGGATGAGTCGGCTACTCACCCCGCCTGTTCTAGGGTTTCCGCTGTCGCAACATGTAGCTTGAAACGCTTTAGGACAACGTGCCACAGGCATTATCATCTGGCGGAAGAGGGGTTAGCGCATATTCCTGGATGATGAGTTGGTATTTGCATCAGGAATTTGAGCGACCATTGTCATTTTGAAAAATGTCTTCCGGTTATGTGACCACTTGGTGTAATTCGAAAGTGACAGAAGCGATGATACTTTGCATTCTTGTATAAAGCAAATGTTATAGTAGTCGAAAAAATTGTTTCAACCAAGAATTCTTTTTTAGTTTTTGAAATATCACACGTTGAATATTGGCATGATTCGAAGAGAGGTTCTATATCTTCCTTTGTAATCACAGAATAAATAACAGTTTCGATCAGTGACCTGGTTTCGAAACTGATTTATCCCAAATTTCTCTGAATTCTCACTGTGAATTATGCTAGCTTCAGAATATAAATGAATCGCTTAGTACACTTACAATGGGGACGGTACCCTAATGCGAAATTATTTTTCGGAGATTCAACACAACCCACGTATAAACGCGTTCGGTGTGTTTTTGATTTCGATAATGTTTATGTATCTTCGAAATCAATCCACGATGGAATGGTAAATTTTCTTTAGCATTGGAATTCTAAAAAACCTTGAATGTGCGAATAAAAATACTTCAATATGAGGACATGGAGAGCTCAAAAGCAAGGATTTTTTTGTGAAAATTTAAGATTAAGTTCATGTTGCTTCCAACTGTCATCCATCGAACAACAGATTTGTTTTTGTGATCGAGTTTCCAAGTTACTGTAACGTTAGTGAAAATTCGTGAATAGTGAATAAGAAAGCCGAGAGAAGCACGGAAATGGAAACACCTCAGCGCATCACAACGAAACTGCCACACCAGAAGAACAAAGATAACCACAGCATTTAGGAAAAGACTCTCTAACATCAGTATGACCCTATTGTAAAATTGTTTTTGTAATGCTATTTAGCCTGAAGATGAGTTAGACCCTCGAAAATAAATGAGTAATACAATAGTCAACAAAGTTTTCGACTGGTAGCGGTAATTTAAAAAACCTATACACATTTCTTAAGACAGTTACGGTGGAAAAATAGTCAAACGGGCTTCAAAAACTTTTCCTATATTTAATGCAAAGAAAGGAAAACAATATTTAAAGTTGATAATTATAATTACAATCAATTTCTAAGTAATAAAATTGTTACAAAAGTGCTTTTAATTTTATTACTTAGAAATTGATTGTAATAAAATTGAAAGCACTTGTGTAACAATTTTATTACAGTAGACTGCACCCTAGGTACTTTTCTAACTAAACAATGTTTCATCCTTCTCCTGCTAACAGTTTTTCCGAAAAGCTACATATAGTATTTCAGCTATATGAGTGGAAACGGTAATATTTAAATGCTGTGAGATGAAGACACTCTGTTACGTTAGACTGAGTTACTGTTGTTAACAAGATTCTTATACGTTTATTATAAATGCAGAACCGTAGATAAAATAGTTGAATTTTGAAATGTTTAGGAATAATTACCTTCAAAAATGGGTTAATGCCCATTAAGCAGGTTATTTATAGTAGGTAGATTAGATAAAATGTGCGTCTTCGAAATATGAAAGAATTTAAAGACATAAAATCGTCAATTTTCAGGAATGTAGCAGTTTAGTGTTTCAATTACAATAATTATATGTACGAAAGTCTTTCCTCTACTGATGTGAAAACCATTTCGCGAGTTCGTGATGTCATTTGATTCTAGTTCAGCTAAAAGAAAACTATAATTATGAAAAATATTATCACCATCACACTTCTGGAGCTACAAGGGTTGATCGAAAAAATTCCGTTTGAGAGCCTCTCTGCAGCCTTATGCACACGTCACGCGACTGCTATGCGGTTCGTAAGCACCGACGTTTAGGCTAGGGATCAGTGTGGAATTCGTGTCTTTCCGAGGTGCATACGATAAATGCGGCAATGTCAACTATGGTGACGTTATAAGCAAATGCGTCTAAAGATGACCATCGTGTTGTTATTCTTTTGTTGGCTGCCGAAGGAAACCATCGAAGAAAGAAGAATGCGTATGGGGCAGCATTTCTGTGGAAAACCACCGTTTTGGACTGGTGCGGCCAGTTCCTTACTGGTCACGATTCGACACAAACGCCGGTCAAGCTAGGAGTTACGCAGAGGTTACGCAGACTCAAGTGGGAGACATTCGAGAACCCGTCCTATAGTGCTGATCTCTCCCCGTGAGACTATCAAGCCTTCGATCCCTTACAAAAGGACTTGAAGGATCGACGGTTCCTGTCGGACAAGGATGTGGAGCCGGCTGGGCTGGCCGAGCGGTTCTAGGCGCTACAGTCTGGAA